>NC_139389.1:91492500-93892500 GCF_054392235.1 Sus scrofa
TGTTTCATGGGGTTAATGGTACTTTTCTCTTTCATTATTATAGCTGGTGCCCTGCCTCTGTTGGGATAGCTGATTATTCCCAACCACTCAAGCAGAATAGCCTTGAAGGCTCGAAGTCCTCTCCAAAGTCTGCTCATTGGAATAGGACTACTTCAAGATTTCTGATAGAAAAAAATGGTTCCATAGTTAAATAAGTTGAGGATATACCATGCATTCATTATATAAAGCTCTCAGAGACTCAGAAGACACATGAGCCTGGTGAAGGCTGACCTTGACCTGAGGTCAAGGATACTACTGAATTTGCTTTAACCCAGAGGTGGCTTAGTGTATCTGACTTTTTCCGGGGGGAAATCTGTTAGTATCTTGTGGAATCCCACAAGGTCGATCACATGTGGGAAAGGCAGTTTTGTAGGAAACATACTAAACTAGGAGTATGGAGATCTGAGCTCTCATTTCAGTTTGAGACAAATTTCTGGGCCTCATTCTCCTCACATATAAACATAAGAGATTGGAATTGGTGATTCATCCTTTAAAATGAATTCAGGCTGTTCCTGTAGATGTACAGTAGAAAATATTGGGTATCGTATTAATTTTAGACCTTGACTTCCCTCTATTCTCAACCAGAGAAATAGTTATTTAGCTGTTCTGTAAGTTCATGTAGTGAAAGCAGCTCTCAGATAATTTTCTCATCTGTTAAACAGGTACAACAATATTTGTTCACAAAATTGTTTGGAGGACTCCCAAGTGAGATAATGGAGGGAATATACCAAGTCTTATTCTGATATCTGTTGGGGTTTTAATTATTGCAAAATGGAGAGTTAGCCTAGGTAAGCGGATCTCGCCTCAAGCCGTTCATTAGAATCATCTGGGAGCTTTTGAAAAATACTAATGCCTGGGCCCCACCCCAGACCTGTCAACTCAGAATCCATGTGGGAGATACCTGTGTGCATGTCATTTTGCAGTCCCTCAGGTGATTCTCAGGTTTAGCCAGAGTGGAAAACCAGCGTCCTCTCTACTCAAGGTGCAGTTAGTAGAGGGGCAGTACTGGCATCACCTGGGAGCACATTAGAACTGGAGAATCCCCAGCACCAGAATCAGTGCCTCTCAAAATGCTGATGGGTTACCTGGAGGATCTTGTTAAATTGCAGAAGCGCAGGGCTTGCAATTCCACACATCTCAAACCTTCTCAGTGCTGCTGATCCATGAACTGTACTTTAAATAGCAAGGCTGAGGATAATTTTTGAACTTCCTAGAAAAGGGGAACCATAGCTTAGAATGCGCTGTTGAAAATGGAGTTTTCCGACTGACATGTCCAGTAACAATTTGGATTCCCTCTGCCTCCCAAGGACATTTGAGTTCTTTTTATTTCTCCTATTTGAAATGAATATATATTTCCTTTCCAACTTTGTTTCCCTCTATTCTTTTCATTTTTTTCCCCTGGGTTTTTTTTTTTTTTTTTTTTTTTTTTGTCTTCTCTGGGCTGTGCTGAGGCATATGGAAGTTCCCAGGCCAGGGGCTGAATCAGCGCTGTAGTTGCCAGCTTACACCACAGCCACGGCAACACTTGATTCTGAGCCTCGTCTGCGACCTGTACCTCAGTTCACTGCAACACCAGATCCTTAACCCACTGAGTGAGGCCAGGGATCGAGCCCAAGTCCTCATGGGTATTAGTTGGTTTTATTACCTCTTGAACCACAATGGGAACTCCGCTGCCTCATCTTTGAGAGAACAATTTCTCCTGATTCCTCAGCTGCTGAGAATGGACAGATCTTTTTCACAGACAAAGGCATCTGGGACATGAGGTAGGTTCCATGACTGAAGGATTGATTTCTTTTTGTTGTGATAGCTGGATAATAGGCAAGGATGAAGCTGAGTTTCAGGCAGGATAGTCTTCCACAATAAACTTCAGAATCATTAAAAGATTTCTGGGAGTTTCCATCCTGGCTCAGTGGAAACAAATCTGACTAGCACCCCTGAGGATGCAAGTTTGATCCCTGGCCTTGCTCAGTGGGTTAAGGATCCAGCGTTGCTATGAGCTGTGGTGTAGGTTGCAGATTCGGCTTGGATTTGGCGTTGCTGTGGCTGTGGTGTAGGCCATAGGCTGCATCTCTGATTCGACCCCTAGCCTGGGAACCTCCATATGCCCTGGATGTGGCCCTAAAAAAAAAAAAAAAAAAGATTTCTGAGTAAAGGATTGTGCTTTTGGAGGGGTAACTCAATGTTTGTTTTGTGTATTGTGAAGGCACATGAAATCTAAGTGGTTATCTTGGGAGTGAGAATTCTGAGTTCTTTTCGTTTATTGAAACTTTAAAAGTTCCCAGTTTTCACCATAGTGTAAAGTGTATGTTTGTTTCTAGGGTGCTACCATCAGCAGAGAGCAGATAAGCATCCCAAGTTTATTTTCTACTACTGAACAGAAAACAAGAGTCCCAGAGTGATAAGTCTTGTTCTCAACCTTGGCAGATTGCTTCCTTGCTTCTTTGTTGTCAATAAATTACAAATGAAGCAAGGCAACATAAAAACCAAATAAGGTAACACTGTGTACCAAATGAATTCTTTTCCTTGTGGAGTGGCTTTGATGACTTCTGGGGCTTTGCTTTTTCTGAAATACCTTTTCTCTGAGAAGCTTTATGCCTGAGCCATGATTCACTGTTTCTATAGCAACCACGGTGGAAAACTTTAATAGCATATATCCAGTGATATCAGAACATCATCACCACCAGCTCATGTTATGTAGAGTATTCCTGAGCTGCTCCCCCTTCCTTCCTCTTCAAGGAAAAATCATGGAAAGTAAGCTTAAGTGTATGGTAATAACATTAGGTTAGATATCAGGAAGGACTTCCAATGACAAAATGTAAGGGAGGTTCTGGACTTTGCTTTTTTTGGTTTCTGTCTTCAAGTAAGTTCTATCTAAACTTTGATAGAATAGGCTGCTGTCCAAAACATATGGTGATTAAGAAAGGACTTCGTGGAGTTCCCGTAATGAACGGAAATGAACCTGACTACTATCCATGAGGACTTGGGTTCAATGCCTGGCCTCGCTCAGTGGGTTAAGGATCCAGCATTGCCGTGAACTGTGGTTTGCAGATCCAGCTCAGACCCAGTGTTGCTGTGGCTGTGGGTAGGCTGACAGCTGCAGCTCTGATTTGACCCCTAACCTGGGAATGTCCATATTCTGTGAGTGCAGCCCTAAAAAGACCAAAAAAAAAAAAAAAAAAAAAAAAAAAGAGGGCAAGAAAGGACTTCTCAATGTCATTAACAATAATATCTGGAGCAGAGTTGTAATGTGACATGTTTTTAAAAACATGTTCTGGAGTTCCCGTCGTGGCGCAGTGGTTAACGAATCCGACTACGAACCATGAGGTTGCGGGTTCGGTCCCTGCCTTTGCTCAGTGGGTTAAGGATCTGGCGTTGCTGTGAGCTGTGGTGTAGGCTGCAGATATGGCTTGGATCCTGCTGTGGCTGTAGCTATGGTGTAGGCCGGCGGCTTCAGCTCCAATTCTGCCCCTAGCCTGGCAACTTCCATATGCCAAGGGAGCAGCCAAGAAATAGCAAAAAAGACAAAAAAAAAAAAAAAAGTAAATAAACATGTTCTGTGTTCATTATAGGACATGTAAAAGAGATATACAATAGTCCTTAACTGAAGTAGTTAATCTTTTACAGCTCTAAGAAAAAAAGGATATAAGAATTGTCAAGCCTTTATACCACATTTATGCAACAGAGAAGTCTGTCACAGAGATCATCAAATGATGGCATAGGAAAAGAGAGATGGGGTTGCTTTACAGGGAGGGTTAAGTGGGAGCCATTCAATGCATGCACTGTGACCCTCAGGCCTTGGAGCTGCCTCTGTGGATCAGCTTCTGTTGGGATTGGTCTTGTCTTGTTTTCCCAGAGTACTGGCAGATACTATCATCTTTTTATGTGTGTCATGACATGAAAAAGTCTGGGACATCCTGCCACGAACAGATTTATGTGAGATTCTGGAAGTCTAGAGCTCTTGGCTATATTGTTCAAGTCTTCCTAGCAGACATAGAGGCATGGATTATAGATGCATCTTTGAATTCCAAAGGATATAGTGTGTTGTTCTGGAAGCAACCAGAGAATGTTTCAAGGAGGGGAGAGTGATCATCTGTATCCACAGAGGCTGAAAAAATAAGAAAGATTAAGACCGAGGCCTGACTATTGGATGTAGTTACATGGAGAAAGATCCTGAGTCACACTGGTGAAGGGGTGAGTGTGAGAGCCCCGTGGAATGAATTAAAGGCTGAGTGCAGGAGAACTGAGACTGTACTGCAGATGGCTCTCTGAGGAGGTTTGTGCTAGAAACAACTAGAGAAATGGGGCAGAAAGTAGATTAGGACGTGGGACCAAGAGGTTTTTGTTTTGTTTTTAAGAAAGGTGGAAAAATGGCATCTTTGCAGCCTAATGTGAGTGATCCTTTAGAGGATAAACACTGACATGTAGGAGAGAGTGGGGGTAGTTGCTGGAGAGATGTCCTCAAATAGTTGAGCAGGCATAGGACCCAGTGCTGTAATAGAGGCACTAGACTCACACTGGAACAGAGACTCCTCAAGAGCAGGAGAGGAGGCAGGGTATGTGGCACAGATTTAGATAGGCTGAGACTTGCAGTAATGGCAGTGGTGGGAAGTTTTTTCTTTCTTCTTTCTCTCCCTCTCTCTTTCTATCTCTATCTCTCTATTGTTGCAGCCATGAAGTTTCCAGGCCAGGGACTGAATCTCAGCCATAACTGTGACACACACAGAAGCTGTGGAAATGCCATATCCTTTAATTCCCTGTGCTAGACTGGACTGGGGATCAAACCGGCATCCCTGCAGTGACCTGAGCTGCTGCAGTCAGATTCTTAGCCCAGTGCACCACGGAGGGAACTCTGGAAAGTCATTTTCTTTTCCTTTTTTTTTTTTTTTTTAGGGCCACACCCACAGCATATGGAAATTTCTAGGATAGGAGTTGAATTGGAGCTGTAGCTGCTGGCATAGCCACAGCCACAGCAACACTGGATCATTAACCCCCGAGCAAGGCAAGGGATTGAACCCGCATCCTCATGGATACTAGTTGGGTTCTTAACCTGCTGAACCATGATGGGAACCCCTGGAAAGTCTTTGCTGATTGCTTCCACTTCTCTCTGAAATAGAAAGCAAGATCAGCAGCTGGCAGTGAGGACAGAGTGAGAGAGCAGAAGGGATCAAGCTGTGAATTCTGTATGTTAGGATTTTGTTCTGTTCATTTTGGGGAGTTTTCTACCCCTGACTCCCACTCGCACCATTGTGAGCTGACAGATGGTTCACTGACCCTCATCTTCACCAGGTTACAGGCTAGAGATCTTGGCCTGAAAGTATAGCTCCTACCAGGCTTCCTCCCCCAGCAGCCTGAGCACACACCTCAATAGTGGATGCAGCTGTTCAAAACACAAAGTAAATAAAATGACATCTTTTTGAGAGAACTTAATAGTGTTTTCCTATTTGCATTGTTCATAGACTATGCTTCAGAAATCAACTCAAGTATAGAAAACCTGCCTGCTTACAAAGAATCAGGAAGGTGATTTTTTTTCCCCCATAAAAATTGTATTTGCAAGGGGACAGTGCCTTTATTAAAAAGTCTTATCATAACATCTACTTGGAGCAGTGAGAGCCTATAAAATCCATGGTCTTGGACTGGGAAATAGGCGGTTTTCTTGTGATGTTTAAACGCCCAATACTAGCTTGATACAGTGGTTCTCAAACCTGAGCATGGATCACAATCACCTGGTTTGGGGGGCGGGGTGGGGAGGTCTGTTAAATCCCTGATTGCTGAGCCTCATTCTACAGTTTCTGATTCTGGGGTGAGGCCCAAGAACTTGCATTTCTAATAAGTTCCCAGGTAATGCTATGCTGCGGTTCACATTTTGACAACTATTGCCTTAAGGAATTGGCTTCCTTTATTTAAAAAAAAAAAAAAAAAGGTCATATATATTTTAACACATGCAAAAAGTGCAGTTTATTTCCTTAAGGAATTACTTTTGTAATTCAGGACTTTGTTTTTGATGTCTCATGAATACTACCTAAGGGAACATTGAATTTTTTATTCATGCAATGGCATATATTTAAAATCAGGACCATCACGTACAAGCAATAGCAGAAAATCCTCCTTCCCTTCATTATTTATAAAACCAAAAGGTCTCTGGTTTTTTGCAATGCAATAGGTATTTGTGTGCCATTTTCATCCTTAATGACAGACACTGTTCCCATTTGGATCAGAATCAAATGAGGAAAGCATACTCAACATCCTAGTTAAAAGGATTTCTGCCAGTCCTCCAATTAGGAAGTGTTAGCAGGGGACCTCCAGTCTCTGTATCCTAAACACTCCTGGTTGAATTGAAAAAAGCCCTTGAATTAATAGATGGGGGGGGGGGGGAGGTAATGTGGTCCCTGGACTCCCTGATGGCATCTGCAGCATAGACTTGAGAACACAGATTCTGAAACCAGACTGGGTGTGAATCTGTTTTGTCACTCATTAGCTTGAGCAAATTACTGAACCCCATTGTGACTCAGTTTTCTTATCTGTAAAATAGAAATAACAGCATTTACTTCATAGGAATATTAATGAAGGTTAACTAAGTTAGTATGCTGGAGAATCCGACTGCAGCAGCTTGGGTTGCTGTAGAGGTGCAGGTTTGATTCCTGGCCTGGGGACTTCCATAAGCCTTGGGTGAGGCAGTAAAAAAAAAAAAAAAACAACTTAGTTTGTGATTGCACAGGCAAAAAGTAAATGTTAAACAAATATTAGCTCTTACTCTGCACAAACAAGTCTGTGTCCTAACAAAGTTGGCTTAATCTGAAACTCACTTATCTTTTCAACTTCATAATTTTGGAAGCTTCTTGGGGGATAGTTATATAGTTAAATCAATTTGTGCTGGTGGCTCTCATCCAGGGTGATTTTGCCTCTTGGGACAAGTGTCTGGTTGTCACATCTTGCGAGGGAAGGGTCCACTTAGCAAGTAGAGGCTGGGGATGCTGTGAAATTCTGCAATGCACAGAACAAGCCACTACCACTACAGAAACTGGTCCAGCCCTACATGTGCCAAAGTTAAGAAGCCCTGATTTGTGCTGTCTTGGTGAGAGCCCGAATCTGTGCTATGCTGATAAATATTTAACAACCTGTTTTTGCCCCCACTTCCAACAAAGCCCTGATTTGCAGAAAATTGCCAATGGCTGTGGTATAAAAAGTCCCACTTTTTCAAGCAACCAACTTCATGTCACTGCATGTAGGATTAGGAAGAGATAATGTACCAAATCGGTATAGTTCCTAGCCACACAGGGGATGAGGGCCCAGGCTGTCCAGTGGCTTCTCCTTTTAGTTCCTTTGTAGGGGTGCAGAGGAAAGGATGAAACTTTTGTTACTATTCCCATCTTCCTGTTTAGTGTTTCTTTAGGGGTGGGATTATGAATTTGAGAGTTTAGCATGAGGATGAATAACTTAATCCTGAGTACCTCTGATGGTCTTAATTTCACCAGACAAGGGGAAAAAGGGGGGGGGGGCAATAGGATGTGGAGAAATAAAAGGGAAAGGCTGGAAAAGAGGGAAAAGGAAAATTGATGTACTGTATGAGAATAGTGTCTGTTGACAAAAATGTTAACTATTAAATAACAGGAAAATATGAAATGTTTAAAAAATACTATTATCCTCACACACATCCTCCCCCAACCCTGTATTTCCTCTTGGCTAGTGGTATCATTAATAACCTGGTCATTGAAGCAAAACACATGGGAAATCACCCCTGCTTCTCACCCTGACAAGTGGACAATGAAGTCTATCAATTCTCTCCTATCTGTCCTATTATCTTTCTTTTTGGGTCTTAATTTAGGCCCTAATTATTTGTGACTTGGATTCTTCCAGTAGTTTCCTAATGGTTGCCTAGAATTCTGATTCTCCTCTACAGAATGGTTTTGAGCAGAGCGGTTAGCTGCACAGAGTCTGAGGCCAGACTGTCCTGGGTTTGTTTACTAGCTGTGTGATTTTTTGAAGTTACTTCTTTTATACCCTCATCATTGAAATAGGGACCACACTAGTACTACCAAATAGGGCTGCTGTGAGGTTTTAAGACAGTGCTGCATGGGAGATACTTAGAACCATGCTGTGTTAAGATTGTTTCTCTCCAGTTTACAATCCTTCACTGGTTCCCTACTCTCACCTATGAACCTAGCAAACTCCTGCTCAACATCAGGCCTTGGGGTCTGTTTCTCATGAAGCCCGAGGCTATTCATTTAGGCAGCTAACTTTTCTTCCTTTGGGCCTTCACCTTGGACCTCTCATTGCCCTCAGCACACTAGTTTAATCACCTGTTTACAGTTTCCTTCCTTGTAGGAAGTGAGCTATTTGAGAGCAAGGACAGAGCCTTTTTACTTTTTTTAAAAAATCTTCAAGGAGTTCCCATTGAGGCGCAGCAGAAACGAATCTGACTAGGAACCATGAGGTTGCGGGTTCGAACCCCGACCTTGTTTACTGGGTTAGGGTTCTGGTGTTGCCATGAGCTGTGGTGTAGGTCACAGACGGGGCTCGGATCTGGCATGGCTGTGGTTGTGGCATAGGCCAGCAGTGGTAGCTCCGATTCGACCCCTAGCCTGGGAACCTCCATATGCCATGGGTGCAGCCCTAAAAAAAAAACTTCAAGATCAAGCACTCAGCCTAACACAGAATGGACAATTAGAAGCAATGAATAATGTTAACTATATATGGATGTAAGACAGGACAGAAAGGACTGGCAAGAAAACACTTGATTTGCAACACTGATTTGATCTCTTAGCCCTTCTTTGTATTGTGTTTATGTGGTTTCTGTAATACATAGTAGTTAACAATGGCTCCCACATATCCATATAACCAACTGTCCTTTTCCCCCTTGGCTAAAACACTAGATCCATATGATGGACTACTTACTGCTTAGCAATAAAAAGGAACAAACTATTAAAACTTAAAACACAGGTGAGTCTTGGAATTCTCTGGTGACCTAGTGGTTAAGGATTCAGCATTCTCACTGCTGTGGCTCCGGTTTGATCCCTGGCTCTGGAACTTCTGCATGTTGAGGGCGTAGCCAAAAAAACCGAACATGGGTGAGGCTCAAACATTTCTACTAAGTAAGTGACAGACACATACATGAATAGACTGCTGTCAGCCTGCCAGAGTTAGAATGGCAGTTCCATCACTACCCAGCTGTGTCACATTAGGCAAGTGGTTTAACCTCTCCAGGGCTATTATCAGCAAAACAAGAACAACAGCAGTACTTGCCTCATAGGCCTGACAGGAGAATTAAATGCTCATGTGCTCAATAAGTGTGCGCTAAAGCAGTCATTTCTACAGTTCTCTTGAGGACAGGCTGCACTGTTCTCTCTACTCCCAGCTGCTTGCATCCCATACTTCTCACCTCAGACTGCCCCCCCCCCGCCTTTCCTCCATACCTTCTACCTAACCCTGACTTCAGTATAACTTTAATGATGACACATATTCATTCTTGAAGATAAGGAGACTAAACAGAAAAAGAGGAAGAATTAACTCACTGGAAGTCTCACCGTACAGTTAACCACTAGCGACATTTTGCTATATACTTTTTAAGACCGCTTCTTATGCAGCTACGCCATAACTATCTATTCTTTTAATAAAAAATCGAGTTCATATTACACAAACTGTTTTATAACCCGTCTTTTACTTACTACGGTCCCTCCCCCAGACCTTCCTTGCCCCCGCCTTTTCAGGTCCCACTGGTCGGATCTTTTCTCTGAACCCCTGGCTCTTCCCAGCCCCGGTTCCGGCTCCACCTGACAGGACCGGGGGCCCGCCCCGCCCCCGCCGCGGCCGGCTTCCAGCCCCGGCCCCGCACCCCGCGCTCGCTGCCACCCGGGGCCCGTCGCTCGCGGCTCCTCCGTGCGGCCCGTTTCCGGTGGGGGCAAGGGCGTCTCCGCGGCTGCCCGACTCCTGCGTGCTCAGCACCGCCGGCGGCGGCCAGATGCAGGCGGACCGAGGAAATCGGGGAGGCCGGGGTCGGCGACCCGGCCGCGGCCGGCCCGGCGGGGATCGCGACCGCGAGCGGGCGGCCACTGCAGCGGCGGTGGCGAGAGGCGGCGGCGGCGGGGATGGAGGCGGCCGGCGGGGTCGCGGCCGGGGCTTCCGGGGCGGCCGCGGAGGCCGAGGAGGAGGCGCTCCGCGAGGCGGCCGCCGGGAACCGAGAGGCCGGGGCGCCGAGGTCAGCGCGCCGGTAAGAGGCGACGGCCGGTGGGACCGGGGCGGGTGGGGCTCCGGGCCACGAGTCTGAAGCGGCGAGCGGCGCGCGGGGCTTGCGTGAGTTGGGCTGCGGCGGCGCCTGCGCGGCTCGGGCGGAGGACTGCGGGGGCGCGCACCGGGGTGTGCACGTGGCGCTGGCGGCTGTGTTCCGATCGCCTCCTCTGCGCTGGGCTGACCTGGAGGGTCAGGTCCGTGGACTTCCCCACCCTTCCCAAGGGGTCCTGGCCCCGTCATTAAAGGACCCAGCGACCGCGGCTCTGTGTTGGCGCCGCAAGTCTAGGGGGCCCCTTGGGTTTGGGTGAGGTGTCAGTATGATTAACCCTTGTGGGGTGCGGGCAGCCAGGACTTGTGCTCCAGGTGCCTTACCTTACGGTTGACATTTCTGTTATTAGAGGGAAGGGATTTTAGGGTCAGTTTTGTTCACTGCCTGTGCAATGCTTGGCAAACAGTAGGCGCATAATAAATTTTTATTGCATGAATGACCCCAGTGGACTGGACTCTTAATATTTGGGGACGGGATCAGATGCATAGTTCTCTTTTTAAATAGCATAGTTCTCTTTTTATTAATATGTGTGGAAATCTGGGGCCAGTGGCCTTTGTCTATCGGAATTCCCAATCTGTAAATGTTTCCGCAGTCAGGTCTCAATTTTAGTAACAATATTCACACATTCATAATTGGAAATGTCTTATAGCTTGGAGCAGGGAACGATTTGGGGCACATTTTTACTGATATTCTAGCTAAAGGAGTTAAATTACTGTCTTTATGAGCTGTTCTGCTGTTATTTTAACACTTGTAGTACAAAACTGTCTTTAAATTTTGAATTCTCATGGCATAGAGTAAAAAATTATTGTAGTTTTTGGTTGAGTTAAAATTTCCCATTACTGAAGTAGTATCTTAAGGGCATAGCAGGTAAGATGTCCCTAAAGATAGTAGTTGCATACAGAATAGAGTTGGAAAAAAAAATCATAGAACTTAAGTGCAGCATATTTAACCTTGTTAGGATAAAAGTAGGTATTGAGTAAAATTTTAGTGAAATATGAAGAAATTAGAATCAGATCACCAGGAAATAAAGGGAGCTGACCAGTCTAGCAAACACCATGTTATCACATTTTGCCTTTATAACATTATTTACATATATGTAAAACATTATTACAACTTACTCTTTTTAGCAACCTGAAGTTGTTTAAACAACTTTATAACAATTTTATTTTATATATACTTTATAATTATAAAATATTCATTTTCATAGGTTAACTGACTTCCTTAAGCTGCCATGGCTGGTGGCAGAGCTGACTTTACACCCAGCTGCCCTTGACTCAACTGTGTTTTATCTCATATTTTTGTGAACCAATCGCTGCTTTACTGAGATCAAAGTGGACACACTTTGGTTGCAGGGATAGTGTTTTAACAGTAATTGTGGTAATGGTACCTTTGATATTTACTAAAGTGTCTGTCACGCGGGCCTTTAATAACAAGTGTCTTTAACTTGTTGAATTGAGTGAATGAAGGTGCTTCTGTCTTCCTCGTCTCTGATGAACCAAATTGAGTAAAATGATGGTATATGATTTAGAGATGAATAATAGTTATTGACTTATGCAAATATTATAACCATTGTATTAAAAGTTAAGGCTTTTTATCTTTTTTTGGAATGGTGTGAAAAACTCCATCTTGTATTTTCTTTTAGGCTTTTTTCACTTCACAGTTTAATGATTCAGTGTGTCAGTGTATGTGGATGCTTGGCACAGGGCCTGGGCATAGATGATGCTACAGCCTCTGTTACCACCACCATCATATTTTCAGGCAAAGCTGGACAAAGAGAGGTTGGAAAGATAATTCCTTCATTTTGGTTTGTGTTGGTGGCCTCTAAGGTCACTGCCACTTCTGAGATTCTAAAGTGCTGTTCATATTTAGGCTTGCTAAGAATACCATTCTTGGTGGCTAAAGACTGAGAGCTCCTGCTGTGGCACAACAGGTTAAGGATCCGGCATTGTTTCTGCAGTGGCTCAGGTTCATTCCCTGGCCTGGTGCGGTGGGTTAAAGATCCAGTGTAACTCACAGCTGTGGCTGGGCTCTGCTTGGACTCAGTCCCTGGCCTGGGAACTTCCATTTGCTGTGGTCATGGCTGGAAAACAAACCAACTAAATGGGACAAGGTTGATTAAGCTGCCTGAGGCGTCCTTGTTCTTTTATCTTGTGGTGCATTCGTCCCTTAGATGGAAATTGACATGATTAGAAAGAAAAAAATTCACAGTAGAGTTTTAGCTGTGTGAGGTCCAGGTACCTAACTCCAAACTTTAATACTGTGTATACTCTTTGCTTTCTACTTTAGACTATTGTGTATACATGGCTTATAAATGGAAAACAGGACAAAATAAAACTAAAGAAAATGACTTCTTGATATGTAATACTCCAAGGTAACTTAGTTGAGTACATTGCCTCTACTTGTCTCTTGCTCTTAAGTCATTCCCTCTGTAGGTGGTATGAACCCCAAGCCTTCAGAGTTTGGGTAAGCAGATCATAAGACTAATTATCCTCATTGAATACCCATGAGAAAGGTATATTGTAGTTAATGCAATTATTAAGTTAAAAGAAACTAAATACTAGAATTTGCTTAGTATTTTATTAATTTTTTTTTTTTTTTGGTCTTTTTAGGGCCGAACCCATGGCATATGGAGGTTCCCAGGCTAGGGGTCTAATCAGAGCTATTGCTGCAGGCCTATGCCAGAGCCACAGCAATGCCAGATCCGAGCTGCCTCTGCAACCTACACCACAGCTCACGCCAACGCTGGATCCTTAACCCCCTGAGCTAGGCCAGGGATCCAGAGGGCAGAGATCGAACACGAAACCTCATAGTTCCTAGTCAGATTCGTTTCCGCTGCGCCATGACAGGAACTCCATATTAATCTTTTTGATGAACTATTAACAGAGAGGAAGTCAAGGCCTATTGGCAGTCCTTAGTAGTTTTTCTCTTCCCTGTAATATTTGTGGTAACTCATGTTTATTGAGCACTTAATATGGGATGAGAAAACTGAGGCACAGTTAGATAACTCACAGTCAGGAGAAGTCAGGTGATTTACCCAGTATCACTCAATCACCAGATTGCAGAGCCTGTATTTGCCCCAGGCATTTCAGTTTCAGAGCTGATTTTTTTTTTTTTTTTTTTAGGGCTATTATGGAAGTTCCAGGGCTGGGGATTCAATCAGACCACAGCTGCAGCAATGCCAGGATCTAAGCCATATCCAAGCCAACCTATGATTTACACTGTGGCTTGTGGCAATACCGGATCCTAAACCCACTCACTGACCAAGGCCAAGGATTGAACCCACATCCTTATGGATGCTAGTTGGGTTCTTAACCTGCTGAGCCACAACAGGAACTCCCAGAGCTGATTCTTTTAACTACCACCCTAAATTGCCCTTGGGGTGACTTTAAGATTTGAAGAAAAAGGATGTGTGGAGAACTGGGTGATCCTTTTCATGTACCTGTTTTCCTGATGTTTTGATATGATTATAAGGTTTGAAGGAAATATAGATACCATATTCAGTTATTGTGGATGTCAGATCTTTGCTTTCTTGCTCCATGTGTATATGTCAGCTGCTCTTCCTCATTTTTAAATTACTAATGTCCAATACAAGCTAAGACAGCTGTTTATAGCTGCAGTAAGGAGAGCAGACTTGGAAGGTTTTTTTTTTTTCCTTTGAGCAAACTTTTGCTTTGCAAGCAATAATATAAATCCTTTGCCTGACTAGTAATTAAATACTAGATGCCTTTGACATTTTCACTGCTACTCTTTCACTTGGTGAAAGGGAAATCTCCGACTTTGATGTTCAAGCTTAGAGTGAACTGGGAAGAAGAAAACGATGGCAAATCAAAGTTTGCTGGCAGGTTCCCAAGGCACTTGCTCTTTCGTTGTGGCTGAAAGGTGTCACCTGCGTCATGTCAGCCAGGTAGTTCATTGAGGGCCTGTAAGCTCAAATGACAGCCTCTAGACTGCATTGCTCCTATTTTCAGAAAGCCTGAAGCAGATATGGCTAGAAACTGAACGTGCTGAAGAGTCCCAAAAGAAAATTGCTTTGAGATTAGCTCTCAGTAAACCACAGAATTGGCCCCCTCCCCTGCTGCTGCAAACTGCTGCTCCAGCACTATTTTGGCATCCTTATTCTTGCTGGTGTGTATGGTTTGAAGTCCACTTTTCTCACTGCCATTATTTCACTTACATGTTTTCATTATCGGTACAAGCAACTAAACCTTGAAACTTCAAAAGAATTTGATAAATTATATATGATTTTGTACTTTAAGGTTGATAACTAGCATTTAAATCAGTGGTTCCAATTGTTTCAGAATATAAAATCTCTAGCACATTATATATATTGACATTTTAAATATAAGTGTTACATCATTCTTATTCATGGAGGCAGTCTAAATACTATAGTCATTTAATTTTCACTATCTACCTACCTACCACCTTTTTTTTCTTTTTTTGATATGTGTTATTTTGTTTCTTCCAGTTTTGAGATTAAATTGATATACAATGCTGTATACATTTAAGGTGTATAGCATAATGATTTGACTTACATGTATCATGAAATGATTACCACAATAAGTTTAGTGAACATCTGTTATCTCATAGAGATACAAAATTAAAAAAATAGAAAAAAATTTTCCTTATGACGAGAACTCTTAGGATTTACTCTCAATAACTTTCATATATAACATATAGCAGTGTTACTTATATTTATCATGTTGTACACTAAAGCCCTAGTTTTTATTTATCTTATAACTGGAAGTTTGTGCACCATCATCCATTTAAGAATCACATTAATAAACTCTTTAGCAGTGAGGAGATTTACATTATTCCTTATTCTTTTAAATTTGTGTTTTAATTCCACATTGCCTGTAGAACTTGACCTGGTTTAATACATTTTCAAACTTTAAAGTCTTTTTTTTTTTTTGCTTTTTAGGGCCGCACCTGCAGCATATGGAAGTTCCCAGGCTAGCAATTGAATCGGAGCTGCAGCTGCCCACCTGCGTCACAGCCACAGCAACATCAGATCCAAGCTGCATCTGTGACCTATAACCACAGCTCACAGCAAAGCCGGGATCAAACCTGCATCCTCATGGATGCTAGTCAGATTCATTTCCTCTGAGCCACGATGAGAACGCCTACCTTTCTAATTATATGCCCCAATGATTATTATAATACATTTGAATGATCTGCCAGTTGATAATTGGGTTAGGTCCTTACTCAGTTTTGTTGAAAACGAGGAATTGGAAACTACCTGATTTGTGAAACGTCTTGTGTCTCAGTCTTTTAGAGTTATACTTTCTCGACATCTACACCTATATTTCAAATTACCCTGTGCTTGGGGCTCAGGAAATGCATCACAGGCAGACTGAGAATGGCTGAGAAGGGACTGCTCTATCCTCAGGTGCTTTCTAAAATAGACCACTCTTAGGAAAGCGTATGGACACCAAATATCTGGAACTTGATTCTTTTAAAAACATGTTTCTCAGTACCTACATCTATAAAAACAAAAATAAGAAGAGAATTGACAGCGAGTCATGTCTCAGTCAGGCAATAAGTAATATTCTTTTTTTCCCCTTTTCTTTTGGATGGAAATAACAACTTTGTTGGTCTGAATATTTTCTATGGAGGTGTCAGGGGCAGTGCATTGATAATGTCACCTTTGAGTGACAAAGGATGTTGACAGGACATGCTTAATTTTACCCTGATGTTGCTAGGATACTGTTTTTTACAATTCGACTGACCTGACGTCTGTCAGCCTTAAATTGCTTAAAAGCCAGTTTCTCTAAAGAACAATACTCCCAAGGATGCTTGATCACATATAGTCAGAGTACTTAAGTAGATCAAACTAATGATTTTTTTTTGTGTGTGTGTGTCTTTTTGCCATTTCTTGGGCTGCTCCTGAGGCATATGAAGATTCCCAGGCTAGGGGTCTAATCGGAGCTGTAGCCATCGACCTACACCAGAGCCACTGCAATGTGGGGTCCAAGCTGCGTCTGTGACCTACGCCACAGCTCAGGGCAACACCAACACCGGATCGTTAACCCACTGAGCAAGGGCAGGGACCGAACCCGCAACCTCATGGTTCCTAGTTGGATTCGTTAACCACTACGCCACGATGGGAACTTCCAAAGTAATGATTTTTAATTACTTAGTCAAATGTTATGTTTTATCATTTTATGAGAATATCTTCATCATCCGTCTGAAGATTTTGGCACCTAATTTAAGTTTGTATTTTTCAGTACATTCTGAGCGACACTCACTTATATGTGATTGATACACACTGTGTCATGATCTCCATTATGTGACTTTTTCAATTCTGAACTTATTCAAATTTGACCCCTTCCAACATGCCTCCCCATATTATCAAAATTAATCTCTTTCCTTTCCTTTTGTAGAGATACAGGTATCTTCTAAGACCAAAAGTTCTACCTCTTCTATTAAATAGCAGAAAAATACTAAGAAGAAAATAAAAATTACCTATAATATCATAACCTAGAAATAATGATTGTTAACATTTTGATGTATGTTTCCTTCCTTTCTTTCCTTCTTTCCTTCTTTCTTTCTTCTTAGCTTCTTAGGGCTGTACCTGTGGCAGATGGAAGTTCCCAGACTAGGGGTCAAATGGGAGCTGCAGCCGCTGGCCTGCACCACAGCCACAGCCACGTGGGATCCAAGCCATGTCTACAACCTATACCACAGCTCACCACAACACTGGATCCTTAACCCACTGAGTGAGGCCAGGGATGGAACCTGCATCCTCATAGACACCAGTTGAGTTTGTTTCTACTGAGCCACAACAGGAACTCTGTAAATTCCTTTTCTGCCTAAGAGAGCCAGAATTCATCTCCAAAGTTTGCCACCCAAACTCTGACTGATATTTTACATTTTTCACACTTTCCATTTTTAAATATCTTATTCATCTTTACATGTTTAGTTTGAATGCCACCTTTTTTTTGGGTGAAGCTTCTAGAAGTTGTTCTCAGTTAGAAATGCTGTACTTTGTAAATACAGCACTGATTTTTAGTCTTCATTTTATTATAGTCAGTTCTTTACTGTATGTCTCCTTCATTAATTGTAAGCTGCTTGAGGCCTGTACATGATATATCACTGTGGTGTTTGGAAAGAGTTCAATAAATGCTTGTTGAATGAGTGAGTGATAGGATTTAGAAGGTAATTTCAAAGGTAAATGGGACAAGCTAGAGAAAATGAGTGTTTTTAGACACTGTCATTTTGAGAGTTGAGATCAGGCAAACCCTTTATGTTTCATTTGCCTTTGTTACATTATTTGAAGTACCCTTCTTCTGGTAGTTGAAAGCTAGGTAACTAAAAAGTTGTTCCTCTCCCAAGGGCCAGATCTTGCAACAGCTTCAGTCACATTGGATTTTATATTCTCCTTGTTCTAATCTTTTAAACTTTCCAGTTTAATACAAGCCACAGGCTTTTTAAACTGTCAGAATAAAACGGGGATTATAGGGAGTTCCCTTTGTGGCTCAGTGGTTAACGAACCTGACTTGGATCCATGAGGACTGGGGTTCAATCCCTGTCCTTGCTCAGTGGATTAAGGATCTGGCATTGCCATGAGATGTGGTGGGCTGGCAGCTGTAGCTTCAATTCATCGCCTAGCCTGGGAACTTCCATATGCCACAGATGTGGCCCTGAAAAGACAAAAGACAAGAAAACCAAAAAAAAAAAAAAAAAAAAAAAAAAGGAAGTATAGTATCTGGAAGTCTTATTACACATAGTGCCCCTTTTCACTATTTTGTTTTCTATTTATGTTTTAAACTCATTTGTTGTATGTATTTTTTGAACCTGATTTTTAAGTTTGTCTATACTTTGGAGTCCTTGCCACTTTTACCATTGCCATCTTTCTTGGTCAATTATTAAACAGAAAAGCTTTTTTAAAAAGCTGATTATATGTTTCTGTATTTTTTAAATTATATTTGAAATGTTAGATTCCATAAGACATTTTAGTGTTTGTTTTTTCTGTTTTTTTCTTAACCATTTCCTAATCTGTTACTGATGAATTGGCAGGAGTACATGTTTGTTAAAATTAAACCAGAATTTATTTATAAAAATGTGCTGCGTTTTGTGTATAGAATAACAGAATAGAGAAAAGAAATTTTTTAACCTAGTAAGGAGTAATTAAAGGAACTACCTTTTTAGTAGTGTTTCTTTGTGCTGTAAAATTAGGTCAGGGCTAACCTAGGACAGAGCATTTCCTGTGTCTTATGATTGTGGTAAATTCTTTCTTTTGCCAAGTGGAAATTGTAGTTTCCTTATTTGCTTCAAAGAGATGGTGGAAACATAAATTAGGTTGCTTACAAATATTTGAAAAAAATATCTGTTAATTTCCTTGGAGATAAATTTCTTAATGAAGCCATATACAAAAAGAACCTTTAAAACAATGCTTTTTAAAAAAATGTTGCTTACAGTCAGTATGGGCTGAACTCAGACACTATACTATTCCCTTCTCTTGGTGGGAGTTGATATAACCCTTTAGTGAAGTCATTTGACATCAGAATTTCGCCTTTGGCCCAGCAATTCTGTATTTAGCAATTTATTTTACAGATATTTCTGAATAGTTAGCAAGTGTAAGTAGATGATTGTTTTTTGCAACATTGTTTAAAATAAGGAAAATCTGGATTGAATTTCCTTAATCTCTAGTGAGAAGAGTTGGTTAAGCAAATCATGGTCTGTCTATACAGAGGGATACCATACAGGTGTTAAAAAATGGGCCAGATGGAAAATATCTAATATCAAGAGAGTTACTTCAGAAAAGAAAGCATAGTGTAAACACATTTGTGTAAAAAGAAGGTATTCATGCATAGGCATAGAATGGAAGGCTACACAGGAAACACATGTAGTGATTACCTTTGGGGAATAAGACTAGGAGGAAAGGAGAATTTTCCTTTATATCTTTCTATAATATTTTTTTATAACTCAATGAATTTATTACATTTATAGTTGTACAATGATCATCACTTTCTATACTATTTGAAATTTTATTTTGTTGCTATCAACATGCATTACTCCTATGAGCAAAGAGACAAATTAAACATTAGAACTAGAACTGTTTCTTCAGAGTAGGTCCTAAAAGTCATCCTTAAATTTAAATAAATGATGTTCACAATCTCCCTGGCAAAGGGGGCATGCTGTGTGAAATGTAGTTTTTTTACCCCAGCTATGCCTGTGGAATGCAGAAATTCCCTGGCCAGGGATCGAACCCATGCCATAGCGATAACAAGAGCCACAGTGCTGACAATGCTGGATCCTTAACCTGCTCAGCCACCAGGGAACTGGTTTTATAGATGGAGAAATTAGTACCTGGGTGGATTTAGGCCTTTTAAAGGATACAACCAGGTAGTTGGTAATGGGATGAATACTTGAACTTGAGGTTGATAACTTTTAGGATGTGATAATTTCTTTTAGTTTATCAGTGATCAAAAACAATGAATTGTGAATTGTCCCCCCCACCTCAGAACAGTTATATACTCTTCATGCTTTCCTATCAGGCATATATACCTTTCTTTTTTAATATAGCAAATGGTTAGGCTATATTGAATTGTAGTTTACCTCTTAGATCTATTGACCTAAATAAGCTTTGCTAGTTTATTCAACATGTATCTCATTGCTCATAGAGACAGAAAAAGGTGAGATAGTAAAATGTGGAGATGGGAATTTAAGATTTTCACCAAATGACACAGAAATGGAGGTTTCTGCCCAATCTCCTGGAGTCTAGGTCTGTGGCTTCTGAGCAATGTGCTTCACAGGATGTAAAACCTATGCTTCTGTTCCTCAGATTCCAATTCCTTAACATAAGGGGTTCTCGGTTGGCTGCTGTGATAAGTGATAGTAAAAAGGCTGGGAAACTTTTTATCCTGCTTACCTTCCCTTCTCATTCTTTTCCTTTTCTGTCTAAAATTGGGACATCTCTAGCAAAAGTATTAATTCATTCTTATTCTCTCTCACTTATAAAAAATTTAAGTGTGAAAAGCTTTTAAGAGAGATCCCTTAGTTTTAGAATGTCATCATTATAGTTTATAATCAATTAAATCATCCCGAAGATTTAAAAAAATTGTGTTGGGAGTTTCCGTTGTGGCTTAGCAGTAACAAACCTGACTAGTAACCAGGAGGATTTGGGTTCGATCCCTGGCCTTCTTGCTCAGTGGGTTAAGGATCTGGCATTGCTGTGGCTCTGGTGTAGGCAAGCGGCTACAGCTCTGATTCAACTCCTAGCCTGGGAACCTCCATATGCCGCGGTGCGGCCCTAAAAAAGACAAAAGACCAAAAAAAAAAAAGAGAAAGTGACTGTGAAGTGGTAATGCTTCATTTCTTTTTATAAAAGTTAAAGGATTTTTTTTTTTAATAATAGTAGAGGTAAAAGCAAATATATAAGTGCTGGAGTTCCCTTGGTGGCACAGAGGGTTAAGGATCCAGCCTTGTCACTGCAGTGGCTTGGGTTGCTGCTGTGGCACCGATTTGATCCCTGGCCAGGGAACTTCTGAATGCTGTGAGAGAGACAAAAAAAAAAAGTAAGTGCTTTGTGGCCATGAAATAAAGGACAGTTGAACCATCTGTCAAATCAAATGCAGGTTGAACTAGAGGCATTAGCTCCAAGGCCTTTATCTGGCTCCAAAACAGCAATGGAAAGAAAATTTGAAGCCACTCCCAGGCATCATCTGCCGTACAGAACTCGTGTCTGCTCAAAGCTAAGTGAAAGCAGCAGCCAGAGCAGTTTTAGCAGTGAACAGCAGGTGGGGTCAGCAGTCCAAATTACTTCCCAAATGAGAGTAACATTCATTTCGTACTTTAGTCATGGGTTGAAACAGCCTTGGAATGAGTGCAAACCTTAGTGTGTTCAAACCTTAGCTGAGGAGATGAAAACAAGAGCAACAGCAACAAAATCTTGTTTGTGATTAAAATTCTCAATTTTAACTGCATCTTAGATGGTTGATGTGATTTCCAGACTGGAAATCTGAGAAATGAAGTACACTCTTTATTCTCTTTTGTGTTTCTCCCCTCCTTGTTTTGTGAGAACAGTACAGTCTTACCCATAGAGGGAAAAAAAGTGGGATTCAGAGAAACAAGCTATGGAAGAAAATCTCCTTTTTTTGGCCACCCTGTGACATATGGAATTCCTTGGTCAGGGATCAGATGCAAGCCATAGCTGCGACCTATGCGACATCTGCGGCAACACGGGATCCTTAACCCACTGTGCCAGGCTGGGGATCGAACCTGTGTCCCAGCGCTCCAGAGATGCTGCCCATACTGTTGGGCCACAGCAGGTACTTCAAAGAAAATCCTTTTTTTTTCTTTTTTTCTTTTTAGGGCTGTACCTGTGGCATATGGAAGTTCCCAAGCTAGGGGTTGATTCAGAGCTGCAGCTGCTGGCCTACACCACAGCCACAGCCATGCCAGATTTGAGCTGTGTCTGTGACGTTTGCCTCAGCTTGCTGCAGTGCCAGATCTTTGACCCAGGGATCGAACCTGCATCCTCATGAATACTAATCGGGTTCTTAACCCACTGAGCCACGATGGGAACTCCTAAAGAAAATCTTTTGATAATGAGGTTTCTTATCTCTTGGAGGTATGGGCATTATCTCTGATCATTGGTGTGTATGTCATCGCCAAGGATAACTCAGGCAAGAATAATTAGCAAATGTATGAGTACAATAATTAGCAAATACACCACTTAATATTTTCTCCTTACCAGAGGTATTTCTAGATGAAATATTGACTGAAGCTGACTTATGGTATAAACTCCAGGCCTGGTATGTATTATCATAGTTGTGAAGTTTCAACATAGTTTCACTGATTATAGAGCATTAGAGTAAAGGTAGAGTTTATAGAATAAAGTTTCTGGAAGAAACAGCAACTTTGGGAGTTGTTCTTTTCTTTTGGGTTAGAGCTTCTTCTGATATGTTGACTTTCATTCACACTACTTCATTTACTGGATTGTAGAAACTGAGTTATAGTTGTAGCTTATGTATATAGTGACTTTTGGTGCTACAGCCATCTGTACTTCCCTGTTTCCAAAACTGGTATATCTTTAAATACACATTTATTTTAAAAGAACAAGTTAAAGAGGCAGCTTTCTTTTTTAGTATAGGAGCTGACTATATGTGTTGTGTAAACACATACAATTGGCCTGTATCCCTCTCTTTACCTCTGTGTGTATTGGTATGTTAATAAATACATAAATTGTATATTAGTATGCTATTCGGAAGCTCTTTTTGTCTTTTTTTTTTTCTTTTTAAGGCTGCACCCGTGGCATATGGAAGTTCCCAGGCTAGGGGTCAAATCAGAGCTGTAGCTGCCGGCCTGCACCACAGCCACAGCAATACCAGATCCCAGCTGTGTCTGCGACGTACACCACACCTCAGGGCAATGCTGGATCATCAACCCACTGAGCGAGGCAGGATCGAATCCATGTCCTCATGGATACTTGTTAGGCTCGTTAACCACTGAGCCACAATGGGAACTCCTGAAAACTCTACTTCCTGGTTTTTTCCTTTTTGTTTATGGTAATCGTTATGACTTATTAGTATTCCCTAATGAATATTCTCTGGGTAAAATATCTCATATTTTGTTTTCTGGCCTAAAGAATTATTACTGATGATGTTATGGACTGAATGTTTCTATTCCCCCCAAATTCATGTTGATGCCTTGCCCTCCCCCCCAGGTGACCATATTTGGAGATAGGGCTTATAAGTAGGTGGTGGAGTTCCTGTCATGGTGCAGTGGTTAACGACTCCAACTAGGAACCATGTGGTTGTGGGTTCAATCCCTGGCCTTGCTCAGTGGGTTAAGGATCCGGCGTTGCCGGGAGCTGTGGTGGAGGCTGCAGACGTGGCTTGGATTCTCCCGTTGCTGAGGCTCTGGCGTAGGCCGGCGGCTACAGCTCTGATTGGACCCCTAGCCTGGGAACCTCCATATGCCGCTGGAAGGGGCTCTAGAAAAGGTAAAAAGACAAAAAAAAAAAAAAAAAAAAAAAAAGGAGGTGGTAAAGGTTACATGAGGTCATAAGGGTGGGGCCCTAGTCTGATAGAGCTGGTGCTTCTGGAGAAGAGAGACTAGAGCCCTCTATCCTTGACAGATGATGATACAATGAGAAGGCAGCTGTCTACCAACTAGGGAGCCGATACTCCCCACACACCGTCTGCTGGCACCTTGATATTGGACTTGCCAGCCTACAGAACTGTGCAAATACATTTGTTTTTTTTTTAAGCCACCCAGTCTGTGGTATTTTGTTATGGCAGTCTATATGACTAAGACAGATGGCCAACTTTCTAACAGTAAAGAAATAGGTATTTCTTAATGTGATGACTTGAGATGAAATGGGATAAGAAACTGATGGGAATTTTCATGCAAACTAAGACCACTTGACTGTTAATGAAATGAATAGCCCAGCCTCCTTTTTGGTGGAGCAGCTTACCACATCAGTTCTTTTAGGTACTGGTCTTTGGATTCTCTAATTTGTGATTGTTTACTTCACATGTGAATAACTCATCCCTTCAACTGGCCTGGGGTAAAGACACCAGCTGGGTAGAAAAGGGCTCTCCTCCTCGAAGCAAGAGAGTTCTTTCTAGATGCCTTGTATTTGTTTTTTACTGTCTCTGTAACAAATTGCTGAGAACTTAGTGGTTTAAAGCAATGCAAATTTATTATCTTATGGTTCTGGAGTCCAGTGTGGGTCTCCCTGGCCTAAAATCAAGGTGTCAGCTGGGCTGCGATCCTTTCTAGAGGCTCCTGGGAGAATGTTTCCAGCTTCTAGAGGCTGTCCACGATCCTTGGCTCTTGACTTCTTCCTGTCTTCGAGGCCAGCAACATAGCATCTCTGACTTTACCTCTGTGGTTTCATCTCTTTTCCTTTCTTTTTCTGCCTCCCTCTTCCACTTTTAAGGACTCTTGTGATTACATTGGGCCGCTCTGGATGATTCCGGGCAAGCTCCCTATTTAAGGTCAGCTAATTGGCAACCTTAATTCACCTTTGTAATGTACCCTACCGAGCCCAGATTCAGAGGATTGGAACATGGACATGTTTAGGGAGCCATTGTTCTGCCTATCACAGGCAGAAAGTGATATAAAACATATCAAACATAATAAAGCATAAGGAAGCTTTCCTTGAAAAATTATTGGAATTCTTGTCCTTAAGGCTGTCTTTTCTTGGAGGAATTGTGGTCTGTATTTCTCAACTGTTTAAACCCACACCCTCTTTTTCTTTCTTATGGCTGCACCCACAACATATGGAAGTTCCCAGGCCAGGAGCTGAATCCGAGCTGGAGCTGTGACCTCTGCCACAGCTGCAGCAACACCCAGTCCATAACCCACCATGCCAGGCCAGGGATCAAACCCATGCCTCCAAAGTGCCGAGCAGCTACAGTCGGATTCTTAACCCAGTGTGCCACAGGGGGCCCTACAAACCCAGGCCCTCTTTTGAAGAACAAATCTTGTCTGTTCTGTGGTCAATAATAAACATATTAGTTTTTTTCCCCTCCAAAATATTTACATAGCCCCCGTCCTCCCTCACTCCCCCACCGGGCTGCTTTCCCTAAAATGTTTGAGCTAAAAAAGCGTCGTCGCACCTATACTTAGCCACATCTGGGCCATTGTTTCAGACTTCTGGGTTATTTCAGGCTCTGGAATATCACATTCATACTACTGTTCGAATTAAAAAATCTGTTCAGCGTTTGCGTTATTCTTATTACCAGCTCCATTTCCCCCATGATAGTAATTATTTGATATTTGCTTTTGTGGACTTAAAGAGGTAAGCATGCCTAGTATATATTCTCCGAACATGTCTGTGTACCTAAGAGGTAGGTAGAGTGTGGAGAGTGCTTGTTCAGAAAAAGTGGACCTACAGTCTGAGTTGCTTAATTGATTAGAAGCTAATTTTCAGTCTCATTGTTGTATCAACTGAAATAACTCACAGCAGTAGGATAAAGTGATTGGTTTTGTTGGTATGTGGCCTCAGCATGTATCCCGCAGGGAGGTTTTTATATATATAGACACACAAACACACACACACACATGTGCGTGTATATATATATGTATGTATGTATATGTATGTATGTTTATATGTACACATTGCACATATATGTGTATATGTATACATATATGTATACATATATAGTTTTAAAATAGACCGTATAGACTTTTTAGAGCTATTTTATATTTACAGATAAATTGAGAGAATAGTTATAGAGTCCTCATACATCGCATACCCAGTTTCCCATTATTAACCTCTTGCATTAGTATGGAACTTTTGCTACAATTAATGAACCAATATTGATATATTGTTACTGACTGAAAGCTATGCTGTCATTTTTGTTTTGTAGTAGACAAGGAATAATTTGGCATTTGAGAATATTATTTATGAAATATAGATAATGTGTTTGGGAGGGGTGGATTAATTATACTTTATTCATCTTTAACTTTGTGATTTGACTTTGATTTGGTTTCTTGATCTGTGAAGACTGACTATGAAGTAGATTTGAATGTTAGGTTTAGCTGGAGTTTGAAAGTAAGTTTGTTTTCTTTTTTGGTCTTTTGTCTTTTTAGGGCCTCACCTGCGGCATATGGGAGTTCCCAGGCTAGGGGTCGAATCGGAGCTACAGCTGCTGGCCACAGCCAAGAAAGTTTTGGATTAAGACTGAGAATGAGAGAGATGGTCAGATTAAACCTTGCATTTTTCATGTCTCTGTGGGTCCGCCTTCCCATCACATTGAGAATAAAATCTCAATTCCTTACCATACCCTATAAGGCCCTTCGTGGTCTGACCCCTGTTAGCCTCTTAGACCTCATTTCTTCGCCCTGTCCTCCACGTTCCATTCAATGTAGCCACTCTTCTGACTTTAGTACCAGCTTGAATGTGGCAGGATTGTTCTCTCCTGAGGGCCTGGAACGTTCTGCCTTTCTACCTCCAGATCCCTGCTGGCTTACTCCCTCATATATCTGGTTCTCTGCTTAAATGTTGCCTCTGAAGATGATTCACTGATGATTCTGTATAAACTAGTGCCCTCATCATTCCCTAACCCTGTACCCGACTTTATCTTTGTAGGATTTTACTCTTCGCTACCCGAAATCACTGGGTTTTATGTGTATATTTTTACAAACATCATATGTCTGTTTATTCATTTATTGCATTAGAGTGGCAGCTCCACAAGGGCAGGGAATATTCCACACACACTCCACGCCTGCCATCCTATAGGCTCTTGAATAGATATTTGTGACCAAATAGAGGACTTTGTATTAAAGCATGGCATTAGAATATCCTGGAAACGTTCATATGTATTTTCTGTTACCAGCTTTATGCTTTTCCAATTACAACTAAAAGCAGTGAAGGGAGGCTTGGTGTAGCTATAGTAACTCTGACCCTACAGCTGCTCCCTGGGCACCCCCTCTGCATACAGTCCTCTATTTTGCCATCAGTGAAAAGAGCCAGAATGAGTTGAAATGCCAAAGAGAGAAGCATCTATCAGAATTTCCAACACGTGCTTGCTTTCTTTTGATGCCCTTAACCACCTGAACGTGTGTAGATTAGTTTTCCTTAGTTTCTAGCTACTCAATGAGCAGCTGTTTACAATGAATAGTTCCCCACCCACCCAGCCTCTTAAACCCCCTTGTGAGGAGGAGGAAGGTGAGAGGCAGTTGGAATTTCCGGGCAGATGCAACTATAGCCCAGTTGGCCACCTACTTCTGTGGGGTGCAGTTTGATGCCTTAGACATATGACCTGAGGACTCAGAAAAGCCACAGAAAGCTGGCAGATTGGGAAAGAGTGAAAACCCGGGTAAGTGATCTGTGTGAGGGCCAGGGGATCGAGTTTCTCCTAGTTTTTCTTTTCTCCCTGGCCCTGATCCTTGGATCAGGTTCTCAGCAGAGCTGTAGCCTTGGTGCAGAGGTAGCTAAAAGTCAAGATAAATTCCATCTTTCTGACCAGAAGACCAGGAAAGATATAAGCTGGAGGGCATGGAGGGGCCCCTCCGTTTTTTGAGTGATGGGTTGAGTGTGGGGGTGGGGGCAGTAGACCTTTTGAAGGGCCGGGCTGGCTGGTGGTGCCAGCAGCTAAAACATCCATAGAAATTCTGTCTTTCTGGCCAGAGGAACCAGGAAGATGGGTCCATGCAGTCCCCAAAGTAGGGGGAATGCTTGTATGTTTCTTTTGCTTTCTTCTTTGCCCTCTGAGGGGCACTGTGGGCTGCTGGAGCTCCAAGAGAAACCCCATTTTTGGGCCAGAGGCTTGGGAGAATCCTAGAGAGGAAACAGCTGGAAGGGAATTCTGTGTATGAACTGGCCAAAAGTGGGGGCTTCCCTTGAGCTGCACATGGGGAGACAGACCGCAAGCAGTAGTGTAGCAGAAGACTCAGGAACTAAGTGACATTAGAACCATTGCCCACAAAAGCCGAGCCAGAACTTTGCCTGATAAAATGGAATAAACCATAATGTTCGCCAGGGGATTTTTGATGGAAGCCAGAGTTTAAACGACTTGATGTTAAGGATGTTATTCTACATCTAAAATTTCACAATATGCCAGGAAAATGCGACCAAATATTGAGGCAAAACACAGCCCACAAATGCCGACCCCAGGATGACCCAGATAATGGAATTATGAGCCAGAATTAAAGCAGTTATTCTAACTCTGCTCCTTCCATGAGGTAAGGAATCGTGACATGGGTGGAAGGCTAGCCATTTTTAATTTTTCAAATTTAATTTTTGTCTTTTTAGGGCTGCACCTGCTGCATTTGGAGGTTCCCAGGCTCAGGGTCGAGTTGGAGTCATAGCTGCCGGCCTACACCTATGCCAGATCTTAGCCGCATCTGTGACCTGTGCCGCAGCTTCAGCAACACCAGATCCTTAACTTTGTGGCCAGGGATCGAATCTGCTAACTCATGGATACTGGTTGGGTTTTTGATCCACTGAGCCACAACTGAAACTCCCTAGCCATTCTTCTTTTAGAAGGAACTAGGAGAAATTGTTTGTGACCCTGAGTTAGGGAGACATTCCTTAGATAGAACACCAAAAGGGTGATCCACAAAGAAAAAAATAGGTAAGCCACACAGGGATATACGGGAAATTGCTGGAGCTTTCATGCAGTTTAGCTGTGAACCTAAAATTGCTGTAAAGAATAAATTCTGTTATTAAAAAAAAAAAAAAAACAGACTTGGGAGAAAATATTTTCAAATCACATATCCAACAAAGGACCTGTATGCAGAAAATATATAAATCTCTCAAAACTCAATATGCAAGTAAATTGTTAAAAAAAATGGTGAAGAGATTTAAATAATTTACCCAAGAAAATTAGATTTTTTTCTGGTCTTCTTAAGGCTACATCTGTGGCTCCCAGGATAGGGGTCGAATCAGCTGTAGCTGCCGGCCTACACCAGAGCCACAGCAATGCCAGATCCGAGCTACATATTCAACCTACACCACAGCTCACTGCAACGCTGGGTCCTTAATCCCTGAGCGAGGCCAGGGGTTGAACCCACAGCCTTAAGGCTTCTAGTCTGATTTGTTTCCTCTGTGCCATGACAGGAACTCTCCAAGAAGATATATTGATGGCAAGTTAGTGCAGGTGGTCACCATTTGTCTTAGGGAAATCCAAATTAAAACCACAATGAGATACCACTTTATTATCAGAGTGGCTTAAAAACCTGACAGTATCAAATCCCAGGGTTTCTCATCACATTAAACATCCACTGTTCATATGACCCAGCAACCCCACTCTTAGATAAGTGTTTACCCTAAAGAAATGAAAACTTGTGCGTGGAAGTGTTTAGTGGCTTTTCTTCATAATTGCCAAAAGCTGGAAACAACTCAAAGACTCTTAAGTGGTAAGTGGATACCCAAACTCTCCATACAAAGGACTACACCTTAGCAGTAAAAAAGAATGAACCATTGTTACTCAGAACAGCATGGATGGATCTGCTCTGGATGTGCCAGGTTGAATGAGAGGAGCTTGAAGGATGGTGTGATGGGAAACTTTGAGGAGATGGGACTGTTCGTGTCTTGATCGTGGTGGTGGTTACATGACTCCTCCAGGTAAATGGATAAAAAGGAAATGAGTGGAAACCATCTAGCTACAATTTTTAGCAGATCCTAAAAAGGTAACTATTACAGAGGACAGTTGTTTTTCACGTGAAATACTTTGGCATTTAGGAAGGTCATCAGCCTTCTTCAGTTGAGAAAAGCAAGTCCATTCAGCTGATTTTTGTAAACCTGTGATGTCTTCGTAAGTGAATCATGTGCCTTAGCTAACGGAATCTAGCACTCTGGATCTTAACTGCCTTTTGAGTGGATTCAGGACCCTTATTATAAGAATAAGAGGAATTTCCCTTTTTCCGTCTTAACCTTCAGTGAACTGAATTGCTATGAATAATACCTGATGACTGTGTGCAGAAGGAAACAGGATTTGTCTTGATGGTGATACTGATATTTTCTTTGGGACAGACCCTCTATTTCCCAGGGCACTTAAAAATTTTTTTTTAAATGATTTTTATTCTTTGCATTATAGTTGGTTTACAGCGTTCTGTCAATTTTCTACTGTACAGCAAAATGACCCAGTCACACATATGTACATTCTTTTTCTCACATTATCCTCTGTCATGCTCCATCACAAGTGACTAGATATAGTTCCCAGTGCTATACAGCAGGATCTCATTGCTTATCCATTTCGAATGCAACAATTTG
This sequence comes from Sus scrofa, assembly GCF_054392235.1. NCBI lineage: Eukaryota > Metazoa > Chordata > Mammalia > Artiodactyla > Suidae > Sus > Sus scrofa. The sequence goes on from NC_139389.1 coordinate 91,522,485, forward strand.
CGTCTATTAATCCCAGATTCCCAGTCCATTCCACTCCTTTCCCTTCCCCCTTAGCAACCACAAGTCTGTTCTCTAAGTCCCAGGGCCTTTTTCCTGTCCCTTCTGTTCTCTTGGGTCTGCCTCTGAGATGGCCCACCTAGGACTATCTTAATAATCACACTCGAGACTTTTTTTTCTTCCCTCGTCAAAATTATGATAATGATGTGGTTCTCATTTTGGCTCAGCAGTAACAAACTTGACTAGTATCCATAAGGACTCGAGTTCCATTCCTGGCCTCACTCAGTGGGTTAAGGATCCTGTGTTGCTGTGTAGGCTGGCAGCTACAGCTGTAGGCTGTACATGTAGGCTGGCAGCTATAGCTCCAATTCAACTCCTAGCCTGGAAACTCCCATATCCTGCAGGTTCGATCCTTAAAAAAAATTGTGATAATGACAATATTTTACTCTCAGGGAAGGGTTTGAATTTCTAGTTTCATCACTCTAGTTCGTGTTGCCTCTGTGGACATCCAAGTGGGGGCACTATTTGGGGGTAGATGAAGCCTTTTTTGTGCCAAGCATATTATGGAAAGATAGCATTTTTGTTCTGCCAGAGCTAGAGCTCATGTTCTAGCAGGCTTTTCAAATTTATTCCTATTGAGAATTTGGATTATGATTTTAAACTCACAGGTCACCTTGTTAGAGGAAAGTAATGCTGAGAGTTTAATTTGTGCTTCTTCCACAAGAGGGGAGCACTGTTGGTGGGGTTCTAGAGCAGGTGGAATGAAGTGTTGCTTTAAATTTCTATGAAGCAGAGATGGTCTCACCTTTATACAAAAGACGGCACACACTGTCAGTATTGCTGACCCCGGGGGAATGTGACTGGCATGCGGTCATTCAGGCTTACTGTGCAGTGGCCCAGTTTCCAGACCCTTTTGGCTTGTGTGTGCTATGTAATCCCAGTGCTGGGATTTGCATTTTGCCCGTGTGGATTGAGAGCTTGGAGAAAGTCCACCTTTCTCTAATGCAAGGTAAAAAGCTCTCTCCCTTCCTCACGTGTCTTTGCTGCCCTTTCTTTTAATTAAATTTTTTTTCCTGCCTAATGTTGGAAGAGCTTCCTAAAGGTCACACTTGAAAAGAACTGCAGAAGGGAAATGCCGATTATAGTATTCTGTCCTTTTACAGGGGAAATTGTCTCTCAAATCACTCTGCCTGTGGAGAGTGCATGTTCTTTTTCTCATTTCTCAGTTTTGGTTAAAGTAGTGAGGATTGGAAGGAAGGAATTTTTGCTAATATGTAGCCATGATGTCATTGAGTTTTTGGCAGAGAAGGCAGTTCAGCCCCAAAGGAAGAAGGTGCCAGCTGAGCGCCTTGCAAATGTCATGCTTTGTGTGGCAAAAGTAGGCCTAACATCTAATGCATGCACTTGGCTTCATTGCAAACAATGCTGTCTTATTGCAGCTACAAAATATTTACCCTTGAAATCTCTAAATACGATGTTTATGCAAGTTGTCATTTGATTTCTATGCGTGTTAAGGGAGCCCCTGCATCTTTCTCTGGTTCATGTTGGCGTGTGTAAGTGCTTTTGAAGATAAAAGATTTTAATAGAAAAAAATCAGCCAGCCCACAAAAGAGAAATGTTATGATTTGGAACAGTTTCTATTCGTCCAGGAAGAACTGAATAGGAGGATAAATTCAGAAGAGAGGCTTCAAATGGTAGGAATCTAGAGAAAATGGAAGCATTAAATCATCTCATAAGTGTCAGAGAAAATGCAGGCACAAAGACAGACTTTTCTGATGACCAGTCTGGTGATTTATTCCTTTATTCCTTACTCGGTCAGTGTGTGTATAGGCTGCCCCACGTTACACGGGGTAGGGGTTTAAAAGGAAGAGGATTCTCGTAGGTCCATTTGTTCTTTCATGTGAAATGGTAAACTAAACAGCTTGCTTTCACTTGTGGGGGCTTGAGCTTAGCCCTTGTCTTTAGAGATAGAACAACAGAAACGTATGGAGATGCTCTCTTTTATCTATTTGACCTAGTTAAGTTCACACCTTTTCACCCCAAGGGGGGTAAGATGTAATTCCATCTAGGGATCTGAGTGATGGAACACGCAAAACTTGTATGAAGGCACACACATGTCTAACTGTGCAGCTACAACTTCCATCAGTCATGAATGAAGGTGCCGTGAGGCTGGGAGTCCGTTTGATTGAGTAGTGAGGCTGTATGAGATGTGTATGCTCCCAGATGTTGGCATTCAGCCTTTAATTAACAAAAATAGACTAAGATTTAGATCACACCTGTTTGGTTATAATTTGCTTTTTTTCCCCCATTTTACCAGTTTGTCTCCTGTTGACAACATCTTCTGTTTCATTTTCAACAATTTTTGCATATGCAACTCAACTCCCCTGTTTATGTATTTTTTTTTCTTCATGGCATTGATCTCTTTCCCCCAGCCTCTGATCTTATTTATTGCTTTTAACTGTAAATTACTTCCTCCTATCAAGCTCTTCCCCACACTGTGAGCCTTGCTATTGCGAAGGATAAACATGAATGGGTTGCAATGGATGAGTTTTGGGGGTCTGATATTTGTTCTCTTGGGTGGTTGATAAGTTACTGGACTGGGTATCTGACCTGTTTGAACAGTATTTCATCTGTATACATATAATTGATTATGCATAAGTAAGGTCTTGTCTATCCTCCAAAGCTTCCTTGAAATTAAATAAGATAATCAAGACTGAGTTTTGAGAGATACAAGATGTAGTGAAGGTACAGATGGTTCTTGAATCACCAGTCTCTGGCTGGCCACATCTCTTGTGCCCATTAGATAGTCTCATTATTTTTCTCCACTGGTAACTTGGAATTTTGAGCAGGATTTCACAAAAGCTTTAGAAACTATAAGACTTGAGGAGTTCCCGTCGTGGCACAGTGGTTAACGAATCCGACTAGGAACCATGAAGTTGTGGGTTCGGTCCCGTGAGCTGTGGTGTGGGTTGCAGGCATGGCTCGGATACCGCGTTGCTGTGGCTCTGGCGTAGGCTGGTGGCTACCGCTCCGATTCGACCCCTAGACTGGGAACCTCCACATGCCGGTAGCGGCCCAAGAAATAGCAAAAAAGACCAAAAAAAAAAAAAAAAAAAAACTATAAGACTTGAAACATCAGAATGATTTGTTTTGTGAAGATTTTGCTCAGTGAAAAGCCATATTTGCCAAAGCACCAAATTGCATCTCAGCAGATTGTCATTCTGCCTCTGCCATTAAGACCTTGGGCAAGTCCATTTTTGAACCTCATCTCTAATGTCTCGGGGCTTAAATCAGATGATCTACAGGGATGCTTGGAGAGAGAGTGCTATTTCAACGAAATTTTCAATTTTTCTTCTTGGACCGATGGTCATGGAACCAATGTGTAAAGGTATTGGTAGGAAATTCTGTTCTAAAGGTAGAAAGTGACATTATCTAGTGGTAAAACATCTATTTTGAGGCATGGAGAAGAATAGATGACTTTATTAAAAACACGTATTGGCCCTGTTGTGTGCATTGGATAGAGTATAGCAGTATGCAACAGAACTGTATATGACCTTGCGATTCTAAGTGCTGCTGGAATAAATAACTGCTGGATAACAGGAGTTTTCAATCCTTTCAAAACTTCTGAATAAGGCTTACTGAAATCACTTCACTTAGTAATTGGCTCCTTATTGGAATTAATAGGTACATGGTAACAGGGATATTGCTTGAAAAATCTTAAATGATAAATGTTTCAAAATAACTCTTTGAGAAAACTGCTTCCTATTACTTGAACTTGGATGAGATCTCCATGTTGTTTAAAATGGCAAGTGGAGGAGTTCCTGTTGTGGCTCAGTGGTAACGCGACTAGTATCCATGAGGACTCGGGTTCGAACCCTGGCCTTACTCAATGGGTTAAGGATCCGGCATTGCCGTGAGCTGTGGTGTAGGTCACAGACACAGCTCAGATCCAGTGTTGCTGTGGCTGTGGTGGAGGCCGGCAGCTGCAGCTCCGATTAGACCCCTAGCCTGGGAGCTTCCGTATGCCAAGAGTGCAGCCCTAAAAAAGACACCCCCCCCCCCCGCCGCCAAAAAAGCAGGTGGAGGTGGTTACTCTGTCTCATTTTGTAGGAGTTGGGGTGGAGTTAAGCTCGCCATTCTGGGCTCTGTGATGAGATGTTAACAAGTGGACTATAGGGGAATTTGGGATGGGGGGCTTTGTTGTGGGTGAAATACACTTGGCAAATCAAAACTTTTGATAAGCCCAAGAGATGATTTAGGAGACAGTGATTCAGAACTCTGAATGTAAAGAGGAAACAAACCTTCTTTTTCTCTTAACGCTTGAGCTCACCAGAGGAGGATATTCTCTAAGTATTTACACGGTTTCTTTATTCTCACTTGCTCACATACACACTCAGAGACACTGGGTTTACCTAACCGTGGGTTTGCAAGTTTGATGGAGAGAAGTTTGTTGGCTGGATCAAAAACTCCCAATAGAGATATTTTAGAAAAGATTCATGTTCAGAAGTCCCCACTGTGGCTCAGTGGGTTAGGAATCTGACTAGTCTCCATGACGATGTGGGTTTAATCCCCGGCCTCGTTCACTGGGTTAAAGGATCCTGCTTTGCCGTGAGCTATTGTGTAGGTTGTAGACCTGACTTGGATCCTATGAGGCTCTCGTTGTGGCAAAGGCTGATAGCTGTAGCTCTGATTTGACCCCTAGCCTGGGAATTCCCATAAATGCAGCCCTGGGAAAAAAAAAAAAAAGAAAAAAGAATTCTGGTTCATTTTGCAGCTCAGGAGATAAATATTGCTGAGATACTTTTGACTAAAGTATAGTATTAAAGAAAAGGGGGAAGCTTGTTGGAGCAAGGGATCCCATATACAAAGAATGAAGTAACAAGGAGATAAACTGATTGTGAGATAGCTGCTGAGATGGACCCTGATGGGTTTATTTATATAATTACATCAGCCTGAAAAAACCTGCAGTGCTGATCTGACAGTACCGTGAACTTCCTTCTGATAAGGAACCTAGGAAGTGCAACATTTACCCCGTCTTGTATCCATATTGTGTTACTGTTCAGACTGGAGTGTATTTTTTATTTTATTTTTTGGTTTTTAGGGCCGCAGGTGCCACATAGGGAAGTTCCCAGGCTAGGGGTCCAATTGGAGTTGTAGCTGCCGGCCTCTGCCACAGCCACAGCAACGTGGGATCCGAGTCATGTCTTCGACCTACACCACAGCTCGTAGCAATGCCGGATCCTTAACCCACTGAGCAAGGCCAGGGATCGAACCCACATCATCTTGAATACTAGTCGGGTTCCTGCTGAGCCACAACGGGAACTCCCTGGAATGTATTGTTAGAAGGAAAAATGAGGAGCTTTTGGGAGCTAGGCATGAAGATGAGTTGTATGGCCTCACATTCTTGCTTCTGCTAACAATCACTTTTCCATACGTCTTATTTTTATCAAACACTAAGTGTTACAATGAGAAAAAGATAAGAACTTAGAGAAGGAAAGGGACAGAGGCAAGAGTCCCGTGAGCTGAGCCATTGAACAGCTGCTTCATGGGTTGTTTTCCCTTTTTTCTCCGTCCTCGGATTCTTTCCACCTCACTTTTTTTGTGTGTTTCTTCATGTGTTGATGTCTCTGAGCAAGATTGAGCCTGGACAGCCTGCCTTTTATCATTTGCTCCTACAGACTGAGTGGAATTTCTAGTTACATGCTCAATAAAATAATGAAATTGTATTATAATAAGACACGTTTGGATGCTGTGTAGAATTTGTTAGAATACTCTTATCTTGAGTATCTTTATCCTTATAATAACAACTTTGTATGGTATCTGATATGATCCTGTTGGTTCCTGATTTTCGAGAGAAGTCAGTTTCCCAAACTTTTCAAAGGGAGACACTCTTAAGGACGGCTTTTCAGATTGATGGCTCTGGAGCCCCATCTTGCGTTATGTTTAAGTGTAAAAATATGGACTTTCTCACATCTGGTACCTCCCTGTCTCCACCACTTCTCCCCTGAATTTGGCCTCCTCCCCCCTGTTTTTTTTGGTCCCTGTTGGCCTTAATTTTTTTTTTTTGTCTTTTTGCTATTTCTTGGGCCGCTCCCGCGGCATATGGAGGTTCCCAGGCTAGGGGTTGTATCGGAGCTGTAGCCACCAGCCTACGCCAGAGCCACAGCAACGTGGGATCCGAGCCGCGTCTGTAACCTACAACACAGCTCACGGCAACGCCGGATCGTTAACCCACTGAGCAAGGGCAGGGACCGAACCCGCAACCTCATGGTTCCTAGTCGGATTCGTTAACCACTGCGCCACGACGGGAACTCCTGGCCTTAATTTTTAATTTATCCCTGGACATTCCTGGGCCAGGGTTTGCCTCTGAGTCACAACTGCAGCCTACATTGCATCTGGATACATTTTTCATTTCTTTTTTCTTTTCTTTTTTGGTCTTTTTAGGGCTGCACCCATGTCATATGGACGTTCCAGGCTAGGGGTCAAATTGAAGCTATAGCCGCCGGCCTACACCATAGCCACAGTGGATACAAGCCTCGTCTGCGACCTACATAACAGCTCATGGCAATGCTAGATCCTTAACCCACTGAGCATGGTCAGGGATTGAACCTGAGTCCTCATGGATGTTAGTTGGGTTTGTTACTCCCGAACCACAAGGGGAACTCCAACACTGGATCCTTTAACTTACTGCAAGGAGCTGGGGATACCAACCTGTGTCTCCACAGCGACCCCCCCAGCTGCTGTAGTTGGAGCCTTAACCCACTGTGCCATAGCAGGAACTCCAGTTGAATCTACCCCCAGAAGTTTGTCTTCAGAGCAGAATTTGGTTACTCTTTAGCTGGTTTCTTTTGAGAGTTAATGAGGCCCCACTTACTCAGGCCCTTCAGGCTTTTCTGTGAACCCCTTGAACACACCCCCTAGTGGAGCACAGAAGACACAGCACTTGTAGCCACTGTTCTCATAGGCCTACGAGTGTCTAATGAGCAGCTGTTTATTTGCAGATGCTCAGGTTTCTCTGGTGCCGCCCTCTACTTGGTATCACCGCTGCTGGCAGGGTTGGGTATTGTGTCTGTTGGTGATTGGTTTCTACCTGTTCATCTCAGGAGCTTTGTGGCCATAGCTTGCACCTAGGTTTTTGTGGATGTTTTCCATGGAGCTTTGATTTTGCTACTCTCACGGCTTTGTGTGGTTTTTATGGGGGGATTTGGGAAGACAGAAACTGTGCCATTATGCTACCATCTTCCCAGAAATCCTCAAACGGATTTTTCTTTGTTCACACTTTGCCATTTGACCCCCCTGGGCTTTGCTCTGAACCGCTCTCATTCCTTAGAAGCATGTTCTCCAGTTCTTGAACCTGGGGACTGCCTTCCAGCAGCCGACAGTGCTCTTCCTTCAGGAGACTAATGTCAGCCCACATGTCTGGGCTTAATAGGTAATTTATATATATATGTCGTATATTGCATTTAGAAACTTTTTCAAATATGACTATACTTTAATGTGTATTTTTAATACACAATGACAGTTGAGGGCCGCCTTCTTGGTATACCTGTATACAAGGTATATAGTATGTTTTTTATTCAATTATTAAAATTTAGCTTCTTGAAATCTTACGTAAAAATTATTTTTGCTAGTGTGCTTTTCTAATCACAAAAGCTGTCATCAAACTCTTTATAGTGTGATTTTATTAAAAAGATAATTAAAATCGTGATATATCAATTGGTGCTTATGGTCCAAATGATTAAGATAAAAATGACATTAATATGGTTACAAATATAAAAGTTGGTACAAATGATAATATTTTAACTATTAACTAATGAAACATTTTAAAGCTTGATAACATTTAAAAGTGTTATAGTAGGATGAATTAGTATAATTTTCCAATTATACACATTGTAACATTTTTGGTTGGATATATTTGACATTATTACTTAATTACTGAAATTACTTTTCAGTGACTTGCTGTAGGTGGGTTTCCTTAAATGTGTTCTCTATAATGTCTTTTTTACCCTACCCGTTCCCTTCTGGGGTATAGTTATATTTTGGGAAGAACACATGAGGTTGTTGAAAAATGTGTGATTGACTATTTTCAACAGCCTTATTAGGTTCAAAGCAGGAGAGCCTTTTCTATACCCATTTACTCCAGAATAAAGTAGAATAGGGACCTTCCAAAGCTAGGTTCCTGAGTGTAAAAGGCTTTTAATAGGATCTGTGGTCTAGTTGTTATTTATTAGCGACTTTCTAAATTTTAGTAGCTTATCTGAGGGCTCTTCATGATAAAGATAGTCTTTAAATACTGACTGTTGCTTCTTTGGGGGGAAAAAAAGGGTGAGAGGATATTTAAAAAAAAATATTGCCCATACATACTGTTTCATATCTTGTTAAGTTAAACTAATGGTAAGTTAATGTAAATTACTTTTAAATTAAATAGGACCGCAGCCTCAGTAAATCTTTTTATTGATTCTGTTGTGCATATGGTACATTTTATGTAGTTGTTTTATGCATTATTGGGAATGGAGTATTGAAGTCTGCAGATACTGTGGTTGAACTGTTTCTCCCTTCAGTTGTGTCAGTTTTTGCTTCATTATTATCGGCTTCCCCTGTTAGGAGCATATGTTTAAATGTCTTTCTGATTGATTGACCCTTTTACTGTTGTATAGTGTCCTTCTTTGTCTCTTGTTAACAGTTTTGCCTTGAAGTCTATTTTGTCTGATAGTCTAGCTCTCCTTTACATAGAATATCTTTTTCTATCCTTTTACTTTAATGATATTTTTATCTTTGAATCTAACATGTCTCATAATTATGTTTTAGCATATAATTAGATTTTTTTTTCTTGGTCTTTTTGTTGTCTTAGGGCTGCACTCATGGCATATGGAGGTTCCCAGTCTAGAGGTAGAATTGGAGCCGCAGCTACAGAAATGCTGGATCCGAGCTGAGACTTCGACCTACACCACAACTCACAGCAACACCAGATCCTTAACCTGCTGAGCGAGGCCAGGGATTGAACCTGGGTCCTCATGAATACTAGTCAGGTTCACTAACTGCTGAGCCGCAACGGGAACTCCACATATAATTGGATTTTTAAAAATCTCTTCTGCCAATCTCTGCTTTTTTGATTGAATTGTTTAATCTATTCATGTTTAATGTTTTTTTGGTCTTTTTGTCTTTTTAGGACTGCACCTGCAGCATATGGACGTACCCAGTCTAGGGGGCCAATCGGAGCTATAGCTGCTGGCCTATGCCACAGCCACAGTAATGTGGGATCAGAGTAGTGTCTTGTTACCTACACCACAGCTTGTGGCAACGCTGAGTCATTAACACAATGAGCAAGTCCAGGGATTGAACACGATGCTAGTTGGGTTTGCTAACCACTGAGCCATGACGGGAACTCCTCACAGTTAATGTTATTGATACAGTTGGATGTTTGTGCCTGCCATTTTACTTTTTGGTTTTCCACTTCTGAATATTGTTCCTCTATTTTTCCTTTACTGCTTTCCTTCACACCAAGTGAATATTTTAACATAATATTTAAATACATTTAATGTTTTTTTTCCCCTTCTTTTTGGATAGTCTTTTCCTTAGTGGTTGCTCTAGGGGTTACCATGTATATTTAAACTTATCAGAATCGGTATCAGATAAGTTCATTCCAATGAGATACAGAAACATTACTCCAATATGGCTCTAGTCTCCATTTCCCCTTCCTATGGCATTATCATTATGCATGTTACATACCATCAATCCATAGTTATATTTATTACCTTACATAATTTTATCTTTTAAAGAACAGGAGAGAAGAAAGAATAAGCATGTATTTATGACTTTAGTTATAAGACCTGTCTTATTTACTATTTCTAGTCTTCATTTATTTCTGTGTATCCCCATGTGGGTCATTTCCTTAGTCTAATACAATTTTGCTGCCACTCACCTTGTTTTTGCTGTTATTCGCGAATGTATTGTTGGTCCTGTAACCTATAGAAATATAATTATACACATATTGTTTTATATAATTACTTTTAAGTTATTGGAGGAGAGGCTGTGTCAGGTAAATGATTTGCAGATAATTCTCCCAGTTGGTAGGTTGCCTTTTCATTTTACTTTGATGGTTTACTTTGCTGTGCAGGAGCTTTTTAGTTTGATGTAGTCTCACATGTTTGTTTTTGCTTTTGTTGTCAAATTGAAAAACTCATTTCCAAGACTGACGTCAAGGAGTTTGCCGTCTGTGTTTTATTCTGGGAATTATATGGTTTCAAGTCTTACATTCAAGTCAATAATCCACTTTGAGTTATTTTTTGGTGTATGATATAGAATAGGGGCCCAATTTCATTCTTTTGCATGTGGCCCTCCAGTTTTCTCATCACCGTTAAAAGAAGATAGTGTTCTTTCCCCATAGTATGTTCTTAGATACTTTGTCATAAATTGAGCCTATATATATGGGGTTATTTTTGGGCTCTCTCTCCTGTTCCATTGTGTTTTATGCCAGTACCGTATTGTTTTGATTGATATAGCTTTGTAATACAGTTTGATGTCTGTAAGTATGATACCTCCAGCTGTTTTTCTTAAGATTTCCTTGGCTATTTGGCATCCTTTGTGGTCCCATACAAATTTTAGGATGGTTTGTTCACATTGGGTGAAAAATGCTCTTGGAATTTTGATAGGGATTGCATCAAATCTGTAGATTGCTTTGGATGGGAGAGACATTTTAATTCTACTCCATAAGCATGGGATACCTTTGCATTAATTTGTGTTGTCAATTTTTTATATCCAAGTTTTACATTTTATAGTATATACCAGACTAATTTCATAGTGATGATGTTAACATAATAATGATGCTTCATATGTGAAACCTCAGTGTTCACATTGCTTTCATTAATATTTTCTTATTCTGTCTCTCCATCATGGGACTTTGCATATTTTATTTTGTCCCAGAGTTTTGCAAAATGAACCAAACATTAGAGCTCTATGAACTTTTAAGATGGACCTTTCTCTAAGTTATATCAAATGTCTTTTAACTTTATTGCTTCTTACTACCCTCTTGTGATAGAGGCTAATGACAACTCTTCTTGTCTCCACAGTTGGGAGGAGGTAATGAGATTCTTATCCAGTGGTTCTTCCAAGTTGGGGATGAGTGAGTCATTGAGCTGTGTGAGGACTAGCCTATTATAAACACTGTAAATATTAAATGATAGGAACGGCAGGGTCATTAATTCTATCTAGGTCTCCAGTCTCCCATTTCTGTGCTTATTTCTGTGTTAATAGTTCCTTGGGTGTTTCAGATCATAATCCTTTCACATCGAGCTAATTATTTTGCTCAGGTTTACATTTTTGCCATGGGCTATATCTGTGTTCAAAGTTTTTTTTTTACTAACTGGAGGAGCCTGTCTGAACTCTATTTACCCAGTGGGTCAACAAAAAGAATATTGGATTTTCCCGGATTAAACCCAGCCAGTATTTTCAGCTGTAGTTCTGTCCCCCAATTCTCATCAGTTGCAAAACTCTTTTCTTTGTAATGTTCCCAGCACTTGTTATTTATATCACAGAGTTCCTTCACTCACAAACCTTTAATCTGCCAGAATCTTTTGGTTCTGAGAAACTTGTGGGAATGGCAGGAAACCTCTAGGTTTCAGGCGGTCTTTGCAATTTCTAGATGATAATGTGAATGGCCATTTTTTGTCCTGTCAAAAAGGTTTATGTTATTTGAGGGCTGAAAGTGATCTTGAAAGGCCATTTACTCCATTGTTTGATAAAATCTTATGAAATTTGATTCAGGTAAGGATTGTTGACTAGTGTTAAATTTGTTAGATGAAAATGGTTGATGGGGAACTAGAAATTTTTAGTGGACCAAAATAACACCGCACAATTTTCTAAATGCAGTGAGAAAAATATACCTGTACAGTGGATGGATTAGGCTTCATCATTCATACTCATTGGTTAGTCTTAACATTACTTAGGTTCGTGCAGCCATTTATCACCTGTCACTTAATGTACCACCAGCTTCATCACATAAATGGCTGCACCAACTTAAATAATGCTAAGATTAACCTATGATGTAATTTAGCCAGAAAATAATTTATTAATCTATGATGTAATTTAGCCAAAAAATATTTCTCTATTGGATATTCAGGTTAAAAAATTAAAAAAAATACACTATTTCCTGCAAACTAAGCCATAAACAAATATCACAAGGAATTAGACAGAGAATAGGTCCTTCTGCCTTATACATGTACTGGTCTCTTCAATAAATCAATGTCATAAAAATGGAATTTGTGCTAGATTCAAAGAGACTTTAGGGCTAAGCCATGAGATACAATGCATAGTCTTGAAATGGACACTGGCCTAGTCAAACCAATGTCCAGGAAGTTTTGTGTGTCAGTTGGGGAAATTTGGAAATGAAATGTACCGAAATGTAGAGGAGGAGGAGACTGAAGAGAAAAATCTGGTTACCAAAAAAGTATAAATTTATTAAATCTGGTTACCAAAAAAGAGTATAAATATATACGTAATAAAAGATCTGGACATGTATACACTAAGGTTGTTAGTGGTACTTCCCACGTGACAGGAATATGGGGTTTTTATTTTTTTGCTTGCTTCTCCCTAGTTTTCTGCAATATACACGTCCTATTTTTGCATTAATAAACGCTTTCTTAAAGTCTAACTCGTCTGGTAAAGATGGATTGTTTTAACATACTGCACAAGTTTTCTTCTTTTTTTTTGTCTTATTATGGCCGTACCCAGGGCATATGGAAGTTCTCAGGTTAGGGGTCTAATAGGAGCTGCAGCTGCTGGCCTATGCCACAGCCACAGCAACACCAGATCTGAGCTGCGTCTGTGACCTATACCACAGCTCACAGCAATGCCAGATCCTTAACCCACTGAATGGGGCCAGGGATCGAACCCTCCTCCTCATGGTTACTAGTTGGGTTTGTCACTGCTAAGCCACAATGGGAACTCCCAGGAGTTTTTTCTTGCTAAGGATTTTATAACTTTGGAATACTCCTTTGAATTGTCTTTAGACTCTAGATGCATCTCTTTGTAAATTTTTTTTATTACGGAAAATTTTAAACACCTCCAAAAGTAGGTGGAATGACATGAATTTCCATGTACACATCATCCAGCTTCAGAAATGATCAGTTACACCCAGTTTATTACATCACTACCCCACCATTTCTTTCCACCTATTGTTTTTAAATACCACATGTCGTATTTTGCATCCATAAGTAGTTCAATGTATTTTCCCTTTATTGGCCATGTGACATGTGGAAGTTCCCAGGCCAGGGTCAAACCTGAGCCACAGCAGTGACAACAATGAATCTCTAACTGCCAGGCCACCAGGAAACTCCTCAATTTCTAAAGGATGGGAACTTTTATTTCTAAAAGATGAACAATAGGTAAATAAAACATTTCCTTAACAGAAGAAAATATCTTGTTCACGTTTCTCCAAGAGTCTTGTAAGTGATTTTCTGTAGTTACAGTGTTTGAATCGGGGTACAGATGAGTTGCCAACATTACTATGGTTACGTGTCCATGAAGCTCTTTTAATCGATAGGTTTTGCCCTCCACCCCCACCATTTCTTCCCTTGCAGTTTATTTGTTGAAGAAAACTAGACCCTTTAGCTTTTGTAATTTCTCACATTCTGCCTTTTTCTGCATGCTCTCTTAAAGTTTTAATACTCCAAGCTGGAAACTATTCTCTCGTATGCATCCGAGCCGGGCTCCCATTTAAAGCTTATAAAATGTACTTAGGGATGTGTTGATAAAATCGGTAAATTGGAAGAACTAATTTCCATCCTAAAGTCCTTTGAATGTAAGACATTTAGAGCCTTGATGGTTTCAGTAAGAAGAAACAAGTATTGAAACAGGGTACGCTGGGGTAGACTTCAGAGATTCATTTGCACAAATTTTAGGTAGGAATTCAAGTTTCCCTTTCAAAGCTAAAGGAAACGTTTACCGAGAATGTACTGGGGTCTCTTGAAATATTATTTACATTCTCAGAGCCTGACTTCTAAAATGTGCTCTTTATCGTGATACCTGTGTGCTATTTTTTGTTTTGATTTGTTTTTATAAAATTTCACTGCTAAGGCTACTAAGGTTAAGATTTCCACTGCTTGCTTATCGATTTTTCTCTAATGATTGCAGCCTGAAGATGATTGGGATGCAGAGACCTATGGAGAAGAGAACGATGAACAGGGAAATTATTCTAAAAGGAAGATAGTCTCTAACTGGGATCGATACCAAGATACTGAAAAAGAGGTCGATAATGAAAGTGGAGAAGCACAGAGGGGGACAGATTTCAGTGTCCTTCTCAGCTCTGCAGGTAGGAATTCCATTTGCACGCGTACCGCTTCGTGTTCTCAAAGTTGCATAGACACTTGTGTTCCTCTTCAAATAGCATTTCAATAATTAGCAATTCATTGCTTGTTCTTTGGATTTTAAATCCAGGGAAAGGGCAGTGTGTCTAGCAGTTTGCAGGGGAAAAAAATGACATTTCTTTAAGTGGAAGTCAGGGTTTTCATGTTCTGATATAGAATGACTTTAAGTCCTGGTAGAAATGGATAAAAGGCTTTAATAGAAACGAAAAGTGCTAAGGCATACCCCTCTAAATTGGGTAGCCTGAGAAACAGAGGTGTTTTCTTTGGTTTCACAAGAATTGGTTGTTAAGGTTTTTTTTTTTTTTTGGTCCTTTTTTGCCTTTTTCTAGGGCTGCACCCAAGGCATGTGGAGGTTTCCAGGCTAGGGGGTCTAATCAGAGCTGTAGCTGCCGGCCTATGCCACAGCCATGTGGGATCCGAGCTGTGTCTGTGACCTATACCACAGCTCACGGCAAGGCCAGATCCTTAACCCACTGAGCGAGGCCAGGGATTGAATCCACAATGTCATGGTTCCTAGTCGGATTTGTTAACCACTGAGCCATGACGGGAACTCTGGTACTTAAGTTTAAACAAAGCTTTACTAAGTTTCTGGAATATGTTCTTTTTTCCTTCTTTTATACATAATAGTGGGTGGGCACAAATAGGAGCCATATGCACTTGGACATGAGAACTTTTTTGTGTTTGGACAGTCTTCTCTATCAGTAACGTGAAAAACTCTTTCCTTCCATGACCAACTGTCTTTTAAGGTCGACTCCCTTGAGCAGTGCACAGCAGTGGGAAGCTGGAGGGTAATAACAGGAAATGGAGCAGAGCTGGTTATACTGAAGGCTGTTCCCTACTAGGGTGAGGCCTAAGAATTTAAAGACTAAATGGTAGATAGAGTCATGGTTTTCAGGAGTTGGGGTTGGAGGTTGGGAGGTAGTGTGTTTATAGAAGTGCAACATGAAGGACCCTGGTGGTGCTGGTACCGATCAATATCTTGATTGTGGTGGTGGACATACAAACTTATACACACACATACACGCGAGTGAGTCCAAATAAAACTCAGGGACTCTGATAAGATTGGTGGATTGTATCTATGTCAAAAGTCAGTTTCTGGTTGGGATATTACACTACAGTTTTGCAAAATGTCCTCATTGGGGCCGACTGTATAGGAGATCTGACTGTATTGTTTGTTCTAACTGTGTGAATGTATAACTATCTCAAATAAATTGCCAGATTACAAAGTTTAAAGGATAAAGCTATGAGAAGCAGAGACATAAAGTGACAATGGTATTTTCAGATGATTTATTTTGAATTCTCTTCTCCCCAGCTTTTATGTTGCTATTGAGTTGTAATCTTTTTTTCTCATCTGCCTATATTTTGAATGCCTTTGCCAAACTAAGAATTGTAAAGTGGTGAATTCTCTTGAACTTAATAGAATAAACCCTTTGAGTGGAAAGGAAGAGGTAAGTGGAGGGAGTATTAGTTTGAGTTGGAGGGCAGATTCAGTCTGGAGTCGTTATGTCCTATGTCACACGGAGTGTTAACCCCCTTGTGTGGATGATGGCTGGTGACTCATCTTTTTGCCTCTCATGTGAATTTTTCACTATTGCCATCTGCATTTTGGCCAAGTAAGGATGTATAAGCACTTTCCTTCAAGGCAGGAGAAAGGTAAAACAGGGGATGATTAGTTTCAGTTTTTATCAGCTGTTCTAAAATTTAGGGGGAAAATTGAAGTAGTGTAATAAAATTAACATGTAGGCTATTGGTGGATTTAACGGAATCTATTGTGTAGTCAGTTACTAGGACAGGATCTGGGAGTCGGTGTGGTTTTGTATAAGGAGCATGGGCCTCTAAATAGAACAGATCCTGGATTTGAACTGTGTTCGGGCTGTTTCTGTCTAATCTTAGGCAACACTATTCCTCTCTCAGTAGGAAATGTAAAAATAGTAGGAAGTAACAGAGCTTGATTTAATATTGGCATCATATCCCAAGTTTATCACTGACTTTAGCTCTGCTTAATATGTAACTGGTGCCTAGATTTAGTATTTATTTGAATTTTTTGTCGCTAGAAGCTTATTTAACTATAACCAGTAAAATAAAGTTCAATATCTTTTTTTTCCCTTGAATTTTAGACATAATAGCAATGGTTGCCAACAGAATTTATGTATTTTCATTTTCCTGAGGAATTAAACATTATCCTTAGGTATAATATAATTGATTTGTTGAGTCTACTTATTGAATAATCAGTGGTAGTGATCTGAGTTGCCAGGTGTTTAAATGTTGGTGGCCTCAGATTCAGTCAGAAAATAGACGTTTCCCCTTTCTAGCACTTTGCTGCCTATACTTAGAGTTATTTATCTGTTTCTCCCTCATCTCGGTTTCTGCCATATGCCAGGAAGGATGGCCTTTGCCATTGCAATGTGTACTCCAGACTTGGTTTCTCCATCAAGAGCTCTGTGCTTTGTACCGTTCTTTAGATAGTATTTTCTATTGCAGAATTAGCTGTGCTGTGCATACACCTAGTCCATGCCCTTTTGTAGGCAGACCTTTTGCTAAGAGTATATCTAGCTTAATGTGGCCATGCTCTCTGGTAGGATTTCCATTACAACAGTGAATTTTTGAAGACCACTAATGAATTCAAAGAGTAAATATCTATTGTGCATACAGTTGGTATATGTTGGTATGTTCACTTTGGGGGACCGTTGGCCATTTTCAAGTAAAGTTGAAGATCAGTACTTCCAACCTTGGAAGTTACTCTGGAGAAATTCTAGCACATTTGCACCAGAAGACATGTTCATGAATATTCATAGCAGTGTCGTTCAGAAGAGCCACAAATGGAAGCAACTCAAATGCCTGTTAACAGTGGAATGAATATGTAAGTGGACGAATCTCTCAAACATAGTGTGAATACCCCAAACTACCTTAGTGTGATTCTATTCATTAGAGTACAGTCATGAGGAAAAAGGTAAAATGTGGTATCGAGGGATGCATGTTTAAAGAAGTGGTAAAATGGAAACCAAGGAAATAATTACTACAACAATCAGGACGGTGGCCACCTCCAGTGGAGAGATGAGAGATAATAATTGGGGAGGGGCAAATAGCAGGCTTGGGATAGGGGTGAGGGGAGACTGTTCTGATGTGGGTAGTATGCTATTTCGTGACCCGGGTAATGGTTACTTGTGTGTGTTTTTAATAATTCTTTAAATTGTATGTATGTATTACCTATCTTTTTATCTTTACATATCTCTTTAGACAAGGAAAAAGTCTAAAAAGGGATTTCTCATGGTAGAATTTCAGTTACTGTCGTAGACCATGGGAATCATTTTTGGGAGAAGCAGCCGTTTTTAGCATCTTCAGCTGATGTCTTCAACAGGCTGGTGCTTTCTGCCTTGTTGGAGTTTCTGGCCTGGAGCAGCAGCATCTCATTTTTGTAAATGGAGGATATGGAAAGGGGACTAGTCTGCTTGAAGTCCTTCTATTCCTGGTACGACTGGGAATCTTCAGATATCTTTTTAGTGCTCTTTCCTAAGCCTTCATCTTAGAGCTAATCATGCCTTCAGCTTTTCTTTGGGAACAGTATGCTTGCTGTTTTACTTCACGAGCTTTGAAAATGGTCTCATGCTCTCAGGCATAAAGAGTTACATCTTTAAGCAATTTTTCTGCCTCCCACTTTTTTTTTTCCCCCCAAATGATGACTTACTGAAATCATGCCATAAGCTTTACTTTTCCTTTAAAGATGTCACAGATAACCAGAGTTAGAAAGATGTTCACAGTGTGAGCAGGGTGCACTGGAGCAATGTTGAAGATGCACATAAAAAGGCTTTTTCTCATGTGTAAGTCTATAAGCTGTTTAAGTAGAACAAATAAAAATGAAATGATTAGACTACAGTTAGGTCAGCATAGTTATCTAGGCATGTTTTCAGTTAAATCTGGTAGAGGAAGAACTCTTCTGTAAGAGTTCATATTTTTTATGAATAAAGCCAATTAAAAATATATCATTGTATAATTTTATGAAGTTAATTTTTGGGGGAAGATTTTAATAATGATATTTTATTATTTTTTGCTTCTGTATCATTTTGCCAGCAATTAAAAGGGAAAAGAAAGCATGTCTCTCTCACAGTGTGTACTTTTTAATACTTTTTAATAAAACTTCGAACCTTTTTTCCTATGAAGCAGCAGGACAGTAGAATTGTTTCCCCTTCACTGATTAAGTTCTTTGATCTTTTTTAATATGGCATGTATTTTATTTTTGTTAATATTCTCATATTAAGAGTTGACTGGAAGAACCTTCCTTTTGATATTTGAATCATTTGAACTTACACAGAAGTATAGATAAAAATTTTTTATTTGGACGAAAACAACAAGAAGAAGACAGGTTAAATAAACCACACACACCTGCAAATCTTTCTTCTAGCTGGACGTTGAAGTGGGTCAAAATTTTTCTTTTTTCAAATCTCCAAAGATAAAAGCAGCTGAATACCTAGAAACTTGTTTTCTACCCTACTGGTCTCTTGCACCATGGTGTTTTCTATTGTGGGTTTTTTTTTGTTGTTGTTTTTGGCTGTACGTGCAGCATGCAGAAGTTCCCAGACCAGGGATGAAACCTGCACCATTGCAGTGACCTGAGCGGTACTATTGACAGGGCTGGATCCTTAACCACCAGGCTACTGTGTTTTTTATTGTTTTGATTGAAGGTTCTTTGTCTGTTTTTATTGGTCCAGCTGCCTCATTTTTATCGTGTTCATCATCACGATCAATTTCATTTTTCTTGCTCTGAAACTGCTTTTCCTTTAACAGACCCAATGTAGGTAGCCTTAATTCCTTTTCCTTAAAATTGATGACCTTTTGACTTCCATTTGTTGAAAGATCCTGGCTGATCCTCCTTGATTTTTTTCAGTGCTGTGTTTTGTCCTTCTCTTGGTACTTTCCATCTTTTTTTTTTTCTTCCTTAATTGTAGGTTGCCATTATTGGCATTTTCAGCTTTATCTAGTGCTTTTTCAGTTTTTTCGTGAAATAGAATTATTTCCCCCCCCCTTTTTTTTTTGCTCTTTTGATAAAGTCTATCCACTGTATTTCCCCATGATTTGAGAGAAGGAAGTATAGATCTTCTCTATAGGTCAGATCGTCTAAGTCATCCAAAAATTTCAGCACACGCCAGTTTTTTCTTTGGGAGGTTTCATTTTAGCATTTATAGATAGCACTGCTATTTTTCTTGTTTACCCCTCAATTTAGCTTATTCTTTATTTTGTACTCCTATCTTTTCAAATTAATCTTTCTTGAAAGCTTTTAGAAACTCTGTCTTTATGCTTATGGCCAGGGGTATCTGTAAACATTTTAGCAAAATCAGACACTGGAAATACTGATCCCTTAGATGCTTTGTATAATGTGGTTCTCATTTGAAGATTTTTGTGCTTGACCTTTATCTTCTAATCTTTCTTTTGTCACCAAGGTTTGTACCAGTTAGAAGCCTTTTATATAAATCTGTTTTACATCATTTTTTAATACTCATCAATTATCGAGACATTTTTATACTCATCAGAGTTTTGCACGGAGAGCTTCTGATTTTTAGCATTATTTATTTTCATGAGTTTTGACTTTGACTCAACACTTCTATTAAAATCTGTAGGCTTTTGAATTTTATTCAAAATTGACCTGTTGAATTTTATTCTCTCCAGAAGTACCCAGCTCTCACTCAGTTTGATCTGTTCCCTAGATAATTTGTCTTACAGCAAATTAGAGTCATTAAAATGATACTTGGTTTGATGACAGATTTTCATCCCGGAGTAACTGTTTTCCACCATCACCATTTTTGGCTGTTGTGTCCGTCTTTCTGAGCCTCATCCTGCAGAGCTGAGCTGCAGAGTCTCTAGCAGTGACCGAAATGGCTCAAGTTCATTTTATGAACTGAATGTTTATTTAGGTTGTTAGATAATTTAGATTATTCTTACTAGAAATATAAATACATACGATATTTTGCTTCTTAGGGCCACACCTGCAGCATATGGGCATATGGAATTTCCCAGCCTAGGGGTTGAACTGGAGCTACAGCTGCTGGGCTGTGCCATAGCAAAATAAGATCCAAGCTGCATCTGTGACCCACACCACAGCTCATGGCAATACTGGATCCTAAAGACACTGAGCCAGGCCAGGGATCGAACCTGCATCCTCATGGATTCTAATGGGGTTTGTTAGCGCTGAGCCACGTTGGGAACTCCACTAGAAATATTTTAGTGATGGAACATTATTGACTCTTCTTGGGTTTGACATGTGTTCCAGATGCTTTTCTGGTTCATAAATGTCTCACTGGCTGCATCATCAAATCTGTGTGTTGCATTTTAGTAGCATCTAGCATATTCCTCTCAATTCTTCAGTTTCCCCCTCAGTTTTTTTTTTTTTTCTCATGGATTCATACTTCTGTTGAAAAAATGACCCTTATTTAAAGGAGGGTTTTGGGAAGCAGAGCAAATAAATGCTTATGGTCATTGTCATATTTAAGTGGAAGTTGTTAAGTTCCCTTTACTTACTTTAGAAAAAGAGTAGAGCTATTTTGGTAAAGCATTTAATGAACGTCAGAATAGAACCTTTTCTAATGTAAAAAGCATGAAACATGAATTTAAAGGCTATGAGAAGGGCAGATATAAGCACAGGACTGTGATAACAAAGTCATCTATTTTTGGTAAGTGTACCTAAAATGTTGTATATGTAGTTTGGTATTAGGGTGGAAGGTGCATTTGATTGTCAGCCGAGCTGTCTTGGTTTTGGTTGTTAACCTGTTAACTACATGCCCTTGAGGGGAGTAAAACTCTTGAAACTTCCTTTTTAATTTTTTTTGAAACTGTGAATTAGCAGTAATACCTGCCTTGCTTTAATCCAGTGGGGATCATGCAGAATTATTTTAAGAAATGGTAAAATGCTATAAAGTTAAGAATTATGTTATAGACAAAGAAAAGCTAATTATTAGGCTAGAATACCTTGTGAGTGTGATTGAGAAAAGCTCGGTGCTGTGTTTGAAATGAGGCCATTAATTAATATGGGGCCATCATTAAAATAATAGCATAATACTAACATATGGAATTAGAATATGGAACACAATGACCATTAGCTCATTTCTTCTTTGATGGGCTATGTTGACCTCTTTCAATCTCTACAACTATAAAGGTGACACAGGGAACTGGAAAGAAGACTAAAAATGGGAAAAATCAGATCTGTGATGAAAGTTTATGATGCTAAGGAGAAGAAGTTTGAGAAGTGGCTTAATTACATGTTCCAAGCCCTAAAGACAACAGGAAAAAAAATAAACTCTGCTCAACTAAAATGTAGATGATATAGATTAAGTATTAGTGTGCATTGTGTGTATGAGATGTTAACTGGGCATCTCAGGGAGAGTTGGGAAATTGTCTTCATTGGAAATCTTTCAAAATGGATTTGGTCTCTAAGTGGAATGGATTCAACACGGTGCTCCCTGCTGCAGAGACAGGCAAGGTAATTTATCAATGATTTTTGTTTGTTTGTTTTTGTTTAACCCTATCATTCTGTTCTAAGTTTTTAAAATTTTCAGTGGTTCTATAGCACTTTATGCAGGCACATCAAGTTAACACATCCAGTGTTCTAAGAAGGATTGGTATTAAATAAGCAAGGGATGTGTGTAAAAATGGATCCCTGGGGCCATTAGTGACCTTGTGACAGCAAATGACCTTAAATAAATGAGCTGATGGCAGTAAGTATTACATTTCCTGAATATACATAGGCTCTTTTCTGTATCATTGATAATGGAACTGCAACTGTAAGGTGGATTTTTTTTTTTTTTAACCTCTACATGTGTTGAAATCAAGCCTTTAAAACAGTGCTAAATAATATGTATAAAGTTCACAAGTCTAATATGTAGCAGACTAAGGATTTAAACTTAGGTACGCCTGGCTTCAGAGTTGGTATCTTTCCATTTGATGCTATCAATTAAAATCTCTCTATATGTCATTATCTAAGATATGCTTTCTCTGTTTGCAAAGGGAAGCTTTATTGTCTACCTTTGGTCTGCAGATTGGGAGAGGGTCTGCACTTGGCTAAGAAGCTGCCTTTAGGCTGGAGACAGAGACTCAAGCAGAAGTCCAGAGGCCAGGGAGCAGCAGTGGGACCTCAGAAGCAGAATCCTTGGAGATAATGCTTTCAACCTCTGATTTCATCTCTTGAGCTCCTATTACTAAACATTTCCTAGAAACTAAGCCAATGAAGCTTAAGGAGATTGTCTGTGTGTGTACATGGTCATAATATTGACACATTTGGCATCAAACTCAGGATTTCTAACTTGCAGTCATTCATTTAGCCAACATTTAATTGGGTGTCTCCAGTGTGTCCTGTGTCATGCTAAGTGCTAAGGGTGCGGAAATACCTAACGCATTCCCTACCATTAAGAACATTGTTGGGAAAGAGTTCCCTGATGGCTCAGTGGGTTAAAGATCCAGTGTCATTGCTGTGGCTTGGGTCACTGCTGTGGCACAGGTTCAATTCCTGGCCCAGGAAGTTCTGCATGCCACAAACATGGCTGAAAAAAAGAATAGTACTGCTGGGAGAGGCAGTGTGGGTCCTGAGCATTCCTGCATATTCTTGCTGAACAAGCAAGAATGCAGGACCCTGACTACTCTCTCTCTGAAGCAGCAGGCAACCATGAGAGATGAGGTCTCCTCCAGAGAAAGGTCAGGCTTTTTTCCACTGACTCTGAGAGCAGTGAGTCTAGTGTCCCTTTCCTTAGTATAACATGACCCACAGCGTGGACAGGATTCCACGGTGGGCTCCTTGAATCACTACTCTGAGGCAGAGGGAGCTTGAGGGATGAACGCAGACAAACACAAAGCTTTGGCCGTGAGTAATCAAGTCCCTGGTCTCTGACTCAGAAGTCTTATGTCTTCTGCCAGTGCCCATGAAATGGTAATAGGCTAGCTTATTATCTTACAAATAGGATGCAGTCTCAGACCCTGCATAGGACTTGGCAAGTATCACTTGTGAGATATGATAGGTGAGGAAACTGACAGTGACAGTCCAAGGAGGGAGGCACAGAGTGCTGTGGGATGATCAAAGAAGGGTGCCCAGTCAGTTTTGGAAGGTCAGGGAGGCTTTTCTTGAGTACATAGCTCTTGACCTGATCCTACTAGATTATGCAACAATTGAGGGTAGATCTTTTTTATCCTCAGTATTTGGCATGGTACTCAGCACATGGTTTACTACTATAAGTTGTCTGAATGGATGAATACACTGTTATTTGTGGTTACTGGGTGGGATTCACTGTATCTTTGGTCCATACATTTGCTAGTACAGTTGTCTCCTTTTCAAGAACTGTAGTCCTAGGAAGATAGTCTATGATGAAAAGCAACTTCGTAGTCTAGCATAAGTCTAGCATAAATCCATTCCAACAAGTGAGGGAAGTAGTCAAGTTGCAGAATATCTTGCATGTGGATTCATTTAATATTAAGTGATGTTAAGGCCCAATTATTTGATTTTTTTTCACTTTCTAATACTTCTTAGATTTTTTTCAGAAGAATTGAAATGATAGAGTTCCCTTATATCCTTCACCTAGCTTCCGTTAATGTTAAGTAACATCTTAAATAAACAAGGCGCATTAATCAACACTAAGAAATTAACATTGGCATACTATGTTGAATTCTCTGGTTATCTCCCCACTGGTGTTCTTTGTACTAACTCAGGAAACCACATTGCATTTATTTACCTCCTTACCCTCTAATTTGTAACAGTTTTTTCAGTCCTTTCTGGACACTTGTGAAGGCTAGTGGTTAGGAATTTTGTAGCATGTTCCTCAAAGCGTTTTTTTTTTTTTTTTTTTTTTTTCTGACGGTTTTCTTGTGATTGCACTGAAGTTATGGATTTTTTTTTCGGTGGGGGGTGGGCAACACCACAGAGATGTGCCTTTCTTGTTGGTACACGGTGATAGCAACGTGACACTACAGGTAATGTTGACTCTGATCAGTTGATGAAGATAGTATCTGTCAGGTTTCTCCACTGTCAAGGTAATTCCTAGTCTCTGTTAACTAAGTTCTACTCACAGAAGAGTGGATGAGAATTAAGCTTCACCTACTCAGGGGAGGAGAATCAAGGAATTTGTAAGCATAGGCTAAAACAATGACAATAAGTTATAAATATATTGAAATATTTCAAGTCTATGCCAATGTTCTATTTAATCCTTGAAGGCCCAGGGAACTAGTTCTCTCAAAATGAAGCTGAGAGTTGCCTGGGACAAGAGGTCAAACTGTAATGACTAAATAACTGATTTTTTTAAACTGGTTGATACTTTATTGCAGAACTATCAGTATTATAAATGGTGCTTCTTGGGTCATTGATGTCTCAATTTCTTTGAAGAGCGGAAGCATTTATGTTAAATTGAATGAGGTAAATGAGGGTACATCTGTTAAACAAGGTAAAACATCAACTAATTTTAATTTCTTCTTAAGTTACACAATACTTATTTTATCTCTTATATATTGGCTACCAAGTAAGAAGAGACATGTGTATATGTATAAGTGTGTATCTATGTATGTGTGTATATGTGTTTGTATGTGTATATGTGCCTGTGTATTTATGAATAGCATCATTCCAAATGACTTGTGTACACATGTCTATAATCCATTGATCCGAAAAATTTTAATACTGTGTTTCTTATGCAAGAGACAGTGGTGTTTCCCATGCAATCAGGAGGTACAGTCTTCCAAAAGTTAACAAGTAGGAGTTGACAGATGAGGAGGTATGTTCCTGTGAGCCAGCAGTCACTCCAGCATGTACCATCTATGTGGCTGATCCTTTCTTGATGGGGGTGTGTGTCTTTTTTTCTTTTGTGGGGGCGCATGTGACATATGAAAGTTCCTAGGCTAGGGGTTGAATTGGAGCTGCAGCTGCCAGTCTGTGCCACAGCCACAGCAATGCCAGATCTGAGCCACATCTGTGACCTACACTGCAGATCATGGCAATGCCAGATCCTTAACCCACTGAGCAAGGCCAGGGATCGAACCTGCATCCAAATGGATACTAGTTGGGTTCTTAACTGGCTGAGCCACAACAGGAACTCTGAATGTGGCTAATCTTCCATAGAAGTGGGGATAATTTTTGGAGTTCCTGTCATGGCTCAGTGGTTAACGAACCTGACTAGTATCCATGAGGACTTGGGTTCGATCCCTGCCCTCATTCTGTGGGTTGAGGATCCTGTGTTGCCGTAAGTTGTGGTGTGGGTTGAGGATGCAGCTCGGATCCCGAGTTACTGTGGCTGTGGTGTAGGCCAACGGCTGTAGCTCCGATTGGACCCCTAGCTTGGGAACCTCCATGTGCTGCAGATGCGGCCCTAGAAAGACAAAAGACAAAAAATAAAAAAAGTTGGGATAATTTTAGGGCAGCTATTGTTGCCCCAAAGGTGCTGTCCAAAATGGGGCTTGTCCAGAGAGATAATATGGTTAATTTTCTTTTAGACCGATAAGGGGAAAAACATGACATTTGATGTATGATGTAACTATTCCTTACTGCTATTCTCAGCCCCATAATCTAAATGTATTCTGGCTTAGATATTTGAGTTTAGTAAGACAATTGGAATAGTAGTATTTGGTACAGTGCTAGATATGGATAAGGATTTTTAGCATTAAAAATGTATAAAATCTTAAAAAAAGATTTGGCAGTGAACATTTAACAGCAGTCAATTAAATTGAATTTGACCATTGGATTGAAATTTAGTCTCTTAACCATATGTTATTGCTTTGTTCCAGAACAGATTTTAGTGGTGAGCTATTGTCAGAAATACTCTGAGGAGTTCCTGCTGTGGGCAGTGGGTTAAGAATCTGACTGCAGCCCCTTGGGCCACTGTAGGGGTGAGGGTTTGATCCCTAGCCCAGGGCAGTGGGTTAAAGAATCTGGTGTTATTGCAGCTGTGGCTTGGATTCAGTCCCTGGCCCCAGAATTTACATATGCTGGGGGTACAGACATAAAAAGAAAAAAAAGATACTTTTCATTTTTTCTTTTTTTTGAAAAGCATAACATTTCTAGTTCTTGGAGTTGTCAGAGTAGGGTTTGGATGAGAGAGGTTGGGGGTTGGGAGAAGGGATACTCTTGTAGGAATTTTGCAGTGGTGAAGGCAACATTGTGATGAAATGTATTGCTGCCATCTCATGTTAATTTAGGTTGAATAACTACCTTGATTTGGGGTTGAGGGGGTAGATGACATAGCAGACATAAACAAATGTGTTATAATAGGTGCTATACAAATAAAAACCATGTATTTGGTACTTTATGTACAATATTCTATGTAACTTCAATATTCTATGTAACTTCAAGTTAATCCTGTAGGCTCAGTATTAGAACATCTTGCAGATGAGGCAAATGGAGCTCAAGGAAGTTTGATTATTTGCCTAATGTTTATAACTAGTACGTGATGGAACTGCAATGTAATTTCCCATCGGCCTGATTTCAAAATCCATCCCTATTCTTTACTGAACCCTTACCTTCTGAGTATGTGTACAGTTGGCTGTATGGCAGTAGTCCCTTTTATTATATTGTATAGAAAATGAGTCATTTTACCATTTTGGAAGAGTTCTATTTGCGCCACCCTCCCCAGTTAAAAAAAAAAAAAAAAAGCAAAACAAAACTTTCAGCTACTTTAAAAAAGTTAGCTTTGTTGGATAGTGTGTAGCCTTTTGATTGGTCATGAGAATGGGAACATTACTCTTCTTGGTACTTGTTTCATTTACACTGAAAAATACGGAAAAGAAAATAGGGATTTATTTCAACTATCTGACTTCTGACAGAGAATCTCAGGAGCTGTAATATGGAAATGAGTTTTTCTTGACTGCTGGTAATTATTAGCTCAAGCAAAAAGATAATTATGTGTTAACCTATATGTGCTGTCTGTGTAAATGAAATTCATCTGCTTCATATTAGGAAAATTGACAAGGCATCACTATTTTTCACGTTACCCTTTGGATTTCTTATTTAGATATCATCTTTGCATAATTTTGAGAGAAAATCCAAAAAGATTGTTGCCTGGGCTTGGAGGAGTCTTGGAAAAAGTTTTGATTATAACATTCCTACATAAATCTAGCATAACCTCAGTAGACTGAGCATTTTTGCAACTTGATAGCTGTTTTAAAGTGAGAGAGTCCTTATTTGCAAAGCTGATTCTGAATCCCAGGTTAGTCTTTTTTGAATTTTGATTGGAGTTCTAGTGATGTCACTTTTAGGGTAGGCTAAAGTTACCTACATGAGAGCTGTATCTTTTCCCTTCTATTTTGAATTCAGGATGGTATTGCAAGTTAGTACTTTTCATACTATTCTTGAAGCTTTAATTTACTTATGATGTAAATGGAATTTGGGAACAGATAAGGGACTTGCCTCCACCTCTCTGGAGAGCAGGGAGTAATTCTGGGCGCTCGCTGTGTATAGCTAATGATAAATAAATGGGCCACGTTGTGGGCCAAGTTTTATCTTTAGACTTCCACCTCTTTTTTTTTTTTTTTTTTTTTTTTGGGTCTGTGGCACTCCCTTTTCTTTCTCATGTAGGTGGTTGACTTCCTGTTGTAATGCCCAAGGCTTTTAGGTACCCACTGATCCTCTGTCTGCTCTGAGGGTACCTCTCCCTGGAAGCCCATCCATGTACTTGGGTATTCACACTTTGTGCTCCTATCATATGTGAGGATCGGTGTGAGAATCGGTCCACAGTGGAAGAAATGGGAGTGTTGCTTGAGAGGCAGTCCATATGGAGTGTTCATGTGAGGGACTGTACTTGGACACCCTTATATAAGTAAAGCAACATGAACAGTGATAGCACTCTAGAGCAGCTGCTCCATGAGGTCGTGTCAAGTTAGGACATTCCTGGTGCGCTGGTACTTGGAAGGGGTGCTGCTAACAAAAAGATGTTATTAAATCCAATCTGTGTAGGAGTGTGCATGTCTGTCAGCTATACAGTATAATTCCTAAAGAAGAATTTTGCTGTTCCTGATGTAACTTTAATGCAATGTATCTTCAGCTCTTGAAGTTTGATTTTTCTGGTGCCTCATTTCCTCTGTGCTTGGTTTCTATAAGCCATTCTAGTTTACTATGGTATCATTTAAAAAAAAAAAAAAAAGTACTGGAGTTTCCTGGTGGTTCAGCAGGGTTTGATCCCTGGCCCTGCAACTTCTGCATGCTGCAGAGGTGGCCAAACAAACAAAAACTCATTCAACCAGAGTAACTTAAATCCCGTTATTCTTGTGCTCTTTCTATTCTTTCTTTAACACTCAGAATCATAGTGAATGAGTTGTTTCTTATTTTGAAACCCAGAGAATAGAGAATTAAGAACTCTTAGCACATAATGAATTCAGAGCTAAAACAAGTAAGGCTTCACCTGAATGGTTTCTTCTAATAACCAGTCTTAAATTTCTGGGGTTGCTCCTGCTACTCCAATAACAAGCAGTTGACATAAAAATAAACTGCCACAGAAAGACAAATACCATGATGTCACTTATGTTAATATGTGTCGTATTTTAGATTCCACATTTATCTATGAAATTCAGACATAGACTTCTGGTGCCAAGGGGGAATGGGTGGGGGAGGGAAGAATTGGGAGTTTGGGATTAGGAGATGCAAACTAGTGTATACAGGATGGATAAACAACAAGGTTGGGAGTTCCCATCGTGGCTCAGTGGTTAACGAACCCGACTAGTAT
Organism: Sus scrofa; assembly: GCF_054392235.1. Taxonomy (NCBI): domain Eukaryota; kingdom Metazoa; phylum Chordata; class Mammalia; order Artiodactyla; family Suidae; genus Sus; species Sus scrofa. The sequence goes on from NC_139389.1 coordinate 91,551,514, forward strand.
CCATGAGGACGCAGGTTTGATCCCCGGCCTTGCTCAGTGGGTTGAGGATCCACCGTAGCCATGAGCTGTGGTGTAGGTCACAGATGTGGCTTGGATCCCAAGTTGCTGTGGCTGTGGCATAGGCCAGCAGCTGTAGCTCCAATTCAACCCCTAGGCTGGGAGCCTCCATATGTCAAGAATGCAGCCCTAAAAAAACAAAAGAAAAAAAACCCAAAAAGAAAACCAAAGTGACAAGGTCCTTGTTTGTAGCACAGGGAACTATATGCAAAATTGTGTAATAAACCATAAAAGAATATAATGTGAAAAAGAACATGACATATATAACAAAGTCACTTTGCTATACAGTAGAAATTAACACATTGTAAATCAACTATATCTCAATAAAGCTGAAAAAAAAAAAACACTGCCACACCTAAGTTGCTGCTTTTTTCTTTAGTACTTGAAGGTCCCTATTTTTCTACGTATACCCTTTAAATCCCTAAGGATCTTAATTGCTCTTAGTTGAATGAAATTAGTATTTTGAACTTTTGATGTCTTTTACCTCATTCTTCAAGGGGCACCATAGAATGTACACCCTGAACAATCTTTGATCTCATTTGATCCAGATATTTCACTTTTCACATTGGGAAACTGAGACTCTTTAAGTTGGGGTTTAACCTAAGGGCACAGAAGTATTTTTTGGAGGTGAATTGTTCAGATAAGTATCTTTTCTGTAGGTTCATAAGATAGCGTGGTTTCTAAGTATCTTTTCTGTAGGTTTGTAAGATAGTGTGGTTTCACTGCAGTAGACACCCCACTGAATTCCAGGTTTTATTTGGAGAGGAATTTAGTCAGATTGGTATGTAGAGAGGAAGTAGGGATCCTTTTTTTGAGTTAAAAATTATGAATACTCAAGTATATAGACTTTCCTAAACATATTCATAGAGGATGAAAAAGAAACTTGGAGTACCATATAAGCCAAGTCCCATCTAGTGTCTGTTTTTTTGTTTGTCTTGTTCTGCTACCCCTGCCCTCTACTCTTGCCTGTCAAGGACATATGTCTTTTTCCTCTATTCATCTTTTCATGTTTGCTTTCATTAGACCTGAGACTTAATATGGAAGTGAATATCACTCATTGGCTTCCATGTTTGTGGTTTATAGCCTTCTAATGATTCTTGGGTATAGGAACCATGGGGAAGGAAAAAATTGAGACTAATTTCTGTTTTTCTCACACCCTTCAGGGACCAGTTTGTATAATTTAATTTTCATCTGGTATTTTTTTCCAGGTGTGTGTTCTTTTTCTTTCTTTCTTTTTTCTTTTCTTTTCTTTTTTTTTTTTTTTTTTTTTTTTTGTGGCTGCATCAGGTATATGGAGGTTCCTGGGCCAGAGGTTGAATCAATGCTGCAGTTTAGGCCTACGCCACAGCCGTAACAACACTGGATCTGAGCCGCATCTGCAACCTATGCTGCACCTTGTGGCAACACTAGATCCTTAATCCACTGAGCGAGGCCAGGGATCCAACCTGCATCCTCATGGACACTATGTTGGATTCTTAACCCACTGAGCCACAATGGGAACTCCTTTTCCAGTTTTTACTTTTTTTTTTTTTTTTTCTATTTCTTGGGCCGCTCCCGCGGCATATGGAGGTTCCCAGGCTAGGGGTCCAATCGGAGCTGTAGTCTCCTGCCTACACCAGAGCCACAGCAACGCAGGATCCGAGCCGCGTCTGCAACCTACACCACAGCTCACGGCAACGCCGGATCGTTAACCCACTGTGAGCAAGGGCAGGGACCGAACCCGCAACCTCATGGTTCCTAGTCGGATTCGTTAACCACTGCACCACGACGGGAACTCCCCAGTTTTTAAAATGTACTTAAAAAAAAAAAAAGTCTTGTGAGAGACCACCTCTGTCTATAGTGGATTCATCATAGTCTGGTAATACAACATGTTCAGAGGCTGTTCAGGAAATATTAATAGTACATAAATGCCACATTGGATCTCTGCCTAGAGATTTTCTTCTCTTATCTACTCTGATCTCCAAATTTTTCTGGACCTGTTTATTTGTAGTTTTAAATAGGAGCAGTAAATCTTTTAAATTCTTTTTAAAGATTTTTATTGAAGTATAGTTGATTTATAAATGTTGTATTAATTTCTAATGTACAAAGTGACTTAGTTATACATATGTATGTATGTATATTTTTGTTATATAATAAATTTATGGTTTATTACAGGATATTGAATATAGTTTCCCATGATATACATTAGGACCTTGTTGTTAATCCATCCTGTATGTAATAATTTGCATCTCCTAATCCCAAACTCCCAATCTATCCCTCCTCCCTACCCTTGGCAACCACAAGTCTGTTCTCTATGTCCGTGAGTCTGCTTCTGTTTTGTAAATAAGTTTATTTGGGTAATATTTTAGATTCCACATATAAGGGATATCATATGGTATTTGTCTTTTTGATTTACTTTGCTTAGCATGATATCTCTAGGTCCATCCATGTTGCTGCAAATGGCATTATTTCCTTCTCTTTTATGACTGAGTCAGATTCCATTGTGTATATGTACCACATCTTCTTTATTCATTTGTTGTTGGACACTTAAGTTGCTTCCATGTCTTGGCTATTGTAAATATTATGGCTATGAAAATAGGGGTGCCTGTATCTTTTCAAATTCTAGTTTTGTCTGGGTATATGCTGAAGTGTGGGATTGCTAGATCATATGGCAACTCTATTTTTATTTTTTTGACGAACTGCCATACTGGTTTCCATAATGGTTGCACAAGTTTACATTCCTATCAACAGTGCAAGAGGGTTCCCCTTTCTCCACACACTTTCCAACTTTTTAATGATGGTCATTCTGACTGGTGTGAGGTGGTACCTCATAGTAGTTTTGACTTGTGTTTTTTTAAATAATTAGAGATGATAAGCATCTTTTCATGTGCCTATTAACCACTTGCATGTCGCCTTTGGAGAAATGTCTATTTAGGCCTTCTGCCCGCCCCCCCCTTTTTTTTTTCGGTTATTGAGCTATATGAGCTGTTTGTATATTTTAGAAATCAAGCCCCTGTCAGTCACATCATTTGTAAATATTTTCTCTCAGGCGGTAGGTTGTCTTTTTGTTTATGGTTTCCTTTGCTGTGTAGAAGATTTTAAACTTGCTTTATTTTATTTTTGCTTTTATTTCTGTTGCTTTGGGAGATTGTCCTAAGAAAAAATTGGTACGATTTATGTCAGAGAATGTTTTGCCTGTATTCTCTTTCTAGGAGTTTTATGGTGTCTGGTCTTTTTTGTCTATATTCTCTTTCTAGGAGTTTTATGGTGTCTGGTCTTATATTTAAGTCTTTAAGTCTCGTTGGCTTAAGGAGAACCTAAACAAAACACTTTACATGGCTTAAAGGAGCAGTGAATTTTGAAACAGTCTTTCTGACTTAAGCCTGACTGCTTTAACAAGGAGAAATCACTTACCTAAAGATCTTATTATTGGAAACTTAGAGTATAATAGAGCACCTGTGATCCTCCATTTGTAGAATTACTCAAGGTTCAAAATTTCACCGACATAGATAGAGGGATGTAATGAAAAGGAAAATATGCATGGACCATCCTTTCTTTGAAAATGTGCTTGAGGGGGAGAGAACATATGAATTGTGCTCAATGAACCCACTGGGCTGAAATACAGCGTGACTCTAAGGGTGCTGTCAGAGCCTCCTAATGAGCAAGAAAGTGAATGTGTAAAATTGGAACTCACTGTGATGTGCAGTGTTTGATATGCTGGTGGATAAAGGCAAGGGTAGAGAGTTAGGAAGTGTTGGTGAGGAGGGGAGGATTTGTTTGAATTTCAGCTTCTGTTGAAATGTTAATCAGATGACCCTTCTATGGTAGCAATATATGAGAAACGGTATCTTTTAAGGGGTGAGAGTACTGGAGCTCACTCCCAATCGTTATTCTGAAGGCAAGCTTCCATTTCTCCCTGTAATAAGTCCAGCCTTTATGTTCCCTTTAAATGTACTTATTGTTGTGGTTTTCCTTTTGTTTCTAAAATGGGGAGCAGCTGGATTTTCCCACTGTCTTTTGACTGAGGAGATGTGCATTTTCAATCTTCCTAGCTCTTTGGTACCAATTCGAGCCAAAAATACATTTTTAAAACACATGATTACTATAACTAGTTTGTGCTTTTGTGACTACAGGTTGAGGTAGCTCTCTTCTACATAAGAAATCACTGTTGAGAGTTGATTTCCATCCTCAGGAACCCTGTAATATTGATGATTTTACTTCCACCCAGGATGTTACTACACCACAGGAAGTTGACACATTGAGGAGGTAAAAGAAACTCACTTATGATTCTCTTGTCTAGGACATTTATTTCAAAAGTTCAGCTGATAGCACTTACATCTGGAGTCTAATACACGGCACAAATGAACCTTTCCAAAGAAAAGAAAAATCATGGACATGGGGAACAGACTTGGCGTTACCAAAAGGGAGGGGGGTGGGGGGAGAGAACGGATTGGACTGGGAATATGGGGTTAATAGATGCAAATTATTGCCTTTGGAATGGATAAGCAATGAGATCCTGTTGTATAGCATTGGGAGCTATACCTAGTTACTTATGATGGAGCATGCTAATGTAAGAAAAAGAATGTATGTATGTGTGATGGGGTCACTTTGCTGTGCAGTAGAAAATTGACAGAACACTGTAAACCAGCTATGATAGAAAAATAAAAATCATTTTAAAAAAATAAAAGTTCAGCTGAGCAGGCGTTTGAGACAGCAAGGGTACTATAAGTTAAAAAAAGTCATGTCTTGGTATTTACATTTATTTAAAATATTTGGAGTGAAGATAGTTCTATAATGAATAATTAAGTATCCTTCTGATACTTAAAAACCTTAGTAAAGATGTAGAGTTAGAACCAGCTCCAAATACACTTATCTCAGAGAAAACGATTGTATTGCCTGCTGGAGTTTTTCTTTATAGATCTATGTATGGAGGGGACATAAAAAAAAATCTGATGCAGAGATGGCAAAAATTGTTACTTGTTAAAGATGGGTAGTAAGTACATGGGTGTTGGCCATCTGTTTGAAATAATTCAAAGTGAAATATTAAATAGAATCTCAAGAATATATTTAGAATCTCAAGACTATATATTTCAGAAGTATTTAAAAAACATTTTAGGGAGACAAAGACTTCTCTTGAGAGGTAGACTTCAAAATAGGAATTACTTGATTTTGGAATAATAGTTGTGAGAATTCCTTAGTAAGCAGAAATAGTGCTAAGAGATAATTTCTTCATTTCTGTTCATTGATGATTACATAGCCAGTGTGTCATTGTAATTGAAATATTTTGGGGGGATGGAAAATAATATTTCCTTTTGGGGGAAAAAAGGTTGCTCTTATCCACTATATTCTGCTAGATACATGATTTAGATATATATGGTTTATAGTTTAAACACTTGAGCCCAATCTCACTCTCAAAGTATATTACAAAGCCCACGAACCTGGAATCAACTGAAGGGAGCTAAAATGTTTTGGCACAATGTTATAAGTGAAAGAATATTATAAAGAAGCTTCTTGGATTTCCACCACTTAAATTCTGTTGATTTCTCACACTGTGTTTTGATTTCTGTTACGATAAATTTTCACTGTTTGATTTCTAGGCCTTAACTTCTTGAGATAATGTTGATTTTAGTTACTTCTTGGATATCCTAGCCTAAATTACAGATGTTTAGTCCTTGCTTATCAACCTGTAGCTTATTTGAATCCTTGGTCTTGGTTGCTTAAATAATTGTTGAGACAACAGATTGAGTAGCATCCTGCCCTGTTTTGCAAGCTGTGTCCCCTTGGGCTAGCAAAAGCTAAGACTCATGTAGCTTATTCTAGGAATTTTAGATTGGAGTATTGGGTGGTGTCTACATGGAATCAAATAATGTGTATTAAAATAGAGAGGAATACTTTTGTGGGTCCTCTAGATGGCAGAACAGTTACGACAAATACACTTCAGGAGCCCGTCCAAGAAGCGTGGGGAAGGGAGAGCAAGGAGGTGGGTGGATAAGGGGACCTTCTAGCTAACAGGGCTCCAGGCTTTCTATCTCAACCCAGCCAGGACAGATCTGCCTTTACAGGCTTTATCTTGACAATCTATCTGAGATCTTGTTTGAAAGACTGTAACACCGCTAAAAAATAAATAGCATAAAGATAAAAACCAAAACAAAAACCTTATAAGTAGTGTACGGAAACATCCAGCCAGATTCCTGTGAAAACTTAAATGAATGTGTTCGTCCAATAGCCTGAGCATCTCTAGAAATGGTAGCTGACTCTGCCCCAGCACACGTGCTGATGAATTCCAGAGCAATGCTGGCCTGCTTCAACATGCTTCTTACCTGAATTCCTATCAGAGAGAATCAGGTGCTGCACAGACCTAAACCTTTGTCCCTACTTTGAAAGAGGCCACCATTGTTGGCATAGATTTAACAGATGAATCTGGCATGGTGGCTCTCAGTCTCGGGGGGCTTCACTTAGAAACCTGCATATATTCATTCCTCATATAGAGCGCAAGAGAGCATAGAATAAGATTTCTAAGTAAGTCACTTTTCTATTCTGATCTTTGAATAGAAAGCCGATTGTAGTAGTGCTTGAATTTCTTTTGCAAAATGCTTATACCAATTGTCCTGTAAATCAGTCACCTTTTACTAGCAAGGTCAGTTTCAGTCCTTTTGGACTATTGATGAAGTTCTTGATCACAATATGGTATGGCAAGTGTAATTTCCATATATCAAACATGGAAAGAAATAGAAGGGATAAATTTGCTATCCCATGTTTACATGCCTCATAATGTTATATAATGTGCTTAACAGATCTGATCTCTTTGAAGCTATTATTTCTGTAGGACTATTCTAAGAAGTTCTCCACATTGAGACACTTCTGTCTTTGTCTTAGCTGCTCATTACTAGTGAGTCGAAGCTGAAGTATATTTCAGGATCGCTCCTCTTCTGCCCTTTAGATGAGATTATACTTGACAATGTAGTAGGACACATTTCCACATTTACTTAACTATTAATTGACAAATTAATGAGACATGGCCCTCATTCTTGAGACCCTCACCCATGAGGATGCAGTTTAATAAGCAAGATAAATATATAAATAGATATTCAAAGCAGTCTAATAAGATGTTTGAAAAAAGAGGTATTAGAAGTTCCCTTTGTGGCTCAGTGGTTAACCAACCTGACTAGCATCCATGAGGATGCAGGTTTGATCCCTGGCCTCACTCAGTGGGTTAAGGATCTGGCGTTGCTGTGAGCTGTGGTGTAGGTCACTGATGCGGCTCGTATCTGGCATGGCTATGGCTGTGGCATAGGCTGGCAGCTACAACTCCGATTGGACCCCTAGCCTAGGAGCCTCCATGTGCCGCAGGTGCGGCCCTAAAAAGACACACAAAAAAAAAAGTATTAATTACCAAATGCTATAGAAGTATCTAGGCATAAAAAAATTCTTTGGGGAGTTCCCGTCGTGGCGCAGTGGTTAACGAATCCGACTAGGAACCATGAGGTTGCGGGTTCGATCCCTGCCCTTGCTCAGTGGGTTAACGATCCGGTGTTGCCGTGAGCTGTGGTGTAGGTTGCAGACGCGGCTTGGATCCCGCGTTGCTGTGGCTCTGGCGTAGGCCGGTGGCTACAGCTCCGATTCAACCCCTAGCCTGGGAACCTCCATATGCCGCGGGAGCGGCCCAAGAAATAGCAACAACAACAACAACAACAAAAAAGACAAAAGACACAAAAAAAAAAAAAAAAAAGAAGATTGTGTCCTTGCAACACAATATGAAGGAAGACACGTGATTGATTAAATATTAGTGGCATCATATTATGTATTAAGCTTAATAGATTTATAGACCAGCCAGCATATTTATATTATTGGCAGCAAGAAAAGTCTATAAACAGCTAATGATTTTTATTGGGATAACTGAATTGGAAGCTGACTTTTGCTGCTCCAAGAGAGCATTATTCAGTGCTACATTCTTATAGTGATGATCAGTAGATAGGAAGCCCACATGTTCTAATGATGACAACAATGTGACATCACACTATGAGTCTATAAAAGTGGTAAACTTTGGTCTGGATTTTTTTTTTTAGGGCCACATCTGCGGCATATGGAAGTTCCCAGGCTTGGGCTCAAATCGGGTATCTAGACCACTGGCCCATGCTACAGCAAAGCTGGATTCAAGCCACGCCTGGGACTTACACCGCAGCTTACGGAAACGCTGATTCCTTAATCTACTGAGCGAGGCCAGGGATTGAACCTGCATCCTCATGAATACTATTTGGGCTTGTTACCACTGAGCCGTGACAGGAACTCTCTGGTCTGGATGCTCGAGCTATTTTACTCAGACCCCCAATACCATTTGAAAAGTAGAGGATGGCAGGGTCTTCTTCAAACAGCTACTGAATAATAAAAGTGATAGTAATTTCAGTACATAGGACTGAAAAAATGCTTTTGGAATTCTCTAACACAGCATTGTTTCAAGCATTCTGTGTAACTACAGATGACAAGACTTCAGATTGGCTTCTAGTAAGCCATAGTTACTGGGTTTTTTTGCACATAATCTTTATATAGGCTCCATGTCTAGGAGCCCAAGACACAAGTGACTGATACTTTGAGTAGCTGCAGTAGTCCTTATTCAAAGGATACACTGCACATGTGTTCAGTGTGGAAGGACTGGTTGGTCTGCCCTGTCCTTTGCAGCTAGAGCTGCATGAAAGATGATAAAAAGATAGTCCTTGTATGTTTATGTGTTTGTAAGAGCAGCTCTCATTCTGTCTCCTTTATTGAGCTTTAATTCCCAAATTAGTTTCATTTTCTGCAAATTTTTGTTGAAGACCTTTCTAGAACACAGTAGTTTTGTGTATGAAAGAGATTTCTGTTGTACGAGTTGATGTTTTCTTAAAAGAACATTCATCAGCTTCCTCCTTATCCCCCACCCTCAGGTCACAGTACTGGTGTCTGTGCCTCACACTGAGTCTGTGTCATGGGAACACTTTATAACCCCTATTCAGGAGTCTTTCTCATTCAGAGACTCATTCCCATTTTGAGTGTCTTAACTTTCTCAGCGTCCTGAGTGGCATCAACATTTCTCTTAGAACAAGGGTGCAGTTTGAACTATCTGTCTTCCTTCATTGTCTGGCAGCTGGCTGGTACTTCTCTCACTCCCATTTTACCATCATCACGAATTTGATTACTGTGATGTTTACTCCCTCTTTTAAATTATGAATGAAGTAAACTCTGCAGTGGTACTTTGCGTAGTTGATGCTGTGAAGGTGATAAATGCAACGCAAGCATCTTTCCCTCTGTCAGCCCCCCTTGTGCGTCTCCCTAGTGTCTCTGTGACAGGACTTGAAATGATAGTGCTCCCATCTCCTCTGCAGCATCTTCACATGAAAGGACTTAATCATCGGTTTGCTCTCACAGCCACTTCCCTGGCTCAGATTGTGATGTCACAAGCCAAAGATGCTTCCCTCTCAGCAGGAAGAAGCTGGAGAGGAGATGAAGCTCCATGATGAACCATCAGCCTAATTCTAATTCGGTCACTTCATGAAGAAAAATTAACCTTAATAAAGAACAAAGATACTGGCTAGTTGAAATACCCTGTTGAATTAAGCTTGAAAAAGTTTTGCATGAAACTGGAATATTCTTTGAAAAATTCTAAGAAGAAGTTACAGTAAGGCAGATATCGGTAAATAGTTACTAAATTAAAAATACTGGGTAGTGCCAGCACCTTTGAAGTAAATGTTAATACTTGAAAATAAGTTTGAGGTCTCTTTCTAATTTTATATGGGAAATAATGTGACCTTGCTATTTCAAAGATGACATATCAGTCTCAAAGTCAGCAAGGCACTAAATGGATGGACTTTATTTGACCTATACACCTACTTTCATATTCTCATGGTACAAAGAAAAAGTGGAGCTTTTAGATGATTGAGCAGAACCTAAAAGTACAGTAATAAATATCATTGTAAAGATATGGTATCCAAAATATTTGCTTCATTTCTATGAAAGAATCTAATAGTCATATTACTTTTATAATATTTTTATATGTGTGCATAAAATACATTCTAAATTACAGAAACAATTAGTCATTGAACACTTCCCACGCAGGTTCAAGATCTCTTTAATTGTTAAATCTATCAACATACAACACACAGACTCCTGTAATTAAACCAAGTCTTTAGGTGTAAAATTGAATCTTCTAACATAAAATTCCTTTTCCATTTGTACCCATGAAATGCTAAAGTTGAAGCAGTTTTCAACCTGAATTACTGATATGATGTGTTGAAAGTTAGCTAATGTTTTTACTTTCTCACTTAAAATGAATAAGAAAATGTAGATTATTCTAAAATGCTACAGTTTTTTTTTCCCCAAAGACTGTTCTTTAAATCTCAATAATCTTTATTTAGAATGGATTATTAAAGAGAAAAAACTTTGATTTAGATAGGAAAGAAAATGAAGATTTATTGGGACAGATGCTGACCAGGGCTAGAGGGGAGTTTGGTTTGTGGGACTTTGTGTTTATGATTTATCATCTAAACTGGTGAGACTCAGGTCTCTTTGTATATTACAATGAGTAAATAAAATCCAGAGGACTTGGGAATGTAATTTTATACCCCTTTCAATTCTGCTTATTGGAAGCAAATTGTTTGAGCATAACACTGCCAGTTTCATATTTTTCCCTAAGTTCACTTAAATTGAGTTAAAATAATATTTTTTTCAACCTAAAAATATATGCTCAGGTATGGCTCAGCGTAGTTAAAAAACAACAACAGGTACACCAGTTAGGGCTGGTATACAAAATAAGTATTTTGAAATTTCTAAGTAAATGTTTTTTGTCTGCAAGAAATTGTACCCTGCACTATTACTGATTACATTTAAATTGCTGCTTTCTTTTACTGGGAAATGATGGGTGAATTTCTGTAATGAATTTAGATGCAAAAGATTTATGATATTTAAGGTTATTTATAGACTGTCTTGAAAAGTGATGGATAATGTAATACACTGTTTAAAATTTGAAAAAAGGGAAGAATTTGGTGAAATGGAAGAATTTCAAATTTGTGTTTCTGGCAAGTACTGAATAATTAGATTAATTTCCTTGTATTATCAGAAGATCTCGATAGTTAGGTGTGATTTGCTTTTATTGTTTCCCTTAATCCTTGTCTTCTAAGATAATAGAAATATATTATTTGTTGTAGGGCTTCTTTACGCAAAAGATTAAGCTTTGAACTTTTCCTATTGATGTTATATGAAAACTAATGTTGTTGAATTTTTGCTAAAAATCTATGTAGGATCTGACAAATCCTGTAAAAAGACAAAAAAACAAACAAAAAAACAAAAACAAAAAGTCTCTTAAAGTCCCACTGTAGAGTGATTTCTAGGGAATTTTTAAAAGGCATTGTATCCTTTAAAATTCTTTGATGGTTTCAGTAGTTCTTTGCATTTCACAGCTTGGGGCATTTGACCTGAGTTAAATTTTTTGAGGTATTAAGATACCAGACGTTTTTTGTTCTGTTGTTAACTCAGAGGAATATCCTCATTATAAATGTTATGAAAATATGTCCAGAACCTCAGCATATATTAGCCCCATTCTACTGAAGTGCTATACCTGCATTTACTAGAGATTGTTTTTCTTGTGTGTGAATGAGAGTGACATCAGAAGGATTTTTTTTTTTTTTGCTAATGATAAAAATCAGTCATTGAGCTTTGTTCTTTTGCATCGATAGAAATAATATTAAAAACACATTAATTGTTCTTTGTTTTACCAAGGGCCCAGGGAATGTTTGGTAAATAAAGCACCTATGAATGGCTCTTATGCTCCGTTCAGGGCTCTTTTTGTGCCATTTGTTTCAAGCTATTAAATAAAACAAAATTGGGATTTTTAAGATGAAGACAAAGATAGGATAAATCTAGTGAAAAATGAATGGAATTTGGGGGGTGGTTTCTTATCTAGTTATGGATGATTAGTTTACACAGCATACATTAAAAACAAGTGTTTACCTCAGAAAGCTTAAATCTGCACAAAGCTTAAGGGAGGATCAACACAAAATTCACACTGACTGGCTCATTCAGCATCTGTAGGTTCAGTTTCAGTAACTGAGACATCAGTTAATATTATAAAATTAAATCTTACCTGGCAGTGGTTTGTTTGAAGCTCAGTAATTTGAACTCCGGCTGGAAATCATCAGCTCCGGTACTTGAAATGCCTTCTCTACTTGCTTTCGTGTTTTCTTTGACCACTGTGTTTTCTTTCATGCAGAGTCTCTGTATCTATTCTTGGTCATCCTGTAGCATTAGTTAGGACAGCATGTAGTAGATGAAGATTCCATTTGGATAGGATTATAGAACAAAGCGTGAATTTTGCCTTTCTCTCTGATAAAAGCTGTTGAGCTGACCACAGACAACTTGAGTGTTCAGAACTTATTAAAAATTCATTGACTGTTTCAGCACTTGAGGAATCCTGGTTCTTTCTATAGACGTTTTACCTTCTGCAAAAGTTCTGTCCATTTTTTCAGAATTACGTATGCTCCTGAATCAAGTTGCTTTCAGAAAAAATTGTCTGGACTGGAAGCATGGATGTTCTCAGCATTCTCTGGCTTTCCTTGTTTTTCCCTTTACCAACTTTACAGTCCATGAGCTTCCTTTCTACAGAGGATGGACTAATTTCTTCTGTCTGTCTTGGGTTTCTGTGACACATAGTTCTGGTCCACTGTTGTGTGAATAGTGAGGGAAAAATCCAAAAGGAGGCATGGCTTTACCATCATCTCCGGACAGTGAGCACACTTGGCATGAATGAAGAGCTGATGTGAGCTATTCAAGTCAGACAGCAAACTGATGGGATGACGCTTTCATACATAACAAACCCATTAATTACTTCTTCTGATGGACAGCAGGATGCCCTGAAAGGAAAAAAGGAAGGAGCAGATGCTCACATTCGGTTTAATAGGTGCTCTCTGAGCAGCCTGTCATTGAGAAGTGAATCCAGGAAAAGCTGCAGCTTTGGAATGTGATCAGGTAGAGTGGGCAAGAGTTGTTTTGACAGACAGTTAAGTGACGTATTTGGGGAGGAAAAAAGAGAGCTGAGCGCAGAGGTAGCTGAAATAAGGCTCCAAAAATGCTTCTGAAAATGTTCATTTTTTTTCTCTGTTAGTCCTTTTGGCTGGAAGAAAGTAATCTGTATTTTACTTATGTGTTATTTGCAGGAATTTTGCTGAGCTGTTTTCTCATGATACAGCTTTCCCCAAGGAAGGAAAATATTTAAAAAGTCTTTGAGATAGAAAAATATGTTGTGAGTTTAAAAAAATTGTAGCAGGGAAAAACCTGATTTTTGTGAAAGATTTTTTTTTTTTTAAACAACCTTTCAGCTGTTTTCTGACATAAATCTGAGGGTAAGCAGAGAAGAGGTTTCTGTTTAAAAGATAATAAATCTGAGGGTAAGCAGAGAAGAGGCTGCTTTTTAAAAGCTACATTTTTATATTTTTACATATGTTTTAGCACATGTATTTTGTTGCTTTGGAATAAGCCATCACTTGACACAAAAATTTACCAGGGTCTTCATTTTAAGATGTTCTTAAGTTAGTTGGAATTTTGCATAGTTGTATAAATAAATTATGAAATGAACATTTTTAGATCTACTTTTTACTTCATCTTGTGATAGTTAAAAAATGATTTTTTCCCTACCTGTTCAGAGTCCTTTTAGGAGGGTTCGTGAACAATAGCATACTTTGAAATGTTTTAAAAATTGTTTATTTCTTAGTGCTTTTTATTTCAATTCTTTTGGCATATCTAAATATCAAAGTACACACATGCAAAATTCAGAACAAGTTCCTAAAATAGTGTTGGCCAGTCTCTGACATCTTCATTTTGAAAGTTTGAATTGTCTAAAGTGCATTCTTGCAGCTAATCAATAGCAGCATTTGTTTTGTTTATAAAACCTTAAGAAAAATCCAGACAAGAGGTGGAAAAATCCCAATAAAAAATAAAACGTGATCTCGATATATTCTTCCTTAATCAGCCAAGACAAACACACATATGAAATAGTTTATAAGTACACAAGAAATACACCAAAAAAAAGCCTTATAAAAAAGTTTGTTCAGCAATGAGAAAAGGGGATCTTTCTCTATTAATACTAAATACGGAAAGGCAATAGAGTATAAAAGTTTCTTAAATCATAGATATCTTTGGAGCCATGGGGGGATCTTCGATGTAGGCCATTGTATAATGGATCTGAGAAATCTGCGATTTTCATCAAAGCTGGAGTTCTACAAGAGGGCTCAGAAGACTGCTTCTGAGGTAGCTTTGGAGAAATCACCAACACAAATGAAAATGTTCTTTCGTTATTGAGACCATCAGTTCATGGCTTCTTGCACTTGGGCTGCGCATGGTGCAGATACCCAGGCTCCAGCTGAGATCCTGCTCTCATCTCCATAGCTACAGAACACCTTATTTCTGTGTCAATCCATTCAGACTCGGTTCTGTCTGGTTGGGCAGGTGCTACTGTGGAAGAGCTTCATTTTCGACCAGTTGGTGATTGTTTTTTAAAGTCTCAATATCAGTAAACTGGACTGATTGTCCACCATTCCTTGTTTTATAAACATCACCCTTAATCAGCTTAATTTCTGTCTCCCCAATGGAGGCTAGTTCCTGGTGGGTCAGCATGTACTTCTCACATTTAGCTAGTGCCTTTTCATTTGCAGCACATAGAGTGATGCCATGAGGGACATGTGGCTGCATGACTGTCTGAGTTTGCACTTTAGAGGCAGGCTTATGATCTACCCATCTGTCTCCTACAGAGCGAGATTGTCTATCACAGAAAATTGGTGGTGCGTTAAGTACTGGCGATGGAGATCCAGATCTGAGTAACCTTTTCTTGATGCCCTTCCCAAGAGGGTCTCTCTGGCTTTTCAGTTTGGAGTTCAGTAACAATAGCCTTCAGTTGTTGCAGTTTTGCACCTTTCACCTGGAGTTTTATTTTGCATCTCCAGCTGTTTGGCCACCACTCGATGTTCACATTCTTTCTCCCATTTCATGGTTGATTCTGTCACCATGCTTTGCAACCTGGCTTCTAGTCTGGTTTCTCAGAAAACTGTCACTGAAGTTTCTGATTCTGGGTTTCAAGCTCCTGTTACAGATTGCACTTAGTATCTTCTTCATAGATTGTTGTTTCTCTAAAATCTCAATCTTACATTCTAAAGTTTTGTTTTTCTTCTCCAGTTGTTTTATTTCCAGTTTCTGTCCCAAGATCATCTTTTCTATTTCTTTTAGTTTTCCTTGAATGTAGTTTTGTTTAAAAGCATTGTCAAATTTTTGCAACAAAGCTTTATTTTTTTAAAATGATTTTTATTTTTTCCATTATAGTTGGCTTACAGTGTTCTGTCAATTTTTTCCTATGCAGAAAAGTGCCCCAGTCACACATAGATATATATATTATTTTTCTAACATTATTCTCGATCATGCTTCATCATAAGTGATTAGATAGAGCTCCCAATTGCTATACCTTAGGATCTCATTGCTTATCAATTCCAAAAGCAATAGTTTGCATCTATTAACCCCAGATTCCCAGTCTGCCCCACTCCCTCCCCTTCCCCTTGGTAACCACGAATCTGTTCTCTAAGTCCATGAGTTTCTTTTGTGTGGAAAGGTTTGTTTTGTGCTGTATGTTAGATTCTAGATATAAGTGATATCATATGTTATTTGTCTTTCTCTTTCTGACTTACTTCACTTAGTATGAGAGTCTCTAGTTCCATCTGTGTTGCTGCAAATGGCATTATTTTGTTCTTTTTTATGGCTGAGTAGTATTCCATTGTGTGTGTGTGTATATACCACATCTTCTTAATACATTTATCTGTTGATGGACATTTAGGTTGTTTCTATGTCTTGGCTATTGTGAATAGTGCTGCAATGAACAAACGGGTGCATGTGTCTTTTGCAAGGAAAGTTATGTGCCCAAGAGTGGAATTGCTGGATCATATGGTAGTTCTATATTTAGTTTTCTGAGGTACCTCCATACTGTTTTCCATAGTGGTTGTACCAATTACATTCCCACCAAGAGTGTAGGAAGGTTCCCTTTTTTCCACACCCTCTCCAGCATTTGTTATTTGTGGACTTACTAATGATGGCCATTATGACTGGTGTGAGGTGGTATCTCATAGCTTGGATTTGCATTTCTCTAATAATCAGTGATGTTGAGCATTTTCTCCTGTGCTTGTTGGCCATCTGTATATCTTCTTTGGAGAAATGTCTATTCAGGTCTTTTGCCCATTTTTCCATTGGGTTGTTGATTTTTTTTGCTGCTGAGTTGTGAATGTGTTTATATATTTTAGAGATTAAGCCCTTGTCAGTTTCATCGTTTGAAACTATTTTCTCCCATTCTTTTTGTTTTTTTTTATGGTTTCCTTTGCTGTGCAAAAGCTTGTCAGTTTAAGTTCCATTGGTTTATTTTTGCTTTTATTTCTGTTTCTTTGGGAGATTGACCTAAGAAAACACTTGTAAGGTTGATGTCAGAGAATGTTTTGCCTATGTTCTCTTCTGGGAGTTTGGTATCTTATTTTAAGTCTTTAAGCCATTTTGAGTTTATTTTTGTGCATGGTGAGAGGGTGTGTTTCTGTTTCATGGATTTACATGTGACGGTCCAGTTGTCCCAGCACCACTTACTGAAAAGACTGTCTTTTTCCCATTTTATATTCTTGCCTTCTGTAAAGAGGAATTGATGTAGGTGTCTGGGTTTATTTCTGGGTTCTCTGCTCTGTACCATTGGTCTGTATGTCTGTTTTGGTACCGCTAGCACACTGTCTTGGTTCCTGTGGCTTTGTAATATTGTCTGAAGTCTGGGAGAGTTATGCCTCCTGATTGTTTTTTGTTCTTCAGGATTGCTTTGGCAATTCTGGGTCTTGTAACAAAGCTTTAAAAATAACAGCTTGTTGCAGTTACTGTTGTGGCTCAGTGGATTAAGAACCTGACCAGCATCCATGAGTATACAGGTTCAATCCTTGGCCTCACTCAGTGGGTTAAAGGATTTGGTGTTGCTGTGAGCTGTGGTGTAGGTCTCAGACATGGCTTGGATCTGGCAAGGGTGTGGTGTAGGCCGGCAGCTGCAGCTCTGATTAGACCCCTAGCTTGGGAACTTCCATGCAGCCCTTAAAAAAAAAAAAAAATTGTTAAACTCATCAATCATCTTTTGTTGTAGGTGATGTCGTTTCTCTAATGCTTCCGTCAACCTGGGAAGAGTCTGCTCATCATCGATATCCAAAATTTCACAGGATGGCAAAGGTGGAAAACTCTGTAAAAACCACTTCTGAAACCAGTGGTTTATCTCCAACTGGACCTTCCTGGGCCTGGTTTCTGTATCCCCTTCCTGGTGTTAAACTACATATTGCCTTGTCATTTGGTCTTGCTCCCTCAACTTCTTGGGTCACTTCTGTAAATCTCATAACTTGAAGCTTTCTTCATAATCAAAGTAGTTCTTGGACAGAAGGCTTAACTTTGAATCTCTATATGGAACCGTCATATTAGTTCCATACATTTGGTTCTCTCTTGGGACCTCCATACATGTTCTTAGCATCATTAGTTACTGGTTAATGTTACCAGCTTCATGTAATCTGTTTCTTTCTGCTTTTGTCTGGTTAGTTCTTTCACTTCAAGCAAGATCAATCAAGGATAATTGGCTTATGGTGATTTTTTTTTTCTTTTTTTCTGTAAGACATTGTCTCCGTTTAGGTCCAAGGGAGCCTGAACTAATTTAATGTTGAACATGCTATGGGAATGGCTGGACACATGATTCAAATGTGTGTTAGCAATGTGTCACATTTTCTGGCCTCTCTAGAAAACTTCAAAAGGCCTCCTCAGTAAGATTTTACTTCTACTTCTATAAATCCTGTTCTTTTTTTTTTTTTTTTTTTTGTCTTTCTTTTAGGGCCGCACCAGCTGCATGTGGAGGTTCCCAGGCTAGGGGTCTAATCGCAGCTGTTGCTGCCGACCTACACCACAGTCACAGCAATGCCAGATCCCTAACCCACTGAGCAAGGCCAGGGATCGAACCCACAACCTCATGGTTCCTAGTCGGATTCGTTTCTGCTGTGCAACGACGGGAACTCCAAATCCTGTTCTTAATGTCACAAAGCAATTTTGATTGTGGAGGTTTAGGCGTTATGGGATTAAATGGCACTTCTTCCAATAGATCATATATGTAATTGTTATATATTTCAATATGAGACAAATACACTGTAGACACTATCTTCATCACATTCTTTTGCTTTGCAAAATTCTTGTGCATTTATCATATCTAAAAACTCTAAATCCACTTACTCGCTAGAGGGGGTCTTTAGATTGCACATGGCTTCTCTTTTCTGCTGCTCTAATAAGGCATCAAGTTTACACTGTATATCCATGCTATTCTTATTATTACATTTAAAAACAGGAGGTCCTATTGTGGTTCAGTGGTAACAAACCTGACTAGTATCCCTGAGGATGTGGGTTCAATCCCTGGCCCTGCTTTTTTGCCATGAAGCTGTGGTGTAGATTTCAGATGTGACTGGGATCCCATGTTGCTGTGTCTGTGGCCTAGGCCGGCAGCTGGAGCTCCCATTCAATCCCTACCCTGGGATCTTCAGTATGTCAGGGGCGCAGCCCTAAAAAAGACCAAAAAAAATATATTATGTAGCTTGAAATGACCCTGTGCTGTTAAAGATCATGTCTGGATGGCGAGGAAGCATCCCTCTTTCCCTGGAGAACCATCATACTGTGAGTTTTTCCACTTCTTGTCACACCATATGTAAAAAAGGAGACCATTTTTACCATGAATGAGGTCATCTACCATGGGATTAGCCACAACATCAAAGAACTCTTTCTGGGTGTCTGAGTGCTGCATACTTGTTTAAAGGAATATCGAGTCTTCTTATGGTCTCCATTTCCATTGACTCTGTAACCCTTAGGAGTATGACTAGTTGTATTGTTGATAACATCTATGCAATACTCTTGATCAGGAAGGCTCAGTGGGTATACCCTACAGTACACCCCAACTGTGTCTTCTGTAAATGTTGTATTATGGCATGATTGCTGGGTCACTTTGGTACTTTTTTTGTGTTTTTTATTAATGTATGGTTGATTACAATGTTGTGCCAGTGTCTGCTGTACAGCGAAGTGACCCAGCCATAATTATATATACATTCCTTGTATTATCTTCCATTGTGGTCTATCCCAAGAGACTGGATATACTTCCCTGTGCTATGCAGTAGGGCCTCATTGCTTATCTGTTCTAAATGTAGTGGTTTGCATTGTGTAGTGCTTCTTTATGTTCTCAAATTATGCCTTATTCCTTAAATCTTGCTCAACAAGGAGTATGTGTTTATTTTTTACATATGTGAAAGCCTGGTAAATAGTTAATAACTATGACCATTTTATACACATACATTTAATAGAAAAATATGAGCCAAAATGCTTCTGTCTTGTGTAGGATGGACTTTCTGCCTGGAAGGCAAGGCATTGTCTCCATGAACCGATGTTGTTCAGAGATGTAATGGGTTGTGCACCCAGTTGGGTGCATGGCTTGTTCTCTCCACCCCCCCAGGAAGAGGAGGGAAAGTCTCAGGAGAATGGATTTTATGTTCTCCTTGGTGCATATAATAAAGCACAGTTTTCTTTTGTTCAGATGTTTCAACTCCCATCTCCCATTTTGTGACTCCCTTTATTTGCTAAGTTAATCTAAACTCTCCCATCTCCCCTATAAAATTGACCGAAGAACTTCAGAAGTTTTATAGTCTTCAAAGATTTTTAGGAGTTCCCGTCGTGGCGCAGTGGTTAACGAATCCGACTAGGAACCATGAGGTTGTGGGTTCGGTCCCTGCCCTTGCTCAGTGGGTTAACGATCCGGCGTTGCCGTGAGCTGTGGTGTAGGTTGCAGACGCGGCTCAGATCCCGCGTTGCTGTGGCTCTGGCGTAGGCCGGTGGCTACAGCTCCGATTCAACCCCTAGCCTGGGAACCTCCATATGCCGCGGGAGCGGCCCAAGAAATAGCAACAATAACAACAACAAAAAAGACAAAAGACAAAAAAAAAAAAAAAAAGAAAAAGAAAAAAAAGATTTTTAAAGAGTTTTATTTATAAAAAATGTTTTTTTTCCCCCCACGAAGTTCTTTCTCACAGTAATGTTTGGTTCATACCAAGAAGTATACTCACAGCTGTTTCTGAGTCTTTGCAAAATTGGAACTTCTTTTATAAAAAAAAAATACAAGATAGCCACTTTTTGTTCTCCAGCTCTTAGATGAGTAGGATTTGTGTTGCAGAACTTCTGTGGCAACTGCTTATTTTTAGGGCGTTCTAAATATTCATAATCTCAATTGAGTGTGATTTTTTTTTTCAGTTAATAAACTAAGAAAAAAGTTGCATTTTATGAGTATTGTAGAATCGTGCAAGTTCTCTCAAAAATATGCTTTTTTTGGTTGCTCTTGTTAAAGACATCAATTCTTTGTTGGCTTACCTGGGTCAGTCTAGATTACTTGAGCCCATTAGTTGTACTTGATTCCTTCCTAGGTATATGACACGACTTTAGGTTCTTTGAATATATGATGCATCTATTTTTTTTTTTGAGGCAGATACTGTTTTATAAAGGAGGAAATTGAGATAGGAAGGGTTAAGTGACTTGGTCAGTTTACCCAGCTAGTTATTTGTTGAACTGTGGTGTGAATCCAGTAAGATACCCTATTGAGAAAAAAGATCTTGGAGCCTTTTCCTTTAAGTGTGAATTTCCCAGTTTAGTTTTGAGAGTGGTGCCTCTTCAGCACTACCAAATGAGGTCTGCAGTTTCTCTGTAGATCACAGATAACCCTAAGGTAGACTGTCTTTGAGAAAAGGACCAGTAAATTTTAAAATTTTATTGGAGTATAGTTTACTTACAATGTTATTAGTTTCAGGTATTAGAATCAGTTGTATATTCTTTTTTCCCCATATAGGTATTACGAACTATTGAGTAGATTTCCCTGGGCTATATACAGTAGGTTCTTACTAATTAACTATTTCATCCAGTAGTATGTATATGTTATTCCTATCCTCCTAACTGCTCCCTCTCCCCTATGGTTTCCCCTATGGTAACCATAAAATTGGTTGGTTTTGAAATCTGAGTTTGTTTTTTAAATATGTTCATTTGTGTCATTTTAAAAATTAGATCCTACATACATGTGATAACATATATTTGTCTTCCTCTGTCTGACTGGCTTCACTCAGTATGATAGGTCATTCATGTTGCTGCAAATGGCATTGTTTCATTCTTTTTTATGACTGAGTGATACTCCATTTTGTATGTACCACATCTTCTTTATTTCTTCCTCTGTCGATGGATATTTAGGTTGTTTCTGTATCTTGGCTGTTGTAAAGAGTGCTGCAATGAGCACTGGGGTGTGTGCGTCTTTTCAAATTACGGTTTTCTCCAGATACATGCCCAGCACTGGGATTTCTGGATCATACGGGCTTTGGGAAAAAGACAGTGAATTTAATATAGAGGGAATGTTTCCTTTGTAGCTTCCATGTTTAACATTTATAAAGAGTGATTTTTTTTCTTTCTAAAACTATATATTCCTTTATAGACTCTCAAATAGCAGTATGTTTTTAGAATACTACTGATTTATGTTTACTTAAAAAATTTGAAAATGTGGTATATGAGAGATATGCATTAGATTTGTACTTTACCACAAAATTGATGGGAAACAATTCCTCATATGTAGCATATTCAGATTTACCAATTGCATGTTTATTGTCTTTGGATTTGTTTTATGTTTCACTTTTAGACTTCTTCAGTTCATTATTCCACTCACTTGTGTCCCTTAGCTTGGCCTTAATTTGTGTCCTGGTGTTTGGCCCTTGCCAATCAGCGCCCCCTTCAGATTTTTGCCTTTTCCTGGTGAATGGCTGACCACTAGAGGTCTCCAGACCACACTTGAGAAGGCCGATTCATGCCCATCTCAGTGGCTCTAGGCATCTAGTCTTTAGGGAATCACTTCATACAAGAGTCAGCCTTGGGAATAGGGTACACCCCACAATTTGAGATCTTCCATTTCCACTCTGATTTATACTAGGGACATTTTTTAGAAAGGGTCTGTGTCCTGTTTGCATTTCTTGTGTTAAGAGTGGTTACACGGAGAAACCTCTCAGTAATGTGTGTGTAGACTTATTCTGAGTGACCATGAGCAGAACCCAGTACAGTGTCTGCCACACAGATGACAAGTCAGCAGTTATTATGAAGATGGGACTTAATTTTAGTACTGGAAGGACTTCAGAGAATTTAGTCTAACAATCCATTTTACACAATAAGTTTTATTTATTTGTCTTTTTGCTTTTTTCTAGGGCCGCTTCCCACAGCATATGGAGGGTCCCAGGCTAGGGGTCGAATCGGAGGTGTAGACACCAGCCTACACCAGAGGCACAGCAATGCGGGATCCGAGCCTCGTCTGCGACCTACACCACAGCTCACGGCAACTCAGGATCCTTAACCCCCTGAGCAAGGCCGGGGATGGAACCCGAAACTTCTTGGTTCCTAGTCGGATTTGTTAACCACTGCGCCACGACGGGAACTCCCTATACAATAAGTTTTAGAGTTTTTGTTCAAATGGGATGTTTAACTGGAGTTGTTATTGTGAGTGTTATCCATTCCTGAGTAGGAAGACCAGAATTGTGATTCAGTTATTCATGTGGATAAACGGTTTGAAATAAATGGCATTTGGGAGTTTTAAAAGAAATTAAGAGTGAAAACTGGGAGAGTACTAAACAAAACATTTCTATGTAAACAGTGATGGTATAGAAAGCTTGGCAGCTTGTTAGTATTTTACCTGTAACAAAAGTTCCAGGGGGAATTATGAAAATTATAGATTAGTAACTTTCTATTTTTAAATGTGCGGAATCCTTGACTACTTGAATGACCAATTATTGAAGAAAAAGTAGCTCAGTTTCAGAAGTAAATAACTATATGGATGAATAGGAACAGGGGGGTTATGTTTTAGATTAAAATATATTTTGAAAAAAACTTAAAATCTATTTGAAACCCTTAATAAATGACTGACTATATAAATAACCTTGGGAACCTTTAAATGAATAGCAAGAGCTATAGGAAAAGACGTTGATTCTTGGGAGGAGCTGTGGGGATCCTCTAGAGTTGAGACAATCTTCATTTTACATTTTTGTAGATGAGTTGAAAGACAGAGGATAAGAGGAAAGCCGCAAGATTAGGTAGTAAAAAATTTGTCAGGGATACATTCCAGGGTGAGACTCTGAGTGAGTAATGTAGATGCATTTTAGTGTGGGCACAAATAAGTGGAAAATAACGTAACGGCTATGTGATGATGTGCGCTAAGATGAGGGGTTGTAGGAAGGTTTTAAGCAGGGGCATTCCATGATTTACTATGTCTTTTTTTTTTTTTCCCCAAAAAAAACCCTGTGAGTTCTTTATGGCATGGAAGCAATTGGTAGACCAGGAAGGAGATGATTGTGATGATCTAGGCAAAATATGATGGTTCCTGTCTTAGTCAGCACGGGCTGCAATAACCAAGTACCGTAGATAGGTGGCTTAATCTACAGGTGTTTGTTTCTCACTGTCCCACGGGCTGGCAAGTCCAAGTTCAAGGTGCCAGCATGGTCAGGTTCCAGTGAGGGCCCTCTTCCTGTCTTGCAGATGCTCCCTTCTTGCTGTGTCCTGACATAACCAAGAGAGGAAGCTCTGACATCTCTCCCTCTTCTCATAAGGGCCCGAATCCCATCATGGGAGCTCTACTCCCACAAGCTCATCTGAACCTAATTACCCCCGAAGGCCCTACTTCCTAGTATGATCATATCGGAGATGAAGGGTTCAGCATGTGAATTGAACAAACATTCAGCCCATAACAGTTCCTTAGACTAAGGGAGTAACAGTGGAAAAGGAAAGAGGTGGCTAGATTAAAAGAACATTTTGGACATGTGAAGGAGAGCTTGCTGATGAACTGGGGAGTGATGTGAAGTGTTGAGAACAACCCTCAATAGTCTGGCTTGAGTAACTGGGTGGAGATACCCTTCGCGGAGACTGGGGAAGCTTGACGAGGAGCAGCTTTGGGAAGGGGAAGACCAACACAGGGCCTGTTGAACAAGCTGGGCTGTGGATCTGACAAGTCTTAACCTTCTTAAACACTTGGAGCATGTGAAAGAACAGTCTTTATATGTGGGAATCAATGTATTCCTCTATGTTATCTTTGTAAATCTTTTCCTGTTTCAAAATCATGGTTGTTAACCTCTTTTTTTTTTTTTTTTTTTTTTTTTCTTCTTGTCCCCACTAGTTACATGTAACACATACTCATGGTAACTTCTTTTCTTGCAGGTATTCCAGGGAGGTAGGAAAGGAATTGATAAATCAGTATCTCTGTAGGGGGCGTGGCTTGAAAAAGCCACTCTGGGAGTAAGTACGCCCACGTGGAGTTCCATCCCCACCCCTACCTGGTTGAGAATAATTAAAAAAACACAAACTTCTGTGAATGGTGTTTGACACATGCAGATTCCTCTAATGTTTCTTTTTTTCTTCTTTTTTTTTTTTTTTTTTTTGTCTTTTTGCCTTTTCTAGGGCCGCTCCCTCGGCATATGGGGGGTTTCCAGGCTAGGGGTCTAATCGGAGCTGTAGCTGCTGGCCTACACCACAGCAATGCAGGATCCAGGCCGCATCTGCAACCTACACCACAGCTCATGGCCACGCTGGATCCCTAACTCACTGAGCAATGCCAGGGATTGAACCCACACCCTCATGGTTCCTAGTCAGATTTGTTAACCACTGCGCCACGACGGGAACTCCTAATGCTTCTTGATTCCTCTTTTGAACTGGCTCATAGGAAGGGCTCTCCTCAGTTGGTCCAGCTGCCTCATTTTCTGGATGAGAGTGCTGAGCATCCGAGAGGTTGGTATTACCTCAGGGATGCAAATCTTGCAACTGGTTAACAGTAGCTATGTTAGAATAGTAGAACCCCAGGAACTGGAATGCCAGCCTGTAGTTCTCTCCACGAGACAGACCATTTACTTCTACATTTCTCTCATAAGAGGAATTCTTATGCATAATAAGAGATAAGAAATTTTTTTTTACAAGAAACATGTTTTATAAAGGTAAAAATAGTTGTCCTGTCATTATTGTTATTTGCTTTTTGTAGCTGCACTCATGGCATATGGAGGTTTCCCAAGCTAGGGGTTGAATTAGAGCTGCAGCTGCCGGCTTTTACCACAGCCACTCGGGATCTGAGCTGTGTCTGTGACCTACACCACAGCTCACGGCAAAGCCGGATCTGTAACCCATTGAGCAAGGTCAGGGATCGAACCCGCATCCTCATGGAAACTAGTCCGGTTTGTTAACTACTGAGCCACGACGGGATCTCCAGTTGTGGTGTTTTATAGAGATCTTTTCTGTTTATAATTTGGTAGGATTGATACTTTACTCCTCAGTGGAGCCGTTGAGCACCTAAAATATCTGCATCATCCCAGGCTAGATGTGTAAGGGTGACCAAGGATAAACTATTCCAGGTGGCTGACCGGGAGTGAGGGAGATAAGCATGTAAATGAATGGTGTTGTCCTTAAAGTGATAGTTACTAAAGTGGCTGTAGAATAGGTGATAAAATGGGCTTGCATGCCTGAGGAGTTAATTTCATCTGGAGAGATCAGGGAGGTTTTCTAGAGGAGGTGTGTCAGGGGCTGGGGGTGGGGGGTACATGGGTGCAGTGTTCTCTGAACTCCTCCAGAAGAATCCATTTTAAGAAGCCCATTTTCTTTTTCTTGTTAACCCAAGACATTGACAAGAGGCTTGTGCGCTAAGTGGAAAATGTAGTTGGAGATTACATGTAAAACATATAAAATATTTCTAATGGGAGTGGGAAGAAAATCTGAGAGACACACACACACACACACACGCTCTCTTCCTCTTTTTAATCCAAGTATTCTAGTTGCCATAACAACCTGATTATGGTGGTGCATTTGCTCGGATGGTTAAGGTTGTGTCAGCAGATCCCATTATAAGCTGCAATTTTCAGGATTTTAAAATTCAACGTCATGTTCACTGATGGGACAAATAAAAATCCCATCAATCGATTTTATTTTCCCATCTAGCGGAGTGCCCCAAAGTCATTTTGCTCTCCCCTCATGTTGACAGAGTCCACATATTCAGTGTCTAGAACGCAGCTTTTGTGAATATTTTATTGCTAAAAGAAACCTCCATATCTGGTTAAGTGCTCTTATTTTATAGTGAGGAAATTGAGGCTCTGTAGGGGTAAATGCCTGAGGGCTAATAATTCAGCAGGAATTTGGTAGTTAATCCACCACAGCACTCTTGGTATTGGAGTTCAACATACCTGTGCTTAGCGGTCTCCTGGACCTTTGGTTAAATCTCACAAGGACATAGCTTTAATTTATTTAAATATCTCTTTGTATCACTGACATGTGTCCTTTCTTGTATAACAGCATTCATCTCTTACACATTGCATTGTAAAAATTTGTTTATGTCTGTCCAGTCTCTACTAAGGGGGCTTCTCCAGGGTAGACAGTAGGCTTTACCCATTTATCCAACACTTGCTGGGGAGAGACCCACTCTAGCCTCTTCCTTCTTGCTCTGACTCAAATTTTCTTGGCTCTGATCTTCTTGGTTGCCTATTTATAGTTCTTAGACCTGATGACCTGTTGCTGGTTTGTTGTAGTTTGACTCCCAGCCTTCCCCTCTCACTAGGAGGGAGGAAGTGGCGAGGGGAGGGAGGGTATTCTTGCCAAGGGAGGAAGAAGAACTAGCAAAGAGTCTGGAAACTCAAGAGAGCTTGGTGCTTGGGGCCATTGCTTTGCTTTAGTATTAGAGGGAGTAGGTAATAAGAGACCCATTGAAAGGTGGTAAGTAGTGGAGTGGTAGGAGATTACCTAGAACAACTGACTTGAAGACTGAAATGTGCATGAAAAAAAGTGAGGCATCGATAGATACATTGTGTGAAGTAGGAAAATGTAAGCACAGAAGGAAACAAATAATTCTGTCTGCAGCATGATGATAGGGAACTTTTACAAAAGCGGTGATATTTCAGCTGGATTTTAATTGGTTGCTAAGATTAATTACACCGGCTGGGGAAGTGGGAGAGATGGCGTTTTAGAATTTGAGAAGCAGTGTGAATGAAGAATTTGGAGGCAAGAACATGGCAAATTAGGAGAATCTTGACTGTGCTGAGGCTGGTGCAGTGTCAGCGTGTAAGCTCCAAGGGGCCAATGGTTGGGGCGAGACTGGATATATTGGGCTGCGACCAGGTTGTCAGAGGTTTTCGGTGTAGACTTATGCCCTAGAAAGATGGGAGTCATGTCATGGTCTTGATACAAGCAGCAAGGTAACACTGAGCTGACATAGAGAAGTAGTTTTGGCAATTTAGAGACTGAATTGGACAAAGTTTGAGGTGTTGAGGTAAAAAATGAGGGTGTCTGTTGAACTAGGGTGTGGGGTTAGAAATACTAAAGAAAATGGAGGGTAAGAATTGAAGGGGAGAGGTGTTCAGAGGTAAATTTCCCAGATGTGGTGATTGACTGCAAAGAGGGAAGGAGGGGGAGTTTTTTCATTCACGCTTGTAGGTGGATTGTTTTGCCAAGTATCAAGATTCGGAAAACAGGAGGAGGAAATAGATTTGGGTTAAAGATAATATTTAAAGAATTATATCCAAATTCTGAAAATTGAGTTAGAATTTGCTTGTAACGTGCTCAGAACCCAGGTGAACTTTTAAATGAGCTTTGACAATTGTATACACCTGTGTAATCACCTTGACAAATAAGATACAGAAAAGTGGTGGTTCTTAGTCTTTAGGGAGCATCGGAAACACCTAGAGGGTGTGTTGGACCCACCCCCAGAGTTTCAGATTCGGTAGGTCTGGGGCTGAGACTTGAGAATTGACATTTCTAACCACCCCCAGGCCTGCTGGTTCAGGGCCAGGACTTTGAAAAGCATGATATAAAAAATTAGCATCACTCCAGAAAGGCCTTTTCTCCTCTCTTCTTCACGCCCCAGAGAGTCGTGGTTTGATCCCTATCATCATGATTAGTTTACCTTTCCTTGGATGGCATATGGATTTAATTATATAGTATGTTCTCTTAGGTCTGGCTGTTTTTTTCTTTTTTCTTTTTTTTTTTTTACACTACATTACATACAGTGTAGTGTAATGATTTGAGGTTTACCTATTTACATATAGTTCAGTCTTTTTTTTTTTTTTTTTTTCTTTTAGGGCTACACCCTGGTATATGGATGCTCTCAGGCTAGGGGCTGACTCTCAGCTGCAGCTGCCAGCCTACACCACAGCAACACCTGATCCAAGCCGGGTCTGTAACCTCTACCACAGCCCATGGCAACACCAGATCCTTAGCCCACTGAATGAGGGCAGGGATCGAACTGAGTCCTCATGGATACTAGATGGGTTCATTACTGCTGAGCCACAATGGGAACTCCAGTTTATGACTTTTTATTGCTGATTAGTGTTGTTTATAAGACCTGTTTTGAGGAGTTCCCGTCGTGGCGCAGTGGTTAACGAATCCGACTAGGAACC
Organism: Sus scrofa; assembly: GCF_054392235.1. Taxonomy (NCBI): domain Eukaryota; kingdom Metazoa; phylum Chordata; class Mammalia; order Artiodactyla; family Suidae; genus Sus; species Sus scrofa. The sequence goes on from NC_139389.1 coordinate 91,580,061, forward strand.
ATGAGGTTGTGGGTTCGATCCCTGCCCTTGCTCAGTGGGTTAACGATCCGGTGTTGCCGTGAGCTGTGGTGTAGGTTGCAGACGTGGCTCGGATCCCGTGTTGCTGTGGCTCCGGCGTAGGCTGGCAGCTACAGCTCCGATTCGACCCCTAGCCTGGGAACCTCCATATGCCGCAGGAGCGGCCCAAAGAAATAGCAAAAAGACAATAAATAAATAAATAAATAAATAAAATAAAAAAAGACCTGTTTTGACATGTGTTTTAGTTTTTTTTGGCTATTATGAACAAATCTTATATGAGCATTTATGTACAAATCTTTTTGTAACTTATTTTTCTTGGGTAAATATCTAGGAGTAAAATTGTTGGGTCATGAGGTAGATTTATGTTCGGTTTTCTAAGAAACTGTCAACTCATTTTCTATAGTGGTTGTAAGGTAACTAGTTGAATTGTGATTAAACATTAATTGACTCTAGAGAGGTTACTAGATTTTGACTAGACTGAAGGATTTTGTCATAGAAGAAAGGACTAGGGTAGACAGGGGAGTTGGGCAAAATTGCCCTTTGGGATGTGCATGCAGGTAATCAACAGTGATGCAATCGTCTCCAAATCCTAAATTAATGTAAATGTATACTTTGTTTTAAGAAACATAGATCACTAGTCATTCAAAGGATGTTCGTTAGGCAGTTGTGTGCCAGTCTTATAAAGGTACATGGGTCCTCATACCTGCCTGAAGGAGCTCACAGGTAAATTCTTGTACTTGAAGAAGGTATAAGGTAGCACTTTAAGTCTAAATTGCTCTTGATTCTGGTTTACCTGCTGTCATTGTTCTAGAAATCCTTAGCACCAAAGAATTGTGACATAAGGAAATATCCCAACCCCCCCAAACTTGAAGCATTTCATATCACTGGGAAAAAGATGGCTTTGTCAGTCAAGGATGTTGGTCCAAATGGAGTCACCATCTGGGAAAAAAGTGGGATTCAGACCTCAAACCATATAATGGGATAAAGTCTACATGGGTCAGAATTTTTCGTGTAAAAACATCCATAAAAATGTTAGAACAAATCACTGACAAATTCTTCTCTAATGTCAGAATGGGGAAGGTCTTTCTCAATATCACACAAAATCCAGAAACCATAAAAGACTGTTAAATTTAATCATATAAAAATTAAGAATTTCTGCATGGCAAAAACCATAACCAAAGTCAAAAGACAAACGATGATGTTGATGGGGGTGGGGGTTGGGGGGAGGATCATAACTCATATTACAGAGAACTAATTTCCAGTATAAGTATAATGAGTTTTAACAACCTTATTAAAAATGGGCAAAGGCTATGAGCAGACTGTTCACAGAAAATGAAATGCAAATGGCTCTTAAACATGTGAAAAGATGCTCAACCCACTCATGATAAGAGAAATGCAAATTAAAATTGAACGGAAATGCATATTTTTAGCGATCAGACCGACAGACGTCAGAAAGTTTGGAGACTGTTGTTGGCAAGAGGGTGGCTGTGTAGTGTTGGAGAAGGGTGTTGGGGTTGAGGGAACAGCAGGAACAGAGACATGGAGGCTGAAAAGTAGTCATCACATTGGAACGGGGCAGGGAAAGTGGGGGCAAACATGTTGATAATAGTGAGGGGTAGCAGCTGCAAACTAGTGTCTCGGGGAAGAGGACAGGGAAACTAGACATCAAAGCAATAGCTCAAAATGTTCATGACTGTGGAGGCAAACAGCCCTGCAGTATCAGTAGCCTAGGAGGGTCACTGACCAAGGTCACTACAAAAGGTTGCATCATGCCCAATGTTTTGTTTTTCTTTTTCTTTTTTTTTTATTTTGATATGGACGTTCCTGGGCTAGGGATTGAATCTGAGCCACAGCTGCAATGCTGGATCCTTTAACCCACTTCACCAGGCTGGGGTTGGAACCTGTACCTCTGCAGTGACCCCCGAGCTGCTGCAGTCAGGATTCTTTCTTTCTTTCTTTTTTTTTTTAAGGGCCACATCTGCTGCATATGAAAGTTCCCAGGCTAGGGGTCCAAATGGAACTCCAACTGCCTGCCTACACCACAGCCACAGCCATGCCGGATCCTTATGGGAGCTGCATCTTCGACCTACACCACAGCTTGTGTTAACGCCAGGTCATTAACCCACTGAGTGAGACCAGGGAGCAAACCCACATTCTCATGGATACTAGTTGGGTTTGTTTCCGCTGAGCCACAGTGGGAATTCCTGCAGTTGGGATTCTTGACCCACTGCCCAACGTTTTTATTTAAGAAAGGATTAAGAGCTAATACTCTTCCTTTTTTTTTTTTTTTTTAAAGTAGTTTTATTTTATTTATTTATTTTTTTGGTCTTTTCTAGGGCTGCACCCGTGGCATATGGAGGTTCCCAGGCTAGGGGTGGAATCAGAGCTGTAGCTGCCGGCCTGCACCACCGCTACAGCAACTCGGAATACACACCACAGCTCATGGCAACACCGGATCCTTAACCCACTGAGCAAGGCTAGGGATCGAACCCACAACCTCATGGTTTCTAGTCGGATTCGTTAGCCACTGAGCCTTGATGGGAACTCGTACTCTTCCTTTTTTACTTGTTGAAAGTCTGTGGATTTGTTTTGAGGATTAGGTACTTAGATTATTAGAAATACTGTATGGTAATGAATGAAGTAACTTATTGTTAAATCTTGGGTTTAGGAGTAACCTATGTTCTTTTTCTCTCTTTTAAAAATTTAATTTTTAAATTGAAGTGTAGTTGATATAACTTGTATTCTTTTCCATGGAAATGTCTTTATTAGATTTTGAAAACTTTTCAAATTGTTCTTTGCAAATAATTATTTCAAAAGTAATTTAAAAAGACACTCAATAGATGAATTTTAGAATTTAGCACTTTGAATAGATAATGTAAAGATAAGGGTTTTTTTTTTTTAGTTATCTCAAATTTAATTTTCAGAGGGTACTTTATATTTGAAAATGCTGACTAAACACATCGTAATTTTTTGTTGCTCATTGTGATTCTTAGCTTCTCTTACAGTGAGTTCTGTTACATTACTGAATATCTAGGCCAAGAGTGGCCAGTTGCCCCTCTGGCTCTCTGTGGTTGCCAGGGAATAGGTGACATAATTTATTCATCAGGAGAGAGATGAAGTACTACTGATTGATTTTGTTTAAAAAGCAAGTAATATGTTTAACAGAATGGCGCTTTTATTTTTAGTTCCCATTCCCTCCCCCCTTCCTATTTCTTAGCCTCCTTTTATTACTTCTGCTTCATTGCCTATCTTATTCTCGGAATTCTAAAATTCACATTGCTTCTAAAAGTGAAGTTATTGTCACTTTTCATGACTAGTTAGTATTAGAGACAAAGGGTTAGGTAAGATGACTACTCGAGATACCTTTTGGTCTAGACTTAGCATTCTCTGCAGTACTCCATGGTTTTAAGCATTGTACACTGTAGATTATGCCTTCAGATTTTGTAAGTATTAGGGGCAAACAGGGCACCAAATATTTAATGAGATTCTTGTCTGCTTACATTCCTAGCAAAGAATGTAATTATATGCTCAACCCAAAAAGTGAACTTAATTTACATTTTCCTTCTTACAATTTGGTTGCTGTCTAGAATTAAAAAAAAAAAAGTTTAATCCTTTACTCAAGTATATTTCAGCTGTCTCTTTGAGTCACTAAGGCAAAAGCTTTAGCAAAAAGATAAACCTTAATTGAGTACTTTGAATGCTGATCAGCCTGGATCCTTGATGATTTTCTGAGGGGCAAGCCTTTAGGTGCTGTTTAGAAAGAAAGAAAGAAAAAAAAGGCAATGGTGTTAAATGATTACTATTCTTTTTGGGATCTGTAAGGTAGGCTGATCATTTTGTATTGAATTTTTGGGCAGGTAATCACTATCCAAGATGTTTTGTATCCTTTTCAGTACAAGGTTGTAGAAAGATAACCATCTGATGCTTGGCAGTGGTCTTTTCAGAGACTTGTCTGTGTACACAATCTAATGATTGAACAAGGGTGAGACGGATAACTCCGGTGTTAGTCATCTTAGTTAAGAGTTGAGTTTGTGAGACCAGAAGTAGATGGAGAAGTCTTGTTTTCTAATCCTGGGATACTTGGTTTTTCTTTTCAGATCCTGGTGGACTGTGGTCATTTAAACATGGCATTCTTGGTGTACGTAGCTGTCTTCCTGTAGTGTCATGTTAGATACTCAAATATGGTTACCGCTTGACATTTTTGTCTGTATTGTTTTCCTCAGTTGGACAGTTTGATCTCCATATCCAGTTCCACTGTCTCAGAGAAATAGGTAAAATTGAGTTGTTACGCAAAACCCTAATGCATGTTTACTCTTTTTCTATTTGTGCTGTTTGGGAGCAATTTAAAAAAAGAGTTGATACTATTTCATTATTTATGCTGTTTCATATCATTTCAGAGATTCATTGTAATTTTTTTCCATTGAGTGTGTTGATGTCTGACTCGGAAAGAGAAGAAATACTGAAATTGCAGTGAATGAGACTTAATTTCACATTTCCCTTGAACCAACAAATACTACAGGTGTTACCAATTATGGGCAAGTATCTACAGAGATAAAAGTAGTTTAAATTTAGGAGTCATCTTCTAATTGTTCAGGGAGTAGATTGCAAGGTATTTTTGTTGTGTTCTCAGCGTTTTGCCTCTTCCAACTTCTTCCATCTGTACCCTGGAAAACTAGAATGAATTTTTGTCTTTTTTGATGTGGAAAACAGAAGTGGCATTTTTCTAGCTGCAAATTATATTAATCATCCTCCCTCCCCCCTGCTGTTATCTTATAGCCTTCTTTGTACAGACTCTGATTTCTAAAGTTAGGCCAGAGAGAATTTGGTTCTAAAATCCATCTTTTGTTACTACAGCCACGTTCACCCTGGGTGATTTAGAGATCTTGCTGTTCAAGTTGAATGGATTTTTGAGCTCTAGAACTGTGCTTGCTTGAATGGAGAATATTGAGTTGTGTGTGGTAGGTATTTGGGAAATGATGATGGCTGGCATCAGTCTTATCTGGCCTTATAGATGGAGGGGAGAGTGAGTTCTCTGAAGAATAGAAGCCTCCTCCTCAGTTAAGATAAAGTTTAACTTTGAAGTCTGTCTATCAAACTTCCCTCCTGCGTAGGCTACCCTGGTCTTTTCCTAAATAATTTCTTCTTGTAATTATTTTATATTAATTGTCACTGTGATACTTTAATAGTAGACCTGGTCCTAGAACTTAGGAAGTAGCCCCCACCTCTGTTTTCTTCTGCCATCTTGGTTTGCTTGGCTTGTTCTCAGGTGACCTTAATTGGGTATGTAAGTACCTTTTCCCTCCTACTTGGGAGTAGATGAATAATTTCAATTTTCCCTAGTCCTATTATGGAGACTCGAGGTGCTTGTCATTCGGCAGGAAGTGAATTGAGCTTTTGCGGGCTTGTGGACTCATTTGGCTAGAGGAGTACCTTGTAACTTTTTTTTTTTTTTTTGTCTTTTTGCTATTTCTTGGGCTGCTCCCGCAGCATATGGAGGTTCCCAGGCTAGGGGTCGAATTGGAGCTGTAGCCACTGACCTACGCCAGAGCCACAGTAACGCGGGATCCGAGCCGCGTCTGCAACCTACACCACAGCTCACGGCAACACCGGATCGTTAACCCACTGAGCAAGGGCAGGGATCGAACCCGCAACCTCATGGTTCCTAGTCGAATTCGTTAACCACTGCGCCATGACGGGAACTCCTCTTGTAACTTTTTATAGCTTTTGATACTGGATGAGCTGGGCGCCAAATGATAAATGGTAAACACTTTTATTTTTATTTTTTAATTTTTTGTCTATTTAGGGCCGCACCTGAGGCATATGGAAGTTCCCAGGCTAGGGGTCCAATCAGAGCTATAGCTGCCAGCCTACACCACAGCCACGCGGAACCTGAGCCGAGTCTTCACCCTGCACCATAGCTCATGGCCACGCTACATCCTTAACCTGCAGAGTCATAACGGAAACTCCTAAACACTTCATCACTCGGTTAAACATTTAAAATTTCATTTATACGAACTGCAGACAGGATTATCTTAGCATTGCATGTGTTTATATGTTAAAAATATTTAAAAAATTGACTATTTTTCTTTTTAGGGCCACACCTGCAGCACGTGGAAGTTCCCAGGCTAGGGGTAGAATCAGAGTTGCAGCTGCCAGCCTTCACCACAGCCATAGCAATGCCAGATCCAAGCTGTGTCTTCGACCTATAGCTCATTGCGACACTGGATCCTTAACCCACTGAGCGAGGCCAGGGATCAAACCTGAATCCTCATGGATACTAGTTGGGTTTGTTACCACTGAGCCACATTGGAACTCCCAGGAGGATAGCTTCAAAGTGCCAGTGATTGTGGCTGTGGAGTCACCCTGGTGAGGGCAGTCCTTGTGGAGGAGTGAGTGCAGCCTACTGGGGTCTGAGGAATGAGTGAGAAGAAAATGGAGGGAGAAGGGGTGTAGCTCGTGGTAAGCAGTTTTAGTGGAGAAGCAGCAGAGGTTGAAGGAGAGACAAGTCCAAGGAAAAGTGTGTGTGTGTGGATTGTGGAATATTTAAAATATCTTCAAGTGTAAGAAGCTTGAGCTTGTAGGTGCGTTGAGAAGAAGCCATAAAGGATGAGACTGAAATGAGAGAAAAAGGATAACTATCTGTAAAGCAAAAGTCTGAGAAGTAGGAGAGGATGTGTAATAGAAACAATGAATGCCACAGGTCATTTTGTTTCGTGTCTCCACGCTTCATTCTCTGGGAACCTTAAAGAGCAAATTTACCGTCACACAAACTGGAAATACAGTAGACGTAATTCAGGAGCATATTTCCTGACAAGGGTCCAGGGCCACATTTCGTATAAGCTAGGGTGAATTCAGAAAGGGAGTGAATTAGAAACTGCATAGAGGTTATAGAATTACTGAGGTTGTAGAGAAAATGCCCTAAAGGACATGAATGCAGAGCTTTGATTTGAGAATGTCTATTCAGGTAGATTGGGAAGGAAATTCGTTTTCCGTGTTTGTGGAATCCTTTGGGCAAAATGCCTCCTGCCTTCATGGAGACAGGTTTGATGAGAATGGGAGAGTGTGGGCTTGAGAATAACGGAAGCTTCTACAAAGAAGCAAAGGGAAGTGAAGGAAGGGATTTCAAGGCTAATTTAGTCTTTATTTAATTTTTGGTTCAGGGAATAATAGCTGTATTACATTGACATGGTCAAAATAGTCATGGTTAAGAAGTCGTTTCAGGAATACTGTGAAGCACGTGGAGCCTGGGAGGCTAAGCAGTGTTTTTCCTCTCTCCCTGTGGAGGCCTTTGTAAAGATTTTGAATCTGGGAGTTTCCGTCGTGACTCAGCAATAATGAGCCTGACTAGTGTCCATGAAGATGCATGTTCGATCCCTGGCCTTGCTCAGTGAGTTAAGGTTCTGTGGTGTGGGTTGCAGACATGGCTTGGATCTGGCATTGCTGTGGCTGTGGTGTAGGCCGGCAGCTGCAGCTCTGATTCAGCTGCTAGCCTGGGAACTTCCATATGCTGTACCTTCCACTGTAAAAAACCAAACCAAAAGAAAACAGATTTTGGAGCTGCAGATCATCCAGATGGGAGGGCCACATGAGACTTCCCAAGATCTGGCCTTGGCCAGAGTCCTGCCTCCTCTCTCACACGTTCACCATCTAACTGCTAATAGTTTCCTGAACATACCAGACCCTCTTCCCTTTTCCTGGTGGTTTTATCTGATTATTCCCCTAACCTAATAATCTGATTATGCCCCTATTTTTTTGCACTCATCCTCATTTCCTTCCTAGAATTTTCCCTGATGGCCCAGTGCAGTCGGTCAATCCTTCCTTTCCTTGTCCCCTGGACTCGTCTATCTCACAACCATGGTAATGACTTGTCATGACAACTTGCAGGGTTTTGGCATCTGTCTCCTTCATAGCTTTAAAAAAAAAAAGTTATTAAAATATAGCAGATTTAGGAGTTCCCGTCATGGCTTAGTGGTTAACGGATCCAACTAGGAACCATGAGGTTGTGGGTTCGATCCCTGGCCTTGCTCAGTGGTTTAAGGATCCAGCATTGCTGTTGAGCTGTGGTGTAGGTCGCAGACACGGCTTGGGTCCTGCGTTGCTGTGGCTCTGGTGTAGGCTGGTGGCTGCAGCTCTGATTACACCCCTAGCCTGGGACCCTCCATATGCCATGGGAGTGGCCCTAGAAAAGGTGCAAAAAAAAGAAAAAAGTATAGCAGATTTACAATGTTTTAATTTCTACTGTACAGCAAAGAGCAAAGTGATCCAGTTATATATGTATATGTATGTGTATATATATATATATACACACAAACATATATATATAGTCTTTTTCATTTCCATTATGGTTTATCATAGGATATTTTATATAGTCCCCTGTGCTATGCGGTAGGACATTGTTGTTTATTCATTCTCTATATACTAGTTTGCACCTGCTAACTCCAAACTCCTAATCTGTCCCTCTTAGCAACCACAAGTCTGTTCTCTGTTGGTGAGTTTTTCTGTTTTGTAGAAAGGTTTGTGCCATATTTTATATTCCATATGTAAGTGATATCATATGGTACTTGTCTTTCTCTTTCTGACTTCATTTAGCATGATAATCTCTAGGTCCATCTACATTGTTGCAAATAGCATTATTTTATCTTTTACGGCTGTGTAGTATTCCATTGTACATCTATATGACATCTTTGTCCATTCATCTTTTGGTGCACATTTAGTTTGCTTCCATGTCTTGGCTATTATAATAGTGCTATAATGAACATTGGGGTGCATATATCTTTTGTAATCAGTTTTCTCGAGATATATGCCCTCCCTAATAACTTTTGAGTTCCTTGAGGGCAGAGGCAGTGCTTTTCAGAGGTGTGAGCTGCTGATGAGATACTTGGAATATAGTAGTACATCAGTAAATGTTTGAGATGAATTGAGTTGAACAGTCATACTTAAACTTCAGAAACCAAACTTTGTCTTTTCAGGGCTGCACCTGAGGCATATGGAGGTTTCCAGGCTAGGGGTCGAATTGGAGCTGCAGCTGCTGGCCTATGTCACAGTAACACAGGCTCCAGGCCACGTCTGTGACTTACACCACAGCTCACAGCAACACTGGATCCTTAACCCACTGAGCGAGCCCAGGGATCGAACCTGCATCCTCATGAATACTACTGAGCTACAATGGGAACTCCCTCCAAATTTATTTATTTTATTTTTTTATTACTCAATGAATTTATTACATTTATAGTTGTACAATGATCATCACAATCCAGTTCTATAGGATTTCCATCCCACAACCCCAAACTCCAAATTTATTTTAGGTGCACTTTTGGGGTCTCAGGCTTCTGTCATAGTATCTATGAGTACAGAGATGGCTTTTTTCCCGTTATATTTTTAGTAGTTTTAGATACTTATTAAAATATATTAAAAGTATTACTTGAAAGCATTAATTGTTCTGCTTTTTCCATCAATGGCATCTTTAAAATATTAATGATCTTTTTTTTTTTTCTTTTTAGGGCCACATGTATGCACATGGAAGTTTCCAGACTAGAGGTTGAATCAGAGCTTCAGCTGTTGGCCTACACCATAGCCACGGCAATACCAGATCCAAGTCAAATCTGTGACCTACATGGCAGCTGTGGCAGCACCAGATCCTTAACCCACTGCAAAGCTAGGGATCAAACCCATATCCTCATGGATACTAGTTGGGTTCTTAACCTGCTGAGTCACAACAGGAACACCCAGCTTGATTCTTATTTATTTATTTTTTGTCTTTTTGCCTTTTCTCGAGCCGCTCCCGCAGCATATGGAGCTTCCCAGGCTAGGGGTCCAATTGGAGCTGTAGCCAGCGGCCACAGCCACAGCAACGTGGGATCTGAGCCGCATCTGTGACCTACACCACAGCTCACAGCAACGCCGGATCCCCAACCCGCTGAGCAAGGGCAGGGATCGAACCCGCAACCTCATGGTTCGCAGTCGGACTTGTTAACCACTGTGCCACAATGGGAACTCCCCAGCTTGATTCTTTTTTATTTATTTATTTTTTTAATTTATTTTTTCCCACTGTACAGCAAGGGGATCAAGTTATCCTTACATGTATACACTTTTTTCCCCCACCCTTTGTTCTGTTGCAATATGAGTATCTAAACATAGTTCTCAATGCTACTCAGCAGGATCTCCTTGTAAATCTATTCTAAGTTGTGTCTGATAAGCCCAAGCTCCCGATCCCTCCCACTCCTTCCCCCTCCCATCAGGCAGCCACAAGTCTTTTCTCCAAGTCCATGATTTTCTTTTCTGAGGAGATGTTCATTTGTGCTGGATATTAGATTCCAGTTATAAGTGATATCATATGGTATTTGTCTTTGTCTTTCTGGCTCATTTCACTCAGGATGAGAGTCTCTAGTTCCATCCATGTTGCTGCAAATGGCATTATGTCATTCTTTATGGCTGAGTAGTATTCCATTGTGTATATATACCACATCTTCCGAATCCAATCATCTGTTGATGGACATTTGGGTTGTTTCCATGTCTTGGCTATTGTGAATAGTGCTGCAACGAACATGCGGGTGCATGTGTCTCTTTTAAGTAGAGTTTTGTCCGGATAGATGCCCAAGGGTGGGATTGTGGGGTCATATGGAAGTTCTATGTATAGATTTCTAAGGTATCTCCAAACTGTTCTCCATAGTGGCTGTACCAGTTTACATTCCCACCAACAGTGCAGGAGGGTTCCCTTTTCTTCACACCCCCTCCAACACTTGTTATTTGTGGACTTATAAATAATGGCCATTCTGACTGATGTGAGGTGGTATCTCATGGTAGTTTTGATTAGCATTTCTCTTATAATCAGTGATGTTGAGCATTTTCTCATGTGTTTGCTGGCCAGCTGTATATCTTCCTTGGAGAACAGTCTCTTCAGGTCTTTTGCCCATTTTTCCGTTGGTTGATTGGCTTTTTTGCTGTTGAGTTGTATAAGTTGTTTATATTTTCTAGAGATTAAGCCCTTGTCCGTTGTATCATTTGACACTATTTTCTCCCATTCTGTAAGTTGTCTTTTTGTTTTCTTTTGGGTTTCCTTTGCTGTGCAAAAGCTTTTCAGTTTGATGAGGTCCCATGGGTTTATTTTTGCTCTAATTTCTATTGCTTTGGGAGACTGACCTGAGAAAATACTCATGATGTTGATGTCAGAGAGTGTTTTGCCGATGTTTTCTTCTAGGAGTTTGATAGTGTCCTGTCATATATTTAAGTCTTTCAGCCATTTGGAGTTTATTTTTGTGCATGGTGTGAGGGTGTGTTCTAGCTTCATTGCTTTGCATGCAGCTGTCCAGGTTTCCCAGTAATGCTTGCTGAATAGACTTTCTTTTTCCCATTTTATGTTCTTGCCTCCCTTGTCAAAGATTAATTGACCATAGGTGTCAGGGTTTATTTCTGGGTTCTCTCTTCTGTTCCATTGGTCTGTCTGTCTGTTTTGATACCAGTACCACACTGTTTTGATGACTGTGGCTTTATAGTATTTCTTGAAGTCTGGGAGGGTTATGCCTCCTGCTTGGTTTTTGTTTCTCAGGATTGCTTTGGTGATTCTGGGTCTTTTGTGGTTCCATATAAATGTTTGGATTGTTTGTTCTAGTTCTGTGAACAATGTCCTGGGTAATTTGATAGGGATTGCATTGAATCTGTAGATTGCTTTGGGTAGTATGGCCATTTTTACAATATTGATTTTTCCAATCCATGAACATGGAATATCTTTCCATTTCTTTACATCGTCTTTGATTACTTTGATTAAAGTTTTATAGTTCTCAGCATATAAGTCCTTTACCTCCTTGGTCAGGTGTATTCCGAGGTATTTGATTTTGCGAGGTGCAATTTTAAAAGGTATTATATTTTTGTATTCCTTTTCTAATATTTCATTGCTGATATACAGAAATGCAACTGACTTCTGAATGTTAATCTTATATCCTGCTACTTTGCTGAATTTATTAATCAGTTCAGGTAGTTTTGGGGTTGAGTCCTTAGGGTTTTCTATGTATAGTATCATGTCATCTGCATACAGTGACAGTTTGATCTCTTCTCTTCCTATATGAATGCCTTTTATTTCTTTTGTTTGTCTAATTGCTGTGGCTAGGACTTCCAAAACGATGTTGAAGAGCAGTGGTGAGAGTGGGCATCCCTGTCTTGTTGCAGATTTGAGTGAGAAGGCTTTCAGTTTTTCCCCACTGAGTATTATATTTGCTGTGGGTTTATCATAAATGGCTTTGATTATGTTTGGGAATGTTCCCTCTATACCCACTTTGGCGAGGGTCTTGATCATGAATGGATGTTGAACTTTGTCAAATGCTTTTTCTGCATCTATTGAGATGATCATGTGGTTTTTGACTTTTCTTTTGTTAATGTGGTGTATGACGTTGGTTTTCTTGCGTATATTGAACCATCCTTGTGAACCTGGGATGAACCCTACCTGGTCATTGTGTATGATTTTTTTGATATTTTTTTGGATTCGGTTGGCTAAGATTTTGTTGAGAATTTTTGCATCTATATTCATCAAAGATATTGGCTGATAGTTTTCTTTTTTGGTGGTATCTTTGTCTGGTTTTGGAATTAGAGTGATGGTGGCATCATAGAATGTCTTTAGGAGTATTCCTTCTTCTTCAACCTTTTGAAAGAGTTTAAGGAGAATGGGCACCAGTTCCTCTTTATATGTTTGATAGAATTCACCTGTGAAGCCGTCTGGTCCTGGACTTTTATTTGTAGGGAGTGTTTTTATGACGTCTTCAATTTCATTTCTGGTGATCGGTCTGTTCAGTTGGTCTGTTTCTTCTTGATTCAGTTTCGGCAGGCTGTAAGATTCTAGCTTGATTCTTTATATCAGTTTTTATGGTAACTGAGACAGCCGATATAGGCAATTAAGATACATTATTTGATATTTTCATAAGTACGTCGATAATTATAGAAATAACATGTGATCTCATGCTTATATCTAATCGTATGTATACTTGAGTATGTTTACACATATTGCTTTGAAAGATTTTGTTGGAGTTGCTGTTGTGGATCAGTGGGTTAAGAACTCAACATAGGAGTTGCCCGTTGTGGCTCAGTGGTCATCGAATCCAACTAGGAACCATGAGGTTGCAAGTTCGATCCCTGGCCTTGTTCAGTGGGTTAAGGATCCAGCGTTGCCGTGAGCTGTGGTGTAGGTTGCAGACACGTCCCGGATCCAGAGTTGCTGTGGCTCTGGTGTAGGCCAGCGACTGCAACTCCGATTAGATCCCTAGCCTGGGAACATCCATATGCTGCGGGTATGGCCCTCGAGAAGGCAAAAAGACAAAAAAACAAACAAACAAACAAAAAAAAAACTCAACATAGTGCCTGTGAGGATTCAGGTTCAATCCCTGTTATGGCTCAGTGCTAAGCATCTGCTGTTGCCGTGGCAGCATAGGTTGCTGATGCAGCTCAGATCTGGGGTTTCTGTGGCATAGGCTGGCAGCTGCAGCTCTGTTTTGACCACTAACCTGAGAACTTTTGTGTGTCACAGGTGTGGCTGTAAAAAGAAAAGAATGTGGTCTTTTATTTTTTTTTTAATGGCTACACCTGTGGCACATGGAAGTTCTTGGGCTAGGAATTGAATCTGAGCCGTAGCTGTAACCTGTGCTGCAGCTGTGGCAATGCTGGATCCTTTAACCCATTGCACTGGGCCAGGGATTGAACCCATGCCTCCTCAGTGACCTGAGCAGCTGCAGATGGATTCTTAACCCACTGTGTGCCACAGCGGAAACTCTGATTTTGTAATTCTTGAAAAGGAAAAAACTTTAAAACAGTTGGAATTGCTCCTGTATTTTTGATCTAGTAGAAACTTACTATTGCAAGGAGTTCCTGTTGTGGCTCAGTGGTTAATGAATCTGACTAGGAACCATGAGGTTGCGGGTTCAAGCCCTGGCCTCGCTCAGTGGGTTAAAGATCCAGAGTTGCCGTGAGCTGTGGTGTAGGTCGCAGACACAGCTTGGATCTCACGTTGCTGTGGCTCTGGCGTAGCCCGGCAGTTGCAGCTTCAGTTGGACCCCTAGCCTGGGAACCTCCATAGGCTGCAGGTGCGGCCCTAGAAAAAGACAAAAAAAAAAAAAAAAAAAAAAAAAAAAAGAATAAAAGAAACTTAATATTGAAGTGTTTTCTGTCCATTACAGATATAGCATACCTATCATTTTTGTTCCAAATGGTTGTGTCCAAAAGAGTCTAAGCACTTATACTTCATGATTAAATTACTTATCTAATTACATAGCTTCCAAATACATCTACCTGTTACAGGTATTTCTGTTTTCCTCTTTTTTTTTCTCAGCCTCTTATGACAGTTTTTTGCTTTTCCTACTCGGCTGGTGGGATATGTGTACCTCTCAGTTTTCAAAAAACTAAAGCACTGGGAACACCCCAGCTGTGGCTTTTCACTACCTCATGCTGGAAGCATATTCATTGTTGTCTATGCCAGTATCAGTCTCCACCTGAAGCCTGAGAGTCTGGCTGCCAGGATTTTTTGTCCTTGGTTCTGGGAAAGAAGGTTGGAGGGGCTAGGAGTTTGTTATTTTTTATTCTATTTTCCCGTTTTCAGTGGCGCCCCCTCCCCTTCCTCCCACAGCTCTGCTCTGTATCCGATGAGCCTAGAGCTCCTCTGATTCCATGCTTCTAACCCTGTCTGCACATTGGAACGACCTGTAGAGATTTTGAAACTGCTGATAACCAGCTACAAATAAGAACTATCAATTATGATCAGAAACTCTGGGTTGGGACTCTTTTTTTTAATTTTCCAGGTGTTCCAAAGTGCTGCCAGAGTGGGGAATCATTGTTCTAGTGGATCTTTCTGTGATCGGGCTTTTTCTGGCTTCTTCTGCCGGGTTCACCTTCATTTCCGCATCCCCTCCCCTCCACATCAGTTTCTCATTGTTTGCTGATGGAACGTGCTTCCCCATGAGGCTGTGCCCCCCACCCCCTGCCCCTGCCATGGCTGAAATGCTCCTTCCCTGGGTATCGCCATGGCTCACTTCTCCTTTTTTCTGGTTTCTGCAGCCTAGCAAGAAGCACAGCCTGCTGCTTTGTGCCTGCTCTGCTGCCCCTGCTCCAGAGCAGTAATCGCACCTAACCTGTCACGCACCCGCCTGCTAGTTACTCTGGTTTAGAGTGGTAGCTCCGTGGAAGCAAGCCTTAGCTGTGCCTCCAATGAGATTTCTGGGCCTCAGGGACAGAGCCTGGCACAGAGTAGGTGCTCTCTGTCTATCAGTTGAATGAATTTCTATAGTGTTCCTGCTGGCTTTGGAGGGAGAGTTGATTATATGATAGTGTCCTCTTGCCAAGAGCTCTGGGGAGTCTGATGATGCTAAGATTTTTTTAGCCTGCCTTTCTCTTTGCAGCCCTTTCTACACCCATGTGCCAGACATACCTGTGCCTTCACTCCCAAGCCTTACTTGTGGGCTCTGGGCTGCCCTTCTAAGGTTTGCACAACTGGGGCGGCCAGGTCACTTGTCCCACGTTGGGCTGGTTTTATCGGTTCTCTCTGTCCTTAGGTATTTATGCTTTAAAAAAAAAAAGACTCTACCAGTTATTTAAGGGAGAATTCAGGAGGGAATGGAGGTGACATTTGTATTCACTCCACACTGTTTTCACCAGAAGTTGCACCCTTATTAGTTCCTCCTTCACTCACTTACAGATTAATTTCTTCTGTGAGTTTATTGAATATCAACTCTGTGCCAGACACTATGAATAAAATATGCAGTTCCTGCTCTCACTCAGGCTGTGGCCTAGGGTTCGTGAGTGGCGAATTGGGATGAAAGAATCTGTTCTTTTGACTATTCCTGCCACGTTTCTGTAAGTTTGAAATTATTTAAAAATCATTTCTTTTTTTTTTAAATGTGTCATGCAGGGGCTAAATTGTCAAGAAGCTCCTATGCTGTGTCAGAGATCCCCAAGGCTTCGTGCACCATGGGAGGTTTTAGGCAGGGGAGCGCCTTGATAAGTTTTGGATTTGGAAAGGTTCACTCTGAGTGTAAAGTAGGATGGGTTTGAGGCACGCAGGATGGGAGGAAGGGAGAGCAGGTAGGAGGCTCTTGTAATAATCCAGAAATGATGAAGGCACAGAGGATGGAGCAAAGCTGCTTTTCCCACGATGCCCGGGTGTTAGATTCCCGCAGAGGGAAAGCTGTTTCTGTGGCAACGCAACCTGTGGAATATACCGTTATTAAGGAAAGTAAGCTCATTCTCAGAGACTGAGTGTCTCTTGTGGTTGTACCCGGAGATGAAATACTAGGATTTATGACAAAATTGATACTGCCCTACACAAAATGACCCACTCGAGAGTAACATGGATTCTTACTGTCCAGGGGACAGCTTCGGGTGCTGTCATTGTGAGACATTGCTCAGAACTGAATTCAGCTGGTCCGATGGAGAAAATGTTGGGCTTGGTACAAATACATTCCTTTATAGCCACCTCAGCCATACCTGTCCCATTTTTATTGGGTTGTGTATTTCTATTCTGTTGGGCAGCTTTTGCTGGCTCCTGTTGCTATGGAGCCTGTCCCTGCTCTACTAGGCTCCTAAGTGCCTTAAGGGTTCTTTATATATCTGCTTTAGTGGAAGGACAGGTCTCTCATTATGATGTCAAGTTTTCCTCATAACAAAAGGACTTTTGGGGGAGTTGCCTTTATGGCTTGGTGGTTAACGAACCTGACTAGGATCCATGAGGATGCGGGTTGGATCCCTGGCCTTGCTCAGTGGGTCTGGCATTGCTGTGAGCTGTGGTGTATGTTGCAGACGCAGTTTGGATCTGGTGTGGTTGTGGCTCAGACCAGCAGCTGTAGCTCCTATTCAACCCCTAGCCTGGGAATTTCCATATGCCACGAGTGCGGCCCTAAAAAGCAAAAAAGCCCCAAAAACCAAAATACAAAACAAAAACCACCACCAAAAGGACTTCTGGTTGGTTGAATGTTTATTTTATTTTAATTTTAATTTTAATTTTTTCTTTGTGGCCACACCTGCAGCATGTGGAAGTTCCCAGGCCAGGAATCCAACCCTCACCAAGCAGCCACTCAAGCCGCAGCAGTGATAATGGCAGATCCTTAATCCACTGAGCCACCAGGGAACTCCTAGTTGATTGTTTTAAAGATGATACTGACTTCTGTCCCACATGCAGTTATTGTTATTTGTGCTTACTGTAGGGGAACTTTGTCCAGAAGAACTTCAGAGAAATCTCACTTTTCTCCTACAGTTTAGGAGGTCATTGAGGAGGATTATAGAACTAGTGGATTCATTGTACAGGGAATAGGTTCCCAGCACTGAACTATGTGCAGTTGGTTTCTCTGATCTGCTCAGGAGCAGGGATCATGACTTAATCTGTATTTTCTCTTTCAATGACCACAGACAAGTTGCTTGCTTGATATCTGTTGAGTTGAGCAGGGGATGTGAGAGAATCAGGTTTGTCCTAGGAGCTACAAGGGACTCTTAGGCAGCTTTACTCAGTAGTTACCCATCATACTGAGTAAATAAACATCAATTTTACTTGAAGATTTGGGACAAATAAATGATTAAAAAAACTTAAAATTGTGGTAAATAACACATACCATGAACTTTACTACCTTAAGTGTTTTACATGGTTGTGAAACAGATCTCCAGACACTTTTTCATCTGCAAATCTGAAACTTTATACCCATTAAATAACAACTGTCTTCTTCCCTCTTCTTCCAGCCCCTGGTTACCACCATCCTGCTTTCTGTCTATGTATTGGGTTACTTGGGTTCCTCATAGAAGTGGAATCATATGGTGTTTGTGTTTTTGCGACTGGGTTATTTTACTTAGTGTAACATTTTCAAGATTCATGCATGTTTTAGCATGTGACATGATTTCCTTCCTTAAGGCTCAGTAATGTTCCATTGTATGAATGTATCACATGTCATGTACCCACTCATCTATCAATAGACATCTGAGTTGCTTCCTCTTCTTAGCGATTGTGACTAGTGCTGCTGTGGACATAGGTGTGCAAATACTTCTTGGGGACTCTGCTTTCAGTTATTTTGGATATACACCTAGAGGTGGATTGCTGGATCATGTGATACTTGTAAACATTTTTTTTTTCATTTTTAGGGCTGCACCCACTGAATATGGAGGTTCCCAGGCTAGGGGTCCAATCAGAGTTGCAGCTGCCGGCCTCCACCACAGCCACAGCAACGCCATATCCAAGCCACGTCTGTGACCTACTCCACAGCTCATGGCAATGCCGGATCCTTAACCCTCTGAGCAAGGCCAGAGATTGGACCCTTGTTCTCATGGATGCTAGTTGCGTTCGTTAACCACTGAGCCACGACGGGAACTCCTGAGAGTTGTAAATTTTTTTGAGGCACCTCTTTTAGCCAACACAACATTGTATAACCTTTCAGCAGCTTACAAGAATTCCAGTTTCTCCCCGTCCTTGCCAGCACTCAAACATTTTCATTATGTTTTAACAAGTGTAGTGTGCGTGTTGAATCGTATACTTTGAATGACTTTTAAAGGTGAAACAGAAGATTTCAGATTTTGATTCTGTGGTAGAGCCTAGTTTAACAAAAGGAGACTTTGGTAGAAACATCTGAGAAGCTATAAAGGCAATCCTCAGAATAATCTGGTTGAGAAGAATTCATGCACATACATGGAGATAAAAGAGCTTCTTCCCAAAGCCGCATGTCACAAAGAACAGCTTCATCCTGAAACATTTAATACCATAGGCGTTTAGTAGGGGAGTGAAGTCTAATTATGTCAGTAACACAAGACTTCCTGAAAGTGATATGTTTGATTAGGAGCTTGAAGGAGAATGGTAAATGTGAATTGACAGCAGGAAGACTATGCATTAATGTAAGGAAGAAAACGATGTCATAATTACTCATAGAAGTTGCTATTAAGAGCAAATAGTTAAAGATTTTTCTTCCCTGTATGTAGTAATAGTTGTAATTGGATGTAGTGACTTGTGAGTTTATTTAATGAGGACAAGTTCAGTATTTTTATCTTGATTTTCTTCAAGATCTGACAGTATGTCTTCAAGTACTATCATGATTTGTGTCATGCAGGTCTTAAGAGTGGATTTAAAAGGCGGCTTGATAAACACCATGTTGTTAGCTAATCCCCTAGGACCAAGCATTTGGGTGATTGTGATTTAGGGTAGGCTGTTCCTTGATTCCCTTTTTCTTTGACATGGCTCGAAGGAAGAAGAAACACTTACTGTCAAGAAAGCAAATGCTGAAAAACTAAAGTGTGTAGATGGCTAACTAATTGTTCTACTTGTTGTAAGTATTGCCCCATCTTCTGTGAATCTAAGTCAGTCTTGATTCAAGTGTTGACTTATTTTTCAATGTGAATACTGACTTTATGACTCATTCCATAAGTCTTTCTGTTTTTTTTTTTTTTTCCTTCTCAGAGATTTTTCTCCTTTTGTAGTGTATCTTAAGACTTGTCCATTTTCAGTTTTTTAATCTCCCCCCTTCTACTGGTGATTTAAATTATATTTACCTTGTTTTGTGTGTGTACATATGTGTTTAGGGCTGCACCCACCGCATATGGAGGTTCCCAGGCTAGGGGTCGCGTTGAAGCTGTAGCTGCTGGCCTACACCACAGAAATGCCAGATCCAAGCTGCATCTGCCACCACAGCTCTTGGCAACACTGGATTCTTAACCCACTGAGCGAGGGCAGGGATCAAACCCGAGTCCTCATGGATACTATTTGGCTTTGTTAACCACTGAGCCACGACGGGAACTCCTGTATTTACTTTGGCTGTACATTTAATTACCTTTTGCTTGAAAGTTATGTTTTGTTTTTTAAATGTACACTGTGCAGGAGCTCCCGTTGTGGTGCAGTGGTTAATGAATCCGACTAGGAACCATGAGGTTGCGGGTTCGGTCCCTGCCCTTGCTCAGTGGGTTAACGATCTGGCTTTGCCGTGAGCTGTGGTGTAGGTTGCAGATGCGGCTCGCATCCCGCGTTGTTGTGGCTCTGGTGTAGGCCGGCAGCTACAGCTCCAATTATACCCCTAGCCTGGGAACCTCCATATGCCACGAGAGCGGCCCAAGAAATGGCAAAAAGACAAAACAAAACAAACAAAAGTACACTGTGCAAAACTAATGCTAAAATAATCAGACTAGAGCAAATAGAACTTACATTCTGATGGGGTAATAGTAATTGGAGTACCAGGATCAGAGAGCCTGGCGGTGGTTCTTATCACACTTGGCTGTACACTTTGGTTGGTAGGTTTCAGGTACTTGTATGAGGGAGACAGCCTTACTGTTTGCTTAACTTTGAACAATTCAGTGTTGGAAAAACTAATTTCATGTTCAGAAATTACTCAATGACCCTTTGATGTAGAATGCTAGTAGCAGAAAACACATCAGTTTCAGTTTAGCAATGTGTGAATTAACTAGCATCACGTTTTGAGTAAATTATGTTTAAGCAAACACCTTCTAAAGGTGGCTTCCTTGGAGCCCTGATTTTATAGGGTGTTAATAGATATTCTGTGAAAAAAAGAGTTTTGTGTTTACTTGCGTCGAGGAACCTTGGGTTAAATAGTATAAATCCGGTTTATTTACTCTCTAGGGCTTCTTAGAGCCTTTAATATGTATGTGTTCATTTGTAATTGCTCAAGAATGGGGTGTTACAGGCAGCGTTTTGGACCCATGTGGCATTCTTTTTTTCTTAGAGCATCTTGCATTCTGTAGAACAAACTGGAAAGATGGACTAGGAATTACTAGAGCCAGAGTTTTATTGCAGGTTATAGGAAGGACATATAGTCCAAATGATGTGGAATTCCTCACGGTCAGTTTAAGAGATAAGAATCAAACAGATCACACAGACAGTTCAAGTATATTTTACATGTGTATGCTGCCCCCAGTTTCATAAGTATAACTGAATCTACTTTCGGGACAGAGAGCAATGGGGACAAGAATCCTGCCAGTCAGTAACTCCTAACATCATATTTGCACTTCGAAACACAGGGAGGAAGGAAAAGGCTGATGGATGAGAGGAAAGAGAAAAGGATGATTGTTCTGTTGAAATATTTGGTCTTACTTGATTTTATACTCTTTTAATTTTACATATTAAAAGAGATAATAAATACCTTCATAGTTTTTCAAGATGGTTAAAAGGAAACTGAGATGCTGGTTCAGCCCAAATTGTTGAGCCCAAATTATTATTTCCAGCTCACGAGGCCACATTTTCCCCATCTGTGGAGAAGAGTTTATAGAATCATAGAATTTTAGTGCTTTTAGAAATTTTGGCCATCATTTCACCCTATTTTTAAGAATGAGAAAGCCGAAGACTAGGGGTATTACATTGCTCCCTTAATTCACAGCTAGTTTATGGCAGGGTTTAGACTAGCATTTGGGTTCCTTGATGCTGAGTAAAATTCTTGCCAATGCATTTTGGAACTTTTTAATGTGGCTGTTACCTCTCCCTCTTTCCCTCTCTGTTCCTTTATAGAGTTTACCTCCATAGACGACTTTGTCTGCAGCTTACTTTATTCACTTTTACATGTTACTTGTAGCCTCTGATCCTATCTCCTAAAATGGTGCCATTTTACACTCTGGCAATTCCTGAATTATAATGTAACCAAATTCTGGCAACTACATTGGAAATTCAGTGATACTTCAGGGGGAAGAGTGAAAGGGTGCTGGGACGTCTCAAGGCTTCAGTGGCTGGGACCCGTGATAGTGCTATTAAAAGGAACAGGCTTGGAGTTCCCTTTGTGGTGCAGCAGTTAATGAACCCAACTAGGATCCATGAGGATGTGCGTTCCATCCCTGGCCTCGCTCAGTGGGTCAAGGTTCCACCATTGCCATGAGCTGTGGTGCAGATCACAGACATGGCTCAGATCCTGAGGTGCTGTAGCTGTGGTGCAGGCCGGGAGCCACAGCTCCAATTCGACCCCTAGCCTGGTAATTTCTGTATGCTGCCGGTGTGGCCTTAAAAAGCAAAGAAATAGGCATATCTGATGCTAGAGCTTTGGCAAGAAACTTGATGTTTGTGGTAAGACATCCAGAGTTCATTTAAAATAATAGCCTTATCATTTACTTTGATTATAAAATTAGGACATTCTCAATTCAAAATAATGGAACAATATGGCATGTTGATTAACAAGATGCTGCAAAGTTCTATATGATCGTCCAGCAAGTAGTTTAGAATTGTAGGAGTTTTTTGTATATTCTAGAACTAGATGTTAATTTTTGATTGGCAGCATGTGTGAAAATATTTTCCTCCCAGGACATGGTCTGTTAAGAAAAAAATTTTCTTAACCTTGTACAATTTAATAAATTAAAGCAAAATGGATCATAGGAGTTACCATTGTGGCTCAGTGGTTAATGAACCTGACTAGTATCCATGAGGACGCAGGTTTGATCCCTGGCCTCACTCAGTGGGTTCAGGATCTGGCGTTGTCATGAGCTGTGGTGTAGGTCGTAGACATGGCTCAGGTCTGGTCTTGCTGTGGCATAGGCTGGCAGCTATAGCTCTGATTTGACCCTTAGCCTAGGAACCTCCATATGCCACAGGTGCAACCCTAAAAAGACAAAAGATCAAAAAAAAAAAAAAAAAAAGGATCATAGACCTGAAGGTATTAAAATTTTGGGCGGAAACAAGAAAATCTTTGAGGTCTGAGTTGGGCGAGTACTTTTTAGATAGGACTCCAAATGAACAAATTATAAAAGAGAAAAATTAATACATTTGTCTTCATCTGTCTTAGTGTGGTTGGGCTGCTGTAACAAAACAGCACCATGAACTAGGAGGCTTATCACAGAAAATTTATTTCTCAGAGTTGTGGAGGCTGGGAAGTCCAAGATCAAGGTGCTTATATGGTCGGTTCTGGTGAAAGCCCTCTTCAAGGTTGCAGACTGCAGCTTCTCCGTGTATCCACACGTGGTGGAAAGAGAACGGCCTGTTTTAGCTTTGGTCTGTGGTGTCTTTTGTTGAATGTAACTTTTAAAATTTATAGGAACAAAATTTATCAGCAACAGAATTTGCCAGCATTTCCCTTTATTGTTTCAGGTCTATTACTAAAAGAAACTCTTCTTTTGTCACAAGATTTATGTGAATGTATTTACTTTCTTGTTAAATTCCTTAATTTTCTTTTCTTTTTTTAAAATTACAATGTTGGGCTGTAAAGCAAAGTGACCCAGTCAATATATATATATATTCCCTTTCATATCTTCCATCATATTCTATCCCAAGAGACTGGATATAGTTCCTTGTGCTGTACAGTAGAACCTCATTGCTTATCCATTCTAAAAGTAGAAGTTTGCATCTACCAACCCCATAAATTCCTGTATTTTTGAAGTTAGTACTTTATTTCACTTCAGTGGTTGGTTTTTTTTTTTTTTTTTTTTTTTTTGGTGATTTGTGTTAGTTGTCTCAGGCTGTCCTAACAAAATACCATCGACTGGGTGGCTTAACAGAAACTTATTTGCGGAGTTCCTGTCATGGTGAAGCGCAGTCAAATCCAATTAGGAACCATGAGGTGGTGGGTTCAATCCCTGGCCTCGCTCAGTGGATTAAGGATCCGGTGTTGTCATGAGCTGTGGTGTAGGTCGAAGACACGGCTCGGATCTGGCGGTGCTGTGGTTGTGGTGTAGGCAGCAACAGCTCCGATTAGACCCCTAGGCTGGGAACCTCCATATATGCCACAGGAGCGGCCCTAAGGAAAAACAAAAGTTTAAAAAGGAAAAAAAAAAAGTTTATTTTCTCACAGTTCTGGAGACTAGAAGTTCAAGATCAAGGTGTCAGCATACTTGTTCCTGGTGAGGCCTCTTTCCTTGGGTTGCAGATGGCTACCTTTTCTGTGTCCTCACATGGTCCTTGGGGGGTGGGGCATGCTAGGGAAGGTGGTAGAAAGTGTGCAAGCTCTATGATGTTTCTTCTTATAAGGGGACCAATTCCATCATGGAGCCCCCATCCCCATGATCTCATCTAATCCTAATTACTCCCCAACAACCCATATCCAACCTATCACATTGGGAGTTGGGACTTCAACATAGGAACTTTAGGGGGACACAACACAATTCAGTCCATAGCAAGATTTTATTTTTTTCTTCTTCTATGTGTCCTACTAGTTGCCCTGGTGTCAGCTATCCTTTCCCTACTGATTTATAATGACATCAAGGTCTATGTCTGGAGTTTTAATTTTTAATAATTTTTCTTTAATTGTGCTACTACCACACTATCTTAATTATGATAGTTACATAGTAAGTTTCAATATCTAAGAAGGCAAGACTATCACTTTGTTATGTTATAAAATTGTCTTGGCCCTTCTATGCGAAATTTAGGAGTAGTTTTTTATTTTTATTTTGTTTTTTTATTAATAAAATGTGTTACATTTATAGGTGTACAACAATCATCACAACCAAATTTTACAGCCTTTCCATCCCAAACCCTCATTTCATCCCCCCACCCTGTAACCTGTCTCATTTGGAAACCATAAGTTTTTCAAAGTCTGTGAGTCAGTATCTGTTCTGCAAAGTTGATTGTGTCCTTTTTTCAGATTCCACATGTCAGTGATACCATTTGATGTTGGTGTCTCATTGTATGACTGACTTCACTTAGCGTAATAATTTCCAGGTCCGTCCATGTTGCTACAATGCTGTTATTTCTTTCCTTTTAATGGCTGAGTAATATTCCATTGGGTACCACATCTTCTTGATCCACTCCTCTGTTGATGGACATTTAGGTTGTTTCCATGTCTTGGCCATTGTAAATAGTGCTGCAATGAACACTGGAATACATGTGTCTTTGTGAGTCATGGTTTTCTCTGGATAGATGCCCAGGAGTGAGAGTGCTGGATCAAATGGTAGTTCTATGTTTAGTTTTCTGAGGAATCTCCATCCTGTTTTCCACAGTGGTCGCACCAATTTACAATCCCACCAACAGTGTAATAGGGTTCCTTTTTCTCCACCCCCTCTCCAGCACTTACTATTTGTAGAGTTTTGGATGATGGCCATTCTGGCTGGTGCAAGGTGGTACCTCATAGTGGTTTTGATGTGCATTTCTCTAATAATGAGTGATGTTGGACATCTTTTCATGTGTTTTTTGGCCATCTGTATTCTTCTTTGGAGAATTGTCTGTTCAGATCTTCTACCCATTTTTTGATGGGGTTGTTCATTTTTATGGTATTGAGCTGTAGGAGGTGTTTATAAATTTTGGAGATTAATCCCTTGTCAGTCGATTCTTTTGCAAAGATTTTCTTCCATTATGTGGTTGTCTTTTTTTTTTGTTTAGGATTTCCTTTGCTATGCAGAAACTGTTAAGTTTGATTAGGTCCCATTTGTTTATTTTTGTTTTTACTATCAATACTCTAAGATGTGGATATGAGAAGATGTTGCTATTGTTTATGTGGGAGAGTGTTTGGCCTATGTTTTCCTCTAAGAGTTTTATAGTGTCTGGTCTTATATCTAGGTCTTTAATCCATTTCAAGTTTATTTTTGTGCATGGTGTTAGGGAGTGTTCTAATTTCATTCTTTTCCATGTGGCTGTCCAGATTTCCAGCACCACTTATTGAAGGGGCTGTCCTTTCTCCATTGTACATCCTTGCCTCCTTTGTCATAGATTAGTTGGCTGTAGGTGCGAGGTTTAATTCTGGTCTTTCTCTCCTGTTCCACTGATCTCTATTTCTGTCTTTGTGCCAGTATCATATGGTTTTGATGACTGTTG
This sequence comes from Sus scrofa, assembly GCF_054392235.1. NCBI lineage: Eukaryota > Metazoa > Chordata > Mammalia > Artiodactyla > Suidae > Sus > Sus scrofa. The sequence goes on from NC_139389.1 coordinate 91,605,742, forward strand.
CTTTGTAGTATAGTCTGAGGTCAGGGAGTCTGATTCCTCCAGCTCCATTTTTCTTTTCCGGGATGTCTTTAGCTATTCTGGGTCTTCTGTGCTTCCAAACAAACCTTAAAATATTTTGTTAGAGTTTTGTGAAAAATGTCCTTGGTAATTTGATAGGGATTGCATTGAATCTGTAGATTGCCTTGGGTAGTATAGTCATTTTGATAATATTGACTCTTCCAATCCAAGAGTATGGTATGTCTTTCCATCTATTTGTGTCATCTTTGATTTCTTTCATCAGTGTCTTAGTTTTCAGAGTACAGGTCTTTTGTCTCTTTAGGTAGGTTTATTAGAAGTAGTTTTTTAATCACACACACAAACCAAAAAATAAGCCCAAACGGAAGGATTTTGTTTGTATTGAGTTTATAGATGACCTGGAGTGAAGTGACTTTGTGACAATGGGTTTTCCTGTCCATGATCATGGCACATACTACATTTATTCAGCTCTTTTCTATTCTTGAATAAGATGTAACTTTTCACCACAAGAATCTTTTGACATATTTCAATGTCTTTATTTTTAGATAATTTATATTTTTGTTGTTATGGTGCATAAGATTTTTAAAAAAAATCAGTTATATTTTCCTAGTTGTCAATGGAACATGTTTGATTCAGTAACCTTAGTGAACTCTCATATTAGTTCTTACAGTTTGTCTGCAGAGGCTCTTGCATTTTCCAGATGGGTAGCTGGATTATCTGAGTACAAGATGCGTTTTGCTTCTTCCTTTTGACTTTTCGTGCCATTGACTTCGTTTCCTTATCACACAAATGTTTGTACAAGGTTGAATGGAGGCAGTGATGGAGGACATCCTTGTTTCGCTTTTTCCTTGAATAGAAATGGTTATCAAGTTTCACTATTAGGTACCTGTGCTGTAGATTTTCGTTAACTTGTATCAGTTTAAGAAAGCTCCCTTCTATTCCTAATTTTGTTTTTGATTTTTTTAGTCTTGAAAGTGATTCATTTTATGATTGTGTTTTCAGGAAAGTAAGTGGTTACTCTTAGACAAATTTCTTGCCAGTGATATTATAAAACCAAATCTCTGACCATATGTTGTCGCAGTGAGAATAACTTTTTAAAAAAGTTAATAATCTCTCTCAGTCTTAAACATTTAGAGTATATTATAGAAAATTTGGAAAATACTCAAACATATTAAAGGAAGTAAAAATTAGTCATAATCTCCTTAAATACTTTTTTTCTATTCATGTTTTATGCGGTAGAGAAGGCATCCTGCTTCTGTCCATCTCTGCTTCTTGCTTAGTAACCACAGACTGATGTGTATATATTCACCTTTTTTCCCTGCATGCAGGAAGGAAACAGTCTGAAATTATATATACGCACATACACCACCTGGAAAAAATTCCCAACAAGGATCATGCTGTATATATTTTGCAGATTTTCCAATGCAGCACTCTTTAATTGAAATCTCTCTAGGCCTTTTAAAAATGCTACTTAGAACTCCCTTATACGGATATACCGTAATTCAAATATTCCACTGTTAAAACAAGACAAAACTTGGAAGAACTTGTTTAATGTTTTTAGGGCTGCAGATGAGGCATATGGAAGTTCCCAGGCTAGGGGTCAAATCAGAGCTATAGCTGCTGGCCTGTACCACAGCAACGCAGGATCTGAGCTGCATCTGTGACCCACACCACAGCTCACGGCAACACCAGATCCATAACCCACTGAGTGGGGCCAGGGATTGAACCCGCATCGTCATCGTCATGGATACTAGTCAGATTCATTACCACTGAGCCACAATGGGAACTCCAAGTTCTTCCAAGTTTTTGACTAATAATAATAACTACAAGGAGCTCCTGCTGTGGCCCAGCAGGTTAATAAAAATGCAGTTACTATTCATGAGGATGCAGGTTCGATCCCTGGCCTTGCTCAGTGGGTTAAAGATCTGGCTTTGCTGTGAGCTGTGGTGTAGGTCACAGATGTGGCTCAGTCCCTAGTTGCTGTGGCTGTGGCATAGGCTGGCAGCTGCACCTCCAATTTGACCCATAGCCTGGGAACTTCCATATTCTGCAGGTGCAGCCCTTTTTTAAAAAAGAAAGATAATTGTGAGCACACGTTTACATACATCTTCACCTACTTATGCTAGTATTTTTGTGTGACAGACACCTAGAAAAAGGACTGTTAATATGCCTAACTTTCTGTGTCTCATTATTTTTATGGCGACTCATGGCAGGGTGATTTCTTCATTTTAAGTGTCCCCAAATCTTTCCTTTGTGCATTTGTGACTCAAAATAAGAGAAAATAGGGCCATCAGAATACACGAACCATATCTGTGCATTATTACTGTTGAATCATAGCACTTTGGTGGATCACACCCTTGCTGAAATTGGCCTTAGTGACATCTGTTTGTTTCCTCTTTTATATGTAGACAGTCTGAAGACCAGAAGTTGTTTCTGGGATTTGAGATGAGCATGATTATTTTCAAAGAAAGTAATATTTGAGGCCTTATAATGTGCCAGGCAGTGTGCTTTACATACATGATTTAATTTGACTTTTATTCAACCCTATGAAGTATGTATTCTTGTTTACCCTTTACAGTTGAGGACACTGAGGTTTGGGATTTAGGTGGGTAATTTCTTGAGTTACAGTGGTAGAAAAGTGGTAGAATCAGAGTTTGGAAACCACAGCATTCTGATAATAGAGCCATGTCCTTTTCATTAAGTTACTTCCTTTCTGTGAGACCATGTAACCAGGACACTAGGTACATACGTTATATTTAGGTTGTGTCCATAATGTATTGATTTCATGAGGCGAAGTGTTAAATATATTCATCCTTTACCAGTTAGTCATCCTCTTTAGTGAGGAAGCTAACATGCTGCTAGGAGAGTCAGTAGAGAGGTTGCTGGGAAGGGAGCCAGCTGATGTTTGTGTTGCTCAGAATGGCCGTCCAAGATCAATATCAAAAAACAAAACCAACTTGGGTGTAGAAAACACTGTGATTTTCTTTTGGTCTCCTGTACCCTTGTAAATTCTTTTTGATTCTTTGAGTTTCTAGAAAATTACTTGTAATCTAACTCCTGAAGATCTTTTTAATCATCATCTTAATTTTATTAGATACTTTTGCCAAGTACAGATTTAGCCTCAGCAGTGAGCAAAGAGGGTTTTTTCTTTTTCTTTTTTTTTTTTTTTTCAGGGCTGTACCTACAGCATATAGAAGTTGCCAGGTTAGGGGTTGAATTGGAGCTATAGCTGCCGGCCTATGCCACAGCCACAGCACTGCCATATCCGAGATGAGTCTGTGACCTGCACCACAGCTCATGGCAATGCCAGATCCTTAACCCACTGGGTGAGGCCAGGGATCATCTCGAGTCCTCATGGATATTAGCTGGGTTTGTTACTGCTGAGCCACAACAGGAATTCTGAGAGGGATTTCTTTAGCCATGAAAATTCCTTTTCTCAAACCAGTTTTTATTTTTATTTTATTTTTTTATTTTCCCACTGTACAGCAAGGGGATCAAGTTATCCTTACATGTATACATTACAATTAATTTTTTCCCCCACCCTTTGTTCTGTTGCAACATGACTATCTAAACATAGTTCTCAATGCTACTCAGCAGGATCTCCTTGTAAATCTATTCTAAGTTGTGTCTGATAAGCCCAAGCTCCCGATCCCTCCCACTCCCTCCCCCTCCCATCAGGCAGCCACAAGTCTCTTCTCCAAGTCCATGATTTTCTTTTCTGAGGAGATGTTCATTTGTGCTGGATATTAGATTCCAGTTATAAGTGATATCATATGGTATTTGTCTTTGTCTTTCTGGCTCATTTCACTCAGGATGAGAGTCTCTAGTTCCATCCATGTTGCTGCAAATGGCATTATGTCATTCTTTATGGCTGAGTAGTATTCCACTGGGTATATATACCACATCTTCCGAATCCAATCCTCTGTCGATGGACATTTGGGTTGTTTCCATGTCTTGGCTATTGTGAATAGTGCTGCAACGAACATGCGGGTGCATGTGTCTCTTTTAAGTAGAGTTTTGTCCGGGTTTTGCACAGCAAAGGAAACCAAAAAGAAAACAAAAAGACAACTTTCAGAATGGGAGAAAATAGTTTCAAATGATGCAACCGACAAGGGCTTAATCTCTAGAATATATAAATAGCTTATACAACCCAACAGCAAAAAAGCCAATCAATCATTGGAAAAATGGGTAAAAGACCTGAATAGACATTTCTCCAAGGAAGATATACAGATGGCCAGCAAACACATGAAAAAATGGTCAACATCGTTGATTATAAGAGAAATGCAAATCAAAACTACCATGAGATACCACCTCACACAGGTCAGAATGGCCATCATTAATCCACAAATAACAAGTGCTGGAGGGGTTGTGGAGAAAAGGGAACCCTCCTGCACTGTTGGTGGGAATGTAAACTTGTACAGCCACTATGGAGAACAGTTTGGAGATGCCTTAGAAATCTATACATAGAACTTCCATATGACCCCACAATCCCACTCTTGGGCATATATCTGGTCAAACCAGTTTTTAATTGTTGAGGGTCCCTCTTTTTGCTGTTACTAATTTTTAATTTGAAACGTGTTTGATAAGTAGAATCTTGGCTGTTCCATCTGTCTCAGTAACTTGTCATCCAGGTCTTCTTGCAAGCAGAAAGCACCTATAAACTGACCTTTTTGAATGAAGCTTCACAACTTTGACTTTCAAATACTTGTAGAACCTTTCCTGACACTGTGAGGGAATATATCTAAAATTATGTGTAGCCATCAAAAGTATGTTGGCCATACACATTTAACAGATTTGCATTTATTATTGTATTTGGTCTGCTTTATGATTAGTTCTTTTAGAAGAGAGAAATCATCTCTCACAGTATCTTAGCAAGTTTGGATCTTTGAGGTTATTTTGGAGACAGAGCCATTGGATTCCTCTAGAACAAAGATTTCCGCTTTCTTAAATGCTTTAATTCTAAAAGATGCGATGTTTTAACTCTACAATTTAGTTGTAGCAAACTTGTTTTTGATTTCTCACTTTAGCTTTTAAAAAAGGACAGGTAGCTTCTCACTGAGACTTTCACTGCAGCTAGTGTTAATGTGTGGCTAGTGATGCTAGGAAGTGACTGAACCTTACAGTTGAAGAAAAAAATCATTTTCTAGTCATATTTTAGATCTATCAGGCTTACAGCCAGTTGATAAAATATGGGTGGGGTGCTTTTATGTATCATGGTGGTGATAACCCAACTTCCTCTCTTGTAGCTTCTCTTCTTGTAGTGATTATCCAAATATTGAAGGCTTTTGTAATTGGCCACTACGTAGTTGCCATATATCCTGGCCTGGGGTTTCTCAGGATTTCCACGTGGAGGTGGACAGATCACTCAAGTGAAACCATGTTCTCTCAGAGCTTCACAACCTTGTTCCTGCTTCCAACAGCTCATTCTACTCCATCAGTGCATAGACAAGACCTCTTTTTGGAATACGTTCCACTCTTCTCGAGTGCCACAGAGTGATTCTTTGTGATTCTGGAGCTGTAGGTATGAGAAGGAACAGGATTCTTTCAGGTTTCCCTTCATCTCAAGCTCTGGTTAATCATGTTTTGTCTTGTAAAGGCAGTGCTTGAAGCCGTAGCTTTCAAATTTTCTTGAATAGGATCCAAGTAAAAAATACAGTTTATATTGCCACCTCTTCACTAACGCACCAGAAATAAGACTCATGAAATCTTGTATTTACTACATGCAGTGTCTTTGATATAGTCTAATAGTTATTTGATTTAAAAATGCCTGCTATATTGATATAACAAAATATTGATGTGTAAAGACTTGAAATTTAAATTTTTTCTAAATTAAAAAAATTTTAACTTATAGTTGATTTACAATGTTCTGTCAGTTTCTGCTCTACAGCAAAATGACCTAGTCATATTATATATATTATTTTTCTCACATTATCCTCCATCATGTTGTATCATCAGTGACTAGATATAGTTCCTTGTGCTATATAGCAGGATCTCATTTCTTATCCATTGGAAATGCAATAGTTTACATCTACTAACCCCAACTCCCAGTCCATCCCACTCCCTCCCACTCCCCCTTGGCAACTACAAGCCTGTTCTCCATGTTCATTAGTTTGTTTGTTTGTTTTTTTCCTGTAGGTAGATACATTTGTGCCATATGTTAGATTCTAGATATAAGTGATATGGTATTTGTCTTTCTCTTTCTGATTTAGTGTGAGAATCTCTAGTTCTATCCATGTTGCTGCAAATGGCATTATTCTTTTTTATGACTGAGTAGTATTCCATTGTGTGTATATATACCACATCTTCTTAACCTATTCATCTGTTGATGGACATTTAGGTTGTTTCCATGTCTTGGCTATTGTGAATAGTGCTGCAGTGAACAGAGGGGTACATGTGTCTTTTTCAAGGGAAGTTTTGTCTGGATATATGCCCAAGAGTGGGATTGCTGGAGCATATGGTAGTTCTATATTTAGTTTTCTGAGGTAGCTCCATACTGTTTTCCATAGTGGTTGTACCAATTTACATTCCCACCAACAGTAAAGGAGGGTACCCTTTTCTCCATACCTTCTCCAGCATTTATTACTTGTTGACTTGTTAATGATGACCCTTCTGACTGGTGTGAGGTGGTACCCCATTGTAGTTTTGATTGGCATTTCTCTATTAATCAGTGATGTTGAGCATTTTCTTGTGTGCTTGTTGGACATCTGTATGTCTTTGGAGAAATGTCTGTTTGGTCTTCTGCCCATTTTTAAATTGGTTTGTTGATTTTTTTGCTGCTGAGTTGTCTAAGCTTGTATATTTTAGAGATTAAGCCCTTATCAGTTGCATCATTTGAAACTATTTTCTTCCATTCCATAGGTTGTCTTTTTTTTTTTTTTTTAATGGTTTCCTTTGCTGTGCAAAAGCTTGTCAGTTTAAGTCCCATTGGTTTATTTTTTGTTTTTATTTCTGTTGCCTTGGGAGACTGACCTAAGAAAATATTTATAAGGTTGATGTCAGAGAATGTTTTGCCTATGTTCTCTTCTAGGAGTTTGATGATGTCTTGTCTTATGCTTAAGTGTTTAAGCCATTTTGAGTTTATTTTTGTGCATGGTGTGAGGATATGTTCTGGTTTCATTGATTTACATGCAGTCATCCAGTTTTCCATAAAAATAATTCTGGCTTAAGGAGACTATGTATTTTTTTCCTTTATAATTGCTTAGTATTCCTGTTGGGTTAACTTCCTCATAGAAGCAATCTTCCAAAATCCTGTACCTTGTAATGTAGTGTATGCAACGCATTGTTGTTCTAAAACTCTATCTTTTGTGTGCACACATGTAACTGACTAAAGATTACTGTATGACTTTTCAACATGTGTATCCACTGGTGGAAATGAAGACTCCAAATTGTTGATTTAGAAGTAGTAGTTCTGAACTTGCAAACTTGAGTGTATGCTATTAAATAGTATATATTACAAAGGGGACCAATGGTTCTTGGAGCTTATTTTGATTCTTCAGATTTCTGCTCATTCATGTCAATAGACAAAGCTTGTTTATAACATCTAATGCTGTTCTTGATGGCCTGAATCTTGACCTGCTAAGATGTACTTATTTAACTCAGTGATTTTCAGATTTTTACATGCTGGGAATCTGTTCAAGCTAACCTTATTGGATGCTAGACAATACTTCTCGTTGTGATTTTTTTTTTCCCTGTAGATCAATGTCATCTCAGAACTAAGCCTATTCAAGTGAGTGTGAACTGAGTGTTTTATTCCTTCTCTGATTTCTCTTCTGCTTGACACATTATTTTGACCTTGATGAGCTATTTGCTGTATTGCAAATGATCTATACTTCCAGATACGAGAAAGGAATCTTTCTAACCAATTAGATCTTGTATTATGCTCACTTCATGAATTCTAATGGCCAATGTCTTTATTAGGAAAAAAAGATAAAATACTTGAAATTAAATGCTTGATTTTGCTATAATATTGTTTATTTTAAGGAATTTAATAAAAATATTTAGCATAGTTTTCTGGCAAATAGGTTTAAAAAGATTTCTTATTTCAGTCAGCATATAACCAAATTAACTTCAAGATAAATCCATGCAAATGATCCTATAAGTTGAATAAAATATGTAAATTTCAGTTTTTGAAAGCTGCCTTTAAGTGAAGAGGGATAATGGTTTACGATTCAGGCTGTGGATAATTTACATACTGTTTATACCAGACCTGTCATTGTAGTCATTCTGAAAGAAAAGCACCTATTTGTACCTTCTGTTTTTTTTCTAAGGGGTGGGTGGGGTATGCGAGTGAAAGATCAGATCTACCCAGGGAAAAGCGGGCTGTTGAAAAATTGTGAAATCATTGTTATTATGATTATGCAATATGCTCTTAGTATTTATTAAATTATAACAGATTGCCTTTCATTCAGGATTTCATATTTAATATGATAATCTTAATTTTGGGGTCTAATGACTATTTCCATAGCATTTTACATTTAGCAAAAAGGTATTTACAGGCAGTTTCATGTTTCATTGCTCAAAGAGTTATGGATTATAATTTATGCATATTTTATTCATGGTAATATTCTTTGGAGGAAATCTCTTTGTCTGGGATTGGACTTTTACTTGCCTGAAACTGGACTTGAAATTAGTAATGGGCTAATAAACTGTCTATGGATTGCTAAAGTGGTTCTGTGTCACAGATGGACACAAAATAGTACTAAGTCACACATTACTTCCTTGTGTCGAGTGGCGAGATGTCAAGTTGCTGTCTTGAATCAGATCTTTATTCCCCTAATACAATCTTCTCAGCTGTGGAACATGGTTCTGCTTGCTCCTAAAAAATGAGGAAACAACAGGCAGAGGGACAGATAAAGATAGCAGATTATTTGTAAAATGCTGGAAGGTATTTGTTAATTTTTTTCTGTTTAGGGATTTACCAGTTTGTCCTGGGACAATTTGCTAATCGCATCAAGACACTGATATCTTTACAGGATCCTTGTGGTATGTCTCAAGCACATGACTGATTTAAAGCACTTAGGAAGAAAGGACTAAATGGATTTTTTTTTTTTAAGCAGCAGTTGTGCCAGTTATAACGGCGCACACTTGTATTCATCAGTCTGTTATCATATAATCTTTATTCAGTTTGCTAGTAGTTTAATGCCTTATGTTCTATTTGTTCTGAATAAATTTCCCTTCTTAGATACATGAAGATTAGACTGATCTGCTTCACTGTGTATTTAGGGACACTGTGTTTCCCATTTATCACCTGCTGCTAATCTCCAGCAGTAAAATTAAATTGACATTTGTTAAAGGGTGTTTTGATCTATCTTTGAAAAGGGTAGTAAAGAGTAATTCGTCACAGTAATAGCTACCTCTTCCCCCCCCCCCCCGCCCCCGCCTTTGTGTGCAAATTTAGGTGGCTTGCTGAAACAGCTTCTAATTTTGTAATGGTGGTAGAGATTCTTGCTTTAGTTTCATGGTTTGTTTAAACAATTATAAATCCAGTGAATCCTTGCAGCATTTATAAATTCAGCACCCTTGAAAACCAGCCTGCTTCCTGTGGTCTCTCACAAGGTTGGCCCCGGCACCCAACCTACAGTTGCTTTTCTTTTTTCTTTTCCTTGACCCAGAGGTAGGCCCCAGTCCTGTCTTTTGAAAGACTGTCTACAGCTATGAAGATGTGGGCAATTTGCCTGAAATCATCACTCAAAAATAGGAAGACAGGATATCAGCGATCTGACTTTAAATTTCCTGGGTGACTATGGTTGGCACTTCTGTGCCTCTGTGACTTTCAGCATAAAGACCTGGGAGGGAATAAGATGAGACTGGGAGGCAGGATGCATCAAATAGCAAGTAAGACTCAGGTGCTCAAGTGATAAAACTGTGTGCTTTATATGCTGTATGTAATTGACTATTCTGGGTCGGGTGTCCCATTCTCAACCTCCATGGTTCTTAAGTGCCACCAAGAGCAAGTTTTCTGCCTCCCCCAGTGACCTATTTCTTGGAGAACATTCTTTCTGTTTCACTGTTCCCCATCATTCAGCTTCAGACTTCTGCACTGTTGGTTCATCCTCCAAGCGCATTCTTCAGCCTAGACTTGCTGTCTGCAGCCTCTCTCTCTTGCATTCTTTCAGGGCCACCTTCTCTGCTAACCCCACAGACCTACCGCCTTCTGCTTTGTCCTTGCCAGCCTTGCTTCTTTGGTCAAATTTGGGAATACTTCTTTTAGCTTTCTTTCATAGCTTGAACAACCTTGAACCTAATTCTATGGTGCTTTTAAGTTTTCTTGTGCAGAGACTCATCTCTGAATTGACAGCACTTAGGAAAGTGTTTGTTCTTGTCTCTGTTGTAGTGGCATAACCTGAGTTTCATGGGACTTTTTTTTTTAATAATTTTTATTTTTTCCATTATAGCTGGTTTACGGTGTTCTGTCAATTTGCTACTACACAGCAAGGTGACCCAGTTACACATGCGTGTATACATTTTTTTCTCATATTATCATGCTCCATCATAAGTGACTAGATATAGTTCCCAGTGCTATACATTGGATCTCATTGCTTATCCATTCCAAGGGCAATAGTTTGCATCTGTTAACCCCAAATTCCCAATCAATCTCATTCCCTCCCCCTTGGGAACCACAGGTTTATTCTCCAAGTCCATGTTTTCCTTTTCTGTGGAAAGGTTCATTTGTGCCATATATTAGATTCCAGGTATAAGTGATATCATGTGGTATTTGTCTTTCTCTTTCTGACTTACTTCACTTAGTATGAGAGTTTCCAGTTCCATCCATGTTGCTGCAAATGGCATTAATTGTTTTTTTTATAGCTGAGTAGTATTCCATTGTGTATATATACCACAACTCCTTAATCCAGTCATCTGTCGATGGACATTTAGGTTGTTTCCATGTCTTGGCTATTTTGAATAGTGCTGCAATGAACATGAGGGTGCATGTGTCTTTTTCAAGGAAAGTTTTGTCATGGGACTTTTTTTTTTTTTTTTTTTTGGTGTCATTTCTTTGGGCCGCTCCTGCGGCATATGGAGGTTCCCAGGCTAGGGGTTGAATCGGACCTGTAGCCACTGGCCTATGCCAGAGCCACAGCAACGCGGGATCCGAGCCGTGTCTGCAACCTACACCACAGCTCACGGCAACGCCGGATCGTTAACCCACTGAGCAAGGGCAGGGGCCGAACCCGCAACCTCATGGTTCCTAGTCGGATTTGTTAACCACTGTGCCACGACGGAAACTCCCATGGGACATTTTTTAATAGTCATACCAGTGCATTATTGAACAGAGGGGGTTTCCTTTTGTGTGTGTGTGTGCACTTCCTGAAGCACTTACTATTTTTTTTTTCGGTCTTTTTGCCATTTCTTGGGCCGCTCCCGCGGCATATGGAGGTTCCCAGGCTAAAGGTCTAATCAGAGCTGTAGCTCCCAGCCTACGCCAGAGCCACAGCAATGCGGGATCTAAGCCGTGTCTGCAACCTACACCACAGCTCACGGCAACGCCGGATCGTTAACCCACTGAGCAAGGGCAGGGACGGAACCTGCAACCTCATGGTTCCTAGTCGGATTTGTTAACCACTGCGCCACGACGGGAACTCCCTGAAGCACTTATTTTTAAAACTTTTTTTAAGTATAGTTGATTTACAATGTTGCGGCAATTTCTGCAGTACAGAAAAATGATCCATGCTATATATATATATATATATATATATATATATATATATATATATATTCCAACCCCATACTATCTTCCATCATGTTCTATCCCAAGAGACTTGATACAGTTCCCTGTGCTGTACAGTAGGACCTCATTGCTTATCTATTCGAAATGTAATGGTTTCCATCTACCAACCCCAAACTCTGTCCATCCCCTCCCTCCCCCCTCCCTCTTGACAGCTACACATTCATTCTCTATGTCTGTGAGTCTCTTTCGTGGATAGGTTCGTTTGTGTTATAGATTTCACATATCCATAATATCATATGGTATTTGTCTTTCTCTTTCTAACTTCTATTAGTATGAGAATCTCTAGTTATATCCATGTTGCTGCAAATGCCTAAATGTCCATCATCTGTTGATGAACTCTTGTATCAAGATGTCTGGAAGTGACTGCAAACCACATGCATTAATAAATTGTACACATTCTAAGCGCACCATTTAAAATGAAGATTAATTCATAAATGTGTCCAAAGTTACCATATATTTTTCAACAGCCCAAACCTAATGGCTGTATAATACTCCCTTTGATAGTTATCACACAATTTCACCATTCCAATATTGGTGGAAATTGAGATGGTTTCCCCTGTTTCATTATAAATGATGAATCGATTAACTTTCTTATGCATAGATCTTATATATTCTCCTACATCCTGCCTGTGTCTCCAACTCAAATTCTCTTTATTCAAATCCCCCAAAGGCCCAGGGCCACACCAAAGCTATCCATACAAGGGAAAGCATAAAGTCAGAGTCAGAAGAAAGGATGCGCTTAATATTACCGTTACAATATCTTTCTTTTGCAAATTCTACAAAAACCCATGACTGATGAATTTATTGCTAGGCCTCCCAGGGCCTTGGAAGGAGCCTCTGCAGATGAGGTGCCCCAAAATGTAGGCCTCATGAGTTTTCTTGTAAACTGCCTCTGACTGTTCTTTATCCTCTATGGTAGAGAAAGATCTGAATGTCTGACTACAGTTAGGAGCAGTGCCTGTTAGAGTGTCTTATACATATAAGCCCTGGAGAATCACTGAAGTGAATAGATGTCAGTATACAAGGCATGATTGGTGATAATGGCAGACATGGCGTTAGCGTTTTCCGTGTGCAAGGCTCTGTCAGGAGTCCTCAATATATTATCTTGTTGAATCCTTAGGACAGCCCTGAGAGTGAGGTACCATTATTCAATTTAAACAGAGTTCTGAGGCTCAGAGACTTTAAATAACCTACATGGCTGCTCAATAATAGAGGGAGATGAAAGCTCAGGCTGCCCCCTCTACGTCCTTCACCTTCTGCACCACGTCTTGTTCCTGGTAGAGCTGCTATAACCCTGACCTGCTGTGGAAGGTCGGAAAGAAAACCTTCCAGTGTACTTAGTACGGGTGTCTTCTGTTCTTGTTGTTGTGAAAAAGACGAAGGTTCATAGAAAAGATGCTGCAACGAAAGAAATGATTGAGTTCCTAAGAAAATAAGAGTTCAGATTGTTTAGCTAGGGAGAGAGCAGTTGTTGAAAAGCTACTTAATTTTACTGTTTTCTGAAGAAGTACTTCTCTTCCCACTTTTTGATTTTTGTAGTCAACATGAGCTTTACAGATGAACATAGGTGACATATTCCCCTCCCCCATCTGAAAAGCTGTTTTTAAACTGATAGAAATGAAAATAGTATCTTGCAAAAAAAAAACCTCGTAAAGGGTTGCTAGAAAAATTGTTGTCCAATATCTTCCTTTGCTGAAAAGGAATAATTAAGAGAAAATAGGTTAAATGATAGAGGAGGAGTTTGAGGAAACAAATACTTTCTTAAGTAAGGACTAGGGGTGATTACATGTACCGTATGATAAATATGATTAACACTGCTGTGTGTTATAATAAAAGTAAAGAGTAAGTCCTGAGAGTTGTCATGAAAAAAATCATTTTTCTGTTTTTAAAAATCTGTATCTGAGATGATGGATGATATTGTGATAAACATTTCATGATGTATTTAAATCGGATCATTATACTGTATACCTAAAGCTTATACAGTGCTGTATTTCAATTACATCTCAATATAACTGGAAGAAAAAGAAAACCAAAACAAAAAATGAGGAAACCTGGGAGTTCCCGTTGTGGCGCAGTGGGAACGAATCTGACTAGGAACAATGAGGTTGCGGGTTTGATCCCTGGCCTTGATCAGTGAGTTGAGGATCCGGCATTGCCGTGAGCTGTGGTGTAGGTTGCAGATGCAGCTTGGATCTGGCGAGGCTGTGGCTGTGGTGTAGGCCAGAGGCTACAGCTCCGATTCTACCCCTAGCCTGGGATCCTCCATATGCCAAGGGTGTTGGCCCTAAAAGGACAAAAAAAAAAAAAAAAAAAAAATTTATTTCTAATATTAGAACAATATATCCCAAAGAGGTCTAAAATATCAGCTTCTCAAGGTATATAAATATGATGAAGAGCTTTCCATTCCAAATATGTTAGGGGTTGAATTCTAACAATGGTTTGGGAAACTTCCTGACACTTAAGACTCAGCATACAGGCTAATTTTGCTTTGGAACCTTTTTAGGTAAAAATCTCTTTGTGTGTCTTATTCACTACAGTCTTACTTCATATTATTTAGCCTCACCTGTGCTGATGGGCAGGCATTACCTTTAAGTATCCTATGCATTTAATAACCAGTAACCTACACATCTTTCTTAAAAGCTCTGCCTTATGATTCTGGTGGTGTCACTGTAGTAGTAACTGGAGCCTGAGCAAAATGAATGGCAGTGGAATGGTCCTGCTCTTGTTTTACCCATTCCTTCAACTGAGGTGTCATGGGTGGCCATCAGAGATTTCCTTCTTTGACTGCCAGTTTCACCTTAATCCTGTTGGGATCAGGTGAGCAGCCCTGGTTTTGTCTTAAGGAAAGTATCAGAAAGGAGATTGGGGTAGATTTCTCTCCATCCCCTGTCAGCATGAATCATTTATCCTTCTGGGACTTTGTACAAACAATATTGTTAGGTGAGATGGAGTGGTACCTTTTTTTTTTTTTTTTCCTGTAATTGTTTTAGGGAATCATTAGGAGAAAGGTCCAAGGGGCTTGTGTGAAGTCATTGAGTTGCCTTATAACCAGAAGTTTTGGAAAAGTTGACATAGTTGACGAAGTTTAATGATGAATGAGTTTCGATTCTAATTTTGGATGTGGACAATTAAGTATATTTTAAAACAAGGCTTTTTATAACATAACGGTGTTTGTTATAAGGAGTTTTTTTCTTTTTCTTTTCTTTTTCTTTTTTTTTTTTTTTTTTTTTGCCCACTCCTGCTGCACTTGGAAGTTCCCAGGCTGGAGAGCGAACCTGCCACAGTTCTGACCTGTGCCATGGCTGTGGCAATGCTAGATCTTTAACCCTCTGTGCCACAAAGGAACTTGCTATTATGAGGAGTTTTAAAAAGACTCCTGTCATGGCTCAGGGGAAATGAATCTAACAGCATCCATGAGGACGAAGGTTCTATCCCTGGCCTCCCTCAGTGGGTTAAGGATTCGGTGTTGCCCTGAGCTGTGGTGTAGGTTGCAGATGTGGCTCAGGTCCCGCGCTGCCATGGCTGTGGTGTAGGTCGGTGGCTATGGCTCCAATTTGACCCCTAGCCTGGGAACCTGCATATGCCATGAGTGCGGCCCTAAAAAGATAAAAATAAATAAAAAAAATTAAAAATAAAGACATTTGATCAGTTATATATGTTAAAAACATAATTTATAGTTTTCACAATATAGAATTATGTGTTCTCTCTAATTCAGAGCAGGAACAAATTATTTCAGTTATTTATTGCCTACCTCCTTCAAATAATGCCAATAATTCTGGACTATTCTATAGTGGAATATTCTACAAGAGAAGCAGGAGTGTGTTGTGAATGCTTACCCCTGTATAACTCGAATGCTTCAAAATGCTTTGAAAAATTCCAGGGGCATGTTTGTTAAAATAGCTCAAGACAGTCATAGTAAAACATTTAAGATGAATGTGCTATGAAAAGCTCATTGACCACCTAATAATCACACACAGGTCTCAAGGGGTCTGAAAGGGACCTCATCCGCTTTATGTAGATCTGGCCATCGGATCTGCACTCTCTCACCTGTTGTGCATTCCTCTCCAAAGCTGTGTCATACTTTGGTTAGTTTTAAACTCTTGTGCATTTTTGCTCAGCTGTTTTCCCCAGTGAGAAGCACCCCAGGTTTCATCCTGTTTTCATTTGTCTAAATCCTACCTTATTTCCACTTTTTTGTGCTCAGTATGTGCTGCTTTTTATTACTGAGCAGCTGTGTTACTTTTTGGAGGGTAGGGACCAACTGTACCCTAGGTCCTCTGCATCCAGCAGTGTGGTTGGTGGAGATGAAGATGCCCTGCATCACAGATGAACATGTTACCGCTTGAAGGCCAAATCTGGCCCATTGCCTGCCATTTTTTTTTCTTTCATTTTTTAAAGTTTTGTTGAGGTACAGTTGATTTACAATGTTACCATTTCTGCTGTACAGCAGAGTCATTAAATTACACATATACACACATTCATTGTTTTTTAGATTCTTTTCCCATATAGATCATCACAGAATATTGGGTAGAGTTCGCTGTGCTATACAGCAGGTCCCCATGGACCAATAAAGTTTTGTGTGGTTTTTTTGGCCGCATCTACCACTCATGGAAGAAGGATTGAACCTACACCACGGCAGCCACTGGAGCCACTACAGTGACAATGCCAGATCCTTAACCTGCTGCTGCAGCAGGGGAACTTTGCATAAGTTTTATTGAAACACAGCCCTACACATTTATTTACTAACTGCCTACCAGCGCTTCTGCACTCTATCAGCGAAATTAGTTCTTGCGGCAGAGACTATGTAACCCATAAAGCCTAAAATATTTATTATTTGCCCTTTGCCAGAAGAGTTTGCTGATCTTCACTCTGCATTTGTAATATTGCAGGCTCTCACAATCTGGTAGTGAGGGAGTAAAATCATTTGGTATGCCCAGGTGAAGTAACTGTGATTACTCTTCATTAATGCATCTGCTTGACTGTGATTGTAAAGATACATATAATTATCATTAACATGGTGGGAGTTAAACATCTATTTCAGGGATAGAATAAATTCCCAAGTATTCATTCCTTTAATTGGTAACACAATGTTTGACTATATCTTCTATCACTAATTCTTTTTTTTCTGCTTAATAAGGATGTTTCACTGAAATGGAGCAAAAGCATGGCAATTACCAAACATATCTTCTTCTTCTTTTTTTTTTTAATATCTTCTTCTTTTAAGCTTATCCCTTTTACATGTAGTTTGCCTCAATCTTGTAAAAATTTTCTAATTATAGTATAAAATTTGTATCCTTAAAATATGTGCTCTTAGGTTAATGCAGAAAACATTTATTTTAAGCTGATACTTATTAAACATATATATGATACTGATTGGAATGCCTGTAAAGCCAATGCAGATTGAACATTCCATTCATTTCCTCATTTTTTTTCCTAAGGAAACTTTGAGCTTTGTACAGAGATTTGTGAATGTCCTCAGGATTGGTCACAGAACCAAAAAAGAGGAGGAACGTTTTAAGTATCTAAAGTAGAAAACATTTCATGAAATAAGCTGTTCAGAAGAGAAGGGTTCTGAGATAACACAGCAGATTCAGCTGTCAAATCAGAGTCATGAGAATCTGATCTTCTCTCCCATTAGGTTTTACTAATAATGTTTCAAGGATTAGGATGGTCCTGAGGCACCGCAGGGCATGCTGAGAACCAGGACTGCCCCTCACTCCCTAGGTCCTCTCTGATTGCATTATGGTCCTCTGGCCACATTTAAGGTACCACATCTCTAAGCAATGCCTCTGGTGTGTTAGTATATGTTTGCATTGGGAAGTATTTTCATTTTGTACTCTGATGGTGACATAACTTCTGTGACATATCCCCCATTCTATTCCATAAATCCAAAGGTTCCAGATTTGTCAACTGTAAGTGATCCTGGAAAGAATAGGTACATCCTGCTAAACTGACTCCTTGAATAAAAAAAATATGAGGCATATTTACAATGGAATACTACCTGGCCATAAAAAAAAAAAAATGAAGTAATGCCATTTGCAGCAACATGGATGAACCTAGAGATTATCATCCTAAGTGAAGTAAGTCAGAAAGAAGACAGATACCTTATGTTATCACTTATATGTGGAATCTAAAATATGACACAAATTGGCTTATCTATGAAAGGGAAGCAGACTCACAGACATAGAGAACAGTCTTGTGGTTGCTGAGGAGGAAGAGTGGGGATGGATTGGGAGTTCGGGATTAGCAGATGTAAACTATTACATACAGAATGGATAGACAATAAGGTCCTACTGTATAGCACAGGGAGCTATATTCAGTAATAAACCATAATGGAAAGGAATATGCAATTAATGTGTATGCATAACTAAATTACTGTGCTGTACAGCAGAAATTAACACAATATTGTCATTGACCTATATTGCAGTGAGATAAGATAAAATTATTCCATAGATAAGGACTCTCCTGCTATTAAACACAATTAGATTTTTTTTGTTGTTGTTGCGCTCTGACGCTAATTGTTTTTTTTTTTTTTTTTTTTTTTTTTTTTAAAGGAATATAAAACTATTTATTGACCACTGTTCACCAATATTTACAATAAAGTAAACAATATACAATTGAGTAACATTCTGATTACTACAAAATTATTGTTTTTCCTGGCTTCTGCTGAACCAGTAACCCAAATACTGAGAAGACTGAGCCTACAGTTAAGAAATGGGTTGGGGTAAAGAAAAAACATGCAGGTGAAGTTTAGATTACAAAAGTTTACTCCATTTATTCCTGCAGGTCTTCAATTGCTAACTTAACTGATTAGATTTCCATGAACAAGTCTTAGAAATTCCATGTATCATGGCATTTCAGTCAATATAATACAGCACAGGGATTTTAACTTCTTGTAAAGTAATGGTTCACCAGAAGGAACCTTTAAATGTCCATTTAACTAAGTGTTGCTTGGCTTATTTAAAACACAGTAGGATTTTTCTAGTTTTTTCATTTGAGTGGGGAGGCTGTTGGTAGTGATAAAATTTTCCTTTTAGGGATTCTGATATAAAACTGCATTTATATGACTGTAGATATGGATACAGATTCTGATATGGCTGCTTTAAAGTGTCCAATTTAAATTGTTTAAAGTTGTCCAATTAATTACAAAATTAATTTGAAATGTTAAGACTTGAAAAATTTCAGTTTAAGTCGAAATGATTTCTTATATTGCTTAAAATTATGGAATCCCGGAAACATGGGATTATGCATGGTTGTGAAATGCTATTTTTGTTTTGGTAAATGTATTAAAAAATACCCCAAAACAAAAAAACCCCAAGCCACATATTTATGTATTTTATGTATACACACATGAAAAACCCAGAATGGTCCTTAAGCATTTATGAGTTAAATGCAAATTCTAAATTCTGATTGAGCAATGACTATAGATTTTCCCCAACATTTAGAAAAGCTGTTCTCTAATGCCGAGGAAATAATATACCATAGTATCAAATGTTCTTTTCTGCTAAAGGAAGCAACTACAGAAAGCTTTTATTTGTTCAAAGTAACCAGTGCTACAGATGCAAAAAACAAAAATCCCCAACAACTTGCCCAATACTACTTCAAAACGAACATATCAAACTTGATTTTCATTAGAATGTCATTATTTCTTCACACTAATAATCAAAAAAAACTGAGACCCAGATTTTATATATATGTATAAATATATATAAAAAGCAATGCAAACAATTATTGAGCTTCATCTTCTGGACAAGAATGCCAAGTTAGCCTCTCTTCATAAAAAGCAATTACAATTTGAGGACACTTCATATTTGCCTCTTTTGCCAGCACCAAGTCCGCCTCATCTGAATCTTTCCATTTCATGAGAAACATTAATTCTCCACTGCTGTCTGTGGCACCAATTATTCGTTCTGGATCAAGACCTCTGGCAAAACCTCTTGGTTTATCAGCAGCATCTCTTTTCTTCTTTGATTTGCTATCATCAGATTCACTGTCAGATAATGACTTTCTTTTTGCTCCATCTTTTTCTTTACCAGCTTTTTGAGAATTAAGAAATGCTTCAATTAACTCTGGACAATCCAAATTTTCTTCAGGTTCCCAAGTATTGTCTGCATCTGTAAACCCCTTCCACTTTAGGAAATATTCCACTTTCCCATTCACTACACGTCGGTCCAGTACTTTTTCTACAACAAATTCTTCAGGCTCTGCCTCTTCAACTTTTTTACTTTTTCCATTTTGTTTCTTTCCCATTTTTTGCAATGTAGTTTTATTGGAGGCCATTTTTTATTGCAGACTTGAAGAGCTATTATTCACCGCCTCAGAGCTGCTCCGGGTCCCAGATCTGCGGCGTCCTCGGCCCTGCGCGCCTCTAGCTCCAGCCACATCCGAGCGCTAATTGTTTACAAAAAGACCTGACCAGGTTCACTGCCCTCCTCCTGCCCTAGAGCATTTCCACATTCCATTCCTTCCCAGCTCACAAAGGAGCACGTGAATTCTAGGCTTGCTGGTAGCTGTTTCTTCCCAGTCTTTCTCCCTGGCCTTGCCCTCCTCCCTCCTTGCTGCCCCTGCGCCCATACACATATTTGTGCTGTGGAAGATGATAGAAGACCTGAAAGAGGAGGCAGGATGGTACAGCCATGTTAGCATGTGCCCTGAGTTTTTCTTTTGTTCTCTTTCCTTAGCAGTTATGGAGATTTGTGGACATGCTTAAATTTTGTGCCTATATTTTCAGAATAGGGGGAGATGTGTCCAGATGAACCTGGCTCTCCGTCCTCACAAGGGCATTGCTTTCTCACCATTCCAGCTGCCACTTACATATCATCTTCCACCATTTCAAGGCAATGCACAGTCTGGTCCCAGCTTACCTTTCCAACTCTCTTGGTTTCCATTTTCCTAAAGAACCCTCCT
Organism: Sus scrofa; assembly: GCF_054392235.1. Taxonomy (NCBI): domain Eukaryota; kingdom Metazoa; phylum Chordata; class Mammalia; order Artiodactyla; family Suidae; genus Sus; species Sus scrofa. The sequence continues at coordinate 91,626,392 of NC_139389.1, forward strand.
TGCCAACAGGAGAGAACCACCCCTGCTCCAGCATGGCTTCCTCATGCCTGTGACTTTAGGCGAAGTTCCTCCTGCCATGAACGTCCCCTCTTACTCACTCTTCTCACTCCAGTCTCTCTGAGTCATTCCACTCCACACTCTATTGCAAAAGAAATCTCATCTGTTCTGCCAAACGGTTTCTGACTATCCGTTTACAGCAGGCTCTTTTCTGAAATGTGAACAGTCCCTGTTTGTGTCTATCACTGGAACTTGGCTGTTTTTCCTCCTAACTAGTTTGTGAGCTCCTGAAGGATAGGCACTGTTTTGTGGACATCAGGTGTATGGGTACAGACCTACAGAGGTTAGTCTGTATTTATTAGGAGTTGGTTCATGTGTTGAGAGTGCTTTAATAATAATAGTAATAAAATATGGGTGGGGCACTATTTTTCAAGTTGGTAAGATGTTTTTCTGAGTTTTTGTGTTTTTAAGAGTCAGACTTATCATAGAGAACAGGCTTGTGGTTGCTGTGGGGGAGGGATGGACTGGGAGTTTGGGATTAGCAGATGCAGGCTGTTACATATGGAAGGGATAAACGACAAGGTCCTAATATATAGCACAGGGAACTGTATTCAATATCGTGAGATAAATCATAATGGGAAGGAATATAAAAATGTATATAGATGATAGCTGAATAACTTTGCTTATAGCAGAAATGAACACAGCATTGTAAATCAACTGTACTTCAATAGAAAACTAATTTTGTAGAAGAAAATCATACCTGTCAATCCTGCATGAAGCCAGCACTACAGAGGCAGAAGGGTGGGTAAGAGCAGAGGACTTTGTAGCCCGTACAAAGGGCCACCAGGATTGCACTTGAACAAGTCCTATAACCTTCTATTCTTGAGTTTCCTCATTTATTACTGTAAAATGGGGCGGTAATAGTACTTCCTGCATATGAAGAGTATAGAACCTGTAGTAGAGCTGCTGCTGTTGCTACTGCTATTTTTTGTTATTTTTTGGTATTTTTGTTGGGATATGAGAAGAGCCAATCGTTTTTCTTTAAAGGTCCTAAAATAAGTCAGTCATTCACTGGTGGTTAAGAGGTTACTCCGGCAAGCTGGTTATGCCTGCAAGAGACTTTGACCATATGTGAAGATGAATTCCCATGCCAGAGGAATTCATGCTAGCTAAATATGAGAAACATTCCCAGGGCACGCTGTTTTCCAAAGCCAGTTCTGCTGTACTGGAGATCCTGTCCAACAGGACCAGTTTTCTCTTCATTAAGCTGTGAGAGTCCCAGAGGCTTAAGGAAGTGGCAACAAGGAGGGTACTGATGCTAGCCTCTTTCTTGAAACAATAACTAGCAAACTTCAAAAGAAGTATATGTACAAAGTAGATGTTCTGGGCTTTTTAAAAAAAAATTTGAAAGAAGATTTGGTATACAGCGTAATAAATAGGACAAGGAAATAGACGTGTGGAAGTGGAATCCAGGTTCACTAAGGTAAGGAGGGTTGGTGAGGAGTGGGGGCTGTCTCAGAGTTTAGAAAAGGTAGTTATCATTCTGTAACCTTTTAGGTGTTCAAAAATACAACTCAGTAAGTGTAGAACATGGTAAAGAGGGTGAGAGAAGAAGATAGGGACCATTGGATCAGTGAGATTGTTCTAGTTAGTCTTTTAAGAGCCAGATTTAAAAACTATGGCTGTTAATAGCCATCTCTATTCCTAACTAGTGAGACTGAATGTTATTTTGATACACTTATCCATAGAGTACAGATCGAAATGGTTAAATGTAAATGCCGTTTCCTATCAAATCAGTGAATATAAAGGAGATGATGATGTTCCCTGTTGTTGAAAGTGTAGTGTGAGAGGCGCTCTGATGACATAGTTATTGGCAATGTAATTGATAGAACCTTTAAAGTACTATGTTACTAGGTATAAAGAATGTTCTCCCTTTAAAATAATTTTTACAATTCTGATTCTTATCATTAAGAAATAGAGGATCAGGAAGTTCCCATTGTAGCACAGTGGAAACAAAGCTGACCAGTATCCATGAGGATGTGGGTTCGATCCCTGGCCTTGCTCAGCAGGTTGGGGATCTGGCATTGCTGTGAGCTATGGTGTAGGTCGCAGATGCAGCTTGGATCCTGCAGTTCTGTGGCTGTGGCATAGGCTGGCAGCTGTAGCTCTGAATGGAATCCTAGCCTAGGAACTTCCATATGCCACGGGTGCGACCTTAAAAAGCTCAAAAAAAAAAAAAAGGATCAGATAAAGATTTATGCCCAAAAATGTTAATCAAATCATCATTTGTAATGAAACATGGGAAGCCATCTAAATTTCCACCACTATTGGAGTGGTTAAATTATGTGACAACTATCACATTTTGCCCCAGTATTTTAGTGGGTTTTTAAAAATTGAAGTATCATTGATTTACAATGTAGTGTTAATTTCTGCTGTACAGCAAAGTGATTCAGTTACACATGTGTATATACACATACATATATATGTGAGTATACATATAAGTGTATATATTTATATACACATGCTTTAAAAATAGTCTTTTCCATTATGGTTTTTCATAGGATATTGAATATAGTTCTCTGTGTTATTAGTTCTCCATGCCACACAGTAGGACCTTGTTTATCCCCTTTGTATATAGTAGCTTCCATCTGCTAATCCCAAACTCCCACTCCATCCTTCCCCCACCCACCTCCCCCTTGGCAACCACAAATCTGCTCTCCTTGTCCATGAATCTGTTGCTATTTTGTAGATAATTTTAGGAATGAGAATCTTAGTGTAGAGAGTGTCACTTTTTTAAAAACTAAAATCCAGTGGGAGGAATGCAGTGGTTGAAGCTAGACTTTGTAGAAAAGCATTAAATATTATCCAGAGCAGACAAAAATCCAGCTATTGAAAACTGAAGAAATGGGAAAGTATACTTAGAAAATTAATCATCAGACACTTATGGGGGTGTCTTTTGTGTACTTGCCACTGTGCTAGAGATCCAAAGATGAATCAGAAGTGGTCCTTGCCCTCAAGCTTACAGTCTGGTGGTAGGATAGACAAACATACAGTGAGTCATTAGGAAACCGTGTGGTACATCCAGTAGCAGAGGAATGTCAGGCTGTTAGAGTGAGCAGAAAAGGGCTGCTAATTCAGGCTGCATGGGTTAAAAGGAACCCTTTGTGGAAGGGGATGAAGAAGGTTGCTTTTAAAATGTATAGTGAGTGAGCTAGATGATGAAGAAAAGGGGGGCCGTCATTCCAGAGGAGGAAGGAAGGACAAAAGCCAGGGCCTGGAGGCGAGATGCATCACAGTGCGTTTGGGGAGTCACTGGAGCGTAAGGAGGCAGGCGGGTTAGTGCTTCGGGTGTCAGGCTGCTGAGGTTGCAGGGAGCAGATAACGGTGCCCTCTTCAGAATCCTAAAGATCTTTGACTTGGTCTTCCACGTAGTGGTTATTCAGGGGTTTTAAGCAAAGCATGACAATGAGATTTGCAAATTAGGAAGACTCTATATGGTGTGTGGTTTAGAGGTACAAGACTAAAGGCAGGAAGAACGTTAATGGTCTTTACTGAAGTGAACCTAGAACACGAAGGGAACAGGACAAGGAGAAGGACAAAAACCTATGGTAGGATCAATGAAACAGAAAAGAAAAATCCATTGTGTGTGTTGTAATACCAGTTTGTTAAAATGTTTCTCTACATCTGTATGTATCCAGAAACAAGACACGTAGAATAATAACAACTGTAAGGACCTTATTTGGACTATAATATAATTATGTTCATAGTGATTCTTTTTAAGTAGTAGGCCTTCAGGAACCAATACCTTCTTTTTTTCTTTTTCAAGTATTTTGCTTTGAACACGGATTCCTTCTATAATCATAAAAGCGATGTGTCCTTTTCCAAGTAGTAGGAGAAAGATTAAAGAGAGTACTGGGATTAAGATATTGGTCAGATTTAAGGATGGGACTGCTATGAAAAGGAACCCCATAAAGTGTTGACAAAAAAAATATTAGGACCAAGTGAAGTCGCAAAGAATCACATAGTGTGTGACTGCAGTTAGAAGAGTAATCAAGCTCAGAGCAGTAACTAGAAGCGGTTTGGGGTGGAATCAGAGCTGCAGCTGCTGGCCTACATCACAGCCATAGCAGTGCCAGATCAAGCTGCATCTGTGACGATACCACGGCTCATGGCAACACCAGATCCTTATCCCAGAGCAAGGCCAGGGATCAAACCTGAATCATCCTCATGGATACTAGTCAGGTTCGTTACTGCTGAGCAATGATAGGAACTCCACACACCTACTTTTTTGAGAAATTCCAGTTTTGTCTTGCTAAGGTTAGAATTACCTTACTGTATTTGCCTTTGCTGTATAATGTTAACCATTACCCAGTGTTTTTGAATGTTATTGAAGGCTGGCCTAGGGTCTAGAATATTTCTCCTTTTTTCCCTAAGAAAATTTCTACTAAAATTTTCTTTTTAAAAGATGCGTCTTTTTCTTAAAAAACTCAAAGAAGTTCCTGCCATGGCTGAATGGAATTGATGGGTGGGGGTGTCTCTGCAGTGCCAGGATACAGGTTCAATCCCTGGCCTGGCACACTCGCTTAAGGATCCAGTGTTGCCGCAGCTGTGAAGTAGGTTGCAACTGTGGCTTGGATTGGATTCCAGGCTTGGGAACTCCATATGCTGCAGGGAATAAAAAAAACCCCAAACCCCCAAAACAAAATAAAGCAACAACCAAAAAAAAAAACTCCACAAACAAAAGCAGAGGTATATGCTTGTTCTTGTTTTTTATGAGAAGTCAACAGTATTAACCTCCATTAGAAAGGTGGATTAATTTTCTCCACATTGAGGGAATTGTTTAGTCATTTGAGACCATATAATTTGTAAGAAAAAGTTTAATTATAAAAAAGCGTGCTCTAATTTAAAAGCCTGGAAGACATAGCATGCTTCATCAAATTTCATAAAACGCTGTTTTTCTTTGACACAATTGTAGTAATGTTCAGCTTGTGTTGTCTAAATTATTTAATAAACAAGATTTAGAAGAAGATTGCTAGATTTATAACATCTGTTTGATTTTGAAAGTCCCTAGTAGGAGCTAAATGAGCTTAAATTTTTATGGTCATTTAAAAGTATCTTCAAGGAGTTCCCGTCGTGGCACAGTGGTTAACGAATCCGACTGGGAACCATGAGGTTGCGGGTTTGGTCCCTGCCCTTGCTCAGTGGGTTAACGATTTGGCGTTGCCGTGAGCTGTGGTGTAGGTTGCCGACGCGGCTCGGATCCCGCGTTGCTGTGGCTCTGGCGTAGGCCGGTGGCTACAGCTCCGATTGGACCCCTAGCCTGGGAACCTCCATATGCCGCGGGAGCGGCCCAAGAAATAGCAACAACAACAACAACAAAAGACCAAAAAAAAAAAAAAAAAAAAAAAAAAGTACCTTCAAGAAGTGTTTAGAATTTGGTTAATTTTTTCCAGGCCTATCAATTGATTCTGCTTTGCTTTTCTTAGATACATATAAGAATCTGCTTTATATAAAAAAAATAAAGTGGAGTATCTTATTTCTGTTTTTGTCACATAATTTTATTAAAATAAAACAGGTACAGAAAACTGCACAAAATAAATGTGTTTCTTAATCACAGGGCAGATACCCTTGTGATCACCACCTGACTCAAGAGAAAAAAAAAAAAAAATCACACCCCAGAGGTCCGCTTATGTCCCATCCTAGTCCCAGCCCAGGCCTTGCCTCTATTAGTAACCACCATCCTGGTTTGTAGTAATTACTTCCTGTGTTTTAAAAAAGTTTTATTATCCAGTGTAGTTCTAGACACTATAGTTTAGCTCATTAAAAAAATTGATTTTCTTTTTAAAATCTCTTAAAAAACAGTGCTGTATGGCAGCACTGTGCAATAATGGGAGCCACATACATGATTTAAAATTTTTTAGTAGCCACATTATAAAAAGCAGGAAAAAATGCAATTAATGTTAATAATATACTTTAGATATATCCAGAATATTATTTCAATGTTTAATCAGTGTAAAAATTATTGGTATATATATGGGAGAGTACTAAATATTTGAAATCTGGTGTGTGTTTTATAGTTGTAGCACATCTCAGTTTATTCTAGAGGTGGCCATTTGAAAGCCCCTTTTAGCTGGCTGCTGTATGCTTGTGACATACCCCATCATTTTTGGGGTGTACTTTGTTAACTTTCTATTTTTCGCAATATTCCAGACTTGTCTTGTACCCGTCCTGTTTCAGTAACCCTGGAATTGGCCATTTATCTTGGGAGTCCTGGTTCCTTTTAGTGCTGATGGATCTAAAGACGGAGATGTGGTGCTGAGTGTGTGCATTGCTCCTAGGGGGCCTTTGTTAGATGGTCAGAGGTAGGGAATACATGCATGTATATGTGTGCATGTGTGCATATACATATGTAGGTAAATACAGATGTACATACATGTGCTTGTATGTAACTCTACATACACTTTTTATTTTTACTTTTTGTAATCATGAATTCACATCATACTTCCAATTCTAGTCTATCCGCTTCATTTTGTGTGGTCCTTCATTCACAGTGAAAACTCTGACACTCGGCAATATCAACCTGTTCACTTATTTTTCAATCCTGTAATTCATCATCTAGTATAGTTTCCAAATTGTGTCTGTCACTTCCCACTACAAAAAACAAACAAACAAAAAACCAAAAAAAACAAAGCCACTGGAAAGACTTAGGGAATTTATGGGCTCTTTTCTCCCTGCCATTCAGAGTATACAGCCAATCAAATACAGTCTTTGTAAATTGCTTGAATTACTTCTTTTTCCTTCCCTTTCCCCTTCAGTGTGGTTATGGTATTCATTTGAAATACAAGGAATATTTTTTTTCCCCTGTTTCAGGTGCTTCTCCCCCTATCTATTCTTACTGATTTAATTATATATGTGACGTCGCTAAGTTTCCAAAGGTTAAAACTACCTAAGATGCATCTAGGGAAGTGTTCCTCCCTCCTACTTCTGTTTCACCCTGTGTCCTCCACCCCTTGTGGGTAACTTCCATCACTGCTTTCATAGCTTATCTGTCTTATGTTTCATTTTATAAGGATAGGCAAATAAATACATGCTTTCTTCTTTTCCCCTTCCTTCTCAGGTACTGTTCTAAGGGACAGAAAGTAGACCCATGGTGGCCTAGGGCTGGAGATACTGGAGGCAAATGAGGAGTGACAGCTAATGGGCACAGGGTTTCTTTGTGGTTTGACGAAAATATTCTAAAATTGCAGTGATGGCTACACAACACTAAAGATACAGAAACCATTGACTTGTGCCCTTTAAATGGGTGTGTTGTTTGGCATATAAATTTTCTCTCAATAAATATTTTTCTTTTTAAGGGAGAAACTCTCTTTGCACTTAGCTTATTTTACATGCAACTGTGTCTCCTGGAAATTACTTGACATGCATAGAGATTGTGCTTTTTACAAATCACAGCTAGAAAGCCTTTCCCTATCCTCATGTTAAAGAGGAATTCACCTCTCATTTCTTTTAGGACTTGGTGAGTTTTATGCATTGGGAGTTTATTCTTCAGTGTGGTTTGAAGAATGGATCTAATATTGTCTTTTTTCCAATAGCTATCCAGTCATACTATCTCTTTTTATTAAAAAGGCTGTCTCTGCCTCAGTGGTTTGTGAGAGATCTCCATCATATGGTAGAGACGGGTCTATTTCTGGACTTTTTGATTCCACTGGCATCTTTGTGTATATGTGTGCTACGTACTGTCTTAATGAAAGAGGCTTTTTAATGGGTTTTAATATTTCTCATGCTCTTCCTTTTCAGTGTGTTCCTAGCTATTCTTGTATGTTTATTTTCACATTTGAACTTTATAAAAAAACAACTATTAAACTACCATAAAAGAGCTCCTTGCAATCCTGGGGATTTCATTAAATTTATCCATTACCTTAAGGAGAACTCACATCTCACTCTTAGCACTCCTTCAGATATAGATGTAATTCCATTCACCTTCTCTTTCCTCACTCTTTGTGCTGTTGTTTACTTTTCCATACGGGTAATGAGCCCTGCCTTCCAATGTTGTTGTTTTTGCTTTAAACATCAGTTGTCTCTTTCAGGAAATTGAGAAGAAAAAAAAAAGGTCTTTTATATCTCTGCACGTATTGACCACATCCAGTACTGTTGAGTGATTTCTGTAGGTCCCAGTTTCCACCTGGTACCCTTTGACGACCTTGAGATGTCCTTAGGAAGGGCACGGGACAGCTCTTAATTTGTTCGAATCTCACCTCCTTGTGTGTTCTCGAAGTGGTGGGAGAGGACATTTCTTGCCTTGTTTCTGATTTTATGGGAAGAGCATTCAAGATGCTAAGACTAATGGTATTTTGGTCATTTTGTTATGACTCAGTGGGCTGACTATACATTTCCTGTAAAACTGAAAATGACTTGGCAATTTGTATGTGAGAGACTTGCTGTTTTAGGTCTCATCCCAGGCTCATTGCATTTGTCGCTTACATACTGCTAGTCACCCCACTGTAAGGCTTAGGAAATGCCGCAAGGCAATTTTAATATTAGACTAAGCAAACCGTAATTAGGAATGTAAATCTGCTCAAAGCCCCTTTTGTTCTGTAATATGCTGTACAGTCCCAAATTAATGATGTTTTGGTCGTCTTTATTACCTTCTTCATTAATTGAACAGTGGTAGTGTTGACTGTTTGGGAACCAGTATTGTTCCGCACCTGTATGTGTATTTCTATTCTGTTTAAAACCAATCAGTTTAAAAGATGAACTGTTTGGTTTCGGCCTTTGTTTAAAAGTAGGTGTGGCTGCTAGGTTTAAGTTTAAGTCTCTTTATCATATAAAGGATAAAATGAATAATATAATCTCTAAACAATATATGCAGGCTATAAATGAATGTTGTATTAATTTTTACTAATGAATTTTGGAAAGTTCTTCCCAAATAGGGATTCTAGTCACTGAGCTTCAGGGACTCCGTTTTTCCCTTTGCCATCAGCAAGCACATCAGTACACCATCATTGTACACGGAGTGGGGAGGAGTGGGGAGTGTCGTGAGTGTCGTTATGTCACCAGTGTGGAGGTGATTAGGTCAATTAGCAAGGAAAGACGAGCTTTTCCCCTAAAAGAGAACATGAGAGAAATAAGATTGGGATTGGCATTTCAAGTGGGCTGAACTTCAACCAAGTTGCCCTCTTTGAGAGGACTTAGGTTAAGTGTTGATGGAAGTCTGTACTTGGGCAAGTTTTATATGGTAGTTTTGCCCTTTCACTAAGAACTCTTCCTAGATATATATTTTTTTTTTGTGTGTGAGAGTATAATTTTTTATTTATTTTAATTTAATTTTTTTACAGAATAAATATATATATATTTAAACACAATTACATTCAACACAGATATTATATCATGGATCTTAAGAAACAGATTAAGTGACTCCCTCTGGAGAAGTAGAATGGAAAATATGCTGAGACAAATAGGAAATTTATTCTATACTTTAATCCCATTGTGTATGGCTTTCATTTTTACTACTTAGTATTATCTATTACATTTCAATTTTGCTTTAAAAATTAGCATTATATTAAAATTGTGTATATTATGCAATTAAAATTTATAAAGAAAGCCTTATATACCATTAAATATTTTATAAAGCATAATAAAAAGAATAACAAAAATAATACACCCTCTGAAAATAAGTAAAATATAAAATGCATGAATTGGTTAAAAAAACAGTGTAATTATATAAATATGTCCTCACAATTTGTTACATCTTATTGAGTCTTCAATATAGGCATTACACCATTCTAGGTGATGTGATAAACAAGACTTTATAGACCTTACATTGTACCATGGAAAGAATGGTTATTAATAATACAATTGTAGAACTATGTAATTTAATTGGACAGTTGCATTATTTAATTATAATTATCATAAATTCTTTGATGGAGAGGAAATCAGAATCAGATTGAAGAAGACTTCAACATTCCAAGAATGGTGTCAAATGACCCCTTTCATGGTGGATTATGGACTTATTTACTATGAGATATATTTCTTCTCCAGAGATTCCTTGTTTGTGTATCAATTGTAGATTTTTGGTTTGCAGTTATTCTGAAGTTTTGATATGAGTTTATATGTATATGAGATTGTTTTAAGTTGTTGTTCTCTTAATTGCAAGTACATCTCCAGTGTCCTGCATTTGTACCCACCTCTTCTCATAATTTCTGATTTTGGTGGTATAATTGTGCATGGATGATTTCATATATTTACTGCATATATGCCTTTACTGGTGAGCCTTGTCATTTGTGGAATATTTGCTTCCTGTTGCTGTCTTGTCTTTTCTGCCTAGAGAAGTTCCTTTAGTATTTGCTGTAAGGCTGGTTTAGTGTTTCTGAATTCTCTCAGCTTTTGCTTCTCTGTGAAAGTTTTGATTTCTCCCTCAAATCTGAATGAGAGCCTTGCTGGGTAAAGTAATCTTGGTTGGAGGTTTTTTCCTTTCATCACATTAAGTATATCATGCCACTCCCTTCTGGCCTGCAGAGTTTCTGCTGAAAAATCTGCCGATAACCTTATTGGGGTTCCCTTGTATGTTACTTGTTTCTTTTCCCTAGCTGCTTTCAAGATTTTCTTTGTTTTTAATTTTGGTCAGTTTGATTAATATGTGTCTCGGTGTATTCCTCCTTGGGTTTATTTTATATGGTACTCGTTGTGCTTCCTGGATTTGAGCGAGTGGTTCCTTTCCCATGTTAGGGAAGTTTTCGGCTATTATCTCTTGGAATATTTTTTCTGTCCCCTTCTCTCTCTCTTCTCCTTCTGGCACCCCTATAATACGGATGTTGGTGCATTTCATGTTGTCCCAGAGTTCTCCGAGACTCTCCTCATTTGTTTTCAATCTTTTTTCTCTTTTCTCTTCTGCATCCGTAATTTCCACTAATCTGTCCTCCACCTCGCTTATTCGTTCTTCTGCCTCCTGTATTCTGCTGTTAGCTGCTTCTAGTGCATTTTTTATTTCAGTTATTGTATTTTGCATCTTTTCTTGTTTATGTTTTATATCTTGTATCTCTTTGCTTAGTGTTTCCTGTAAGTTCTCCATCTTTGCCTCCAGTTTATTTTTTTATTTTTTTAGTCTTTTTGTCTTTTTTTTTGTTGTTGTTGTTTTGTTGTTGTTGTTGCTATTTCTTGGGCCGCTCCCGCGGCATATGGAGGTTCCCAGGCTAGGGGTTGAATCAGAGCTGTAGCCACCGGCCTACGCCAGAGCCACAGCAAAGCGGGATCCGAGCCGCGTCTGCAACCTACACCACAGCTCACGGCAACGCCGGATCGTTAACCCACTGAGCAAGGGCAGGGACCGAACCCGCAACTTCATGGTTCCTAGTCGGATTCGTTAACCACTGCGCCACGACGGGAACTCCTGCCTCCAGTTTATTTGCAATGTCTTGCATCATCTTTAGCATCAACAATCTAAAGTCTTTTTCCTGGAGGCTGAGAATCTCCTCATTGCTTAGCTGATTTTCTGGGGTTTTTCCTTTCTCCCTCATCTGAGTTATAGTTCTCTGTCTTTTCATTTTTACAGGTTTTTGGTGTCGTGACCTTTTTATAAATAACAGAGTTGTAGCCTCTCTTACTTCTGAGGTCTGCCCCCCTGTGGCTGAAGTCAGGGCTTGCTGTAGGCTTCCTGATGGGAGGGGCTGATGCCTGCCCACTGGTAGGTGGAGCTGATTCTAATCCCTCTGGTGGGTGGGGCTTAGTCTCTGGATGGGATTAGAGGCAGCTGTGTGCCTGAGGGGTCTTTAGGCAGCCTGTTTACTGAGGGGCAGGGCTGCGATCCCACCTGGATTGTTGTTTGCCCTGAGGCTATTCAGCACTGACTGACTGACTGATGGGTGGGGCCAGATTATCCCAAAATGGCCCCCTCCAGAGAAAAGCAGCTGCTGAATATTCCCAAGAGCTTTGCTTTCACTGTCCTTCCCTCACAACAAGCCACATACACCCCTGTTTTCCTAGTAGGTCCTCCAAGAACTGCAGTCAGGTTTGACCTGGGTTCCTGTGGAGACCTCGCTCTGCCCTGGGACCCCGTGCACGTGAAAGTCTGTGTGCGCCTTTTAAGAATGGGGTCTCCATTTCCCCCAGTGCTGTGGAGCTCCTGTGCACAAGCCCCACTGGCCTACAATGCCAGATGCTCCAGGGGCTCTTTCTCCCAGTGCCAGATCCCCGCACATGAGGGTTTGATGTGGGGCTCAGAACTCTCACTCCTGTAGGGTGAGTCTCTGTGAACCAGTTAGTTTTCAGTCTGTGGAGCTTCCCATCCCGGAGGTATGGGGTTGTTTATATCGCAAAATCGCCCCTCCTACCTCTTGATGTGGCCTCCTCTTTTTCTTCTAGAGTAGGGTATCTTCTTTAAGGTTTCTGGTCCATTTGGAGATTGCTCAGCCTTTAGTTGTGAATTTTGTTGTTCTTAGGAGAGAAGTTGAGCTCCAGTCCTTCTATTCCACCGTCTTAATCCTCCCCGAACTCTCCTAGATATTATAGATGACAATTTTGTGAGGAATCCCATTTGGATGCCCATATTTGAGTAACCTTTCCTATGAATATTTTACATTTCTCCATATTTTTTTAAAAAAAATATCTATTTGTTGGAGTTCCCATCATGGCTCAGCAGTTAATGAACCTGACTAGGATCCATGAGGATTCAGGTTCAATCCCTGGCCTCACTCAGTACTTTAAGGAGCTCCTGTCTTGCTGTGGTGTAGGCTAGTGGCTATAGCTCCCAGTCCATGGGAGCTCCTCTCCATATTTAAGAAAATATTTTTGTAAACCAAATTTTAATGATGACTGTTCTGTAACTGATCATTTAAAAGTATTAAGCAAAAACTACCATGCTTTGTCACAGACTTTCCAACTCTGGTCTGTTACTTCAGTAAGTGACCACTGATGGTGCCTCTTCTGAAAGACATTCTATATTCTTTCACTTAAACATTAACAGTGGCTTTATGAAGTAGATAGGATTAAATCTTATTTTACAGATGAGAAAGTTAGGGATTAATTAACCTTACTGAGGTCACAGAGGTGTGGAGCTGTTTTTTAAGCACATCTCTTTGATTTCCATTATCTCATGCTTTCAAAGATCCTTGGATCGTTTGCATAATGCAGGGAATATATATATACACAACAGCAAATCCTTGAAGCCTAGAGTTCCTTCCCTTTACCCTCATCAAATCTAGTTATTGGAAGATTCATTATGAAAGAGTGAACTTGGAGTTCTAGTTGTGGCACAATAGAAATGAATCCAACTAGGAACCATGACGTTGCGGGTTTGATCCTTGGCCTTACTCAGTGGGTTAAGGATCAGGCATTGCCGTGAGCTGTGGGGTAGGTCTCTGACGTAGCTTGGATCTGGCATTGCTGTGGCTATGGCATAGGCCTGCAGCTGTAGCTCTGATTCGACCTCTAGCCTGGGCACCTCTGTATGGTGTTGGTTTGACCCTAAAAAGCAAAAAATAAATAAATGAAAATAAAAATAGCAACTGACTTGTGTTTGCTTGCTCCATCCCCCACCTCTCTCTCAATATATAACTGAGAAAAAATGCAAGGGAACCATGTAAGTCAGTAGCTAGTTGCCAGCCTCTAAGTAACAGGAAGTTCGCTAAGATGATTCTTAATTACTATTCCACATTTCTGTGTATTTTAGAACAAATTAGACTTCCATCTTCTCATATTGCCAATTAGATGAATACACAATATCTTTTCAGTGTTTAAATAATATGTGCTTTTATTTTCCGAGCTCTGGATTATTAACTATTGTATTTAGCTCTTCAACTGTCTCAATTTATGGCTCAGAGATGCTTATTTTAAAACCCTGGCCCTGGGAGTGCTTTAGGTTTCAAATGTAATGTATGCTTTTAACAGAGTTATTCTAGGCATTCTCCCATTTGGTCTTGCCATTCTGGATAAAATATATATCTCTTTTTCCAGGCATTGCATTATTTCTAAGCGTTGCTTTGAATGAAAGACATAGGTGCCTTGTGAAAAGCTGTGTAACATATTTGAGCTTTTGTATACATCTCATCAAAAAGAAATGGAAATGTGTATATGTAAAGCTGAATCATTTCGTTGAAATTTTCACAACATTGCAAATCAGCTATACTTGAATAAAACTTTAAAAAATGAAAAAAAAAAAAGAGGAAATACTAATTAAGGCACATGGAATTCCCATCATGGCTCAGTGGCTAATGAACCCGACAAGTATCCTTGAGGATGTGGGTTTGATCCCTGGCCTTGTTCAGCGAGTTAAGGCTCCAGTGTTGCTGTGAGCTGTGATGTAGGCTGGCAGCTACAGCTCCAATGCGACCCCTAAGTTGGGAACCTCCATATACCAAGGATGAGGCCCTAAAACAAAAGAGAAAAAAAAAATTAAGACACAGATGAAAGTAGCTAGTGACACTGTTGATTTTGTTGTCCTTGTTGTGCTTGTGACCTTCTCTTGTTCCTCATGAGGTGTCCAGTACTGGCCATAGTCTGCTGCCTTCATGGTAATATCTGGTCAGAGGAACAAATTTTTTTGTTTGTTTTTTAGGGCCATACCCACAGCATATGGAACTTCCCAGTCTAGGTGTCACATTGGAGCTACAGCTGCCTGCCTACACCACAGCCACAACAATTCAGGATCCGAGCCACATCTGTGATGTACACCACAGCTCACAGCAATGCCGGATCCCCTACCCACTGAGGACAGGGATCGAACCCACATCCTCATGGATTTGTTTCCACTGTGCCACAAGGGGAACTCCCAGAGGAACAAATTGTAACCATGTGTTTTGCTTGACTCCTTATAAGGCATTGACACAAAGGTGGTTTATGCTAAGAATGATGAGGAAAGTGGGGGTGCTGGAGTTTGTCCACAGAGAATAAGGAACTTTTTTTTTTTTTTTTTTTACTGTTTATAAATATTCTTGAGAGTTTTTTGTCATTGTTGTTGTTTGCTTTTATGGTTGTACCCGTGGCATATAGAAGTTCCTGTGTCAAGAACTGAATCCAAGCCACAGCTGGCACCTATGCCAAGCTGCAGCAATGCCAGATCATTAACCCACTGCACAAGGCTGAGATTGGAGCCCATGTCATCACAGAGGCAATGCTGGATCCTTAACTGGCTGTGCCCCAGTGGGAACTTTTTGAGAGAAAATTTTATTAGATGCAGTGCAGGTTAGTTTTCATTTTTTTGGGTTTTTTTTTTTTTTTTTTCTGCCTGCACCGTCAGCATGCGGAAGTTCCTGAGCCAAGGATTGCACTCACACCACCACTGTCGAAAATTGTGCCACAGCAGTGGCAACGCAGGGATCCTTAACCCTCTGCACCATACAGGAACTTCCTATGCAGTTTAGTTTTTGAAACTGTTCTCACTGTTTTTAGCTTCTCTCCCCTAATTCAGTGTTGAGTCACAATGATTCATTCATGTAAGGTTGCTTTTCTTCCGAAGAGCTCAAGGCTCTTTAATAGGGAATATTTATGATCTTGATATCTGCTCACAGTGGGCACGTGGAGAGCTAAAGTTGATGACTAGTTGTCAGTGATAACTAGTATATCTACCACTTCATTAGAGCTGCCTTCTGTTGACTGGACTGTGGAAAACTCGGCTTTGTTTCAGACCTGTCCCTGTAGGAGTAAATGCCTTGCTTCATTTGCAGGATGTTCCTCTTACCCCAAGTTCCCCAGTAGACAGATCTTCTCCTGGCAGAAATGAGTGGGGCTCCCTTCAGTGAGTTGAGCATTTTATGAAGTGCATTCTGTCACTTTTTAAAATCCTAGAGCAGAAATTCCACTTGTATTGGTGAGAGTGGAAGCCTATGCCCAGCATCACTTTAGCCCTTGGACAAGTAAATATACATCACTACTGGTAGCAGGACCATTAGGCGCCCATTACTTCTGCTCACTTTTTGCCTTTGTGGCCAGGGTTCTTAGAGCGCTAGGCACAAAGCCTTGCAGATATTGGGTGTGGGGTAGATGTGTTTGCTTCGTGGTGTTTTTACTTCTCTTGTCTTTCCTGCCGGTGATTTCTAAATAGACAACCCAATAGCAGTCTGGCAAAGTTCACAGTCACCTCACAACTTCCCACCTTGTCTGTTTTTAACAGTTCCTTGAGCTCCTCATTGACAGATGTCAGAGAAAGAGAAGGAATGTGTTTCTCCCTCAGATGCCAAGGGGACCCCAAAAGAGACTCATTGTAACAGGCAGTACTGGGCTTACCAAGCACATGCTTTTAATGCTTAAAAAAAAGTCCTAGATAAATGCAAAGTGGCAGTTTTTACAATTTTATATACATGTTACATCATAGTAATTTTGTCATTCTAAAATTGTTTTGATTTTTAAACATTTAAAAAAACACAGATAATTTTTTAACTAGTAGCTTGTTGGGGGTAGTATGAATATAATTGACACTTTAGCATCTAACCAAAATTCTTTTACTTCTAAAGCTAAATTGCTAATTCCAAGGAACAGTGTGCTGACAGTACCTGCAATTAAGGAGCTCTCAAATCTGTAGATGACAATTTTGTATTTTTCCAGCATGTGTTTCTGTTAATAAAAAGCAATGATTCCTGCTTTCTCTTTCAAACCTTAAACTGGTAACATATCAATATTCATCCATATTACTGTTAGTGCACTGGTATAGTATAACATCACTTTATCATCACAAATGGACAAATAGTTTATTTACATGAGAGCTTCCCCCCCCCATACATTATTCTTTTGTCTTTTTTTTTCTGAATTGCCAGCCTATTAACTAGCTTTCTTCCTCGCTCTGAAGTGGAAGGCACGAAATGTCTTTTTTCCCGGGCATGAAAAAAAGATGTTTCTGCTCTATGCCTTCCTGCAAAACCTGGGATTCTGTAAAATCACCCACTAAAATATCAAAGCTTAAGAGAAAAATAGGTTCTGGCCACTCAAAATTTAGGCAAGTTTGTAACCAGATGATTACCTCAAGTACCAAAAAAAAGCAAAAAAACAAAAACAACCAGTACTTAGGTAGATAATTTGAGGGGTAAGCCCAGGCAGATAGCTCAGAGTGGCAGGAGGCTGCTGCAGGGAGATTAAGAATGTATGAAAGCACCTTAATCTCTGTAGCAGCTTCAGAATTCAGCAAGCATCCTGTGAGGGGCACTGGTTATGCTTCAGCTCTCTGGCTTTGTCACTTCAGACCTACCTAGCTGCTCCAATCTTGGCTGGGTTCTCTTCGCTAGCAGCTGTCTTCTTTATGGACCAGGACTCGGGCCTCCTGGAGTTTTGTCCATTAACTGAATTCTGTCTTAAAAAATTGATTTGGACAAATAGCCAATATGTGGAAACAGCCTAAGTGCTGGTTGATGGATAAAATATGTGGTCTCTACATACAAGGGAATATTATGGAGCCTTAAAAGGGGAGAAAATTATGGGAATTTCTATTGTGGCTCAGTGGGTTAAGGACTGAAGAGTGTCTCTGAGGATGCCGGTTTGATCCCTAGCCTTGCTCAGTGGGTTAAGGATCCAGTGCTGATGTAAACTGCAACGTAGGTTGCAGATGAAGCTTGTATTTGGTGTTGCTGTGGCTGTGGTATAGGCTGCAGCTACAGTTCCACTTCGACTTTTGGCCTGGGAAGTTCCATATACTGCAGGTGCAGCTCTAAAAGAAAAAGAAGAAAAAAGGGAGAAAATCCTGACTCATGCTGCAGCGTGGATGAACCTTAAGGACATTATGCTCAGTGAAATAAGCCAGGCACAAAAGGACATATATCCTTCCACTATATGAGGTACCTAGAACAGTGAAATTCATGGTAGAATAGTGGTCGCCAGGGGCTAGGGGGAGATGGGAGTAGGATGGGAATGGGAGAGCACCTATATTGAGTAATAATGACTCAGTTTCAACCCTGGCCCAGTAACTTCCATACACCATGGGTGTGGCCATTAAAAAAAAGTTCTAGAGATGGATGAAGATGATGGTTATGAAACAATGTGAATGTACTGAACTGTACACTTTAAAATGATTAAAATGGTAAATTTTATGTTGTCTGTTTTAAAACAAATTTTTAAGCAGAGATTTCTAAAATGCACTTTGTGATAGCTGGTCTTTTATCTGTTGCGTTGCAAATAGTTCTCTTGCATTGTCATTTGTCTGTAGATTCATAGCTCTTGGCTGTACAGATGCTTTATATTTTATGGAGTCACATGCATTGTATTTTGTGTTTATAAAGGTCATCTTCACTCCCAAGATCATAAAAATATAGTAAGTTTTGCCCATGTTTTCTTCTAGCATTTTCACTTTTTTTTTTTTTTTGTTTTCCTTGTCACCCTGACCCATGGCATGTGGAAGTTCCTGGGCCAGAGATTGACTCTGAACCACATTTGCGACCTGCGCTACAGCTGCGGCATCACCAGATCCTTAATCCACTGCGCTGGGCCAACCAGCAGCGCTACAGAGACAAGCTGGATCATTAACCTTCTGCGCCACAGCAGGAAGTCCACTTTCATTTTTTTAAAAATCTTTAAATCTTTGCTCCATATCACCTTTTTTTAATCTTTAAATCTTTACTCCATATTTTTATTTTTGGTGTTGGGAATTCAGTGGTTTAGGACAGTACAGCAAGGCTATTTCTGGTGCTTTATTATTTTCAAGGATTATTAGGACTTCAGGGAAACAACCTTGCTCTCTGTTTTGATTCTTACAAACTGCTGAATTGTAATTTGTATGCAGTTATCAGAATGGAAAGGTGAGGAGAGTGAAAGAGACATGGCAACATGAAATCTTTGTTTCTAGGGGTCTACTTGATAAATTGGGAGAATTTTTAGAACATGCTGGCCTGAGGCAAGGTTACATTTCCTTCATTCTGGATGAACTGGCTTAGCAACGGGTTTTTTGTTTTGTTTTGTTTTTTAATGTGTGAAAAACATTTGAGCAGAGGGTTGACAATGTCCTTTTAAGAAACAGTGTCTCATTTAAAAAGCATAATCCAGTTTGGAAGCAAAATAACCCTGGTACCCCAGGCTTTCCTATGAGATAACTCTTAACATTATCATGGTATATCATGGGCAACTGGCCTCAGGTGGCTGCCCTTGACAATGCAACATCTGTGTAGGGAGGAGAGCCAATGGCTTTTAGTTCCATCCTTTGGAGTCTCAGTTGTACAGAGAGACCAGCTAATTCAGTGCCTCCTTGGTGTCAGCAGGGCACTGGAATTGGGCAAGCAGGGCATTTCCTAGTGATACCTGGAAATATCATAATATTAGACCAGAGGTGGTCCAGATGCTGATATGGAAGACATTCCAAGTCCATAATCATTCTTCTCATCATTCATGGTTTGGTGATAAGAGCTGTGGGTCATCAACTAGAAGAACTTGGTCCTAATCCCTGCTTGATCACTAACTAGTTGTTTGAGGTTGGAAATTCAGTTAGCCAACATGGGACTCACTTTTTTTGTGTCTGTAAAGGAGGCAGTTGAATCAGATGATCTCTAAAGCCCCTCAGGCATCACTAATATTCTCTAATTCTCAGCCTAGAGGGCTTCTCCCTCCTTTGGGTGAATGTTCTGTTTGCTCTTCAGTGTTTGCCTTCCTGGCCCTTTGCTCATCCCACCCATCTCGTGGGAACAGACAAATTGCACTTGACTCCAGCTCTGATCAAAAAGTCAAGGGAAATGTGCACCCATTCATAGATAATTGAGCAGCTTTAAGCTTGACTTTATTCATTTTCTTTCTGTTAGGACAGTGGCATTAAAAAGTTAGACTTAACAACTTAAATATATGCCTTCATGGGTATAAGGACAATAATTCATGTTTAGGAAGTACTCAGAAAAATCTACAAATATGAGAAAGCATATTAGAAATGAAGGAGAGAGTTTTCTAACTAATACACTAAGCATAAAGAAGGATGTTGTATCACGGGGGTCAGTGCTTTGGTTAGATTGGGTCCAGGAGTGAATTTTACTTTCCTTTTCCTCCGTTGGGAAGAAGGAATTCCTGAAGATTACTTTAGATTTGACATTGAGAGAATGGGCAGGTTATGAGGGAGGACTAAAGAGTTTATTTAGCATCAAATCCATGTCAGATGCCGGAGTAGGAGTTTTAAATATATTTTCTCTCATCCTGGGAATAGTCCTACAGAATGAGTGTTACTGTCCTCATGTTTCCATTGAGAAAATTGAGGCCCAGAGAGGTTAAATGACTTCCTCAAGATTTCACAGCAAATAAGCAGTGAAAAGTAGTTCTTTCTGACCTCAAAGTGCATATTCTTTAAAATATCACTATGACCCAGGTCGACATGAGGACTCACCAGACCTGCAGGGAGAAGGTGCAGCTGCTCTGGCAGCAGCTCTAGACACTGATGGGTGTTTACCTCCACTGGAGGGAAACGTTGCACTGGCTTCTGCAGGAGACCAAGGGCCAGAGGAGAATTCAGCAGCCCTGCAGGGAGAGCCTGCACTGACTGCCCCAGCCCTCCCATAGTAGGTCCTGTGAGGGCTCTTGTAAGAGCCCCGGGCCAATTTCTAACACCCCACCTTCCCCAAGGTCCCCTCCACCCCTGCAAATGCCCTCCCCATTAGCTCCCCCTAAACTCCATCCACCTGCTCTCTCTCCTGGAATTTACTCTCCTTCCCCTCTCGTGATTTATCTTTGGATGTTTGCTCATTGCCTGTTCTTCCATATTATTTATGGTATACTTTATGTTTTAAGAATAAAATTAGAAAGTTGGACTGTGAGGGAAAAAAAATGCCACTGTGATATTGTGATTTTTATTAAGAAATATGTTTGATCTTCCTCCTCCTTTTTGGCACAGAGCTCCTAAAACTCTTGCCTCTCAGTTGCTTAGGAAATTCCAAAAGTCTTCTTTTGTTAGGTGAATGAGATGACTTTTAGACCCTAAGGAAGGATGGGTGCTGGTTGCCAGAAAAACCAACTCCGTAATTGGAGGGTTGGAACTGTGAGTCCCACCATGACCTCTGGGGAGGGGAAGGGAAGTGATTTAATCAGCCTTGCCTATGAGGAGGTGTGTGGAGGGTGGTGCTCTCCAAGCACAGAAGCTCAGAGCCCTTTCCCTGCACCTTGTCCTGTGCATCTCTTCTATTTGGCTGTTCACTTGTGCCCCTTATCATACCCTTTTATAATAAACAGGTAAATGAAAGTAATGTTTCCATGAGTTCTGAGAGCTGCGCTTGCAAATTGAACTAAAGGAGACGGTCACTGGCCCCTCCTGTCTGTAGCCGGTTTACAAGAAGCACAGGTGACAACCCTGACTTGAGCCTGGACTGACCTCTGAATGTGTATGTGATGGGGGAAGGGGAGGGGGGATTGTCCTGTGGGGCTGAGTCCTTAACCTTAGGGATCTGATGCTATCTCTGAGGTAGATAGTGTCAGAATTGTGTTAAATTGTAGGAGACGCAGCTGGTGTTGCAGAGAATTGCTTGGTGTGGGGAAAAACCTCCACACATTTGGTGATTGGAAGTGGAGTGATGTTTCCGAAGGTAAGGAAGGATGTAGTAGGAAAGAACTGGGTTTTTCCCTACATAGAAAGGGAAAAGTTGAATTTTTTCTTTCTAGCCATACTGTTTTTCATTCCTTTAGAGTCAGTGAAGATCTATTCTTTGCAAATTTAATATTGTATATATATTTTCCCTGAACATATTTTCTTACATAGGATCCCATCTGTGCTTTGAGGAAACTTAATGAGGTTGTATAATGCGAAAAATATGTGAAATTAAGTAGACCAAGATACTGCATCAATCAGGGTCTTAGTTGTAAGCAACAGTATCTGACAGGCTAGTTTAAGCAGAAAATGGATTTGTTAGAAGTGTATTGGGCAGCTCATAGCCTCTCTGGAAGGGCCTGATAAACAGGCTCAGGGTTAGAGGGCCAGGAACAGGGCCTCAAATTACACCATGGAACTGGCGGAGTGAGGACTTGCTGCTGCCTCTGTGCAGAGGGACCCTGTGGCTGGCTTGTGACACTCACACCTATATTACCAACAGCTGGCACTGCTTTGTCCTGTGGAGCTGGTTACAGTTGCAACCACCCAACACTAAGAATGGGTTCTGCATAATGGTCCCTTATCCTTGTCATTAACTTTTTAAAATTTGTTTAAAAAAAAAAAATTTGTTTTTATAGCCACACCTGCGGGCTCCCAGGTTAGGGGTTGAATCCCAGCTGCAGCTGTAGCCTGCACCACAGACATGGCAGCACCAGATTCGAGCCGCATCTTAGACCTGTACTGCAGTTTGTGGCAATGCCAGATCCTTAACCCACTGAGCGAGGCCAGGGATGGAACCCACATCCTCACGGACATTATGTTGGGTTCTTAATCCATTGAGCCACAGTGGGAACTCCATTGTCATTAACTTTTGATTCAAATATTGGGTTGGGTATTTATGATCAACATGCTCTTGCTTACTGCCTATGTTTTAGAGATGTGAAAAGGGAGTGGCTGGCATTTTCTGAGGAAGATGACTGATAAGGAAGGGGACTCATACCTGGTGGCCAAAAGAATGATACATGGCTCCCACAGGTGACAGTTGCTTTAGCAGTTCTGGGAACTTGTCGGGGTCAAATAGTCCCATCAAACCATAAGAGAGACAGCTAAAGATAAGCACATAAGGTTAAGGCAGAAATGAATTAAAGTATAAAAGCAAACACAATCTGAGTTCAAAGAAAATAAATGATATTAACTGATGAATATATAAATAAAATGTTCATACAGTAGAATAATTAGCAGTAAAAAATAGTGAAGTACTGACAAGTATTACAACTTGGATGAACCTTAAAAACATATACTAAGGGAAAGGAGCCAGTCACAAAAGACCACATATTGTTTGCTTCCATTTATATGAAATAGCCAGACTTGGCAAATTCACAGAGAGAAAAATAGATGAGTGTTTGCCTAGGACTTGGGGTATAGGGAGAAAATGAGGAGTGACTGCTTATGGGTACAGGTTTCCTTTGGGAAGGGTGAAATATCCCAAAATTGGTTGTAGTGATGGCTGCACAACTGTGTGAATATACTAAAAACCACTGAAATGTGCAGTTGAAGTGGGTGAATTGCATGGCATGTGATATCTCAATAAAGCTGCTGTTAAAGAAAAAAAGATCAAGTGGGAAAATTTAGGAAACAAGGCTCTCCATTAATCCAAGGCAGGAAAGGCACTACGAATACAAACCAGTGGCTTACCCTTATATGATTGGTGACAGTCCTCAGACCCCTTGGTCTCACCCCTTCCTTCTTCTATCCCTGGCCCAGGCAGTCTGTGTAGGGGAGGGAGCAGACCCTCTGATGGTCATTGCTGAGGGAGACCCGCTCAGCCAGTCACTGGGTGATGAATATTGAATGATATTGCCATATATGAAGTTGAACAGTTATGAGTTAGAAAAAAGAGTTTGATTCAAAGATTTTATTTAAAAGTTCCTATTTTTTCTTTATAAAAGATATATTTATAGCTGAATGTCAAGTTTTAGTTCATAAGGAAATTATATTGTGGTGGGTGGAAAATAGGATACTTGATAGTTTTATTGATATATCTGGCTATACAATCAGACTTTTTTGTATTTAAAATTAAATGTTTTTCCTTCTCTCTTGCTGTGGTAGAGTTGCCATGATTGCAGTTGAGAACATTTAGACACAATGTAGCTTTGTGGGAGAGGCGACCTTCTAGATCCAAAGGGTTTCAAGGACTCCTTTCCATTGAGCAATTACAATTAAATAGTCCTAGAAGAGGGCTTAGAAGAAAAGGGGAGAAAAAAGATTCTTATATACAGATGTGGGATGCTAGACAAGAATACATGCAGTAATTGTGACCTTGGCCTTCTCACTGTGAATTGCAGTAGAATCGCTGTCAACTAGATTCTCTGTTCTGAATACTTGTTTGCATGTGACTTTCTCCCTGTATGTAAAAAATCAGCTACAGTTTGAGGATCCTCAGCTTTGTAACCTAAGTAGAATGAGTTGGTTTACACTCTGGGAACATTCTTTGGAGAGAGGAATTACCTATGAGAAAACTGTTCCTCTTTGAGTTAGAAATCTTCCTGAATCTTGCGTGCTGGCTTGCAAGTTAACAGAGGAAAAGGCTTTCACTGAAGCAAATAAATGCAAACACTTTTGAATTAATGTTGCATTTTCAAGAGGGAACTATTTCAGCAGATGAATGAAATAGATTACATGTTAGTAAATGTGTTTGGGGCCCTCTGGCTATTTCTAGTTTTCTAGTTTCTTTTCTTCGTTTTTCTTTTTTTGCCAGGGCCACACACACGGTTTATGGAGGTTCCCAGGCTAGGGGTGCAATAGGAGTTGCAGCTGCTGGCGTATGCCACAGCCACAGCAGTGCAGGATCCGAGCTGTGTCTGTGACCTACACCATAGCTTATAGCAACACTGGATCCTTAACACACTGATTGAGGCCAGGGATCCAACCCCAAACGTCAGGGTTACTAGTTGGATTGTTTCGTTTCCGCTGCATCACAATGGGAACTCCTTTTGTTTTGTTTTTGTTTGTTTTTTTAGATCCATGCTTTAGGCACATGGAAGTTCCCAGTCTAGGGGATGAATCAGAGCTAAAGCTGCTGGCATACACCATGACTACTGCAATGTGGTATTTGAGCTGTGTGTGAGACCTACACTGCAGCTCACAGTAGCACTGATCCATAACCCACTGAGTGAGGTGAGGGGTCAAACTCGAATCCTCATGGATACTAGTGGGGTTTGTTACCAGTGAGCCACAACGGGAAATCCTGTTTGTAGTTCTGATGTTAGATGTCGGCTAAATCAGTAGGGGAAATTCACAGTTTGGGCACCAGTAATTGTAGACTAGATAATGAGAAGAGTCCAAAGAACTACGTTTGAAAAGTAGTCTTACGTAAACTTCTTCCATGTGTTATCTGGGCAGGGGTGAGAAAAGAGGGCTGTTTCTACCACAGTTAGTCCTTCAGTGGCCCCCAAACATCTATTGAGTGAAGTACAGGCTCCTTATTTAGACTCCTGATCCCCACCCATCTTTCCAATATATCACACTTAGAGCTAATGCCTTCCTCAAACTGGATTCCTTTATGCTTATCATCAACCCTTCCCTGCCTTTGTCTTAGAGCATGAGAGCACTTCTTCCCTTAACTTAGAATGTCCCATCTTTGTCCTGAATATCTCCTGGCCCAAGTCATACTCTGCCATTGCCAGCTGAGTACCTGAGGGGACCCTCTCTAGATCTCAGAATTCACTCCCTTTCTGGAGCTGCTGCTTCTCTGAGATTCTCTGTTGAAGCCTCCGTTTACCTTGATGTCCCTGGATTTTTAGTTTCTTATCTCAGTGAGTCTGCTGAACTCTGTTTAGTTTCTCCCCGGTTTCCCAGTTGTTTTAGGTGGGAGGATGAGCTGGGTTCCTGGTAGTCCATCTTGGCTGGAAATAGATGTTAAACTTTATTGAAAATCAGTGGAGGGCAGTTGAAGAGAGGTTTAAATATGGGGCTGCCAGGATCAGGCTTGCATTTGACAAAGATCAATTTGTCTGTAATACAGAGAATGGGTTGTTCTGCTTCCCTGGTGGAATTACTGGGGACCAGAGAGGATGATATTGGAGGTAAGTAAACCAGTTAGGATGCTGCTGCAATAATTCAGTTATCAGAGATAGTGGTGATTGATACCAGGAGTCAACAATATGGATTGATAACAGGTGTGTAGGAGATACCTGTGAGCTAGAAAATATGAACCAAAGAACAACAACAATGGAAAATCACTACATTAAGCTTGAAAGACAACAAATCTATTAGAACCCATGTCTGATTTTTTTTTTTTAAAAGATAGTCCATACTAGAGAGTATGAGTGAGTTAGTATAAATTCTGCAAGGATGCCAACCTGAGGTAAAATGCGAAAACTGGAATATGGGTATGAAAGAGGTGTGACACTAAGCCCTTAGGAAAGTTAAATAGGAAAAAATGCTTTAACAAAGGAGAATTCTTGGATTTTGCTGCACAATAGAATCGGGGGATCCAAAATTTAATTCCCAGATACCACCTTGTAATCATATAGCTTGAACGTAACAATTAGCATTTAAGAAAGTATCAGGAAAAATTGTGTGTGTGTGGGAGGGGGGAAAGAGCTTTCCAAGGAATAAAATATAAAAGCACCATTATACTATTTTAATAAGCAAGAAACCTTTTACTTAAATACTTAATACACAATAAATAAGAAGCCTTATTTATATGTATCATTATTAGTTGTGAACATAAGTGCAAAAATTATTGATAGGGCTTTTGGAAAATCAGGTAAATTTAAGTATCTTTTCCTCTTTAGTAGACATAGAAGTAATAGAATATAAATTCTAAGAGAACAGGGACTTTAAATTTCTCTATCTCCAGCTTCTAGTTTGGCACACAGTAGGCACTTAATATTTGTGTAAAAGTAGATGAACACTTTGCAAGTGGAGTTACCAATTGGATTCAGTAGAGCAATGTACAAAATTAACATCAAATTCTGTTTTATCCTTGGGCCCAGTAGTTCCAGTTTCCAAAACATACATTAAGAATTAAGAATGCCAGAAACCTTAGCATTATGTTGAATTGAGAACCTGGAAAAAATCAGTGGTAGGGAGGGAATATGCATTTGGCAGACTGAGTTTCTGTTTTGTTTTGTTTTGTTTTGTTTTCAGAGAAAAACCCCATTACTCTTAACTATGAGCAGTTTTTCACTCTTAGATCATTACAATTAGCTCTTAGTGGAAGAAAAGTTGTGTCAGTTGTTTGCCTATAGTCTTTCCTTAGCAGAGGAGGGAAGTGAGATCTGAGAAAGGTCTGTCAGTGCCTTAAGGTTCTGTGACCTCATTATCCAGAGGGGGCTCCTTCTGGAGATGTGACAGGATTCAGCAGCTTCTTCTTAGTTCTCCTTTTTTGGGAGCTGGTGAAGAGCTATTTAAAATTCTTGGCATCAGGGTCATTCCTCCTTCACACTCGTTTCTCTTGGAGAAACCTTGAGAAGGAACTCCGTGTCATTGATGGAACACTGACTGTACTCTTTTCCAACTGCTGCTTCCATTTATTGCACATTTGGTGTGAACTCTAAGTAGCTGCTCAGAGATGCTACTGAAACAAAGAAAGGAGCCAGGAGCATGGCCCGGTCCTGTGGTTCCTCTCATCCACCCTGAGACATCTCAGGCCATTTTCATTTTCCTCATAGTGGTGATCACAGTTCTTATTCAGGAAAGATAAAGTGCAAAAAGAACAAAAGTAAGTTTCTGGAGTTCCCGTCGTGGCGCAGTGGTTAACGAATCCGACTAGGAACCATGAGGTTGCGGGTTCGGTCCCTGCCCTTGCTCAGTGGGTTAAGGATCCGGCGTTGCCAAGTGAGCTGTGGTGTAGGTCGCAGACGCAGCTCGGATCCCGCGTTGCTGTGGCTCTGGCGTAGGCCGGTGGCTACAGCTCTGATTCAACCCCTAGCCTGGGAACCTCCATATGCCGCAGGAGCGGCCCAAGAAATAGCAGCAACAACAACAACAACAACAAAAAAGACAAAAGACAAAAAAAAAAAAAAAAAAGAAAAGTAAGTTTCTAAAGAAATTATATTCAATCATTGTGTATTGCAAAAAATCATTTAAAAGTAGAGAATCCTTAGGAAAACATTGCTTTCTAATACAAGCGAGGTGGGTGTTTGGATGAATCTTCTTCTAGGAAAGTTTCCCTGAGGATGAATATCTAAAACTTGCTTATTAATAACAAGTGGAATATGTTATTTTTTATTAAAGTATAGTTGACTTACAGGGTTTCATGTGTATAGCAAAGTGATTGTTATATATACTTTTTCAGATTCCTTTGTGTTATAGCTTATTACAAGATATTGAATATAGTTCCCTGTTCTACACAGTAGATCCTTGTACAAGTGGAATATTTTAAAGCCATATTTCCTTGTAAATATTTTAGGACTTTTTTCCTTTTTATGTTTTTTCCCCAGCCTTCTTAAATAATTGACAAGTATAATTGTACATACTTCAAGTACACAATGTAGTGATTTTGCTGTACAGATACATTGTGGAATGATTACCAAGATCGAGATGATTAACACATCTTTCTCTTCACATAGCGTTTTTTTACATGGTGAGAACACTTAAGATCTACTCTCAGCAACTTTCAAGTGTGCAACACAGTATTATTATTATTTTTTTAAGACCAAAAAAACCACTTTATTGGTTTGTAACTCAAAGTTTCCCTAAAGGCTTACTTCAGTCATAGCTCAATCAAGGAACTCAAGCCCTGCTATGTCACTGGGACTTTGTTTTCATCTCTCAGCCTTGCCTTCTTCTGTGTTGGTTCTATTTCCAAGCAGCCTTTATCCCAGTCCTGGCAAGATGGTGGTCAGCAATTCCTGGCACAACACAGTATTCTTAATAGTTAACATGCTGTGTGTTAGATCTAAGAACTGATACTTTGTGTAATTGAAAATTGGTATCCTTTACCTCCACCTCCCCATTTCCATCTCCCCCAGCCTCTCATAACCACCACCAGTCTGCTCTCTGATTCCATAAGTTTCCTATGTTAGATTCAGCATGTAAATGAGGTCATGCAGTATTTCGTATTTCTCTGTCTGGCTTATTTCACTTATCATAATGCCCTCCAGGGTCATCCATGTTGTTGCAAATGGCAAATTTTCTTATTTTTTATGGCTGAATATTCCATTATGCATATATAAACCACTTTCTTTCTTTATCCATTCAACATTTAGGTTGTTTCTACATATTGGCTATTGTGAATAAAGGTGCAGTGAACATGGGTGTGGAGAGAGCTCTTCACAATCTGATTTAATTTCCTTTGGCTGCACCTGTACCCAGGAATGGGTTTACTGGATCATAGAGTAGTTCTGCTTTAAACTCTTTAGGAAACCAAAGAATTGTGCCATCGTGGCTGGACTAATTTACATTCCCACCAATGGTGTGAAAGAGTTCCCTCTTCTCCAAATCCTTACAGACATTTGTTATTGCTTGCCTTTTTGATAATAGCCATCCTAACAGGTATGAGGTGATCCCATTTTGGTTTTGATTTGCATTTGTCTGACCATTTGTGATGCTGAGCACTTTTTCAGGTACTTGTTGACCATTTTTATGTTGTAGAATAGAAGTAGAAAATGTCTATTCAGGTCCTTTTCCCACCTTTTAATGGGTTATTTGCTTTTTTTTGCTGTTGAACTGTATGGTTTTTATATATTTTTTGGATATTATTCCCTTATCAGATACACGGTTTGCAAATATCTTCTCCTATTCTGTAGGTTGCCTTTTCATTTTGTTGATAGCTTCCTTTGCTGTCCAGAAGCTCTTTAGTTTGATGTACTACTGCTTGCTTTTGTTGCCTGCCTTATCTAAGAAATCTTTGCCAAGGCCAATATCGAGGAGCTTTTCTTCTGTTTTCTTCTAGGAGTTTTATGGTTGTAAATCTTTTTGGTCCACCCAAGGCATATGAAAGTTCCCAGCTAGGAGTGAAATTGGAGCTATAGTTGCTGGCCCATGCCATAGCCACAGCAGTGCGGGATCCTACATGCAAAAATGATCTTGGCTTTGTGGCACCTTCCCAAAGATCAGGTCATTTGCATTCCCCTTTTCAAGGAATAGAAAAACAAAACCCTCACAGTATCAAGGAACAGACATGGAGGCACTATCATTGATGCATCAACACCACCAGAGAGATAAGTGTGATACAGGGTAAAGGAACTTGGGTGGATACCTTGTGGCAAATGGGTTCACCCTGAAGTTCAGTATTGTAAAACATTGAGTTTGCAGCCACCTTGCCCCAGTGGTGGAAGGCTCCTTTGTTTGCACATAATTTTCACAGCTGGTCTTTGTGATCCCATCTCCCAACCCCTTCCCAAACTGGATGCCAGATTTCTTCTATGTGTTTGTGAGGAGAAGGAGCTATTGTTGCTTTTTTAAAAAAATTGTTTTACTTTTCATTAATGATTTTTATTTTTTTCCATTATATTGTTGCCTTGTAAATCTTGAAAGACATGAATGACTTGGGGAAAACTGCAGTTCTTTCATTATCTGCTTTACTTCTTGGCAGGAAGGCAAAACAAAAAACTTAACATGCAAATTACTCTGGGAGTTCTCCTGTAGTGCAGCAGGTTAAGGATTCAGCGTTGTCACTGCAGTGGCTTGGGTTGTTGCTTGGCACAGGTTTGATCCCTGGCCCAAGAACTTCCACATGCCTTGGGTGTGGCCACAAAAAATTCAGATTACTCTGCATATCACTTAACCATTAAATCATAGCTCAGAATAAAACTTTGATTTTTTTTTTTAAATAAAATCTAATGGGACGAGAAGGCGAGTTGGATGCTGATGGGTTTTTTTTTTTCATGCAGAAACAGACTTTGTACCCACTGGGTTGACTCAGATGAAGATGAGGCAGAGAAAGACATTTAAGATTTACATTGGTGTGAGTTCCTGGGCCAGAAATCAGGTCCTAGCCACAGTTGTGGCCTATGCTGCAGCTGCAGCAACACTTGACCTTTAACCCACTGTGCTGGGCCAGGGATGGAACCTTGGCCTGGCGCTGCAGAGATGTTGCCGATCCCCTTGTGCCACAGTGGGAACTGCACATGAACTTCTTAATCTAATATTATTCTTGAATTTTCAGCTGACCTTCTTAATCTAATATTATTCTTGAAAATTCAGCTGAATTTTAAGCTGATAATATGTGCAAAATTAAACAATAAGACAGGCTTCATAAACCAACCATGGAAAACTAAAAGCCAGGAGCCTACTAGATACAGATATGTTTCATTACATTGACTTAAGAGTAAAAGGCCATCACTGGAGTTCCTACTGTGGTTCAGTGGGCGAAGAACCCAACACAGTGTCTGTGAAGATGTGGGTTCGATCCCTGGCCTTGCTTGGTAGATTAAGAATCCAGTGTTGCCACAATCTGCGCCACAGGTCAAAAATGTGGCTCAGATCCTGTGTTGCTGTGGCTGTGGTGTAGGGTTGCAGCTGCGGCTCTGATTTAACCCCTAGCCTAGGAACTTCCATATGCCGCAGGTGTGGCCATAAAAAGAAAAAGAAAAAAAAAAAAAAAAAAAAAAAGGCCATGATTGTTGGATAATGGGATCTTAAGGTTTTTGGAGGTTAATATGCTTGTCATTTGAAGTCTTTGCAGTGCAAAAGTAAAAAGAGGCCTGTTTTTATACTTTTATTAACAGAATGGATTCATGATGTTTTTATTTAGAAAACTGGAAAATGTTCAAAATATAAAATATAGTAATTAAATATTTTCTGAAAGGTATATTTTCCATGTAAATTAAAACAATAATAACCTTGGTGTAGCTGTAAGAGTACATCTTACTTAGAGTACCAAAATAGGGAAAAAAATGGAATTCCAAAAGTATTTGAAATTTGTCATCCTTGAAGTCAGGCATCACCTCTTCTGGGAATCTTCACCTGGCACTGCCCCAATCTGAGTTGATTGTCCCCCACTTCCCACAAACAGGCACACAGTGCTCCCATAAGCTGCCTGTCTTTCATTGTGTGTTTTGTGATTGCTTACTTCTGCAACTGTGAACTCATCAAGAGCAGCGATGTCCTAGGTAGTGTTATACTTTCAGCACTTAATACTGCCTGGTTTTTAGCAACTTTTTGTTAAATGAATAAACACGACTCCTTCCTTAACAGTTTTATTGTTTTCTTCATATAGGCCTCAACATATATTAAGTTTTTGTTGCTGTCATGAAGTTCTGTTTCCCTCCTATTGTTGTCTAATTGTTTATTGATAGTACATGGAAGAGTTAATTGATTTTCTTTTATCTTGTAATCAGCCTTCTATTGAATTTTTCTCGTTTGTCAGGTAGATTCCCCTGGCTGGTGTTAAATTCTTGATATTATAGCTTGGGAAGAGGTAGCTCTAAGTGACAGAGATAAGTTTTAAAAATACTATTCTATACTTTAAAAATACTTTCCTATTAGAAATAAAATGTTATTTCAGAAGATAGTTTTTCTTTGTGTTAAATCAATTAACTATTATCTAAGTAAGAAGTAAACTAAGTTTATATTTGGTTGCCTTATATTATGGGGGTTTTTCCTTTTCCAGCAAATCTTAGCCAAATGATTAAGTACTGCTAAAAAATATATGTATGTATAGTTGAGAGGCAGACTTGGTTATGTTAATGAGTTATGGCAGATGAACAAGGTGATCATGAGGTTGATTTGGTCATTGAAACATCCTGATAATTGATGGGTGAAATTTGAGATTGTCTTTCCCTCTTAATCCAGAATAACTTTTTGTGGTAATGATAAATTATGTACTAGTGTTGGATGCAGAAGTTTTTTGTTTTTTGTTTTTCTTTTTTTCTTTCTGTCTTTTCTAGGGCCGCTTCCTGCAGCATATGAAGGTTCCCAGGCTAGGGGTCTAATTGGAGCTATAGCCACCGGCCTACACCAGAGCCACAGCAACACGGGATCTGAGCTGCGTCTGTGACCTGCACCACAGCTCACGGCCATGCTGGATCCTTAACCCACTGAGCAAGGCCAGGGATCGAACCCTCAACCTCATGGTTCCTAGTCGGATTTGTTAACCATTGCGCCACAATAGGAACTCCAGAAGTACTTCTAATTAAAAAAATAAAATGTAATATTTAGTACTTGTTTTTCTTTTTATCATGATACAGGAACCATTTATAGTGGATTTTTTAACATCAGTGTACTGAAAATACTTTAAATGTCTTGGAACAATGGCGGTTCTTCCTATAGGTCTCATAATTTAGGCTCAACCTTTGATATTTGACAGTAGGTGATTGGTCTTTGAAGACACTACATATTCAGGTAGAATTTCTAACCTTATCCTTTTAATTCTCTCTCATTCAAGATTATAGTTGAAATTCTTTACAGTAGAAAGCAAATATGAGTTTTCAAACAATCACAATACTTGACTTTTGCTCGTTCGACATTATTTAACTTTTGAAGCCCCATGGCAAAAGGTTTTTTCTTTGTTACCTTTCCAAAATTGGTACAGGTCAGTCTGAGTGACATTTTGGGACAGGCCCTGGCATCACATAGCTTTGGGGGACACAAGATACTCAGCATGGAGCAGCATCATAGTCTCTATTCACACTTCAGCCGTTAACATAATCATCAAGTAAAGGTACTAAGCATTTGCTGTCAGTGCCGGTGTTAAAGCAGTTTATGAGCATAGATCAAGTATTAGTGTCCCCATTTGACAGAAAGAAAGCAGAGGCACAGAAAGTACCAGCAACTTTCTTAAAGCCATACAGCCACTGAATAATGGGGCCAGGATGGAAATTCAGTCTGACTTCAGAGACTGATGGCGCATCTACCATAAAAGTATAAAGGTGTCACTTTACTTTGATTTACCAAAATAATTCTCCTTAATTAACATCCCCAATTTTGCTCCAGTGGCTCGCTTTACTTCTTTCATCTCTGTTTTTCCTCTTTCCTTGAAAATTAAGTCTGAGGATTTGATTTGGAATCCTTCGGGTAGATCTCATTTTTCCCTTGGCACCTTTCTTTGAACAGTGTCATTGACTCTTCAGTAACATAGTATAGAGTTGTTGAATCTGTCAGGTAGACCTTGGTTGTTTCTTTAAACACTGTGAAATCAAGATGGCTCTTGAAGTCTCAAATGCATACTTTGTGACTCTCCTTTGATGTCCATGATGTTGGGCTGTCATATCCCTTGTCAGCAGTGTGGGCGTGATGTGACCATTGGGTCTGACCCCATGAAGTCAGATAGGGTTTTATATGTAATTCATTACCTGGTGCTAATCGTGATAATGAAAGGCTTCCCTAAAGCTGACATTTCACTCTAATCCCAGTGGATTTTCCCCAGGTTCTGGGAGGCAGGAGCAGGTGAGAGTGAGCTCTGAGCTCTGGCTCATAGTCTTGGGTCAGAACAAACATACCATCTTAGCTCTTGATTGTCCAAGAGCACGTGGCCCCTTGTGTGCTACACACACGTCACGATTCATAGGTCTGGATGGATGGACCTGCTTTGAGAACTTCGGAAAGTCCACAGGTAATAATCCTTCCTTTATGTTCATGGCTTTCTGCATGTTGCTGATCTCTGCCATTTATTTTGGGATCCGTGTCATGGCTATTTTTTTCTTCCCGCTGATGGCTAGTGTGTATGTTTTGATGTAGTTTATGTGTGTTCATTGCTTAAGGGCACCACTATGAAGACAGTCTGCTATGGTCTTCATGCCATTGGGCGACCACAGGCCCAGCAACCAACCCAAGAAACGGGAAAATTAACTATATTAGTTACCCAAGTTCACAAAAAAAATCTTAAAAATAATCAAACACATGTAAACTTCGTAACTTCAGTCTTTCTCTGGAGACAGTTATCTTGAAGGACTTTATAAATAGAATTATTAGCTTTTGAATGTCACATAAAACTGCAAAAAAAAAAAAAATCTACTTCCCATTTGCCAGGAGGATGGACCTCTCCAGAAAAGAAACCAAAGGAAAGCAGTGCCAGAATTTATTATGTTTAAACGGTTCAAAATATATCTTGGGTTTAGCAACATTGACATTTCAAATAGCTATTTCTTCCTCATTCTTCACCAGCAAAGAGAACACCTAACATCCTCTCCTGAAGAGGGGGTGATTAAAAACTGAAATTTTATTTTGGGGCAAAATACCGCTTTACAACTCAGTTTCAGTTCTGACACAGACCGTTTTAGCAAGACTACCTCTTCACAATGGCAGTCATAAATAAATGAACTTAATATGTAACATTCACTAAAATTTTGCTTGAGAACACAGGGAATGCTTTGTACAACTCATTGGAAACAGGCATGGGGAGTAGTAGGAAGGGGTTCAGGTCCCCCTCAGTGTTGGAAGTCCTGGATTAGTAGGAGAAAGGAAGACCGCCCACACCCTATATTCAGGTGAGGAAATGGAACAATCAAACCCTGGGGTTGTGTGTGTATTGGGTAGGGGGCCCTGTGTGTGGTGTGTGTGTGCACCCCTTTTCCTTCAGTGTGTAAACTCTGCAGGCACAAGGGTCATGTAATTCCATAGACCCCACAAAACATCCAGCCCAGAGCATCGGGTGAAGAACCTCAGATAGCTCATAAATCGCCCTTTAGAAATCTAATTATGCACCAGTTTTTGAAATTTCCTTGAACAGAATTCTTCTGGATTTGCCCTGGATTTAGCATGGATCTCCTTCTCATGGATAATTTGGATTTTTTGTTTGTTTAAGGCCACAACTGCACCATGTGGAAATTCCCAGGCTTGGGGTCAAATTGGAGCTGCAGCTGCTGGCCTATGCCACAGCCACAGCAATGCCAGATCCAAGCTTTGTCTGTAACCTACACTGCTGCTCATGGCAATGCCAGATCCTTAACCCTCTGAGTGAGGCTGAGAATAAAACCTGCATCCTTATGGATACTAGTCAGGTTTGTTTTCACTGAGCCATGACAGGAACTCCCTGGATCTCCTTCCCTTGACATTCTGTCTCTAAATTACCAAGGTGGGAAAGTGGCATGGAAGGTGACCCTCATCTCTTCTGTGTGGAAAACAAGATGGGTTCAAAACTAGATACAGGAGTTCCCGTGATGGCTCAGCAGAAACGAATCCAACTAGGAACAATGAGGTTGCAGATTTGATCCCTGGTCTCGCTCAGTGGATTAAGAATCCGGCATTGCTGTGAGCTGTGGTGTAGGTCACAGACACGGCTCAGATCTCGAGTTGCTGTGGTTGGCAGCTCTAGCTCTGATTGGACTCTTAGCTGGAACCACCAATGTGCCTAGTGTGGCCCTAAAAAGCAAAAAAAAAAAAAAAAAAAAAAAAAGCAAACACAGATCTTCCTGGTCGTACAATGAGGTTTATATATGATGAACCCCTCGTAAGCTGCGAGTATAATTAAATCAAACACAACCTAGAATAGATTTATAAGGAGATCCTGCTGAATAGCATTGAGAACTATGTCTAGATACTCATGTCGCAACAGAAGAAAGGGTGGGGGAAAAAACTGTAACTGCAATGTATACATCTAAGGATGACCTGACCCCCTTGCTGTACAGTGGGAAAATAATAAAAAAAAATGCATTTACTACACTAACATACTGAACATCAAATCTAAGCCTAGCTTACTTATCTCAGATGTGCTCAGAATACTTAAGATAGCATCTGGTTGGGCAAAATCATCTAACTCAGAACCTATTTTTAAATAATACTGTGTATCTCATGTAATTTGAGTACTGTACCAAAAGTGGACCACAGAATGGCTGTAAGTCTATCAGTTATTAACCCTTGTGATTGCATGGCTGACCAGCAGCTGTAGCTAGCTGCCCTGCCCCGCATCACCAAAAAATACCAACATACCACTAGCTTGTGAAAAGGTAAAATTTCAAAGTATGGTTCTTTCTTCATTATATCATGTTAAGTACCATTAAAGTCAAAAAATTGTAATTGTCATAAGTAGGGGGCTGTCCGTGTGCTGTCATTTTCCTGGCTGATCGTGGTCTGATCTGCTCTCATCTGAAGAAAGGTTCATTGTCAGTTAACACCCGGGATTTTATATAATGTCGTTATTGATGGCCATATAGATTATGCATTATTATCAATCACTTTACTTTTTTTTTCCTCTTTTTATGGCTGTACCTGTGGCATATGGAAATTCTGGGGCTAGGGGTTGAAATGGAACAGCCACAAGCCACTGCCACAGCAACACTGGATCTGAGCCGCATCTGAGGCCTATACCGCAGCTTGTAGCAATGCCAGATCCTTAATCCACTGAGTGAGGCCAGGGATTGAACCTGCATCCTCATAGACACTATGTTGGGTTCTTAACCCATGGAGCCACAATGGAAATTCGAATTACCATTTAAAACTTTGCTCTATTCTAATTGAAGCTTATCTTAAATTCACTACTAAATGATATTACTGATGAGAAACTTTAGGATCTACTAATTTCCTAAAAATTTCAGGCAAACAGTAGGGTTACTTTCCTCCTGTCCAGATAACTCTAAAAGCCCGATATTATATACCTTTATCTAAAATTGGATTCTGTCCTTATAAATTTAAGTTAGTTTCCCTGATTTAAAAAGCATCCTTCCAAAAAATTGAATTTCAATCTGATCAAGCCTCTAGTTCTAGCTGCCAGTTTATAGGAAATATAAGGAATAAAAGAACAGATTAGACAACAATATAAGAGTACAAATCAGCAAAACCAAAAAGTCAAAAAACCAGCAGGTCAATTGCTTTGGTTTCCTCAATAAAAAAAAGCTATGAATACTAGAAGAGATTTAAGAGACCCATCAACTAAATGCATTGTGGAGAATTTATTTGGTTTATGATTTGAATACATGAACTATAAAAAAACCAATCTTCCACCCTTCACCTTCTAAGAAAAACCCAAAACATCTTATGGGAATATTTAAACATTTAATGTGTATTTGATAATATTTTAAAGTACTGCTACTTTAAATATAATATTTTATATTAAAAAGAGACCTTATAATTTAGAGGTGTATATACTGAAGTTAAAAAAAAAAAAAGGCATGCTCTTGATTAATATCCAGAAAGCCCCAAGTGGGGTGAAATTTACAGAAAGGCCCTTAACTTGCTGAATTCTGCCCAATGGCATCTCTTGGAGACAGAAAATGGAGCAAAGCTTGTTAATTATATCAAAAATAATAACTAAAACTTGTCAAAAGGAGCTTAGTAAACAGGCTCACTCCACTGGCACCTTGCCTGGCCAAAGTTTCACTTATAGTAATGGCGAAAGGATTTAGAAGATGAGTCTTTATTTTTTTGCTTTTTAGAAAAAAAGGGGTCGAATTGGAGCTTCAGCCACAGCCACAGCAATGTGTCATCCGAGCCACATCTTCGATCTACACCACAGCTCACTGCAATGCTGAATCCCTGACCCACTGAACAAGGCCAGGGATCAAACCTGCATCTTCATGGATACTAGTCGGATTTATTTCCACTGAGCAACAATGGGAACTCCTAGTATTCCTTTAAAATAGCCCCCCCCCCAAAAAAAAACCCCACAAAAAAACCAAAAAAATCCCACAAAACATCAATCCAGCATTCACTGCCTTTATCCTACTCTGAAAATGTAAGAGATACATCAGTGACTTAGAGATATGACTCTGATAGTTCACTTGAACAAAGTCTGCTCTAAGCTTGAGAACCTTGAAAAATAATACTGCTACCTTTGACTGTACCCATGAAAAGCAAAATATTTGAGTATCTAGTAAAATACAAACATGATCATCAAACTGGGAACACTATAGAGTTAGCATCCAAACAACAGATGTTTCTTTATAGATAATCCACTGATGTTCCTACCATTTAACAACAAACATATTCTGAAAATTTTTAAGTAAAGCTTTTGGAAATTTAATCACACTTTAAATATACCAAGGAACCTCCATATCTAAGAATATCATGAATCCTTTGATAAAAATGAGTCAATTATAGTTCAGCTTATCAAGTTGCTGTTGCATAATTTTGTCTTTCTGTATATCAGATTTCCTTAAAACTCAGCACTGTCTTTTAGATGGAGCATGGAAACTTCAGATAAAGCCAAGTACACTCTCAGGTAGCTGTAAAGAGAGTCAACATCCATACTACTGATGTTCACAAACAGATCCACCCAATGCAAGGGAGCTTGTGACCTCCCAATCAATGCAGCACATACAATTTGCATAAATAATGGCAGGGCCTACAAAGTGCCCATCAAAGTTTGTCCAGTAAAAACAAATACTAAAGACTTCCTATGTCACTTGCATTTTTGCTTCATAGTGCTGCTTGCACTTAAGAGTTGAACATTCGTAAACTATCATCAAAATATGTTCTGGCCATCTACGTGAGGAAAACAATAACCATGAAATGGACACCAAAGTAAAATAGCAGGCCTGGGAAGGCTGGATGTTTAATGTGGTCAAATGTGGGTTGAGGTTCATATTTAGTAGTTGGACCAGGATAGGTGCTGATCAAAATAACTGTGTCTTATATGGCTAAAGTCTAGGAGATGGGATTCTGTAGCCAACACTAGATACTGGGGTTAGAATGTGTGGGCAACTCTGACTAGGACCAGAGAACAAGGAGGGTGACAGGTGACAGGGATTCGTCATGTTATTGGGGGAGGTGTACGTCCCCCAATTTCATTCTCTCTGTCCATACATTTCCTCTTCTATCACTGACAATTTGAAGGTCTCCTTCCCAGATAAGCAACTCTGGATGTTAATTAGGGAAGTGGCTTATTCTTCAGCATGGAGATTTTTCCATGCCCAAACTTCGTTGACATCCCATCAGCTTTCCCGCCTGAGCTAATTACCAGTTGGGATAGCTTACCAAATTCCTAAGCTTCATAGTTGGAGTCTCACTTCTCATGAGTGACTTGGGGAGACTTTATCACGTAGGTATGATCAGTCATTAACTCAGTTTGAATGTTGAATGTTCCAAACTTCTAACCATGCCTCAGTCTTTTTGGTGATGGGCCCTAACCCAGATGCCACCAGGAGTCACCTCATTAGAACAAAAGACACTCCTGTCTCCCAGGAAATTCCAAGGGGTTTAGGAGCTTAGTGTCAGGAAGCAGGGTCAAGACCAAATATTAGAACAAAAGATGCTCCTAGTCGTGGTGTTTCTTCCCCCTGGCTTTTCACCAATCAACTTTTAAAAAAATTTAGTCTATCTTTTTTTAAATTGAAGTGTAGTTGATTTACCAAGTTGTCTTAGTTTCTGCTGTACAATAGTTTTTTATATATATATATATATATATGTGTGTGTGTGTGTGTGTGTATACATATATATATTTTTTTCATGTTCTTTTCCATTATGATTTATTACAGGAGAGTAAATATAGTTCCCTGTGCTTTATAGTAGGTTCTTGTCTATATATATATGTTATATACACACGCACACATATATATGTTAGTTTGTATCTGCTAATTCCCAACTCCTGATTTATCCTTCCCCACCCCCTTTCCACTTTGGTAACCATAAGTTTGTTTTCTATGTCTGTGAGTCTGTTTTGTAATGAAGTTCCTTTGTATCATACTTTAGATCCAACATATAAGTGATATCATATTGTATTAGTCTTTTTCTTTGATTTACTTCACTTAGTATGATTATCTCTATTTTCATCCATGTTACTGCAAATGGCATTATTTCATTCTTTTTTATGGCTAATACTCCATTAGCCATAAATCTCCTTTACCCATTCATCTGTTGATGGACATTGAGGCTGCTTCCATATCTTGGCTAGTATAAATAGTGTGGCTATGAACATTGGGGTGCATGTGTCTTTTTGAATTATGGTTTTCTCTGGGTATATGTCCAGGAGTGGGATTGCTGGATTATATGGTAGTTCTATATTTTGTTTTTAAAGGAACCTCGCTACTGTTTTCCCTTGTGGCTGCACCAGTTTACATTCCCACCAACAGTCTAGTAGGGTTCCCTTTTCTCCATACCCTCTCCAGCATTTGTTGTTCCTAGACTTTCAGTGTAGACTTTCTGACCAGTTTGAGGTGATACCTCATTGTAGTTGTGATTTTCATTTCTCTAATAGTTGGCAATATTGAGCATCTTTTCATGTGCCTATTTGCCATCTATCTATCTTGGGAGAAATGTCTATTTAGATTTTATGCTAGTTTTTTGATTTTTTTTTTATATTGAGTTTGTATATTTTGGAAGGTAAGCCCTTCTCAGTTGAATCATTTGCAATTTTTTTTCTCTCAGTCTGTAGGTTGTCTTTTTGTTTTAATATAGTTTTCTTTGCTATGTAAAAGCTTATACATTTGATTAGGCCCTGTTTGTTTATTTTTGCTTTTATTTCTATTTCCTTGGGAAATTGACCTAAGAAAACATTGGTATGATTTATGTCAGAGTATGTTTTGCTTGTGTTCTCCTTTAGGAGTTTTATGATGTCATGTCTTAAATTTAAGTCTTTAAGCCATTTTGAGTTTATTTTTGTGTATGGTGAGAGGATGTGTTCTAACTTTGTTGATTTACATGAGGGTGTCCCGCTTTTCCAACACCACTTCATGAAGAGACTGTCTTTTCTCCATTGTATATTTTTGCCTTCTTTGTGGAAGATCAATTGACCATAGGCATGTGGGTTTATTTCTGGGCTCTCTATTCTGTTCCATTGATCTATATGACTGTTTTGGTGTCAGTGCCACGCTGTTTTGATTACTTTAGCTTTGCTATGTTGCTTTAAGTCTGGGAGGGTTATGCCTGCAGCTTTGAGGGTCCAAAGAGCTTCCATAGGTGAACATGTGGAAGTGTGGGGAGAGTGGCAAGCTCAGGGCATGGAAGCTGTGTGCCCCTACCCACACACCTCACCCTCTGCATCTCTTTCATCTGGCGGTTCCTGAGTAACATCCTTTTATAGCAAACATAATCTAGTAAGTTAAAAAAAAAAATGGCTAGGAGTGATGGTGTATAGCCACAGTAAGGTTAATTAGAACAATCATTACCCAAGAGAACTTTTGTGTCTTCCACCCTCTTTGTTTTGAAGGTGACAATTTGGCAGACTTTGCTTTTTAAATTTTTTTTGTGTGTGTGTTGTGTGGTCTTGTTTAATCTGTAAGTGGTAAAGATAATTGTCGCTTGAGAGTTGCTGTGTGTTTGGGTACTTGCATAAAATGTGTTTGACAGATAAGAACTAGGATTAGTTGATTTCACTGAGCCTGATTATTACTGTGGAATATAGTGTTGCGCAGTGATGCTTGATAACTGCTTGAAGGAGTTAGCATAAAGAATATGACCCAGCCTTCTCTTCAGCCTGGTCTGGCCTCTTCACCCCTCACCGTGCTGGAGCCATACTGGCCTGTCTTCTGCTCCTCGAATGGCCAGCCTTCCTTCTATCTTGAAGCCTCTGCTCACAGGTTTCCTCCAGGGAGATGCTGCCCTACTGAGCTCATTCCAGGTGAACTCAAACCCTAGAATTAAGAGTTTTTAAAAAGATCACAATGTTGTTAATCAACTTTACATCAGTGAAACTTTTTAAAAATGGGGAAAAAGAGGGAGTTTTAAAAAGAAAAGCAAAGATCTGGGGTATGAGGATGTTAAAACTAACTTCTGTAGGTTGTATGTTGCCTACATGAGTTAACCTCAGTAAAAGTACATTGACTAATGATCTCCTGTCTTCAGCTTGGGTGTGACTGATGCTTGCTAGAGCTGCTCAGTTGGAGATTTTATGAAGAATATGGTGCTTGTGAGCAGTGAATTCTATTAGGAAAATCCTCATGATTTTTTAAAAAAGGTTTTATAGCATCTTATGAATGAAAGGAGTTCCTACTGTGGTGCAATGGGTTAAAGATCCAGTGTTGTCTCTATGGTGGCTTGGATTGCTGCTGAGGCGCCAGTTTGATTCCTGGCCTGGCTCAGTGGGTTAAGAATCCAGTATTGCCACAGCTGGGTGTGGATCTCAGCTGTGGCTTCATTTTGATCCCTGGCCCAGAAACTTCCATATGCTAAGAGTGTGGCAAAAAATAAAAATAAAAAACTTAGGAATGAGAGTAGAAGCTAAAAGTAGAAGGAGGGAGAAAAGAGCAGTCTGCAGCTAAAATTGTGGATATGAATTTGGATTTTATACTGAGAAGATGTGAATTAGTATCAGAGAGATAATTTCAGTGAACTGAGCTGAGCTATATTGAGAAAATAACGAGGAAATCCTGCTGTAGCACAATGGGATCAGTGTCTTGGGAGCGCCGGGACACAGGTTCCATCCCCAGGCAGGTAGAGTGGGTTAAGGATCTGGCATTGCTGCAGGTGTGGCTTAGGTTGCAACCACGGCTCAGATCTGATCTCTGGCTCGAGAATTCCATATGCCACAGGGCAGCCAAAAAAAAAAAAATAATAATAATGAGACAAATCAAAGATAATAGACTTTTTTTTTCTTTTTTGGCTCTTGTCCTTTTAGGGCCGCATCCGTGGCATAGGGAGGTTCCCAGGCTAGGTGTCTAGTCAGAGCTGTAGCCCCTGGCCTATGCCAGAACCACAGCAATGCGAGATCCGAGCCATGTCTGCAACCTACACCACAGCTCACGGCAATGCCGGATCCTTAGCCCACTGGGCGAGGCCAAGGATCGAACCTGCAACCTCATGGTTCCTGGCCGGATTCTTTTCTGCTGCGCCACTATGGGAACTCCTAGAGTTCTTAATTCTTTTTTTTTTTTTTTTTTGTCTTTTGTCTTTTGTTGTTGTTTTTGTTGTTGTTGTTGTTGTTGCTATTTCTTGGGCCGCTCCCGAGGCATGTGGAGGTTCCCAGGCTAGGGGTTGAATTGGAGCTGTAGCCACCGGCCTACGCCAGAGCCACAGCAACGCGGGATCCGAGCCGCGTCTGCAACCTACACCACAGCTCACGGCAACGCCGGATCGTTAACCCACTGAGCAAGGGCAGGGACCGAACCCACAACCTCATGGTTCCTAGTCGGATTCGTTAACCACTGCGTCACGACGGGAACTCCCTTAATTCTTTAATATATGAAACTTGGGTATACATTTAGCCAGTAAACAAATTGAAAGCAACGTTATGGTC
The DNA here is from genome assembly GCF_054392235.1 of Sus scrofa. Lineage (NCBI taxonomy): Eukaryota > Metazoa > Chordata > Mammalia > Artiodactyla > Suidae > Sus > Sus scrofa. Next base: position 91,669,846 of record NC_139389.1, read on the forward strand.
CTTTTAAAAATATATTTCTTTTTTTATTGAAATATAGTTGATTTACTGTGTTTCAGGTGTATAGCAAAGTGTTTCATATATACAGAAAAATTTTTTTCCCTTAGCGCCCACAACATATGGAAGTTCCCAGGCCAGGGATTGAATCTGAGGCACAGCTGTGGCCTCTGCTAGATCCTTCAGTGCAGGGGTCAAACTTGTACCTCTGCAGCAACTTGAGCTGCTGCAGTCGGGTTCTTAACTCACTGCACCACAGTAGGAACTCTGTATGTATTTTTTTATTCTTTTTCATTATAGGTTGTTACAAGATGCTGAATATACTTCCCTATGCTATACAGTAAGTCATTGTTTATTTTATATACAATAGTGTGTATCTGTTAATCCCAAATTCCTAATTTCTTCTCCCCCTTTCCCCTTAGGTAACCATAAGTTTGTTTTCTATGTCTGTGAATCTGTTCCTGTTTTGTAAATAAGTTGTGTTACTTTTAAAGATCCCACATACTGATATCATATGCTACTTGTCTTTTTCTGGCTTATTTAACTTAGTATGATAATCTCTAGGCATTTCCATGTTGCTGCCAATGACATTATTTCATTGTTTTATGGCTGAGTAATATTCCATATCTTCTTTATTCATTCATCTGTCAATGAACACTTAGGTTGTTTCCATGTCTTGGTTATTGTAAATAGTGCTGCTATGAACATTGGGGTGCATGTATATTTTCAAATTGAAGTTTTTGTTTTTTTCGGGATATATGCCTAGGAGTGGAGATTGCTGGATCACATGGAGACTCTATGTTTAATTTTTAAAGGAACCTCATACTGTTTTCTGTAGTCAACTTCCCATTCCTGATAGAAAGGCGTTCCGACATTCTCTCGCAAACTCCTCAGTACTCTCTGAGGGTGTGCTTTGAGCCATCTGCTTCATCATGGGATTACAGTGTTTGGGGATTTTAATTATTTAACAGTGACCTTGATGGAGAACTTTAATTTCAAGAAGAGGTAGAAAATACCATGTTTGAGAGACATAAGTGGTAGGGATAGATTGACCTTCAAAAAAGTACCCAATGCAGGAAAGAAAATGGAATAGTAAGGAGGAATGGATGCAGGCCGGGAAGTTCAGGGAAGGTTGAACTCTGCTTTGGGACCAAGTTACTGAAAGTTTTGCAGTGACCTTTGAAAGGAGACTGTCATTGTCCTGGTGGGACTGTGCTTTCTCTGTCCTCCTGCGCGGATGTGTGTGCAAGTGTGTGTTTGAATCTGTGAGCAGCCTACACATACAGGCTGTTTTCCAAATAGTGATCAATTAGCATTGACCCAGCTTTGCTTTCTCATCTACTGCCTCTGGAAATGATTTGTATGTCACTGCAATGTTGTGGATAGGACCAGAGGGAGATCTACTGCTTCAGGTATTAGACTTGGAACTTAGATTGTGGGTACGATGGTTTCATCCGCTGTGATAACCAACAAAGTCAACATTTTGAGTGTCAGGTTATAAATAAAAAACAAGGAAGCTGTAAAGGTGGACTCAGCCTTTCGTGAGGAACACCATGAGTGAATTATTTTATGTGTATCTATGTGTGTGTAAAACAAGAAAGGGAGAGAGTGCAAACCCTTCTAAAACTTTGGGGAAGGGATTAAAATTTTTTTTTAATTTCTTTTTTTTGGGGATATTCTTTGTTTTTTGGTAGTTCCCTCTTTTGTCTTGTTCAATACAGGATTTGAGAGCAAGGAAAGCAAGTATAGCGTGTCTTCTCTCTGTCATTAGCACCCAGTCAAGCTTGGCACATGCTTGTGCTAAAAAAATGTATGAAGAATTAAAAAAAAATCTGATAAATTTAATGACTGGGTACCCCCAAAGTTATTATTGCTTAACTTCACATTATACCCATTTCCCCTGACAATGGTTTCAAGCAGTGTTTTGGTAAAAAGGCCTTGCATTTTGCTGGAAACTAGAATTTTATCTCACACTTAACTTCATAACAGAATTGGGGAAAAAAGTTGAAAGGCATGTTTTGTCTAAAATTAATTTTAATTACAGTGTGAGAGGTTTGGATGTTATAAGTATCTCACTGAAATCATTGGCGACAGCTCATACCTTGGTGAGTACAGTCACTAACTAGCAGCTGACCCTTCCTAACTACCTACCTCTTGAGTAGGACCCCCTGGTAATCTGTCAGAGTATAGTTGCTTCCCCACCTCATATTCATTCTCCCTTTTTCTCTTCAAACCCCTGATTGTTCTCTGGGTACACAGCCAGCCACCTGGGAAGAAATGAATTATCCTGCATTTTTTGTGGCTTGATAAAATGATAGATACAGCTCTGGCCAAAAGAGGAATAATGGAAATGTTCTCTGGTAGTTTCTGGAAAACTTGACAGATGGTGCATGCCTTTTACCTCTTTTTCTTCAGCTCTTCTTCCATCTTGCTGTCTGGAAATTTGTTGGTATAGTATTATTGAATTAAGTTGTGTCACTCTGCTCAGACTGTAGCCTAACCAAGGCCCTCTCCTGAGTGGGAAAAGGTCCTTTTTCGGTTCAGGTTTGTGTAGCCAAGTAACGAACCTGAAGTTGAGATTGTTGCTACACAGGCTTAATTCAGTGGCCAAAAGAATGGAGAAGTGAGAAATGAGTTCACAGATCAGCTTCTTGCCCATGCGATGAGAGGTGTTTGATTTGAAAAGTAAAGACAGGAGGGAGGAGTGAGGCTAATGATAGGGAGGCATATGCATTAGTCTGTGGGGAAGGGGCAGGGCTTTTAAGAAAGTGGGGTGCCATCCCCTTTTATCATTTTTTTGTTCCTTTATGTCTAGTCCTGGCCACCGGTAGGTGTGTCATTTAATGTGCTAATGTAGTAAAACCCAAGTATAATAAGATGCTGTTGGAGGTCAGATTCATAGCCATCTTGGTTCCAGCTGGGTCTCTGTGGTTTTTGTTTTCCTCTTCCTATAGCTTCCTTTCTTATCTCTGGACCCTGTGACTTAAAGATAAATGTTAACTCCTGTTAAAGGTGAGGGTTGGCAGGTTTGAGCAAGGATCTGACCCTGGCTCTGGCTGCAGTAGCAGCAATTCTGCTCATCATCTTGGATCATGGCAAGAAGGGCCTCCATAGGAATGGCAGAGCCATGAGCTAGAAAGAGCCTGAGCCTTTGACCACCTAGGTCTCAACTTCATTTAATTGACAGAACTAGAACCTTTTATCTAGTCTGGGCCATAATTTTTCAGGTCTTTGTTACATGCAGCCAGACTTAACCCTCACTGACACACTATTTTACTACAGATAAGTTCTAGGATCTTATGACTTCATTGTCCATCTGAAGATTAATGTGTGTATATATATATTATATATATAATTTGCTTTTTATGGCTTCACCTTTGGTGTGTGGATGGTTCCATGCTGGGGGTCGAATCAGAGCTGCAGCTGCTGGCCTACACTACCGTCGAAGCAATGAGGGATATGAGCCATGTCTGCAACCTACAGCTCACAGCCAATGCTGGATCTTTAACCCCCTGAGCGAGGGCAGTGATTGAACCCTCATTCTCATGGATACTAGTCAGATTCGTGACCCACTGAGCCACAATGGGAACTCTTGAAGATTAATCTTTATATTCTTTTATTCAGCCTCATCTAGATATTTGCTGTCATCTTGGAGTATTGTGCCAAAGTTTGATGTTGGCCTTGTTTCTGAAAACAATTGATATGAAAAAGTTTACCAGATTGTCTACTGTAGTCCAGGATTAATATGGGATAATGGCCAACAATTTGGGGGGAAACAAGCTACATTCTAAATTCCAGAATGTCAGCATCATCCTTGCTCATAAAGCCTAGAACCCTATATGGTACCTGAATGTATTTGGTTTTTCCTTCAGCATAATCTTTGCAGATGGGGAGGCTACTTTTTAGGGCCATTGGGAAAATAGGCACATCCTATTATGTAGTGCTCAATGTGGATATTTGATGCTCAGGGGCCTTTGGGACCCCACAGCCGGTGAGAAAGCTAATTATAAGTCACTATTGAGCAGGAAGAGAGAGTTATCTTACCTCTTGTTCTTTTGGTTCAACCTAACTTTTTTATGCTACAGGGGCTTGTGTAGTCTTCCTCACAAAGACCAAAGGGGTAGCTATTGTTTTAGGATAAATATTGGAGTACTTGTCATCTGCACATAGAAAGGGTCATCTGCAGAAGCTAGAACATTGGGGGTGGCAAGGACTTTTTATATCCTATAGGCTGAATGGTGGATCATCTCTGGATTGACCTCTGTCAGCTTGTGGACTTAGGCTCTACCTTGACCTTCCAAATACGCCATCTTGCTTGGATGAGCTAGAGAAATCCAGAGAGAAGAAAGGGTACGTTTCATTTTCTCTAGCAGCCATTGTGTTGACCACTGGAATATACTCTCTTTCTATGAAAATTGTGAACTTGTCAACCTATAAAGTTTGTTTGTGATTTCCAGGACATGGGGTTCTGGTTGTGGGAATATTCTAAGGACAGTCGGGAGGCATAAAGAAAGGCGCTCATGATAAAGAAGAACCAGGAAAATGAGCTTAAAATGAAGGACTCATGTAGAAACAGTGATTCATTCCTCTTGCTTTCTAGAGTGACACCAAGCAAGTGGGTTTCCTCTTGCTTTCTAGAGTGACACCACAACAGCCTGGGCCAATTTATGCAGAAAAGATCTAGATATCTAGGACACACGTCCGTTGTGGGAACTGCCACTCCTGAATCATTGGAACTGAAGTGTAGGCGTGGGCACGTTTTCTGTCCTTCACACTCACTCTTCATATACATCTGATCTGTATTGTTGAAATTGAAAGTCTTTGCAGGTTTCTCTTTGCCCAGAAAAGATTGTTCCTTGTAATCTCCCTTAACTTCCACTGAAGAACTTAATGATCATGTAAGTTCTTTTACTTGGCCCAAAGCTGATGTGGCTGAAAGGGTCAGCCTAAAACTCAAAGCTGTTTTATCTCTGACTAGTTTTTTGAACATCTTTTGGTATTGTGGAATTCTAGCAAGCTTAGGGTCCACTTTGTCACTGATCATGAGACCTGTGTTAGACTTAGTTAGAAGCCTGATATCGTATATATGGTGGCAGTTAGTCTATCACCTTGATTTCTCTGATGCTGTCACTATTAGAATACTCAGAGTTCTATTAAAACACTCTTACTGTTAAAAGTACTTATTTAGTGGAACCCCTGAAATGATTCTTTCCTAAATGAGGAATTCTTTGAGTTTGGACTTTCATGTCTTCAAACATCATCAACATACCAACATAGCAAATAGCAATACTCAAGATATTTCTTGAGTATCTGTTTTTGTCCTAGGGAATTCAGTTGAGAAGCTTATAGAAATAATGGAAAGAGTTTTATTAGTTTTAGGTATAATAATAAATGTTAGGAGCCAAGAAGTTTTGGTGTCCAGCTGTTAACTGGACTGGTTGGTCAGGTCATTGAGCCTCTCTAGAACGAAGGTTCTTTATTGCTTTATGAAGTGAGAATTAAAGTGAATGACATCTGGTGTTCCAGTTATTGAGATCTATGGATGTTTTGTCTTAAATGAATTTTGAGAAGAACTTTGCCCTTAAGAAACTTTAGCTTTTTCCTAGATTTCCTTACTTCTGTTTGGGCAGTTCCAAAAATAACATGTGCTATTTGTAATCATGAAGGAAAATTCAACTGGAAAATGTACTATGCAGCAAGGAAAGGTCTCCTTCAATCCTGCCCTCTGAACAAGAATCATTTTTAAAATAGGTATATAATCATTTCCACTTATTTCTATGCATGTATTAGTATTTTGCTATATATATATATACACACACACATATGAATGTGTATATATTTAGTATGTGCATTTATGTATATGTATCTTATCCATGGTAAAACTTGATTTATTTCATGTAACAATTGAGACAGTGGGCATCTTTCTATGTCAGTATATACAAAGCTACACTGTTTTTTCACATTGAGTATAATTTACATGTAACATTAGTTTCAGGTGTACAATATAATGATTCAATATTTGTATATATTGCAAAAATCACCACAGTAAGTATAGTTAACATCTATTACCATACATAGCTACAATTTTTTTCTTGGAATGAGAACTTTAAGATCTACTCTCTTAGCAACTTTGAGTTATGCAATACAATATTATTAACTACAGTCCTCATGCTGTGCATAACACAAACTACTGAATTTTCAAAATGACCCCATAAGGCATCACTAATTGAATATTGGAAACACACCAAATATGCATTTTAGCCAAAATTTCAAGTGTTTACATTATATTCCACTGAAGCAAAAGCTAAATATCACTGTAATAAGATGGGCATGCTTGAGTATATAAAAAAAAATCTGAAATTTCAACAAAGCTATTAAAATTTTATTATAAAAGTTTTTGAGTTCCTGTTGTGGCTCAAAAGAGTTAACAAATCTGACTAGCATCGCTGAGGATGCAGGTTTGATCCCTGGCCTTGCTCAGTAGGTTAAGGATCTGGTATTGCCGTGAGCTGTGGTGTATGTCACAGATGCGGCTCAGTTCCTGCGTGGCTGTGGCTGTGGTGTAGGCCAGCAGCTACAGCTCTGATTCAGCTGCTAGCCCGGGAACCTCGTATGCTACAGGTGTGGCCCTAAAAGCAAAAAGAAAAAAAAAAGTTTTTAGTAGCCCAGGTATAATTTAGACAGCATACAGCCATTCTCACTTCCCACCAGGGTCTGCTGATAGCATGTTCTTGCAGTCACCACGCCAGACTACACATTTGTGATACTAAATAGATGGTAGCTTGGCTGAGGTAGGTGGAGGAACTAGAATGGTTCTGCCAGAATAGAATACTGTGGAGGGTATTGGTGCCCCTCATAGTTAAACTTTGTCCTCTCTAAGAGTGACTAGATAAAGGCTAGGTAATAGGTTAGGTAGACATCTCATTAACCCCTCTACTTGGATATTTGTTTGATGATCATGACTTTCATTGAAAGACCTCCCCCAAATTGAAGTAGTATATGCTGCTTTTTTTCCAAATTCTTTCCCATTATGGTTTATTACAAGATATTGAATATAGTTCCCTGTGCCATACAATAGGATTTTGTTGTTTATTTTATATATAGTATTGTGAATCTACTAATCTGAAATTCCCCTACCCCCTCTGCCATTTTGTAACCATAAGCTTGTTTTCTATATCTGTGTCTGTTTTCCAAATAAGTTCATTTGTATCATTTTTAAAGATTCCACATGTAAGTGATATCATATGGTATTTTTCTCTTTCTGACTTACTTCACTTCGTATGATAATCTCTAGGTCCATCCATGTTGCTGCAAATGGCATTTCATTTTTTATGGCCAAGTAGTATTCCATTATGCATATATACCACATTTTCTTTACCCATTTATGTGTTGATGGACACTTAGGTTGCTTCTATGTCTTGGCTATGGTAAATAGTATTGCAATGAACATTGAGGTGCATATATTTTTTTGGATTGGTTTTCTCTGGATATTTGCCTAGGAATGGGATTGCTGGATCATAAGGCAACTCTATTTTTAGTTTAAGGAACCTCAGTACTGTTTTTCATTGTGGCTGTAGAAGCCTGCCTTCCCATTGTGGGGGAGGGTTCCCTTTTTCCACACCCTCTCCAGCATTTACAATTTGTAGACTTTTCGATAATGGCCATTCTGACTGGTGTGATATGATATCTCATTGTGGTTTTGATTTGTATTTCTCTAATAATTAGCGATGTTGAGCACCTTTTCATATGCACTGTGCACTGCTTAAAACATCCTTTCTGATTATTTTCAGAAGGATACTTAAGATCACATATCTCTAACTTCCTAATTTTTGTTGCTTTATACAATTAGTTGATGGGAAAAAGAAAAACGATCATTAATTTTGGTTCCAGAAATGTGAGAGTAGGGCAATGTCATTGACTTCATAGATATAACAGCATTGTTTCAGTATCACCTGCATCTTAGCTTTCATTGCATGTACCCCAACTTCAGCATTGTTGCTGGAATAGGATGACATGGGGCTTTTTATTATGTAGGAAAAATGTGAACTCTCAAGTATATCAGTTTTGTTTAAATCCTCTCCCTGTCTTTTTTTTTTTTTTAAATCAGATTCTGGTGAGTAAATTAATAAACACTCATTGGATTTAGCAGGCCTACTATTCTGATATTCTTATTTGTAGAGGAGAATATTATGGGATTTTCTTGTTGTTGTTCAAGCAGCCTTTGTAAGAGGCACTGGCTGCTCCATGTATTGTTTGAGGATATGACATGAGAACACAACAAGGCAGTTCCACAACCTCCTCTACAGCTTGACATTAGTCTTTGGCTGAAGGAGGAAAGTGCTATACTTCTTTTGTGCTTTCTGGTTCTGTTCATTACACTGTGATATAATGGCTTTCTGAACACACAGCTGGTGAGGGTGATCAAAACTTGGAACGCTTACTGACTCTAAGACATATTTCATTGTGTGTGTTCCATTGTTAACTGCAGGTGGCTGTTTCTGTTCTTCACTGGTTTGTGTTCTGTACATCTTCACCCGGATTCATCATATTAGAGTGAGAGACCAGGAACTCTCGGCAAGCGAATAAAGAAGGAACAGGGTGCATTGTGAATGCACCGTGCTGTCTTATTTATAAAAGGTCTCCAACTGTTTCTGCACATCCACATGTCTGATGTACAGAGTATAGGAGTAGCACCTTTGCTAATGCCACCTTTGTTTTTGTACAGGTCTCAGTATAATTCAAGAAGAATTTGATAATGTGTTTTCCAGAAGTACTCTTGATTCTAGGATTCCTAGTTTTGACAAGTCTGGACACATTTTCATCTTCAATGAGAGGATGAGGAAGGTTGCCATTCCAGCTTGTTTTTTTTTTAAAATCAGCCTCTATGTGCTTTTTTTTTTATTAGGGTTTTAAAATTGTGTTGTTTTGAAGTTCGATTTCTGTAATAAAATGTGCTTAAAGTTATCTTATTTTTTCTCAAACATTTTCTTCTTTGTATTTTTGTGTGTGTAAACTTTATGAATCAAAAATGACTTCATGGATGTCACTCTAATGTTATAGTTTTCCCTATTTTTGAAAATTTTACATTGCAAAATCACAAAATCTGTTAACTCCAAAAGTTAACCTTTTTAAAAATGGTCTCTTGTTTTTCTGTTTGTTTGTGTTTTCCCCTCTCTCATAGTTTTCTCTTATCTTGGTCTCATTTCCTGATACACCTCATGGTGTTTGTTTTCTGCTTTTTAGGGCCCCACCAGTGGCATATGGAGATTCCCAGGCTAGGGGTCCAATCAGAGCTACAGCTGCCAGCCTATACCACCGCCACAGCAACGCAGAATCTGAGCCGTGTCTGCAACCTACCCCACAGCTCACAGCGACGCCGGATCCTTAACCCACTGAGCGAGGCCTGGGATCGAACCCGAAACCTAGTCCTAGTCAGATTTGTTTCTGTTGGGCCATGAAGTGAACTCCCACCTGGTGGTTTTTAATGAATTTGGGGGCACTGTGTATAAAGTAGAGTAGAGATAATTCTAGGCTATTGATAAAGTCATCTTCCTTCCAAAAGACTTATTTTTGCTTCTTGGGGTGAGAATCTGAGATAGCTGGTTAACTGCTTTGCCTGACTTTGTGAGGCTGGCCTATTCCTCCTTCATCCCAGCTTCTAAGATGTAGTCATTGGGGATCCCACTTGACTTGAGCTTGCTTTTCCAAAACTCTTCCTCACCTGTGTGCCCTGAGTTCCAGTTTTTGTCCACCCAGGGCCATAAGACTAGCAGAAACTCTGCAGCTTCACAACTTCCTGGTTGTAACTTTATGCTCAGCTTTTCAATTACTCGGCACCACCTTGGAAACTAACAGATGCCTTAGAGGGAAAGGTAGTTCTAAATATTAGACTTAACTCCTTGTGCTTCTCTTCACCCTGGGACCTTTGGCCCTCGCATCCTTGCTGCCTCGGTAGCTCTCTAATGTCTTCAGAGAGATTATTTTTTGGGCCCAATGTTCCTACTTATTTTCAGCAAGAGAATTGGTTAGCGATAAGCTATTTAGCCGCTCTTGGAGTCTTACCTGTCTTTGATGTTAAATATTCATATATTAAAAATAAATACATATGGCATGTCTTGTTTGCATTACTGTTATCTTGTATTGACTACATATTATAGGATCTGTTCAATCATAGGATCATTTGTAATATAGAAGTTCATGAATGCCAAAAAGAATACTTATTAAAAAGGCATTCAGCTTCTTTATAAGCAAGTTTCAAAAATCTGCCAAATTATATTTTAATTTATTCATGATTTATTTCATATATATTAGCTGCTTGCATTCCTCATTCTCATATCTTTCCTGTTTACCTACTAGGTGGTTTTGTTCTGGTTAATTTGCAAAAGCTTTTTTTTTTTTTTTTTTTTGTCTTTTTGGTTGTTGTTGTTGCTATTTCTTGGGCCGCTCCTGCGGCATATGGAGGTTCCCAGGCTAGGGGTTGAATCAGAGCTGTAGCCACCGGCCTACGCCAGAGCCACAGCAACAGCAACGCGGGATCCGAGCCGCGTCTGCAACCTACACCACAGCTCACGGCAACGCCGGATCGTTAACCCACTGAGCAAGGGCAGGGACCGAACCCGCAACCTCATGGTTCCTAGTCGGATTCGTTAACCACTGCGCCACAACGGGAACTCCTGCAAAAGCTTTTTGTATGTAAGTGACAGGCTCTTTGCTTATATGTGCTACAAATGTTTATCATCAGTAAATATGGCTGCTATGTTTTAGGATTTTTTGAAGGTTTTTTTTTTTTTGATAGCCTTTCTGTAGTGCTTTTAAATATTAATATTGCACAGATGTTGATAAGGAAAGTACCCATAATCAGAAATACATACATACACACAAACATTTGTATATCCACATGCAGAGTTAGTCTTTATTAATTATATTATTCAAGTCCTTTATATCACAAAATTTTTGAGGGGTCATACTGATTTGCCAATAACTAGGGGTAGTGATTTCACCATTTCTCATGATAAATCAAAGGGTTCTTGGTCTTTTTTATCTTGAGTTTGGTCTTGTCAGGTGTTATAATGTTGCAATCCCTGTGTTTTGCAAATAGTGTGGGTGTGGTAGAGGTTCAAATTTTATCTTTGTCTCTTTAGTTTGAAATTCTTTAGTTCTTTTTCCCCTCTTTTATTTATTTATTTTTTTGCTTTTTAGGGCTGTACCCACGGCACATGGAGGTTCCCAGGCTAGGGGTCCAATAGGAGCTGTAGCCGCTGGCCCACGCCACAGCCACGTGGGATCCAAGCTGCATCTGTGACCTACATCACAGCTCACAGCAACGTCAGATCCTTAACCCACTGAGCGAGGCCAGGGATTGAACCTGCATTCTCACGGTTACTAGTCAGATTTGTTTTTGCTGCACCACAGCGGAAACTCCCTTTTCCCCCTCTTTTAAGTTGGAACCAAAGAATGGATTCTATGATGAAATAACCTGAGAGGTACATAGGAGGAGGAAGTGGGCCTGTACCTGCATCTTAAAATATAAATAGGAAATGAATGAGCAGAAGTTTGTGGGTCTTCCAGACCAGGAAGAAGGATTAAAAAATAAATGAAGCTGCAGGAGTTCCCGTCATGGCTCAGGGGTTAACAAATCCGACTAGGAACCATGAGGTTGTGGGTTTGATCCCTGGCCTCGCTCAGTGGATTAAGGATCTGGAGTTGCCCTGAGCTGTGGTGTAGGTCACAGACGTGGCTTGGATCCTGAGTTGCTGTGTCTGTGGCATAGGCCAATGGCTACAGCTCCCATTCGACCCCTAGCCTGGGAACCTCCATATGCCAGGGTATGGCCCTAGAAGACAAAAAAATAAAATAATAAAATAAAAAAATAAATGAAGATGTAGACTGTTGCTTTTGGAATGGATTAGCAATGAGATCCTGCTGTGTAGCACTGGGAACTATGTCTAATCACTTATGATGGAACATGAGAATGTGAGAAAATAGAATGTATACATGTATGTGTAACTGGGAAAAAAAATTGTATTGGGGAAATAACAATTAACAAATAATAAAAATAATTCAGTGCTGCAAGCAAAATCAATCAATCAATCAATAAATAAGGATAGGGAGTTCCTGCAGTGGCTCAGCAGGTTAAGAACCCAACTAGAATCTGTGAGGATTTGGGTTCAATCCCTGGCCTTGCTCAGTGGGTTAAGGATCTTGCTCAGTGGGTTAAGGATCCTGGCAATGAGCTTTGGTGTAGGTCATAGACGTGGCTCTGATCCCGCATTCCTGAGGCTGCTCTGATTCGACCCCTAGTTTGGGACCTTCCATAAGCCGCTGGTGTGGCCATAAAAAGAAAAAAAAAATGAGGATAGGATATAAAATGAAGCATGTTTAGACTGTGAAAAGAAGATGACTCTGGAGTAGGAAGTCTAAAGAAACAGGAAGTAAATATGGGTTAATGAGATAAGAGAATGTTTTGCAGGACCCTAAAAACTAGATAGAGAAACAATTCTTTTATTTTTTTATTTTTACTTTTGTCTTTTCAGGGCTGCACATTCGGCATGTGGAGGTTCCCAGGCTAGGGGTCGAATTGGAGCTACAGCTGCTGGCCTTCACCACAACAACGCCAGATCCAAGGCTGCGTCTGCCGCCTACACCACAGCTCATGGCCACACCAGATCCTTAACCCACTGAGTGAGGCGAGGGATTGAATCCACGTCCTCATGGATATGAGCCGGGTTCGTTACTGCTAAACCACCACCACAGGAACTCTGAGAAATAATTCTTTATTTATAAATTAGCTGTTCTTAGTGCAAATAACCAGATAGGTACACATTTTACAAAATTAGCCTTGTGACAAAGCTTGCTGTACAGAGTCATCTGTCATGCTTGTTTATCTTGATTCATTTTCCTTTATTCCAAGAGCTCAGAGCAGTGCACCCTGATTCACATTTACTAATCTAATGCACATTCTTCGTGTTCTATTTTGCACTTGACATTCTAAGTGAGTAATTTTTGGAGTGATGGTTGAGGTTGGTAACCTCACCTCAAAGAGATATTTTAAGTCTGTCATATTGTGGATCAATCTAGCACTGCTTTCCTTCAGGTCTGTTTTTCTCCTTCATTTTCTGCTCTGCTTCCCCCCAATCATAAATCGAAGTTTCCTGCATATATTAAGCAGATGAGATGAAAACATGCTACATATGGGTAGATGGCCATGTATGCAGGCCTGGACTGTTGAGTTGTCTAAAAGCATGTAGGATTTTGACTTATTGAGAATTGAATGAAGCAGTTGCCAACAGTATTTTCAAGTGCCCGCCACACACAGATTGCTATGGAAAGATGTAGAAGCCAGACCTTCTACGAAATGATGTCACTAGTTTGCAATGGTTGGCACTTCAGAAATGGCACTTTTACTCCCAAAGGGAAATTCAGAGAACTGAGTGTTTTCCTTTGGCTTTGACATAAAATTGTATGGTCTTTCTATTCCAGGGGACTCCTTCTCGCAGTTCCGGTTTGCTGAGGAGAAAGAGTGGGATGGTGAAGCTTCATGTCCCAAACAGGTAAGGTAAAGCTTTGTCTTGAATGTGGATTGGCTCTTTTCAGGACTGAAGACCAGCACTTTTTTTTTTTTTTTTTTTTTTTTTGTCTTTTTGCCTTTTCTAGGGTTGCTTCTGTGGCACATGGAGGTTCCCAGGCTAGGGGTCTAATTGGAGCTGTAGCCACCAGCCTACGCCAGAGCCACAGCAATGTGGGATCCAAGCTGCATCTGCAACCTACATCATAGCTCACGGCAACGCCGGATCCTTAACCGACTGAGCAAGGCCAGGGATCGAACCCTCAATATCATGGTTCCTAGTCGAATTTGTTAACCACTGCGCGACGACGGGAACTCCAAGACCAGCACCTTTTATGTTATTCTTGAGATGGAATCCTTGCGTAGGGAGGAGCCTAGGAGTTCATGGACAGTTTAGTCTCAGTTACCTAAATTGCTCAGAAAGTTTTTTCAGGGAGCTTAAATTATGTAGGCCATTAAAGCTGGAGTTGACCTTTATACCTGGCCATCTGTGTGGACCGCTCACGTGGTTCATATATGACTCGAGTTCATATAGACAGGTTTCATGGATTACTTTGCCACTTGGCGGCCTTCCTTTCTTTTTTCCTTTTCTGTGAAAATTCCCCTTAGGTTTGAAAATTAGTTTTTTTTTTTTCTCCCACACTGTTTTTGGTGGTAGGTAAGAACATCCTTAGCTTTATCTTTTTAAGTAACTCTTCTTCTATAATTAGAGAATAAAGCTATACAATAAGAACAGATTTCATAGAAGTCTTTCAGGGAATCCATAAAAACCCACATACTCTATTTGTATTCCTGCCATATTTTCTTCCCAAGGAGTTTTGATGATTCACCGACCAAGATTTCACAGATTCCTTTTTCCTTATGAGAGAAGACAGGTATTCTTAAGCTTTTAAAATGCACAGAGGCTGCATGAGTAGTGGCTTGTCATAGCTCCCCTGACTTCAGGGCTAGAGTGCAATCTGATACAGACAGCATGACCAGACAGCGTGCCCACAGCTTCAGGCAGGAGACCGAGCAGCAGCCCTGAAGGGTATGGGACAGCTTCCTCCTCCCCATGCTGCTGTCAGCTCAGGACACACACAGTAGGTGGCTCACGCCCGCAGGTGGGCTGGTGTTAGGTTTAGTTGTTTGGGATGGACATTGATTTATTGGGGGGGGGTACTGACTGTAAAACAGCTGTCTGTCCTCTTCAGAAGAGTATGCATTATAGTACAGAAAGAGTTGGAAGTTAAAAATACATGTCTCTGCTTAGAGTGTAGGTTTCAGAGACACACACCCGAGTCTCTTTGGCTGTGTACCTGAGTTCAGTTTCGAAGTCTAACTCATTGAAAACAGGTGAACAGACATCCTTACAGAATTCAGTGAAAGCCAGACAATTCACACTTAACCTCCTTTGAACCATGTTGGTTCTCAGAACACTTCAGTTACCCTGAGAGCTTCAGATAATTCTAAGGTTCTTTATTCATCCGAACACCGAGCACTTGTTCCTTATTAGGTGCCTTATTAGACACAGCATATTGGAAGATGAACGAGAGAGACTGTGCTTGTTCAATGCCCTAGGCTCCTTGCCTTAGTTCAGTGGCTAATGTATAGTAGGTGATTAGCAAATATTTATATGACAATTGAAAGGCAGTGCAACATAAAGTAAGTGGTATAGTAAGTGAATGAACAGAAGTCTGTGGGAGAAATCTGCTTTGGGCTGGAAGTGATTGAGAGTAGAGACATGGACTAAAGATCATTTGAATGGGCCTTGGTGGATGAGGATGGTTCTTGTAGGTCTGGTCGGGGAACAACACAACGCTGAGATCTGGAAGACCAGGCTGTGCTCAGAGACAAGAGCAGAGCTGGGGCATAGCTGGAGTCTGGTATTCTTTTTTTTTTTTTTTTTGTCTTTTGTCTTTTTTTTTTTGTTGTTGTTGTTGTTGTTGCTATCTCTTGGGCCGCTTCCACGGCATATGGAGGTTCCCAGGCTAGGGGTTGAATCGGAGCTGTAGCCACCGGCCTACGCCAGAGCCACAGCAACATGGGATCCAAGCCGCGTCTGCAACCTACACCACAGCTCACGGCAACGCCGGATCGTTAACCCACTGAGCAAGGGCAGGGACCGAACCCTCGACCTCATGGTTCCTAGTCGGATTCGTTAACCTCTGCGCCACGATGGGAACTCCTGGTATTCTTAATAGAGGAAGTTTCAAGAGTAGGTCTGGGCCACTTAAAACCAGCAGTCTGGGCATCATTTTCTTTTGGGGGCAGCTTAGCGTGTAAGAGCATAGAATTTAGAGACACATGGCTGAGCATAAATCCTTGCCCTCAGCTGTAAAATGGAACTAAGAATAAAATATAACTCAGATTTGTAATGAGGATTAAGTTAGATCCTAAAGCAGACCCCTCTGTGTAGTTCCTGACATCTATGAAACACTCAAAATTAGCGCTTATTACTACTGTTACTTGTTAACAGAGGTTTTGTTGAGTGAGAAACTGCAAATGACTAGATGTGACCTTGGCAATATTGGGAAGGAGGGACCAGGGAGCCAGGGGCAGGAGGCAGGGAAGCCAGAGAAGGGTATTATGTTGTGTGAATGGGGGCAATGAGGGACTGAGGGTGTGGGGCCGTGAGAGTGGAAGGTGGTTCCCCTACAGAGGGGACTTTGGCGGAGGTTGAGGTAGATTGTGTCACAGGTCAGATGTGAGACATGAGGACAAGAGTGATTGGCAAGGGCTCTGAGCTTTCTCACATGATGATGAGGTGAGTGGTGATGATTGATGGAAGCAAAAGAAGGCAAGCTTGGGAGTTCCCATCATGGTACAGAGGAAATGAATCTGACTAGTATCCATAAGGATGCATGTTTGATCCCTGGCCTCGCTCAGTGGGTTAAGGATCTAGTATTGCCTTGAGCTGTGGTGTAGGTCACAGATGCGGTTCGGATCCCGTGGTGCTGTGGCTGTGGTGTAGGCTGGCGGCTACAGCTCCAATTCGACCCCTAGCCTGGGAACTTCCATTTACCATGGGTGCGGCCCTAAGAAAGGGGGGGGGGAGGCAAGCTTGATTTTGAGTATCTTGGGTTGAGTTGATGTAGTAGTAGGACACATCCCATATTCATCATTTCGTCCTCAGAACTGTTTTGTTTTCCACTTTTCCTCCTACTTTATTTTTGCTTACTTGAGAAAAAGATGACAAGAATTTTATGTGTATATATATATATAATTGTATATGTGTATGTTTATTCCTCATGTGCTACCCTGTCCCCAGTGTGACCAGGACATTGGACGACAAAGACTGACGGTGGTGGTGGGGTGGTCCTCAAAGGGCATCCTGACAGGAAGAGCCCAGTGGCATGGCTGTCACCCCACCTTCACGTCTCTGCAGCTCATGTGCAGGGTGAAGAGGACTTGGTTTGCCCCCACAGGGGCATTGGGGCCTTAGATCCATGAATAGGGTTTGCAGATTTGTCCTTTAGACACTGTGGGGACATGTGAGGAGGGCATGGGTGGGAGGAGAATTTCTTAGGGTGGGTAAAAAAAGAGATTTATTATTATTATTATTATTTTGCCTTTTTCTTGAGCTGCTCCCGCGGCATATGGAGGTTCCAAGATTAGGGGTCTAATCGGAGCTGTAGCCACCAGCCTACGCCACAGCCACAGCAACACGGGATCCAAGCCACGTCTGTGACTTACACCACAGCTCATGGCAACGCCAGATCCTTAACCCACTGAGCAAGGCCAGGGATCGAACCCTCAACCTCATGGTTCCTAGTTGGATTCGTTAACCACTGCGCCACGATGGGAACTCCAAGAGATTTATTATTATTATTATTTTTGTCTTTGGGCCTTTTCTTGAGCCGCTCCGGTGGCATATGGAGGTTCCCAGGCTAGGGGTCTAATCGGAGCTGTAGCCACCAGCCTACGCCACAGCCACAGCAACGCGGGATCCAAGCTGCGTCTGTGACCCATATTACAGCTCACAGCAATGCTGGATCCTTAACCCACTGAGCAAGGCCAAGGATTGAACCCTCAACCTCATGGTTCCTAGTCGGATTCGCTAACCACTGTGCCATGATGGGAACTCCAAAGATTCATTATTTTTTAAAAAATCCCTTGAAGCTTTTCTGTCATTCTGTTTTCCATTTTTGATGACTAGTGACTTACATATTCAGTAGAGCTTCCTTGAGCACTGCTGAGCTGGGCGATACTCTGTACTTCCGAATGCCTGGTTTCTACAGGCACAGATGCCCTGGCCCACCCCCCAGAGTCCAGTTCTGAGCGAGGCCCCAGTCTCTGCATCATGGAAGCTTCCCAGCTGACTCCGAAGTGTTGCTTGATTTGGACGCTTCCTCTGCCAAGCGTATCTGTGGTCCCCGAGTCCCAAAGGAACGTGGACAGCGAGTCTGTAGCCCCCAAAGGTGTAATGTCTGATTTAAGGCTGAGAGTGGGGTTTCTAGCAGTTCTTTTCTTACCAAATGGTGTCCCTTTACACAGACACTGAGCCTCAGAGTCTGGTCAGGATCCTAGATGGGGAGGAACCTTCAGGATTAGGTGTGCTGTGCACAGACCGAGTGCTGTGCACACTGATGGCAGAGAAGTAGCCAGGGTGGGGGAGACTTTGTCCTGATGGTCAAGGCTGGCCTCCCCCCACCAGCCTCAGAGTCTGCATGAGAAGGAGGCACTGGGGTGGCCAGGTTGCATATTCCAATTGTAGGTGGCTGTCAGGGTCGGCCATGTGGCTGTGGGGGTGGGGCTCCCCAGGCAGAGATGACCCAGCCGTTCTTCTATAACACGTAGCAGACGAGTTCATTCACAGCCTGTTTTAAAATTCACACTTTACTATTACTATTCACTTCATCCCACTTTATTTTTATGTCTATTGTCTGTCTTTTTAGGGCCACACCCAAGGCATATAGAAGTTCCCAGGCTAGGGGTTGAATGGAAGCTGTAGCTGCCAAACTACACCACAGCCATAGCAACTCGGGATTTGAGCCACGTCTGCGACCTACATACAGCTCACAGCAATGTGGGATCCAAGGCGTATCTGTGACCTACACCATAGCTCATGGCAACGCCAGATCCTTAACTCACTGAGCGAGGCCAGGGATCGAACCCGAATCCTCATGGATACTAGTTGGGTTCTTTACCACTGAGCCACGACGGGAACTCCCACTTCAGCCCACTTTCTGGCTAAGGTCTTCTGTGTTAGCCCTTTAGGGGACAAACCAGTGACAGAAAAGGGAAAGTCTTCTTACACAGCGGCGTTTAATGGCAGGTTTGAGGCTATGGGACTCCCGCAAGGAGGCAGGAGAAATCACTGTGCTGGGCTGAAGTGTTTCGAGGGCCTGTAGGAACAGTGCCCTGTCAGCTGAGCTTGGATGGGATGGCGATTAGAGACTTGGGGAAAGGGGACACTGCAGTGGTTGAAGGTCCGTCACTCAGGACTGGGCCCAAAAGCACATATGGGCCGTTCCTTGGATCTCAGACTTTTCATTGTTCACGGTACACTTTTAACCACGTCACACATGATGCAAAACAGGGGTGGAAGTTTGGGCATCTCTAGCCAGACCCCAGCACATCTCACCGGTCCTTCTCCAGAGAGCAGAGGCAGCAGGGGGGTGAGTAGTTAGCAGGCCTCCCTGAGGGAATGTTCTTGCTCTTTCATAGGCTGAAAGCAGGGGGTCTATCCGGGTGACTTTGCAGATACCTTGGCAGTGGGAAGGGTGAGATTGCCAGTTTGTGATGTGGGGACTTACCCAGGTGTTGGGGAGCCCACCTTTCTGATGGTTTGAGAGAGTTTTTCCAAACTTTGAAGCAGAGACTGGCCATGCTGGCCTTGATTAGGTACTTGATGTACTGAGGGCAGGACTGAAGCAAGGCCTGCTCAGGGACAGAATTTCACACTCTCTTGTTGGGCTTTGTTATATTCTATCCTGTTTCCTAAAAATGCTGTATATTTTTTTAGATGTGAGTTCCTTTTTTTGCAGGGCAAGGGACCACATCATTCCTGCCACAAGGCTGCCAACGTTGCTTGGCTTAGAGCTAGCCACCTACAGAAATTTTCAGGGGGTCCACCGAAAAGCTCTGTTGTTTCTTTTGATCTGTGTGAACCTCTGTCATGGGGCTCAGGGGTTCAAGTGGGCCTGGATTTAGTGTGGGGGCTCACCCTGAGAGCACTAGGGTGATGCCCCACCTCCAGTCATAAGAAACCTCCTGACCCAGAACATCTGTACAGTGGAATCAAGATTAGACCATATGACCCCTGGCTTTTCTTCTCTAACTCGAAGTCAGTGACTGTAGCCTAAGACACAGTCCTTCCTGGGCCTGTGACAGTCCTTGGTTGATGAGGTGGTTGGTGGTGTCTGCCTCTAATGTGGTCATTGTACCTGCCTGTTAGTTGTGTCCTTCTCTTGGGACACAACCTAGAAGCAGCTGTCACGTAGTCATCTGGGGTGTTGTCTCAGTACCCTCAGTTTGTGAGGCCATTGCCTAGATAGGACTTCGCCTCTGTGAGTGAGAAGGGCGTCAAAGGGAGTTTTAGTGTTGGCCTCACACTAGAGTCCTGCTAGCAGGGGGGTCAGCTTCCATCCTCTGCTTTCTGGTTGGAAGAAGAACGTATATCACACGGGTTCCTTTGGCTCTGCCTGGCAACCCTGTCTCACTTCCTAGCCCCTTTTCCCTGCCCTCCTGCAGCCCAGCCATCTGGATTTGGGGGAGATGTCCAATCAGATTCCTTTACAGGCTTTGAATTTTTACCCTAATTCCAAGAGTGACCATGGTTTCCAGGTGACCGTGCAGGGTCGATGCAAAGTGATCACTACCTGGCGGCTGCCCTGACCGCCTGAGCTGTGGCTGAAGAAGATGGTCTTGGGTTTGCTTATCTTCATGCAGAGATGACAGACATAACCATATTGAGTGTGATTTATGATCTGATTACTCCCAGCTGAAAGTCATGGATGCTTTATTTAGTTACTTCCTATCATCTTGTGCTCTTTTATTTCTCAAAGGCCATAGGTAATCATCTCGATGGATCAGTCTCTATTTTTTTTTTAATACAGAATTCAGCGTTTTATGTGGACTGTGAGTCACTGGTTCGAGCCCTTCAAGAACTGCCTCTCTCCCTCCGACTCAATGTTGCTGCTGAATTGGTCCAGGTAAAAACCCTGACAGCATTCTGAAGCTGGTGTGGATGAGGGCAGGAAAAGAAAAAGAATGAAAAATATCCCCCTGCAGGATGTCTTAGACTCAGGTTATTCTTTCACAAAGTTGAAGGTTTTGTATCAGGTAGAATTTCATAAAGTTTTGAGGGAGGATGAAATACTTTTTCAAGGTTTTTTTTTTTTTCACTTTATATTTGAAACATTTTAAAAGATCTAATGAAACGGAATTGAATGAAATGTCGAAAGTATAGAGTCTGGCTCGTATTGTACTCAAAATGTTTATGAGCCAGGCTCTGGGTTAGGCACTCAGGTGATAGCAGTGAGTAGACAGACATGGTTTCTGCCTTAGGGGAGCTGAATCTATTGGGAAAGATGGATATTCATCAAATTATCAAATTTGGATAAGTCCTGTGAAGAAGTACTGTGTACTCTGAGAATGCGTTAATAGTGAACCTGATCTATCTTGGTGGGATTTCAAATGGCTTTCCTGACGACGTGACAGATGAGCTGAGATCCAAAGTACAAGAACATGTGAGTTGGGATTTAAAGAAGGATGACCCAGCTAATCTGCATCAACAACTGTGCTAATACTAATAACAACAACAGAATATTCTGGCTGCAGAATGGAGAGAGGACTTTACTAGAGGTGTTTATGGGCAAATCTGTAAACACCTGCCCATGCGAGAGTAGAGTGGATGAGGGGAGGCAAATTAGGAGGCTGTTGCCCAGTTCAGGTGAGTAATACTGTACTGGGGACACGATAATGATGGTAGAGATGGCAGAGAATTAGAATCTACCAAGGGGTGTACTACAAACTAAAACTAACAGGCCTTGGTGAAATTGAAATACTGGACATGGCAAAGGGGCAAGCAAAGGATTATTCTTGGTCCTCCAGCTTGTTCACCCCAGTGGTAGGTAGGAAGGGCAAGGTTTGGATTTTATGAGTTCGTGTTTCTGAGATACCAGAATACTGATAATCTAATAGAACCATGAGTATTAGTCAACTGGATGTAGAAATTTATACTTCAGAATTAAGGCTATAAATATAAACTTGGGAGACATCAGGGTAAGGGAGCCAAGAGAGGAGCCCTTGAACTGGCTGAGAGAGGAGGGGCCTGAAGGCTGTACCATAAGGAACTCTGAAATTGAATGGCAGCTTGATTGGGGGTTTTTAAGAAAGTGAAACCTTGGCCAGTACTAATTTTAAATGCCATCCGAGCAAACAGAATGGCTGACTGTGATGCTAAGCTTGAGCATAGCTGTGACTTGGTTACCCAGCCGACTGTTGTTTCTATAGCACTTACTCATCTCAAATCTACGGCAGCAAGTAGAATTCAGGGCTGGAGGACACTCAGGGGCAGGACAGGGATGTAGAGAGGATTTCGCTCCCCCTGATTGGGAATCACCCCGGGGCTTCTTTAGGAATGTTTGGGGTTGTCTTTGTGACTGGGTGAGTGCTCCTTTTCCTCTGGGTGTCCAGAGATGGTCAAAGTTTGCCATACCTGGTTTGGTCCTACCGAATGAGGAATGGTTCACAGAACCCATCAGAGGAACATCGAGATGAAGGTGATGGGGACGGGGGCCCCAGGACTCCGGAGAGAAACAGAAGTGACGTGAGCATTTGCAAGTGAAGGATGTTGTGTCAGTGGCGGGCCTTAGAGGAAAGATTTAAATTGCAGTAACTTTGAAAACCCAGCTAAATAGTTTTGAAATCCACTCCCCTACCCCATGATGTAGGGCAGTTATTCTCAGCTGTGTGTGCACCTGAGAATCACCTGGGGGAGTTAACAGACAAAAACCATGCCAGACACCCAACCCAGACCAACTGAGGGATCGCAGGATTAGAACATGGGCCCACATCCCAGCTTTGCCCTGCATGCTGACAACTGCCAGATGAGTATTTAAGTTTGTGCAAAACCATACTGTCCTAAAAGCCCAGAGGAGTCATTAGCAAACTGGATCTGCTCAGGATGCTTAAACGTGCAAAGAAGGAGATAGTGAGTGCCTCCAAGAGCAGCTAAATCTTCAGAACCTTCCCACTGATGCCAGAATAGTCAGCTCAGGCCTCCCTCAACTGTGGCTCTCAGACTTCCTTTACATTAGTCACCTGGGGAGTTTTTAACTTTATTAAATTATAACACGCGGAAAAGTGTACATATGAGTCTTTCTAATTTTATGGCCGCACTCACAGCACATGGAAATTCTCCAGGCCAGGGACTGAATCCAAGCCAAAGCTGTGGCAAAGCAGATCCTTTAACCCCCTGTGCCGGGCTGGGGATTGAACCCAGGCCTCCACAGTGACCCAAGCTGCTGCAGTCATTCTTCTTGGTCAATTTGTCCTTCACCTTATATATGTGTGCGTTTCAGTAGAGTGAATAGATCTGATTTGCTAATTCCCTCTCGGTGGCTTCTACCAATGCGTGCCTCACCTTCAGGCTTCAGTATACATTACCACAGACCCGTGGGACCGTCCCTTCTCAGGCCCGTGACAGGGACACACGGCTCTTTTGATTTCAGCTCCTAGCTGGGGTGGGCCCAGTGGGAAGATCATCAGGAAGGAGGGGTGCTGGGGCAGGCCCTGGACAGAGACCTTTGGTGAGCTTCCAACCCCACAAAGCCTGATGGCTTCCTTAGCTTTGTTTCTGTCAAGCAGACATGTCAGGACTCACATTTTAAACTGTTATTGTGCTTTCCTTTCAGACTGCCCTCCCTTTAGAGCTTCCTCAGGTGAAACCAAAGAGAAATGATGAGGCCAAGGGACTAGGGATGCAGTTAAAGGGGCCTCTGGGGCCTGGAGGAAAGGGGTCCATCTCTGAGCTGAAAGCTGCCACTGCTGGCTGCCCCAGGTATCCGGGTAAAGACAGCCCAGGACCGGGCCCTCAGAAGCCCGGTTCCCCACTGCACTCTGCAGATCTTTTGGAAGAAGAACTAGATCTGCTGCTTAATTTAGATGCACCTGTAAAAGGTGACATCTCATCAGACCAGACGTCTTGGGACCTGGAGTCCGAGAAAGGGGGCCAGGTGGCCCAAGAAGAAAAAGGTATGGCTTCCCTTTCATTCCTCATCTTGACTCAGGTGTTTTCGTGAGAGTAGCCTCCCCTCCGTCACATCCCCACACATCGCCACCGGTGTCTGCCATCGATCTGGCCTGGTCCGTGGACATCCATTTCTGAGCTCACCCCTCTCCTTCCCCCTGAGCTGACCTTTCTGACAACATCACTCTCACTCAATAGACTGGACTTCTGAAGCCGCTGCCTGCCTGATGGCAATCTTAAACCCGGGGCTGCAAATTGAACTCGTGCTATAAAAAGGCATTTAGATACCTGTGGCCTCAGCTGTGCACCAGCAGAGCTTTGAATCGACTGTCTGAACACGCCTGTTGACCAGCTCTGAGGGCTTCTTGCTGTTATCGATTTTTTTTTTTTCTTTAAACAAGGAACACTACCTCACTTGTGCATGTGCTGTGAGATGGTGGCCCATCTGATAAGGGAGAGGCCTAGCGACCAGCCTGTCCATACACTGAGTTCAGGACCCTTTAATGGCTTTTCAAGATTGCTACAATCATAAAAAGGAAACTGAACTATTGGTCTTAAAAAAAAAAACACACACACACACACACACACAAAAACTATTCAGCTGTCAAATTCAGCATCCAAATAAATAGAAGAGCAAATCTCAACCCCCTTTGTTAATTTGTGTAAATATTATTGGATCTTCTTGGGGAATAGGAACAAGAACCGAGTGTTTCCCTTATCATGAACAAAGTAATAATGAGGGCAGATTTATGGCAGGGGTCAAAGCCCAGAGAAGATTAACCCTCAATTTTGGGACCAAGGTGAAGTCGTTAATGCTGTTTTTATTTTCTTAGATCCGGCACAGCCGTCTGTGTTGGAAGAAAAGAAGGTAGAATCTGAGCAACCACGTACATCAAAAAATGTTACCGAGGAAGAGCTTGAAGACTGGTTGGACAGCATGATTGCCTAATAACAACCCAAGAAACAAGCAGAAGAGACAGACAGAAACTGAAAAGTGCCTGAAGCCAAATCTGGTTACCTTGTAAGGGCAGGTGGGCCCAAGACTGTCCTTGAAGAATGGCCAGTTTACAAGCTTGGCCTGAGCCTGTGTGGCCATCACGCTTAGCACAGTAGATGCCTTCCTCCACGTTCAGCAACCTCCGAAACAAGACATCTAAGAGGTTTGCTGCCTTTGTTCTCTGGCTTAGTAATTGACTAGATTTCTTAAGGGCAGGCGATATTATGGCCCTTGTTTCCTGTCTCTGCCTTTCATTGTTGACAGCATCGAAGGTGCTGCTGAAGAGTAGAGCGACAAGCAACCAGGCATGCATTTGGTCAAAATAAACAAAACGCTGGTCTGTGGATTTTTTTTCTTTCTTGTGGGGGAAGCCTTGGGCTGTTTGTCTCCTGTCCCTTTTCCCAGCAGTCTCAGGGTGGTGGTAAATCGTCCAGAAAATGGTGCATGACAAGAGGACAGAGCACGGATTGGTGTGTATTACTTTATTGCAGTGGGCACTTCATTTTATTTAAGGAGATTCACCTAAACATAGCAGCTCCACTACTTACAAGGGACCATAAAGCATTACTCAGTTTGGCATAAGATTGAGATTTTTCTGAATTTTCAGTACAGTACTTTTCTCCTAATAACAGCAGTTGACAAGCTGTTACTGAAAACAATTATATGAATAACCTTCAAGTGCAGTTTCATAAAGTAAGACAGAAGATCAACACAACTAATTAATGAATAGTCCATCTTAAACATAAACATAAAAAACTTGCATAGCTATATCTAAAGAGGTTTTTAAGGCACTTAATCGATGTTTCAGAGTCGACAAAATGGTGGTTTTTGTTTCTATTTCTTTAACTGCTTAAAGCTTTTCAAGCTGATTCTGGATACATTCACTAGCAAGTACCATGGGAAAAATTAGGCTGCAGTTAAGATGATTTTTTTGTAGCTCAGACCAGGAGACACGAGTGGGATAGCAGCATATCATGGCATTCAGGTGTTTAAAATTCCAGGTATTATTTGCATTCAAAACATCCTGCTCCTCTAGCCCTTCCCTCAGTGCTGCCATCCCAATGACTTAGTTTGAACTGAAAAACATGACGGCATTCAGCTAGAGCTTCCTTGGTGCTTTGCCTTTTTTTTCTTGTAACAAGTTATCTCCCACAGTGTACCTCCATTAGGCACAAAAAGCCAAATCAATTCCAAAACATCACAGGGTTTTGACACACACTTTCTTGTAAGGGAGGCATTTAGGAAACAGCACTTTTTAAATGTGTGTGCAGAACTTCTAAGAGGGGGATTTTATTTCACTGGAAGCTGAGGGTCCAGCATAGTGGCGGCTTCTTTCATTCACATCATTTATCCAAGCTGATCTTCGTACTGTTTCCGGAAGCAGTCACCAGCTGGGAAGAAATCCCAACACCTTTCCTGGTACATCTTCCAGACATAAGATTCCTGGAATAAAGGGAGCAGAGGGTTGTTTTTTGTGTCTTTTTAGAGCCACAGCTGAGGCCCATGGAGGTTCCCAGACTAGGGGTCTAATCAGAGCTGCAGCTGCCGGTCTACACCATAGCCACACCAGATCTGAGCCGTGTCTGTGACCTACACCACAGCTCACGGCAACGCCAGATCCTTAACTCACTAAGTGAGGCCAGGGATTGAAACTGCGTCCTCATGGATGCTGGTTGGATACGCTTCCGCTGAGCCACGACGGGAACTCCAAGCTACAGTAAGTTAAATCACAGTTTGTTTCTACTCTCTCCATCTCCCTTTAGGAATTTTGATGTGGATTCACATGAGGCCCAGCCCAGGATGTTTTGGGGATGAGAAGTCCCAAACAAAACTCCCCCCAAACAAAAATCCCACAGTGAAACCAACTCAATAACTGCCCCTAAAAATATCTGAGATTTAGCAGAAGGCTGACTCTACATCATCTGTAATTGGCAGACAGCAGAAGAACACACAGGAAGGCCTATTGAGTTCTCCCTGAGACAGATGCCTGCAGAGCCAAAGCCAGGTCTGGACACCAACCATCTCTGTCTCAAGTGTCTGAGCCATGAAGTCTTCCCACAAATCCAGTGACGTCTGCATCTTTGTTAACCTACCTTCTCCTCCCCTGTTCTCTATCCTTACATTTCTTTTTCATACTTAGTCACATAATCCCTTTGACACATACTTTCACTCACTGTCACCCCCACACCTCCGCGTTCCGTGTCACCCACACAGGAGGTCGTTATCTTTCTTATGCTGTCTCTCTCGCACCATTTTATCCTGACGCACCTGCTCTTTGTCAGAGCCACCCACTCGGCTTCTCATTGTCTCCTTGTGACGTTCTCCCCAACTCCAGCTAGTCTATTCTGAAGCAGCAACCGTAAGGGTTTAGAAAACATCAGTGTTTGCTGGGAAGGATAACATAGGAGGTGGGGTGTGCCCTTTGGAATAGATTGGAGTTGCCTTAGAATTTGGGCTTGGGTCACAAAGGGATGGGACAATGGAGAAAGCAGAGGGGAAATGCACTCAAGACACAAGGAGGGTTCTCGCTCAGATACCCTACGCTCTACTGAGGCTCGACTAGGAAAGGGTATGATTCTCTCTTTTTTGTCTTTTTAGGGCCACACCCATGGCATATGGAGGTTCCCAAACTAGGGGTTGAATCAGAGCTGCAGCTGCCGGCCTACACCACAGCTCACAGCAGTGCCAGATCCAAGCTGTGTTGGTGACCGACACGGCAGCTCACGGCAACGCCGCATCCTTAACCCACTGAGCAAGGCAGGGAATCTAACCCTTGTCCTCATGGATACTAGTTGGGTTCATTACCACTGAGCCACGACGGGAACTCCAAGGGGTATGATTCCTAAAGATATTTCTTACCTGGCCTGTGTGCTCTGTTTCATCTTTATTAATCAAATACATCAGGAAGAACCTGGAACAAGGGGAGAGCACAAGACACTATTAGATACTTTATTTAGGAAACCAAAGTTCATGTCATCAAGTGAACTGGAGAGCTGATTGCGTATGCTGTTTAGTATCATACCGACAATTGTACCTTTCAGAGGTGGGGAAATGTGGCCTAATGACACATAACCATTTTCTAATAATATAGGTTAATCTCAAAATTAGCCTTTCCGTGAGAAGTCCTTTTGACTATATTCAAACCTGGAGCTAAGATCACTTATAAGGAAGTATTCTGGCTACCATTTTATTGTCTTTTAAAAAAAAATCCTAAACAATAAAATGGTAACCCAAACTCTTACCATGTAATTTTTAGTAGGCCAATTTTTCGTCTTGTAAATGTAAGACTGTAGGATTAAATTTATACATGTGTCCAACATCACACAAAAGTAAAAAGTAGGTAATCTCTGTCATTTGCCCTAATTCTTCCAGAAGCATAGTTTATTTTGAGGACAGACAACTGAGAAAAGCCAGTGCCATTTCACTTGCTCTATTCATGCTGTGTCTAAGGTTTGTGTCTGTCTACAACACAGGGATCCCCGGAGCTGGAGGTAACCTCTTGACTTGCATTACATGACCTCAGAGACAGTTTCCAAAGGAACCAGCCTGATGTCCTTTAGGAAAAGGAGTCTGAGGCTGGTGGAAGGAAGAGAAAGCAAATCTATAATCCTTCTGAGGTGGCCCAGATTTTGAGTTCTGGCAGGGTTGGGTTTTTTTTTGCTGTTTTTTTTTTTGCTTTTTAGGGCCACACCTATGCCATATGGAAGTTCCTGGCCTAGGAGGTCGAATTGGCATTGCAGCTGTCAGTCTACACTATAGCCACAGCAACATCAGATCTGAGCCACATCTGCAACCCACACCGCAGTTTGTGGCAACGCCGGATCCTTAACTCACTGAGGAAGGCCAGGGATCAAAACTGCATCCTCATGGGTACCAGCTGGGTTCATAACCCGCTGAGCCACAGTGAGAACTCCCTCGAAGGGTACTCTTAGGTTTAAGTTTGATTGTGGCCCACAGAACAGGCAATAAATATATTAGTTTCCTTCCTCCCTTTTCCTTTATCAGACTAAGAAAGGAGGCATGGCCAATATCTATCATGTAGGACATTACTGCTTTCCCAGCACATTTATTTGACAGCACCATTGGGCGGAGGTAGTGTTTCAAACACGAGTAAGAGCGGTCCTCTCCCTTCAAGCTTGCTGCTAGAGCCAGAAAGTAGACAATTATGTTACAGTGTAACTTGGGAAGATGCAGAAGGGGTCCCGACCCCTACACCAAAGCATCCCCTTTTTACTCTTCTCTTCCATTGGACCTCACATTAGCCACAGGTTCACCTTTTCTAGGACATCCATCCTGATCTCCTCCAGGAATATGCAAACTCTTAATCAGAATTAGCAACAGTGAAGGCTCAGGACTTGAGGAAGGGTAGGCTGAAGTTATTTTTAAACCTGTGTTTTTGTCTTCTAAAAACCTCATTCTAGCAAAAAGACATTGTTGCTAGCTCTTTTTGACAGTAAACACCTTTCCCAAAGGTGAGGTCTATTCCACCCTAAAGAAAGATTAGGATTTTCCAAACAATAAAATGCAGACACAGAGGAGAAGGGCCAGGTTAGGGAGCAAAGCTTGGCAGTTGGTTTTCTTGAAAATAATGATCACTTATAGAATCTGAATTGTCAGGTGCTTTATACTCCTTACAAATTCTCTAGCTTATAAGTTTCCTAAGCAGTCCAGGGCACACAATAGGCTCTGAATTTTTTTGTTGTTGTTGTTGCCGCACCCGTGGCACATGGAGGTTCCCAGGCTAGGGGTTGAATCAGAGCTGTAGCCGCCAGCCTCCGCCACAGCAATGCAGGATGCGAGCTGCTTCTGTGACCTACACCACAGCTCAGGGCAACGCCTGATCCTTAACCTACTGGATGGGGCCAAGGACCGAACCCATGTCCTTATGGATACTAGTCAGGTTTGTTACCACTGAACCACAACCAGAACTCCTGAAAATTTTATTCTTGAGTGAAATATTATTTGCCTACCGGGCACCAGACCTCAGGGTGTTGGGATAGAACAACATGAAAACACATTAAAACACACACACAAAAACACTTGCTCACAGAGGGCCCACTGTGGTGCAGTGGCTTGGGAATCTGACTGCCTTGGCTTGAGTCACTCTGGGGGTGTGGGTTCGATCCCCAGCCCAGCACAGTAGGTTAAAGAATTCAGCAGTGCCACAGTTGGTCGGATTCATTCCCTTGCTTGGGAACTTCCCTTTGCTGTGGGAGCAGACAGAAAAAAAAAAAAAATCCCACAAAACCTCCTCATGAGTTAATATGACTTTGAGAAGGGATGGAATCTAATTTCAGGTTGAGGGGCTGATATCCGCTTGGAGCAGAAATAGTTAGCAACCTCCACCTATCAAAACGGGAGAGGCAGTGTTATGTAGACCAAGATACGGCTCAGGGCGACTCCTACAAGTTCTCTCCTAGTTGCCTGCGCTTTCCAGAGACGGAGGAGGATGACATAACTGTATTTTACTCCCTGCTCCCCCTGCCCCGCCACCACTGTTGGCCAAGAATACTCACAAGTAGTTGGCTAAGTTGTGTTCTTGTAAGGTGTGTGTTTCAAAACCATGAGGGGTCGTGTCAAAGTAGTCATTGCCAATCCCACAGATGAAACATTTCGTCTAAGAAAAATAACAGTAAAGGCACGAGTAGGCGTGACATTTACAGGCAGGTGGAAAAAGGTGATGATCTCTGCTTGAATTGAGAGACACTGAAAAATATTTCTCTTTCCTGCTTCAGGCTGTTAGTCATTTCCTCCGTCATGTCACATACCCAGCTTCCACCTAGCAGAGGGTATTTGTGCTTTCACCTGAGCTCGGGGAATGGTGGAAGTGGCAGGGTAGCAGGTGGAGGCTGGGGTAGGGGACAGAGCTCAGAGGGTGGAAGAGGAGAAATGCTTAGAGCTTGGAGATAGGCACAGAGAAGAGCGCAGGCATGGAAAACAAACTCGGGTGGTAATTTTTCCCAGGGCAGTTTTGCTGAGGGCTGACCCTAAGTAATAGCACAACTTATTGCTTGAAAAACCCATTTGCTGTGAGCCACTGTTGGATCACAAGGGGTAGAACATACCTCCATATCCTCTCGTACTTGTTCCTGCTGGTCTCTCAGCTCTCCAAAGGCATCAATAATGAGACCTAAAATTTTAAATATGAAGGCTGACAAAACACTTTCAATAATCTGTTTAGGAGTTCAGGGAAGGGGAATGATAGAGGGAATGGCAGAGGCCACTTAGTTTCATAAAAATGTGAATTAGGAAACTGAACTATGCAATTAAAGCAAAATTAGGAAAAAATGCTTGTGTTATCAAACGCTGCATCCTGACCAATCATTTCTCATTGTTCCTCTCACTCCACCCCTCTGCAAAACTGGATGCTAACTCTTCACTCCTCCTCTGCTCACTTTCTTCTTTGTCCTATTTGCTTGGCAGTCCCCTTTCAGTCTTCCTTATAGGCTCGCCCTCTTCCAGCCCCTTAGGCACAGATGCGTATCAATCAGGGTTCCTCCTCAGTTCCTTTGCTTCTCTTTCTGGGAAGTCTCTACACCACGTCTTTGACCATTGCCACCATCCTTAATGGATCCCATTTATTTGGTTTGTTTTCATATTCATTAATATTTGCTTTGTGTGTCCTTATATTAATATTTCTATCCTATTCCATTACTGACATGTCTCTTGAAAGGTCCATTACAGATAACTGCTTATTAGCCTGCAAAGCCTGCTTGTCCCATAGGTACCTCAGCTTGGCAAGATGCAAACTAAATTCATCACCATCGTTCTCTATTTCTGACAAGCTATTGACGAAAATACTCGTATCCCTCCCCTCAAAGAAGAAAAAACCATGTCCCGCTCTCAGAGCATCTCTTTATGCTCCTTCCCCACCCCACCACCTGGGAGGAACACGATAAGGGCAGGAATCAGGATGATGTGGGGTTTGATGGGCCACAGGAGATATCTAGGAAGCAGAATGAGAAGTAACCAATTCCGACTGGGCAATGAAGGAAGGGGTCTTCTGTAAGGATGCTCAAGTGTCTTGTAACAGTGCCTGCGTGGATCTCTGGCTTTATGCATAGTAGACACAAAAGAATTGTCCTTGAACTAACGAGCACATGCACAAACGTCTTTATATAAAACGATTAAGTCACAGATGCAGAAAGGTAAAAAGAACTAGATCGACCGAGCCCCGTGCATATAACACAACGGGCAGGCCTACCTTGGATGATGGCCAGCAGGATGACAATGACGAAGAAGAAGAAAGTGATGTCAAAGACGATGCGGTACATTTCGTACGGGTCCCCAGCAGGGTCTTCAATTTCATCACCAATGCCACCTCCCGCTCTCACTCCCACGTACATGTGGAACAGGTAACACTAGAGAAGAAAAATAATGGTGATTCAAGTAAAACCTAAGCGTTTCATTTGTTTTTATGGAGATGGCAAGATTGTTCATGTCATTAGACAAAAAATGTGGCAGCCCAGAGCCCGGTGAAAGGTACTCTTCACAATAACATGTTTATGCTGCTAGTTCTGCCCTCTACACCCTCTGGTTAGCTTGATGTCTGTAAAGATGGAAAAACTACTGTTTCATGTAGCCTTTAAAAGATATTCTTTGCTCCTTTTAAAAACAGTTTTCTGGAGTTCCACTATGGCACAGTGGGTTAAGGATCTGGCACTGGCATTGCAGCGGCTCGGGTTACTGCTGTAGCACAAGTTCAATCCCTGCCCTGGAAACTTCCATATGCTGTGGGCACAGCCAGAAAAACAAAACAGTTTTAAACTATTTGACGCACACATGAGAATCCACTGAAAGTGTATGTAAGTTAAAAGAACTTTAGGCCCTGAGGAGGATGGCATATGCCAGATATGTGTTTTTCCTCATTCAATTTTAAAGCACCAGCCTGGTCTTTGGACACAACCTCCAGGAAAGGCCTCACCCACTTCTGCACCCTCTGCACACCCAGGAGGGTAGGGCTCCCTGCAGCATCTCCTCCTGAGCTGCACCTGTGCCCCAGGCAGGCACCTGGGCCCTGGCTCCCAGATCAGGCTGCCCTCCATCTCCTCCTGACAGGCTGCCACAGGCTCAGGGTGGGAGTGTGGGGGCACTCTAATGGCTGGTACACCAAATCCCAGGGGCAGCATGGAGCCTACGCTCACTCACCCTGAGCTGTGGCTTCTACCCATCCCTCTCTAGCCAGAGAGGACCCCCATACCTGCTGCTCCCCCAACCCCAACCTGTGGCTGTGATGTTTCTCAGCCCCATCCTGCAGCTGTTCTGAAAGCAGCCCACTGGCTTTCTGAAATAAATTGAGTCCCAGGCTCATGGGACTTTGCTCTCTGCCCTCAGACGCCAAAAATCGGAACTTGAGTTCCATGAGACGTGCATACAGGCAATTCACGTCTTCACCCCGATGTGGGTGGATGCACCCTCTTGGCCGTGTGCTTCTCATCCCACCTGGGCCCAGATAAGTGGTCCATCCATCATATCTATCTTTCCAGGACCCGCCTCCCTTTCGGACAAGCCATCTGTATTCCATTCTCATCGCCACTCTGTTCTACATCCACTCTATCCACAGCCCCCTCCCTCCCGGCCAGGCTGGGGGACCAGGTGGCCCTGAGGTAGCCTCTCACCGTCATCATGTCATCGCACTTCATGTCAGGCTCATCATCATCTTCGCTTTTGTTGTAGAACTTTCGGAAGAAGTTGAATGCCACCACAGTGTAGAGATAAACCACCACGGCCAGGAGACCAACAGTCAGGACCAACTAGGAGAGGAGAAGAGAGAGAAGGAAGAGGAGGTGGGTCTTCTCCACCTTGAAAGGTCGGTGGGAGACTCCAAGATAACAGAAAGAAAAGGGGAAAAGATGAGGGGTGGGAATGAAGGCTGTCATACTGCACGTGCCCAAGGAAAGACCAGAGAGAGAAACAGGTGCATAGGGAGAAAAGAGTGATGATGGGCTGTTACAGACTAAATTGTGTCCCCCAAAATCTGTATGTTGAAGCTCTAACCCCCAATACCTCTGAATGTGACTGTATTTGGAGATAGCGCCTTTAAAGAGGTGATTAAGTTGGAGTTCCCATTGTGGCTCAGCGGGTTAAGAACCTGACTAGTATCCATGAGGATGTGGGTTTGATCCCTGGCCTTGCTCAGTGGGTTAAAGATCTAGTGGGTTAAAGATCCAGTGTTGCCGCATGCTGCAGTGTAGGTGGGAGATGTGGCTTGGATCTGGCAGTGCTGTGGCTATGGTGTAGGCCAGCAGCTGCTGCTGCTCCAATTCACCCCCTAGCCTGGGAACTTCCATAAGCCACGGGTGTGGCACTAAAAAGACCAGGGTGGGTGGGGGGGAAAGAAGCGGTGATTAAATTGAAATGAGGCCATTAGGATGGGCCCTGCTCCACATCTGATTGGTGTTCTTATAAGAGGAGGCAGGCGGTCAGGATTTAGGAGGAAAGATAGCAGAGAGTCACACACACTGGAGGATGATCAAGTGAAAAAGCAGCAAGAGGCAGCCAGCTCCAGGCCCAGGAGAGGCCTCAGAGGAAACCAAGCCTCCCGCACCTTGAGCTTGGACTTCCAGCTTCCAAAACTGAGAGGAAATCATTGTCTGTTGTCTAAGTATTTTGTTATGGCAGCCTGAGCTGACTAACACCCGGGGCCCTGCAGGACACAGGAAAACACAGCGTTAAGGATGAGGACAGTGATGGTGCTCTAAGGGGCGTTACTTGGTTTTTTTGCAGAGATAGCAGTGGCCTGAAGCTTCCCAATGTAGTTTTTACTCCAAGGCTGCTTCTTATGTATTTATTTACTTATTCATTTATGCATTCAACTGAAGTATAGTTGATTTACAATGTTGTCTTAGTTTCCAGGGAATAGCTCCATGATTCCAATTTATATACATATAAATACACATACACACACATGTGTATTATATAAATTATACATACACATATATGTATATAAATTATACATACACACATATGTATTATATAAATTATATAACACATATATAAATTATATAACTTCTTTTTCAAAGTCTTTTCTCTATAGGTTATTACAAAATATTGAGTATAATTCCCTACTCTACAGAGTAGGTCCGTGTTGTTTATCTATTTTATATCTAGTAGTGTGTAGCTGTTAATTCCAAACTCTTAATTTATCCTCTCCTCCGCTCCGCTTTCCCTTCTGGTAACCATATGTTCTAACACTGCTTCTAAAGAAACTAACAATGAACTGGATAACTGTCACAGCATTGAAGTTACTGTAAGAATTATGATGGTTGAGAAAGTGACATTTTTCACATCGAAGAAACCTGCCTTGGACCTTTGGTGGGGTCATAGGGCATGTATGTTTCTGGCTGTAGGAGGCCTGAAATGAGGATTACATAGGACCTGCTCATCCGGCCTACATGAGGGACTAGTTTCGGGGCTGCAGCACAAAGATAAGCAAGATTAAATCTTTGCCCTCAAGTCGCTTCACAAAAGATAAGCACCAGAAAAGACACATTTAGTGGCTTCTCAAACAATGAATTTGGTGAGGTAAACCTTGGACAGCAGACCTCACAGAAGCAGCTCGTTTACAAAAAGAGAAAGAACCTGCGCTTTGCACTGAAAA
Source organism: Sus scrofa (assembly GCF_054392235.1). Taxonomy (NCBI): domain Eukaryota; kingdom Metazoa; phylum Chordata; class Mammalia; order Artiodactyla; family Suidae; genus Sus; species Sus scrofa. The sequence continues at coordinate 91,705,178 of NC_139389.1, forward strand.
TGAAATGGCCTGGAATCTAAGGTCTGCCACTTAGAAGCTGTGTGCTCCTGGGTGAGACACTTAGCCTCTCTGAGCCTCAATTCTCTGATGTGTCAAGTGAGTATAACATCTACCTTGCAGGGCAGTTGTAAGCCTGTCATGGTTCCTGGCACATAGTAAGCTGGGTACATTTCTTTTAAAACAATCTTGCTAGAGTTTAGTCAACATTATAGATATTAAGATATACTCATTGTATAAACTTCTCATTTGGAGTTCCCATCGTGGCTCAGTGGTTAATGAATCCGACTAGGAACCATGAGGTTTTGGGTTCGATCCCTGGCCTTGCTCAGTGAGTTAAGGATCAGTGTTGCCGTGAGCTGTGGTGTAGGTTGCAGACGCGGCTCGGATCCCGTGTTGCTGTGGCTGTAGTGGAGGCCGGCGGCTACAGCTCCAATTAGACCCCTAGCGTGGGAACCTCCATGTGCTGTAGGAAGCAGCCGAAGAAATGGCAAAAAGACAAAAAATATAAATAAATAAATAAAATTAAAATAAATAAATAAACTTCTCATTTAAGGTACAGTTTTGTATAATGCAATTAAGCCACGTGAATAAAAACTTGAAGTTTCAATATCCGAGTTAAGTGCAAGAAAAGAATTCTAAAAGAACATACTGTGGAACTGGCATTCCATAAACTACATTTTGGGAAATGCCACCTTCATAGGATATAACTTCCCAAAACACACATGTAAAAATAATACACAATGCCCTTTCTCCCAGGAATCTATAAGGAAGCATTTACCACTCTCTAAGCAAACATCTATTCCACAGGTTCTATTATTACCTCCCCAAACTTTAGCCTTTTATGTGGTAGCAAATTTCTCTGCCTAGCTTTCCTCCATTCCTTTTAGTATCAAACCAGAAACAACCAAAAATCTGCTGCTGCTACCAGAAGCCTAGAAAAAAAATAAATAAACCACCTGAGGACCTAGCACTCTTTAATTTTAGAATAATTAAAGGTTAATGACTTTTTCCTGGTTGGAATCTCCGTTTTTTTAAGGTGTCCCCTGTGATGATTAAACATATGCATACATTACAAAATGACCACCACAATCAAATTACTTACAGATCCATCACCTTATACAGTTACTCTGTATGTATGTGTGGTGAGAACATTTAAGATCTACTCTCTTAGCCAATTTCAAGTATAGAAATGGTACGCGGAACTATAACCACCATGCTTTATATTAGATTCTCAGAACTTACTCATTTACTGACCAGTACTCCCCATCCCCCACCCAGCCCCTGACAACTCCTCTCTGGCTCTAGAAGTTTGCCTGTTTTATGATTCCATACATAAGTGATACTACACAGCATTTGTCTTTCTGTGTCTGACTCCTTTTACTCAGCATAATCTCCTCCAAGTCATCCATATTGTTGCAAATGGCAGAATTTCCTTCTTTTTTTAGGGCTAAATGATATTCTACTGTATGTTCATAACAAATTTTCTTTATCCATTCATCCACTGATGGGCACAGGCTGTTTCCCAATCTTGGTTATCAAAAACAATGCTCCTGTGAACATGAAGATATGGATTTCATTTCCAGATACTGATTTCATTTCCTTCAGATATATACCAGAAGTGGAAATGCTGGGTCATATGGCAGTTCTGTACTTAATTGTTTGAGAACCTGCCATACTGTTTCCCATAATGGCTGTACCAAACTGGGCACATATTAACTTCCTTCTTTTCTTTCTTTTCCTATAAAGATTTAGAGATGTGAAGGAACATGTCTTATCCATGGATTTGCACTTAATGAGGAATAAAATGCTAAGGAGTTGGAATTTGCTGATAGGAGGAGCCATTAGAGGATTTTAATCAAGGGTTTGACACTGGCAACAATGCTGTAGAAGACAGACTGGATATCAGTAAGACTGGAGAGCAATGACTATATAGATATATAGAGAGGTACAAATACGTATAGACATAAATACAAAATACATAAAAACATATGGCTATATATGTCTATATATATATACACCTACAGCGGTGAGTGGGTCTATCTATCTAAGTCGTTGGTTCTTAACTGGAAGCATGTATCAAAGTTCCCCACGGAGTTTTCTAACTACATACACTGATCTAAACATTATGGGTTTCTGCATCAAGATCTTGTGCCTCTTAAGTGATGGCTACAATTTTGCAAAACCAATCACTACTCATTCAGGTGTCTGTCCAAGAGAGGTGTATTATACACTATGATGACACAAACCTTCCTGTCATACACAGTCGTACTACCTGTTATCTTTTTTCCTATCCCTATCTAGGTCCATCCCATCGGGCACCAGTATAAATCCAATACCTGTTTGCCGTTGTGAGTGACAGATGACAGAATAGTCCTCAGGGTCTTGAAGCCCATTGCAATATCCAGCAGATGAGCAGCGAAGAAGAAGTTGTTGTAGTGGCCCAGGACTGACATGGTTGTGTACCAGGCAAGGTAGAGAAAGGACTGGCGAAAGAGAAGAAATCGAGCAGCTTTTCAGGCAGTCGTGACACTTTTTTTTTTTCCCCCCTCATCTCTGGGGGCAGAGTGAGGATAGAGGGTACCTAGGTGCTGAGGTGCTGTCAACTGGCCCAAGAACTGCCAAGTGAAACCCCAGCTTCCCTAAACTATTACACAAGACAAAAGAGTCCCCCCTGCAGCCTACAGCCCTCTGCCTTCAACAAACGATCCCTGGATCTTCCTGGGCCTCCTCCATTGCGGGTTTCCTTGTGCCATCTAGTGACTTCCCTAGACGTGGCGCACAGACATCTGCTTCTCCAGATGCCATACTTACATTGTCAGTAAAAACAACGCCCAGTTTCCAGATATGGTACTTCATGTCGATGGAACTTAGCCTAAAGGGAAACAAATCATTTCAAAACTTATACACGTCAAGATTTACTTAAGTGTTTCATAAGGGGGGAAATGAAGCTTTTTTTTTTTTTCTCTTGGGTATAATAATCGAAATATGACCCTGAGCTTTATCAAGGTGTGTGTTTACCATGAAACCAAGAATGGCTGAATCCTGAAACTCTAGTCTTTCTCTCGCAGCTCTATCAGGCATAAAGGCTGATGGGTCTTTAGATTTTTAAAAGCAGTGCTGCTTCCTGCCCCTCCCCACCCCCATATTAGAACCTAGAAGAAACACTTAGGCTAGGCCAGACCAGAGCCCGAGAGGACAGTGACATGATTGCAGATTTTCCCTCTAGCACACAGAAGAGAACTGGCAAGACAGAGGGCCTGGTCAGCCAGACTTTGGGATTTAACTCCTAAGCTCTGTACCATGACACCAGAGAGGCTGCCTCCGCTTTGGTCTCTTCCACTGGGCTAAAGTCAAGGGCATTTTTGTCCAAACCCAGGAGTTCAGCAATGCGTTCTGCTCCGTAGAGATCACCATACTTGTTGATCACCTAAAGCAGACAGGATGGCAGGGTGAGAGCAGGCCACACGCTCCCATCAATGTTTTCTCCAGCCCCGAGGTCTTTAGAACTGTGTTACACTCTGGGCTCTTCTAAGGTATTGCTAAATTCAAAATTCAACCAGAGAAAAATACTCCCCAGAGAAAACAGAAGTGGTAAAACAATAAAGTAAAAAACTGCTTTTCAAGCCATCTTTTTGGAGGGGAGAAAATAAACCTAGCACACAGAAAACGGTGATTATGTTAAGCTTTTTAAGGCAGATGAGTCTAGGAATTAAGCCCCAGATCTACGAGCGTTCATAGAAAACCCCTTCTGTGACTTACTCTTTGGGTGAAATTATCATAAAAGCTACATTAAATTTATTCCTGTTTGTACATGGAGAACTCAAAAATAAATTCTACATTTCCTTGGAGAGTATGGGACTCCCCTCCTACTGACAAAGCATACCTTTCTCTTTACAAACTTGTCCCAGTAGTTGTTAGGAAAAGATCTGAAAAGAAAGTAAAAAGAGGAGATGCTTAACATCAAGGCAAGCACATCAAGAAACTTTGCAGTTTCTGAGTGTCTGGACCTGTGATCTTTTTGGGTTTTGTCCTGCTCATTGAAGAATTCAAGACTTGATTGAAGTTCAGAGTCACCGCAGGTCTCACTGATTTCTGGTTTCACTACTTTGTGATGAGTTCTGAAGCACTTGGAAAGCTCCTTTGCATTTTCTCCTTCAAAACTATGGTTAAGAGCCAGGAATGGTGATGATGGACTAAACAGGAGCAGGGATATGTGTCTCGATCTCAGTGCAACTACAAAGCAAACTCTGCAGGAAGCACATGCGTTCAACCTTCATTCACTGAGACCTGCTTTATGGCAGTAACGGCTGTGGGGGTAGATGCTGGGGTAGGTGCTGGGGACAGAGGGGTGGGGAGTGCAGGCAAGGTCCCTAACTATGAAGCTTCTGGCCTGGGAATCACTGTTAGTTAATTTACATGGGATTCCTTCCTTCCTTCCTTTTTTTGATTTTTAAGGCCACGCCTGCAGCAGCATATGGATGTTCCCAGGCTAGGGGTGGAATCGGAGAGGTAGCTGACAGTCTACGCCACAGTCACAGCAATGTGGGATCTGAGCTGTATCTGCAACCTACACCACATCTCATGGCAATGCCGGATCCTAAACCCACTGAGTGAGGCCAGGGATTGAACCCACATGTTGGTGGATACTAGTTGAGCTTCCTACCACTGAGCCCATAATGGGAACTTCCTTTTTTTTTTTTTAAATACTTAAAAGTTTCCATGGCCTTTATTGCTCTTTGGAAGAAGATACAAAAACTTGAATGAATTAATCTTCCAGCCTCATCAGGGCTCCCATATTCTCCAAATTCCTTCTGTTGCTAAATTCGAAATTCAACCAGAGAAAAATACTCCCCAGAGAAAACAGAAGTGGTAAAGACAATAAAGTAAAAAACTGCTTTGACAACCACCCCCAGCCCCCAGTCTTCTTTTTTCCTTCCTCTCTCAACACAGGGCCTTTGTATGTGCCAGTCTATGTGGCGTTTTATTTAAAGGAGTGCTCTTCCCCTCTGTTTTCCATTCCCGCATAACCCTTGTGGGGTATGCTTTTCCTAAGGAACCAGGTCCTCTCTCCTTTGGAATTGGTGCCTATGCCCTCCCATCCTTAAGCCCAGAGAGAGAGAGAATGTCTTTCTTCTGCCACATAGCTTGGACCAGCTTCACTGCAAATGGTTTCTTATTGTTAAAGTCAGGAAAGAACAATTGCTTTTAGGTATGTTCGCAAAAACCATTTAAATATTTTGCTTCTCTCCAGAATGATTTAGCCTTCTTGAGAGGTTCCTTGTGAGTCTAGTTTGCAGCCGAGGAACCTCTGGCCCTTGGTGCAAGCATTCTTGCTTCTGCTTTCCTTCATTTAAGTCATTGTCATTAGCGCTGGAACACAACTGTACCCTATCCTATAGAGGCCACCCAAGCTGGTGATGGGGAAGGGGGGCCGCCCTCTGTTCACGGACCTCTCACACAAATGCCACCTCTTCCCTTATAGAGTGGCAATCTTTAAGAAAAATTGAAAATGTTTTTTGGATAATTAAATGTTTCTGTCTTAAACATCCAAATGCCACCTAGAAGCAAAAACAAATGCTGAGTTTACAGAGCAAACTACTAATAGATTTTATTTATGGGGGATGGAAATAATTATTTTTACTTTTTTTGTCCATTTTTTTTTTTTTGCTACTTGATTTCTGTCCTGTATTTAGATCTCAAATAAAGCACATAAAAATAAGCCAGTCTTCCTCAGCCCACACTGGTATTTCCTTTCTCTGAAATCTTTTATACAAACAGACTGTAACATACAATGCAACCATGGCCACATTTGGGCATAAATGGAAAATTCCACAAGCAATGCTGAAGGGTCCCTGGCTGAAGGCTCTGGTCAAGACCCTTTCACAGATGTGGGATCTGACTTTGGTCTGAATATTCATGTCTCCTGACTAGATAAGTAAGCTCCTTCAAGGTAGAAAACATAACTTTATTTGATAATATTCTTTTAAGTGTAGGGTAGGCAAGAACCTTCAGAAGGGAAACGCATAAATAAAAGACACATCTACACATGAATGGTCAAAAAAAAAATAAGATGCTCAACCTCTTCATATTTTTTATTTTGTATTTTTGCTTTTTAGGCACATGGAAGTTCCCGGGTAAGGGGTTGAATTGGAGCTGCAGCTGCCAGCCTACGCTACAGTCATAGCAACGAGGGATCTGAGCTGCATCTGCAACCTATGTCACAGCTCATGGTAATGCCAGATCCTTAACTCACTGAGCAAGGCCAAGGATTGAACCTGCGTCCTCATGGATATTAGTCAGGTTTGTTAACTGCTGAGCCATGATGGGAACTCCCCTCAATCTCTTTATAAGTCAAGGAAATGCACAATGAGATGCCCTTACACACCTACCAGATTAGCAAAGTTACCTGATGTCAAGTGCTGACAGGAGGCAGAGATCCCTCACTGGGTGCTCGTTTAATGTAAATCGGGACAAATATTTGCATATCCTGTATTTGACAAAGTCATTTCTTGGTCTCTACTCTACAGAAACTCTTTTCCTTGTGCATCAGGTATAAAATATTCCTTACAACCCTGTTTGTAACAGCAACAGAAACAGTTGAAATATCCACTGTCAGGAAAATGGATAAATATATGATAATACACTCACAAAATGGAAAATGCCACAGTTTTGAAAATGACCAAACTAGGGCCACACACGTCAAACCTAGACAAGTGCCTGAATGTGGTGCTGAGCAAAAGATTCCAATGACAGTGCAATGCATGCAGTGTAACTCCATTCACATAAAGTTCAAAACTAGTTAAGATGGAAGTTCCTGTTGTGGCTCAGTGGGTTAAGAACCCAACATAGTCTCTGTGAGGACATGGGTTCAATCCCTGGCCTTGCTCAGGGGGTTAAAGATCCGCATTGCCGTGAATTGTTGTGTAGGTTGCAGATGTGGCTCAGATCCCTCATTGCTGTGCTGTGGCTGGCAGCTGCAGCTCCCATTAGACCCCTAGCCTGGGAACTTCCACATGCCATGGGTGTGGCACTAAAAAGAAAAATAAACCAAAACACGAGTTAAGATGGAACCATGTATCTAGGGACTTGCACACTATAAACTAAAGCAAAAGAACGAACATCATTGAAGTCAGGAGAGTGGTTAGCTGGGGTCTGGGGAGGGTAGGCACCAGGGCTGATGACAGCTGGGATTTCAAAGCTTCCAGGGATGTTCCAGTTTTAATCTTTGTAGTTTGTTTTATTGCTATACTTTAAAATATACATCTATATTTTATATTTTCTTCTATATGTGCACTTAACAATATAAAAATAAAATGAAAAAAGAAAGCTCTCCATGACACATAGTTAACCAAAAACAAAAGCAGGTTTCAAAGCACTATGTGTACAATGATGCCATTATTGTGAAGAAAAAGTAAAGGTTCATTTATCTAAATGTTTTATTATATTTTGTCTTTTTGTCTTTTTAGGGCCACACCCATGGCACATGGAGGCTCCCAGGCTGGGGGTCCAATCGGAGCTGCAGCCGCCAGCCTATACCTCAGCCACAGCAACGTGGGATGCAAACTGTGTCTGTGACCCACACCACACCCTACGGCAACACAGGATCCCTAACCCACTGAGCGATACCAGGGATTGAACCTGCATTCTCATGGATGCTAGTTGGGTTTGCCAACTTCTGAGCCACAACAGGAACTCCAAGCTAAATGTGTTAAAACAACAGTTCTACTTATTTAGGCATTCCCCTGTTCAAGGGCATGTAAGCCACTTCAGCTATCCTTGTTGAGTCAGTTCAGTGAGCTTGTCTCATAATCTTTGCAGAATAAATTTCTAGAAACTGAACTATATTTTTACTGGGACTTTAAGGCTATTTCACCTTGTGTCACAGACACAATCATTACTGATGATAACTGTAGAAAGTTTACCAAAGAATGAAATTATTTAATATTCAAAATTTCTGTACTATAATAACAAAGGATCAGAAATAAGTCTTAATAGTTTTCCTTATTTTTCCTTAAGTGGGGAGATTGGTAACAACCTGCAGGTGGAAACGGGCTTTTTTTTTTTTTTTTTGTCTTTTTAGGGCCATACCCATGGCATATGGAGGGTCCCAGGCTAGGGGTCCAATTGGAGCTGTAGCTGCTGGCCTACGCCAGAGCCACAGCAACACCAGATCTGAGCTGCATTTGCGACCTACACCACAGCTCATGGCAACACCGATGCTTAACCCACTGAGCAAGACCAGGGATCGAACCTGAGTCCTCACGGATACTAGTCGAATTCGTTCACCACTGAGCCACTATGGGAACTCCTGGAAACAGGCTTTTGATTTTCATGCTTACACCTCCCCCCTTTCTTTTCCTAAGAGAAGGGCCTTCCCTTTCTAGGGACTCAAAAAATGCTCCGCTGTGCCTTTGTCGAGCTGCCTCTCTCAATATGCTTAACCATCTTTGGGCAAGTGGCATTCTATTCCCCCAGGGGTGAGGGTTGTTGTTTCTAGATGTTGCACATTTTACGGGCACAGCTGACAGTTTCAACAGCTACCTTTGTTTACAGGTTCAGCCCTATTTCTTTACCTTTCTTTCAGCCCATTCATTTATCTTGCAACTCTCATCTTTCCTATTGTGAATACACTGGCTTTAGAGCATTACCTTTTCTAATGGTGATGGTCGTCTTTTAGACAGGGAAAGGGTGTAACAACCCTGTGCCAAGCATGTGACATCCACTCCTGAATCATCCCAGGACTGTAGGAGGTGGGGTTCTCATCCCTCTATTAATGAAGAGGACGCTGAGGTTTATAAAGCTTGATTCCCCTGCCCCAGTTCATGGACAACCATGTTAACAGAGCTGACTTGATATTCACTTCCCTACCTCTAGCATCAATCCTCTTTCCTACTGCCTTAGTAATTATACACATGCCTACTACCAAGAATGCAGGCTTAACTCCACTAGCCTTTTTTTTTTTTTTTTTTTTTTTTTTTTTGCTGTGCCTGTAGCATGTGGAAGTTCCTGGGCCAGGGATCGAGCCTGTGCCACAGCCCCGACCCTAGCCACTATGGTGACAATGCCAAATCCTTAACCCACTACACCACCAGGGAACTCCTGACCCCACAGCTCTTAACATCCCCACCCAGATGGTCCTATTTTAACTGCCCATGAAACTGCCTATCAAATAATATTGGAGTTCTAGGACCAATCAGACTATTTGTTTAAGGAGAAGACTTCAGAGATGGTGCTGTCATAGGACTTCCGTGCCATCTGGGGACTCCAGAGAAGCTGAGCAGCTTGATCTCTGAACCCCTGAGCCAGGGAAGCACTGTATGACTAAAACACGGAAAACTAGATTAGGTAGTATTGTGCTAGGCCATCTAGCGAATTATGCCCAGCACTTCCTGATGGTGTCCTCTGTCCCCCACTAACTGCAGAGAGACACATACAACTGAGGCAGAACAGGTTACCCAGAAACCAAAGGGAGCCTTATATTAATCAGTCTCCAGGGCTGGCAAAGAAGGTGTTGTTCTACTTCCAGCAGAAACTCCTTTTTCTTTGGGGGATGGGGGAGACTTACGGTGTGTTGATCACCAAACGATCCCACTGCCCCTTGATGTCATCCTCAGAAGGCTGTTCGGTGATGTACAGCCCATCGAACTCCAGCTTCCTGGCAATTTCTTTTTCTCTTTTGAATACCACCAAAGGGACCTAAGCATAGGAAGACACAGGTTACTGAGAGAAGGCTTCCGAACAAAAGCATCCTCTTCCGTGCTTACGGCACAGATGGGCCTTCCAACTCCTGGGCAGCAATATCTTTGTAGATGATGCCTAGTTGTGGGTCCAATGCCAAAGATATCACCTCTCACTCCTTTGGCTCATATGCCGCCCTCTCTAAAGCTGATCTGATTCGGGCCACTTTTTAATCAGCCGATAGTAATACAAACTGGCCTTGACCCATCTTGGTGAGAAGGCCATGTGGAGATGAATCCCAGAGTTGACTGAGTTAGGTCTCCCAAAACTCTTAGGAGGTAAACCAAGACTTAGAAAGGATGCTAAACTGTGCTAGAATATATGGGACAGCTGCAGGAACAGGCTGAAAAGGTCCAACCCCCTTCAAAGGCTAGGGTTGTAGTCATCTCATGTCTTTGAGGTTTGGCTAATGAAACGCGTTGATAGTTTAGAATAAGGGGATTCAGTGTCTCTGTGCAAAGTCTTTTGCTGTTGAAGTTGTCTTCCTGATACTCTGAGAAGAGTTCCTGCCAGGCATACTAATTTGTTCCCTACTATCACCCCTTATTCTCTTGCAGTTGTAACTTTGATGCTAGCTTAGAGATGGTAGCATGGCTATAAAAATCTGCCATAAAAGAGGCATATACACAGAAGAGGCTGGGGAAGTAATCCGCTTGCCCCAACCATCACCAGATACACACACACACTTCAAATAAAGGTTAGAGTTAGTGGCAAAGTCAGAGGGTACTACTGGAATCCCAGGAAATGAGAAGGCAGAACGGCCAATGCCCCACCAGCCAGCAAAGCTTAATTCAGACAGAGCCAGGGCTTTTCATCCATCTGGGAAGCTGCTGGTTACCTGGCAACATCTCTTAGACCTTGGCATCCAAACTGTTTATGTAACCTTTTTTTTCTTTCTTTTGTTTGCTGCAGCAGTTCCCAGACCAGGGATCAAACCCAGGCTGAAGCAGTGAAGGCACTGAATCCTAACCACTAACCATCAGGGAACTCTCTGCTTACCCTTTTTTAAAGCCAGGCGACAACACTTGGGAAATAAAGAATCATGATAGGAAGGTGGCAGGGGCTAAGAGTGGGCATCACACACAATCGGTGCCTGTTGTTAGTTCCTGGGTGATGATGAATAGACACAACCGGTGTCTGCTGTATGTTGAGGTGACTCTAAACAACAACATCATGTTTTGCATCAGTACTGATATCTGCGATTTGGAGCATTCCTCTTTAGCTTTTATGAGTCTGTACACCCTTGTAAGTAAAACTCCCTGCATTTTTATTTCCTAGAGAGTGTTTCTTTTTGTTTTCTCTAGGTCGCCTGTACACCTGCACCCCAGCTGACAAGCTGAGCTCTAGGACGGTGAGCAAAGGAATAGCAGCTGACATGCTTCAGTGTTCATTCCATCTGGTTCTGAGTACTTTTACACATGTTCATTCATTCAATTCTCCCAGCAACTTGGGTGGCTGGTGTTACTATTATAATAGTCACTGTTACACAGAGGAGGAAACTGAGGAATCGTGAGGTTAAGGGGCAGAGCTGTGAGTCCAACCCAGGAAGCCTGGCTCCAGGATTGGTGCTTTCATAGTTACCATGGAGACCTCAGAGGGGTTTAGAACACGTGGTCTCTCCAGCAGGGCAGCTGGACTTTCTACATGATACTACTGTCTACTGGGGGAAGTGAGGGCCACAAGGATAGGAAAAGATTTCTTGGACTCTTTCCAGGGAAAAGAGGGCTTAGTGCAGAGCCAGGGGAACTTCCTACTTAAGAGAAGTAAGAAAAAAATGTAACAAGAAAAAAAAACCAAACTGTGGTGTAGTAGAAAACCACACCTCCTGTATTCATGCCCTTGGGTAGCCCTCTTCGTCCCTGTGCAGCAGCGAGTCTGGGTTGGCCCTGTGATGTGCCTGAACCAAGAGGATGCAGCAGAAATGGTACCTCGCCAGTTTGGGGCCTAAGCTTTAAGAAGGACCAGCAGCTGCCCTCTGTGCTGGTTTTGGAAACCTAAGTCAAATTATGCAAGAAGTCTAGCTACCCCAGCTGGAGAGAGCATGTGGAGAGGCCACATGGAAAGGGGGTTGTCTTGAGTCTATATGGAGGGTGAGAGGGGGCCCAGCCACCCAGTCCTGTCCAACTGAGCTCCCAGCTGGTGGCTGATGTGGCCACCTCCATGTGGAGCAGAGGAAATGCTCAAATGTGCTTGGTCAGATATAGAATCGGAGAGAGAAATATCTGTGGCATACAAATACTCCAGAGCTAGGGATCAAACCTATGCCATAGCAATGACAATGCTGGAACCCCAACCTGCTGAGCCACCTGGGAACTCAAAAATGACTGTCATTTTAAGCCACTGAATTTTTGGATGATTTGTTATGCTGCAAAGGATAACCGCACCAGTAACTTGGATAGTGAAAAACCTAATAATTTTTGAAAAGTGAAAAGCATTTTTATAAAAATCCCAACATAAATTCAAAGATCTGAAGAACCCCTCATTGCCAGCTCCACCTATGACTTAGCCTGATGATTCTAATTCTATGAAATGTAACAAGAGGGGCCTGAAGTGAGATTCCTGGATGAAGCTTCTCAAACCAGAGTACAAGTACAGATCACCTAAGGGTCGTGTTCTTTGCAGATTCTGTTTAAAAGGGCCTGGGTGGGGGGCGAGGGTATGCACTTCCAACCAGCACCTGGGTGATGCCCAGGCTGCGGCTCCACCAACCTTGGTCTATTAGTAAAGTCTCAGAGAACAAAGGGCTGGCTGGGTTAGAAAATGATGCTTCTTGGGAGTTCCTGTCGTGCTCAGCAGTAACAAACCTGACTAGTATCGACGAGGACACAGGTTTGATCCCTGGCCTTGCTCAGTGGGTTAAGGATCCGTGTTGCTGTGAGCTGTGGTGTAGGTCACAGACATGGCTCGGATCCCGCATTGCTGTGGCCCTGGCATAGGTGGCGGCTGTAGCTCCAATTCAACCCTTAGGCTGGGAAATTCCATATGCTGTGAGTGTGGCCCTAAAAAGACAAAGGACCAAAAAAACACACAAAAACAAACAAATAAACAAAAAAAAGGATGCTTCTTTCCCTAGGAGTCAGATTAGATTCAGGTACTACTTACCTTTAGGCAGTAATAGCCCACCACGCAGACTAAAGAGATGATGGTGTGGATAATGGCCAGGGCCCGAAGTGTGGGTGCCATATACCCAGTGCTTTCCTGCAGGACAAAGAATACCACCGCGTCTTCCTCTTCATCATCATTAAAGGAATTCCACAGGTTTGCAACATCCTCTGTCTCTTCTTCTAAAGGTTCTTCGGTGACCTGGCCCAAGACACATGCTCTCTTAGAAACATCAGAAAGGCCTCCCCACATATTTTACACTGCTGGCATTTGCTGGGCAGAGAGTAGTGACTCAGGGAGTAGTTACTCCTTTACATGGTGAGTAAAGGAGGCTTTTAGGTACCTTATTCCTAGGAATCTCCAGTATCTTTAATAATCGCAAACACAAGTTTTTTTCTAATCAGGCTATATTTATCTGGCTGGTCAAGCTCTCTCCTTCCAAATTACAATGAAATAAAATCATGTATGTGAGTTAAAACCAGTTTCCTATCATATACTGTACAGGTCTTCCAAAATGACGAAATAAATGCAAGGTGTCTGTCAAATGATTCTTTGCTACGTTCTACATGTCTTTCATTATCAGGCAACAGAGTAAAAGAATCCTCATGTGCATTTAATCATTATGCAAATAAATTCAAGAATTAGTGAGCTACAGTGCATTCAAGAGTAATGTGGTGATACTGACTTCTTTAATTAAGAAATTTTAATTCAGTTTTTTAAAGTTTTGCGGTCGTTGATTTACAATGTTGGGATACTTTCTGCTGTATGACAAAGTGATTCCATTTTTAAGAGACACAACTTCTCTCCTGAAAATGAGCTCAGTAGTTAAAAGTTAGGAAAGTTTGACTCCATATTCTACAATCCCTATCTGTGCTGCAGGAGGTAATCTCTGGAATGCCAAGGCCTGGGAGGAGGCCGAGAGTAACATGCATGTGCACAAGTGCACACACGAAGCATTTCCGTTCTTTCCCAGAGGCCATTAACATCCATGGCTTCGCCTGCCATTCTTACGACTCTATAACAAACCGGCAGGTCCAACTGCCTCTGGCTACCTCCCTGCATGGCTGTCTGCGGTCACCTCGACCTCAATACACTTAAAACCACTTCACCCAACTCCTCTACAGGCTTCCATTTTTCTACCATGGGCACCAGAAAGCCATTAGTTTGTCAAGCGGAAGGCTGATGTGGATAAGAGCATGCTTTATAAAAATTGGATGTGTGGTTTTAAATAGGAAGGGAGAGAGGCAAGAGACAGAAGAGCCGGTTAAAGACTATGTCAAACATCCAGGACCTATATAATTCATCCCACTAACATTTATTAAGTGTCTACAGTATGCAAGACCCACTTACTAATGCTCAAAAATCTTCATTTATTGTGACAAGTCCCTCTCTTCCATCTCCAGAAACCAATTCCTACTCATTCCCCCTTCGTAACGGTTCTAACGTACGGGTCAACTATCATGGCTCTCCGTTACCTGATTCCTCAAGGAAAGAAGTATATTTATGACTCAGTTTGAAATACCATATAGCTCCTAATATAGGGTCAAACACATTGTAGACACCCAACAAATATTTGCAGAATTAAGTGATAACTAGAACAAGCCTGAACTATTGACACGGTGCCCAAACTGGCTTCCCTTGCAACATGTCCCTCCATTCTTCCCATTGCTAATGACAGTATTAAAGTATGGTTGATTTACAATGTTGTGTCAATTTCTGCTGTACAGCAAAGTGACCCAGTCATATATACACACACACATTCTTCCTCTCATATTATCTTCCATCCTGTTCGATCGATACAGTTCCCTGTGCTGTACAGTAGGACCTCATTGCCCATTCATTCTAAATGTAATAGTTTGCATCTACCAACCCCAAACTCCTAGTCCATCCCACTCCCTCCACCCTCCCCCTTGGCAACCAAAAGTCTGTTCTCCATGGCTGCGAGTGACAGTATCCTCTTATAGAAGCCAGTGTCTTAGAAATTTCCTTAGATACTAGAATTTTTGCTCTAAGTAAGAGCATAACTTCTATTACTTTAAAAAGTATATAATATAGTCAGCAAATAGTCCCTGAATGAAGTATCACCTTATAAAAGAGCAGGATGAAGTTGATAGCGAAGGCTACAAACAGAGCAAGGAACCTCAGGTTGTAGAAATTCCTGGCCAGGTAGTGCTGAAAAGGAAAGGACAGGCAGAAGTAGAAGAGCTCTGCAAGGGACAGGGACCTTCTTTTCACACAGAAGATCTTTTCTGATTCGAGGGTTATATGGGGCTAGTCCTCCTCTTCAGTAACCACTCTTCTGGGACAGCCCTGTCCTTATGACTTATTTGTGGGGACCAAAAATGATAATTTTTTTTTTACAGATTGCTTAGAATGATGCTCAGAGAAAGCCTGTTCTGGTTTAAACCTCAGGGAACCAAATGCTTAAACAGCACAAGATATAAATTCTGCTATGAAGGTACCTCTGTGTGTGTGTGTGTGTGTGTGTGTGTGTGTGTGTGTGTGTGTAACTCCAAATGTAGTCAATCTGGAAATTATGAGTAATCAAAAGACCCCTGCAGCTCCCACCCTGGCTGCAGCAGCCTGTGGCCTACAGTCTTTGTTCCTTAGTAAGTCACAGCAGCCAGGGCCTCTGCTTCTCCCTTCTCAGGGGTACCATTCCCATCCCTCTTGCCATTTTCCCTAGACAAATCAGCACTGGAGGACTGCAACGGTAGCTGCTTGGGGAAGCTCTCACTCTCTGTGGCGAAGGGGGCTCCCTCCGGGTGCTGGGAGGGTATCGTCCTGGCCATCAGTAACTGTGCCTTGGGAACAATTTGCCAGTGAGAGGCTACTACGAGCTGTGCTGAGGGCTGACTGTGTCTGCAGTAACAAAGCTCTAGGGACTAGTGTGAGAACCTAACACAACACAGGACAGTTTTTTCCATACCTGAACAATCACACCACTTCTGAACTCCTGGATGGGGATGGGACTGGTTCCCACCTCACACACATAAGGGACCAGCTCTCCTGGAGAGCACGGGCCAGGGAGGGCACCTGCTGTGGGGCAGAGGAGCTGGAGCGCTTGGCTTTTCCTGGGTTATCCCCTCTTCCTTTCCCTCCAACACAGGAGACACAGGCAGATTAAATGAGAAGAGGAAAGGAGGAAGGAGCACGATGAGGAAGCACTATGACTAACCAAATGGTGGAACAAAGTCAGTGGCCAGTTCTCTGAGGTCTGCCCAGGCCAGTGCCCACACCCGAGCAGGGCTGAGGCTGGAGTGCTTACCAGCAACTTGGTCTGATAGATTTCCAGCCCCTTAAAGAAATTGGCCATGAAGGCTTCAGGCTTCTCAACTTTCTGGCCACACCGGCGCTTCTTCTTCTTTGTCACATCTGCCCACAGGGCCTCGGCTTGCTCTTCCTCTTTAGCCGTGTCCTCTTTCTCCCCATCTTCCATGCTGCAGGAATGAGAAACCCACTCAGCACGGAGGGCACAGGGAGACTAAAGGGAAATCTGGGCGGAGAGGGGACCTCAGGTCCTTATTACCCCATAGTGCCTGCATGTCAACTTCACATTTAATGATTGGTGTCTGCTTTGATGAGTAATGTTCGCAGGTGTACAACAGTTATATACAAGTTTACAGGCTTCTTTTGCAATTTGGCTTACAAACCCTTTTCCCCTTCAGAAATGTTGTCCTTTATTTTCTAAGTTTTCATGGAAATTACCAATGGTATGTATGCTTCTAAGTTTGTGGTAGGAATTACACGAGATTTTGCATAAAAAAGCTTAGCAAAAGGCCCGTAACTAATAGGTATTCAGTAATTATTAGATATTTCCATTATCAGCATTAGATGAGCTTGCTAAATGTGTTTGATAATTTGCTCAGTCAGATGGTAAAATTCTGATTTATGACTTGGATTATAAAGTCAACACGATTATTAGAATGTGTTTACGGTCTGGGTGGGGTAAAAAGATATATATCTACCCATGAAAAGCTGCTTAGCACCACTAAGCACCAGAGAATGAAAATCAAAACCACAAAGCCTCATACCTGTCAGAATGGCTATCTCCAAAAAGACAAATAGTAAGTATTAGCAGGATATGGAGAAAAGGGACCCTTGTTTACTGTGAGTGGGAGTGTAAATTGGTGCAGCCACTGTGGAGAATATTATGGAGGTTCCTCAAAAAACTAAAAATTTATCTACCATATGATCCAAGAATTCCACTCCTGGGTATATATCCAAAAAATGAAAACAATAATTCCAAAAGATACACACACTCCAGTGTTCACAGCAGTATTATTTACAATAGCCAAGACATGGAAGCAACTAAAGCATCCATCAGTAGATGAATGGATAAAAAAGACACACACACACACACACACACACACACACACACACAGGAATACTGCTAAGCCATAAAAAAGAAAAAAGAAATATATCTAGGGCTCACATACAATATTTGCGTTTTATAATAACATAAATCAAGCTTTCTATTTGTTATAGCAGCAGAATAGTAGATAATATTGAGAACTGTCAACCAGAGTCGTTAGAGTAGCTGATGCTACTGAGAACTTACTCTGCTTTCTCAGAATCTACTTTTCCCTCTGCTTCATGAGCTGCTCTCATCTCTGCTGCCTAGACAAAGATAACAATCAGTCAAGCTTTCCTCAAATAAATGAATTCATGGTGATGAACCATATCATTGGCCATTTTCCTCTTCTTGGTCACAAGTCCCAATGGCTTTCTCTCTTTTTGCTTCTGCTTTGCTCAGGATCACAGAACATAAGTGTCCTGCTATATGTCAAGCTGCTCTGGAGAGATGAGACAAAGATTTCAAGCTTGAAAACTCAATTTCTCTATTATCATTCAACCCAAAGAGAAAACTTGTGCCAGAACACCGTCAGAACCCTGGGGCAGTGGTCCTGCTGCCTCACGGGACTGGGGAGGTGGAACACAAATCACGGCAGGTCCAATCCAGAACCCACTTCCATCAGACGTATTCCTGCCCTGTCATCAATTCTCTCCCAGCATCCCAGTCCCTCTGATGACACCACACTTAGAATAAAATTCAAGCTCTTTAACAAGACCTATAAGACCTACATGATCATGGCCTTTCTCTCCATCTTCATCTTGCACCATTTGATTTGTTTCCAACACAAACTCCCAGACCCCCTTCCCTTTCCTGAGACATTCTAAATTCTTTTCTGCACCAGGACCTTGGTACAAACCATATCATCTGCCTGAAAGATGCTTACCTTGGTTTTTCATGTGCCTGCTATTCTTTTTTTTTTTTTTTTTTTGTGCCTGCTATTCTTTAGGACTTGGTTCAGATAACACCTTTTCAGCTGCTCTGTGGGCATCCTGTTTATAGTAGGGCCCACATTCACTCTGTAACACATGACCTTGTTCACTTATTTTAGCTTCTGCCACAAATGGTAATTATTTATTTGTTGTCTTCTTCCACTAGAAGTTAAGCTCCATTAAGCAAAAGTGTTGTCTCTCTTGTCAACCTACGTATTCCCATATCCTAGCAACACAGCCTGGCATGTAGGAGGTCTTGAACGAATCCCTATTAGGTATCAAACTCTGTTCTAGGCCCTGGGTTACATCAGGAAGGAAAAGAGAGTAAATACATTAATACTGTCAGAATTCTTATGATTCTGATGCTTTCTTCCCTCTTTAAACCAGATGAGACTTCTCGTCTATACATTGCCATAGAGGCTGGAATTCCTCCTTCCTAATCTTTTTCATGCTTGTACTGACTTGTCCAATGTTTATCTTTTCCACTAAATTACAGGAACAATGAATTTCTCATTCATGACTGTATTCCTAGAACCTAAGACAGTGATAAATGCATATTAATTATTCAACCAACATTACTGCAATAAATGAATAAAGGTTGTCTTTGGGCTCTGATATCTTTATGCTCCTCTCCATACTCTCTCTATTGCTAGAACAATGCTGTGAGTTGGATGTTGCAACACCCAGAATTTTCCATGGCCAAGGGGCTCTGCTATCTTATTCTCTTGATTTAATCCACTGACTTGAAGTCCAAATTGGAAGAGCAGGTGCATCCACAAGGATGGAAATGTCCCAAGCACGATCAAACTCTCTGGGCACTGTGCTCAATCATTCGATAATATCTGGACCTTCTAGGACACTGCAGAAGTACTGTCTTACCAGAAAGGTCTCCTTTTATGCCCTACCTGGTTTTCTATACTTTCAATTGCTGAATGAACCTGAGAACTAACCTAATCAGGGTGTGAAAGCAAGTTGAAAGTCATGGACTCTACAATGTAAACTGGAAGACCACTCAGCAATCAGACATTGAGACAACCATCTAAGTCTCATCTCCCCAGACATGGCAGAGTTGAAAGGATTAGATCAGGGTAACCAAAGAAGAGCTGGTGTCTAATACAGTGGTGGCTCTTGGGGAACTGGGGTACTGATGGCAGGGTAGAGTGGCAAGTCCTAAAGAGAGCTGATAGAAACAAATGATGCTTACCTGTGCTTTCCTTTTCTTCTGTACAGTACTCTCTAATGTAGGGGGCTCATCTTTGCCAATAATCTCAGAGAGGTCACCCAAACCCACTTCGGGCCCATGCTTTAAGGCACCTTCCCTCTTTGCGTGGAATCCAAAGAGATTTGACATAATATCTGCATCTCCCTTCTCCCCCTTGACGAAGTGTACAAGTTCCGTGGGGACGCCCGTCTCAGGCACTTCTGCCCTCTCAGCCTCCAGAGCATCATCGTGGATCCCAAACTGGGTTGGGTCAGGCATGTCCCCCAGGATCTTGGTGACTCTGATGTTCTTGGCCCCTTCTACAAGGCCCCCTCCAAACACTGTGCTCCAGAGGATCTGAAAGATTCCTCCCAATATGGTGAAGAGCAAGTGGAAGAGCCCCACGAACAGCATCCAGAAGAAGGAGAAGAACACCCTCACCAGCTCCTTCAGGGTCATCTTCTTTACCTTCCTGTACTGCTTCCTGAGGTTCTTCAGGGTGGCCCTCTGCAGAAAGCGGGCCACGTTTCTCTTCACTGAGGCACAGGCTACGGCAAATGCAGAGGCACATTCAAAAGACCTGTTGTCCTCCTCTTCGTCCTCAACTTCTAACGGATAAGAAGACTCTTCATCCTCTTCCTCCTCCTCTTCTGGACGGTCGGCTGAGTCCGATTCTGAGATCTGAGATGCTAACTGCATTTCAAAGATGGTATCCTCACAGAAGTTCACAAACAGCTCCATCTTCTCTTGTTCTCCGCCTTCATTGACGACATCAAAGATGAACTGACGCTTAGACTCCTTCACCTGGGGCTTTTCCCACTGAGTTCGGCTGGATTCGCTGATCTCAAAATAAACACGCTCAATTTTCTTGGCCCCACCCATGATCTCAATGCGTCCCAGGTAGGGTTCAAAGTAATTCAGCACACTTTCTGCTGGGTCCAGCAGACACTTGAGGCGAGAATCATTTGGCATATGTTCAGAAAGATTTGTCAGGAGCACGGCCACGTTAAACCCTATGTCCTTGGCCGGCTCGTGGAACCGGTCTACAAAATCCATGTAATTAAACATGTCATTCTCATCAGCTTCGGCACACGAAAGGAGAAAGTCAATCTCTGACTGTGTGTACTGTTTTTGCCCTTCCATGGCCTTCTGGAATTCCTTTTTGGAGAGGATCCCTTTCCCATCGGGGTCATATTCTTGGAAGGTGTCTGAGCTGGTTAAGTCTTTAAGTTTCAAGAACATGTCAAAGAATTTCAAGATCATTTCTACATTGGTAGATGACTCTACCAGTGTGTCAACCATCTGCTTGCCAATAGTTCCATTTACCACATTCCCTGTGAGGCAGGTTCAAAAAGACATACGGATACATCAATAAACCCAAGTCATCATGTAACTGGTCAGGCAGGTCTTTTTAGGAGACTTCTATGCCAAATCAGTCAGCTCTTGTCTGACCATGATGATTTGGAAATGGGTAGGAGGGAGCAGCAAGCCATAAAGACTACACCACTAGGAGCCAAGGGGGAGAGAAACACAGGGAAGGAGGAGATGGCCACACCAGTGCCTTTTAGCTGGCCTGGGGCCTGGAAAGTGGTTTTATTATCAGATTATTGGGGACACATAGGGATAAGCAGTGCCCCTCTTATCCCCTTAGACCTAGGAGGGTGCCCAACTAGATGGCTGGCATATACACTGGCAGCCAGATGTACTGAAAAGCAATGGGGAGAAGGAGAGGATAGGAAAGAGCAAAGCTTGGAGGTTTTCCCCAGTTCATTCTGGCTTTCCTATTGATATAAAATGAGTTGGCTTCAGGCTTTGTCCATCAGACCATGTGCCCCTCACTCATTTTTCATTTGTTTCTGAAAATTTGGCTTTCTAACCAATGTCATATGGCATCAATGACCTGCCAGAAGGATAATCTGCGTGATTAGTATGGTTAGTGCTTGGACCAATTACAGTTGTGTGAATGCCTAGTTATACCAAACAGCCCAACCTTCCAGGAGGGACAGAAGCATCACCACCATGTCCTGAAGGAGATCCAAGAGTTCCTTCAGCAGCTCGATCTGACTGGAATCCTAGAACAGAAACAGGAGATACCCCTGAGCTATCTGATCCCTCAGCAAAGTACAGGGCAGTGAGCAAGGAGAGCCTGCTCTGGGCAGGTCAAGTGAGGGCTGCATCCATCTCCAGAATGAGCTCCCTTCTCATGGTGAGTGTGGATGTCTTGGCATCCACGCTGTGTAGCATCGGGAGGCTCACTGCAGCAGGGCGCAGCCAAAAGAACTCCTTTACAGTTTTCCTTTCGTTAACACAATGTGGCAGATACACCAGCTGTTGTCCAGAACTACTGAACAACCCAATCCACCAAGGTATCTCTAATAGCTTATGTTGCCATTTTTCATACTGAAGAATGACCAGTGAGCTTTCTGGGAATACTGCTGCAATTCAATCAAAGTATCAAGGTTCTAATTACCAATTGGGTTCTCCTTTCTTTCTTAATTGAGGTTCTCCTGCTTCTAACTGGTGGTGATCTGGGTGCCACTGGTCCCTTAAAATGTTACACAATAGAGGCTATTCCTCTGGATGGTTTTGATACTAGTCTGTTTGGTTTTGAGTTCAGCACTGAAGACAGGGCATTGCCAAGGGAGCTCTGTGCTTGATACCTACGTCACAGAAGGAAAACAACCCTTGGAAGAAGATCTGAGGTGGGGAATCTGAGGATGAGATTAAAAAATAATGCATTCCAGGCCACATGTCTTTTACAGACTCTCACAAAGACACAGTTCTTGGGCTAGCCCTTCATTTTTCAGAAGGATTTTCTCCCACCTTTGGAGTGTATCATAGTTATTCACAACATATTACAGAAGGATAAACTCTCAGAGCTAGAAGAGCCCTCAGAGATCACCTATTCTAACTTCCCATCTTTTACAGACGATAACAAAAATCGGAAAGGGGAAGTGACTTCCCGGAAGACACCGGTGAAGAGATGGCAGGGTCAGGATCTTGTCTCTGGAGCCTCTACACCGCACTGCCCCGCTGGGCTGACACAGCAGTGGACGTTTTACTGCCAAACTGGCAGCCCTCCCAAGAACTCTCTCCTCCCATAAGGCCAGAGTCAAAAGGGGAAAAATGAAAGGGTTTAGTAGCACATTCCAGACGAGAGAGGCAGATGTGACAGCCTTGAAAGTTTTAGACATACATTATTTGAATTAATGCTGCAAATGTTACTCTAATCAGCTTGAAACACATCCTGAAGTTCTGCTTCATGTGTTGCCATGGAGAGAGGCGATCGACCACTACATACGCTACATTTATTTGTTCATAATAAATGCTCTGAGTGATTCTGATTCATCTTGCCAGAGAGATGGGGAGTGAGGAGGAAAGGCAGAGATGGGGAAGGGGGTGGGAAGCAGAGGGGGAGAGAGAGGGGATATGTAAATTACAGAGACATGCAGATGGACAGATTAGACAGGGTAGTAGGTTGTGTTTGGAAATTGCAAAAACAGTGACAGGGAAGCAAAGGGATTAGCACCATAAAAAGCAAGTGTGGAGGCAATTATGAAAAGGGTAGGTTGGTGGGACACAAGGAAAGAAGCTGCATCCATGCAAAAGCCTGTCCGGGATGCCCCCTGGAGGTGTTCATTCCTGTCTCCCATTTAGGTCCTTGTTTGAAAAATGAGACCTAATCTGCATTGGCTTTTCCAGTCATTTGGTCAAGCAGCCACATCCATGATGGGAATACCAAGGGTGGGGACTGACTCAGCCTTTCACTCCAATGACACACAGGGAACGGGGAACAGGCCACAGTACCTGAGAGAGTTTCATCTGCATGTTAGCAAATACATGGAGGAAGCCAACCACTGCGTCCCACAGCCTACTGTGAGCCAGGCTCTGCTGGTTCCCAATGCAGGGGCCCTAGAGAGGGAGGACATTCTTATTTCACTTAAGCATCACAAGCTGCTCTGAAACTTGCCTTTGTAAGGGCATCAAACATCAGCTTATATTGCAGACAGCTCTTTCCAAAAGTCACATGCTTTGTACCTCAACATTTTCCCAGGATATTCTTTCTCCCCACCCCACCATCATAAGATCCTACGTTTAGGAAAAACCACTAGGAATTTCACTGTGCAGTGTTTTTCAGAGATTTTCTTTTGCTTCAGAATGTTTTCAAATAAAATAAAAACATTATTTAAGAGTTAGGAGTTTCCATCATGGCTCAGCAGAAACGAATCTGACTAGCATCCACAAGGTCACAGGTTCGATCCCTGGCCTCACTCAGTGGGTTAAGGATCTGGCATTGCTGTGAGCTGTGGTGTAGGTCACAGTTGCAGCTCAGATCCCACATTGCTATGGCATGGTTTAGGCCAGCAGCTACAGCTCTGATTCCCCCTTGCCTTGGAATCTCCATATGCCATGGACATGGCCCTAAAAAGACAAAAAAAAAAAAAAAAAAAGTTAAATGTGCTGTTTGAAATAGGACTGAAGGGCACTCCTGCCAACTCTAGCCCACTCTAACCCCTTAAGAGAGGTTCTCAGCAGATTTTTTTTTTTTTTTTTGTCTTTTTGCTATTTCTTTGGGCCACTCCCACGGCATATGGAGGTTCCCAGGCTAGGGATCGAATCAGAGCTGTAGCCACTGGCCTACGCCAGAGCCACAGCAACATGGGATCCGAGCCGCGTCTGCAACCTACACCACAGCTCAGGGCAACGCCGGATCGTTAACCCACTGAGCAGGGGCAGGGACCGAACCCGCAACCTCATGGTTCCTAGTCGGATTCGTTAACTACTTCGCCACGACGGGAACTCCTCAGCAGATTTATGATTGCCAGGGGAGGGGGAGGGAGTGTTATGGACTGGGTGTTTGGGGTTAGTAGATGCAAACTACTGCATTTGCAGTAGATAAGCAATGAGGTCCTGCGGTAGAGCACAGGGAACAATCACTTGTGATGGAGCATGATGGAGGATAATATGAGAAAAAAAAATGTGTGTGTGTGTGTGTGTGTGTATATATATATAACTGGGTCATTTTATAGCAGAAACTGACAGAACATTGCAAATCACCTATAATTAAAAAATTAAAAGAGAAAAAAAAAACAAAAACAAAAACAAGAGGGGTTCTCAGGAACTCCAGGGTTCTGCAGAGCACAGCTTAGAAACCAGGCCCTTGTGCATCCATTGTTTGCAGGTAAAGCTACATATTAAATGTGATGACCAGGGGACTACCCACACAAGGAAAAAAAAAACACCTGAATTATATTCCTAAGGTTCAACCACTTTTAGGACTCTCTTATCATTAACCCAAATGTCAGGTATATCATTTCTTAACTATTTTTTTCTGAAAGCCAAACACAGAAGGGGGACTTGATGACCAGTTTGCACTTTCCATGTTGATAACCTTTCTTATATTTGAAGATCATTATTGAGCAAACGTTTTGTTTCTTTTCTTTTTAAAAAGTTATTTGAAATTCTTCTGTATGGAGAATTGTCTATTCTTTCTTATTTGTTTCATCATTTATTTTGGCTGTGCCTGCAGCATGTACAAGTTCCTGGGTTAGGGATTGAACCTGTACCACAGTGGCGACCTGAGTCACCGCAGTGACAACACCAGATCTTTAATTGCTGGGAACTCCTCTTTAAACATTTACTGACATCAGTATGGACTTCACGCATTCATTTTATGCTTTGGGTTATACTCCAATGCTACTTTATTTACTTTATTTTATAAGCTGTACTTTTTCCAGTTTTGGCCATTGGGAGTTCTTTCAGTTGGCTCCTGTACCATACCATCATTAAAAAAAAAATTTTTTTTTTTTGCATTTCCTTGCTCTATAGGATGTTTCAGGCTCATCTTGTATGTTTTCTGTGCCAGTTTTATTTTTTTATTTTTATTTTTTTGTCTTTTTGCCTTTTCTAGGGCCGTACCCGCGGCATATGGAGGTTCCCAGGCTAGGGGTCCAATCAGAGCTGTAGCCCCCAAGCCTATGCCAGAGCCACAGCAACTCGGGATCCAAGCCACATCTGCAACCCACACCACAGCTCACGGCAACGCCAGATCCTTAACCCACTGAGCAAGGCCAGGGATCGAACCCACAATCTCACGGTTCTTAGTTGGATTTGTTAACCACTGAGCCACGATGGGAACTCCTCTGTGCCAGTTTTAGAATCAGCCATTTCTCTAAGAAGCCTTGTTCCTTTCACTGGAGAATGGTATTAGAAGGCAGGATCTGGCCTCTAGTAGTGCTTGTTGCTACTGGAGTATCATTTTTTTCAGGTCCTCCTTGCTGACAGAGCAGCAGATACATGTGTGTTGTATTAATCCATGTGTATACACGTATCTAAAAATATTTCCATATGTAACCATCTGTAGCTACAGAAATCTCAAGTTTAGCATACAGAAATCTCAATTCTCATCCATTTCCACAGGGGTCTTCTAGTCTCTTCTCCTTGCTCATCCGTAACCAGCTATTCCAACAGTGAAAAACCTGGCTCATTTCCATTATCTGTGTATAACGGTTTTAAGATTATTAACACATATCCCCGTGAGAAAAAGTTCATCAACTAAAGTCCCTGTGTATAGTTCCTTTTGCCTTTGGTTTCACAGACTGTACTCATTTCCCAAGTTTCCAGAGTCAGCACCTTATTCCCCACCTCTTCAGTGAGACTATGTTATATATTTTTATACACTTAGGATCTTGTCATATTCTGCCTACATTTCTTATCCTTAACTCTTCCTTATACTTTTTTCCCCTATATTTTCCCACCCTTCAGTCAACCTCCAAATCACGCATCAATGCATTTTCAAAAGGAACACTGATACTATCTTGAGTTCTATAAAAGGCTTGGCAGAATTTCCAGGGAAGAGGTGAGTAAGATAAACATTGCCTGCACCCCTAAATCACGTTGGCTTATTTGAAAACCACTATTTATGCACATTTGGTGTCTGATCCCTAGAAGTCTCTAGATTCTTTTTTTTTTTTTTTTTTTTGTCTTTGCCATTTCTTGGGCTGCTCCCGTGGCATATGGAGGTTCCCAGGCTAGGGGTAGAACCGAAACTGTAGCCACCGGCCTACGCCAGAGTCACAGCAACGTGGGATCCGAGCCACGTCTGCAACCTACACCACAGCTCATGGCAATGCCAGGTCCTTAACACACTGAGCAAGGTCAGGGATCGAACCCGCAACCTCATGGTTCCTAGTCGGATTCGTTAACCACTGCGCCACGATGGGAACTCCCTCTGGATTCTTTTTTTGAAACAAAACTGATTGTTGAAAGAAACTCAGATTCACCCCCAAATAAACTTTTACTTTTGGCTTAAGTGCTCTATGGGAAATTCTGGAGATTAGGATGGCTTCTGCAGAGAGCAAATCAGATGCCTGCCAGATCTGTTCAATGATCTTCGATGATTTCACATGCTGTGAAACTTCAGATCAGTTACCTGATCCTAGGTTTATCTCCCTATGTTCTTACAATCCTTGAGTAAAGTGCAGACCAATCTCTTCCTTAAAATCTTCTTTTCAGGAGTTCCCGTCGTGGCGCAGTGGTTAACGAATCCGACTAGGAACCATGAGGTTTCGGGTTCGGTCCCTGCCCTTGTTCAGTGGGTTAACGATCCGGCGTTGCTGTGAGCTGTGGTGTAGGTTGCAGACGTGGCTCGGATCCCGCGTTGCTGTGGCTCTGGCGTAGGCCGGTGGCTACAGCTCCGATTCAACCCCTAGCCTGGGAACCTCCATATGCCGCGGGAGCGGCCCAAGAAATAGCAACAACAACAACAATAACAAAAGACAAAAAAAAAAAAAAAATCTTCTTTTCAAGTCTTAGTCTTGTGTTTTAGTAAGCAAATATGGTCTCATTGTGCCAGGTGGTTCGTCATATAGATCTTAAAGAGTCTTATATGACATCACAGAGGACATGAGATGGCTCCTGATTTCAAATCAGCAAATTCTGCCTGAGGACGACCTCTACTCCCTTTCACAGTAGCTAGACCACTGCAGGCAATGGTGTCACCAACAGAGGAAGTAACGCTGCAAGAAGTAGACATTCAGCCTGACTTGACCATCACATTTTGTTTATGTGCTTCTGAAGTTAAGCTTCCCTAGATTGAATTTCTGACACATTAGTAGGATCTCAAAAATTCTGTTTTTAATCTCCAGACTCAAATAACATCATTTGTCCCTTTATTCCTTTATTCTATCAGTAATTTATCCACTTCACTCTCCGTGCTTACTGAACACCTGTGATGTGCCACACATGTTGGAAATATATAATTTTATTTTATTTTTAATTTATTTTTAAAAAATTTTTTTGCTTTTTAGGGCTGCACCTGTGGCATATGGAGGTTCCCAGGCTAGGGGTTGAATCAGAGCTACAGCTGCTGGCCTATGCCACAGCCATGCCAGATCCAAGCCACATCTGTGACCTATATACACCACAGGTCACAGCAATGCTGGATCCTTAACCCACAGAGTGAGGCCAGGGATCGAACCCACAACCTCATGGTTCCTAGTCAGTTTCATTTCTACTGCGCCATAAGGGGAACTCTGAAATAAAGAATTTTAAAATGAGTAAGAAATTTTCTGTCTGCCAAAAGATTTCAGTCGAGGAGGGAAAGCAAAAGGCATCTAGCTCAGTGCAAATATAGCATGACAATTCTATGTACAGGTCACAGTGGGCTCTATAAACTCTAGCCTCTCATAGTACTTCTACTGTTGGTTCCTATTTAGATAAGAAATGCTATCAGTGCTGGACCTGGATGCACAGTCCACACGTGCAACCAAATACTCTGCAGGGAAAATAGAATATGAGAATGTTAAAAATGTCCTCTTTGTTTTCAAGCATATACTCTGTAGCACATACCTGAATGTATTCTGTAAGAGAGTTGAAAATCTGCTTGGTGACGGCTAGGGCTTTGGAAAAATTGTGCTGCCCAGACTCATCAATGATGTCTTTCCCTGAATAATACCAGTAGAAATCACTGATTGATTCCTAAGAACAAAAAAGCAAGAGTTGAGTACTTCTCATGTAACAGTCGGTGATGCTAACCCCAATATCCAGGAAGCGTGTTATAGCATTGACCATCACTATGACCTCTTCGTGATGACAGGAACCTGGGACTCTGTGAAGAAGCACAGAGGTAACTGATCCCTAGCATCTTTTAGTACATCTGTACTAAAAGGAAAGACCAGAGAGGAGACAGGACGGCATTCAGCTGGACCTGAGTGACCATGTTACAGGACCATTTATTCACAATGAAAAAGGTACATCAAAGATCATAACCATCATGCAAATAATTGTGATAGCAGCAGCAACATAATAGCTGACACTGTAAGTGCCAGGCGTTGTTCTGAGCACGTTGCATGTATTAAATCTCCCCATCTTCACTACTGCCCAATGAGACAGTACTACCCATCTTACAGGTGAGGAAACTGGAACACAAGGAGGTTGACTAGGATGCTCCAGGTCATGAAATGGTAAGTAGCTCAACCACGCTGAGCGAAGAGAAAAGAAAATCCTTTTCTTCCCCCTTTATGTGGCTGTAGCTGTAGCATATGGAAGTTCCCGGGCTAGGGGTCAAATTGGAGCTGCAGCTGCCAGCCTATGCCACAGCCATAGCAACACCAGATTCAAGCTATCTCTGTGACCTGCACTGCAGCTTATGGCAATGCTGGATCCTGAACCCACTGAGCAAGGCCAGGGATAGAACCTGAATCCTCACAGACATTATGTTGGGTTCTTAACCCGCTGAGCCATATGGGAACGCCAAGAGAATCCTTTCTTTGTGTTTGTGTAGATGTTCCTGACAATATTTGGATTTTCCTTCAAACGAGTAAGTCAAGTGGCTTCTCAACACTAAGAACTTATAAACTCATCTTATTCCTACCATTTTCTGTATCTCTTTTTCGCAGTGAAATCTGTCCTCACTTCCAGGTTGTGTGAGAGCAGTGGAGCACCGTGGCTAAGTCTACCCTGGCACACTAAAGTCAACCAGCAGTTTCTGACACAAGATTCCATATCTAACCATTCCCTCCCATTTCAGTCTTCGAACTCACCTTTAGGTATTTGGCTTGCCATGGGTGTGTGCATGGAGGTGACAATCCCTTCCTTATTGGGGCTGAACTGTATCCCGGGCCAACCCTGACCCTGTGGGGCTGTCTTTCCCTTCTGGAAGTGTATGTGAGGCGTGCTGCCATCCCAGGCCCACTCACCTGCAGACGGAGGAGATAGTCCACGGTACTGATGATGACGTTCACGGTGGTGGTGTTGCCCATCTGAGTCCGCAGGAAGTTCTGGAAGTCTGAGAACACCAGAGCTGGGTCAGAGCCCAGCCCTGTCATGCCCTCTGCGCTAAGCTCAGGAGAGAGACACCACGTGAAAAGGCTTCCAAGGGCATGCTGGTTGGGTCCTGGCAGATCCGGCAGGACAGAGCTCTGCCTTGAGCCCTCCCACCCCAGGGACACCAGAAACTAGACTTAATGAGCCCTGAGAGACCTGACAGAAAAGGGGTGGGTGTTTAGATTCCACATGTGAAGGTTCTAGAAGCAGCTTAGCCTCAGTGTCACTCAATAGCATTAGCCATGGTGTTACAGGTCATGCTACAAAGGGTTCCTTATTGAGGAGCAGATTAGCTGTTGTCCTTGAGTTAGCTAGTGGTTGTATTAAAAAAGGCAAGCAGAAATGAATCATAATTTTGCACCTGAAGGTTGTTTTTCCCTTGACAAATCAATCTGTTCCACTTACCACTGTTATGTCCTTCACAAAGTAACTGTAGGAATCTAAAGAGATCACGTGTAAACTCGTCATTCTGGAGTACTTTTTCACCTTGAAAACACAGAATACCGGTGAGCACTTGTTTGGCTTCTCAACACAGAACACCTTTGAATACACAGGACTGCAAAAGTGCTAAAGGAGCTGTATGAGAACGGCATGGAAAGGGAACTTTGGATGAACGGTGGCAAACCCAATTAAATGGGAATGGAGGCAATGTCCAACAAAGCAAAAAGGGCTGGCCCCAGGATGCATTTGTAAGGAAAACAACTAGGCTCATGGCAGTCATGGTTCACAGTCCATAACTCATGCTTTGGAAGATGGAACACACTTCTTTAATTAAACAACAGACTGCTGGGTTAAACTCAACATGCAACCACCAAGCCGAAAAAGTGTCTGTGCTGAGGCAATTAAATAAGCTCCCTTAGGACTCACACACATGGTGGGAACTCAGGCCAGAAACTCAAACTTACCCCGTTCACGAACAATCACTGGTGATAAGAGAAAAACAGAAAAAGACAGAGTAAGAAAACCACAAACATTAAGACAGACTTAAGCTTAAGTCTTAAGCTAAGGCTGGCTCTATGAACACATCAGCCTGGAAGTGCTTCATCAGATCTACAGATGGGGGAGCTCCCATTGTGGCTAAGCAGGTTACAAACCCCACAAGTATCCATGAGGATGCAGGTTTGATCCGTGGCCTAGCTCAATGGGTTAAGGATCCGGTGTTGCCATAAAGCTGTGGTGTAGGTCACAGATGCAGCTCACATCCTTATGGCTGTGGTGCAGACCTGCAGCTGCAGCTCTGATTCAACCCCTAGCCTGGGAACTTCCATATGCTATAGATGTGGCCCTAAAAAGCAAAAACAAACAAAAAAACCCCAACCAAACAAAAATAACAACAACAAAAAAACCACCCCAAACACAAAAACTACAGATGGAAATGGACCCAGTCCTTGTAGATTAAGCAGCACTGAGCAGAGGCTCTAACCAGCAAGTTAAATCAGATTTTAATCAAGAAGAGAACAGCCTTCACCTTTGTTAGTTACTTACGTGTTCCTTCCTCAGTAACCATCCCCAGGCCTTCAGCTTTATTCTGCCTCTCAAATGCATTCAAATCAAGGACACTTGTAACAGAAAGAAAACAGGTTCAGGGCTACACGCAATGGGGAAAATGGTTTTCTAATGTCAATGTGCCCATCAACTAAGAATATCCTGTCCTTGTATCGTCACAAACACACTAATGCGTTACCGTGTGGTTGAGAGTCTTAATGGTTCCCCAGGTTTTCCAGGCAGTGCTGCCCAAGGATACCTACACCTCACAGCCCTGACCATGTGCAAAGACGAGGGTCAGAAACTCTTATGGCCACAGTCATTGTTGGTAGAGTTTGAGTCCTTTCTTATGGATGAAGATTTAGAAAGGCTTCCCAAATAAAGAAGGAATAATCTATTTCTAAGATTTCTTAAGGGAGAGTATACGTTAAACAGCATTAATTATGTTCACCAACCACATTTACCTACTTTCTCTGTGAATCACAAGGAATTGGGGCCCTTAGTGTTCTGGATGAATAAGGATGGAGAGAGATACAAACTTTCAGATCTTGAAGGGCCACACCCTTTTCTTCTGTCACTCAGGAGCCAATAGTAGCCACAGTTAGGCTTTCTAGAGGCAGTGGTGTTGCTAGGTGTTTCTGAACCTGTGATGAGTTGGCTTTAATTTATGTTCTCATCTTCTTCAACCTTCCCTGTCAAAGCCACCACCAAATCCTACTTAGCCAGGAACCCCTAGTACAACCACACAGCTATGATGATGAGGATAATGACCATATTATTTCCAACTGGAGCTCACTATTTTTCTGATAGAGTCTAACTCCTTCCCCAATATGAAAGATTCCATAGACTGAAAGACCAAAAAGTCTCATAAGAATATAGATCTTAGGTAAGATTCTGAAAAACCTCCCTTTCTTTTCACCCCTGAGCAAAGGAAACATATCCTGGTTTGGAAAGACTTGGGGGGGAAATCCAGCACCCTCTTCCCCCTTTTAGGGATTCCTCTCTAGGGATGTTCTTTAGGGAACATCTTGAGAGATGTTCTGGAGTTTAGATGAATTTTAAAGAGAAAATGAAAATTCCTATTGCCATTGTGTTGTTTTTGCCCACACCCTGCTCAATAATCCAAAACTATCCTTTGCTTTTGGTTTTGCTGTCAAGGGAGGAAAATATGGAAATAGGACATTTGGACATAGCTGCTTTGAAGCATCATTTCTGATTCAGGAGACAATCTGTGCAATGGACATTTCTGACCCTTAGTCTAACCCAAAATACCAATTTCAAATGTTTTAATTTCTTTAATGCTTAACTATTTTACAAATACAAATTATTTTTATAATCAGCAAAACCCATTAAAATATCTTAAAACCTCTGTTAGAACTCAGGTGGCCTCTAAGGGTATGTCACCATCCCTCTAAGCCATCATTATAAATGACATTAGTGATATTAAGTACTATGGACTATCAAGAGAACTCTTTGAAATTTAATTGAGAATTTCATGAGCAATATGGAACTGAAGTGCCTCAATTTTGCCATCTTTGAGTCCACATGTACTATTTCACCCTTAGTGAGTCAGGTCTGGCAATATTACATTTTCTTTCCCTGAGAGAGGTAATAGATGAGTTGGCCACTGGTGGGGGGAAATGGAACTGAGAACAAGGGATTGCATTACAGCTCAGATATGCTCTCTACAACCCTAGGGTACAATATTGACCCAATCAAATGTGGCTAGCAATGGTACGAGGTCCACCATAAAAAAGAATCCCAAATTTTCAAATGGACCAATGTTCTAATTTTAAGAATTATTAATTGGAGGCAAATGAGCTAGATAATTAGAACTTTGACGTTTTCAGAATGAGTTGCAGATGATTCAAAATAATATGAATCTTGGAGAATAAGCTGACACTTTTCTTAGACTGCTGGCTTGTTTCTGAAACAAGCAAGTAAGGTAGCCTTATGACTTCTGGTTACCTACTGTTCATCTGTCAGAGGGTTCAGCCATGAGGAGAGGCTTACACAACTGGATAATATAAACGGAAAGTTTAAGGCTTTGTTTCTCAGACAATGTCAAAATGTTCCCACGCTAGGCTGTACCCTTGTCAAAATGGATGTATCAAAATATGTACCCACCAAATACATATTGGGGCTCAAAGAACTGTTAAGACTAGAGATTACCAAAGTGCCTCATGGGTCTAATGAACACATAGATTTGAGTCATACTCAGGATTCCTCCTCTTTTTGATTCTTTTCTAGTTTGACTTTTAAGGGCATACATGTTTAAGAGAAACTTGCACTCGGCGCTGAAGAAAACCCCACCATAAAAAAGGAGGCAAGTGTGATTAAAAAAACAAACAGGTGTAGAGGTGTGTGACTGTGTAGATTACATCCTCTCCCAATGCTATTTGAAGGTAATCCTGAAGGCTGGAGGAACAATACTCATCCTCTTAGCTTTCTAAAGTAGGTACTCCATTCTCACTAACTCCACAATCAGCTAGTTTATTTTGTGGCCCATCCACCCCACTCTCCTTTCCTTAAGTAGTGAAGGGTTTTTTAAAAATATGCTAGAGATGGTTTTTCCAGATTTACCTGCAAGACTGCATAAGACCAGAAAGGCTTTGAAAGAACCCGGCATCCTTTTTCTCCTTTAGGTAATCTAGCATTTTCTGCAAGGGAGAGACATTTAAAAAGGAAAAAATGATGACAACTATAGCACAAGCACTGACCATCTTAATTATGATGGACAGCTGGCAGGTCCCAGACATGCAGGAATATCGAGTCAGATCCAAGGTGGTGGTTAGTAACCCCAGGTAAGCATCAGATTTCTCCACCCATGGATTGAAAGCTTCCATGTGCCTGAGCCTTGCCCTCTACTATGGAACTAGAACCTCTTAGGGTGGGTGTTTTATTTTAAAAAGCTTCATTGGTACTGAAAGTATTGTAGATCTTTGACATTCACAGATTTACTGTTTGAAGCCGCTTCTATGTGGGAACAGGTGCCACAATCAGGGATCTAGTAATGCCTACATTTGCTGAGGTATAATCTGAACAGCTCATGCAATGAATTTAATGCACTGGAGAAAGGAGCTTAGTTTATAATGAGCCTAGTTGAAAGCTCAGTATCTCTTTCACAATGAGACTTAAGTTTCCTCTGTTCTCTGTCACTAGGAAACCAGGAACTTTGTCTGACATAAAAAGAATTTTCTTTCTTTCTTTCTTTCTTGCTTGCTTTCTTTCTTAAAGGGCTCTGTAAGAAAGTCAGCTAATGGGGTGGTGATAGAAGAAAATAAAGTGAGGGCTGCCTTTGGAAATGGTAGTTCTTACTCAGAAAGCTGTTTGGGATGAATTAAAGGCTGGAAGAAATCACATGCAATAATGGTAGTTATGGATTTGAGCTTCTCAAAGGCCCTGGGATATAACCCTCATGAATACCAAGAGTCTTTGAAATTTCATTTTCCTGTGCACACAGATGCTTTTATTTTTAGCCAGAGCCTGGAGTGCTCAGGAGACACCAGTGCATTTCTGTCTTCTGTAGCCAGTTCCAATTCAGATTGCTGAATGAATTCTATGTGCCAGGCACACTCCACTATGTGTTCTCTTATTTAATGCATGATGGCAGGGGTCTTTATTTGCACTATTCACTGCTATACTCTCCACCCCCAGAACAAAGCCTGGTCCTGGTGCATAGTCAGTGATCGTTAATGGCTGTTAAATAAAAGAATAAATGAATGAATGGACACACAGTAGGTGTGTGGGGTTATGAACCTCACTTAACTGATCAGGCTCCTTGCTCATAGTAAGGAACTGATAGGCGAAGGGTTGAAATAAAATCCTAAGACTGGAGTTCCCCTCGTGGCTCAGTGGAAATGAATCTGACTAGTATCCAGGAAATGCAGGTTTGATTCTCTGGCCTCGCTCAGTGGGTTAAGGATCTGGCATTGCCATGAGCTGTGGTATAGGTCGCAGGTGTGGCTCGGATCCTGCATTGCTGTGGCTGTGGTGTAGGCTGGACGTTACAGCCCCGATTCAACCCCTAACCTGGGAATCTCCAGATGCCAAGGGTGCAGCCCTAAAAAGACAAAAAAAAAAAAAAAAAAAAAGAAAATTTAAATCCTAAGGCTTAGAAAATTCCCTCTAGAGCCTATTTCTGCAGAAAATCATGTAGTGATGAAAAAGGGAAAAGTTTTTCTGTTTGAACTCTGGGTAAATCCTCTTTTAAGTACACGCATGTCTGTAGACTCCCAGTCTTGGCTCGGCTACTCAGACATAATTGGCCACTAAGGACAGACACCAGCTAAGGCAATTCTGGGTAGCCACCTCTGTAGCAGAGTCAACACCACTTCCTGAAGTGTGACAGCTGTCAAATGGAAACACCACCTCCTGCGAGTCCCCATTACCTGCTGCACGCCGGCATTACCCCCGTTCAGGATGGCAATCCCCAGCTTCAGAGTTTCAACCACCATGGGGCTCATCTCACCTGCCGTGGTAAAGATCTGATTGAATCACCAAGGAAACAGAGGGTAAAACACATCTACTGGGCTTTATGGGGACCCTTTAATAGTGGCTTCATGTCACCGTGTGACAGTTCTGTGGCAGTTCTGGAGCCTGTGCAGAAATCACCTTTGCTGGCGCTTATCATCTGAAGGACCATCTCAGCAGCTCCACGCTCATGCAGACGAGCTTGCTGATAGAGGGTTTTCTGCTTTTCCATTTCTTTTTCCTGGAAAACAAAAGCGGGGGTATGGAGATCTGTTTACCCCCAGGGAATTCAGTGTGGTCAGGTGAGTTGACAGAGTGCATTTTTACTTGCCTAGCAAAACAACACACATACTTTGATTTTTTTTGTTTTTTGTCTTTTGTCTTTTTAGGGCCATACCCGCAGCATATGGAGGTTCCCAGGCTAGGGGGTCTAATCAGAGCTACAGCTGCCAGAGTATACCAGAGCCACAGTGACACCAGATCCCAGCCACATCTGCGACCTACACCCCAGCTCACGGCAACGCCGGATCCTTAACCCACTGAGTGAGGCCAGGGATCAAACCCGCAGCCTCATGGTTCCTAGATGGATTTGAGCCTGCTGCACTGTGACGGGAACTTCCAACACACATATTTTGGAACAAAGCAGACCTGGGAAGTTTGTTTTTAGATGCTATCCAGCTTTCCAAAACTGCTCACCTATAACGTACTCACATTTTGATGCTGAATTTTCTACTTTTTGTACTGACAGCTGACACAATCCATTCCCCTGTGATCCTATAGGAAGGACACCAGGAAGTGTGTCCTTATAGGAAGTGACACCAGACTAAAATGTGTTTGTTTTCAATGTTCAGTCATACAGGAAAACCTGCTGGGGGCTCAGCTGGAGTCTCTGAGTGTAGGAAACACCCACCAATCCAGAATGCTCAGACCCTGCTCAACAGAGACTCTACCTGATATGAGATGCTAGAACGTCAGGACTTTCCAGAACTGTAATTATGGTCATTTACTTCTCCTGTTGCATAATTTGTCTACAAAACAATGCAAGTAAACTAAGATAGTTTTATCCTGAGCGATTCAGAGATTTTCCACTGCCTCAAAATCAAGATAGTTATTAGGGACATTTACAAAATAATGGTGCAAAAACCATCCAGTCTCTCCACTGCTTTGAATGTTCACCTTTGAGTGTTTGAATTCCCCCCCCCTTTTTTTGATTTTTAGGGCCACACTCTTGGCACATGGAAATTCCCAGGCTGGGGGTCCAATCAGAGCTACAGCCGCCAGCTACAGCCACAGCAACATCAGATCTGAGCTGCATCTAAGACCTACACCACAGCTCATGGCAATGCTGGATCCTTAACCCACTGAGCAAGGCCAGGTATTGAACCTGCAACCTCATGGTTCCTAGTCGGATTCGTTTCTGCTGGGCCATGATTGGAATTCTGAATTTGCCCTTCTATGGCCCCCTTTGCTACCATGCTTGGATAGATGTAGGAGGTTTTCCAGAAGAACAAACCTGTGGGGCTGTGTGTTGACTGGCTGCCTGCTCCCTTCATTTAGATGGACAGACAGACAACCACCACAACTGACAGGTGTGCTCATCCAGGGCGACTTGTGCATTTGCTGCCAGATACACACGGTGGGTGAGCTGCATGGCTAATGTCAGCCCCCACCCCACAGGCCCTCCTGTTGGCCTCAATCTTAGCAAAAACTTACTTCAAATGTTTTTTCCTTGTCTTCCTCCTCTTCTTCATCTTCCCCACTCTGACAACTCTGAATTCCATGGAGCAGAAAGAGAAGGAAACAGATAATCAAATGAAAGGGGAGTGTAATAAACAAGACTTTGTTCTACCGGGTGAGGGCAGGGGACAGGATGTAATTCACAGGCACTTCAGGACCTTGGCACTCTGTAAAACCAAGAACACCTGGACCACTGCAGGGCCACATTCTACTCACAGTGCTGCCTTTGCAGTGACCAAGTGGTTTGGAAATGAGAAACGGGACCCAGATCACAGGTCAACAGGGACCTATCTGGTTTTATTTTTTATTTATTTTTTATTTTTTTGTCTTTTTGCCATTTCTTGGGCCACTCCTGCGGCATATGGAGATTCCCAGGCTAGGGGTCTAATTGGAGCTGTAGCCACCGGCCTACGCCAGAGCCACAGCAATGCCGTGTCTGCGACCTACACCACAGCTCATGGCAATGCCGGATCCTTAACCCACTGAGCAAGGGCAGGGATCGAACCCGCAACCTCATGGTTCCTAGTCGGATTCGTTAACCACTGCGCCATGACGGGAACTCCCTATCTGGTTTAACCATGGGTCTAAACACCGCTACTTAGTAAAGTTCCAGTGTAAATCAAGAGACAGGAGGGCAGGGACCTGGCCCTTTCCTAACAAGAACCAGGGCTTGGCCATAAGCTTATGGAGGCTCTGGATGTGAATCCCAAAGGGACCTCAAGGTGCAGCTGGTAGAGTTACAGGTACTCTTGTACCCCAAGAGACTCCCCCTTTTCTGCTCGACCTTAAGTTCTCCCATTTGAGATGCAGCAGTTTGCTTAACCACTCAGCATTCCAGGGGCCCCCATCCCTCTACGTGACATAGAAATAGCATCTCTGGTCTCTCTGTCTCTTCCAGAACACGAGGATCTCCCTCTAGTCTCTAAGTTTGTTTGCAAATGTGCCTAACTTCCTGCAGCCACAGATGTGTCTGAACGGCTAGGCATGTTCTGAACACAGAGTGAAAATTCGAGGATGATTTGTTTACCCAAACCCTGCTTGGCTGGCTTAGGACTGCCATGTGGACCCAGCCACTAGACTCCACTGTCTCTGCAAAGCTTCAAGGTGTCCACAGGATGATGGTGGAGTGGTTTATTAAAGTTCCCCGTATAGCACATGAACTGGGCAAAGCCTGGAGCCCATGTTATGCCCCAGGCCTGGACCCGGGGCTCAATGTGACAGTTGTGCCTGAAGAGGTCTAAGGGAAGCAGAAAGACTGAGAGAATGAGCAGAAAACGCAGGTGTACCTTGGCCATCATGCTAGAATAGGAGGTGTACAAAGGGTCGTCTTCCAGTTTGCTGGAGAGAAGGGAAGAAATATTTAGCAGGCTACCTTTAGATTCAGCAGGAAAGACTAAATGCCATACAAATCTTAAATGAAATGTATTAGCGAATTCATTAGAACCACCCCCTCCTCCAGCCAGATTCCTAGAACCCACTCTGAAAATCTGAATGAGCATTGGGTCAACATGCAATTCAGGACTGAAATGATAATTTCAGGTGGCTTCATCTTCAGACTCAGTGTCACACATTATGATGAAAGGGCTGTGGTTTATGTAATTCCCCTCAAGGTTTCTTGATGGCCCACCGCAGAGCAGCAAGAGGGGCTGCTCAAGTCTGGCACCCCTCTCTATGCACACTGCCATCTGCAGGAGGACAGCTGGGGCAGACACAGCTGAGTCTGGGATGAACTGGTGCTCCGGTTCGTGCTGACCTCCTCTCCGTCAGAGCATTGCGGCTAAAGTGGAGGATGATCTGATGAAGCGGGTCTGGCTGCTTGTCTGTCTCCTCCTCCTCCTCCTCTTCCACCTTGGGAGATTTCTACACAAACCAAGGCAGACAGGTTTCAGGCATGGATTTCAGCATGTGGCAGGCCAGCACACTCGAACAAAGAGAAGGGAAAGCACCAGGCACAGAGCGCATCAACTCAAAGCACAAAGAGAAACCACTATGTCATACATTCACTTCAGGACAGAAGCCTCAAAGACGCAAGGTTTGGAAAGGAGATACAGATAAATATTTTTTTCAGCCCATCAAAGAAACATTCCGATTTTAGGTTAAAATGAAATGAAAGGAAAAGCAAAAGCCTGACCGCAGGAGAGGTGCTACAGACCGCAGTGAGCAGAACTCTCATGCAAGCCCTGGGCACCCGCGCTCAGGAGGGATGCCCCAGACAGTCCCCTAGAGGCTGCATCTTTTGGCCGACACCTGACATTTCTCTTGAGAGAAATGGGCTGGGAATAGGAGTGGGGTGAGAGTAACAGGGATGGGGTCATTTGGGGATCTGCTGCTAGTCTAGACTCAACCCAGCAAAACATTTCTCTTTCCTGACCTCATCCCCTGATCCTGAAAATCTTGTTGTTTCTGAGAGATGCCATCCTGGAGCTGTGACCCTTGCAGTTACTCCTCTCCTCAAGTCTTCTTCCTATCTCCTCTGACAGAAAGGGACAAAGCAGCTGATGCCAGCGATATAAGTGGGTTTTCCAGTAGTGGCAGAGCCAGCAGGGTGGACCATATTCATTAAGTTGCTGAGAGCTATATCGGTGGTGTGAATGGTTCAGAAGGGGAGAGTTGCAATGATGCTCACGGTTGAATTCACACTCATCAAGAAAACCAAGTAATTGTCTTTCTCACTGACAGGAATATATGAAAAGAATGAAGGGCGCAGAGAGAAATGGCAAGAAAATGCAGGTGAAAGGATTAAAGGAAAAAAGAAGGAAGAGGGAGAGAGAGAGAGGGAAAGAGAAGGTAACATGGGAAGTGTAAATATGAGAAACCAAGGATTAGACTAGTGGAGAGATTAGGGATGAGAGAAATAGATGAAGGGAGAAATAAGGAGAAAGAGGAGAAGAATTAGGGCTTGGCCAAAGGAGAGGAGGTTTGTTTCTGAATCAGGTTGAAACTCAGTGGTGCGGCTGTCATAAGCACCCCTGCCTGTTGCTTCAAGTAGTTCTAGAGCATGAAGCTTGTTAGAGATGGGGCATGGCAAATTTTCAGAGGGGCCAAAAAAGAAGAGTGAGATGCAGGAAGGGGATTTAGATGTGTCTCTCCCATAGCGGAGCTACTGACCAGAAATGCGGGGCCTCAGCAAGGGCAGACCAGCCTCCTGCAACCCAGGGTGCTCAAAACTTAGTATGAACTTGCCATGGCACAGCTGTGCATCCCAGCTAATATTAGTTAATAATGAGGAGGAGGAGGATCACAGGACTGGCACCTCCAAATGAAATTCATCCTCTGGTTCTTATGACCATTATTAGCAGGGCTTTCTCTAATAACTTACACAGTTAATTCCTTGCAAAATTATACACCCAATTCTTTGTGAGTCTTGAATGGTTACAATGCACACACATGAATACAAAAGCCAAATTCATTCGCACCCATATCTGCTCCCAGTTGAGTCAGTACTTACAGCCAAATCCTGTACTAGTTTCTCTTCAAAGGAATACTCCTCTGTTTCTATCCAAAATCTCTGATAGCCATGGAGGAAGAGGTTAATAGAGCGGTGCCTGAGCGGAAGGGGTGAGAGTGAGGTCAAGAGGGGTCCACGGGACACCTTGTTTTAGTTGGGGCGGTTAACGGTTAGTAAGCAGTTTTGCACAATTCTTATCTTCTGATTGGTCAGGGTAGCCAGGAGCATGCTGTAAGCCAACGGGCTCTGACAGGGCAAATCCTGAATATCTGGAACACCTTCTGAATGAAACGTACCAGGGTTAGTTCAAGACCCAGGGGTAACCACACCCCTATTTTGGTCTCATTGGGTCTTGATCACATTTCCTCTCTAATGAGAATTCATTAGCCAAGGCACAGTCCTGACAGATCTGTTAACTATGGCAATTTGGTTATTCCTTTTGGCCTGTCCCGGTAACCTAATCTAAATTATGCTGATAGCGATTTAATCTCTGGTACACTGAAAACAGCAAAGTGTGGCTTCTTTACAGGGCCTCTGAGGAACCCCAGGGGCAAGGGCCTCAGCTTCTACTTAGGAAGCAAGGCTTGGGCATGGTACACTCATTAGCTCAACTTCTGCATGTCTTATGGGTTCCGGCTGAGCCCTGGTATCTGCGAACACTGAATAAAATGGCCCAAGCCACTTGCTCCCTAGAAGACAGGAATATTAGCCACTGAAGAGCAGGTAAGTGCTTATCCAAATGTGAGGAGGACAGGAGAGAAAAGAAAGGTCAAGGTCAAGACCAGAGTCCTCAAGACCAGGTCATGGTTTCCAGTACACAGCCCTCAGCACCTTTCTTCAAAATCTGACCAATCAGAGTTCTTTTAAAAATTGTACAAATGTGTGTTTTTATGGTCATGTTAAATCATGGTCAAAAAGGAGGAGTGTGCAGAGAATGAGCGGGGTCTCTCCACAGGTTACATTACCATTAAAATGAGTATAAGCCTGTCATACTGAGTTTTTTCATTAACCTTTTCCAGCCAAACCCGTTGAAAGGTGCTCAGGAAGAAATTGTTAATTTTGTGTCTGGGGAAAAGCATACAGGTTTTCTTTTAAAAACTCACATCAGAGAAATGTTTCCACATCATAAAATAAATCCCTTTAGCCCGGTGACTTGGCAGACTCCATGCCATTTAGATCCTCACAAGATAGAGAAAAGGAGTGGTCTCCACCCCTAGCTTCTTAGTTTTTATTGTTATTGCTGTGAAATCTATGTATGATCCTCTATGCTAGGGATAAATCCAGGGCCACCCCTCTAAAACAACTGTGTTAGAGCTGGGGGTGGCACGTTTCATCAAGGACACAGGGAATTCCTGGACTTACCATTATCTAAGACAGGGTAGTGTTGCTGAAGGAGCAACCAAAGTAGTTAAAGGTGGTACTAATACTTTCAGTGGATCTAGGGAAAAATGCTTGTTTTTGAGAGCTGTAATTGCTGCCTGGCTGGCCCTGGAGACAAGTGCTAAGCCCTTCTGGAGGTCACATTAGTGTGTCCTCAGATGTGGCTCTCTACCAAGGGGAAAAGCAGATGCTGTCTGATGTTTTACCACTTCCAGAAAACAGACAAAAGGCCTATGCATTTCTGCTTTTTCTACTGGGCTGTAAATCTCATTCTTCTTCCAGGACTTTGGCAGTCTTCATGCCCATGACTGCCTGGCTTAATTTTTTTAGCTTTTAATTAATGAATTCTCCTTTGACATGTGGTGCCTCACTCCCTTGCAGAGACACTAGTCAGTTTGCTCAAGAGACTTGGAGGCACAGGTGTGTGTCTCAGAGGCCATGATTCTCCACCATCTTCAAAGACCCTCACTAGGAGAGCTCAGGTAGCCAGCTGGCTCAGGACAGGGCTATAGGACACTACGGACAAATGATGGCCAAAATGTACAACTGGATGAGAGCAAATGTCAAGCACAGGAATAGTCTTTCATCTGATAGTCCAAAGAAACACATTTGTTTATGTGGGATTCAGAATCTACTTGGCCAAGTCAGTTTATTTTTCCTGACCAGGAGAGGATATGCCTACTGATTTGAAAGTTGAGTAAACAAGGGCTGATAGTAACCACCAGCTTTGTTTTTTGATCATAGGCCCAACCTTGCTGATTATGGAATGAGTCTGTGGATGGGACTGTAGTAGCCACATCACCAGCGACACTGAGTCAGTCTCAGCAGTTAACACTAGCCCAGTCTATACTGATAATCTGCTCTATGCTGACATAGCACATGTGTTCACACACATTCCATATTCCAAATATTCACAGATTTTTGACTTCAGGTATGGATGAAACACCCAGGTAGAAACCTTAGGCCCATGACTGGACTCTTGGGCCATCTTCCGCCAGTGCCCTTTCTTCATCTTCAAGGCAAGCACATCATGCTAGTCTCAGGATCCATTTATGTACTTGCTGAGAAAATGCAGTAATTTTGGTGTCATCCAAGTACTTGAACATGGGAATATTGTTTCATCTGTGGGTGGAATTTGTGGTAAACTATTTTCAAAAACAGTTCCCTTTTTCTGGAGTGCCTTTGCAGCCTCACAAAGACTCCTACCTAGGTAAAACTAAAGAGCTCCTGTAGGCTTACACAGCTGATTTTACAGTGCAAAATGGTGAGCTGAGACAGGGTTGGGGGCACTAAGGAACCTTATCTGTTTTCAGTTTTTAATGCTTACCTTGATTACCTTAGCAGGCCATTATCTTACAGGCAGATTGTAAAGGCTCTGTGGGTGAAGAATTTCATTTTATACCCCTGGGATCATGAGTGTCAGGGCCAGAGAGAGCACAGCTGTGGGGGGATACCTTAAATCTCATCTCTGACTCACATGCCAGGAGGAAAATGACACAATACTTGCCTGGGAAGGTTGTAGAGAGGGGCCATTCTGAAACAGGCCACCACTGCCCGTTTCCGCTGCTTTGATAGCAGTTTGTGCCAGACTGCCTTCTTGGACCTCAAAGGCTGTTCCACCTAAGAAGAAATCTCACAGGTAGGTACACACTAGGCTGATCTGGGTGGCAGAAGACAGTCATCTGCAGCCCAGACTTCTCAACCCTGGAAGAATACTGCTTTCCCAACTGTAGTCAGCGAAAGGTACCCAGCAGTCAATGATTCAGTTTGTGGAAGTCCTGGGTCTTCTTTCTTCTTCCCACAGCTTTTGGTGGTTTATTGCTTAACAGCAGCTTTACCAAAGAGTAGGGAACTCAAACGGGTCATTTCAACTAATGGAAAAAATTTGTAAAACATTGGGAAGATTAAGTACTGAGGTGTCTTGGTACCACAAGGCACTAAGATAACACTTTGGGTGAGCTGGGATAATCCTTGCTCTTTGCTTTCTGTCTTACAAGGGTGCTCTTAAATAAGAGCTGAGTGTGGAGAGAAGCTTTGTATTCTCCAGGGCAGTCTTGCTTCCTCAATTCTCAGGGCAGATGGTACTCACCTGCTCCAGGTGGAAGACAGCTGCTGAAATTCTTTGTACACGCTCCACTGTCTTTTCTGGGTTGGAAGGTTCTTCACTCTTCAAAACATCCTTG
Organism: Sus scrofa; assembly: GCF_054392235.1. Taxonomy (NCBI): domain Eukaryota; kingdom Metazoa; phylum Chordata; class Mammalia; order Artiodactyla; family Suidae; genus Sus; species Sus scrofa. Next base: position 91,749,537 of record NC_139389.1, read on the forward strand.
TATAGGTTCAGTTGCCACTTTACAGCTGGGTCATCAGACTGCAAATTGAGGCACACACATGAAATGAGCAATCACTTACACTTCTTGTACTGAAAAAGCCTTTTACTCCTAGCATGGTTCTATAGTATTCAAGATTCTTTTCTATTAATGCCTCTTTCATTTTCTCTATCATCCTTTTTTCGGAAATACTGTAGATGCTTAATAGGAACTTCTCATTCTGGTTTATATGATTCTTAACTCTTCTGTCATATTTTCCATTCCTTTCTATGCTGCATTATTTCCTTAAATCAATTTTCCAATTCATAAGTTCTCTTTCCAGCTGTATCTATACTATTTTTAATCCATATAGATATTTAAATTCAATGATTATTAAGTTAAATGATTATTTTTCATCATTTAAATCACATTGAAGTCTTTTTCTTTCTCTTTTTCTAAGACTGCACCCATGGCACATGGAGGTTCTCAGGCTAGGGGTCAAATCAGAGCTACAGCTGCCAGCCTACACCACAGCCACAGCAATGCCGGGTCCTCAATCCACTGAGTGAGGCCAGGGATCAAACCCAAACCTCATGGTTCCTAGTTGGGCTTGTTTCTGCTGCACCATGATGGGCATATGAGACAATGAGGTTCTTTTTCAATCCCACCTTTCTCCTCCTTTAAAAAAATAATGTCCAAGTCTTGCTTTATAGTTTATATTGATGCCTTTATTTCTTTAAATATTTCAAGCATACTTTAAAAATTCCTTTCTGTAGTTCCTTTGCTTGAATTCTTCCTTTTGCTGCATTTTTTGATCCTCTACTGGTGGTAGATATCCTTTTATACTATATATTTTATTCCATTTATAATTTATCAAAGTATAGTTGATTTACAATGTTGTGTTAATTTCTATGGTACAGCAAAGTGATTAAGTTATACATATATGCACAGCCATTCTTTTTCAGATTCATCTCCCATCTAGATCACCACAGAATACTAAGTAGAATTCCCAGTGCTATACAGCAGGTCCCCACTGACCATCCATTCCATATGCAATAGCGTGCATATGTCAATTATTATTATTATTAATATGAGTTTTTCTTGAGGAGGAGTTTTGTTTACTAGCATCTCAGTCCATATTCTAGCAGGTAGAGACTCTCTAAGTGGTTTCATTGCTGTTTTTGCAAGAGATTCATGGGTTTCACTGGTTCAAGGCTAATTTTATGTTAAGTTTCTTGCTCTACATGTATGCACAGCATGGGGAATTAGGCCCCATACTCCTCTTCCAGGTTATTGAAAACCATGGCCCCTATATCTGGTCTGAAAGCCCTAAAGGTTTTTCCAACTGCATCATCTCATTACTACGATTTAGAGTCCCTTCTTTTTTTCTGGCACTTGGAACTTCTTTTTACTGCTTTTTGTAGTATATTTTACCTACCATTGCTATATATTTGGGATGGAAAAGAGAGGCTATCTGTGTCATTTTAGGCTTCCATCTTAGATAACAATGTATCTGAGGAAAGAGGTGTTCAGATTTGCAGGCCTGGAAAAATCTCAACTTGCCTTAAAATCAAAATTGACCTTGATTTTGTTTTTTTTTTTTGGATTATACTACTCAGATACAAAGTTACTTTGTTTTCAAATCTCTAGAGCTGGAAGGGCTAAAATTTCTCCCAGGTGTCCCTTTCACTCTTTAACTAGCCTCAGAGTCAGTAAATTCTGAGACCTAATCTAACTCTCCTGCTATGGCTTGATGCTAACACAGTGGGAAGTGGGAAGACATGTTTTATTGGGCTTCTTTCCAAGAGTGGAGGGATGAACAAAAATTAAAAGCCAAACAATTAAAAATTAAGGACAGAAAGTTAGGTCTACCAATTAAGCACAAGTACACTGAGAGTGTTTTTAGAACACATTAAAAAAAAAAAAAAAAGAGTAAACTAAGTGCCAGTGTGGTGCTCCAGAGCCAGAAGGAAAGCTCACTGAGTTCTCACTGTCTTCCTGCTGTATTACCTTTTCTTGCAAGTGCAAATTATTCCGCAGGTGTTCCTTCACCTCTTCATCTGTGTCCCTCTGTGAAAAGAGATGTTAAATCTTATTCCTATACGTGTAAATGTAAAGCAAGGTGCAGGGATGTGCAGAAAGCAAATGGACAGTTTTGCTTGGATCTTTATCACAAGAACAAAAGCAGAGAAATAACAGAGACTTGTTCCAATAAGCATGTGCTGACTCTCTGGTCAGCGGGAAAGACGAGGGCATGTTGCCTCTGTGCATCTCAGCTTCTGCTCACTGGTCCCCAGGGAAGGAGGACTAACCCTTCACGGGCCAAGCACCATCACCACCACCTACATTACCTGTGCAGCCAAAGTGGATGGGTGACTTACACAGCTGTATCGTGATTTTGCGAGGGAGATCAGCTCCTGATCACCTGGGGTGCACATATTCAAACCGATGGGCAGCATTTTCTTGAGCGCAGCCACGATGAGGGAGGTCTGGATGGAATACAAGTCTCCCCTCCGCTTTGTCTTCTTCCGCTCCTGGTCCTGTCCTCCAGACTAGGAGATGAGGTTGAAACAGAGGACCTCAGTGATTCTGAAAGGCACTGCCTCATCTCGGAGGCAAATTGCCTCCTGCGGCCCCATCACTACAGCTTGGGCCTTTCTACATTTCAGAGGATAGCAAAGGAACATGTTAAACAAAGACAACCAAATGGCCATTCAAGACCAGCCCTGAGCCTACACCCTCTGCTTGTGCGCATGCTCACGGAACCACGTGACCCCCCCCCACGCCGAATACCCACAGTCTCTGCTCACTCATTCATTGGTCAGAATGAACAAACTGTTGTTTTCGAAAAAGAGGATTTAGGAACTGACAAAGAAACTTCAGAAAAGAACTGAGAATCCTGATGCTGGGCAGCAGTAAACAAGTGAATGAGCATCTACCCTGGAATAACTGTTCGTGGTCAGGGCTGGACTAGTGTTTCGGAACACCGGCACCCCACTTGGCCTCTGCCTGGAGGCAGTGCAGAGAGGAACCACCAAGTAAGTAGGGCTGTTTTGGAGTCTGGCTGGGGGGAACTTAGGAGAAGCAGTACAGATAAGTGAGAGGCAGCGGTTTAATCTGGGGGGAGTCCACCCTCTTGGGGTTACACTTTTTCATCCTTTTCTGGGAGCCTTAGTCCACTGAAGTGGGAGGTTTCAGAGAAAGGGAGGAGGCACGGCATCTGTGACAGCTCCAGAAAGCCAATTGAGAACCCATTCCCATACAACACGTGGTGGGTAAGGGTAGGTTCAAGAAGATGACGCTTTGCAGTAACTTGATTTTAATGAGTCAGGCTCTGAAAGAGTCAGGTTGCCCACGTGGTACCTCCTTGCACTGACTCTGGCTCAGCTGAGGGGGCATGTCCTGGAAGTGCAGGAGGGCTGGATGGTGGGAAGTAGAGCATGCAGGGACTGCGAGACAGGAGACTCGGGGCTTTTTAAAGCTTTGCTGAGGTGCCCTCTAGAGTCTGCAGCGCTGTAGTTTGCAATGACACAGACACGGGTCAGTGGGAACTGGTGGGGAGGCCAGATGCCTCCTCTGGAGCTGGCAATATAAGACCTAGGGCCCTGGGCAGCAGCAGAATTCATTTTTTGAAGGACTGGCTTTCTGTGAGAAGAACAGGGTCAGAATTAAGATCGCTTTGGGGGCTGATCTCTTTAAACTACTTTCCAAAGTGTGAAGGAAGTTGATAATTATTAATGGACGCTCTTAAAGTGGAGATGTCTTCTTTTATCCAGCTTGTGGATGCTGCACTTTCAGGTCGTTACATCATAGAAGCCACTGGCTAGCAAAACCCAGTCTGACCGAATACTGCCAGATAATTCTATTTTGTGCCCGGTGCTCCAAAACAACAGGTCTGACCCAGGACAGCAGTGGGAGGGGGCAGTGAGAAACATGGGGGCAGGGGGAATGAGGCGAAGGGGAAGAGGCTTTTTGTGTTCTAGATATACTCAGCTGATTCACACAAAGACTTGGAAAGCTTTGCCTTTTACTGAGTGGCTTTCTGGATTCCTTACACATCCTATCACCAGGTATAGAATCTAAAGGCAAAACTCATTTGAAGTCTAAATTACCCTTGAAAATACTTCAAACCATCCATCAAGGATAGAACTCAGTTCTGTGTATATAAACTGTGAGGTATCCGGAACATACAAACAGTAAAAGGTCAACAGTAACATGACATATACATGAAGTAACTTGAAGTATACAATCAAGTAAAAATGCAAAATGTAGCCATGTGGATTTGATACACAATTTAAATAACTTCTTGCTCACTTTATTCAGCCCATCTCATGTTGTTCTGACTACAAATGCTGCATAGAGGATGTGACTCTAATGTGCCTGCTACTCCAATAAAGCATTTCTAATCCTCCCAACAACTCTGAGATACCAACACGTCAGTTTTACAGTGGAGAACATGATGCTCGGGGAAGTTCAGTGATTTTTCCAAGGTCACTCAGCAGTTAAGAGTCTGGGCCAACATCCAGACCCATGTCTACCTGGTTATGGCTCTATTTCCCTTTTCTGCCTCAGAGCTGCAAGTGACCTGTTCTCTGCACATTTCCCTTTCTCTGCTCCATACCTGAGTGCAGAGGGCTTGGGCCAATGGCACAGACACACTTTAATGGAGAGATAGAAAAATATTCTCAAGCAATAACCTGTTTGGGTCACTAGGAAATTATTCTAAACTAGGGTTTATTCTACCACATGTACATTTTATGCAAAAACTCATGGCTATGTGCTGATTTCAAATCCTTGACTTTAGTCCTTGGAAAATTCTCTTTGACTCTTGGGAGTCATATCATATCTCGCATAAGAGGCAGATAAGTATAGTGAGCAGGGGTTGGGATGACTAACAGCCAAGAAGAGGAGTGAGTCCCCCAGGCTCTCAGGCCCGTCAGCCTCCCTATCTCTGTTAGTGTGCTGGCTGCAGAGTGAGCAGCTGGGGAAGGGAGCAGAGATGGCAAGGAGACCTCGGATAGGGCGAGGCTTGGCTGGCTTCCCCGGCTTCCCCATTCCAAGGGTGGGTAGGCCTACATTCACTCTTTGACAGGCAGTTGTCTTCCCTGGAGCAGGCCTGGGGAACTCCAGGTGGGAAAATCCATTCTGTACCACCCCCAAGGTGATCACAGTGCAGAGGGTGGCCAGAGCCTGGCACCTCTAATACTAGGACAGAAAAGACACGTCATGCATTTGACCTGTACCTTTACTTGCATGGCCTGTGTGGAAAGACAAGAGAAAAGAAACAAAAGTTGGTCAGTAAAAGCAGGGGTCTGAAGCATAAGGTACCACATGTTAGTCAGAGTTCCTTTGCCCCCATTCCTCAGTCAACACGACAGAAACCCAACTGCTCTGGAAGCTGATTGAACATGCCATGATGTAGGAGTAGGAGGTTAGGATGGAGGTTAATTGGATCAAAAGGACTTACACCCAGACCAAGGAGGACACCCTTGCTGCAAGGTCATCTGAGACCAGCCTTCTAGAATGTGTGACACTCAGACCCAGTAGTCTTTAGATTTGACCACCCATGCTAACTCTTTAGATCTAATGCCTCCCCCCTCCCTCCTCCCATCTGTCACCTGGGTGGGCTGTAGACAATCTGCCATGTAACCAAAAACCCTAATTTTCTTTCTTCTTTCCACCCACCACATTATCACCTCCAGAAGATCTGTGGTTACAAAAAGAGTAAAGAGAACTAAGCTAAAGGGTCATATATGTGCATATATGTGCTTCCAAAAATTTTTTTTTTGCTCAAAAAATGTGCTCTAGGAATATCCAAGGTGATTCAGGATCACCCCACAACCCAAAGGATGGGGCATCTTCAGTCTTGGGCTGTGACCTTGAACTATACCTTAGGTCAAAGGCTTCTACATGTCAAATTTTATTCTTTTCTTCACAAATTGCTAACATTGGTTAACTCACTGCATTTCCCTAATGCTGGAAATACATTTATTTATCTAGTTTAAAAAAATTTTTTTTTAATTTTCCAAACAGAAATCTATACATTTCTATACGTTTAAAATCATTTAATTTCCCCACACTTTATCACCAATAGTTGATGATTGAATAGCAATTTATGTGGCAACTTAAGGAAAAAACAGAGACTCTTAAGGGCAAGGGAGCTGGAGGACACAGCACTTTGAGGGTGGTGTGCTGCACTGAGCCAGCAAAGGGGGAGGCACTGGGGACAAGGACAGGGCTGTGCCATCCGGGGTGGTCATCCCCACTGAGAGGGTAAGCCAAGTAAAGAGAGGGAAAGGGGAATTTTCAAAAGCTGGTCTGGAAATGAGAAAGCAAGAGAGAGCACAAAACAAGGAGCGAAGGCAGTAGAGCGAAGGCAGTAAGAAAGGAGGGAAGGGTGGGAAGAAGAGGGGGAGGGGAGATGATGAGGGGGGAGGAGGGGAAGAGGTAGGGGGAAAAGGAAGGGGAAAGAGAAGAGGGGGGTGGGGGGATGGGCAAAGGGAGAGAATGCACTTGAACTGCCCAAGTGCAAGATCAAAGGGAATACAAATCAAAGTGAAAAAAGTAGTGGGTACAGGGCATGAGAGAGGGGGTGAGCAACTAGCGAGACAGATGAAGAAGACAATTCACACTTGTCACTCTGAATACCCTTGACAAGCACAAAGATATCTTCCCAAGTCTACCTTGTCCTTTTTCAATATACTGAAATCACACTCATGGGGTGGAGGGGCTTTAAGCAATGAGGCACCCCAATATTTCCTGCATCTCAACTCTTTTAGTGTTTACAATCTGGGTCAAGGAACTGGCATTTCTTGGGCTAAACACATTCTAACTTACCATTCCCCTCCAAGGAAGCTGCTGCCATTTTTCCAGAAAACAAAACAAGTTTAAAAACAATACAAAAAAACACTTGCTCAGCTTTGTTATGTATAGCTTAACATAGTATTTGCAAACCTGTGTTATATAAACAAAATATCAATGAGCTCTCCCCAAAATGTGCTTTAGCTGCTGGAAAAAGAACACTTCTTTGAACAGACCTTCAATTAATCCAATATGAACAATGTGGTCCACGTATATTTCCCCCCCTTCCTTTCCAATCACAATGGCATGTGCAGGGTGTGTGCAGTGTGGAATGCAGCATTCCAGTACACTTATCTCTGCAGAGGCTGCCACGTGCACTGCAGCCAATTCCATTTGTACAACACCAGGATTCAATTAAGAGTGGAGATAAAAGCAAGCACAGGTGATCATTCAGATCAGGTAGTAAAGAAAACATCTAAAATCAGGAGATTGGGGATTCAGCTGATAAGGCGAATCTTCCCTCTCCATCCTCTCAATATGTAGTTCTACATCTAAAAAAAATTACCAGAAATGGCTGAGTTGCTGTTTGCTGGAGGCAGGTATTTCTCTGTCCGAACTAATGCGCTGCATTTATGTAATATTATTCTAGTGATGCATTTAAAACTGACTTTTCAACAGGGCCCACAAGTAGAGCTAAGTCAGACAGCAAGCTCAAGCCCATTCTACAGATTGGTAAATTGTGGCTCAGAGAAGTTAAGTGAATGAAGCAAGGCCATACCTATACTCGACAGCTGGGCCAGGAGCAGGACTTGGCTTCCTTTCCGTCTCTGGTCCTATTTACTACTATACTTTGTGTCTCGACTGAGGCAACCGGACACAAGAACAATACAAATATTTGTCACCCTGAGAAGCACAGCAAATATTATTTAACATGGGAGTGTCCTTACATCCATTATTCTGATGGTCTGATGTAAGTCTAACCCTTTCCCACATGGCTCAGAAAAAAACTGGCATACAATGTCAGTGGAAGTGAAATGAAAGCACTTGTTCCTGTGGACTAACCTTACCAGCATGGAAGATGCACAGATTCTGAATATGACCAAACTCTGACAAGTCAAACATAGCTTTTCCTCATTCAGTTATGTCAAGGAACACAGTTCCAGGTTAGTTTGTTAGTAGGTTAGTTTTGAAACATCATTTTTTGTCACTTCCTCTCTTTCCAGTATAAATTCAAGGACCCTGAGTATCCACTCATCAATAGAGGGTCAGGGTATCTTTGCCATTTCTGCTCATCTGGGATCCAAATCCTTGTATCAAAGTTATTTCCATTGCTTTGTGGCCATCCACTGACAATAATAATGGCTGCATCAGGAGCCAAAGGACCTGCCCCAATCCAAAGGGGTCTGTTTGCAATTCACTGACTTTCTCTAGGTGGACAGGATCAAAGAGGAGCCTGTGACGGCTATAAGAAGACCCTTCAAAGGGAACTCAGGGATAGATATCTGGGAATCATGAGTCTGAAAAATCTCTCTCTCTGTACCTCACATGAGCAGCTGTGTTTTCCAAAAGTCGAATGCAAAGTAAACTTTGGAAAATCAAATAAAAATTATCTAAAGCACAAAAGGATCCACCATAAGTAAGGTTCCCTTGAAGCAAAGATTTCTCTTGAGTATATCTATATGTACACCTCTATATCTATCTATCTATATGTACACCTAATCTCTCTACATTGCATGTGCACAGCTTTATTAAGCCTTACTAAACAGCATTCACCAGATTCTAAACCCTGAGAATCAATTTCTGGATGCTAGAAGAAATGTTATGGTCAATGTAACTAAAAGGTGGAAGAGATGGGAAGTTCAGGGTGATTGCTGCTGATTAGAACTAGCATGCTTGGTAAGGCTTTGGGTGCTGGAGTTCTGGTCCCTTGTCTACAGCTTGGCATAGCATACAAAGGTCTTTCTTCCCAAATGGTTACTTGAAAAGATGCCCCAAAGGCTTCGCTACAAACCCGTGACTGTCATTTTTCCAGAACTAGTTCTCACTCCTGAGGGGTCCCCATGAACACTCCACCTTCATGGTCCTTGAAGGCAGCACTGTACTGGCCATGAGAAAGATGCACATCTCAGGAGTCACAGGTCACTTACAAGTGACAATGCCGTCAAGCCCCACTGAGGCATGCTTCTCCAAGGAAGAGAGTTCAGATAAGCCACAACAGCCAGTAACAAAACAGCACATGTAAGGAAGCCTTGCTTTTGTGTGTCCACCTGAAGGAGCATGTCTGAGAATTCTCTCGAATAAAAACAGCGAAGCTTCACTGCTGAGCTGACTCAGGAGCATCTGGGAGGCCAGCTCCCCGTCCTGTATTCCTGCAGCACCCCCTCCCTGTAGGTGACTCTGTTTTTAGACATATGTTTGCAATGCCTTCTTTCAGACATTTCCTGCAGGGGCTGGACAAAGGCTTGGGCTTCTGAATGCAACTCACATGGAAATTAAACAGAAGGTATTAAGATGTCAGCACAGCTGAAATAAAGCAGCTATTGCATGATCCAAATAGGAGGAAAAATCAGTGTACTCTAAGAATATGTGCCAAGGAAATCTTCAAAGCAAGGTGATTTCCTCACAGCTAATTAAAAGACGGCTCTAGGCAGGTATATTTTTGTAGCTTCTCTCACACAGGAAGTCCACTCTAACACAAGCAACAGCAGCTTTTGTTTGGGAGACTTCTTGAATGCCTTCAGCATGTCTTGAAACCTAAAACTTTTTGACTCACAAGCAGCTACTTATTCATAAAATGTAATGACCATGCTTATTTGAGAGTGGTTTCTTCCAGCTCGTTGGTTCGTTCTCAAACAACGGTAGACTGTTGGTTTTAGTGGTTTAACCTAAAGGCAGTACAGAGCTCATCCCTTCCTACATCCAAGATACGTAGCTTAGGTCAAGGTCAGAGAGTCTTTGGAATTGCTTTCTATGGACTTACTTTTGACATCTTGCTTTTGCTGTCTCCAGTTAAGAACGCCAAATTATTAATTTCATTCTGAATCACAAAATTTTGTTCTTCCCGCTTGAAGTTCTAAGTGTGGGGGAAATAAAAGAGCAAACATTACAAGAAAGTTTTCCAAGGCCTGAACCTTTCACAGCTGACCCTAAATCCAGAGCCCCCGCACCACTTACGTGAGATTTGCACCACAGGATGAAGACCTCTGCCACCATGCGGAAGAGCTGGTCAGAGTCAGCATCTGGGCTTTTGAGCCAGTTAGATCTGAGGAGAAAGATAAATGAATATGCATGTAGAGCTGAGTAATGATTAAAACAGTCACTGGAGTTCCCGTCGTGGCACAGTGGTTATCGGATCCGACTAGGAACCATGAGGTTGCGGGTTCGGTCCCTGCCCTTGCTCAGTGGGTTAACGATCCGGCGTTGCCGTGGACTGTGGTGTAGGTTGCAGATGCAGCTCGGATCCCACGTTGCTGTGGCTCTGGCGTAGGCTGTTGGCTACGGCTCCAATTGGACCCCTGGCCTGGGAACCTCCATGTGCTGTGGGAAGGGCCAAGAAATAACAAAAAGACAAAAAAAAAAAAAAAAGTAAAATAAAAAATAAAATCATAAAAAAAACCAAAAAGCAGTCACAACCTCAAAATTATACCGACATCAGATGTACACATGTACCCCGATAAAACTGCATTCCACAGAAGGCTATCTTTAGAGAGACTAAATATCAATACACTCTTCGCATGCTTAGATATAGGCATGTAATTGTAAATATTTGTGAAGGACCTACAAGAATCATTTCCATTTTAGCAAAGGAGTCTAGGATTACCTGAGCAAACAGATGTCAGAAATCAACATTTTGAAATAGTCAAAGTTAGGTTTTTGTTTTTGTTTTTGGCTGCACCCATGGCATATAGAAGTTCCCAGGCCTGGGATCAAACCCATGCTACAGCAGTGATAATGCTGAATCCTTAACCTAGTAGGCCACCAGGGAATGCCTGGTTTTTTTTTTTTGGTCTTTTAAACTAAAGAAGAGGTGATTAAGGCTACACTCTAAGTTTTGGGACAGGCCTCCTTTATTCCAGAAGGCTAGTAAGACTAGGAAAGTCTTAGTCATGATGCCATCTAATCTTTTTTCTTTTTACGGCCACACCTATGACATGTGGAAGTTCCTGGGTTAGGGGTCAAATCAAAACTGTAGCTGGGGCCTATGCCGTAGCCACAGCAACACAGGATCTGTGCTGCATCTGCAACCTATGCTGCAGCTTTCAGCAACACTGGATCCTTAACCCACTGAGTGAGGCCATGGATTGAACCTGCATCCTTGTGGACACTATGTTGGGTTCTCAACCCACTGAGCCACAGTGGGAATTCCTATGATGCTGTCTAATCTTGTTACTGATGCTTGTTATTGTCAAGCCTCTGAAATTCTAAGCATTCTACAAATAGTTCAGGCCTCACCCCTTTTTCTTTCAAAGCTACTTTTATGAATGAAATCTATAGGATGATATGGTTTTTTTACGTTACTTGACGTGTACAGATAGAGACCAAACATCTCCTGTGCCCTCTGAAATAGTTTGGAAATTCCTTATAAATAGGTGTCATTCTTTTCTTCTTCTTCTTCTTTTTTTTTTTTTTTGGCCATGCCTATGGCATGTGGAAGTTCCTGGCCAGGGATCAAACCCGAGTCACAGCAGTGACCCAAGCTGTTGCAGTGACAACGCTGGGTCCTTAACCCACTGTGACACAAGGGAACTCCTAAATAGGCATTGCTCATCTAAAAAAAAAAAAAAAAAAAAAAAAAAAACAAATAAAAAAAAAACCCTAAAAAACTAAGCTAGGTTCAGAAATTGCACAGTGGCAGCAAGAAGGCTAAATTGCAGTAAAATTCAGTCATTTCCTAAAAGCTGTCTTGCCCCTAAGCATCTTACACATTTGAATTCAATTATATTTTGAAAGGGGTGAATGAGGTGCCATTTTCAAATATTTGCATAAAGTAACACATTAGAAGTTAAACTATCACCCTTCTTGGGTTATAAAAAAACTTTGGCGCTCATGAATAGTCTGAAAAACCCAGTGTCCCTTGGTGCGTGCAGGGTCATAGCTATCGAAAATCAGTTCTCTAAGCCCTGGGACGTCAGACTGAATTGCCCTGAGCAGCCTGTGCCTTCTGACCATCAGAGAGAGCACCTCAGGAAGAAAGTGAGGGCCCGTGAGGCCAAGACCACTTCTGGATTTCTCATCTCCTCAGTGACTTACTGCCAGGGTTCTAGCCTCACAGATGTTCTTGTCTAATCTTTTTTGTTTTCTTTCTTTTTTGTCTTTTTTAGGGCTACACCTGTGACATATGGAAGTTCCCAGGCTAGGGGTCCAATCAGAGCTGCAGCTGCAGACCTACTCCACAGCCACAGCATCGTGGGATCAGAGACACATCTGTGACCTACACCACAGCTCATGGCAATGCTGGAAACTTAACCCACTGAGTGAGGCCAGGGATCGAACCTGCATCCTCATGGAGACTATGTTGGGTTCTTAACCTGCTAAGCTAGCTACATGGGAACTCCTAATCTTTCTTGTTTTCTACCTCACTAGCCTCTCCTTCACAGGTAGACACTACTCTCCTCTTTTTCCTCAAAAACAAACCTCCATTTTAGTCCAAGTGGCACTGGGTCCCAAGGTGAAGATCACGCTGCCCAGCCTCCCCTGAGGGACAGCCAAGGAACTAAATTCTACTCAATGGATGAAAGCAGAAGTTGTTGCATGAGCTTTCTGGAAAAGCTCTCTACAAAGGATCAGACAGCTGAAGGTGCCCTTTTTCTTTTCTCCTGTTGCTTTCCTATTTTCCCCCCTGGAATAAAAATATGATAGCTTGAACTCTAATTGGCATATTGCACCATAAAGTAACTTTGAAGCTGGAAATCAATGTTAAGGACAGAAGGACAAAGAAACGAGGGTTTCCAATGGGGAGCAACCATCCTGGCCACAGAGTGGCTCTCTGTACGTGTGAGATTTAACTTCTAATTTAAGCTGTGCTAGAACGTGTCCATTACAAGCAGCCAAATGCAATCCACACTTGAGGCTTGAGCTTGGTAATGCTTTTTGATTTCTTTCATATTGATTTTTCGGGAGTACTTTTTTCAGGGTCAAGTGTCATGTTTTATCAGAACTGCCAGCTGCTCATGCCTTAGTGTTTTGGTATAAATGAGCTTTATAGCTTGGTACTAGGCCTTGAGTGGGAAGAGGTGAGGGGTCACATCATATCCTGCCAAGGAAAAGTATAACCGCAGGGAGAATCAGCAGCAGGAACACTAAAAACAAAAATCTTAGGTAAACATTTGCTCATAGGACAAAGAAGAGGCTTTGGATATTTTGCCTTCATAAAGGAATGCAGTTTCAGTGGAATGAATTGTTTCAACACCCTTCTTCCAACAGGCAGGTCTTTACTCTTTTTTTTTTTTTTTTTTTTTTGTCTTTTTAGGGCCTCACTCATGGCATTTGGAGGTTCCCAGGCTAGAGGTTGAATTGGAGCTACAGCTGCCAGCCTATGCCATGGACACAGCAATGTGGCACCCAAGCTGCATCTGCAACCTACACCACAGCTCATGGCAACCCCAGATCCTTAACCCACTGAGCAAGGCCAGGGATCGAACCCATGTCCTCATGGATACTAGTCAGGTTCATTAACCACTGAGCAACAGTGGGAACTCCACTCTTTGCCTTTAGTGAGGTTCTTTCTTTGGATTCAGAAGGGTGGGTGCAGATGAAGACTATCTTGTTTATTTTCTTCTTTTTAGGGCTGCACCTGTGGCATATGGAAGTTCCTGGACCAGGGGTCGAATCACAGCTGCAGCTCCTGGCCTACACCACAGCTCACAGTAACACTAGATCCTTAACACACTGAGTGAGGCCAGGGATTGAACCCATATCATCATGGATACTAATTGGGTTCTTAACCCTCTGAGCACAATAGGAACTCCAAGATATCTTATTAAATGCCCCCAGGTACATAATCTCTCTGTACCTCTCAAGCCATGTTAAGATGGGATTTGGGGGGCAGAGGATCTGAAATTGCTTCTCCAATCTGCCCATATCCTTCCTGTCTCCATGGGATACAACCAGGCTCTCTCCTTCCTGATCCTAGTCTTCCGCAGAATTCAGGTCTCTCTCCATATTCAGACATTTGATCCTTTTGCAAATACTTAACCAATCTATGAGTTTCCTTTAGCATCTGCCCTGCATGCTGCCAAGAGGGAATGGACAAGAACAACATCTTTGATAATGGCAAGAGAAAGGAGAGTTTCTGCTGCTATTTTCACAACGACAAGTTACCAGATCTTTGAAGACAGCAATGCCAATTAACAGGTCTGGACAGAAAGTAAAGCCATAGCTCCTCTGCTCCTGGTCTGAGTGTCTGACTAAGGGTTAAGAGCTTCTCTCTGCCTTGTTCTGGAGCCTCCTGTAGAGGACACTGCTCAGGATTTACTTAGATTCCCTTCAACAGTTTAAAAGATGGATTTTTATCCCAAATCACACTGAAGTTGTTCATTTGTGTTCTGGGTGTTTCTGAATTTCAGAAAGCAGGCTGAGGATTTGTTGCCTCCAGTAGAGAGATTTGTTGAACCTGTGTTTTTTGTTTGTTTGTTTGTTTGTTTTTTGTCTTTTTAGGGAAGCACCCACAGCATATGGAAGCTCCCAGGCTAGGGGTCCAATTGGAGCTGTGGCTGCTGGCCTACACCACAGCCATAGCAACACAGGATCTGAGCTGCATCTGCGACCTATACCACAGCTCATGGCAACACAGGATCCTTTACCCATGAAGCAAGGCCAGGGAGCAAACCTGCATCCTCAAGGATACTAGTTGGGTTCATTACCACCGAGCCACAATGGGAACTCCAGAACCTGTGTTGACTTATAATCTGATGGAGGAGATGGAGCCTGATTTTCCCTGCTCCCACTGCACCACACTCGGAGTTCTTGCTCATTTGGGATCAGCTCCAGACTGAACACTGACCCACAGAAGCTTCTCTTCAGAGCAGTGCCAGTGAAGAAACCTGAAACACTGCTGTGACAGGGCTGAAAGGGGTACAAAGGTTTAATATGATGAGAGAAAGCAGGGGAGGACAGGACAGGATGGCTCTCTTCAATATTTAAAGAGCTGCTGCAAGAGAGGTTGGAGTAATTTTGTGCGGCTCTGAAGGGCAAAAGTCACTGCTGATGGGTAGGAGTTACAGACTTGAGCCCAAATGGTTTGAGGCAGGGGTGGGGGTGGGGGAAATCGGATGAAGGTGACCAAAGGTACAAACTTCCAGTTCTAAGATAACTACGTACTAGGGATATAATATACAAAGTGATTAATCCAATTAACACTGTGTTACAGAACGTTGTTAAGAGAGTAAATCCTAAGCGTTCTCGTTACAAGGAAAAAGTGTTTTTTTTCTTTTACTTTGTGTCTGTGCAGGAGGATGGATGTTCCCTAAACTCACTGTGATAAGCATTTCATGATGCATATAAGTTAAATCACTACGTTGTATACTTTATACTTTTAGAGGCTATATGTCAATCACATCTCAATAAAACTTGAAGGAAAAAAATGACAAGGAGCTGAAAAAAAAAGTGGCTGAGACAGTGTGACACTAGAACAGGAGGGCACGCAGGCATAGCTATACCTGTCGCTGTGATGATGGTGGATAATCAGAGGCAGGAAATGCACTGCTAGGAGAGAGGAAGTGGGTATTTATTCATCCAGGTAGAGGTAAGATCAGGGCACCTCTAACATTCCTGCCAACTCTGCAATCCTGTGCTTCCAAGCCAGCTAATTCTTTTTTGGTGAAGAAAGGATTTCATGAAAGGAAAAGGCACACACACAGGAAGGAAGTACTCTAAGCGAGGCTCAGACGGCCAAGATGCTCCCTGGTGTTCAGGGAAGAACAGGCTGAAAAGTGGGGATGAATGAATTAATGATGCTCTCAGAGACTCTTGGACATGGCCATTTTTAGCAACTATCAAATGCCCGTGTCAGTGGAACACGCTCTATCTTGAGTCTTGATCATCAATAGTGACAAATGCAATTAAAAAGCTATTCCAGGAGCAACCTTATTCTACTTTCATTTTTGTTTTCACCTCAAACCCTGACATATTTCTTCTCTAAACTGCTAACATAATTATGTTATCGGAAATAATGAACATGATGACCCTTAGAGGGGGATTTCCTTTGAGAAAGTGAGTAAAATCCCCCATAGATAGGTATGGAATTTTATATATATTTAAAACTATATGCCTATATACAGTGTGTGTAAGGTGTTTATTTTGAAAAAGCTGAACATAAATAGTCTTAAGTAAATTGTTTTAAATAGTAAGCACAATTTATCTTATGACGTAAACGCTAACATGAGCATACCCAGACCTATTTCCTGCCTATGACAGAATGGCATACCACTCAAAAAGTTATCAAGACTCCCCCAAATATCTCTAGATCCCTCCAATATCTACAATGGAGTATGTTAAAATTAAACCTTCTCAAATTTAATTTTAGACCTCTAAGCTTTAAGAGAGGATGGTAAAATAAAAATATCTACTTGGTCTTTGCCTTCCACTGGGATCAACAGTCCTTTGTTCCTTTGTCTGTTCATGAACATTGTACTCCTATGCCCTCATTTCCTCCTTATCCTTCATGGTCAGTATAATCACCCTATTCCCTATACCTTCAATGCCCTAACCCCTTTTTCTTGGCCACACTCATTTTGCAAAACCCCAGGCCTGGTTAAATCCATTTCTCTTCCTACTCTGGGCCTATACCTCCTGGCTGGACTGGCTGGAAAGCAACACAATTTACTGATGGTTATTTAAATTCATGACTGAGGATCTCAGGTGGAGCCCTTGACACTGCCTGGCAATCACACTGCACTTCCCTGGTCCATCAGCTCTCCAGCTCTCCCTTGCCACTGCCCCATAGCACCAACTTCCTCCTCAACCCTCCAAGCACCTTCTCCCCATCCTCACTTTCAGCTGATGATCTTGCTTCTTCCTTCACTGAAAATGGAAGCAGTCAGAAAAGGACTCCTACAGACCGCCATCCATCCACACATATGAGTGCGTGTGCGTGTGTGCGTGTGTGTGTGTGTGTGTGTGTGTGTGTGTATGTTACAGCAGCAGCACCCATGCTCCCTGCCCTCTTGCCCATGCTGTGGAAGAATCATGTCAGGCTGACCCTTTGCCCACTCGAGGATATTGCTTTAGAAATTTTCTCTCTCTCACATCAATTTCCCCCTCTCCCATGATCATTCCCATTCACAAAGAAACAAGGTGACAAGTCTCCCATGATAAAGACTCTTTTCTTGAGCTTCCTTCTGCTTCCAGCTAGCAGCCCATTTTTCTGTTCCCCTTTAGAGTAATACTCCTTGGACAAGTTGTCTGTACTGCTACCTCCAAGTCCTTTCCTCCAGTTTCTTCCCATTTAATTCTGAGAGGCCTTTATCTCTACTGCTCCACTGAAACTTCTGTCAAGGTCACCAATAACCATCATTCATCACTCTTTCCTCCTGGAAATCCTTTGTGAAGTTGGCACTCAGGACACAGCATTCTCTTGGCTTCCTCCTGCCTCACTTGTTGGGTGCCTCTGAGTCTCAGTTACTATTCCTTCTCTTCTGCTGAACCCTTTAGTGTTGGAGAGTGTGAGGGTCAGTCCCCGAACCCTTCTCTCTTCCTCTCCATCTTTTATTTATCTCATCAGTCTCATGGCTCTTAAAGACCTGTATCAGTACGAAGATGACACAAATTCCAGACTTCTCCTGTGACCTCTAGACACATATACTCAATTGTTCACTCAACATTTTCATCTTTATATTGAAAGGCCATTCAAAGTGAACACATCTGAAAGTGATCTCCTGATCTTCCCCTAAAAAACTTCTGTGCCCACAGTCCTCCCCAACTCAACTGCTGGCAACTTCATTCTTCCATTGGCCCAGAATCCTTGTTGATGCACCTCTTTTCTCTTATGTCCAGTCTGGAAGTCCCGGGGGTTCTACCTTTAAAAATCGACCCATTATATATATATAAAATAGACCCATTATCACACATCTTCTGTAACTTCGTGACCACCAGCCTGGCCCAAATCACTACCCCTTTTTCTTCTTTTTAATTATGGTCAAATACACATAACCTAACATTCCCCATTAGGGACATTTAGTACATTCACAGTGCTGGGCAACCACTATCACTATCCGGTACAGGATATTTTCAGGACTCTGAAAGGAAACCCCAATCCCATTAAGCAGTTGCTCCCCATCCCCCTCTGCCCCAGGCTCTGATGACCACTAGTGTGCTCTGTCCCTACAGATCACCATCAGCCCTCGACTGCATCACTGTGAGTCTCCCAGCTGGTCTCCTCACTTCCTACTTGCCCTGATCCCTTACCACAGCATTCAAAGAGTGCACCCCAGCACATCAAAGCTTACATGAAAGCCTGTACCAACTTCTTCTTCTTCTTCTTTTTTTTTTTTTTTTTTTTTTTGCTTTTTAAGGCTGCACTCGCGGCATATGGAAGTTCCCAGGCTAGGGGCCGAATCAGAGCTACAGCTGCTGGCCTATGCCACAGCCACAGCAGTGGGTGATCTGAGCTGCGTCTGTGACCTACACTACAGCTCACAGCAACACTGAATCCCTAACCCACCAAGCAAGGCCAGGGATTGAACCCGTGTCGTCATGGATGCTAGTTGGATTCATTTCTGCCGCACCATGATGGGAACTCCTGTACCAACTTCTTGCCTCACTCAGGGTAAAAGCCACGGTCTTCACAGTGGCCTCGAGGGCCCTGTACGCTCAGGCTCATGGGAAGAGGATGTCTTCTCCGACTGCCCCCACCCCCCGTCACTCTTCTCCTGCTACACTGGCCTCCATGTGATCCCCTGAACATCCAGAACACAATCCTCCCTCAGGACTTTAGCTGGATGCTCCCTCCTCCTAGGAATATAACCCTTCCCCAGATCCTCATGGTTCCCAAGTTCACCCCCTTCAAGTCTTTGTTCAAAGGTCGCTTTCTCACGCATGTTCTTTTAGAATTGCCACCATGGCACTCCTACTTCCCTGTACTTTGCTTGTATAATTTACTTAGCTAAGTCAGTTATAAGTAAAGTGTATCCATAAATATATAAGGACATAGGTAGGTACAGTACAAATATATAAGTATTTATTTTGTTTATTGTCTCCCAGCAGAATGAAAGCTCCTTAGGCCAACGTCTTTGTCCATTTTCTTCTTTCCTATCCCCAGTGCCTACAATAGGGACTGACAAACAGTCAATAATATCTGTTGGATGAACATGTGACAGAACAGCAGAGGGGCAGAAGTGGGTCACTGCAGCCCTTTTTTTTATCCAGTCCCTCTTCCCTATGGTAGGCTGTGAGGATGGAAGGGGCGGCCACACCCTGATCATACAGAATCACTGGTCAGGGAAAGCACTGCCCAGAGGTACACGAGGGATTTGGGGAGGGGGGAGTTGGTGGTGGCAGCTGTGACCCGCCTCTCTCACCTGTAACAAAACCCAATACCATCTCCCATCCTCCGTACCTGTTGTTGTCCACGTAGCGGATCAGCATGGGGTAGAAGGCGTAGAGATCCCGGCAGAGGACGGCAAACTCGTCCAGGATGAGGAGCTCTGCCTCCTGAGTGTCCCCTTTGCTGTCGGCTTTCAGCTGCTCCTCTTCCTGCACAGTCTTGACAGCCTTCTTCTTTAGCTTCTCCAGTGTTGGGATGAAGTGGCTTCTCAGCAGGTCTGGTCTGGCTTTGCTGATGATTGGCTGGGCGTACACTGTGTTTGCAAACAAAGGGCCTCCCCCTCATTTCACATGTTTTGACAATCGATAAAAGGAAAGAAGTGAGACGCAAAGGAGGCTGCGAAAAGCTGACAACTCAGGATGGCACTTGCCCTTCTTTCATTTTCCACTTGGCACTTCCCTCTCATGAAGCCACAGTGCTAAGGGATGGGGTAGGGGAGGGGGGAAGGAGTAGAGCTATAGGAGAAGTCCTTATTGCCATTATGCTTCTCCTGGCCATGGGGAGCCCCTGCCACCCCAGAAATCTTGCATGCATGGCATTTGCTATATCTCTGAGCTCTTTGCAACAGTCTATCTCATTTCATTCTATTGTTTATTTTATTTT
Source organism: Sus scrofa (assembly GCF_054392235.1). Lineage (NCBI taxonomy): Eukaryota > Metazoa > Chordata > Mammalia > Artiodactyla > Suidae > Sus > Sus scrofa. The sequence continues at coordinate 91,769,458 of NC_139389.1, forward strand.
TTAATTTGTCTTTTGTGGCATATGGAGATTCCCAGGCTAGGGGTCCAATCAGAGCTACAGCTGCCAGCCTATACCACACACAGCAACGCGAGATCTGAGCCGTGTCTGCGACCTACACCACAGCTCATGGCAATGCCAGGTTTTTGACCCACTAAGTGAGGCCAGGGATCAAATCTACATCCTCATGGATTCTAGTCAGATTCGTTTCTGCTGAGCCACGACAGGAACTCCTCATTTCATTTTATAGTATATTCAAATTGGTTTGGGTGCATTATCTAGGTTATAAACTCCTTGAAAGAACCTTTTATTCATAATAACCAGCACTGTGCTGAGTCAGGAGTAGGCACTCAAGAATATGCTTTCTGGTTATTTTATAGAAAAAAAATCTCTTGTTAAAAATTCAACCACAGGGAGTTCCCATTGTGGCGCAGTGGTTAATGAATCCGACTAGGAACCATGAGGTTTCGGGTTCGGTTCCTGCCCTTGCTCAGTGGGTTAAGGATCCGGCATTGCCGTGAGCTGTGGTGTAGGTTGCAGATGCGGCTCAGATCCCGCGTTGCTGTGGCTGTGGCGTAGGCCGGTGGCTGCAGCTCCGATTAGACCCCTAGCCTGGGAACCTCCATATGCCGCAGGAGCGGCCCAAAGAAATAGCAAAAAGCCAAAAAGCCAAAAAAAAAAAAAAAAAAAAAAAAAAAATTCAACCACAGTTCTCAGCCCCCAACACTTGAGAACTGCCAACCGATTGCCTGAGGGCTCCTCTGGACCCTGAGAAAAGGAGACAAACTGAAAGACAGAGCTGACATATCTCACCTCATAAATGGACTATCCTATTGGCCTAATTCCTGATAAAGATCAGAATCAGAGTAAGAGTAAAAAATAAGTGAAATAAAATTCACAAGAGTCACAAACCGTTCAAAAAATACTCTCTGTATTCTGTGTATTTCAAAGGTTGTTTAGGAGTTTCCTTTGTGGCTCAGTGGTTAATGAACCTGACTAGGATCCACGAGGGTGCTGGTTCGATCCCTGGCTTCACTCAGCGGGTTAAGGATCTGGCATTGCCGAGAGCTGTGTGTAGGTCGCAGATGTGGCTCGGATCCCATGTTGCTGTGGCTGTGGCATAGGCCAGCAGCTGCAGCTGTGATTAGACCCCTAGCCTGGGAACCTCCATATGCTTCAGATGCAGTGCTTAAAAAAAAAAAAAAAAAAGATTGTTTAGTTTAGGGCATTTCAACTGCAAACAGCCTACACATTCCAGCAATTTTTCATGTCAGTTTGTCTTTTTAGGGCTGCACCTGTGGTATATGGAAGTTCCCAGGTTAGGGGTCTAATTGGAGCTACAGCTGCTGGCCTACGCCACAGCCACAGCCACACTGGATCTTCAATTTACATCCCAGCTCACGGCAACGCCGGTCCTTAATCCTTAATCCACTGAACAAGACCAGGGATCGAATCCACAACCTCATGTTTCCTAGTCAGATTCGTTTCCACTGCGCCACATCGGGAACTTCCTCAGTCTCTCTTACTTTTTGCTTTCATAAAAAAGACTTTTAGAAAGAGGAGGTGAAGGCAGCTCTTTGCTAAGATGCATTAACTAAAAAGTTAAAACTTAGCATTACAATGGCTCACATTTCACACCCAGCCCTTAGCAGGGTGCACTTCTGGAGTACTGGAATTAAAATGGCTATTCCAGATACGGGTGATGGGGGATTGCTATTTAAAAATGACTTTGTTTAGGCAGCAGGAATGATGTGGTCTGACTGAATGAGGTCTGGGTTCACCTATGAAATATCGGGCCAAATTCAGTTCCTATCAGTGTTGTTGGTGCTGTGGCATCTTTCCTCTGCATCTCTGGGAAAGCTAAGGGAGTCGATCCCTTGATTTCCTTCCTTCCCTTAATCCAGATTTACAAATGAAAGCTCCTCAACAAACTGCCTTAGGGTTAACAATATCCTTGGGCTAATATGTAAGGAAGGAACACCACCTTTATCTACTCATATGTTCACAGAAGCCTATACTATGTAGGACCACCACTACCCAAAGTATGTATAATTCAAATCGCAGTTCATTTCAGAAACAGAAAGAGGCTAGAAAGTCTTCATCCTTGGTCTTGCAGAGGAATATCTACTCATCTGTCCAGGAAGCCAATAGCTCCTGCTGACCTAGCCACTGTGTTTCATAGTCCAGAAGGTTATAGGGGTGAAACAGCTATGCTGGAACTGTTGTCTAAACTGCAGACCTATCAAAGGCAACAACTCTGCCTTAGCTCCTGTCTCCTTAGACTCTACTCTGACAGAGCACACTAAAATATCCATGTTTTCCTGACTGTGACAAGTATGGTTATTCATTTTCCAAGACTTTCCTTTCTTGGTGTCATTGCAAGAACAGAGAATCTGCTAACAACACTCATTAAGAGCCTACTGCATGCAAGGGGTTCTAGAGGAATATAAAATAAAAACAAAATCAAAGTGATGCTACTGTGAACCCAAATTAGAGAGTGTCTTAGAAAGCATCAAGTGAAATACAAACACTGGAAACTTTCAGTACAGCCCAGATGGGAGTGAGTTTTGTATGCGGGGAAAACACACAGGGTCATTTACTGAGGAAATATGGACAATCATTAACGTAAGAGCAAATGGGATTCTTAAGTCCCAAAAGCAAATAAGCAATGATCATCAGAGATGGGTAGAGCTTATCAAGAAGGGCTTTCTGGAGATTTGAAGGGCCTGGATTAGTTGGGGAGTCAGGCAGGAGCATTTGTTCCAGAAAGCTCTATAGGGGAATAAGTCAGTTCTTTTTACTGTTAAATAACTAAAGGGGGAGAGGGAAGAGCTTAACCATTGACTAAGAGATGAAAAGCAAGTCAAGCAAGGCATTGAGGTCCTGGGCCGGGGCCAGGGAGGAAGGACGTGCATGGTACCTGCAATGCGCTTCATCCAGGAGGCCTCGTCGATGCCCAGGTTGTTGTTAATGATTTTCAGAATGTTGCCCAGGATGACACTGAGGTGTTCGGAGGTGACTTTGGTGCACCAGGGCCCTGTGCTGGGCGGCAGGTGCTCAGGTCCCCGCTCCCACCAGTAGGACAGGTAGTTGCAGAGCATGGGCAGGATCACCTCGATGACGTGGGGCATCTCTGTGTACCGGGCCCCTGACTCGGCCAGGTCGTTGATTTCCTTCATCAGGCCTTCCAGCTGGGGGATGTCCGGGCACATCTCCTCCACCGTGTCTGGCATCCCCAGAACTGACCGAGAGGGTACACAAAGAAGAAAGAGACAATCACTCAAAAGCACAACTGGTACCTTTTCTCTCTCTGTCCACCCCCACTTTGGTCTTTAGACATCATTTTCTATCACAGAGCTTTGAACAAGCAAGCAGGGGATGTGGAGGAGCTTCTGTCCTCCAGCTGTCTTTTTTTTTTTCCCACGGCAGATGGGGTTCCCGGGCCAGGGATCAATTGCAACCTATACCACAGCTGCAGCAACATCGGATCCTTAACCCACTGTGCCAGGCTGGGGATCGAACCCACAACTCAGGGCTTCAGTGATGCTACCGATTCTATTGAGCCACAGCAGGAACTCCTCAGCTGCCTTTGTAAAGGCTGCGGGTTCTAGAGGCTGGGCTATCATCCTAGCTGTCACATCAGGTTAAAACACTTAAATAGAAAGTTAAAGGAGCAAAACAGAGACACAGCTGAAGGACCTTTTCTTAAGACTTCTCTGTGCTAAAAGCCAGTCTCTTGGCTTTACCCTCCTGGCCTCAGTGAACACACTGCAGGACAGGCAGCATTAGCAGGGGAAAAGCAACCCATCGGTGTAGGGTTGCCAACTTGCGGATCAATCATCTGGATCATGTCTGTACTGTGTAGAAAAGGAAAAGGAAACCTCCTGCCTCAAAGATTCTTTCAGCTGCACCAGAGACAGTACTTTCTATCCAATTTAAAGTTAGGGGCGCATACACTGATTTCTGCATTTACCACATGAGTTATTGATGGCCTGAGGTGACCTGTGCCAAGACCTCTCATCAATCACTTATATCCTTTTGTTTCTGAAGGCTTATGTTTAAGGAACATAAGCCTTCAGTGAGTTGTCCCCATCTTTTCCTCACAGTGAACGACTGCAGTCATTTCACTGAACAAGGAGAGACAGGATGAAACGACCTCAGAGTTCAACATTCTAAGTTGTCAGATACAAAAATATAGCAAGTAGAAGAAGCCAGGGCTACTTGCCCTATTCTCCTTCAGGCAAAAGACACTCTCTTCCCCAAGATGGAAGGGGAGACCAGAAGCATCCTGAAGTCCCTGATGGGTGAGAGGACAACAAGGGCTCTGAGTGGTGGGGTGGGGCATGGCTGGCAAAGAAGCAGGAGCTCAAAGCTCTGCTGTTATTTCCTGACATTTATCTCCATTCATCTCACGGCCCTGGAGTTCCCCTGGGCCTGGGAGGCAGCTCTTGAGCAGATTCCAACCACAGGCCAAACTTCTCCATGGGGCTAAAGTATTAGGCACTGGGCAGGGGCTAGGGAGTCAGAGAAGCAATAGGAAAATGTGGAGTGTATCCTTGGAACATTAGATCCACTAAAAGATTGGAGGAAATCATCATTATTATTTATATATTTGGCTGCACCCATGGCATGTGGAAATTCCAGGGCCAGGATCAAACTCATTCCACTGCTGTTACCAGACCCATAGTGTGGGAGTGCCAGGTCCTTAAGCTGCTGAGCCACCAGGGAACTCCTAAGGAAATTATTTTTGATGTTAGAAGTAAAATGCAAAGTTCTTATAAATTTCAAAGGGCAAAGCAGAAAATTTCAAATAAAATGTTACAGTTAGTGAACAACTGGGTTATGCCTTCAGGCCTTTTGCCATTGGGTTGCTACCGGCATGAAGTCTCTTTAGATTTTTAAATCCAGAGGAATGGATGAATTAATGAATAAGAGGCCACAGCAAATTCTTTGGGCTTTAGGAATATTGGCCAATTGAAGGGACTGTTTTGATTTCTTTCATGACCGCACTGCCTGGGGCAAAGATGCAGAATACTCCTGACTACCTTGGAGACAATGAATCTGTAGCAGAGACTAGCGGTTCTACTGGACAGTGTGCGATTGCAAAGCCATGGACCCCGAAGAGCCTCCCTGCTATGCAGCAGGCCTAGGAGGTCCTAACACCATTTCCCTAATTATGATTTTCTGTTGTTATGAGTAGGGCCTTTTGGCAAGTAAAAGGCTACAGAGTTCTCCTCCTTGCAAATAAGGAGTGAACCAATGTCCTTTAAAATTCAGACTATTTGGAATTCCTGTTGTGGCTCAGCAGGTTGAGGACCCGATGCTGTCTCTGTGAGGATGCGGGTTCGATCCGTGGTCTGGCTTAGTGGGTTAAGGACCTGGCATTGGCGTAAGCTCTGCTGTAGGTCACAGATGTGGCTCAGATCTGATGTTACTGTTGCTGTGGCGTAAGCCCCAGCTGCAGCTCCAGTTCAGGCCCTGGCCCAGGAACTTCCACATGTGACAGGTGTGGCCATGAAAACAAAAAACATAGGAGTTCCCATTATGGCTCAGCAGAAACAAACCTGACTAGTATCCATGAGGACACAGGTGTGATTCCTTGCCTCACTCAGTGGGTTAAAGATCTGGCGTTGCTGTGAGCTATGGTGTAGGTTGCAGACGTGGCTCAGATCTCCCGTTGCTGTGGCTGTGGTGTAGGCTGGCAGCTACAGCTCTGATTCAACCCCTAGCCTGGGAACCTCCATATGCCAAGGGTATAGCCATAAAAAAGACCCCCCCCAAAAAAAATCCAGACAATTCGAAATAATGAGTTGCATGAAAACCAAACAACACTGAACTGCTGTGAATTACAGCAAGAGGGAATAATACGGGTCAGATATAGTCCACTGCCAATGCTGGTCATTTGCAGAGAACAAGTCCAGCCTGTGCCTTGCCACAGAGCAACTAGAATCAGGGGTGACATCAACATGGGGGTCTGGGGAGACTCTCACGAACAAAATCATTTGACACATAATGTGTCATAATAAATAGGTACAAACAGTAAAGTCAAACATTCTACCTTCAGGCTCCACGCACAGTACGATGCCAACGGCCAAGAATGCAAGTGAAATTTATAATCGTTTGCTGTAAAATTATATGTGAGAAGGATCAGAGGTGTACGTGTGTTTAAATGTCACAGACAATCCATCATCATGGACACTTCTTTCCTACCTACCAAAAACACAGAATTGCTTGAGGCTGCTTCACTGGAGTCATGATAATGACCTTTAAAAGTTATTTATATGTAATTGGTCCTCGAGGGAAAGAAACATTTATGATGCAGGTGGTGTCTGGTACTTCAAATGCCACATAATAAGCTACAGAATGAATGCTGCTGTTACCTACCTGAGAAACAGTTCAGCTGAGTCTTATTAGAATTAGACACAAGACTGAGTTGGGACCATCAAAACACACTGTCCTTTCATCTAGATCAATAGTTCTCAAAGTGAGATCGTCCTACCAGCAGTGGCAGCATCACCTGGAAACTTGTTAGGACCTTCAGAATCCAGACCGACTGAATTAGAAACTCCAGGGGTAGGACTCAGCATCCCTTACTTTAACAAGCCTTTGGAGTGATTTTGACGCATGCTAGGGTTTGAGAACCACTGGGAACCACTGAGTTGGATTCCAAAGGTGTATTTTCTTCACCGAATAGCTCTTCCTTTAAGAAGACAGCATCAGAGGGCACCATCTCTTTGCAGCTTAGAGGGAAACTGGACCTCCTTTCTCTCTGGTTGATTATTCCAATGAGGATGTGGAAAGGAAACTGGCAGGTGAGTAGGATGCTTTGGTAAAATTCTGATTCATAGAACACTGCCACATATAACCAAAGATTTTATCTAGTTTTGAATAACTGGCACAGAACAGTATCAAATCTTTTCTAGGCATATCTTAATTTTTGGATGAGTCAGAAAATGCTCCAGGATGTTACAGGATAGAAGCGTTCCTAATATGAGTAACTCCGCTGGCAAAATACCAACCTCCAATGAATAGAGATGCCCAAGTGACTGACAGCTTGATAAATCAGTTCATATTGTATATCTAAACCAAAGCCTCACATCATTTGTCATATCCCTTTCCCTCCCTGGTCTCTCTGGCCACCTAGGGGGAAGTGCAGTGAATGAAGACTACCTTCTCAGAGGCCATCAAACCATCACCCATTCTTTGGTTCCAGGCAAACCTGGTTATCTCAGAATATACACTCATGTACACTTTACTTTTCAAGATTCATACACATGGTCAGCATTTCCTCTTTGTTGACTAAGTGAATGATGGGAAAACATAGGTTCAGGGGACTTGGGCCCTGAGTCCAGCGTGTCACTGATGGATGAAGAACGGTGTCATCTCCAATCACCTTGTTTCTTTTCTCCCTTATAGAGTTTGCAATGATTGATATTTATTTTCAATTGATGAATATGTCTTCCTAAATCAATGTAAAGGTACATAAAACAAGAAGGAACATATCTCCAGTAGGCCTCGAGAAGAACAATGGGACAGAGTCGTTTCCCTCCTTTCCCAAACCAGTCGAGTGTTTCCTCCTCTTGGTCAAGTTCACAGTTGCCTGCTACTGTACCTCTCTGAGCTCAAGAGCACAGTAGGTTTCTCTCTTTCCCAAGATGCAAGCTCTATGCATTGGTACTGCAGAGACAGAGACATGCTTTTTCTTGAATCACAGCTGGAGCAGAATAAATGTATACACATTCAGCACTGTCGCAACTGGACACAAGTCCCTCTGGAGTTGGGACCAATGCTTTGTTTTACTCTTGCTTTTTAGGGTCACACCCACAGCCTATGGAGGTTCCCAGGCTAAGGGTTGAATTGGAGCTGTAGCTGCTGGCCTACACCACAGCCACAGCAACACAGGAACTGAGGCACCTCTGCAACCTACACCACAGCTCACAGCAATGCTGGATCCTTAACCCACTGAGCAAGGCCAGGGATCAAAGCTGCGTCTTCATGGATGCTAGTCAGACTCATTAACCACTGAGCCATGAGGGAACTCTGCCTTATTTTATTTTTTAAGGCTGCACCTGTGGCATGTGGGAGTTCCAGAGCTGTAGCTGCTGGCCTACGCCCCAGCCACACCAGATCTGAGCCACTTCTGGGACCTATGCCTCAGCTTGCAACACTGGATCCTTAACCCACTGAACGAAGCCACTGTCTCACTGAGACAATGTTGGATCCTTAACACACTGAGCCACAAGGGGAACTCCTGGGGAGCAACACTTTATCTGGCTTCTGCCTGCAGCTGTCCCAGCCCTTGCTCAACATTACCAAAGCCTCTCAGTTGTTCATCTCCTATGTTAGCTACAAGAGGCGACTCATTAGGAATCATGAGCGGGTAGAGAAAAACAAGGTTGGAACTGTATTTTGCTGGTCCATGAAAGGGGAGAAAGGGTGAGATGAGAGCGAACGGGTGGAGGAATGAAGTTAGAGATTTCATGTGAGACTGCAACGTGGAGGCATCTGGCAGTGTTTCTCTCTGGACCAACTCTGAGAACACCAGTCTCCACTGTCTGCTAGCCCAGGAGGAGAACTTCTTAAACAGTCTTGTCTAAATTGTCCTGGTCACCTTTGTAGGGGCCATGTGCTTCTTTTATATGAAGAAATGAAAGCAAGTGGGGATAAAGCCAGCATGGCTTAGCGCCCTGGGTTCTTAGATGGAAAGAAGAGGAATGACAGGAAAAGTGTGGCCAGAATCCTTCCTCCTCTAGAGCTCTCTCCCTTAGGACCCACGACAGTTTGAAAGGTGGCTTGAACCAAACAGAATTGATGCACCATCTAGTCATTTTCTGGTAGTGTGTGTCAATATTTTAAGAAAAGAGGAGTTCTTGTCTTGGCAGAACGGAAATGAATCCGACTAGGAACCATGAGGTTGCATGTTCGATCCCTGGCCTCGCTCAGCAGGTTAAGAATCCGGCATTGCCGGGAGCTGTGGGGTAGGTTGCAGACATGGCTCAGATCTGGCGTTGCTGTGGCTCTGGTGCAGGCTGGCAGCTGTAGTTCCAATTAGACCTCTAGCCTGGGAACCTCCATGTGCTGCGGGTGCGGACCTAAAAAAAGGACAAAAAGAAAAAAGAGAAAATATTAGTTCTGGAGTTCCCATTGTGGTGGAGCAGAAACGAATCCAACTAGTATCCTGAGGATAAGGGAACGATCCCAGGCCTTGCTCAGTGGGTTGGCGATCTAGCGTTGCCGTGAGCAGTGGTATAGGTCACAGTCATGGCTTGGATCAGATCCCGTGTTGCTGTGGCTATGGCCAGCAGTTATTGCTCTGATTCAGCCTTAGCCTGGGAATTTCCATATACCACAGGTGTGGATATAAACGAAAAAAAAAATTGGTTCTGAATAGGATAGATTCTGGTTTGAAATGGTTTGCTACTTTTTCTTAACCTTCCCTCCTGCCCCCCGCCCCTGCCCCGCCACCGCCTCCCCTGCCCCCACACCCATGGTGTATGGAAGTTTCTAGGCCACAGATGGAATCCAAACCTGAGCTGCAGTAACATCAGATCCTTAACCCACTGTACCACCTCAGAGACAATGCCAGATCCTTAACCTGCTGTGCCACAGTGGGAACTCCTCTTAATTTTAAGAGGACCCGTGGTATGGTAATTTGTGCTTCATGGTACATGAAGTCATTCTAGTTCTTTCCATTTAGAGTCCAAGGTGCCTGCTGGAAGCTCCTCTGTTCTTTTTTTTTTTTTAATTTTTTTTGGTCTTTTTGTCTTTTTAGGGCCTCACCCATGGCATATGGAGGTTCCTAGGCTAGGGGTTGAATTGGAGCTATTAACTGCTGGCCTATACCGCAGCCACAGAGCGCCAGATCCAAGTCATGTCTGTGACTAACACCACAACTCATGGCAACATGGATGCTAACCCAGTGAGTGAGGCCAGGGATTGAACCCCTGTCCTCATGGTTACTAGTCGGGTTCATTAAACACTGAGCCACGGCGGGAACTCCAAGCTCCTCTGTTCTAATCCATTGCCCTGCAGCAGGATCACAATTCACCCGCATGTGTGGACTCTCCCTTCCAGAAGCAGATTTATCACCTGCCTTGGATCCAGGTTATTCTAGAATAGGGGGTAGGCAAACTTTTCCCATAAAGGGGCCAGGTAGTAAATATTTTCACCATCGCAAGCCCGACAGTCTTTGCTGCTACTACTCAACTCTGTCACTGTAGCTGAAGGGTGGCAGAATGGATCACCCCCATCAGACACAGGGATCATTTTGAGCTGATTATTTTTGAGAAACCACAGACACAGGAGAATTTCCGAAAACAGATTTCCTCTTTTGTAAGGGAGACCTACATTTATAAAGCAAGTTTACTTTAGATACAGGTGTCTGCTCCAGGAAGAGAGTGCTTACCCGAGGTCACTTTTTCATCTAAAAGACTCATGTGCATGGCAGGGCAACGTGTTTCCCAAACCTTTCCTCATCTCACCTTCCCATGAACTGCCTACCCTCTTTGAGACTCCAGACTCCTAACCCTTTCCTTAGCTCAGGATGATAAACAAGCCTCACTTACAGGGCTGACTTTGCGGGCCTCCCTTATGCACCCATATGCACCTAATTAAAAGTTGGTTTTTCTCCTATCAATCTGTCTTTTTTAGAGGGTGTGTGTCTCAGCCGAGAACAATGAAGAGTAGAGGAAAAATTATTTTTCCTTCCCCACACAGTACTAATGCAGCCACAGACAACATGTAAATGAGTGGGTGTGACCATGTTCCAATCAAACACTATTTATAAAAATCGGCAGAGGGTCAGATCAGGCCCATGGCCACAGTTTGCCTAACCGCTGCTCTAGAACTTAGCATGTCAACAGTTCTGTATGATTCTCTTTCTTGGAGAATTTCACTTCCTTCTTGTGTGTTTCTGTTCTTTAGTCTCTATGGAGACGGGGAGGATGTGGCCGTCATCCTCGGAAGCAGAGCCTCTCCATGGCCTTGAAGAGGAATGCGGTGCAGAAGGAGAATGGAGACCAGGGCAGACAGGAGAACCCGAGCTTTTAGGATGCAAGGGATTGAGACATCAACTGTCTGTCTCCTCATTTTACAGAGAAGGAAACCCAAGTTCAATAAGAAAAAAGTACTTGCCCGTATCCACTGTTCCAGTAAGATGGAGACACGTTGCAAGGTCCCAGTTCTGACCTCCTGGCCCCTCTCAGACCACATCAACCAACAGTGCTGTGGGCTGCAGTCCCTGCCTGGGCAGTTTCCCTCCCACTGCCTTCCTCTAAGCATGTGAGTGATGACCTCTGTGGGATGGTACTTACTAGACCTCTCCCTGGGGGTTTTGGTGTTGAAGACCGAGAGTGGATTGTAGCGGTTAAGGGCAGGCTCCAGGAATGCCACAGGTATGGCAGCTGCCAGGGAGGCCAGGCATTCTCCAAGGGCAGGCCGTTGCCTGGAAACAAAGAAGTCCATTTAGAAGTGGTGCCATCCCCATGCTGGCCCCATGCACTGGTGGGCCAGGCCTGTTTCCCAGGATGTCTTAGGCCACTTCCCCATAGGTTGCTCCACTAGACACCCCTTGGCCCTGGGCTCAGCAAGGCTGCATACTCTTCTTCCTCCCTCATCTTTCTCTGGACACTAACCAATGGTTTACAAGAGACTCACTTGCTGGAACCTTGTTCTTAAGTAACTAAGGTGATATCACATCCTATGTAGCTTTGTTCTTCCCTCCCAGCATCTTTGAGAGCAAGTTTTGCTGGCATCCAAATTGAACTGGATACTCCTTATTCTCAAAATCTTTGGCATCTTTAATTTCTCTATCTACTCTCTGCTATGAATGAAGCTTCTGTCCATCAGTAGGAACAGTAGATGATGGGTCAAAAACATCAATTAGACACAAAATGAAAGACCTGCTTTGGAAGAGAGACAACAGGTCCTAAAGCATATTGCTTGATTTAGAGGAAAGAGTTCTAATGCTCATTATTTCTCTCCCTCTTTCACAAAAATTTGAGTGTCCTCCATGTATTAAGCTTTGGGTTTTAAATCTTTCTATGAAATAAACAATCAAAAGCAAAATGCTTGGGATTCCTAGTTCAGAGTTCAAGTTCTCCAGCTGAGAGGACTTGTGCTCCTCCGCAGGATAATCAAGGCTGCAAGCGCATTTGATGTGAACCAGCCTTCGGCTGATCAAAGCAGTGCTAGTACTAAAATAATGTTTGCCCTTCCCAGACTTGGACTTAACCTTGGAGCTGTACTGTCTAACCCAGCAGGTCCCTTCCACTAGTGAGATGATACAGTGACAGTGCGGCTTGAAAGGCCCTATATGGGGGCTGACATCTGTTGCATCTGTTTTCTACTCATCAATATTTTCTTTCTGCCACTCACTGGCATTAAATCACAGACACACTACACACTTGCCTAGCAAGTTACATAAGAGAGGTCAGTTCCCAAATAAGGGGACAATTTCCTCAAATAAGCCAATCATTTGAGTCCTTTGTTAGATCATGATACAAAGATAACTAGTAGAAAATGTAGACAATAGGTTGATGATGAAGAATTAGAAGGGCTTAATTGGGTTCAAGTCCATTTTGTGTGCCTTCCTCTGTGACTGATCAGCTCCAATTGGATCAGCTCCACAGTATATATATATATGAAGACTGCTAGCAGAAGCCCTGGAAACTGAGGGTGTCAGGCTGAGACTTGGGGGAGGCTACAGAACCATCATAGGGAAAATTGCCAGCTAGAGAGGGCATGATTGGAGCCAAGACCCAACGCTTACCCCACTAATCTGTGGAAACAGAAAGGCATTCAGTTCTCAAGGTTCCCATCAGCTCCCAGCAAAACCCACACCCAATAATTAATTTCCCTTCATTATAACAATTCCAGCAGCACGAAGAAGCTAGAATGTCACAGCTGTAGGGTCTCTGGATGGGATACCAAGCACTTATTATGGGTGGGGTCAGGAGTGGCTATGGGAGCCACTGTTTACTGAGGGGTAAGCCAGATAGTCTTAACCTTGGTCTTTGGCTTCCAGGTAGTGAAATGCATGCAGAGGAAATACAGAACCCTGGGGCAATGTGACAAAATAACATATCTTCATGGTCTACTTATAAGGACTAGAATCAACCTGTGACTTCATTATAGCACAGAGAAAGACAAACTTTTGAGCTGGACTAAAAATGTGATCTTATATCACATATTTGGAATCTAAAAAAAAATGATCCCAACTCAACTTATTTAAAAAACAGAAACAGACTTTTATAGACATAGAAAACAAACTTATGGTTACAAAGGGGAAGGTGGAGGGAGAGATAAATTAGGAGTTTGGGATTAACAGATAATACCAATATATACAAAACAGATAAACAACAAGGACCTACTGTATAGCACAGGGAATTATATTCAATATCTTGTAATAATCTATAATAGTAAAGACTCTGAAGAATATACATATGTATATATATTTATATGTATGTATAACTGAATCAATTTGCTCTATACCTGAAACATTGTAAATCAACTATACTTTAAAAAAAAATGTGATCTTGGAGTTCCTGCTGTGGTGCAGCGAATTGGTTAAGGATCTGGTGTTGCCATAGCTGTGGTGTAGGTCACAGCTGTGGCTTGGATTCGATTCCATATGCCGTGAGTGCAGTAGAAAAAGAAAAAAAAAAATGTGGTCTTAACAGTTCCAGGAAAAATGACTTGACAAGACTCTCTGGGGTAGAATCAGAATCTGCAGGGGGCTGGCCTGAGGGTATGCAGAACTGTTCTGCTTGAGATGTCAGAGGAATCTGGGGATCAGGGAGAGAAAGGAGACGGAAGGTGGGTGAGATGGCAGAAAGCTGTGTATCCCTTGGGACCCCACCCCCATAAACTTTAGTCATGTTAGCAAACTTATGCAAAAAGTGGTCTTTTAATGATTTTAAAGGACAATTATTATATGTGGTTTTATTCCTTATCTTCTGTCTTCCTCTTGGGCTTGGCTTGCAGGGGACTGGCTGATTGACAGCTTATTTGACCATGAAGTATTTGAGCAGATGACTTTCGAATCTGCCTCCGTCAGGCAAGAACTCCCTCAGCCAGACCATCACCTTTTTTTAATTGAATAAAATATTCTTTAAATTCCATACTGCTTTACAATCACCCAGTTTTACACACATGATCTTATATAATCTCATAATAACCCTTTTTTTCCCTCCTACCCCTCTATTGCCCCTTCCCCTTCCCTCTCCCCACTGGTAACCACTAGTTTTCTATATCTGCGTCTGCTGCTTTTTTGTTTTACTCACTAGTTTGTTGTATTTTTTAGATTCCACATACAAGTGATATCCAACAGTATTTGTCTTTGACTTATCTCACTTAGCACAATGTCCTCCAAGTCCATCTATACTGGTGCAAATGGCCAAATGGTGCAAATGGCCAAATGCTGTTCTTTGTTATGGCTGAGGAATATTCATATATATATGTATCTATATATATCTATATATCTCACATCTTTATCCATTTATCTGTTGATGGACACATAGGTTGCTTCCAAATCTTGGCAATTATAAATAATGCTTCTATGAACACTGGGGTACATGTATCTTTCTGAATTAGTATTTTCACTTTTTTTCAGATATTTACCCAGGAGTGGGATTGCTGGGTCATATGGTAGTTCTATTTTTAGTTTTTTAAGACCCCTCCATACTGTTTTCCACAGTGGCTACACCAATTTACATTCCCATCAACAGTGTACGAGGGTTTCCTTTTCTCCACATCCTCACCAGTATTTGTTATTTGTATTCTCTTTGATGATAGTCAATTCTGACAGGTGTGAGGTGATAGCTCACTGTGGTTTTAATTTGCATTTCCCTGATGATTAGTGATACTGAGCATCTTTTCATTTGCCTGTTGCCCATTTGCATGTCCTCTTTGGAAAAATGTCTATTCAGTTCTTTTGGCTATTTTTGAATCAGGTTGTGTTTTTTGAAGTTTAGTTCTATGAGTTGTTTATATATGTTGGATATTAACCCCTTATTGGTCATACCATTTGCAAATATCTTCTCCCATTCAGTAGATTTTTTGTTTTGTTTTGTTTTGTCGATGGTCTCCTTTGCTGTGCAAAAGCTTTGAAGTTTAATTAGATCCCATTTTTTTGTTTTTGCTTTTGTTTTCTTTGCTTTAAAAGACATCCAAAAAAAAAAATACTGCTGTGATTTATGTCAAAAAGTGTTCTGCCTTTGTTTTCCTCTAGAAGTTTGTAGTATACAGTCTCACATTTAGGTCTTTCATCCATTCTGAGTTTATTTTTGGGTTTGGTGTTAAAGAGTGTTCTAATTTCATTCTTTTACATGGAGCTGTCCAGTTCTCCCAGCAACGCTTATTGAAAAGACTGTCTTTTCCCTCTTGTATGTTCCTGCCTCCTTTCAGATAATCACCTCCTGGCTAACCGCACAGCCTTTCGCCCCCCCCCCCCCCCGGAAGGACTGCCTGTTAAATCTCCTATCCAGGTCTGCTCTGGAGGCAGAGCAGCTGTCTCCCAGGGCCCTGTGTATGCACAATGCCACAGTGCCAGGGCCCATTTGGAGGCAGCAGCAAAGGTGGAGGGAAAGAGTGGGGCTGTGGAGACTGCAGAGACCTGGATTCCTCTCCGAGAAGCTCTGCAAAGCTGCTTCTCTTCTGAGGAGGCCCAGGTTAGTCCTGTTCCCCACCTCTCATCCTTACTACCTCTTCTTCCCCCTACTCCTTCCCTTCTTTGCTCAGCTCACAGTGGACATGGAAAGGCCTAAGAGGAGACCAACACCCTCAGGGACTACTGAGCAGGAGTGAGGGCCTGTACACATCAAACATAAGGATCCACAGGAGCTGCGTTTTCAGGCAATGGTCCTGATAGAACATGCTCTGGAATGATAGAATTGCATTGTTTCCTCTGTCCCTGCTCTGCCGTAACAAAGTATTGAAATGGTGGGCGCATTATAAATTTATTAAAGGGAAAGTACATTTTTGGGTGTGTGTGTGTGTGTGTGTGTGTGTGTGTGTGTGTGTGCATCCTGCCAATAAAAAGAGGGCCCGCCTCTATTTGCAATTGTTTTTAATATCCCCATGCTGCAGACCTGGGTGGGGACCTGATTCTCCCTGCCCTGGCTCACTGATTCTTCCCTCCCTGGTTCATTCTGCATGCATAAAGCCTGAGCGTTGACTGGTCCTTGCTGATGTGGTGTTGATCCTATGATTGGCCTAGGGCAGGATACCTCATTTGCATGGGGAACAGGTTATACAGAGGTGGGGTGAAGAGTAGGTCACATACCTTCCCAGGCCAGGGTGCTTAAGGTGGAGGAAGGGGCATTACAATGAGACACGGCCAGAGGCTTTTGGGTTTAATTTCCTTGAAGGGGACTTGAAGCCCATAACAGTCTCACCATTTTTATAAACTACAGGGACCAGTGAAGAGAAATACCCCATTTCCTCTTCTTGGTCTTGCCTTTTGAGGAGGAAGAGGAAGTAGTTAAGTTACCAAGCAAAGAAATACCATAGAGGGAGCTCTGATGAAAAAAAATTCTGGGTGAAAATCAGGGATGACAAGGGGGGTAATATCAAATCTGACAGCAAATTTTATTTGGCCCAGGCAGGGGAACCTAGGAAATAGCTGGTCCTGGATTGTCTTGGTACTAAACTGACTCATTTCTCCTTCCTTTCTCTTTCTCTTGCCAAAATGAGTCATGATCTCCTGAAAGTGGATTTCTAGAGAGTTGGTCTGATACAAAGCCAATCTTGGAGGCCGAAGATAGTTCTCTGGTGCACTGCTGACTCCTTGACTCAAGGGACAGGGAGAGGCATGTCTCTGTCCTTGCTGACATTAATCACTGACAAACCGAGTCTCTAGAAGCTCCACAGAGCATTTTCTAGTCTGGAGCACACAATGGTGCTAATTAGCTGCCAGGGATAAACAACAGTTCTCCTGGCCTAGCTGTTAACATTTGGTAAAAGTAAAGCCCCCAAAGTTTGCCAATTAATGCTCCTGGCTGTGAAATACCAGAGTGAATGCCCTTGGCCTCCAGGCTGAGCTAGGCAAAGGCCTGCAGTTAAAATTCCTCACTAGTCATTAGCGCCCCCCAGGGGGCGGTGTGGGTATGGACCACGCAGAGCAAGGGCTACAGAAACAGCTCCATAGCAACCAAAGGATCTACTAGGAGAGTTTACCACAGGCCAGGGAAACTCACTCCCCCCCAACCCTTTCCTCTCACTTCTTACTGCCTAGAATGGTATTTTTCACATAACCGTACTTGGTCAATGTGACAGATGGAAGAGGGTTCAATTTGTCTTTCAGTTTTTGTTACTTCCTACAGTGATCTCTCCCTTTTATTTCCATGAGCCTTGCTTCTCAGGGACACAGGTAGAGACAAAGGCATCACAGTAATAGTAATTATGCCTGCACATTTCTGGTGCTTTGCAGTTTTGAAAGTTCCTTCTATGTAAATTCCAGAGGATGCTAAAGAGAGGAAGCAACATGTAGCAGAGGGGTGGAAAGTGGAGGCAGGGCACGGGTCTAGACAGCAATACCGGTAATCTCAAGGTTCAGGGAAAGCACTATTTGAGCAGAAAAAAGCTGGTCAAAGGGGGCAAGAAGAGGAAGGAAGAAACAAAAAATAAATAGCTCTAAAGTTTGAAAAACAACCCACAGTTTTAATCTGAAATAAAATGGAGATTCAATGCTTAATGTAATCAATTTCCAAACTAAATTTTCTTTTTTTTTTTTTTTTGTCTTTTTAAGGGCTGCACCTGTGGCATATGGAGGTTCCCAGGCTAGGAGTCTAATTGGAGCTGAAGCTGCCAGCCTATGCCACAGCCACAGCAATGCAAGATCTGAGCCACATCTGTGACCTACACCACAGCTCAGGGCAACACCAGATCCTTAACCCACTGAGCAAGGCTAGGGACTGAACCTGTGTCCTCATGGATGCTAGCTGGGTTCGTTAAATGCTGAGCCACGATGGGAACTCTGGATGCTCCATGTTTAAATATGCAAAAGCCTTTATCCTACTTGGAAATTCTGTATCTGAAAACTTTACTTCACAGTGCCCTCTCAGTATTGTCTCAAGTAGAAAATATTAAAAAAAAAAAAGTCTCTGCTCTGTTTCAGTGGCTTTTTCCCCTCACAGTCAACCCTATCACTGAGATGTATGCGATCCTTTCTATTCACAATGCACTCAAGCCATAGCCCACAATCAAATATTGAGTGGATCCTTTGCAACCTTACAGAAATTCATTAGCTAAAGGAACTGCAGGAAAAGGTGGTAGAAAAATGTTTTTTTTTTTTTTTACATTTTCCTCCCTAAATCCCACAAGAACTGGGGGGAAAACTGAGGAGAAATTTAGCACTATGCTGAAATTAGAAAATGTGTGATAACTTCACACCACAAAGGATGAAACAGATCAAGGGAGGAGGCAGAGACTGAAACAAACTTTGAAGAGCTATAGCAGAGTGTAGAGATCTTTGGCAATGAACATGGAGATTTTGAAGAGCTTAAGATATGCGTTTTGCTTGAAACAATGAGGGCTGAGGCTATAAGCAGGCCTCAGGAGACCTGTTGGAGTATGTGTGGGGTCCAGGTTCCACACTGCAGAGAGGCAGGCAGGACCAGGGTAGGAGGGAGCATGCATGCCATCTGCCATAACTGTGACCTGGATTTCTGGCTGGGAGAACCCCTGTGAGGTGGAGGGCAAGAGTGAGAAGCAACCTGTTTTGCAGCTGCTGCCCCAGCTCCCCTAAAGTAGAGAATAAATGTAATCACGAAGCAAAAGCAAAAGGCCTATGGCATAGGATGCATCAAGAATTTTGCCAGCCTCTCAGCTGGGCCAGCTGTTTACTTTGGTTAAGGAAGGACACGAAAGGCTAAAGGTGGATGAGCTCCTAGCTCCTAGGGCTAAAGACACTGCTGGTAGAGTGAGAAAAAGTTACTCCCCAGCCAGCTGCTGAGGTTCAGAGTTGCCTGACATTCCATCCCTGTGCTCTCTTCTCCCCGTGAATACACACACACACACACACTCACACACACACACACACACACACACACACGTCATATGCACACACAAACTCCTTTCCATTCTTGAGGACCAGCGATGTACCTAGTGACCAAGAAATAGATGAGAGAATTATCCAGGGGAAAAAAAACAGAGAATATACACTCAAAGAGAAATCATATAAGAAGGGACAGTAACACAAAGAAAGTTTGAGAAAAATCATACAAACACAAAATAGAAAAGAACCATTAGCCAAAAGAATAGAGAGAAAAATGAGAGATGGGGGAGATTAAGGGAAAAGCCAGTAAATGCACAAAATTTCCCTTGCTGAGTGACAGATTAGGAACCCCTCCCTGCAAACTATATAAGAAAATAAAAGATTTGTTAAAGAAAAACTCAGTTCTGAAGACTGTGGGGGAATATTAAGTTCTGAGAAGAAGTACAGGGGCTGATATGGAAAGAACCACCCTGGGACATAGCAGAGTGAAGTGAATGAGCTTCAAGACCAAAGAAAGAACCCAGGGAGCAGCAGCTTCTGCCCTCCCACTCAAAGTCACGTGGACGTGGAAGAAATCATCAGGTCCAGGAATATACACTGTCAGAACACACAGAAGCAAAGTCTATATACTTCTGAGGGAGGAAAATTATGACCCATGGGTTTGATACCATGGAAATTGTTCATATACAAAGTCAAGAGATGATATTCCAGAATATGCAAAAATGCAAGAGAAAAAACTCTCACAGAAGCAATTACATCATGATGAATACGGCCAAACCAAGAGCTAAACCAAAATAAAGGTTTGGGATTGGGAAAGTCATGGTTCAAAAGGATTGGCTCATGCACCAAATCACTTAAATACAAACTAAGGCAAACAACTCAAAGCATATTACTTCTAGAATATTCCAGGATAGAATGTACATATTATAAGGAATTATATACCAAACAACAACAGCAACAACAACAACAAAAGGATAGGAAGTAGCTAGAAATATAAATGTACTAAATTTGCTAAATTTTTTTAAGGTAGAGAATTAATGATTATTTTCTCCAAGTGATAAATTATGAGGTGTATGATAAGGAAATTCAGTTTTTAGCTTCGTCCAACAAGACAAAGTTGTAAAGCAATGTTATGATCCACATGTGCAAAAATGTCCATGTGCAGAGAATACCTGGAATGGCGTACACCAAACTGTTACAAGGTGGGGTGGTCTGCGGCAAAGAAAACAGCAGACTTTTAACTTCACACACTTTTGTATTTTTCAGTTTTGTTTTGTTTTTTTTTTGAATAAGTATGTCTTACTTTCACAATACAAGAGATAACATGCAAATAAAGGTCATTAATAGTGGCCACATCACAAGTCTAGAATTTTCAATCTTCATTTCCTTTAGTTGTTTGATCAAGTAACAGAGAGACAACAGTGGCATATCTGATCTAGATGCTTATTCAAGTCTTGCCTTCTACGTCCATGGAATGTAAAACACAGGCATCAATATTCACAGGGCTGTGAATGTATGAATATACTATAAAAAGTCATATGAAGAACAGTCTTTTTCTGGTCTGACATTTTAGAGTTGACCTTTCTTTGACTTTTTAATTTTTTTATTTTATTTTATTTTTTGTCTTTTTTTACCTTTTCTAGGGCCACTCCCGCAGCACAGGGAGGTTCCCAGGCTAGGGGTCGAATCGGAGCTGTAGCTGCCAGCCTATACCCCAGCCACAGCAATACCAGATCTGAGCTGAGACTGCGACCTACACCACAGCTCATGGCAACGCCGGATCCTTAACCCACTAAGCCAGGCCAGGGATTGAACCTGCAACCTCATGGTTCCTAGTTGGATTCGTTAACCACTGAGCCATGACGGGAACTCCTCTTTGATGTTTTTTAAAAAAGAGAATAATTCATAAGCTCTTCAAAAAACTGCACAAAGAAACACACAAACAGATGTATGTACATATACACATATAGACTGAGAGAACAAGAAAAGATATTGAGAAAAAAATTTACGAATGCTTAATGGCAGAAATCTTCCCTAAGTGAAATTCTGATTAAACAGAAAAATTTCATTACTTCTCTTATTGATTTGGTATAAAATATGGTTAAGAAAACTGTCTGCCCAATTCCTACTAAAGGACAAGGATATTTATCCATTTCTCATGTAAAATACTAAGGAAAGCTATGCAACTCTAAAGGATTTAAATCATAAATAAAATAAATTAGTCATTAGTTCTTCATTTAATTTCTTGAACTCTAGAGGTTCTTTAAAAACTGTGAGGACACAGATGTTTCTTCAAAATTGGTTATTAGCACATGATTTCAAGATATCAATTCTTGAATTTTTGAAGGAGTCAATGTCTTTTTTTGCTTGATCAAGAAATGGCAATTAGAATTTATGTAAGTTTCAGTGAGAAACAAGGATTTACTGTTGCTCTGTTTGATACAGGCCTCCTAAAGTGAGGAGGTACACGGAGCACGGACACCAAGGGGATGCGGATGCTTAGATTAGAGTACTTTTCTTTTCTTTTTTTTTTTTTTTGGCCACCCTGTGGAATATGGGGTTCCCAGGCCAGGGATCAGATTCAAGCTACAGATGCCAGATCCTTAACCCACTGTGCTGCGCTGGGGAGCGAACCTTCGTCCCCATGCTGCAGGGATGCCACTGATCAGATCACACCACAGCAGGAACTTCTAGATTGAGTAATTTTAATCACAGATCAAATTCCTTCCAGTTTCTTTGTCTGAAAGGCAAAAAAGGAAAACAGGTCTTCCAAGGATAAGACTACGTCTGGAGTTTGGCTAATACTGTGTTTATCCTTCTAATCTTCCCCACGGATTCAAAAACAGAGTCACGAAACACATGGTATTTGATGCGGAAAAGCAGGGGGTCACCAAAGGCCTCCATCGCTCCAGGCAGATTAGAGAGCCAAGTGGGAACCCAAACGCCTTGGCAAATCAGCTTGTTCGGATTCAAGACCACTGAACAGAATTTCTGCTCCCACAGTGTGGACTTGTTGAAAATTATAGCTAATCTGACAGCCGAGGATGGTAAAGGTCCAGGGTGGTATCACACAGAAACTCATTAAACACTAAAGAAACTGCCTCATGTCCCTTGAGCCTCTCAGCGAGCTTTAACCACAGGAACTCTGAGAGCTATTTGGAAGCTGTGATTATGAAGAAAGAGACATTTCTTGGACATTTTCTGGCCACCAGCCCATGATTCAGCTTGGCCATGGGCTGAACAGCTCCTGAACATTGCCATAAACATTTCATACCCAAGGCTCAGAATCACCAAGCTATTTCAGCAAGCATTTTGCTTTTGCTGAATTGGAAAGATGCATTGGAAAGATGCTACTGTTAAGTGTTTAAAGACTAAATAGCATTTTTCTCAGTCTGCATGTGTTAGCCTTTTTCGTTCGCTAATTACCTTTCAACATAGATGTTCTTTCCGGTCCCGAGGGAGTAGAGGCTGCACAGTATGTGATAGCATGAAATCTGCACGTCACCCACTGAAAAGAACAAACAGGAGCTGTCAATTCCTGAGCATCCCTCCCAGCTGCCCACCCTCACCCCCTACCCCACACATGGAAAGGGTCCACAAACAGAAAACATGGGTTGGCATCACCGAAGAGCCAAAGATCTCTCTTAAACAAATATAGCCCCTTTTTACTCAGATGCCAGTTGCTGAACTGGGAGAGAAAACACTGACAGGAAAGCATCCTCCATGAGCCCAACCCAGTTCTTTTGCGGGACCTGTGATACAGATCACCTTGCTTCTCAGGGAAAGGAATCATTTGACCAGAGTCCTTCCACAGGGTTTTGTTTTGTTTTGTTTCCCCGCCTATAGATGGTATAGTCAAATTCTATCCCAAGCACTATTTCCTTCTTTTGAAAGGAAGGATGCAAGAAATCTGAAGTCTGAATCAACTTTTTGTTCCCTTCCTAGCAAGGTATGTACAAAGTCCCTACCTCTTCAGAAACAGAACAAAATTCCTCATGTCCATCTGTCCCAAGTTCTCTGCTGGATGTTTTTTTTCTTTTTCTTTTTAGGGCTGCACCTGCAGCATATGGAGGTTCCCAGGCTAGGGGCTGAATCAGAACTGCAGATGCAGGCCTACTCCACAGCCACAGCAACACTATATCTGAGTGGCATCTGCAACATACACCAAAGCTCGTGGCAAGGCCAGATCCTTAACCCACTGAGCAAGGCCAGGGATCAAACCCACATCCTCATGGGGACTATGTTGGGTTCTCAACCCATTGAACCACAGTGGGAACTCCATCTGATGGATGCTTTTCAAAAGGCAGTTCAACCATATCATGATTTTGCCATGCTTCCTTAGGGAAGGTCGTGTTTCACTCAGGAACTCAGAGTTTAATCTGCAAGCTATATGCCTCTATTCATGTCTGGAACTCGCAATAAGGCTGGGACTAATTTAACACAAAGAGAATTAATTTCATTTTTCAACAAGGAAGTGCATTGTTCCTATGACACAGAATGAGTTTGAAGGTTTCCCTACTTCTTTCCTAACTCCATGGAAAGAACTGATTTTCATTGTTCAGGTACATGGGACACAGCCTTAGCTACTGACGAATGAATGGTTAAACTACATTAAATCATGTGCCAACATTTAAAGTGTGACACTGAAGCTTGGTGGGAGGATAAGGGGGCTGGATGCGGTACTAAATGCAAACTAAAAGAAAACCAACTGACTATGGTCTTCTCCTGGAGACTCAGATAATGAAACACGAGCAGCTTTCCTTTGCTCCCGGTACCTGATGA
Organism: Sus scrofa; assembly: GCF_054392235.1. Taxonomy (NCBI): domain Eukaryota; kingdom Metazoa; phylum Chordata; class Mammalia; order Artiodactyla; family Suidae; genus Sus; species Sus scrofa. Next base: position 91,793,231 of record NC_139389.1, read on the forward strand.
ATAAATTAAAGCTTCTTAACAGGAAAATTGGTGTCTGAAAAACCCTGGGAGCAAACCTTTATCTCCTGCTGGATTACTCAGATAACCTTTTCAAATTAAGCACAAACACAATGGCTGAGAGCTAAACCTGTGGGTGGAAAATTCTGGTCCTGAATGACAGTGAGAAAAGATGAAATGTTACACACTCAAATTTGGGCACTAATTCTTCTCTAAGCATCTACTGACTGCTTCATTTTTAAATCTAAGAATGGGAAAATATGGAATAATGATCTCTATTCTGCCCTCAAGTTCAGCCTAAGTGAATAAACCACATGTGTCCTAGCCATCTGCGGGCAGGTGGGTATGGATCCATGACAGACGGTGGGCTGACTCACAGAGTAAATCCACCCCAAACTGATGCTGAGCCACGTGCTCAAAGATGGACGTCAGGATGGGGAGCAGAGCCACCGTGGTATAGTTGATATTCTGAGAAACACCTTTAATCTGTGTTCTGGAATGGGTAAACTTCCCGAGCTTCAGGTTTTCGGAAGTCTTCTCTAAATCTTCTGCTGCATTTTCAAAGAATGCTCGTAACCCAGCCTTCACCAGCTCCGAGCCTGACTTCATGACTGTCCTGTAAACAAACAACATTCAAAACCAGAAGCAAAACTAATTATTAGAGAAATGCAAATCAAAACTACAAGGAGGTACCACCTCATACCTCTCAGAATGGCCACCATTAATAACTCCACAAATAAGAAATGCTGGAGAGGGTGTGGAGAAAAGGGAACCCTCCTACACTGTTGGTGGGAATGTAAGTTGGTACAACCACTATGGAAAACAGCATGCAGGTACCTCAAAAAACTAAATATAGAACTACCATATGTCCAGCAAGCCCACTCCTGGGCATCTCTCTGGACAAAACTTTCATTCAAAAAGACACATGAACCCCTTTGTTCATTGCAGAGGTATTCACAATAGCCAAGGCATGGAGACAATCTAAATGTCCATCAACAGATGAATGGATTAAGAAGATGTGGTATATATATATACAATGGAATATTACTCAGCCATAAAAAGAACAAATAAGGTCATCTATGGCAAACATGGATGGAACTAGAGATTCTCATACTAAGTGAAGTAAGTCAGAAAGAGAAAGACAAATACTATATGATATCACTTATATCTGGAATCTAATACATGGAACAGATGATCCTATCTATAAAACAGAAACAGCTCAAGGACATGGAGAGCAGACTTGTGGTTGTGGGGTGGGGGTGGGGGTGGGGGCGGTGAGCAAGAGGGAGTAGGATGAACAGGGAGTTTGGGGTTGGTGGATACAAACTGTAACATTTGGAACAGATGGGTAATGGGCTCCTACTATACAGCACAGGGAACTGTATGTGACTGGGTCACTTTGCTGTACAATAGAAACCGAAGAAACATTATAAAAAAATCAACCATACTTTAATTAAAAAAACAAAACAAAAACCTGAACCTTTGGCCCACTCCCTTCTTGAGACTGGTGACTTGCAGTGCAACCTAGACAGACATTTGATACTTCATCCCCACCAGGACACTGAGTCAGGGGATAGAGAGAGTGGTTATTAGCATCAAAAAAGAAACCTGAGTTACACAATCCCCAAGGGGGCCAGCAACTGGAAGGCATGCTTGGCTTGAGGGAATGACTGCTCAACTATTAGGAAATAGGCAGGGTGACTTAGAATGAAACTGAAATCGGTCACCTGCTATCTATAGAATATTGCAGCTGGCTACATTCTCCTGGAAATAGTTAATTAAGAGGAAGGAGAGAGGACTATTTCTTGCAGCATTTATAAGGACTACTGGTTAGAAGTAACAGCTCTCCTGTGATGCAGGACCCTTTAGAGAGCGAGAACAAAGGATTAAGTCAGCTGAAACATAGATTTCTATCAGTTTTCAGGGATGACCTAGCTTGGAGGGGGGAAGGGGAGAGGGATAGGCAGCCCCTTTTAAACAGCTTATCAAACCACTGGAGAAACCATGTGAGAATGGAGATTAGCTATGGGTATCTGAGGCTTTCCCTCAAAACTTTTATAGAACTTAGAATTGGAACACAGCCTACAAGTCATCTATTATTTTTCCATATTTCTACATCTTGTTCACAAGATTATGACAGGCTTGCTACAAGGACAGATGCTTTTTATCCACAGCATTTTCATGATAATCAGTCAATCAGAAATATGAAAACAAGGAAATAAAGTCAGTGAAGCTTGCTCTTGTCTCATAAGTATTCATGAACCATCTTTCTAACTTTCCAGCCGCATGTTTTCTCAGGAATGACTATCAAATACACTGACCTGCATTTTTTAAGAAAAGGACTCCCTCTCAAGGCATTCTGAATGCTTCTGGGAATAGAGGTTCATTATCACAATGGCAAAGGATTTCAGTCCACTGGGATGCTTTGGTCTGATCCTGCAAATTTTGTGCTGTCTTAATATCTCTACAGCATGTTTGTGTCTTTCAAAACCCTAAAAAATCCCCTTTAATCACCCTTTATTTTTTTTTTGTTAATCATTCTTAGTTTGTAGTGGATTTTCATCATCTAGTCCTGTTTTTAAGTCAGTGCCTCTCTTCTGCAATGGGTTTGAGAACCAGGTGGGTTCTCCTGACCTGGACGAGGGCTCTCCCCAACTCCTGCAGAGGGATGACATGTCTGCTGCTTCATGAGTGTGGTTAAGAAAGTTCCCTGTTGGTCCTTTGCACTGCTTCTCTCTCTCTTTTTAATCTCATCGAATAATTTATGAGGATTTTTTGGCTGTGCCTGCAGCATATGGAAGTTCCCGGACCCAGGATCAAACACGAACCACAGCAGTGACAAGGCTGAGTCCTTAACTGTTAGGTCACCAGGGAACTCCAAATAATTTATATTAATACTGCTAAAATACACACATACATGCAGAGATGTGATATATACATAGATGTGATATATACATAGATGTGATTACCAAAGGATCAACGCAAAGATAGATTCAACCCATGGTCTGAAGGTCTGGTGGAAAAGATGGCTGAACAAGAGAGGAGGGAAAATAGACTTGGAAAACAGACTTGGGAAATAGGACTTCTATTTTCCTTCCTTTCTTGTTCAGCCATCTTTCCTACCAGACTCTCAGGCTACAGGCTCGAATTTAACTCTATCTCTGATCTTTTGGTAATCACTTCTCCTTCCTTGGCCATTCTGAACTCAGAGTGCTATGGGTTCCCTCTCCCAGGATCCTTAAGGACTTGCCACCTATCAGGCAGCTCTTCCGTGTGTGCGTGTGTGTGTGTGTGTGTGTGTGTGTGTAGAATTAGGTACAGAGTGTCACTTCGCCATGGGATGTATTTTATCTTCTGAAAAGTGAATTCTCAGTAGGAGAGAACAAGCACTGAGCAAATGCTCCGCTTTCGGTGTTCAGTATGTGCCATGACAGCAGCTCTCCATCATGTGAACTGAGGAGCAGAACGTGCTAACGTCAGGGTAGGATCCATTTTTCCCTGCCTGCTTTTCTCCCCTGGCTCCAGAGCAGTGACAGTCTTTTCTTTCGCACAATAATAAGGGAGTAGAGAGGGTCAGAGAGGGAGTCCTGAGAAACTACTGGAAAATTCTGGACAGACTTACCTTGTGTCAAGTGTCTGAGCTAAGATGTGAAGACAGCTCACCATTGTAGTAGAATCGCTCCCTAAAATAAAAAAAATACCACCTGTGACTCCCCAAGCCAATCAGCCTATCATCTGAATTCGATCTTCTCAATATGCACAAACCACAGCCCAGCATAATTAACCACCAACCCACAAAGTGCCAGGCCGCTGTTTGGGGACAAGGCATTTATCTCTGGCCTGACACATCATTTTATGATGGATGTTAGAGCCAGAGCTTAAAACATTCACTGGTGTGGAAAATCTGAGCTGTTAAGGGGGCAGAGAGGTCATTTATCATACTTCAGACCAATTTTCTATGGCAAATTTAGGTGACACCTTAGTCCTAAGGCTCAGATTGTCTGTAAGAGCCACAGATGAAGGCAAAACACAAGCGCAGGATAATTACATTGCCTTTGGCAATAACTCACTTACCGAAGAGGGAAATCCTGTGTCGAACAAGAGCAGCGAGTTTGCAGAACAGGCTGAAGCAGAAAAGAACGCAAGTCGGAAAGGGACAGAGATTCAAGGAGGACTCCTTTGTACCCCACCCCTCGGCCCCCATGCTGTAAAATAAGGTTGCCCCCAGAAGGGCACCCCAAGAAGATGTGCTGTATTTCCTCCACTGGACCACATGAGGAAAACGTGTGGTTCCCACCATCTTTTTGGAAAATCACGAGAAAACAGTATTACAGAAAACAATCCCTTTACAATAGGTAGGGCATTTTGCGATGAGCCAGCTGTTGCAAACCATCCCTTGCTATAGGATGTGTTGGAACATTCATTTATATAACATTCCCAGATAAACGAGGCTTCTGGAAGGAAGCATGACTTTTCCATTCTTGTAGTTGACTGAAAGCCATTTGTAGCCTCCACTAGCCTCAGCTGGAAGGTGGGCAAGAAGGTGGGATTGGAAGAAAGTTAAAGGTTTAGGTGTGGGCAGTATTGGGTTGAACCAGAAACATTTAAAAAAACTGCTTTTCTCTGTCATCTCCCTCCAGCCTACAGGTCTGACTGGCTGCTGTCCTATCTCGGTCTTTGAAGGTAGGAAATACCGTCTGCTACGCTTTTGTGGTTTTTTGACCCTATTCCATGCTTTCACCCATGTTTTCTATCATGACCCCTTGGAGACCAGTTGCATCCTACTGTTTTATTTTCCACAGCACCAAAGAGAGGGCTTGCACTGTCAACAAAGAGCCAACAGATGTCTCTGAACATGCTCCTGATGGCCCCTACCGAGTATCACCAGGGCTGTCATTTGACCTGTGCTGCTGAAGTTCTTGGGAGGAAAGAGCTCAGAAGGCTGACATTATTTGACATTGGCACAGCTAAACAAGAACTTAGCAGCCTCTTCAGAAAGCAGTCCTTCCTGGGAGTTCCCATCGTGGCTCAGTGGTTAACGAATCCAACTAGGAACCATGAGGTTGCGGGTTCCATCCCTAGCCTTGCTCAGTGGGTTAAGGATCTGGCGTTGCCGTGAGCTGTGGTGTAGGTCACAGACGTGGCTTGGATCCCGCGTTGCTGTGGCTGTGGCGTAGGCCAGCAGCTGCAGCTCCGATTTGACCCCTAGCCTGGGAACCTCCATATGCTGTGGGAGAGGCCCAAGATATCACACCAGAAAAAAAAAAAAAAAAAAAAAAAAAAAAGAAAGCAGTCCTTTCTGGTGGAAGAGAAAGAGGAAAAATAGGATAATACCACCTGGCATAGGCCATGAGATTCCTAGGTGAGACTAAGCTGAAGTCTTTCCCAGGGTCTTCCTAAAAATCCCCGGGGAGAGAAGTCTTTAGGGGAAAGCTCAAGTGGAGAAGAAATCCACCACGAGTGCTGGTGGGGGTGAAAACTTGTTCACCTTGAACTGGTTTTCAGTGAATGCCATGGGCCTTTCTGGGCTGTTCCCTGGAAACCACAGCCAGTGTCTCTCCTAGTCATTCATTTGTTCTACAGCAGAAGTAAGTTGGAAACCCTGGCATAGAGCTTAAGGGAGCTCAGAATACTTAACAGAAATTTGGCAGCCAGTTAGTGTGAAATTAAATATGGACTGCTTCTTTTTTTTCCTCTTCCCATGGTGTTTATTTTTCTTCTCGGTATGTATCTGATAAAAGCTAGTGGAGCTAGGAGGATCCTGGAGGCACGTGAGATCTGTTGGCTTGGCTGGGATGAGCTGAGCTGAGCTCTTGTGGTGAAGCCACTTCACTGCTCTGTGTTTTTTGTTTTTGTTTTGTTTTTTAGGGCTGTATCTGCGGTATATGGAAGTTCCCAGGCTAGGCGTCTAACTGGAGCTGCAGCTCCTGGCCTACACCACAGCCATTAGCAACATGATAGCTGAGCTGCGTCTGTGACCTACAGTTCATAGCAACACCAGATCCTTAACCCACTGAGTGAGCCCAGGGATCAAACCCTCATCCTCATCACATAACCCTCCTAGTTTTTAGAATCAGGAGCTGATAAACTCACATATTTCTGGTAAAATGCTTCAAAGTAGACCCACTGTGTATATATACACAAAATAACAGGTTTTTTTTTTAACGAAAGCAGATCCCTGGGTTGTTTGATCCCAATACAAATGTGGGTCCCCTTGCTGTCAGAAGTGCTTTCTCAGGAACGCCAAGGCCAGGACCCAAAATCCAAAAGCCCCTCTTGCTGTTCCCTGTGGGGCCCATGAGTTAGGAAGAAGCATGGCCCTTTGCCCAGAGTCCCAGGCACCTCTCTCTCATCTCAGAATTTGAAGGTGATAAATGAAGAAGATGCCAGGGGAGAGATTCTGGAAAGCACTGGTAAATGGCATCAGATGCATGGGTGAAGGCTGCAAACAAAAGGGGTCTAGAAATGTGAGCTGGTGCAGATACAACTGCTTCTGGGGGAGGGCGGCGGCAGGCACACTGATGGATTTGAAAGCTATTTGCAAGGCTGATCAGCTCCAGGTTGTATTCCAGCCGTGACAAATGGTGCCTGGCTGAACAAATGTTACATTTCCATGAATTAATAATCTAAGAAAAACAGATGAAGAAAACAGACACACCTGCCCTCTGTTGGCTTATCTGAATATCTCACTTTGCCCCTCCTTTCCCCAACTTTTCACAAAATACATTGCTGCATTGCGAAAATACCTAGGAAATCTTTGGTCAGTATCTAGGTGCATCTCATTTGACAGCACAGGCTCCTCCCTGTTTAATAAATATTAATGAATAAGATAATGACATTGTAGAAAAAAATGGCACTTGATCTGGATAGAGAGGGCCTGGCTTTCCTTCTTGCCCTAACTTGGTGCCCTGGTCACTTTAGGCATCTAAGTGAACCTGACCAAACCTCAGCTTCCTCATCTGCAAAACAGAGATCACAATACACAGGTGGTTCTTGGAACTAAAAGTGTTGTGGTGTTTCACAGCCATACTTCCACAAGGGGGCAGCAACTTGTGCCTATGAAAAACTGAGCTCACTGCTTAGCCATGCTGTGCTTAATAAATATTAGCTAAACCCTAAGGCTGAATATCTTCCCAAAGATGCTGACATTCAAGGGCTGGGCCCTTATAAAAAAATAAAGTACACTGTTCACCATCAATGGATGCTCAGGAAGGGGCTGAAAGACTGCTTTCAGTGCAGTGCTTAACACTGCCATTTAGAAGTCTAATCCATCCCTTGTCATCCATAAATCCAATACCCAGAGACCATGAGGCATGGTGGGATCCCTGCCTGATCATGAAGCATATCCTATGTTCTCAGCTCTGCTAAGGCATATGCATGTCATGCCCAGGGGAATGCGAAGGGAGGCCAGTGCTTTTGATGAAAACTTGTTTCCTATCAGGAGTTAAAATTGAATTCACGTCACTCTAGATTTCAAATCTCAGACTATCCACACTGGGAATGATAAGATCTGCTTTTTAAAAAACATTGTAATCTTAAAAAGCCTGATAATAATGGGATTAGAAACAGCAGGAGCCTCTTTCTTCTCAATGTTGTGTATTAGCTCTCCCCAAGCTTTAGAATTACCTTCACCTTTTTCTAAATGTTATTTCAGGACAGAAGTTGACCTAGTATATATATTTTCTCTAAATCCTACAGATGCCCCCAAAGAGTGCCCTTCTCGTGGTTGCCAAACTAATACACAGATAAATGTGAATAAAGTTACTTTCAAAACCAAGATGAGAACCCAAACATCTGAGCTGCCAGTCGTCAGGGATTCACCACTTAGGCCTCAGGTCTGGGGTTTTATATAAGTCACATCAGCACCTTGACCTTCTCTTCTGTAGACTCACCTGGCCACCATTTCTTTCTCCTTATGGGAGGCATACCCACTGCTGCTCAGGGGCTTCAGAGGGGAGGACAGGAAGTAGAGGCGGTGATTGGTGAAGTACTGGTCAACTAGAGGGAGGAGGACCTGAAAGAGGTACCAGAAATGAACTTCTGAGAGGCTGGCCCAAGCCCTTTCTCTGGCTCCTTTGAAAAAGTTCATTCTCAATAAGCAAAAAAGCTTCTCAACACTGGTCCTGGAATTTCCAGGAAACTCTACCCTGTGAATCCCAGTTTCCAACAAATTTTTCCTTCTCTGCCTCTAACCAGAAAGGATAGGGTGGGCCACTGACTAAGGGCCCAAAGTAATGCACAGGCAGCCCTGAGCCAACATTTTCAGGGGCATCCTGCTGGACAGCTGCACTCCGAGGTCAGATGTGGTTTCCTGGACAGGACATGACATCCAACAGTATGCTTGAGGCAGGGTCCAGGACAACTGGCCTTGAGCATCCTGTCTCCGCTTCTTAGAGCGTGGCTACCCCAAGGTCTCACTTGCATTTAGTCCTCTCAGTAGGGTGGTGGGGTCGAGACACCTCACTGGCACCCAAATTCACCTTCTTTCTCTTAGTAATAGAAACCCCTGTGTTCTAGCTGAGGCTAAAATGATTGCATTCTAGCCACTGGGCCTATCCCAGAAGGTGAATTGGGTGCCAGCTTGCCCTCCCCTCTCTTTTCTCCTGTCCTCACAGACGTGGTATAGATGAGTTTGGACCACCATCAGAGACCACGTCTTAGGAGATGGGAGAGCAACAGGAGAGGAAGAACCTGAGTTCCTGGGTGATGGTGTTGAGCAGAGCAGGCTGCCTCCCTCCTCAGACCACCCACCTGCCTCAGGACTGTTCCACAACTCAGAAATACATCTGTCTCTTCAAAGCCTTTATTGGAATTTTGGATATCTTTGTTGGATCTGCTTAACTCATACCTTACATTGTACAGAATCTAAGAAGAAAGTGACTTGGTTAAAGGCAGAGAGTCACTTACCTTGGCAAAGAATTTAATCTCCTGGTCATGGGGAGACTTTTCAGTTTTCCCACTGCTGACAATGGCTTCTACAAAGACAAAAAGGAACACAAATTTGGTCAGAGCTAAAGAAAACAAAAAGAGTCACAGCGTTTTAGAAGAAGATCAGGTTTTCTAACGGCCATGAAAAGGTCATTTGATTTCACAAAATAATAGTTTACAGAGTTCTTTACAACTGTGAGGGTTGGTTGTTTCTTGTGTCAATTCTCTAAGGTTTCACCATCCTTTTTTTTTACTCTATTGATGAGAAAGCAGCTTCAGAGTCATAGGCCACAGCCAAAAAGGAAAACAATGGAAAACTCAGAATACGATGCGTTTGAGAAAAATGACGATGGTTCAATCAAACCCAATAGGGAAACCAAAGACAAAACCGATTTTTTTTTTAAATGGGGGTGAGGGGGACTCTCTGCCACTGTGTCTTCCCCAAGACCCTATGTCTAAACAAATCATGAACAGCTACAGTGTGAAAGCATCCTCCTTTGATAAAGAAATATCAAATTATTTTTGGTACTATCTGAGAAGCATACATTTTTGCAATATTTCACAATGGTACTTACCCAAATGGGCAATAAACTCTTGAGCAGAGTCAACATACTTCAGGATCTTCTTTAAAAACTTATAGGCAAACCTCTTTTCCATGGAGGAGGCATCCAGCTCCATATCCTTCATAGCTCTAGGTTGGAAAGGGGTAAACCCCAGCAAGTAACAGAAATAAATGACAACGTGAGTTCAGTGCTCAGCAGTCTTCCCCAAGTCAACTGTTTTCTAAACGTGAATGGTTATTGTGGCTTAGTGACCTGACTCATCCTTTGATTCATTTCTCCTCGCACTTGAAACGTGCCTCTGTGAGCATGTGACATCCATGCTACAGTCATTTCTGAAAAGATTTTTCAGAACGATCGTTATCATTCATTCAACAAATACTGAGCTGGGAATAAATCAGAGACACAAACTAGAACCCCTGCCCTCATGGAACTTAGATGTGAGCCAACGAACAGATGCAAGTAATACATCAAACAAAGTGTAAATTATATGGAATGCTGGACATTAATAAGTTTTGTGAATCAAAGAAACGCTAAAGCAAGAGGAAAGGGCCCAAGAGTGACTAAAGTGGGAGGGAGGCCAATGTGGATGGGCTGGAAGTGAGCGGGCAGTGAGAGGGGTGCGGGGTGGGCAGTGGAGTCAATCACACAGACTGTCATTAGCATTTGCTTTTGCTTTGAGAGGGGAGGTTGGGAACAGAGGAAGGATGTGATCTGGCTCATGCTCTGGCTCACCCTGTAACAGAATTATTCTAGTTGTTGGGATTGAAACTGACTGTGAGGGCAAGGGTTGAGCCCCGGAACGCGGGTAGGAAGCTGGTTCAGCAAGGATGGAGGCAACAGGGAGGGTGAGAAGTAGTCAGATTCTGGGTGTCTTAAAGGGAGAACCATCAGGATTTCCTGAAAGACTGGATGTGGACTGAGGGAAGAGACAAGGTTTCTGGCTGGAGCACCAGGGCAGCAGGCTGTCATCAAGTGAGGGGAAGCTGAGGATAGAGCAGGTCTGAGGTGTGGGGAGTGGGATCCTAGGAGTTGGCCTCGGGGACAAGGGTGTCACCTCCTCTCCTGTACATCTAAGTGTCCACCACAGGCTCTGGTACTGGGTAAACCTTTACAAAGATATGTTTGCTGAATTCACCATTGTTCCCCACCCCCAACTTCCTTGATTTCCTTTTTAAAGAGGAATTTTTCATTTCTGTGAGCAAGTTTTTTATTGGCAGATCACAGTCTGCATGCCTCTTGGTGTTAAGAACGGGATTAAAATGACGATAGGAGTCTTTCTCAAATGCTTCCCCAGAGGCTGTCTCCTGCTGCCTGACCTTTCCCGCTCAACAACACGGCAAATAAGTTTTGTTTTTTTTTCTTATGAGCTACAATAGAAATATTTGTATAGATTTTTATTTGGGTATCTGCCATTCAATGGCAAAAATTCTGTAGGAAACGAAAAGAAGAAACAGCAGCTGGCTGAGCAGACATTTCTTTCAGGTGGGCTAGCTTATCAGGTTGGGGACCCTGGCCAGTTTTCATTTTACAAAGGACTCAGCAAGCACAGCCCACCACTGACACCTGACCAGCAGGAAAACACATTCTACCTTTAAGACTTAAACAGACCAGACCATGGTCATCTCAAACATGCATCTAGACAATTTTTGTTTTTTTTTTTTGTCTTTTTAGGGCTGTACGCTCAGCATATGGAGGTTTCCAGACCAGGGGTCAAATCAGAGCTGTAGCCGCTGGCCTATGCCACAGCCACAGCAACGCAGGATCCAACCCATGTCTGCCAGCCTACACCACAGCTCTCAGCAATGCCAGATCCTTAACCCAATGAGCAAGGGCAAGGATGGAACCCGCGTCCTCATGGATGACAGTCATGTCCATTGACTGCTGAGCCACGGCAGGAACTCTGCCATCTAGACAATTCTGACAAACATAAGTTTGAGATAAAAACTCTTACAACATCGTGATTCATCCAATCTCCCCAGTGGAGCTGCATTTTTGTTCAGAGATTCTTTAAGTCAGTTAGGCTGCCTATTGTTATTATGGCATTTAATTAAAGATCATGTAAATTGAAAAAAAACAAGTGTGAAGAGAACTGTTGATTCTGTCAGAACTAAGGTGCATATTTTGCAAAGACCTGCAATTTTTTAGTTGCCAAATACAGAATTTTTAAATTAGCTGTGAGTGAGGCAACTGTAAAAGTTAGGGAAGAAATGGGAGGGAAAACACCCCTAGTATATTGTGCTTTCATTGCTCTGTATGTGCCGTAATTTTCACTGCTCTTTAGAGAAGCCCAAATCCTAGAGCGCTGATGATGCATTATGGATGCAGTTTATAGTTCCGATTAACAAAACAACAGACAAAGGTAAGGTCTGGGAGCCTGTAGCACCTTTGTGAATGAATGCATGTTTGCATGTTTTAAGGTGAAATTAAATATTTAAGATGCATATGTATGTATAATTTGTCATGATTCTTTGCTGTAACTGGTTTTTAGCAACTGACATCAGCCAGTCTTGTTTATGTCAGAAGAGAGGGCTTCATGTTCCAAAATAAACATTTACTCATTTCAAAAGGCTTAATTGCTATCCTTTCTCTGATCTGTTTTGCAGGCAGGTGACTAAATACCTGCAGCGGGAGAGACCACAGGTGCCTGCCCTGGCCCCACAAACAACACCTGGAAGGTGACTTACCTAGAAACCACAATGCCATTCACTTGGAGGAACTTAAACAGGTCCTGTGCCTTCTCTCGGTCCCTGAACTTTTCCTTGGCAGTCAAGGTGTCATATGGGACCAAAAGAGGGTGACTGCCGCCACCTGGGGTCAGTAAAGTGAGAGATGACAAAATATTTGGCTCTTCCTTTGCACTTCTGGGAAAACACACCTGCCCCCCAGCTCACCTCCTGCGGGGGAGGCTGTGAACCTAGCTCACCTTTGCTCTCCAGCTCCAGCTTCTTCTTCTTGGCCCAGATATTGTGATAGTTCTCAGCTACCACCTCCACCATCCCCTGTGTCCCACCAGGGAGACGACAGTCAGAGAGAAAGCAAGCAAGAAAAATGGGTTCATATCTGCCAGGCTATTTCAGGCAGCCTCGGGAACACAGCACCACCAAATGCTAACAGCACATTGCTGAGTGTCGCCCATCATTAATTAGCCTGTGCTTATGCACCTCATTAGCTTTCTATCTTCCCGTGCACGCAGAAAACAATTTCTAATTCTGTCCTTCCCTGGTAACTTATTATCTTGGCATTTTGATGCATTTCTGAGAAACACACATTTCCATTGTAAACTGCACTCTGGCGGCACTTCATTTGTCACAGGAGTTGAGAATCCCAATCCGAGATAGGGAGTTGGAAGTCGGGGTAGGGGGGTGGTCAAGCAAAAATCTAGAATCCCTGAAACACTTTCACTTAGCAAACTAAAAATAACCACATATTGGAGAAGCTGCAAATAAGCTTTCTTAAATAGAAGGTGATTTTTTTTTTTAATATGACCACAACCTGAGGCATATAGAAGTTCCCAGGCCAGGGACTGAATCCCAAGGGCAGCTGTGATCTACACCCCGTAACCCACTGCACTGGGCCAGGGATTGAACCTGTGCTTCCACAGCAGCCCAAGCTGCTGCACGCTGATTCTTAACCCACTGTGCCACAGTAGGAACTCCTAGAATGCATTTTCATAACATTCATAAAATAGTGTCCTGCAATGAAGGGTGTACTTGGGCAAGAAACTTTGTCTAAGGTCCAAAGGGTTAGTCTGATGGAATCTCTGGGGCCGGTCACAGCCACCAACCCAAGCCTGTGGGAAGAATGGGGGGAGGCAGCTTAAGGCTTTTAATTTCATCCTCTTGGTTGTCTGTCCCTAAATCCTGCAATAGTTGCTTATCTGCACCATCCCGAAGAACTCAAGTGAATTCACCATGGGATGTGCAACTATCCTCAAGGTTGGGGGAACCCACCAGGACCAGGCCAGCACCCCTACTCAGGCAGGGGTTGTCGCTTATAGATTTCTCCCAACTGTTGTTAGTTTTGTTACTAGCTTCTTCTCCTGGCTGACATAAGTTCTGTTCTGAGTTTTGCTAACAGTAGCTTGCTGTTTGTTCTTCCTTTTACTGAATCATTACCTGTTATGGTGTCCCTGGAAGAAGTGCAAAGCTCACCTTCACAGGTGATTGGTTAATTCTCCTGAGACTGAGACTGTCTTAGGTGAGCAGCCTCCGCTCAGTATGGCTTTCCCCAGTTTTGATATGTTTAGCATTCTTTCCCTTCTGTTTTTTTTTTAAACTCTCTGGAGGGTAATACGGCCTGCACTTGACAGGTTTAAGAAAACAAGTTACACCGTTCTGCAGGTATCGGCACTGACCTGGAGTTCTCTGGACAGCACGACGTTGGAGAGGTCCAGGGGAGCAGGGCTGTAGCTGTTGCCCTAGGAAAGCAAAGGCAGAATCCCTGGGTTTCCCATTATTTACCTTATTCTCATTGGCATCTCCAGCTTCAGATGCCAGAGATGTGCCCACCAAGATCCTCAGGGCTCATGGGTGGTGGCTTCACCTCTGATACCACAGGGAGGGCTTTCCCAGATATCCCCCCCAGGTTCTACTGGCCAATGGTAGGCTGGCCTCTGGGGTGACCGTCATACCTGGCTGGCCTGGGACACGCTTCGAAGCTTCTCGTTTTCCCGCTGTTGAACTAGGGCTTCTCCCTCTTTGGTCCTCTCCACTGTCCAGCCTACAGCCAGCATGGTTTTCAGGGACTCTCTGGCAGGCCAGCGATAAATTTCCTTCTCCTGGAAGAACATTCGAGCAGAGTGGAAGAGCCGTGCAGGGCACGCCCCAGCATTCTGGCTGGCCCATCTCCCCAGAGAAGTCACACCCTTCAGTGAATGGGGGCTAACTGGCTCCCGCCTCCTCTCAGTGGGTCAAAATGCCCTCTGCAGCCTCCTGCCTGAAACACACCATCAGTCTTTCCGAGGTTGGAAGTACCAGACACTGCAGTCTCCTGCTTCTAGAGGGAATGTGCTAGACATTAACCACAGTTTGTGGATAGGAGCCCAGAACAAGAGTGACTTCCTCCTCCACCACCTCCCAGCTCCCATGCCCCAGTCCTAGCCTTGAGGCAGTCTTTACCCACTCCCGCCAAGCCCCACCCCTCCCACTAAGCCCCACCCCTCCGCCAAGCCCCCCACTGCGCTGGTGTCACCAGCCTAGGTCCCGCCGCTTCCTCCCCATAGGGACTTTTCACGTTCTCTGGTAGGTATTTAAGATGGGACTTGTCAAAATGCATCTGCACAAAACTCTCCTCTGAGCTTGGAGAAAAGACTTCAATTTAGACTTCTCTTTTCAGCTATACACAATTTTATAGTTGATCAACATGCATATAGAGATACACATCTTTACCTAGGCTTTACACTAGGTCCAAAACCTACAAAGAACTCTCTTACTGACCGCAACATAGGAATTCAGAGTTGAGTTGAACCAAATTTCACAATTAAAAAAAGGAACCTATCCATATTTCCCTGGGAACTCTCTTTTCTATTTCTTTTATCCATCAAGATTGGAAGTCCTTTCTATCTAAATTTTCTCCAACAATTCAAGTGTTCCCCTGCCAGCCCTTGCCTCAACAATCTAACAAAAGTCCCTCTTAGCTCAGCGATGAGCAAAGCACAAAACGCGTTTTGGCCCAGCCTCTCAGTGCTGACAAGTGCTTCCTTCTCCAATTGGCTCTCAGAGCCAAACAGCAGAACAGGAGGCTGGGCTTTTGGAAACTGGTCCTGGGGCTGTGGCCCACCAGTGAGCTCCTGAGGAGTCTTCTGAGTCCTGGAAAGTCTCTAAGAAACTGGACAGCAAATGTGCCTTCAACTCCTCTGCCATCGGACACAGTTCCCAGGGAAGGGAAATCAGCACGGCCACTCAGAATTAGTGGGCAGCCTGGTCCTTACCTTCTCCGTTAATGTCTTGAAAGGCCTGATCAGTGGATGGGTCTTCACATTTTCATCCAGGGAAATTCCATATTTCCATCCATTCTGACTCTGTAGAAATGTTCTCAGTTCAAGTATCCTTAGCACCCAGACAGCCCCACTTAGGTGACCCAAATCCCAGCTTCTACTTTCACTGAACAGATGGAATAATGGAATGTGGCAGAGCTTGAAAATTTCTCTCCAAAATGTCTAATTGATCCTTTAAGGCTGTCAGGCTTTGTGCCCCCTGAATTTTGAACCCTGCTCCTTCATTGCTTCTTGTTTTAGTTGCTGTCCTCTCCACTTAGCCACTTGTGTTTCAGGCCCACTACAGATGGAAGGATGCGTCCAAAGACCTGAGAACAATGCTTTTCAGGTCAATGTGTCACAATCACGAGCAAGGAGAGCTGTCAAGGCTGAAGACTGAGGGGCACTGGACCCACTGCCCACGGCATGGAGGAGGCTGCTCAGTTTGCACCCCTTGTCTGCCACCCCTAGAGCAAAACTGTGCCAAGGCATGTTTCCTAAAGTCATAGAAGTTTAAGAATTTCAGACTCATTCAACAAATACTGGTTGAATGCCTACTAGAGAAGGTGCCAGACTCCATACCAGGCACCATGGATACAGAGATCAGGAAGAGTCTGTTTTCCACAACCTCATTCTCCTCCCCACCCCACCCCCAAGACTTCTGACTGTGCTTTCTCAGTCTCTGCCTCTGCCTCCTTGTCAATGTGCGTTATTTCTTTTTTTTTTTTCTTTCTTTTTTTTTTTTTGTCTTTTTGCCGTTTTTAGGGCTGCTCCCACGGCATATGGAGGTTCCCAGGCTAGGGGTCCAATCAGAGCTGTAGCCGCCAGCCTACACCACAGCCACAAGGGATCTGAGCCGTGTCTGCAATCTACACCACAGCTCACAGCAACACCGGATCCTTGACCCGCTGAGCAAGGCCAGGGATCGAACCCACAACCTCATGGTTCCTAGTCGGATTCGTTAACCACTGAGCCATGACGGGAACTCCAGTGTGCATATTTCTCAGGTGTCTGACCCTTCTCAAGGCACATTCTTCCTGGGGGTCGTAATCTGGGCCCCTGGGTCCTAAGTGGACTAATCCTGAATCCGTATTTCTAGCCCAGATCGCCCGCTAATGTCCATACCTATTTAAGCTCTGCCTGACTGGCCACAGGTACCTCACAACAGGTCTGAAACAGAACTCATGATTTCATTCATTTTTTTTTTTTTTTCTTTTTAGGGCCGCACCCATGGCATAAGAAAGTTCCCAGGCTAGGGGTCAAATTGGAGCTGCAGCTGCAGGCCTGCACCACAGCCACAGCAACGCAGCTCCAAGCTGCATCTGCGACTTGCACCATAGCTCCCGGCAATCCCAGATCCTTAACCCACTGAGTGAGGCCAGGGATTGAACCCGCATCCACATGGATACTAGTGGGGTTCTTAACCTGTGGAGTCACAACGGGAACTCCAGAACGTGCAATTTCACTCCTCGAAGGGGCTCTTCCTCTTGGGTTCTCGGCATCTCCGTGAATAGCACCAGCTCACACTCACTCTCCAAGCCAGAAACACAGGAATCTTCCCTGGCACCCTCTGCCCTGCACCCGATTCATGTGTTCAACCTCTCAGACTTACCTATCTGCCTCTCCCTTGCTTTCCTGCCAGCATTTTGGCTCAGGCCACCATCACCTCCCACGTGGCTTCTTCTCCTGCCTCCAGTCTCTCCACTTCTCACAGATTCCATTTTATACAGCACTGTCAGGTGATTTTTATAAAATACCCTGATCGGGGCACTCTGCTGCTTTAACAATTTCTGACTCCCAGCTGCCATCACAGTAAAATCAAAAGTTCAAACTCCCTCCTGCCTCTACCACTGGAGCAGCAATCTCACTGGCCCCTCTAGGCTCACGTCCTGCCCTTTATGGGAACTGCTCATCCTTTACCACATACTGTAGGTGTCAGGAGCTTGAGGAGGCATTCCTGGACCCCCAATACTGGACTGGGGTTCTCCTGGGTGCTCTAACCCTGACCTCATGCCCATCACAGCCCGGCACTGAGCGACTGGTTTATCTGGTTTCTCCCACAGACTGTGGGGTCCTTGAGAGCAGGGGAAAATACTTTTTTCCCTGTCAGATTATCAGTGCCACCTGGCCATGGTGAGCCAGTATGAAGCTTGCAGGCTGGTGGGAGAGAGATTCATCAAAAGTACCACACCAGTAAATGCACGGTTGGTAACTGGTGTAAATGTCTAACTGTTGTAAACACAATTAGATAAGACTACTATAAAAATACTTGGAGGGAAAAGAGCACGGTGCTAAGAGAGCTTCTATCTGAGAAATCCAAGAAAGAGGCATCCCAGGAATGCATACTTGGACAGGTTTTAAAGGAGGAAAGGGTGAGTAATATATGTGTGAGTATACTTGGGTACGTGGCTCAGACGGGGGTGGATCCAGGCATATGTAGAGTGTGTGTGTGTGTGTGTGTATGTGTGTGTGTGTGTGTGTGCTCAAGAGTGAGAGTGAGAGTTCACTTAAAAGAAGGGGATGTGGGAGTTCCCGTCATGGTTCAGTGGTTAACAAACCTGACTAGCATCCATGAGGATGTGGGTTCAATCCCTGGCCTCGCTCAGTGGGTTAAGGATCAAGCGTTGCTGTGAGCTGTGGTGTAGGTTGCAGATGCGGCTCAGATCCTGAGTTGCTGTGGCTGTGGTGTAGGCCGGTGGCTACAGCTCCGATTCGACCCCTAGCCTGGGAACCTCCATGTGCTGTGGGTGTGGCCCTAGAAAGACAAAAACAAAAAGGGGGAGAGGAATGTGGTCGGGGGGACAGAGGGTAAAGGGAGAGAGGAGGCTAGAGATGGTAGCAGAGGCCAGATTAAGCAGTGCCTACTGGGCCCCTTAAAGATTTTGACCTTTACATTAAAATGGTTAGAAGGTATTAAGGAATTGTAATAAGCAGAAGGGGCTGGTCTGCAGAACATGACCAATCTGGGAGGTTATGACCAAATTTGCACACTGAACCTATCACTTGCCCTTAGCATGAAGAACAGCGAAAATGCACGTGGACAGACTAGTTAAGAGGTTGTCACCATTATCTGGGTGAATGATGACTGTGGTTTGGACTAAACCATGGCACAGGGGCAGAACTATAAAAATTCAAGAGGGAAAATGCACATGGCTTAGGGATGGACTGGATATTGCGATACATTCACGGAGGCGTCCTTTTTCCCTAAGTCAGAGGCTGGCCAAACGGGCCTACGTGAGGAGCGCTGAGAAAACACCGATGCTCTAGTGTAGGAGTCAGCAAATCACAGCCTTTGGGTCACATCCAGCCGACTCCCTATCTTGGAAATACGGTTTTACGAGAACATTGGCAGCCTCCTTCATTTACGTGTTATCTACAATTGCTTCTGCGTGACAACAGCAGAGATTTGTTGCAATGGACTGTCTGGCCCACAGCGCCTAAAAGGTTTCCTATCTTGTCCTTTACAGGAAAAGAAAATGCCAACTTCTGCTCTAG
Organism: Sus scrofa; assembly: GCF_054392235.1. NCBI lineage: Eukaryota > Metazoa > Chordata > Mammalia > Artiodactyla > Suidae > Sus > Sus scrofa. Next base: position 91,812,188 of record NC_139389.1, read on the forward strand.
AATCGTGAGTATTAGCCTGTTCTATAGTTACAATGATTGCTGTCATCATGAGCCCCAAAGGGGCTCAGAAAAGAATCAGAACTGAGCCTGGATCATCACAGAGGCCGAGGCAGGGCCTCAGGCTGCTCCTTGTCCCGGGTGCCTCACACAGAGGTGGTTCCCAGGGCCTTGCTCTGGAGACGGGGCCACTGCTCTGGGCTGTAGGCTGCAGCTGAGCAAAGGTGCCAGTGCTTAAAGGGCTGCCCACAGGAATCCTGGCTGTCTCTGGCACGTTCCTCCCCCTTTGCCTGCCAGCATTAAAGGGCTGACAGAGCAATTAAACTTATTAAGCAGCCTGACCTCATGTGGTGAGGAATTTTAAACACCAGATGGACAGGCTTATTAATAAGGGAGTGTCTAGAAGTTCCAGCGCTGTCTGCCATAGGAAGATGTGTGTCTTCCCTAGAAGAAAACCCAGCCTTCTGGCAAAATGCAGTGGCAAAGCATTCCAGTTCACTTCCCCTTGTCCAATGCTATCTTCAAAGAAAAAAAATTTAATAAAAACCTCTGGCCCCACATTAGGTATTTACGTCAAACACCTGTAAGCATGTGCTTGGGTGCTAGTTCCAGGATATGTGATGTCAAGAGAGACATTAACACCCCCAGAATCAATCCTTTTCTTGAGAAACACAAAAAAGCCACACCAGCAGCTGCTGCCAACTATTTCCCCGACTTCCAGCCACCCTGGAAGTTGCCACTCAGAAATAATGAATGCTCTTGGCATGGCGAGTCTGTCACTTAGATGAGCCAGGCACATTTCCAGGATTGGACCTTTAATGCTCGTGGGTTATTCTCCCCCTCTCAACCCTGACAATTGTCAGTTGGATGATAATCCCTACCTTGTCACAGGCCCATTTATCATGTGAATGCTCCGCGTACTTGGTGACGATGTATTCCAATTTTTCAGGCAAGGAGAAACTGTGAAATGAGAGGAAGAAAAAACATGATAATCTCCTCGAATACTTCAGCCAGATGTGCCAAAAAGATGGTCAGAACTGACAGATGGCCATCAGAAGTCAGATGTGGTCAACCAGCTAACCCCACATTTGCAGCTGGATTCTACACTTAGGGGCTGTCCTGAGCCCAAGCATTGCCCATCCTGGACCGGGTCACAGACACACCCATGACCAATCAGAGGGCATCTCTGCAGCAGCCCCTGCTGCACAGGTAGTCTCCTTCCTGCTGCTCTGGGTTCCCTTGACTCCTGAGAACCACTTTGGCTCCTGGGACAGGCCTGCCCGTGTGATGGTTATGTGAGAATCCCTTCACCCAGACATGGCCCTGGCATATGCACACTGTGGTATATGCAATGGATGGTCAACGGGACCTGCTGTATAGCACAGGGAACTCTACCCAGTGTTCTGTGACAACTTATGTGGAAAAAGAATATGAAAGAGAATGGATATGCATACCTGTATAACTGAACCACTTTGTTGTATAGCATAAATTATCACTGCATTGTAAATCAACTATACTTCAGTAAAAAATTTAAAACATGAAAAAAATACATTTACTTCAAAAATAAAAATACCAGGAGTTCTCACTGTGGTTCAGCTAGTTAAGAACCCACCATAACGGCTGTGATGATGTAGGTTCCATCCTGGGCCCGGCTCAGTGGGTTAAGGATCTGGCATTGCTGCAAGCTGTGGTGTAGGTAGCAGATGCAGCTTAGATCCTGCATTGCTGTGGCTTTGGCGCAGGCCTGCAGCTGCAGCTCTGATTGGACCCCTAGCCTTGGAACTTCCATATACCTCAGGAGTGGCTATAAAAAGAAAGAGAAAAAAAAAAAAAAAAAAAAAAAAAAAAAAAAAAGAAGGAAAAAAACTCCCTCTGCTCCCCAAACAAAGATACTGCTGTGCCATAATTTAGCTCCAGTCTGGGAATGGCTGAAGCGGGATTGCTCAAAGGTCAAATGATACAAAACAGGGCTTGTCTACCTTTGTGGGTTCAGTGACTCACGTTAAATACTAGAATCGTGGCCTGACACCTGTGGTTTCAGTTAGCCCCAAAGCTCTTGCCCCTTCTGTTGGGAACTTGCCCCCACTTCCCTTTAAGGAACGAGTCTTCTTGTCCCACAGTCGTATGTGACCTGTCACTGAGGATGGGCTCTGACGAGGCCAATTGGATTCACCCTCCCTGGAATTTGAATCTTTTTTTTTTTTTTTTTTCTGTCTTTTTGCCATTTCTTGGGCCACTCCCGTGGCATATGGAGGTTCCCAGGCTAGGGGTCAATCGGAGCTGTAGCCCCCAAGCCTATGCCCCAGCCACAGCAACTTGGGATCCGAGCCGTGTCTGTAACCTACACCACAGCTCATGGCAATGCTGGATCATTAACCCACTGAGCAAGGCCAGGGATTGAACCTGTAACCTCATGGTTCTTAGTAGGATTCGTTAACCACTGCGCCACAACGGGAACTCCCTGGAATTTGAATCTTGAGTTGAGGGAGCCCAGAGCATCCAACTCTTCAGGGTGACTCACCCAATGGTGACACCTGGAGGTTGTCCATCTGGTCACCCTGCCTTGGTTCCTGTCCTTGTTGAGGCCTATGCAGTCAGCCCTTCACTAAGTTTTGATAATAGCCCTGCATCCTGGCAATAAGGTCCTTTTCTGTTTTGGTTTTGGTCAGAGGTAGCCCCCATTATTCATATTCCTCAAAGAACCATACTGTGTCAGAGGTATGTTTGAAGGAATCAGAACTCTCAAAATAACATGGGACGAGTCACCATGAGCACATAATCACTAGTGTATCACATCATCTCATAGTGTTTATAAAAGCATCCATGTGATCACACCTTTTGTCACCCTTTAGCATACTTCGGTTTTCACAGGGTCAAGTTCTCCAAAATCAATACCTGCCTTCTCTTTGGCCTCAGCTGGATAGTTTGCCATTCCCCTTATTTCTTCCTTACAGCAAGGTCAATTCTGTTCCCCACCATCCACTCAGCTCCAAGCTCTGTCCACTGGAAAGTCTATTTAATTTCCCCAAAGATGAACTTTATGTTATCAGAGCTGACAGCTTGAAGGAAGGGCTCTAGCTATGGCTCTCATCTGAGAACTACCACCATAAAACACATCCAAGGGGCTCACAGAGGATGCCTTCTTTGCCCTTCTCCTTCTACAGCAGTTTTGGAGCAGTTTTTTGTTTTTTTTTTTTCTTTTTGTCTTTTTGCCATTTCTTGGGCAGCTCCCACGGCATATGGAGGTTCCCAGGCTAGGGGTCCAATCGGAGCTGTAGCCGCGGGCCTGCAGCACAGCCACAGCAATGCGGGATCAGAGCCGCGTCTGCAACCTATACCACAGCTCACGGCAACGCCGGATCCTTAACCCACTGAGCGAGGCCAGGGACCAACCCCCAACCTTATGGTTCCTAGTCGGATTCGTTAACCACTGCGCCATGACGGGAACTCCAGTTTTTCATTTAAAATACAGCTGGAGAGGAAGACTGCCTGCCCCGCAACCCGTAATCATAATTGGGATAGACCTGCCACAAGCCAAAATCAAGCAGACCTTGTCTAATACGTTGTCCATGGCCTAATCACACCAGTGAGGGATGCTGGAGAATCAGAGGAGAAATTAAAAGGCATGATTGCAGAATGAATCCAAAGGTCCAGCCTCCCGTGGCCTTGCAAAGAGCAGGTCCAGTCTCTCAAATAGGGACCCGTGCTGTTCTGCCGACACACCCTGAGGCCTTGCCATGGTTCAGCTGAGTGTTATTTATGGAGTTGTTTTGATGTACGATGCTATTAGTACCATAGGGCCTAATTCACAAAGAGCAAAGATTTTGTCAAAAAACTCATTAATAAATTAATTGCATCATTTGTCAGGGTTCCGGCAATGCTTCAGGCGACGTGTGTGGAAAGCATCCATGTCTTATAATAAATAAACCAACTCCATCCTCTAAAAAAATCCCTGATATAATAATACAGTATATCATCAGATATGGATGAATTAGACCTTCAGGAGTTGAGGACAAAATCCAGCGCCTGATGTGACATGCCGTGTCAAAGGAAATGATGAACCGTGTTGGCAGGAGGAAAGGAAGGGACGCTTGCATTTCTGGCTACCTTCTGAAAGAAACACCAGCCATGGGGCAAAATATAGGACCAGCTTAGAGATGATTCTGGACACTCACTTCATAGTGTTGATAGGTTTGGGGTCAAAGTTGCCATCTGCATCCACTGAGATCTGTTTCTCCAATGTGGTGGAGATTCTGGTATCTAAATAATCTGGAGGCAGAGCCCCAGCGATAGCACTGAGACAAGGCAGGGCCATTCGGAAAAGATCCTGGTCGTACCTCTGTGAGGAAGGACAAAGACCATGTTAGTATAAACACCAGAAGCCTGGCCACCAGGCAAAACCGCTCACCAATGAGCCGAAACAACGACAACCACAACAAAAACCACATGAATTCACCCAGGTTAACCCAAATGGGGAATGTGTAAGGCCTGTAATACATTCTGGCGGAAACAGGGATTATCTCTTGTCACAGAAAAGGGACAATCAGATTTCAGTGGATGGGTAAAGCTCTCAAGTGACTGTTTGCTTTAGGTCGAAAAACCTTAAACCAAGGATTAAATCACTATTTCCCAAACAGTTAATTGCAAGGATAGCGAAAGGTTAAAGTGGTTCTCGCTGGATGGTTAGAGAAACTGAGCCAGCCTGTGACTGCAGAGCACATGGCAGCTGTTTCAGGCCCCTTGGGAGCTGACAGGGGTCCTAAGCTGACAGCATCAGCAGACTCCTTGGTATCATAGCCATCCTCTTCTGAACTTGGCTAGGCATGACTCAGTCAAAACATGTGGGGTGAGGGACAGCTTTTGATCTGCTTCTATGACACCAAAGGAAGAAGGTGTGATCATTTAAGTGCAGGTAAACACCAGACTGCAGCTCTGCACCTGCTTCAGGCTTCTGTTTGAAAACCAGACCTACTCACGGTCTACCTTTAAAGCTGGAACCTGTTTATGGCCATACTATGCTGAATGTTCCTGATCTTGTCTAAAGCCGGTGACCTCAAAAATCTAAGTGTGAGTTAAGGGAAGGGGAGGTGAGCATAACAGTCAGGGCTTATTTCAATCAGACTGCACAGTGAGGCTTGGAATTCAGAGGACCTTCATCCCCCGCCCCTCCCCAAACCAGTGGCTGGGGACCGCCTCCCATGAATGGCATAAGGTCTTCTGTGAATCCCACATCTCAGCCTCAGGGAAGATGCTGGGACTTCTCCAGGCTTGAACTTGGTGAAGGCCAGCTAACAGGGGTCAGACAGAGTTGTGTGTGGGTAGGGGGGAGGAATGGGGGCAGGGTAGGTCATTAAGATGGGAACCAGGAAATATTTTGTGATTTACAGAGGAAGCAGCCCTCCCATTTATTAGTGTCATGAGTCTGGCAAATTTTTTTCTTTTCTTTCTTTTTTTCTTTTTTTTTTTTTTTTTTTTTTGCTTTATTAGGGCCACACCTGTGGCATATGGAGGGTCCCAGGCTAGGGGTGGAATCAGAGCTACAGCTGCTGGCCTGTGCCACAGCCACGCAACCCAGGATCTGAGCCGCATCTGCAACCTACACCACAGCTCACTGCAATGCCAGATCCTTAACCCACTGAACGAGGCCAGGGATCAAACCTCATGGTTACCAGTCGGATTCATTTCTGCTGTGCCATGATGGGTAATCCCTGGCAAGTTTTTCAATGGCTCTTCTCACCTGTCAAAGGAGGATTGGGGCAGTTTCTATTTGAGCAAGTTGGGATGAGAATGAACGTGAGATGCCTGTGAGGTGCACAGTCCCTGGCACGTGGTCAAGGCCGCTGAGATATCAGCTCTTGGGATGTGCAAGAGCTCGTATCCCCAAGGCTGCCCACCCCACTTATTTCAGGAAGCACTGCTGTTACCTTGTGGGAGAGGGAGTCAAAAATCCCCCAAAAGAGCTTCTCCGTCAGATGCAGCTCTTCCTCCACAGCCAGACCGTAGCTCCCCCATCCCGAAGGCAGACAGTAATACTTCCAGCACTGTTCGTAGTGATTTGTCAGAAGCTGGGGGGTCCAGGAGCGGTGTGCACCAGTGTCGTGGGGCAGAGACGATCCACAGCATCAACAACACACAGGGGACAATGGAACAGCACATGGCCATCAGGAGAGTGAGACAACCATAGAAACAGTGGGCTATCAACAGAAAACCCCTCCAACACCAGTGAAACTGCTCTTGTGCCTAGTGAGCTCCTGCCTGAACAGAATCTGCCTGATTATTTCTCCTGCCTCCTATCTCACCCCTAGCAGTTCTGAAAAAGGGAAAGGAACCATTTCTACTCGAACTTAGAAAATGCTGCTCTTTGGAAGCAGTCATGGTGTGCTGTTCCAGCCACTTTGGGGTGGCGAGAATTTCTTCTGAGATCTTTGCTTATAGATCTAGGAGTTTTTGGTAATACTGATATGGGGAGGGGATGGTGGGGAGCACACGATGGGTCTGAAGATTTTCTAGGCATGCATTACTGCCTCTGGCTTCCCTGCCTACCGGTTTCTTCCAACGGCCCAGCCAGGTGACAGCAGTTCTCCACAAGGCCAGTAGAGGGCACGTGTACACTGTCAATGGTCCCATCCCAACAGGAGGGATCCACAACCTCCAAGAAAACCCACTGATCTAAGGGGTAATAGTGAGCTTATGGGGTGCATCTGATGATGCCTTTTGGGAACCAGCACTCAGCTGACAGCACAGGCCTGCCGAGAAAGCAATGACAAGCTGAACTGTGAAAACCGGGGTTTTAAGCTAAAGGACTTTTGGGGATGACGACTGGGAGTGTTGGAGTAAGAGAGGAGAATGGGCCATGGCGAGTTGTGGGATGTCTCACAACATACAAGCTGTCTTCTGCCTGGCATGGAAAAAGAGGACCGAACTAATGTCTTCTGTTTATCCCAGTAAAATGCTTCTTGAAATCCTTGCTTATTAGACTCTTCTGAAAAGAAGGGAAAGTTCTGTTGAAATCACCAGACAGAATTTTCAGGTCTGTCTGGCCATTGCCGACCCTTCTGAACATGCAAATATACCTGGTGCCTCAGAAGCAGAAGATGAAAAACACTGCCCTCTATGTGGGCTGCTGATTCTGGTGTCCCTCACCCAGGCGTTGGTGCTCTCAGTACCAACAATAAAATGACTGTAATTTGTGGGAAAATCAGGAATCAAATAACCAAGGGCTCTGTGGCCTTTCCTTTCATTAATTAAAAAAGACAAAAGAAGTTTAAAAAAAAAGTAAAAAGAGAATCTGTTACAAAAGGGAAAAAAGCATCATACAGTAGGAACAGACAAAGGACATTTTGTTTTCTGGACCTAAATGAAGAATCACAGGGCCATCGAAGCTTTTCAAGAATGAAAATATTCAGAAAACCTAGTTAGGACAGGAAAGTGCAAAACCTGAGTCCCCTCACTAACTTCTGCTAAATAAGAAGTAGTTGGTGGGAGCCCAGGAAGGAAAATCAGAGCAGTTAATGGATCCAGCAGAACTATTCTTTTCGACATGGAAACTCAAGAAGGGGTTTGATTTGGGGGAGGGGTGGTGTATTCAGTTAGCTCTCAACTTCAAGGAGTGAAAACCACTTCAGATGTATTTTGCTCTCCCAATTGTGAAGATCATGTTTTACATGGCAGGTCTCCTGTGCCACGGTACCACAGACTATTTCTGTAACAACAGAGAGGTTTACCTTCAGAGGCATTTTGCAGTATTCATTGAGTTGGGGTACATCAAAAACCAGACGTCGCAGGAGCTGCTGTAACATGGAAGGCCTCAGGTGACTGCAGGATGGAATAAGAAAAGCAAAGGGATAGAATAAAAAAAAAAATGAGGAAGAGAGAATGAAAGACACACTCAGTGAGAACCATATATTAGAGTTAAGCTTCAAAACACTTAGGTCCTAAAACACAAGACTGTGGGTAAATTCCAGTCAATGATAACACACTTTAAAAACACAGGGTAGTTAAAATGCAGAGAGTTCCGTTGTGGCACAGTGGGTTTAGGATCTGGTTTCACTGCAGCGGCTTGCGTTGCTGTTGTGGCATGGGTTTGATCCCTAGCCTGGCAACTTCCACATGCTGTGGATGCAGCCAAAATTAAAAAAAAAAAATGCAGAAAAATGCATAGGTATCTCATGATTTAAGATATCTAAGGTTCAATTCTAATCACCATGTGACAAAATGTTCAGGGTCTATGCACACTCAAAATATAGCTGCTGATTAGGTGCAAAGAAATGTGTAACAGAAATATTACAGAAAGAAGGAGCAGCTGATTTTAGAGCCATTTCTATATCAACATCCACCTAAACTCTGCAAAGGTGGAATCTGAAGCCACCTACTGGTGTGATCTGAAGGGCGCGCTGAGTTACTACCTGATGCCAGAAATTCTCATTATTGACATCATTTCTTTGGGTTAAGGGTCTATCCAAACAAATAAACAAAAAACCCTCCTTTAAAAGGCAAAGAACAATTTATCGAATTATCAAAGCATTCATGGCCTTGGAATTTGGTGCAAGTAAATTCTAAGCTACATAAAGGTGAGATAAGCAATGCTGATTTAGCCTTAATTTTGATTCATTAATTAATTTTTATTTTGTTGATGGTCAGACCCACGGTGTATGGAGGTTCCCAGGCCAGAGACTGAATCTGAGCCAATGCTGCAGTAATGTCGGATCCTTTTAACCCACTGTACCAGGCCGGGGATCAAACTTTCACCTCTGTAGTGACCCAATCTGCTGCAGTTGGATTCTTAACCCACCACACCACAGCAGGAACTCCTTTTTAAAAAAAAATTTTATTTTTAGATTGCCAAACCTTTCAAAACCAAGTAGAACCTCTGTATTCTTCCCAGAGAAAATACACACATACACACAGTTTGGCATGTAAGTTCAGCTCACGAGCCCCTGAATTCCCTGCAGAGATGCCCAGGAAGCCTTGGAGGCAAAGTCAAGAACTCTGATGTGGAATGCTGGAATGCCAGGAAAGAGAACCCTGGAGGGGTCAACCGCAGGAGGGTGGACATAGTGGAGATGGACCAAAAAACTCATCTGTTTCAAAAAGCTGGCTAGTGCTAGCCTTGTGATGAAAAGCCCTGAAGTGAAAAAGTCAGTCATAATATATGCAAGTAAAAGCTTGCTGCTAAATGTAGTAATTATAAGTGTATAATGTAAAATCCCTCATTTTTCACTGTTCAGCTAATTAGCAATATCGCCTTAAATTGACTAATAAAATCAAGGAGTAAAAGAAATCTCTAATCTATTAATCCCTGACTCATTAAAAATAAGTTATGGAGTTCTCTGGTGCTTAAGACTTGGCACTTTCACTGTTGTGGCCAGGGTTCAATCCTTGTTCTGGGAACTGAGATCCCATATTAAGCCACTGCATGCTTTGGCAAAACAAACAAACAAACAAACAAAAAAACCTTAAAAAATCAAGTATCAATTTGTCTGCTCTCTCTAGAGCTCAGATGGCCGATAGGAGTGTGGAAGCTGCTAGCGGTATAGGAATAGGGCTGTGAGCTTTATTTTTGGTTTGATATAAAATTCTAATCTCCCCAAGGTCTGATCTGATTTTTTTTTAAAGCAGTTGTGCTAAAATTAGTCTTGCCATGACTTCCTTAAGTGGATCCTTAACCCACTGTGTCAGGCTGGGGATGGAACCTACGCCTCAGCAGCACCTGGAGCTGCTGCATAGACAACGCCAGATCCTTTAATCTCCTGTGCGACAGCAGGAACTGCTCTGCCATGACTTTTTGTTTTCTTTTTTGGCATATGGAGTTCCTGGTTCAGAGATCAGATCCAAGCCACAGTTGTGACCTATGCTGCACCTGCGGCAATACCAGATCCCTTAACCCAAAAGGGGATTGAACCTGCATCCTAGGCTGGGGATCGAACCTGCATCCTGGTGTTGCAGAGACCACCCTGATCCTACTGTGCCACAGTGAGAACTGTAGTGACTTTTTTTTTAAACTAGGAAATAGCTTGAGTTCCTGTCATGGAGCAGTGGTTAACGAATCCGACTAGGAACCATGAGGTTTCGGGTTTGATCCTTGGCCTTGCTCATTGGGTTAAGGATCCGGAGTTGCTATGAGCTGTGGTGTAGGTTGCAGACACAGCTCGGATCCCGCATTGCTGTGGCTCTGGCGTAGGCCGGCGGCTGCAGCTCCGGATTAGACCCCTAGCCTGGGAACCTCCATATGCCATGGAAGTGGCCCTAGAAAAGGCAAAAAGATAAAAAAAAAAAAAAATGAATAAATAAAAATAAAAAAAATAAATTAGGAAATAGCTTATGCTGGAAGACAGAACTCTTTGGTTTAGTTCCTAAGATACCTGCTGAGTTCAGACGTAGTAAAAGGTAGAACAAGATGTACAGGTGTGACTGATGTAGCTACCACCTATTAGAGAGTCAATGCTGATTGGAAGGATTTCTTTCTATGCAAACTCATTGTAGCAACAGGGAAACCCTAGTCACTCTATTAATTCTTAGAGGCCTGTAGTGTGTTTATCAAGCTTTGTTTCTCTTCTAAGGCCAACAACATTCAAGTGAGCTTAATTCTCTGCCCGTTTTAGTAATACCAGAATGAGTGGAGTGGTGTCAATGTATAGGGCTTGATTTAGGTAGAGGATCTCAGAGAGAAGTCCTTTTCACGAGTCCTGGATGGAGATCCCCTCCCACCCTCCACTCCACAGCCTAGGCAAACAGTACTATGCATGACACAGCTTGGCCCCTAAAATAGTTGAAGCCTACAGGCCTTAGATGACAGAAGGATAGCAGATAGAAGTTAATTTTTTTTTTTTTGTCTTTTTGCTATTTCTTTGGGCCGCTCCCCCAGGCTAGGGGTCGAATCGGAGCTGTAGCCACTGGCCTACGCCAGAGCCACAGCAACGCGGGATCTGAGCCGTGTCTGCAAACTACACCACAGCTCACGGCAACGCCAGATCGTTAACCCACTGAGCAAGGGCAGGGACCGAACCCACAACCTCATGGTTCCTAGTCGGATTCGTTAACCACTGCGCCATGATGGGAACTCCGAGGTTAATTTTAATAAAGCATCTAATGGCCAATAGGCACATGAGAAGATGTTCCACATTGCTAATTATTAGAGAAATGCAAAGCAAAACTGCAATGAGGTATCACCTCACACTGTTCAGAATGGCTGTCATCAAAAACTCTGTAAATAACCAATGCTGGCAAGGATGTGGAGGAAAAGGAATCCTCGTATACTGTTGGTGGGAATGTAAATTGGTGCAGCCACTATGGAAAACGGTATGGAAATTCCTCAGAAACAAAAAATAGAATTATCATATGATCCAGAAATCCCATTCCTGGGCATATATCTAGACAAAACTACTTCAAAAAGATAAATGCATCCCTATGTTCATAGCAGCACTATTTACCACAGCCAAGACATAGAAACAACCTAAATGTCCATTGACAGGTGAGTGGATAAAGAAGATATTGTACATATATGCAATGGAATACTACTCAACCATAAAAAAGAAAAAATAATGCCATTTGCAGCAACATGGATGGACCTAGAGATCATCATACTAAGTGAAATAACTCGAAAGAGAAAGACAAATACCACATGATATCACTTACATGTGGAATCTTAAATATGGCACAAATGAACCTATCTACAAAAGACTCACAGACATAGAGAATAGACCTGTGGTTGCTAAAGGGGAGGGATGGATTAGGAGTTTGGGGTTAGCAGATGTAAGCTATCACATATGGAATGGCCAGACAACAAGGTCCTACTGTATAGCACACAGAACAGTATTCAGTGTCCTGTGATGAGCCATAATGAAAAAGAATATAAAAAGAAGGATGTGTGTGTGTGTATATATCTGAATCACTTTGCTGTACAGCAGAAAGTAACACAACATTCTAAATCAACTATACTTCCATTAAAAAAAAATAAAGCATTTGAAATGGAAGGGCCATTGTTACACTTGAAATGTAAATGTGAGATTACCTTTTAATCTGATGGTCTAAAGGGACTGATCAATTGCTTTTTTTCTAGGCAGCCCTAGGACCCCTACTGTGCAGTCACCTCATGTGTGACTCGGATACAACCTATTCAGCAACAATCAGGACCAGACCATCTGACTGCTAAAGAAGATGCCTGCTGGTTCTGACTCCAGGACAACCTAAAGCAGTCATTCTCAATATTGGCTGCATCATGGTATCATCTGGAGAGTTTCACAACCTAGAGCCCTGGCTCCCAACCCTAAAGGTTTTTTGACTTTGGGGGCTTAGGTGTGGCCAGGACACTGGGGTATTCATGTAGTAGCTTCATAGGAGATTCTAATACACGGTTGGGGTGGAAAACCACTGGTTTAAACATCGGATCCTGGTCCAGGATTGCGCTGCTGAGATCCATCATTGGAAGAACCCTTCTTCCTTTGATCCTACCAGACCTGATGGAGTTTCCTGACAATCCCGGCTCTGGGGGTGACTGTCCTGGGTTGGCTCTGATGTCCATCTGTGGTGATGAAAACCAGTGCCCTAAATTCCCCACTGAGACTGGAGATCCCTTATTTTCTTTCTTTCAGATCTTGTAGAGTTTGGAGGTAGGGTTGCTCTTATTCACACTTCGACAGTCTAGTGTCTCAGTCAAGGTTCACTCATTCAGAAGGGGAAAATTTGCTTCTGGCTCTCTTTTAGGAACTAAAGCATTAGTTCTTAACCTGAGTACTTCAGTCCTGAAAGACAGTCTCATCTCCTGGTCCACCAACCCTCAGGATGCAAGCCTGAGCTGTTCCCAACTTCCTCATAGTGAGAGATGAGCCTCAAGGGAAAGGCGATCAGAAAAAGCCTGCAGGATAAACTAAGAGTATGGGATTAACAGATACACACTGCAATACATAAAGCAGGTCAACAACAAAGCCCTTACTGTAGAGCACAGGGAGCTATATTCAAAATCTTATAAGAACCTATAATGGAAAAGAATCTAAAAAAAGGAGATTTATATATATGTGTGTGTATATATACATATACGCATAAACATAAATACATATACATTCACATATACACATATACATTCATACATAAACACATATGCATAAACATAAATACACATATACATTCATACATATACATTCTACACATATACATTCATACATATAAATAACTGAATTACTTTGCTGTACACCTGAAAGTGACATGATGTTGTAAATCAACTCTATTTCCATTAAAAATTAGAAAAAAAAAAAAAGAAAGAGCCTGTGGCAAAGAGGGGACCCAGCACATCCTTAGAGTCTGAGCACCTCCTCCTCAGACTAGCTTCGGCAGGTTTTAGGTGACACAGATAAATGCGGCTGCCATGGATGCACACAGGGAAGGGAACAACACAGGAGCAGGTACGTACTTGCAAATGGCGAGCAGACACTCCTCTATGGTGTCCCTCTGAGCTTTGGTGAGGGAGCGCCCCTTGGAGAGCCTGTATATCGTCTGGAGTGTCGAGTCGATCAAAGAGGTGTAGTGCTCTGTTCCGGCAAATAGAGGGGCGCACCTTGTGAGCAGCGGCAGCACCGCTGAGCATATGTACCTGTTCAGTGCCAGAGCAGCCTCTGTCGTGCTGAGGGAAACCTAAGGAAAGGGGGGTTTGGGATGCTGGTTAGTCCCCGGGAAAGAAAGACCCAAGCTTACCCCTGAAGTGTGCACACATCTAGCAGGGCGGGGAAGCGCTCACACATCAGTTTCACAGTGACAGACTGAACGACCTTCTACACTAAAGTGACCCATTTCTCATCTGCATCTTCAATGAGAAAAAAAAAAAATCAGGTTAGGAGTTCCCATCGTGGCTCCGTGGTTAATGAATCCGACTGAGGTTGCAGGTTTGATCCCTGGCCTTGCTCAGTGGGTTGAGGATCCGGCGTTGCCATGAGCTGTGGTGTAGGTAACAGACATGGCTCAGATTTGGCATTGCTGTGGCTCTGGCATAGGCCGGCAGCTATAGCTCTGATTAGACCCCTAGCCTGGGAACCTCCATATGCCACAGGAGTGGCCCTAGAAAAGGCAAAAAGACAAAAAGACAAAAAAAAAATCAGGTTAAAAGAAATAATAAACAGGTTGGCACTCATTCCAAATGGTCCATAAGCATCTGTTCCTTTCAAAGAAGGACCCTCAACTTTTTATTAAAACCAGCTGATGACCAGTCTAACCCGACACCCTTGATATTTGGAAAGTCCAATTGCCAAGCTACTGTGTTATTATTCTGGTTTTTGCTCTTTATTCTTAACTTGTGGAGACTCACAAACCATACTCTTGTGATCTGGAGATAAGGAGATGGTTACAGGCCGACCAAGCTCTCAGACTCACTGGTTTTACAGTTTTACAGAGAGAAAGTAGAGCTCCAACCTCCATCACTTAATATATGAACCTTGTTGGTGATTTGTATCTGATAATGGTAAGACCACTGAAGGAAGCCTAACTTTGCCTGGGAAAAAGAGTAAAGGAACAGAAACCTTGAACCTTCTCTAAAACTGCTGCAATCTTCACTTACAATGTTTTCTCTTGCTCATCAAGATTGGCTGGCTTTAAGGAAGGCCCACTTAGTGGCACTAAATATAGCCAAGCATGCTTAAGTACCATCTTTGAAAAGTACAATAACTTCCAAAGAAACCTTGGGGTCCACAGAGATCAAGTATTATCCTATTTCTGGTGATTATCACAGCTGTTATGTCTGTAACACATTTTCTATAACTTATAATTTGATAAGCTGTTTTCTTTGAATGGTTAGTATTTCTGGGTGTTCCTATTAATTAGCAAAAGCATGCCTTCTAGGAGCTGAAGGAATCATATGGAAGGAAATAACTAATCTTTCACATTTATCACTTTAAAAGACAGAGTTGTTAAAATGAGAAAGGAAGAGCTTTGATTCAAGCGGCTTAAAACTTTTCAAAAGGGACTGCGTGAAAATGAATGTGTGAGGAAATGAACATAAAGCCTCTTTTGTGGTAGATGGTGTATAGGCAAGCATGTGATTTGAACACCAGATGCTAGTATGTGCTGTTTATTTGATCTATAAACAAATTGACTGCTTTGATCAAGAACCTTGGGAGTGTCCCATAGGTTAAAAAAATTACTATTTTTTAAATCAAGGAATTTATAAGAAAGCTTAAAAGAAAAGTAGCTGTGGAAGCATTGTTGAATTTTATAAAACAATCATATGCCCCTGATACCTTGATGGATATATTGTTTCTTATCTCCACACCACAGACAGGGCAGAGCTCCCATTCAGACTGGGGTTCATACTGCTCGCCATTTCTGGGTGACCCTGTCCTTTTCTGAGTAACTCATTCCAATGGAATCCATCCCAGTTAAGGTATTGGCTAGCTGACCACCCATCACCAGGGCTTAGACTTCTACCTCTGTTGGAGGGGTAGCCTTGAGACAGATCAAGAAGATAAGCTATTGGCTCTTTAAAAACAATTCTACCCTGGCCAATTTTCTTTTTTTCTTTTTCCTTTTTTCCTTCCTTTCCTTCCTTCCTGCTTTCCTTTCCTGCCTCTCTCCCTTCCCTTCTTTCCTTCCTTCCTTCTTTCTTTCTTTCAACTTAAGCTGATCTAATTGGTCTTTTCTCCTTGGATCCAGGACTCCTGGTGGACTGTTTCTCTGCTTTGTCGTGACTTGGGGCATCTGACATCTGTGTTCTCTGACTCCTGGGGCCTCCTGTCTTGATGTCTGTTGATGCTGGATTACACTACCTTACACATGACTTCCAAACCTGGATTTGCACTTGGCCTCTCACACTGACCTTGTCACGCAGAGCTGCAGACTATCCTTCCTGATGGTCAGTGCATGCAACTTAAGGAGTGAGAGGAGGAAGAGTATTTCTAGCCTACAATGAATGCTTCCTACCAGCCTTTCTCCTAAGAGAAAGATAGAGCCATAGCTCTCATGTGAAGGTGATTTTTGTCTCTCAGAGTACATGTGGCAACATCCAGAACTGCTTTGGGGGAGGGGTTCCACTGGGGGAGAGGCCAGGGATGCTGCTAAATATCCTACAATGCACAAGATGCACCCCCTACCCCATGACAAGTAATGTTGAGGTCGAGAAAATCCTGCAATAGAGGGAGCAAGACTGAATACTTGAGGTCGTTTACCTACATCTAAGTCTCTGGACCAGTATATTCAGATCTTCCATTTCTTGGTTCCTCTATTTTCTCACCCTTCAAAGAAAGCTACTAATACGTAATCAGTGAGCAGATAGAAACTGTTCACTTCTAATTCCAATGTTCATCTTTTCCAATGATGAAATTTTTTTTTTTTTCACCACTTACTGTATCTAGAGAGGCAGAAGCTCTTAAGTCAGGTAAAAACCCAACCTCCAGCAAGTGGAGCAGAAAAGCTTGGTCCTTGATGCCATAAACGCGGTCCAAGAACAGCACCATGGGTGCCTTGTGGTCGGGGCAGAAGTTGGCTGCCATGTCTGGTTCACTGACAGACCCATCTGAAAGATACACAGAGATTGTCATTTCCCCTTTTCTATCTCCCCAGTCTCAAATGGATCACAGAGGTTGTCTGCCTATGTGGCTTGCTCTCCTAACAAGAAACAGGAATTTTGGAAATAATACAATGCTGTGCTGGACTTAGCTTATACTGGCATGGAAGAGCTGATTGTTAAAATCTCAGGAATTTTGTGACCCAGTTATTAGATATGCCTATTATTAAAAATCAAAAGTTGCAATTAAGTGAATTGTATTTTTAAAAGGTAACAAATTCTCAAAACTCATTGCTTCCTAATTATTGTGCTATAACCTATATGTGAGGTTATTTGCATCTATTTTATGTTGGAAATACAGTATGATAGGGTGCTATGTACTTTCTCTGTCCAACTCCACACTCCATGGCATCACATTGAGGGCTTGAAATTAATTGGTAGGCAAATGCTGGGAACCAGGGCTTGATTTATTGCTTTGTTGAATGATGACATAAGAAAGGGAGGGAGAATAGGTAAGGAAGATTAAATGGAAAAGGGTATCATGTTTGTAGCCACTGCAGCATAAATAGTACAAAACTGAGGCAATGTCCTTTCAGTATTTAGAAGCTATTATCTGATTCAGGTGAAATCTAGATCAGTTCATCCAAAAATTTTAACCTTGTTTTAACAAAGTGGTTCAAAGATAAAGTGGAGAAGTGTCATAAAGAAAATAAAAATTTCTGGACTTGGAGAGGATTTTGAAAGAAAACTTAAAAAGTTTTCCTCCTACTGTTTTGTTGACACCAAAAACTAGGGAAGAAAACCCCTAAAATGAAATAAGCTAAAGTCATGGCATATTTAAATACTATACTTCATAAGGCATCCTGAGAGCTGTAGATATTTAGTGCTGTCTAGCCCAAACCTAATTCAGCCCAGAGCTTTGTGCAGGGCTCTGGGAGAGCAAGGAGAGAAGATACATTCCAGACAGGAGTCTGCCTGCTTCTCCTCCCTTAAGCACCAGGGGGAGCTGTTTCTGAACATCGGAGGCTGAATTAATCTATCAGTCAGCACTTTTACCAGATATTAATGAGTGCTTTGTGTTCAAAAAGTTTGGGAAATACTGGGTTTAACATTTATATTCTTTATCATATGTTTTCTCAGAGGCTTTATAATCTTAATGTGCTTCATGAAGTAATAAAATATGACATAGTCAAGGATGTTGTCACCAAGACAGGGGAGGAGGAGACCTCAGCCTCTGTCCCCCAGAAAAGATCAAGAATGAATAGCTGTCCATGAAAAAAGATGAGTTCTAGGAGGGCTCAGAGTCCATTTAAGAAACTTCAGAAACACAGTAAAACAAAAAATCTGAGAGTAAATACACAAAAAGGGAAGGAAGAACAGCTTAATTTTGCCTGCATTCATCAGGCTGGCACTGCTAAGTGTCAAGAGTGACACTCTTCAGCTAGAAAGAGTTCCCTCTGCCAGAAAGTAAGAGTGAGATGGGTGACTGGCTTCCCCAGCCTTCTCGAGGGCCACATCATGAAGGACTTTGGTTTCACCCTACCTAGAGAGTTGGCAAAGTTGAGATGTCCAGTGACGGCTGGGAACAAGGATGAAGGGCAGAGACTACCAGTATCATCCACACAGTAGGAGACCAGTTGTTACAAGTGACCTGTTTTCTGAGGACTCAGAAGCTTTCATCACTGAAGAAGCATAAACCAGCACAACTACCATAAAAATCCAGATTTCACCAGTTTTTGCCCCACAGGCTTTTATGTTCACAGATGCTCAGTCACCTGACTCTCTCCCCATTGCCTGTCCATCAGCAGCCAGAACCCCAAATCCACAATGGAAGCCAACCCCAGTCCCTATGGTTGTGCAAGTACAAGATGCTACCTAGACCCATTTAGTTGATCTCACTGTCATACATGCACTCCAGGTTAGCCACTCCAGCTGTGCACCTGCACATTGCTAGCCCAGCTCCTGTCACTGAACTCCATTGCTGTGCATGCACCTAGGTGAGACCCTGCAGCCATAAAAGTGCATGCTGATAGCCAGGTTCTCTGTAGACGTCAGTGTACCCACAGATGGCTCTGGTTTTTGCTGCTGGCCCCTGCCCTTGCCACTATGTGTGTGTTTGCAGTTGGCCTCTACCACTACATAGGTACCTGGAACTGGTCCCTGCAGCCAAGTGTGTGTACCATTGACTCTTGCCACTCCCACCACCTGCCATGGTCCCTAGTTAGACTTGGAAGCACTGTTTAGGACCCCAATGGCCCTTGCAGCAACTGAGGATCACAGGCAGCACTTTCCAAGGACGATGCAATTGTCAATATTATTGACTCCAGTGGCCTGAACTGACATCATGCCCCCTCTGGACCTGAAGCTGCTCCATACCCCTACACTTGATGCCCTGTACCACTAGACCTTGGGTCACAGCACGCTCTAATGAACCTCACTTGAAGGTGAAGGTCTTTCTTTACCAAAGTCAGTCCATAAAGTCTAGAAGAGGTGATTGCTTCTTCAAACGCACAAAACCTGTGCAAGGATCATGAAGAATAAGGGAAACATGACACCACAAAAAGAACACAGTAAACTTCTAATAATTCAACCCAAAGAAGTGGAGATACATGAATTACCTGACAAATAATTCAAAATAATTATTCTAAAGATGCTTTAAGAGAGCTACTAAAGAACCCGAGTAAACAACTTAATGCCATAGAGAAAACAATACAAGAACAAAATAAGTTTAATGATAAGATAGAACAGAACATTAAAAATAAAAAGAACAGAAAAGAAATATTGGGATTGAAGAATACGGTGACTGAATGGAAGAATTCAATAGAGAGCTTCAAAAGCATATTGGACAAAGCAGAAGAATCAGTGAATTCAGAGACAGATAATTTGAAATTACCCAGTAAGCAGAACAAAAAGAAAAAAAAAGAATGATAAGGAATAAAGAAGGCCTACGGGACTTATGGGACACTATTAAGAGAAACAACTTACATATCACTGGAATCCCAGAAGAGAGGAAGAAAGAGGCAGAAAGCTTATTCAAAGAAATAATGTAGCCAAAGAAAAAAAAAAAAAAAAAAAGGAGTTCCCGTCATGGCACAGTGGTTAACGAATCCGACTAGGAACCATGAGGTTGCGGGTTCGGTCCCTGCCCTTGCTCAGTGGGTTAACGATCCGGCATTGCCGTGAGCTGTGGTGTAGGTTGCAGACGCGGCTCGGATCCCGCGTTGCTGTGGCTCTGGTGTAGGCCGGTGGCTACAGCTCCAATTTGACCCCTAGCCTGGGAACCTCCATATGCCGCGGGAGCGGCCCAAGAAATAGCAAAAAGCCAAAAAAAAAAAAAAAAAAAAAAAAAAAAGAAATAATGTAAAAATTTTAACAAAATACTAGCATACCAAATTTAGCAGACCATTAAAAGGATCTTGCACCATGATCAAGAGGGATTCACCCCTTGGATGCAAGGATGGTTCAGCATATGCAAATCAATAAATGTGATGCACCACATTAATAGAATGAAAAACAAAAACCCTATGATCATCTCAATAGATGCAAAAAAAAGCATCTGACAAAATTCAACATACTTTTATGATAAAAATCTCAATAAATTTGGTATAGAAGGAACATAATTCAACATTATAAAGGCCATATGTTACAAACCACAGTTAATGTACTCAACAGTGAAAGGCTGAAAATTATTGTTTTGGTATACAAACATTTCACTTTTTGATTAAATTTATTTGTAACTATATAATTGTTTTTGATGCAGTTGTAAATGGCATTGTTTTCTTTATTTCTTTTTTTCAGCTAGTTCATTGTTAGGGTATAGAAGGACAACTGATTTTCATATGTTGATTTTGTATTCTGAAACTTCACTGAATTAATTTACTAGTTCTAACAAGTTTTTGGTGGAGACTAGGATTTTTCTATATACCAGGTCATGGCCTCAGGAAACCGGGACATTTCACTTTTTCCTTTCTAATTTGGATGTATTTTATTTCTTTTTCTTGCCTGATTGCTCTAATCATGATTTCTGGAACCATGTTGAATAGGAATGTCAATACTAGAGACCCTTGTCTTGACCCTGATCTCAGAAGCACAAAGATTATTCAAACTATAAAACTTTAATCAAAGAAATCAAAGAAGATGTAAAGAAATGGAAAGATATTCCATGTTCCTGGATTGGGAAAATCAATACTGTAAAAATGGCCATACTACCCAAAGCAATCTACAGATTCAATGCAATCCCTATCAAATTACCCATGACATTTTTCACACAACTAGAACAAACAATCCAAACATTTATATGGAACAACAAAAGACCCAGAATCGCCAAAGCAATCCTGAGAAACAAAAACCAAGCAGGAGGCATAACTCTCCCAGACTTCAAGAAATACTACAAAGCCACAGTCATCAAAACAGTGTGGTATTGGTACCAAAACAGACAGACAGACCAATGGAACAGAATAGAGAATCCGGAAATAAACCCTGACACCTATGGTCAATTAATCTTTGACAAGGGAGGCAAGAACATAAAATGGGAAAAGGAAAGTCTATTCAGCAAGCATTGCTGGGAAACCTGGACAGCTGCATGCAAAGCAATGAACCTAGAACACACCCTCACACCATGCACAAAAATAAACTCCAAATGGCTGAAAGACTTAAATATACGACAGGACACCATCAAACTCCTAGAAGAAAACATAGGCAAAACACTCTCTGACATCAACATCATGAATATTTTCTCAGGTCAGTCTCCCAAAGCAATAGAAATTAGAGCAAAAATAAACCCATGGGACCTCATCAAACTGAAAAGCTTTTGCACAGCAAAGGAAACCAAAAAGAAAACAAAAAGACAACTTTCAGAATGGGAGAAAATAGTGTCAAATGATACAACGGACAAGGGCTTAATCTCTAGAATATATAAGCAACTTATACAACTCAACAGCAAAAAAACCAATCAATCAATGGAAAAATGGGCAAAAGACCTGAATAGACATTTCTCCAAGGAAGATATACAGATGGCCAACAAACACATGAAAAAATGCTCAACATCCCTGATTATAAGAGAAATGCAAATCAAAACTACCATGAGATACCACCTCACACCAGTCAGAATGGCCATCATTAATAAATCCACAAATAACAAGTGCTGGAGGGGCTGTGGAGAAAAGGGAACCCTCCTGCACTGCTGGTGGGAATGGAAACTGGTACAGCCACTATGGAGAACAGTTTGGAGATACCTTAGAAATCTATACATAGAACTTCCATATGACCCCGCAATCCCACTCTTGGGCATCTATCCGGACAAAGCTCTACTTAAAAGAGACACATGCACCCACATGTTCACTGCAGCACTATTCACAATAGCCAGGACATGGAAACAATCCAAATGTCCATCGACAGATGATTGATTGGATGAGGAAGATGTGGTATTTATACACAATGGAATATTACTCAGCCATAAAAAAGAATGACATAATGCCATTTGCAGCAACATGGATGGAACTAGAGAATCTCATACTGAGTGAAATGAGCCAGAAAGACAAAGACAAATACCATATGATATCACTTATAACTGGAATCTAATATCCAGCACAAATGAACATCTCCTCAGAAAAGAAAATCATGGACTTGGAGAAGAGACTTGTGGCTGCCTGATGGGAGGGGGAGGGAGTGGGAGGGATGGGGAAGCTTGGGCTTATCAGACACAACTTAGAATAGATTTACAAGGAGATCCTGCTGAGTAGCACTGAGAACTTTGTCTAGATACTCATGTTGCAACAGAAGAAAGGGTGGGGGAAAAATGTAATTGTAATGTATACATGTAAGGATAACCTGACCCCCTTGCTGTACAGTGGGAAAAGAAAATAAAAAAAAAAAGAAATAATCAGTTGTTCTTTGATTCCCTAACAATAAGCTATCTGAAAAAAGAAATAAAGAAAATAACACATTTACAACAGCATCTAAACCAATAAAATAGTTGCAAATAAATTTAACCAAATGAGGGAGTTCCCGTCATGGCGCAGTGGTTAACGAATCCGACTAGGAACCATGAGGTTGCGGGTTCGATCCCTGCCCTTGCTCAGTGGGTTAACGATCCGGCGTTGCCGTGAGCTGTGGTGTAGGTTGCAGACGCGGCTTGGATCCCGCGTTGCTGTGGCTCTGGCGTAGGCTGGTGGCTACAGCTCCGATTCAACCCCTAGCCTGGGAACCTCCATATGCTGTGGGAGCGGCCCAAGAAATAGCAACAATAACAACAACAACAACAACAAAAAAAGACAAAAAAAAATAAAATAAAATAAATTTAACCAAATGAAAGCTTTATATACCAAAACAATAAGACATTGATGAAATAAAGTGAAGAATAAATGAATACGTGGAAAGAAGTCCCATGTTCATGGATCAGGAGAGTTAATATTATGAAAATGTCCATACTACTCAAAGCCATCAGTAAATTTAATGCAATCTCAACAAAACTCCAATGTCATTTTTCACAGAAATAGAAAAAAAAATCCTAAAATTTGTACCATATCACAAAACACCCTGAATAGCCAAAGCAATCTTGAGAAAGAACAAAGCTGGAGGCATCACACCTTCTGATTTCAGACTATATTACAAAGCTATACTAATCAAAATAATATGGTACTGGCATAAAAAACAGATACAGAGAACAACAGAATAGAATAAAAAGCCGAGAAATAGGGAGTTCCCGTCGTGGCGCAGAGGTTAACGAATCCGACTAGGAACCATGAGGTTGCGGGTTCGGTCCCTGCCCTTGCTCAGTGGGTTAATGATCCGGCATTGCCGTGAGCTGTGGTGTAGGTCGCAGATGCGGCTCAGATCCCGTGTTGCTGTGGCTCTGGCGTAGGCCGGTGGCTACAGCTCCGATTCAACCCCTAGCCTGGGAACCTCCATATGCCACGGGAGCGGCCCAAGAAATAGCAACAACAACAACAACAAAAGACAAAAAGACAAAATAAAAAAAAAAAAAAAAAAAAAGCCGAGAAATAAACCCATGCACATATAGTCAACTAACATTTGACAAAGGAGCTAAGACCAATCAAAAGGGAAAGGATAATCTCTTCAATCAAAGATATTGGGAATTGGATATTCACATGCAAAAGAATGAAATTGGATCCCTTTCCTACACAAAAGTTGACTTGAAATGGATTAAGGTCTTAAATTTAAGACTGGAATTAAAATTCCTAAAACAAAATATAATAGGTAAACTCCTTGACAGTGTCTTGGCAATGACTTTTTGGATATGATACCAAAGGCAAAAATCAACAAGTGGGACTACATCATACTAAAAAGCATCTGCATAGCAAAAGGAACAATCAACAAAATGAGAAGGTAACCTACAAAATGTGAGAAAGTATTTGCAAACTATATATCCAACAAGGAGTTAATATCCAAAATATATAAGGAACTAAAAAACTCAACAGCAAAAACAAAAAATTGTATTTAAAATGGGCAAAGGACCCAAATAGACATTTTCCAGGAAAACATACAAATGGCCAACAAATACATTAAAAATGTCCAATATCACTAACCATCAGGAAAAGTAAATCAAAATCACAATGAGATATCACCTCACACCCATCAGAATGGTTATTATTTAAAAAAACCCAAAAAACCAAAAAAACAAGGGAGGACAAATGCTGGCAAGGATGTAGAGAAAAGGGAATCCTTGTGCATTGTTGGTGGAAATGTAAAATGGTACAGCCACTATGGAAAACAATACTGAGGTTTCTCAAAAAATTAAAAATAGAACAACCAAATGATCCAGCAATTCCACTTCTGGATACACATCCAAAGGAAATTAAACCACTATTTCAAAGAGGCATCTGTGTTCTTATGTTCCCTGTAGCATTACTCATGATAGCCAAGATATTGAAATAAAATAGTTTAAGTGTCCATAGACAGATGAATGGATGTGGTGTGTATACACATACACACACAGGGGAATATTATTTAGTCATAAAAAGAAGGAAATTCTACCATTTGCAACAATATGGGTGGATCCTGAGAGTGCAATTTTAAGTGAAACCAGTCAAAGACAAGTATTGTATGATTTCACTTTTATATTAAATCTAAAATAACTGAACTCATAGAAACAGAGTAGACTGAAAGTTAGTAGGTGTTGAGGCAAGGGAAATGGAAGATTTTGGCTAAAGGGTATACACATTTTCACTTATACGATGAATAAGTTCTAATGCACAGCTTGCTGACTATAGTTAACAATATTGTATACTTGAAATTTACTATGAGAGTAGAACTTAAATGTTCTCACCGTAACAACAACAACTGGTAATTATGGGAGGTGAAGGTTGCATTAACTAGCTTTATTGTCGCTAACATTTTCCAATATCGAATTATCAAATTATAGGAGTTCCTGTCATGGCACAGTGGAAATGAATCTGACTAGGAACCATGAGGTTGTGGGTTCGATCCCTGGCCTCGCTCAGTGGGTTGAGGATCTGGCATTGCCATGAGCTATGGTGTAGGTTGCAGACGTGACTCAGATCCTGCATTGCTATGGCTGTGGTGTAGGCTGGCAGCTGTAGCTCTGTTTTGACCCTTAGCCTGGGAACCTCCATATGCCACGGGTGCAGCCCCCCCCCCCAAAAAAAAAAATCACATTGTATACCTTAAACTTATTTAACATTATATGTCAGTTACATCTCAGTAAAGATGAAAAAAATATGATATACTCCACAGATTCCCCAAACTCATTCCAACACCTTTGTTAACATGTACACCAAATAATAGCTTTTTACCAATATGTTCCAGGGAACACCAGTTTGGAAAACACTGTCATAGAGTCCTCCCTTTTCAATTCTTCCATCTGCCAGGAGCAAACTACCCTGAGAACAATCTGCAGTGGCATGGAGAAACTGTATGTTCTGGAGAGTTTAAGTTTTGGAAAGTTAACACAGATTGATGCCCACTGTCACAAGTAGCACCGGGGGTGGGGTGGGGTGCGGTGGGGTGGGGTGGGGTGCGGTGGGGTGGGGTAGGCGGGAACTTCATGATCCATGGCGGTGAAGTGCACAGCACCATGGCAGAAGGGGAGCCTGCGTCAGGCCCTACCCTTCTGTTGTCCCAGCTGGCTGCACATATTGGGGATAAGGAGGGGAAGGAGGAGGAAGGCTTGGGGAGAGCTCTCGTTGGCCCCAGCCCATCAGCCTCCTTCCAGAGGGCTGGAGTTCATAAGACAGTCAGGTCTGGATCAGCTGTATTAATCGGAAACAGGGTATTGAAGGTTCCACACAGGAGAGCAAGGGGGGACAGCAGCCAGCTGGAGCTGGGAGGAGAGAACTCTTTATCACCAGAAAAAGAGCAAGAGGCTCAGCCTGCACAGCCTGCCCCGCAGTAGGGGGCGGGGAGAAGCCCCGCACTGTGGACAGAGTCCTGTTGCCAGTGGGTGCTCCCAGGAGACCAGCAGGACTCAGCCTTCAGCTGCTTCCTTACCTTTGTTCAGGGAGGGCAGTTTCAAGGGGATGCTGATGATCCCAACCAAGTCCTCGGTGGGGACCAGGGAGCGTAGAATGGACCTGATCCGGAGGGCTTCCCCCTTTCCTGTCTGGATAAGCTGCAAAGCAGGGTTGGAGAGTAAGAGCAATGAACTCCCACACTTCCGCTCCCCCCCACCTTCAAACATCCAGCAGTGAGATGGTCCTTCTTGGGGGTGGGGTGGGTACACACCCGTGTTTCCCTAATTGTTTGGACTTGTGTGGCCACAAGGAAAAAGAGAAGCCCTTCTCTTGACTTTCCAGAAGAGATCCCACTTAGGGAATAACTCTGGCCAAGGAGGGCAAGTGGATTCCTTTGGCGTGTTAACGATGGTCCTGCAGTTTTGGTATCATGTCTTAGCAGTGACCGTGCAGCTTGTTGGTATTGGTGAGTCTCAGAGTGACTGTAATACCAGGAGCTCTCAGTGGCCATGACAGGAGCATTGACAATGTGGCCCCATCCCAGACCCTAGAATTCTGCTAAATGCAGAAATGATGAGTTTCCATTTCCTAAAAGTTTGATTAATGCCAGGACTAGGGCAATACGAGGCATGTAGAAGATGTCGGAGAGAACTTGAGCATCTCAGGGGAGTTATCTGGGAACAGATATCCTGATCTTTAATGCCACAGATGGGCCAACCGGCATGTGGAGGTGCACATCCTCCTGGATGTGGGGGTAGCAGGTACGCTTTTGGGCGCTGGCTCTTAGCTGGCAATGGAACTGTCATGAGCTCAGGACTGAATCTACCCAGGAGGTGGCTGGATGACATGATGGGTCATAACGCTTGAAGGCCCAGAGAAAGGAGAATACCTGTGTGACCCTAGCTGCTGCCTCTCATTCCTGAGGGCAGGGGTGAGGCTATCAGTGATGGAGGCATTGCCCCTTCCCCTTACTCACAGAGAAGGGGCCAGGGGAGAAGTGTGTGTGTGTGTGTGTGTGTGTGTGTGTGTGCATGCATGCATATATTTATAAGATGTTGAATCCGAGGGGCAGTAATCAAGGAAGAAACTCCTCCCCAGGTGGGGCTCTAATGGCTTAGCACCCCACCACACCCACCGTCCCTGCAGCTTGGCTTCTGGAGACTAGGCAACTGTGTAACCTGCTTTTTAAAGTGGTTACAGGTGACAGGGGAACTGACCCTTGCCCCAAGACTATAGGATAACCTATTATTTCCCTAGCTTCCTTTCAAGTTTCCTTTATTTGTTTAAAGGCACAGAAATGGAAAGAAAGGCCCATGTGGGTAGGGCAGTTTATCACAGTAGGAACTGGAATGCTAAGAATTCTGATCAGCCTCTCCTTTGAAGATTTAGACTTTTTTCTCTCCATCTTTAGAAACTTTACCCTAGATTCTTCCATGTTGGAATAGTTTCCCTAAGCCCTTGTAGATGGATTTGCCCACAGGCCACATTGTTTATTAGGCAAGACCATGACACAATGGAAGAAAGGTAATAAGAGTGAGTGCTTCAATGCCATGTCTTTCAAACCATGGTCATGACCAGTTAGTGGGTGGTAAAATCAGTTAGCGGATTGCGACCAACATTAGAAAGCATGAAAAAAATTAGTTTAGAATACAAAATATTAGAGTGCATTATTCCCAGTAAGGATAAATTTTGTTTCTGGAATATATGTATACTAGGTTGCAATGTAATTTGTGTTTGTTATTATGATCAAAACAATTTTTTTTTTTTTTTGGCTAGAATGTTTGAAAGACACCACTTTAATTGATTGCCTTTCGTTAGCATTAAAGAAATACAACATATCCACTGTCATCTTGGCAGTGACCATCCATACCAGATACCACTATTTAAGTCACCCCAATCTGCACTGCAAGAGCTTTTGGGTGATGGTCTGGCTTAATCCAAATGCAGTGAACACTGCAGAGAGAGGCAGGCCCCTGAACCCTGAAGGAGCAAATGGAGCAGTTCTTTTACAGAGCTATCAAGTATTTTTCAAATATAAATCTATCTCTTCTGTTTTCCTACAAGAAGCAATTGTTTCCTCTCTCACTTCTGATGTGAGGCTTTATTTGAAACAAGGCCATTCTCTTTCTCCATCCCCAGCAGAGATGAAAAAGGGAAGGCGAAAAGTTTTTGGTTCAAAACCAGAAGTTGGAGGAGCTATCCCATAATAGAAACCACCTTTTTCAGTACGCCTGCAAAGCTAACCACTGGGAAATAATCAAATATGAACCACAGGAAGAAACTACCTGCTTGATACCTAACACCATGGTCATCAAGAAAAGATTTTCCATGTGGAGTATCCTGATAGAGTCAAGAATCAATTTGGTCACATGTTGACCATGCTGAGGCATATAATTTGGTGGGGATTATGAAACAATATGTTGCAGATGTGTCCTGCTAGTATTACAGA
The DNA here is from genome assembly GCF_054392235.1 of Sus scrofa. Lineage (NCBI taxonomy): Eukaryota > Metazoa > Chordata > Mammalia > Artiodactyla > Suidae > Sus > Sus scrofa. The sequence goes on from NC_139389.1 coordinate 91,840,548, forward strand.
GAAATCACACAACACAGGGATTTTCCCAGCAGTCTTTCCTTAGAAAAAGCTGAAGAATTAGGTACCAGAGATGGAAACTACTTTTGACACTAGCTAAAAGGACCAGAGGGAAAGGCATGTTAACGAATGCCAGAGACAGAAGGAGAAATGACATTCAGGCAATCTACGGTGTTCTGGGTTCAAGCCCCTCAAAATTGCTTGCTGGGAACTCTTATCACTTACATGCATTTCAGGGGCACAGCGGCCCAGCAGGTCTATCAGGGCTGAATAGAATGACATAATTGCATTGCCCATGTGCACAATCTCCTCTTCATTTTCATTGTCCTCCGTGCTGCTGAGAGAGAACCAACACAAGGAGGTGTAAGGAAGCCTGGCAGGTGGCGCTACGTCATTAGACACCACATGGCAAGACTCGCTCTGCTTGCCCTGGGCATCACGCATCCTTTCCACTGGACCCCTTCCATCCCTCACCAAGCTCAAAGGACTCAGATATTTGTCCCTGATATTCCTGGAGTCCCATGAACTTTGAGGCACAAGTACTAACTTGAGGGGATGAGGCAGACCACACAGACTCATGGAGTAGCCCTATCACCCCCCAGAGTTCCCACCAACCATCCCTTCCCTTTTCCTTCCTGAAGAGACCTGGACAGCATATTGGACAGTATGGAGGAATACTGTTCTGGCTCTGGTGCTAACAAGAGATATGGCTCTGGGCCTCAGTTTTTCTCATACATGAGGAGCCTGGGGTGGCTTATGTTTTGGGCTCTAGCTAACTCTACTGGATCACCTACTAGAACTAATGCCAAAAAAAAAAAAAAAAAAAGCCACTGGCTGGAGCGTTACCTCTGCTGAGTTATATCCTTTCTCTAGATTCTGGGGTCTAAGCTAGAGGCTGGGCTGAGAGGGAAACGGTCAAAGACATAAAGAAAGGACGGTCACAAGGCAATCTGATAATGTACTACCTATACCTTTAAACTGTTAAATATCAAGATTATTAGTGCTATGATTTTTTTTCACATTCTGCAGCTTTCTTTGTACCTAAGGAATCAAATCAAAACACTTTTAGAAGAGGAAGTGGAGGGTACTCCCTCTTTTTAAGTGAGATGTGTGAGAAAAAGAAAATATGTGTGTGTATATATATACACATACATATATGTGAATGACTAGATCACTTTGCTGTACAGCAGAAATTGACAGAACATTGTAAATCAACTATAATTTAAAAAAATTTTTTAAAAATGAGGTATGAGATGAGACGCCTGATGGACAGGGGCTGGACTTAAGACAGTGACCAGAATCCTGTCGGTCCTGGCCTCTTAGACTGTACAGCTTCCTCTGGTGATGATGTTGTAGGGAGGTAGCGTGGGGGCTAAAAGAACTTGCCACCTTATTGATTCACCAGTGGGCTTGAGTGGAGCAAGAGAAATGGAAGAGGGTAGAGATGGTACTGATCACTAGGCTTATTGGAAGAGTCATGATAACCACACGCTTGACCAAGTGATCTAAAATGTTTGATGGAGTTCCCGCCGTGGTGCAACGGAAGCGAATCCAACTAGGAACCATAAGGTTGCGGGTTTGGTCCCTGGCCTAGCTCAGTGGGTTAAAGATCTGGCGTTGCCGTGAGCTGCGGTGTATGTGGGTCGCAGATGCGGCTCGGATATGGTATTGCTGTGGCTCTGGTGCAGGCCAGCTACAGCTCCGGTTAGACCCCTAGCCTGGGAACCTCCATATGCCACAGGTGTGGCCCTAAAAGGACAAAAGACAAGAAAAAAAAAATCGTAAATAGCTGTTCTTTAAGTTTGGGGATGGTTTGTTAATGCAGGCTACAGATACAACAATAAACATTTATTCTTTAAAAAATAAAAATAAATAAATAAAATAAAATAAAATAAAATGTTTGAGCCACAGCTGTAAAGAGCCCGTGCTTTCTCTCCCAAAGGAAATTACTGACACTCACTTTATCATTGGTGTATACCGACAATATGTGGGAGCTCACCAACCACATGGGGCCAGAAGGCAATTCCATGCACTTACACGTCTCTCTTGTATCCCTGAGAGGGGAGGTCAAGGGCTGGGTTCTCAGAGATCTTAATGGCGCCTTGCATGGCCGCCAACAGACCGTTTCCTCCTTCGCCCCGCAGGGCCGGGCCAAAGCACTCGGGGCGTCTGATGAGCAGCTTGACCACGACACTAGCATTTTCTTCCACACTTTCACCTAAAGGAAAGAGGCATGATTACCTTCTCTTCTGAGAGGACAACTGATTTCTAATTGACGAGGCTGGGGGAACAGTATTTGATCGAGCTTGTCCCACACATTTAAGATGAGGAGGCAATACTGATAGAGAGAAAGGTGAACTCTGATAAATTAGGTCAGAATCTATTTATTTGAAGTATTATGATCAACCAATATAGAACAGTCTTACTTCTCAGTTCAGGATTTTTGTTTTGTTTTGTTTTTTGTTTTGTTTTGTTTTGATTTTTAGGGCCACAACCCCAGGCATACGGAAGTTCCCAGGCTAGGAATCAAGTCAGAGCTGTAGCCACCAGCCTACACCACAGCCAGAGCAACTCGGGATCTGAGTCGCATCTTTGACCTACACCACAGCTGTCTGTAATGCCGGATCCTTTATCCACTGAGCGAGGCCAGGGATTGAACCTGCAACCTCATGGTTCATAGTCAGATTCGTTTCTGCTGAGGCACTACAGGAACTTTGTTCAGGATTTTGTGCTGTTCCCATTATTTCACTATATTTAGGTCCTCAAAGGACAAGAAAGACACTACTGAGTCTGCCAGACTCCTGATGAATTCACAAGGGGCTTAGAGAATAAAAGAACTTTACATCTTTATCAACTCCCTGAGGGGTACTGACAAAGCATTTCCTTTCCTCCTCAAGGGAGGAAACAAGGTAACTTAAGCTGGTGTGTCTCCATTAACACCTGGAGAGGCGACATGCTCCCTGTCTCAGGGGGTAATACACACCCCAAGACAACCAGGTCTGTGGGGATGGACCTCAGGGCTTTCCTGAAATTGTTTATCTAGGTAAAAATCTACTTGAAGTTATCTTGGTTATTCTTAGAATAGCTCTGTGAGAAGCTAAAGGTTGGAACACTGCATTTTGCTGGTATTTCTCTTTGTAAAAGCTGTAGACAACTAAGACAGGACGTCACTTCCCAAAGAAGTGACTAAGGAGTGGAGCGGCACATGTAAAAAGGGAGAGCCAATGCTTCTCAGAACCCAGTATTTATAATTCAAAGTAGTTTTACAGCTTGTTCAAACAATTTCATAAAACACACTTTCTGTCTCAGGGTCTCAGACGAAATCTTACTTTGTGTTTGAGAATTTATCCCTGGGCTAAGCTTCAAAGACAAGACTTTTTGACACTTGGTATTGGATGAAGCCTGAAGAAAAACTTTTTTATAAAAGCATTAGATATTGGAGGTTTGGGTTCTATCACAGAGGTTGCATCTTGATACACTGTTGTATTTATTTATTCTTGTGTAAAAAATTACCTCCGATCTTAGCAAGCTAAGACAGTTGCTGTATTATCTTACAGTTTCTGTAGGTCAGGAATTTGGGATGATTAAGTAAGTGGTCCTGGCTTGGGCTCTCCTATGGGGTTACAGTAAAAATGTCAGCCAGGCTGCAGTCTTCTGAAGGCTTGGCCGAAGATGGAGTATCAGTTTCCAAGTTCACTCATATGGCTGTTGGAAGGAGGCCTCAGCTCCTCATCATGTGATCTCTCCATAGGGCTGCTTGAGTGTTCTCAATACCCGCCAGCTGGCTCCCCCCAGTGCAAAGGATCCCAGAGAGAGGGTAAGGCAGAAGCTGTGATACCTTTCACAATCTTATCACATACCGTTACTTCTGCCATACCCTATTCTTTAGAATTGATTCACTGAGTCCAACTCATACTCAAAGGGAGAATTAGGTTCCATCTTTTGGAGGCAAGAGCATGGAAGAATTTAAAAATACATTTTAAAACTATTGTAAGGATTTAAATTGTGTTTAATGAAAAATTTTATGAATCAACTTAGAGCATTAGAATAGGAATCCAGAAAACCTGACTTCCCTTCCAGCTATTTAGCAAATACCTGTGTGAGTTTGCACACTGCACACCTTCACTGGGTCTCATGTCCTGCTGCAGTGCTTGTGCCTCTTCTAGTTTTAGAGTGAAACTATTAGTCTAACCCATATGGACAGATTTCTCCCATCATATCCACAGGATCAGAAGGGCTGAGCTTGCTGTCCCAACACTTGAAATTAACTTGGGCTCACCCAAACTCACCTGTGAATACACTGCTGTGTCTCACAGCCCTGGAGAGTCTACCTGCAGTCCTGGTCTAGAGCTTGGCCTGCTGACATCCTTTTTTAAAAATCACTTGACCTTCTACACCACAGGAAAAATTCAAGATTGTAAGTATAGACCATTGTAAGTTTTACAGCTGTATACACAGGTTCAGAAAAATTTTCACTAAACTGAAATTTAAATAGTTCATCTGGAGTTCCCGTCGTGGCGCAGTGGTTGATGAGTCCGACTAGGAACCATGAGGTTTCGGGTTTGATCCCTGGTCTTGCTCAGTGGGTTGAGGATCCTGCGTTGCTGTGAGCTGTGGTGTAGATCACAGATGCGGCTCAGATCTGGCATTGCTGTGGCTCTGGTGCAGGCCGGCAGCTACAGCTCTGATTGGACCCCTAGCCTGGGAACCTCCATATGCCACAGGAGTGGCCCTAGAAAAGGCAAAAAGACCAAAAAAACAAAAACAAAAACCAACCAAACAAACAAACAAAAAACAGCTCATCAACATGCATTCACAGTTGTATGGCTCAATCCTTCCAGAAGAAACTATATTTTTTATAAAGAAGCTTTTCTTCAAGTTTCATCTAATAGGACTTCAAAAAGGAATTTGCTTTTAATTGGACCAGAATTCATGTGAACAAAATTCTCAGGAGAAGCTAAAAGGGTAAAATAATCACAATCATGGTCCAGTGGAAAGGGTCTGTGAGGGAAAGAAACTCAAGGAGAGGTTCAGTGACATTGCACAGTTTACAAAACAGCTCCGATTAAGCGGTGATGCTCAGGGAAACGTCAAGAAACAGCTCCAGGAGAGTCAATATATTTGAAGGCAAATATTCTTAGTTACAGATATAACTCACGGTTGACTACTTTCCAACGTTGTTGGCCCCCAAATCTTATTAGGCAGCACGTATATCCACACTCCCAGCTATCATTTTCCATTACAAGAATAATGAAGCTAAAACTCTGAAATTTGATTTTTTTCTCATTGATTTTTTAATTGAAGTATACTTGGTGTACAATATGTAATATAATATAGTGATTCACAATTTTTAAAAGTTTTCCTTCATTTATAGCTAGTATGGAATATTGGCTATATTCTCTGTTGTACAATATATCCCTGCACCTTATTTTATACTTAATAGTTTGTACCTCTTAATCCCCTACTCCTATATTGCACCCCCCCTTTCTCTCACCTCACTGGTAACTATGGTTTATACTCATCTATGAGTCTGCTTCTTTTTTATTATATTCACTAATTTGTTGTAATTTTTAGATTCCAAATATGTCAATACAATTCCATATATTGACATTATACAATATTTGTCTTTCTCTGTAAAAACTCTGTAATTTTAAGTGTCAAAAACAGAGGAAAAAACTCCAACCCTGTTAGTCGAGCTCAGTTAAAAATTGTACTTTCTTTCAGTTCTCAGGATGGAGACACTTATGGGTTAGCCCTCGCCTTTGGCAGCATGCTGAATTTAACCTGGCTCTCCCCCAAGTGGCCAGCATCACGGCATTTGATGGAACGTGGTCCACCATGTCCAAAAGGATTCAAAAAGTTAGACCCTGAGTTCTCTATTGAGATTGCTATTGAAATTCATTTGCCACATGAGCCTTATTTTATCTGAATCTCAGCTCTTCAGATCCAAGCTAATTAGGTTGGCTGCTACAATGGACCCAGGAAGCCATTGCTTGATTACTGAATTGTGGTTGTCTAGGGGGAATGCAGAGGGCACAGGAAGGAACTGAAGTGTGACCACTGATGCTAATTGGAGAGGGGACTGAGGAAAAGAATTTCTCAAGGCTTCACAAGGTAGAGAGGATGGCATGATTAAAAGAGAGGGAACATGCTCGTCCTAATTACCATAGCTCAGTAAGCTGAGCTGCTAACCAAATCCACTGTGGGGAGGCTCGACACTGACCTTGAGGGCATTTTTCAAGGGAGAGAGAGATCTGAGCTGAGTTTGTTTTGCTCAAGGGCTTACAACCATGTTTTTTGCTTGAGTTCCAAATGAATAATCACCTTTAAAACAGTGTGAATGTTCACAGGGCCTTTCTTCAAAAGCTCTCAATACTGCCTTGGCATTACTGCCTTCTCTTCAATGTTCCTGTGAATTTGGATGGAAATGGGCTGATTCTCCCCATTTTACTCTGAAGCAGTCATTCTCACCCAGGGACAATCGGGAGGGATGCAATGACTTTACCTTCAGCCCATTGCTTTCCTCACTCTTTGTGTTCTTTTTTTTAAAAAAAGTTTTTATTATAGTTGATTTACATTGTTCCATCAATTTACGCTATACAGCAAAGTGACCCAGTTATATATCTATACTCACTCTCTTTCTCATATTATCTTTCATCATGTTCCATCACAAGTGATTGGACATAGCTGCCTGTACTATACAGCAGGACTTCATTTCCTATCCATTCTTAAGATAACAGTTTGCATCTAATAACCCCAAACTCCCTACTCTCTGTATTCTAACCACAATCCTTGTTTTACGTCCCTTTCCCTGGAATGCGCTCTTCCATCCCATTCCCTTGACATAAAACTCTGACCTAGGAAACTCCATCCTTCAGGACTGGCTTCAACTTGGAAGCCCCAGAGGATCTAGTCCTCCCAAACACCCTATCCTCTTTCTTCAATCGTTTCACACAAGTGTAATTCATGAGCTGTTTGCATCTGTTCATATTTTTCTCACCAGACTGTGTATTTAATGAGACCAGGGTCCTATGTCTGAATTATCTAACTACAGACATGCAAGCATCTTGTTAGCATCACGAAGAACACTGAAATGATCAGACGGAAAGCTGAGGGTGACTATGCACCACTGCATTACCAGACCAATTACCAGCCTTTTTACCAGAACTAAGGCTGTCCAAGTCCTAGGATTCTAAATTTGAGAACAAGAACAACATCTTAGACATTTGAATCCTAATCATCCCCAGTCATTGGTATCAATCACACTGAGGAATGGTTATTACATTTTTTGGCTCTGAAAACATGAATACACAAACCAGCTTACTCCTTTAAGCATCTATACTTACTATGCCCTTCAATGCCAAAACACTGTGTTTTACTCTGGATCCTAAACACTGATTTCCTCAGTGTTACTGAGATACCAGTGACATATCCTAAAAGATTTGTGTCTCCCAGCTCAATACCCACCCTCTGCCCCATGATGCTCTCCCCATATATGCTTCAACTATATCCATTGCTTTCTTTAGGATGTTCTTCAGCATCTGCCTTCTTCCTCAGGCATCCTACATCCCCTTTACCAGATCCCCATAAACACCATCGTTTTTGGCATGTCTAAATTGTTACCATGTAGGGGGGTGTAGTTGTTTTGAGTGTCTATGTATATTTCTGATAATTCTGCTTGGGTTTATTCTGTTTGCTGCTTTGATGTATAAGTGACCTCAGGGCAGAACTTCTAGAGCATATCTCTTGTCACTTTTCAGAGCCCCTCATGTACACTTAACATGTCACAGGGTGGATGCCCAAGTTATAGCCCCTGATGATAAATCTTCCCAGAGAAGCTGACTCAGCAAAGCTTGGACACACTGTGCTCCTCACAACTAAGTTTGTAGCCTGAGAAAGATATCGCTAAAATACTCCAAAGACTCTAGGAAGCCCAGGATCCTTTCCCTTTCTTCCTGATGGTTGGTAAGGAATCTCTTTCTTTCTTTCTTTCTTTTTTGTCTTTTGATTTTTTAGGACTGCACACACGGCATACGGAAGTTCCCAGGCTCAGGGTCAAATTGGACCTGCAGCTGCTGGCCTAAGCCACAGCCACAGCAATGCCAGATCTGAGCCATGTCTCACAGCAACCCTGGATCCTTAACCCACTGAGGGAGGCCAGGGGTTGAACCCCCCACCTCATGGATACTAGTCAGGTTTGTTACCACTGAGCCACAACAGGAACTCCAGGTATCTTTTTTCTTCTTAGTATCTACATTACAAGGAGATTAGTCAGACACCCAGACACATCTTTGTCTAGAGTGGCTATAAAGTTTGCAACTGCTGGGTTAAGAGAAAGTTCTCAACTTCAGGACTTTCTAGAGTTAAATACAACCCAAGGCTCCCCAGCAAGCTAATAAAATATAGTGGAGAGGAGTTCCTATTGTGGTGTAGCGGAAATGAATCCGACTAGGAACCATGAGGTTGAGAGTTCGATCCAGGGTCTTGCTTAGTGGGCTAAGGATCCGGCATTGCCGTGAGCTGTAGTATAGGTCGTAGATGTGGCTCAGATACTGCGTTGCTGTGGTTGTGGCTGTGGCTGCAGCCAGCAGCTGAAGCTCCAATTTGACCCTTAGCCTGGGAACCTCCATATGCTGCGGGTACGGCCCTAAAAAGCAAAGTAAAAAAATATATATATACATGTAAATAAATAAATATACATATAGTGGAGAAAATTATATGCTCTAAGAAGCTCTTTTAAAGACAAATCTTGTTTAAGAAGATTTAATGCCAACATTAAGAGATGCTAGAAAATAACAGAATTTTCTAATTCTATTATTTTGACAAGGCAAGAGCTTTTGATTTGACTTAAAATTTTGAAAAAATATAAGCATCAAACAAATTAAATACTTCCACAATTTTTGACAAGCTCATAGAAGAAAATGCTATTGCTTCTTGTTCATTAGGGAGACAAGTGTTACCAAGAAAATACTGAATAATGTCTGAGTAAAGTTTGGCTTTTGGAACCAAACTGCTCTGGTTCAAATCCTAGTGAAAGTCTATTAGCTGTGTGATTCTGGGAAAGGTACTTGATCTCTCTAAGCACTGGGGTCTTTATCCATAAAATGATGAAGAGAAACTTAGCTAAGTCATTAGATTGTTGTATAATATAAATAAGCTAGCACATATAAAATGCTTTGGACAGTGGCTGGTACATGAAAATGCTGAGTGTGGACTGTTATTAGCACCACCACCATCATCACTTACCACCACCTACCACTGTCACCCCTACAATTCACTATGACTATCTACCCATCATCACCATCACCACCCATTACGACCACCTCTCCCTCCCATCACTTATCACTACCCACAAACCATTATCACCACACCTACCACCACTAACCATCACTCACTCTGATCTGCCCTCAAATCCACTCAAGCATCATATCCCACCATCACTATTGTCACCAATCACTACCAACTATTACTACCCCCTCATTATCATTCACCCATCATCACCACCTACCACTACCCACCATGACCTGTGACCACCACCCACCCTCCCACAACCCCACCATCACCCACCATCACCAGCCCCATTACCATCCATGATCACCCATAACAACCTCATCTTTCACAACTGAGCACAAAAGTATCCAGGAAATCCTACTTCATCACTTTTTGGCTATGAAGACTTTGAAGTAAAAACACAAGGACAAAGAAATTTGAGACTCCAAGGAATCTGTTTATGAGAGTCTTCCCACTTCAAATGCCCGAATACTCTTGTAAGGAGCATGAACAGCAATGACAACTAACACAACTGTAGGCTCGCTATGTTTCTGGCACAGTGTTTTCCATGGATTATATCATGTAAGCCTCACAACAACTCTGTGAGGTACATGCAATTATTATCTCTGTTTTATATGCAAATATACCTGAGGCTAGGCAAGTTTTAGGAACTTGCCTAAATTCACAAAGTGAGTGACAGAGCCATTTCTGAACCTAAGACACTCCATCCTCCAGCCCAAACTCTTCCACCTCATACTGCTGTGGCTGAGACAGTCTTTCTCCTCTGGGTGCTCAACAGGATTCTAATGTTTTCTTTTCTCATACTCACCATCTCTCTCTCTCATGCTCTGCCCAGGGACAGTCTCCTCCCACCCTTTCAACTGCAGGTGACCTACAAGTCCACTCAGTCCCAATTTGTTGCCTGATTGACCTCTATTCTATGGCCCCCATGAGAGGCATCTCCCTTTGGGGTTCATACATTATCTGAACCACACAAACTCGTGACCCTTCCTCGTAAACCATTTTCTCCTTCTGACCATCCTATTTCTTTTCTCCCTCCCATTAAATCTCTTAAGCTTCAATGTGACTTCTCTTCCTTTTCTCTCAATACACCCAGGCTTGGCCACCGTAATCATCACCACTAGGGCATCCTATAGATTCTGTCTCTGTAATTTCTTGCAAATGGATCTCCTCCATTCCATTCCATTCCACTCCATTCTTATCACCACCACTGTTAATTCCAAAGTTCATCCTAACCTGGGTACAAAAGCTTCTGGTGGTTGCCAGCAATCTCTCTTCTAATAGGTTCCTGGTTCTCTGCTCACTGAATCAAGACTAAGCTCTTCAGCTTGGTAGTTGGATTCTCTCCCTTGCAGCTGTCTACCTACCTTGTAAATTTCACCTTTTACCACTGTCATCCTTATATCTATCCTCCAGTCTAGCAGGTCACTGTGTTTCCTGAGCACATGTGCTTTAGTCCTCAGGCCACAGCTCATGCTGCTCCCCAACTGGACCACGTTTCCTGCACCCCTGCATCTGGAGCTTTGGCCCTCTGAAACTCATCTCTAACATAACTCCCCCAGGAGGCCCTTTCTGATTTCAAAAGGATATGAGTTTCCCCTCGTGCAACCCTCCAGCTCTCCATCCATGCCTTACTCTACTCCTTATTATACTGACCTCTGTCCACATCTGGTCCCCTTACTAGACTGTAGATTCTTTGAGAGCAGAAGCCAACATCCTTTGCTAAAACCACGTGTGTGGCCTTTATGTGATAGAGATGCAATAAACTTTAAATAAAAGTGCACTACCTTCCTACTGAGAGGCAAATTTGCTAGAGCTTATTGCATTATGAAATTGCATTATGAAATCTGTTCAGGATAGAGAAACAGATTTGTGGTTGCCAAGGAAGAAGGGAGGTTAGGGGAGTGAAGGATTGGGAGTTTGGGATTAGCAGAGGCAAACTATTACATATAGGATGGATAAACAACAAGGTCCTACTGTATAGCACAGGGAACTATATTCAATATCTTGCGATTAATCATCACAGAAGAGAATGTGAAAAAGGGTATATATATATGTATATATATGTATGTATAATTGAGTCACTTTGTACAGTAGAAATTAACACATCATAAATCAACTATGTTTTGATAAATTAAAAAAACTGTATGTAGAGAATATATTTAAAAGGCATAAAACAACATGGAAGCAAAGAGGGTGGACCTAACATTTTAGTTTAGAGATTGGTTGAATACAGTCATACTTAATAAGCAGAAGCAACCACTGGAATTTGGCCATCCAGGTAAAAGCCTAGTCTATGGTTCTTCTACCTTCATAACCCATGTAGACAGTCCCATTAACTGACTCATAAAACTCTTGATCTTGACTGTGAAGGTGGCCAAGATGAATAACTGGGTCTTGCCTGGATCTGGTTTGTGTCATACAATGTTTACATGATTTGGTGACCTTCATGAATCCTTAAAATCTACTTTGCAATAAATTTCCCTTTACTATCACAGTAACTCTGCCTTAATTGTGGACATCCAGTCATCTGGACTAGAAGGAGAATGGACTCCTGAAGGTCGAGGATGGAGTTTAGCAGGGCTGATGATGAACAGAGACAGGGAGGAACACACAGGGAGGGGCAAAAGATCCAAATTCCTAAAAGCTGGGCTGGAAGAGTCCCAGGGGAACAACAGACAGACACCTCAGGGTCTGTGGCTCAGGCTGTAAAGGGGAAAAACCGAGTCAATGGAAGCCATTCAAATATTAAGAATAGAATACATTATGATGTAGGAAAATAAGCTGGGTGGACAGGTGGGGGAAGGGAGATGAGAAGAGCATCTGGGAATATAATGATTGTGTCAGGTCAACATATTTTGAGGTGAATTCTCATACGATTGGCATGACTGCTTATTGGCTGCAACCCCTTTTTGTGATCATTTTAGGAGCCCAGTTGGATTTGTTGGCCTGGAACTCCAAACTGGGAGAAGGGAGAAGGATCATAACTAGAAAGTACATACAAGTGAATTGGTATTATAACGGAATCTTGGGAGACAAGGCACAGTTTTAAGAAGGTAGTCTACTTATTTTACATGATATTCAGCACATGAAACTACTGACAATCTGCATTTTTGTCAACTTGGAATTCACTATAAGTGAGAGGTGGCTTGTATTGAGAGGAATGTTACTTAGAATTTTTATAGCAATTCCCCCCCGACCCAGAGTTTAGTTACCTTTAACAGCTATTCAGTTATTCTTGATTTTTATTCATTCATTCATCCATCCTTTCCTCCATCCACCTTTCCTTCCATCCATTCCTCCATCCATCTTCCTTCCATCCATCTATCCATCTACCTATCCACCCATCCATCCATCCATCCGCCCATCCATCTGATAGTCTAAATATTTGAAGGCACATTCACATTTAATTCCATGAAATATGTGAGATGAAGATATTAATGAGCCCCCTCTTTTAGGAGAAGAGGTACAGAGAGGTGACAAGCCCAAGCCTGAGCCCATGCATTGAATTCCTTGTAGACTCTGGCACTAAAGCTCAGCACTCTGCCCACTGGACTCTGGATCCTTGTCTAGCCTGATTTTCCCTGAGATTTTACTCCCAGTTGCCACCTACCTGTGGAATCCGCATCATACTGATGCAGAGAAAGCAGTACAAAGGATCCTGTTCCTAGTATATGCCCGTGATTATGCCACCCTCAGTCTGAAAGGCATTGAAACTTGAGACTCACTGTTCACGAAGACGGCAAACCTCAGGAAGGACAGGTAGCGCTCCCCTTCGATGGGGTTCCAGCCGACATCAGGATACCCTTTGGCCAGAAGCATGGGGCAGCTCTGCAGGCCACAGCCTGCCAAGTAGGTCACCACCTGCCAAGAACAATACACAATTAAGTGCCTGTTCATTTTTGTCTCTAAGCCATTGACAAGTCTGATAATCACAGCTATGCAGGAACACACCACGTGCTATAATTTCTTGGATTTCTCAGTTCTTGCAAGAAGGAGCTGCCATTTAAAAGAAGGCCCAGGAGTTCCTGCTGTGGCGTAGAGGGTTAAGAATTAGACTTTAGCGGCTTGGGTTGCTGCAAAGGCAGGGTTCGATGTGCAGCCTGGTGCAGAGGATTAAAGGATCTGGCACTGCCATACTGTTGGCAATCCCTGGACTCGGAATTTCCATTTACAAAAAATCAGGCATACCCAGGGTGTCTCTGGGGAGGATACAGGCTGGCTGTGTTCATTTGGTCATGGTATATTTCAAGACCAAAATGTACAGTCTTGGGTTGCCTGAGTGGGCCCTTGACCCATCTGGGGTCCCTACTTAAGTGCTGGCTCAATGACAGCTGTCCCAAATCAGGAGCCGAGATATTCAACGTAGGCTGGCTAATGAAGAAGTCACAGTCAGTTAAGGACTAGGATTGGCAGTGTTCTCTTTGCGTCCAGGTTGCCAAAGACTTATTAGAGGGGCTCAACTCTGTGATCTGGTAGTGTATTTTAGAATCTGTCTACTTTTCAGAAGGTGTCAGGCCAAAAACTGGGCAAACAGACCCTTACTTGAAATATAGCTGTCATTCTAATTTAGGCTTTGATGTTTTATGTAGGCGGGGAGGAGAGGGGAATGCATTCTGCTGCAAATTCTCTAAGTCACAAATGGCATATTCACATTTTAATCCCCAGGGTATGGCACATAGTAGGCTCTCAATAAACATTTGTCAAATGAATCCTGTATTTGCTGATGGCAAATACTCTGTCATTTTGTGAGAATGATGGATCTAAATCAAAACTTGGTAAGAAACTATTTTCACATTTTTTTCCTTCTTAAACCAGTATATATTATTCTGCGTGGAGCTTAGATTTCATTCGGTTTTAAAAATGCCAGGGAGGAGTTCTCGTTGTGGTGCAGTGGTTAACGAATCCGACTAGGAACTATGAGGTTGCAGGTTTGGTCCCTGGCCTTGCTCAGTGGGTTAAGGATCCGGCGTTGCTGTGAACTGTGGTGTAGGTCACAGACGTGGCTTGGATTCCACGTTGCTGTGGCTCTGGCATAGGCCGGCGTCTGCAGCTCCGATTGGACCCCTAGCCTGGGAACCTCTGTATGCCGCGGGAGCAGCCCTAGAAATGGCAAAAAGACCAAAAAAAAAAAAAAAAATTGCCAGGAAAAACATTGATAGGCAGGAATTAGGCAGTTTTCAAGGTTATGGGTGCAGGACATAGGACATTTCACTGGCCACAAAAATAAGTGCTTGTGTCTCTCATGTGTGTGCATGTGTGTGTGTGCGTATGTGCATGCACGTGCATGCATATTGTTGTTCAGTCTCAGGCGTGACTTCTGTTGTGATGGACAGAAAGGCGGAATAGCAGCCTTCACTGGTCCTGCCTCTTCTCCCTCCAGGCACCACACTCAGGTTGCTTCCTGACACTGGTCTGAATAAATTCTGTGCACTGTGCTGAGCCACTTGCAAAGGCAGCAGCAACCCGCCATCATCCCTCTCCCAGCCTCCCAAGCCTCCACTTAACAAATCTTGCATCTGTGGAGGGAGCTCAAGGTCCTGGTCCAGCCGTGTCACGTGCACAGCTGATCTGGGGCTGAGGGTGGGGTGGTGAGCACGGAGCCCCGGTGGCCCTGCCTTGTTGTAAGAGAACCATTAACTACTTTTAAATGCAGGTGCTGGTTAGCATCACAACACCTGAACAAACACTGTGATGCTTATTGCTGTTGAAGTGTATGAATAGTGAGTTTGACTGACCCACCAGCGGCAGAGTCCAGGAATACTGGGCATTCATGGAATGGCAATCATGCAATATGCTGCTGGGCACCTAAGTCCCTGTGTGTATGGGGGGATGTTGTCTTGTTTCTTTTCCAACCAGTTCTTAATGAAACCAGGACATGTTTTCCAACATACAGATTGTGTTGTGCTGTTCCTCCGCTTAAAGCCTCCAGGGGTTTCCATGGCTCTTGGCTCTACAATGAGCTCCCATAATCTAATAGGTGAGAGCACGGCCTCGGAGCCCAATTCCTCTGAGGCCTGGCCTGACACTTACACACTCTGGACACTGAGGTGTCACCTACTCTCTCTGGGTCTCAGTTTCCTATCCTTTAACAGGGGCAACAATAAAAAGGCTTGTCCTGAGGGTCATGTGAGTTCATTTCAAGTGGGGCCAGGCACAGTGCTTCCATAGGAGTGTGGACTTGTGTTATTAACAGTAGCAGTAGCGTAAGAACCATTCCTTTCCACTCGTCCTCACTGCTTGCCACTCCCTGCAAACACTCAGGGCCCTGGTCACATCCAACTTCCGGAATTTCAAGCACACCACTCTCCTCCCTGAACTTCAAACACACCTGGCACAGGCTTCCCCACAATGTGCCTGAGTAGCTCTGCCTACCTTCCGGGTCATGTCTTTGCTGAGCACCTTTCCTGATCCCCTTGTCAAGGTCATGTGACCTCTCTGATGCACCCCCAAACCCACCACACAGTGGGTGACCTTTTCCTCACCCTCCCCAACTCCCATTAGATTGCTCTTCTCCACACTCAGAAAGCACACTGCCAGCCAATCTCATCAGCCATCCCGTCAAGGCAACAGTCCCAAGGAGTTCCTGTTGTGGCACAGCAGAAATGAATCTGACTAGGATCTATGAGGATATGGGTTTGATCCCTGGCCTTGCTCAGTGGGATAAGGATCCGGCATTGTCGTGAGCTGTGGTGGAGGTTGCAGACATGGCTTGGATCCTGTGTTGTTGTGGCTGCGGCGTAGGCCGGCAGCATAGCTCTGATATGACCCCTAGCCTGGGAACTAACAAAAAGATGGGCAAAGAGGTAGGCAAGGCACGCCCCTTCGGTCACCACCACCAGCAGGAGTGCAGCTCACAGCTCCGATGTACGGTAGCTCAGTTCTGTCTCACTGTCCACAGAGAGGACACATGGAGGTATTCTTTACATTTACACTGAGTTTACAGTCTTCTGTCATGGCTCTTTCCTTTTAGTGCATAAACCTAAAATTTGGTGCCCCAGAACTTTATCAGGAACCACAGGTCTCTGATAGGGTTCCATGTAAATCAGAGAGTCTGGGCTGTCACACACAAAGAACACCTGTCCACATGTCCAGGCCAGTGGAGCTGGTGAGCCCACAGAAGATGCTCTGGTCCTAAGCTAAAGAGGCTCTGATGGAGACCCAGCCTCTGGTCAGCTTCTCCTTGGCCTGGCTGTGCTACAGGCACAGTGTCTCCCCAGGGCCAGTTACCTTCTCGAGGTCTGGCTCCTCCAAGCCCAGAGCTAACTCGTTGTTGTCCATCACAGAGGAAGCAGCCACATCCAGTGGGGTGGATCCTCTCATCGAAGGGGAGGCTGAAGAAGGAGGAGGGAAGGGAGAAAAAGGCCACTCAGTGCTGAGCTGAGGTTGCAGTGCCCAACAATGGTCAGGAGAGGGCAGCAAACACAAAACTTGGGTCACATCGCAGGTTTTCTGAGGGGGCGGGGGCTACCCATCCAATTTAAGAAACGCTCTGATTGAGATCCTTGGTCCCCACACTCATTACTGATTGTGAATATGGCTTAAGTTAGAAAATCAGTTCACAGGATCAGCTGGGACTATGTATTTTAAAGTGCTTTTCTAACACGAAAGTTCTTGGGCCTGCATTTCATTCACAAGTCTCAGATGTCACTTGACCAGCTAAGCTTACCTAAGTTGGCTGTTTCTGGGGTTACCACTTAGAGTTTAAAATTAGCTTCAAACAGCATTAGCGCATATGGTTACATCAGGTCACCAATGCTGTCTTTCATTTTTCCATTATTGGGTTCTTAGGCTAGAAGTGAGAAAAACTCCAGGTAGGAATCTTACAAAAAGGTTGGTAGCCTAAGCTTGCACCTGAGAAACAGGAAACCCGAGGCTGCAGATTCATGTGCACATAATGTGTGCATTTGAATCTTCTACAAATACATCCGGTTTACATCCAAAACCGTGAGTAAGGCATATGCGTGCATTGATTTTCTAGTTGTGGTGATGGATTTACACTATCCATGGTTGCTCTTGGCCAGTTTGCTTGGCAGCTATGAAAGCACTGGCTGGTTGGCCGATGAGGCAGACATGCAGCCTGCAGCCAGCCCGTCGAGAAGGGATTGGACCCATGACCTTGGTCTCATTAGCACGGCTCCCTGGTCAGCTGAATATGCTGGGAGGAGCTGTGTCTCCAGACTCTATCCAGTCTCAGGCAGCATTTCACAAACTGTGAGCCACTGGTCCCCAGAGAGAGGAGGCAAAACTGTGTGACCATGCCAACACAAATCTGTCGCCAGAGCTGGCTGGTAGCAACTTCTCTACTTGGGTTGGAGAGCAAAGAGAGGGTATTATTATCTCACCTGTTTTTAGATCAGGCAGGGTTCCCTCTTACATTTTAAAATACCATAGCATGCATGTGACTTTCCCTTTACCGCCCAAGTGGTCAGCAGGGGGAGAGTAACCTCTGAGCCAAATGCAGAATTAGAACGCGACCTACCTAGGCCAACACTGCTATTCTCCAGCAGGTAACTCAGGTGCTCGAACATGGCCTTCTGATTTTGCCGGCTGATTCGACAGAAGTAGCAAAGGAAGCGGCAACAGCTAGCAACCATCTTTGGAAAGGCAATCTGTAGGGAGGAGTAGAAAGTGCCAAGGAAAAGAATCTATCGTGAGGCCTTTCTGGAAAGGCTGATTTCCAAGAGTCTTAAGTTGACGTCTTGCAAGCTGTGAACAGTTTGGAAAATGAATTGTCTCCTTATGTCTAGTTTGTTCCAAGACTTATTCATATGAGGGACAGAGAGTACACACTTGAGAAGAGGCTTCTAAAAATATTGAGAGCTAATTACAGTTCCCAAAGCATGCTTCTTTAAAAGAAAATAGATGTCAAACCCGAATCCCAGTCATCCTTAGGTGTCAGGAGAAACTGTACAATCCTCCATCAGACTACAGTTTCTAACTTGGAAGGGAGTGGACAGAAAGGGAGATGGGTGATCACAGACAAATGAGACTGAGCACTATATCAAACCCCAGTCCTTTGGGTATAGATTGGCCTCTACAGTTGTAGAGGCCTCCAGACCATCACCCTCTCAGACTGTGAGCCTTCCCCAATTACTTCTGTCCTGGACAACTACTCTCCTATGGCTCCTATAGCATTCGTAACTCGATTCTTACAATTTAGCACTGAGAGGCCAACTTCTATTACCATGGATAGTGCTTCGCTTCTCTGCTTAACACAGTCATTAGCATCTCCAGGGCCTGACCACATCTTATGTTTGATTCCATAATGCTCTGTAAATGGTGTCTGTGTTAACCTTGGCTCGGGATCCTAGAAAGCCCTTGATTTCTGCCTGGAGAATCATGGAGGGTGTTCCAAGAAAGGGAGGTTCTGAAAGCTATTCTACCCACTTGCTGAGGCATCCAGACATTTGCTCCGGGATCTTCTGGAGAGAGTCCCCTTTCCCAAGAGATCAGAAGGAAGCAAGTGAGGAGGAAAGTGAGCTTGGCTCGTTCTTCCCTTACAAGCCCTGCCTGTCAATACGGGTGGAACTGCTTTCCTAGGACCCAACACTTTGGAATTTCCAACATTTGAAAACATACCTTATCTACTGCCTTCAGAAGCTCTCTGACTCTGAGAAGGACCCATACACTTTGGGACACATGCATAAGTGGGCCCTATCTGCACTCCCTTCCCCTTGCCAGCAGGACTCCCCTCAGATAGCAGGTTCCTTATGGGGGTGCTGGCCAGGAAATCTGATGTCGGGAACTTGGCTCACAGAGGAAACATGCACACTGCAGTGGGAACATTGCCAGGACTGTTATGAAAACTGTAGAACAGCCTTCTCCTGACATGGCACCAAACACACCAGGCTCCTAAGTGGAACCAGGAGGAATTCCATTTGGGAAGGAGCAGGGCTGCAAAGTAGAGGAGGGAGACTGAGCAGCCCAGTGGAATGAATGAGAAGAGCTCTTACACTTGCTGGACCCCATCTCCTGCATCCTTCCTGGGTTTAGGTTTGTCCCTTCCCTTCCCTAGGAAGAATCGCTGAGGCGACAGGCACTAGCTGTGAAGAGGTCACCTCACGTGCCCCTGTCCAGGGTCAAGTTCTGATTAAATTCTCCTTGGAGCATTACCTGAGATTTCTCTGTGCCCAGCACGTTCACCATCACCTCCATCACTGTCTCGTGCATGCCAAGGACTCGCATGAGGTTGGGGTGCTGGTAAAACACCTTATTGTTCATTATGTCTCTAGGGTACGAATCAGAGAGAGATGTCAGCACTTACTTATTTCAATGCTATGAAAATTCAGGGGTAAGAACACACAAATGCACAAACACACTTGGGGTGAAGTAATGTACGTGATGGGCTGGAAAGATGCTCAGAAGGTACTAGGTTAGTGGGAATATATGTGGAGGGACTTTTTTAGCTGATAGGAATATTCTGTGCTTCTTTATGTCTACTAAGTACACTCTTTCTTTGAAATAGGTCCTTCTAATGACATTAAACAGTGGTCCCTTGGTCTTTTTGCTTGTGATTGCTTTGTGACAGCCCAAATCACTGGATCTCTCTTCCTCTGTGTACTACAGGCCTTCTATTTTTTTTTTCTTCTCTTATATCTATGTCTCTATGTACTTCAGTTACCCAACTGACAGGGCTGTGCCCTTTTCTTAGGGCAATTGTGTACTAGACACCAACGACATTTTTGGACAGCAGTGCACAAAGATCAATGAAACAATGAAACATAAAAAGAATTATGCTTTTAAGTTATTCAACACAAATTCATAATAATAAATAATTGTAAATAAATAATAAAACTGCAGGTGAATCAATATCCAGAAGCAGCTTATGACCTGGCTGTCTAATCACTTCTGGGTGGTTACTCTAACCATACCCCTCCTCCTGAGCACTACAGCTGTTCAGAGTCTTTAGTGCAGCTGTGTCTATAGCATGGGCTGGAGGAGAGGCTAATTCTCCAGCTTTTCTTCCTCATCCATAAAATCTCTTGATCTCTACTATAAGATTTCATTTTGGAAATGAATTTAAAGAATGCATGTACTCCCTAGACTTCCCCTTCCCCACCAGGTATCCTCTAAATTCCTATTCTGGGCCTTGCTGATGCTCCTTTAGTTTGCTGGCCTAGGGTGGTAGGATGGAATATCCAGCAGTAAGAAGGCTGTAGTTTTAGTCCTTGATTTTAACCAAGTAAAACTGTGGGTTGGTCAGCAAAACTTTCTGGGATTCAGCTTTCTCAACTGCAAAATGGAACCTCAATAACTAATAAGGAAATCTTTCTGATGTCTAAAATGCAATCTTCTTGTGGTACACACACACACACACACACACACACACACAAGGAATACTACTCAGTCATTAAAAAAACAAAAATTTGCCATTTGCAGCATCATGGATGGACTTGGAGGGTATATGCTAAGTGAAATAAGTCAGAGAAAGGCAAATACTGTATGATATCATTTACATGTGGAATATTAAATATTACAACAAACTAGTGAATATAACAACAAAGAAGCAGACTCACAGACATAGAGGACAAACTAATGGTTACCAGTGGGAAAGGCAATAACAGGATAGGGGGATGGTACAAACTACTGGGTGTAGGATAGGCTCAGGATGTATTGTGTAACATGGGGGAGACAGTCAATATTCTGTAATCATTGTAAATGGAAAGTAGCATTTAAAAATTAAAAAAAGTTAAATGATGAAAATAAAAATAAACAAATAAAATGTGATCTTTCTGGTGACATGGCTTCTAAGGAAAAGCCAGGAGCTATTGTCATGGGGCAAGGTGTCTGGAAGAACGGACAAAAACGACTCTACATTAGTCCCAAGAAAGGGATGAATCAAGCTGTCATTTTTCAGAGGGAAGTTGCAGAAGATTCCCAGTCAAAAAGCTCAAGTGCTCCAAAGAGCAAGTACTCTTACTGGGTTGAACACAGTGCCCCTTCCTCTGAATTTTGGGGCTATTTTTATCAGATTCAAACTAAATAATGGCTTTTCTCCAAGACTCCTCCCACTTCTGGCCATGCCCTTCACCTTGAGTGGCCCAAGGATCTGGTCTCTCAGGTTGCCGAAGGAAACAATTTTGCAAGGATATGATCCCAAGGTGAGCGAAATCTGCATGGGGGCACGCGGGCGTTTTACACAATTCGATTCCAGAACAGCCACGTAGCAAGTGAACTGGGTTTCCCACCGGCCCCTGTGCAAACCTCTCCGTGCAAGCTTGGGATGACCTACCCCAGCCCGTTGATCATGAGCAGCTCCTCCTCTTTGCCCATCCGCACACTGAGCAAGCAGCGGATCTGGCCCAGGGCGGCCAGCAGGCTGAGGGTGTCGCTCACAGAGGCCTGGCTGATGGTGTAGGTTTTCCGCAGCGCCTGCAGCAGCTCCCCAATGCTGTCATACTGCCTCTGTAGGAGGTTGAACATCATTCGGACCAGCTCGGCATCCTGGATCTGGTCCTCCTGGGCCCAGCGGATCATGGTCTGTGAGATGAGCTCCTTCAGCGTTGCTGGAAGGACAAGAGGAACGACCGGTCCTGTGGCAGTGGAGGCTCAGGAGAGCTGAGCACCTCCACCACTTCATTCAGTGACAACACACATCATCAGCTGGGCAAGCCTCAAAAATTCTATTTCTTTTTCCTTTTTTTTTTTTTCTTCTGTAACCCACAGCAAGTGGAAGGTCCAGGACCAGGGATCAAACCTGTACCATGGCAGCAACCCACCAACTCCAGATCCTTTACCCACTGAGCCACAAGGAAACTCAAAAAATTATTTTTTAACGGTGGGCTATGACGTGTAAAGAAATAGAATATATCACCAAAAGGTAAGTTAGGCATTCTGTTGTGGCTCAGTGGGTTAAGAACCCAACATAGTATCGGTGAGGATGTGAGCTTGATCCCTGGCCTTGCTCTGTGGGCTAAGGATCTGGCATTGCCACAAGGTGCAGCATAGGTCACAGATGCCTGTGTTGCATGGCTGTGGTGTAGTGTGTAGCTGCAGCTTCAATTCCATCCCTGGTCTGGGAACTTCCATATGCCATAGGTTCGGCAGTGAAAAGGAAAAAAAAAAAAGGTAGGTGTGTGAGCCTTACTACAAGAAAAGACTACCCTCCCTTTGAATTGAAGGTGCTAAATATGCTATTTTGATTAAATGAAATTTGAATGCTGCTGGATGTGGAAAAGTAAGACTCTGTTCTTGCCTTCAGGGTGCTCACAAGATGTTTCTTTACATTTTTATTTTGACTTGAAGGTTCCCAGGCTAGGGGTCAAATCAGAGCTATAGCTGTCAGCCTACACCACAGCCACAGCAGTGCCGGATCCAAGCCACATCTGCGAACTACACCACAACTCACAGCAACACTGGACCCCCAACTCACTGAGCGAGGCCAGAGATCAAACCCACATCCTCATGGATACATTTGGACTCATTTCTGCTGCACCATATAGTGGGAACTCCTATCTTTATTTTATAATACAATGTATACACACTACCATGAGTGTGTGTTTAAGCACCATGGAATGGAGTGGGGAGTGTGTGATTTTGGGGTGCACCAAGGTAAGAGAAGACATTGTTCTCTGCTTCTTTAGGGTAAAGCACTATTAAGCACTGGGATTTTTGCATCATAAAAACTATTCTTTAGGTTTTTTTTTTTTTTTTTTTTGCCATACCTATAGCATGTGGAAGTTCCCAGGCCAGGGACTGAATGTGCACCACAGCAGTGACAACACTGGATCCTTAACCCACTGTGCCACAAGAGAACTCCCTATTCTCCAAGTATTTTACAGACACCACATCCCATGAACTGAGTAAATCATGCCATTGATTCAAGAATTTTAAAATATATTTTAGATGACATAAACATAACAAGTCCATTAGGCATGGAGGAAGTAGGCTGAGAACACTGTATTAGGTCCAAAGTCTTTGCAACTGGCTATCTGACCATCCTCCACTGAACTGACTGTGCTGTCCTGGAGCTCTGGCAGGAGTCAGCCGACGATGCATCAGGGACTACTTTCACAAGCATCAAGGGAGAAAACAGTATGACTCTGAATTCAGAACTTATCAGGGTTCATGGTGGTTGCACAGAAACACCACTGGCTGCCCAAGTAAAAGAAAGATGGCTGAGGAGTTCCTGTCACGGCTCAGTGGTTAACAAATCCGACTAGGAACCATGAGGTTGCGGGTTCGATCCCTGGCCTTGCTCAGTGGGTTAAGGATCTGGCGGCTCAGATCCTGCGTTGCTGTGGCTGTGGTGTAGGCTGGTGGCTACAGCTCCGATTAGACCCCTAGCCTGGGAACCTCCATATGCTGTGGGAGTGGCCCCAGAAAAGGAGAAAAGACAAAAAAAAAAAAAAAAAAGAAAAGAAAGATGGCTGAAGTGGGACTTAAACCAGCTCTGGGACTTTCAGAGGATGAACCGAATGGCCCCTGAGAGGTGTTGATGGGCACTGGTAAGGAGCATGACCAAAAGGGAGAGGCAGATCTGAGCAGGAGGTTGAAGTGGAAGGGGATGCTGCCAGAATGTCTGCTCATCCTTCTCCGTGTCATACACATTCTCAGAAGATGCTATGATAGAGGTGAGAGATGCTGCTCTTATAACCGCATCCAAGTCTGGATCTGCCTATTCACATTCCTGCAAGGTGTGAATGGCACCAAGGTCCTTAATTCGGACCCAGTGATAAAGTTAGAGCTCAGGGGACAACGAAGGTCACACAGTTCATCAGTGAAAGGATGGGGGATAAACTCCGAGGGGTGCTTTGTCTAGCCCGTGTGACATCTTTAACAATCTAGTTTTCTACCTTCGCGTCACTAAATATGGCAGATGTCTGCTCTACATACAGTCTTGGCTCATCTTAAGGATATAAAAATAGAACTTCGTTACCAAAGCTTCAGAAGAGATCTAGATGTAAAGGATTAATTTAACTTACTGCTGTGTCTATCAGCCCTGTGGGTGTTTTAGGTTCAGACGGGAGACATAAGCTGAAAAACTTGAAAAAGGATACCCAAGGCAGAGAGAAGCACAGTTAAAAGATGTTCTTAAGAGATCTCACTAGGCAGGGATTGCTGACTAATATCTGTTAGGTTAGATAATATCTGTACTCTCTTGGGGAGAAAAGTTATTTATGGTCTAAGCCTGTGTTCCCCTCAGTAACTTGTTTTCCCAGTAGCCAATGTATACGTCCCCATTTCTCTTACCAAACAGTCACACTCAGGAATAAAAGCAGGACAAAAACCATAGACCCTCATAAGTTTCTCTAGTCCTGTAAGTACAGTTCCCTCTTCAGCCTGTGTTTGACCTGAAAGAACTACAGTTCTCAGCACTTACAGTGAAAATCTCTGCAGAGGTAATATACATCACAACAGTCACTGCCACGCAGGAACACTAACCATCAGAGTCGCACCTGTGGCATATGGAAGTTTCCAGGCTAGGGGCTGAATCAGAGCTGCAGCCGCCGGGCTATGCCACAGCCACAGCGACGCCAGATCTGAGCCTCATCTGCGACCTATGCTGCAGCTTGCGGCAATGCTGCAATCTTAACCCACTGATTGAGGCCAGGGATCGAACCCGCATCCTCATGGTTAAGAACCTATATCAGGTTCTTAATCCACTGAGCCACAATGGGAACTCGAGGACCATTCTCTTTCCAACAGGGAATTTTATAGAGTCATAATAAAACCAAGCAAATATTAGCTTTCCCTTCACCTGGCTTTCAGATTAATTCAGGATTTGGTGAGAGCTCTTAGCCACACAGTGCTTTATCAATCCAAATCAACATTTATAGCCTAGAAAATGGAACCTTCCCAGAAAAACACACCTGACTAGAAGGCAAATGGGAAAGGCAACAGCTCTTTAACCTGAAAGGACAGAGTAGAAAATACTCCATGGATCCTTTGCATAGGCCAGCCTTCAAAGTTTGGATGAGACAACAGGATAAACAACTATCTGTGTGTGGCCAAGCTAATGCTCAGTTTAAAAAATGTCACCCTAAGATCTCAACAGAAAAAAACACCTCACCATTGTGCATTGATGGGCAGATGTAATTCGGTGGAAGACATGATATTTAAGGCCATTTTTGTTGGATGGGGTTTCAGATTGTGAGGCCAAGGTCCAGAAAGTGAGGGGAAGAATAACTATGAGAAGAAAGAGAACTAGGGGAGCGGGGGAAACATTCTCAAGACCTCCTGAGAAGCATGGCCCATTTTGTGGCTTGGCGTATGCTAGAGACCTAGCACCCACCAAGCAAACCAAGGCTGAATCATGAATTTTTAAAGGTCTAAACACGTCTGGGACTGAGAAAATGGAGCTTTGTACCCCTGGAAGCAATACTGTTGAAAATTCTGCAGATTTTAATTAGCTCCCATGAACCAGCGGCAGAGCAGCATAAATGAACCAGGGTAGAGAGGTTAAAAACAATACATTTTCTAGAATTCGGTAGGCTCGCCATGTATCTGTACCTCTGAGGATTAAAATAATTAATGCATATAACCATGTCTGGCACACACTGTGGGCTTAATAAGGGGTAACTCTCATTCTATCTATGCCAGTAGCTATAAAAGTGTGGTCCACAGACCCCTGGGGTCTCCAAGACCCTTTGGGTAGTTTGCAAGGCCTATTGTAATTTCATAATGATTCTAAGATGTTATTTGCCTTTTCCATTGGGTGGATAGCAGAACTGATGGTACAAAAGCACTAGTGGGTGAAACTGCTGGGGCCCTAGCATGAATCAAATCAGCAGCACCAGCCTCTATTCTGTATCACCATATCCCAAGAAAACTGCTCAGGGTCACAGAGGAATGTCTCGAAGGAAATAAAAAAATTATTAACTTTATTAACAATAAACTCTTGAGTATACATCTTTTTAATATCCTGTGTGATGAAATGGGAAGCATGCCTAAAGCATTTCAATTGTACATCAAAGACCAATGGTTTTCCTGAGGAAAAACACTTAAATGACTGTTATGAGCTGAACAAGCCACTTATTTCATGGAATGCCATTTTAATTAAAAGAACGCCAGACAAACTATGGTTAATCACACTTGAGTAACCCAAGGCTATTTTCTTAACAATGAAAGAAGCCTGTCACTTCAAGGAAAACAACTGATAGTACCTGTTACCAAGTTTAAAATTTGAGCTTTCAAGTGAAAATTGGAGTTTTAGAAAATGTTTATCTGCTACTGTGAACTTGACAGCTTGCCAATAGTTAAACACTCTTCTGATTAACTTGTTGATATTAGCGAATGTGATTTAAAAATATCTTATAATAAAATGCGTCAATATTTGAAAGCGCTGTGTAATTCGGTGAACCAATAATTTCCCAGTGACTGATGCATGATGTTACAGAAATATCACAGGTAAAAGAATCCATTTAACACCAGACAAACTATGGTTAATCACACTTGAGTAACCTATGGCTATTTTCTTAAAAATGAAAGAAGCCTGTCATGTCTAGGAAAACAAGATAGACCAATGGATTATTATATAACCAAATACAAACATTTCTTTAATACAATTTCAGATTCTACATGGCAATTAACTCATGAGAAACTACTACTCGCTGAGTTTTGACACAATACAAAAGAATATTCACAATGACCTGAAAAGGCTACTACAACACACCTCTCCTGTCCTGTTTGAGGTCAATTTTCTCCCTGTTTTTTAACCAGATATAAGAATCCAGCTATCTTTTAAATCAGACCTAAGAGATTTATAAAAATGCAGAACAGGAGATCCCGTCATGGCTCCCTGGAAACAAAACTGACTAGTATCCATGAGGATGCAGGTTCAATCCCTGGCCTCAGTCAGTGGGGTAGGGATTCGGCGTTGCTGTGAGCTGTGGTTTAAGTCACAGATGCGACTCAGATCTGGCATTGCTATGGTTGTGGTGTAGGCTGGTGACTACAGTTCCAATTCCACCCCAACCTGGGAACCTCTATATGCCGCGGGTGCAGCCCTAAAAAGACAAAAATAAATACAGAAATAAAAATGCAAAACAATGTCACTCTTCTTTTTTAATTTTGAAAAATTTAGTTGTTTTCCATAGAGGTATGTTATTTTTGTAGCATGGAATGGGTTATTTTTATTTTTATTATTTATCTTTTACTTACTGAAGTATGGTTGATTTACAATATTACATTAGGTTCGGGTGTACAACACAGTGATTCAATGCTTTTATAGAGTATACTCCATTTAAAGTTTTTATAAAATATTGGCTACATTCCCTGGGTCATATATCCTTGTAGCTTATTTAGTTTTTTTGGTTTTTGTTGTTTTTTGTTTTTTGCTTTTTGGGGCTGCACCTGTGGCATATGGAAATTGCCAGGCTAGGGGTTGAGTCGAATTGGAGCTACAGCTGCTGGCCTACAACACAGCCCCATGACCGAGGGATCTGAACTGCATCTGCGACCTATACCACAGCTCATGGCAACACTGGATTATTAACCCACTGAGCGAGGCCAGGGATTGAAACTGCATCCTCACAGATACTAGTCGGATTTGTTTTCATTGAACTATAAGGGGAACTCCCTATGCGGTTTGTACCTCTTAATCCTCTACCTCTATCTTGCCTCTCCCCACTTCCCTCTCCCCACTGGTAACCACTAGTTTGTTTTCTAGCTCTGTGAGTCCCTTCCTTTTCGTTATATTCATTGTTTTACTTTTTAGATTCCACATATAAGTTATGACATACAGTATTTGTCTTTCTCTGACTTATTCATTAAGCATAATTGTATTATTTTTAAATGAATTAACAAATATTTTTAAAGTTTCTCAGCTTTAAATTCCAATTCATTTTTTTAAGATTTTTATTTTTTTATTATAGTTGATTTACAATGTTCTGTCAATTTCTACTGTACAGCAAAGTGACCCATTCATATATATATATATATTCTTTTTATCACATTATCCTCCAGCATGTTCCATCACCAGTGACTAGATCTAATTCTCTGTACTGTACAGCAGGATCTCATTGCTTATCCACTCCAAATGCAATAGTTTGCATTTTACTAACCCCAAACTCTTAGTTATAACCACAGAAGCATTTTGGGATCCTAGGTCATTTTTTAAGAGCATAAAGGGGTCTTAAGACCAAAAAGTTAAGGGAATCACTGGTCTCTGAAAAGGGCCTATATTAGGTGATGGCTGTGATTGGAAAGCAAAGCTCTCCCTCCAGTTAAGACAAAATCCTGTTCCATTAGGCTATGTTATTTAATCAAGTACCTGTGACCTGAACCTTGACAACTGCAGCTTAGGAAGCTTCCTCTGTTTCTGGATGGGAGGTAGATTAAATAAGAGTAAGACAGCTCACACTGAGAAATAAAGTGAGGATTAGGGGAGATGGGATTAAGATGGCAGAATAGAAGGACTGGAGCTCAACTTCTCTCCTAAAAACAAAATTCACAACTAAAGGCTGAGCAATCTTCAACCAAAAGGACTGGAAACCTTAAAAAAGATATCCTGCTCCAGAAGACAAACAGGAGACCACATCAAGAGGTAGGAGGGGTGATTTTGAGATATAAACAACCCCATACCTCCCAGGTGGGAAGCCCCACAGACTGGAGAAATAAAGTGAGGATTAAAGAATCATTACTTTGAAAATTGAATCTTAACAGTCAGCAAGGGGCCCGGGCATTATTCATTCATCGCCAAAGGGTTCCTCGCCAGCCTGAAGGGCCCTAAATGCTTCCGTCTTCAATTTGGGTTGAAGATCAGTCATCTTCAGAGCAAGGAGGGAGCCAAGTATCTGTGGCACCGAGGCTGCCAGGCCTTCGGCAGTCTGGCTGCAGTCGGTACAATGGGGCACACAGAGAAAGGTGGGTTGCAGGCTGCAGAGGGGGCACTACATTCTCTGTCCCCAACATTAGCTGACTCCTCAGCAAAGACTTTACTCTATAATACCGGAAACCAGGGCTGACCACTCTGCAGGGTTCTGCTGGGGAGGCCGTGTGTATCCAGGCCTCTGGCTACATACGCCACTCACCTCTTTCTGCCTATCCTCACCTAAGCAGCTGAAGTACTTCAGTTGTGTCACTGCTAAATGAGCTTGTTAATGGCACGATACACTCTGTTAGGTACCCTGAATTGAGTAAAGTGCTCTCTAGGAACACAGTTATGACCCACAGCAGCCTTGCTGGGAAAACTAAGTACACACATGGGAAGAAGTACAGTGCAAAATAAGGGACAAAACTGTGTGGCCCAAGACATTTAGCAATAAGACAATTCATAAGAAGACACAACTTCTATTTTCATATATATTATATAATAGAAATATGTACCTGGGAGTTTGGGGTTAGTACATGCCAACTATTGCATTTGGAGTGGATTATTATATACAATAATCCAAAGGAAATCAGAGAAGGAGAGAAATGGTCAGGTCTTCTATTTCTTACTTTTTTCCCTTTACCTAAAATTGAATGAATCCTTGACCTAAAATTCTTTATGTTTCTAGAATAGGTCCACATTTCATGGAGACTAAGGAAGCAGGCAGGAAAAAGTTCTATCATGAGATTAAAGAAGATCTGGGAGACATGATCTGCTAGAAAAGACATTCCAAGGGTTGGAAATATCATTTTCCTTCAAAAGATGATTCGCACAAGTAGTTCACATAGTAGATACTTTTTTTTTTTTTCTTTTTCTGGTATCAATGGGAGAGTGCTGCAACTTTGGAAAGGTTTTCAAACATGTAAACAGAAGCAATTCTTGAGATAAGAACCCTGTTCTTAACCAAAGACAGATACATTAAGAATGATTATAACTAAATACTGATTTCATTCATTTTTTTTTTCTTTTGTCTTTTTAGGGCTGCACCCAAAGCTTATGGAGGTTCCCAGGCTAGGGGTCTAATCAGAGCTAGCTGCCAGCCTGCACCACAGCCACAGAAACACAGGATCTGAGCAGCACCTGTGACCTACACCACAGCTCACGGCAACACTGGGTCCTTAACCCACTGAGCAAGGCCAGGGATCAAACCTGCATCCTCATGGTTCCTAGTTGGATTTGTTTCCGCTGTGCCATGAGGGGAACTTCTCATTTGTTGTTTTTCTAAGTTCATCTTTGGAAATGACTAAAAACACTTTGGTATTCATAAGAAACAAACCTCCTGAAAGGGGGTGAGCCTTTGGGAAAAAGATGAAGGTGAGGTGGGGACTTTGCTATCATATACAGGCCCCTTCTACTTTCTTGCACAGACACAGATACACACAGATACACACACACGTGGATAATGGCTCCACTCAGAACCTCTAGTCCATGGGATAAAACTATTTCTA
Organism: Sus scrofa; assembly: GCF_054392235.1. NCBI lineage: Eukaryota > Metazoa > Chordata > Mammalia > Artiodactyla > Suidae > Sus > Sus scrofa. Next base: position 91,871,100 of record NC_139389.1, read on the forward strand.
CAGTCTTGGTTTCAACTCCAGGATTTTTATCCACCGATTTACCTGTTTCAAAAAGGCCTTGTCAAGTGTACTAGATAGTTCAACTCAAGGGATTTTTTTTTAAATTTCCTGATTATTAACATCTTTTATTATGGTATACTTGTCAAAATTAATGAACAATACTGATACATTACTGTAACTAAAGTTCATAGTTTATTTAGCTTTTTTTTTTTCAGTTTTTACCTAATACTTTTTTTTTTGAAGATTTAATTTGTTTTACCAAATTGATTTTTTTTTTTTTTATTTTCCCACTGTACAGCAACGGGGTCAGGTTCTAATACCTTTTTTCTATTCCAAAACCCATCCTAGGTGCATTACATTTAGTCCTTGTATCTCTTTGGCTCCTCCTGACAGTTTCTCAGATTTAACTTGTTTTTGATGTCTTGACCATTTGGGGAGGACTGGTCAGATACTTTGTAGAATGTTCCTCAGTTGGGCTTTGTCTGAGGTTTTTCTCATGATTAGATTGGAGTTGTGAGTTTGGGGGAGGAAGAAGAATACAGAGGCAAAGTGCCATTCTCATCACACCACATAAAGAATACTTATCAACACGACTTAATCACTGTTGATGTTAACCCCACTCAGTGGGTTAAAATTCGGTGTTGCCATGAGCTGTGGTGTAGGTCACAGCTGATGGGATTTTTAAAAAGTTATAATGCTCTTTTCAAAAAGGAAGAAAGATGTGTAACCAAACTCTTGTTTTTCTGATGAGAAATGAAAACAAATCCTATGAAAAAGAATGCCTTTGGGAAGCTAGACATGGTTTCCTTGATGATTATAAATGGCTTCATTTATGAAATTATTAACATGCTGACTCACACTCCACTTTTGTAATTAGTGTAATTAGGGATAGTCACATTTAGGCAATTATATCAAGTATATGATCTAGAAACTGCATTTCAAATGATTGCTCAGGCTAACTCAGAGTGGAAATATTTTGAAGGCACTGTATTGTTTAGGGAGATTTGATGACTAAATGATATTCTAAAAGAAAAACAGCTACTTCACTACTTACTTTCAGGACTAGTCAGACATTCCACATGAGAAGAAAGGGTTGGACTGTCTCTAAATTAGAGCCAGCCGTAATACATCAGTTTGGGAGCTCAGGCAGTATTTTTTTTTTTTTTTTTTGGTAAGTTGTCTATTTCCTTCCACTTTTCGCTTTGCAACCTGCTATTGGACCTCAGAAATTCAAGCCCACCCTTCTATGAACCTGGCAAGAAAATTCTCTAGGGAGTTACCCATCCGACTTGGTATAACTCTTTGTTAACTGGTCAAATTACCAGCTTGGCAATGCCAACTACAATGAGAAAGGTCATTTATCCTCATGGTGCAGGTATAAATTTTTAGGCTTCAGAGGTCTGGAAAGAATCTTTTCATCTCTAAATTTAGACCACAGTCCAAGTGGCCATCATGCGACGAAGCACATGCTCATTATCAAAGGGCAGATGTTGGCCACTGGCAAAGCAAATCCCCACAGCTTACAGATTCCAAACCTATTCTGCTGTTACCTTCCTTTGAGTGTGCTCTTAACTCTGGGTCAGTTTGGGAGAAAAAAGTGTTCTGATTATATTGAGGAGGTAGAGCACCCAAAATTGCACTGTACGTAGTTTAAACTTAGAAAGCAATTTATAATGCTCACACATACAATGGGAAAAGAAAGATAATTATGTGCTGTAAATTATGTCCACTTACTTTTAAATTCTAGGTGATTAAAGAGTCAGCCTGTGGTATGCTGTAGATGCTCTGGGGGCATAACAGGTGGTAGATCAATTCCAAGTAGAGAGGACAAGTATATTTTGACCTCTATTTTCTTACTCCCTGTGGCAGGCTGAATATATATCCCCCACCTCCCGCCTGCCAAGATGTTCAGTTTTGAATTCTCAGAAACTGTGACTATGTTACCTTACAGGGCAAAGACACTTTGCATATGCGATGAAGTTAAGGCTCTTGAGATGGGAAGATTATCCCAGATGACCTGGGTGGGCTCAGTGTAATCACAAGGGTCCTTATGAGAGGGAGGCAGGATGGTCAGAGTCAGAGTAGATGGGATGATGGAAGCAGAGGTCAGACGGGACCTCTGCTGGCGGGGCCACTAGTCAAACAATGCAGGAGGCCTTATGAAGCTGGGAAGAGCAAGAAATGGATTCTCTTGAGAAGGACTGAAATGCTACTGACCCATTTTAGCCTCATGACCTCCACAGCTGGGTGGTAACAGATGTGTTGTTTTAAGCCACTCAGTTTGTACGGTAATTTGTTATAGCAGCAGCAGGAAGCTGATAGTCTCCCACAGAGAGAAAGTCTTGGGTTGAGGATATTTGACTCCTTTCCCAAAGCTCCAAATCAGACTGGGGCGTCTCAGTGAGGAAGTACTAAAGACGTCGGGAACTGAGAGCGAGCTGATTTTCTAGGCTTTTGCTGAGACAACTGGAATAAATAAATGACAAGGTTGCTGACACAAGGGAAGTCTGTCTGCATCTAGCCCAGAACCTGTGTCAAACGAGAAAAACAGTAAATGCAGAGAAGCAGCTACTGTAGAACTGCTATGACCCATTAGACAATGTATACACATCATGGATGGCAAATTCTCTATTCCTGGAATATCGTTTTTTGTCCTCTATTCTCCCTCTGAACATCAAGGGCAGCACTACCTACATCTCAACACCACCTGCTGAGTAAATGAAAGATGCTAAAGGTGATAACCATCATGGCATAATGAACATTCCTGACCAAAGAGCCAGCATCCATTTGACCCTCCTTCCTTCTTAAAAGAACCCTGCTTTTGTACAGATATCTGCCTCTCTACCTTAGGGCCCATGTTCCTCCATGAAATATGACCCAACCTCACTCCAAAGGTGGCTGTGTTGGCTATGTGATCAGCATATTTTATTTCCTAGGTCCCACTCACTGGTTCATGAGTTGACATGTGATCAAGTTCTCCAATCAATGGTGATCTCAGGATCCTTGCCTCCAACACCAGGGCAGAAGAAACTTTCTCACTTTCCTCTTGGACACTGCAGTGCATGAATGTGAGGTCCACAACTGCAGCCACCATGCTGCTGCTCGTCTAAGGGCAAAACTGAAACGTGGACCAAGAAGATGCGGAAAGTGAGCAGAGCCAAGGGATTCACTCAACCCAGGGCCTGGCTCCATCTCTAAACAACCAGCTAACACTAGTCAATGATGTACCTTATCAGCTAATCTACCCGAGTTAGGTTTTCTGTTCTTTTTTGCTGAAAGCATCTGAAATGATAAACATGGAGGTGACATTCCCATGTACAACCTACACTTTGTATATTCACTTTAAAAGCTTAGAGGTATACCACCTTCTAAGTACCAGAACATTAAACTGAGCACTGCTTTGCTGGATTCTTATATTCCCTGCCCCTACTCCATGGGGTAGGAATTATTCTTCTATTTTTATAGATAAGAAAACATACACAAGTTATAGAAACTTGCCTAACATCATCCTTAGCAAATGGTGGAGCTTGGATTCAAACCTTGGCATCTCAACCCGTGTACTTTACCATGTTAGAGCTGCTTACGCTCAATAGCTTCATAATACTCAGAAAAATAGTTATCTTTATTGATGCTACATTTATATTATATTGCTTAGATGCTTTCTTAATAAACTCTGAGATGGATTCAGAAATAAATCCTGAAAATCACAAAGCTTTAGCTCTTTTTCTAACTGACTCAGAGCTGGGCAGATCTGTCACTTTCCCAAAGCCTTGAATTCTTCCCCAATAAGATGAAGTGATCTGTATAAGATTCCTTTCAAAGAAAATAAATGGGAGCATGGTGTGATGACAAGAGTGCTGAGTACTTTGTTCTAGCTCTGCCTGTGTGACCTTGGTTGAATTACTTTACCTCTCTGGGCCTCTGTTCACTTCCAGGAAGTCAAGGGTCTTGTGGCTTAATAGTCTATGATTCTGTGTCTCTCCGACCCATTGAGCTTTTGAAAGGGTTGTGCTAATTTATTAAAATGGTGAATGAATGTCTATGGCTTCATCGAGTTAAATTGATGAGCACCAAAAGTTTTACTGCTGCATTTTAATGCCAACTGGCTCTATCATGACGTTATCCAGCTTGCTCTTACTAACAGTAAAACCTGAAATTGAGGAAATAAAACCTTAAAATGCCAGGGTTACTGACCATGGCCAGGAAGCAGCCATTATCAAAGCATCACTGCGCACCGCTAATCGCTTCCATCAAGGAGATGAGCTCTGGCTATTTGATGGCCTTTCTGATGACTGTCCTGATTGCTGGCGGGGAAAGAGCCCTTCCTAGGCCAGGGGGTCCATGGTGCAATAACACCCTCTGGCTTCAGCTGGGAAGATTTACTGGAGAATGTCTCAGGCCCTCTGTGCTCCATGCTCCAGAACTTCCTCTGGGCTGAAAGTCTGGTCTGCATTACAAAGTGGACAAATACCTACAACTACTTAGTGGAAAAAGGGCAGGGAGAAAGTTAAAACCATCCACTCCCAGGAGACTTGGAAAATTCGTAATGCTGATTTTGCTGAGCTTTCCTGGTGCCTCTTTGGCCCAGGCTGAGCGCTTGGTACCACTTTTGGCTCATTTCAGTAGAACAAGGATGCTGTTGAGAACAAGGTGACAAGGCTCTGAAAATCTGCGAGGCAGAGCCTGCAAAGATAATCAGGCATTGCTCCTGGGCCACCAGAAAGAGCCGCTCTGTTTAGGATGTGTCATGGGGCCCAATGCATGGGCACTGGCTGTCAGCTCCCCCAGAGGCATGTATTCCCCGGGCCCACCACTGGTGCTGCAGCAAGTGGCTGAATATCTAAGAAAGCACCCAGCTCTCATTCATCTCAGCTCTATGTTTAATTTTTGGACATGTACATTTTTTCCTTCTCTGTTGGCCTCAATGGCCAGGGGATGAGGGTAAAAGTTCAAGTGCCTTACTAGAATGTTTTATTTCTCATCACAACAGTAGTAGCCAATACTTATAGGAGCTTCCTGTGTGGATCCCGGTGCCAAATGCTATACCTGAGTTATCTTTTAACCCTCACAACTACCATCTAAGAATAGAAAAGACAGATGTGGCAGAAACTGAGTTTCCCCAACACTGATGTCTGTTGCTAGACTAACCCTCACTTTATTTTTTATTCAGGCAAAGAAATACTTCAGTTTAAAAGAGGAACCAAGGTGTCATGGCAGCACTATTCACAATAGCCGAGACATGGAAGCAACCTAAATGTCCATCCATAGATGAATGGATTAAGACAATGTGGTACATATATATAATGGAATACTACTCAGCCATAAAAAAGAACAAAGTAATGCCATTTGCGGCAACATGGTTGGAACTAGAGACTCTCATACTAAGTGAAGTAAGTCAGAAGGAAAAAGACAAATACCATATGATATCACTTATATTTGGAATCTAATATATGGCATAAATGAACCTATCTACAGAAAAAACAAACTCATGGACCTGGAGAACAGACTTGTGGTTGCCAAGAGGGAGGGGGAGGGAGTGGGATAGACTGGGAGTTTGGGGTTAGTAGATGCAAACTATTACATTTGGAGTGAATAAACAATGAGTTCCTGTTGTACAGCACAGGGAACTGTATCTAGTCACTGGTGATGGAACATGATGGAGGATAACATGAGAAGAAGAATGTATAGATATGACTGGGTCACTTTGCCGTATAGTAGAAATTGACAGAACATTGTAAATCAACTATAACAAAAAATTAATAAAAAAGGAACCAAGGTTCCTATAAACAGGTGGTCTGCCAAGGCAGCATGGGAGTGAGGAGCCTCCCACTATTGTGAACAACCAGACCCCACAGACCATCCATTCCCCCTGGCCTGGATGCCCTTGACCTTGCTCTCAGGGCAGGCCCTGCGTGGACAGTCCTGTGGCAGCTGGATATTTCTGCTAAATCGGTTTTCCTCTCCATGGTTTTCTACCTTGGCCAGAGCCTCCTCCCCTGAGAAGCAGATTGCTTCACCCCAGGACCATTTTCTCAGCTGACTGGATACCCCCTCCCCTCAGAGGCAGCCCTGCTAAGCACCAGGGAGACACACTTTGTCGCAGCGTCACTTCTGCCAGCCCATCCCTGCAGCCTCCTGGGGTCTCATCCATCATATGGAGATAATTAGCCTGTTGTTTTTGAAATCAGTCAACCAGCCTCATAATCGCTTTCTCAAAAACATTCAGGCGATTAAATGACCGATGATGACAAGGGGGAGAGAGCACAGAGATAACAGATGATGTCTGCTGATGTGTCAGGGAGCGAAAGCCCTGCAGTGGAGATGGAACAGAGATGGACAGCAAAGGACTCAGGGACCTGAGGTTTCTGTGTTTACCCTATTGGGAAAGTAACTAAATTGCCTTTATTTTAGTTTCTATGTCTGTTCAGTGTGAAGAGTAAACTGATGACGAGACAAGGTCCTGGCCACGCATCCTTGTTATCTGTGTTTCCCCATCTTCCCCTCCCCCCCAGCCCCACGCAGTTCTGAAAGAGCATAGGCCCTAGATATAGATAGAGCATGAGTCCAATCTTGGCCTCTTTTTAACTTTTGGTTGCAAAAGTGGCTTGTCCAAAATTCACTTCTCTCAGGCTTGGCTGTCCCTCTATCTGGGTGTTTGCTGTGGGGATGACCTCAAAGGAGGTAAAAAGCAGGTTCTAGCACAGAACCTGGCCCAAAGTTGGTGCTCAATCAATGGTAGCTCTTCTCTCTCCTGACAATCCGACTCTTATCTGTCCCTGAAACGCAGGCTGCTCCAAGGGTGGGCCTGACACTGACTGAGAAAACGGATGTAGAACACCTGTCATGCATGGAGGGCTATGGAGCTTCGGACTGGGAACCCGTACGTGATCACAGTGAGTTCTGACCCTGCTTGGGGTTGTGCGGATGGGGGCAAGTCACTAAGTGCCTTGGAGTCTCCACTTCCCCATTTAGGCATCAACGATGCCTGCTTTATCAGCCATGCATCGAGACCAGGTGTGGACAAACTTCTTGTAACTTCTATGGAGCTAAATAAAAGTTAAGCTCTGCACCCTCCATGTGTGTTAACACAATCACCCATCCTGATCCATCAGGAATCTACAAGGCCATTGTAATCCATTCCTTTTCCTCATATTTCCAAGAGTTTGCTAAGATATGCCAACCCTACTTGTAGAATGTGTCTGACTCCTATTGCTCACTTCTTGCTGTTACTACCTGTATTGTACTTTTATTGCTGCTGTAGAAAGTCACCACCACAAGTTCTCAGCACCTCTCATCTCGGGCCTGCAGTGACATCCCCATGGGTGTCTATACCTCCGATGTCTCTCCACTGCCTTCCTTGGGAATAGTTAGCTTGCTAAAACAGATTGACTGGTGCTTACTATAGTGTCTGAGATATGGCAGGTGATCTGCAAACATTTTAATAGCCAAAAAAAAAAAAAAGCTTGAAACTAGTGCTTACTCTGCGTCAGGCACACTTTTAAGCCCTGTGCATATATTAACTAATTTAATCACTGCATCCACCAAATGAACGTTAATGCTGTGCCCATTTTACAGATGAGAAAACTGAGGCACTAAGATAGTGGCACACACTTAGTTTCACGGGTATTACATGGCAGAGCAAGAATTTAAGACCAGGCAGCCTAAGCCTAGAGCGCTGTGCTCATAACTACCTCACTATTATTGAGTAAAAGGATAATTGCTCCTCAGAGACCAACCATAGCCATTGCTATGATGTTATTACATAAATAACATGGATGGGAATGAGACTCAGGTGGACAAAAGCTTGAATTTTTATGCCACCCCTGTGTGACTCTGAAAAGTTACCTAATCTGCCTTTATTTCTGTTTCTTCAATTGTAAACTAGGAATGAAATTGTTGACTGCATATTTTTGTTGTGAGAATTAAGTGAGGCAATACGTAGAGAATGCTGGGGACACAGTAGGTACCAGGAAAAAGTTAACCTCTCCCTCCCTGCAGCTGTAAGTCCGAGTACTATAAAACCCATGGATACAACAATACGTCACACCCTAAAGCTGAACACAGTTTAATCACCGGATTTTTCAAGACGCTCTGCTCTGATACCACTTACCTTTCCACTCTGTCCCCTTCTGTTCCTCTTAGAATTTGGCCAATCTCAACTCATTGTCACTCTTGGAATACAATTTTATTTTTTTTATTTTTTATTTTTTTTGCCTCTGGACTTTGTTGAAATAGCTCCTTTCATCAAAAATGCTTTTCCTTGGAGTTCCTGTTGTGGCTTAGCTGCAAACGAACCTGACTAGCATCCATGAGGATGCGGGTTCAATTCCTGGCCTCGCTCAGTGGGTTAAGAATCCGGCGTTGCCGTGATCTGTGGTGTAGGTTGCAGATGTGGTTCAGATCTGGTATTGCTGTGGCTATGGTGTAGGCCGGCAGCTGTAGCTCCAATTGGACCCCTAGCCTGGGAACCTCCATATGCCATGGGTGCGGCCCTAAAAAAGGCAAAAAGACAAAAAAAAAAAAAAAAAAAAAAGCCTTTCCCATATATACCAACCCATCTCCCAATTTTTATGGACACTTTTCCAGTTCCCTCCTCTAGGCCATCTACTGTACTTTATCCATACTTTTTTTTTTTTTATACCTTTCCTAGGGCCACTTCCACAGCATATGGAAATTCCCAGGCTAGGGGTCCAATCACAGCTGTAGCCACCAGCCTATGCCAGAGCCACAGCAACGCTAGATCCGAGCCGTGTCTGCAATCTACACCACAGCTCATGGCAACACCGGATCCTTAACCCACTGAGCAAGGCCAGGGATCGAACCCGCAACCTCATGGTTCCTAGTCAGATTCGTTAACCACTGCACCACAACAGGAACTCCTATCCATACTTTTATTACACGACATGCCACCTCACGATTATACTGAGTTGCCTGTCCACCCTTCTTTTCCTCCTTTGTCTGTACAGTCCATTATTCACCTTTGTGGGTCTCAGAAGACTACTAACATGGCATTGGAGCTTTAAAAGATTTGTGCCAATGAACTGCATGTGAAAATGAGTAAGATGTAGTCCCAGTACAAAGTCCCAATAAGAAAATGGTGGTACACAGATACCCTACCTAAGGTGGAAAGTCATATGTGCCCTGTTAGAAATTCCACAATATGGCAGGGGCAGAGGGATGGGGAATGAAATTGAAAAAAAAAAAGGGCTTCATGGAGGAGATGTCTGTGTGTGTCTGTCTCAGAGAGAGGCTGTTTGGACAGATGCTAAGAGCCTTAGAAATACTGCCTAAGCATCACAGAGACATCTACTGCTAAGTTATTTTACTTTTCATGTGAGTATTTGCATTAGGGCCCAGACTTGTTCTGGAGGTGAACAGTAGACTCTTCCACCCTCCTCAGGATGAGAAAAGGTTGCAGCATTTAGGTGGGGAAGAATTTCAGTCTAGGGCTCTTAGGTTATTTGTGACTGGGTAAGAGCTGACACAAGTAGCAGTTTTCTTTGCAGAGAGAAGATGATGAAAAAACCTGCCATGGGAAAAGCATTCAGTGAATGACAGGTCAGGAATGGACTCACTTTGGGCTGTGAAGTGACAGGTGATTTTTATTTTGTTAATTTAATTTTGTTAATTTTAGCAGAATAAGCTGGTCAGCCTCTTCTGGAAGGCTAACAGTGGCTTCAGATTTATACTCCAGGAAACCTTACTTAAATTGTAGTGTGTGAGAAGAACTAGCCTGCAACTAACAGGCCACAGGTTTTCTAGGCAATCTGCTAGATGGGGATATTAAAAAAGAAATGTGACTTAGTATGGTGGGCTGCTACTGTTAAGAGTTTTTTAACCTCTTCATTATCATATGATCATTTGATAAGATTGTACATCTAACAACTTCCATTACAATATGGCTTGGAATTAGCTTGGGCAAATCCCTGTTAACGCTGAATCAGCTAGCAGGATTCTTATAGGTTTTAGGACACCATTGCTTCCTGTTTTCTCAAAGGTTCTGGAGTTCCCTGCTGGATCAGTGGGTTAAGGATCTGGCGTTGTCACTGCTGCAGTGCAGGTTCAATGGCTGGCCCAGGAACCTCTGCATGCTGTGAGTGCAGCCAAAAAGAGGGGGAAAAAAAGCCGAGGGCCCTGCAGGTTACCTGGCCAATACCAACTGCTCATAGAAGAGAAACTGCACTACCTACTCTGAAAACCCTGAGCCAGGTCTTTCGTTGGGTCAGCTTTTTTTTTTCTTTTTTTGCCATCCCAGGGCATATGGAATTCCTGGGTCGGGGATCAGATTCAAGCTGCAGTTTTGACCTACACCAAAGTTGCAGCAATGCTAGATTCTTAACTCATTGTGCAGGCCAGGGATCGAACCTTTGTCCCAGCACTCCAGAGATGCCACCAATCTCACTACATCACAGCAGGAACTTCTGGGTCGACTTTTTGATATCAAAGTTTTGACTTCTGTTGGGTTCAGATTCCTATGTACAACGATGAGTCAGAGAAGTGAGTTACCTTGCAGATACAGTATGAAAAATTAAGATGATGGTTTTAAGAAGTCATTCTGCATGTAATATATGGGCTGGGGGTTCATGATACATATGCTGATAAATTCTTTGGCAAAGTTTCCTGGGATAATGGAAAGAGCATGGAGTAAGAGTCAAAAGATCTCAATCAAGTCACAGCTTTACTCATCTTAGTTACATTGGGCTATTGCCATCTAAGCACCTAGAAATTTTTCTGAAACCAGGTAAGGGTGGAAAGAATAGTGAATGAATAAGTATCCCTTAACTCTTCTGAGTCCTGTGTTCATCAACTATATAACAAGGTGAGAAAAAACTATATTACGAGGTGAGAATAAATATATACGAAGTATTGGTAAATTGTCAATTCACTACAACATGCTCTTCTCATTATCTATACTTCCAATATTTTATTAAATGCAAAGGTAAGAGAAATCACAAGCAATAACACAGACAAACTTAACCAATATTTTAAAGGGTCGCAAACCTTTATGGAACTGGCCATGCATTCAGAAGCGTCATTTCCATTGGATCATGTTAAAAATAATTTGGGGGGATGGAAGTTAAACAATTCCTAAGATTTTCTCCTAAAATGTCAGCCCTGAGTGAGATTTATGTCTCTGGAACACTTGGCAGGGAACCCCTATGCTGACAACCAGACAGGCATGGCCACCTTCTATTTCTATTTCTGGGACTCCAGGATAGAAGACAGGACACACAGCTTGAACCTCTCACAATTCTGTTTGTGGAAGGGAAGCAGCATGGGGTGAACCATGGAGTCTCATGCTGGGGTGACCGTTCAGGTTTGTTTGCACCTCCTGCCAGACAGACAGAACATCATCTTTTTGCCTGAGGCAGCAGTGCTAACAATTTGCAATCCTTGGATCCTGGACATCATTCTTAGAGTCAGGGAGACTTCACAGAATCTGGTGACTTAACCTGAGTCCATTTACTTAACATTAAATGGTCACCTTGTAGGACACCCCCCCCCCCCCGGTTGTGACATTGTGTTAGAAAAAAGCATCCACTTTCAAAATAGACTCTCTGCAGGTAATATGGGTCAGCTCAGTCTATTATTAGTTCTGCTTTGCAGTGACCACAAAGGGAGTCTAAACTCACTTTTTTGGACCTTTGAATCCTGCAGGCATGTCCTCACCAAAGACCCCCAACCCCCACCTGCTGCCATGGTGATAAACAGAACTGATCCAGGGTTGTCAGTGCAACAACTACCCAGTACCCCATTCTTCCAGAAGCTTCAATACTTCTGCTGACAAATTGAGACAATTCTTCCCCTTCAGAGATAGTCTGTCAATGATGGAAGGTCACAATAAAGGGCAATAAGATATATGAACCCCAAAACAGTGTTTTCAGACAAACTGATGGTATCATGAGAGTCTATTGCCCTAGTCTGTAATTTGAAAGCATGTTCTAAGATGGATAGGACCAGGGAACAAGATAAAAGGCAACAGTTTTAAACCTGGGAAATCTCTTCTTTAGACAAGTGAAATATTTGCAGAATCTGTTACTATGGAGCAGACTAATTATAATATGCTGATAGAATTCCCCTTGAAATGTTCATGGCTTATGGACAGCAAAATGTCCTGCAGAACAAATTATCATCTTGTTTCAGCATGGGTAGAAATGGTAGGAGTCATCTGTACTATAAGGACTAGAAAAATGAATTCGAATAAGATTTGGGAATGTTAAAAAATAGGAGTCCAAGTCCTCCAGGATGCTATATTAAGAAAATAATAGGAGTTCCCATTGTGGTTCAGTGGTTAACGAGTCCAACTAGGAACCATGAGGTTGCAGGTTCTATCCCTGGCCTTGCTCAGTGGGTTAAGGATCTGGTGTTACTGTGACCTGTGGCATAGGTTGCAGACGCGGCTTGGATCCCAAGTTGCTATGGCTCTGGCATAGGCTGGCGACTATAACTCTGATTCGACCCCTAGCCTGGGAACCTCCATATGCTGTGGGAGTGGCCCAAGAAATGACAAAATGACAAAAAAAACAAAAACAAAACCCAATAATAGCTAAGAAAATGAGAACAATTTCTCCCCTCAAAACTCACATCCTATCCCATTTACTTCTCCCTTATTATTATTATGTTATTCCTCACTGGGGCAATTTTCAGTGCTAAGGAGCCACAAACAAAAGTGACAGAAACAATAATGGTTAAAAGAGGAAGACTATGAAAACATGAAAGAAAGAAGAACCAGAACATGTTTACAGGCATTTAAAAGCACACAGACGAGGAGTTCCCATTGCGGCTTGGTGGGTTAAGAACCCAACCAGTATCCATGAGGATGCGGGTTTGATTCCTGGCCTTTTTTCGTGGATTAAGGATCTGGCATTGCCACAGGGGTGGTGTAGGTTGCAGATGTGGCTCAGATCCGACATTGCTGTGGCTGTGGTATGGGCCAGCAGCTGCAGCTCTGATTCAACCCCTAGCCTGAGAACTTCCATGTGCCACAGGTACAGACTTAAAAAGGAAAAAAAAAAAAAAAAAGGGCAGATAGACAAGAGTTGACCACTGAGCAATCCAGCCCTTTCTGAAGACTCTGGAAGTAAGTTTCTCAAGTCAGAAGGAAAGCATAGCCCCAAATACATAGCCAGAAGTACCACCAATTATAACCCACCAATATAACAGAATGTCCAAATGCTTCCTTGAAGCTAAGCAGCCCTTCTCTAACCACAGCATTTGTTAGGAAGTTGATTAACTTAAGTCTTACAAAAGCCCCATGTTGGAAGAACTATGATTGAAAGGCCCTGGCACTTACTAGGGCATCTCTCCTCCTCCTCTGTTGGCTGCTCCTTCTCTGGCTTGGGAGGCCCTCTGATTTTATACACCAAGGCACGGAATTTTCCAGTCCAGGATACGTCCTCTTCTTCCTCTTCCTCTTCCTCCAAGGGAACCCCTAGGAAGACACAGAACAGAGTGACGACCTCAAATGGTATATGAAACCAACATATGATTGAAAGAACACAGAAACACTGCTTTCCACTCTTCGGAACTTTCTGAAGATACTATAGACAGCCTCCCATAAATATGTATCTATATAATATCTTTCGGCAAGTATTTTTTTTAAAAGATAATTTTCTGTATACAAGAACATCAGGTAATTTCAATCCTAAGACTTAACTTTTTCTAACCTAGATCCAAAATGGGCTCTAGAATGTCCAGAAAGAAAGAGTTAACCATGAGTAACTTCACGTGAAAAAAATCATCTTTTATCCACACGTTCCTCAATCCACCCACATACAAGCAGCAAAAATACTGAGAGCTACTGAACACTGGCAGGTACGTACGAAAGTAGGGAGGACTAGTTTATTTTTATTTTTTATTTACTTTATTTTATTTTATTTTAATTTTTGTCTTTTTGCCATTTCTTGGGCCGCTCCCGCGGCATATGGAGGTTCCCAGGCTAGGGGTCCAATCGGAGCTGTAGCCGCCGGCCTACGCCAGAGCCACAGCAATGCAGGATCCGAGCCGCGTCTGTAACCTACATCACAGCTCACGGCAACGCCGGATCCTTAACCCACTGAGCAAAGGCAGGGATCGAACCTGCAACCTCATGGTTCCTAGTTGGATTCATTTCTACTGCGCCACGATGGGAACTCCTATTTTTTTAAGTTTATATGATTTTTATTTTTTTCCATTATGGTTGATTTACAGTGTTGTGTCAATTTCTACTATGCAGCAGAGTGACCCAGTCATACATACATACATATATATATATATTTTTTTTTTCTTTTTTTCACATTATCCTCCATCATGTTCCATCACAAAAGACACTCACGGACTTGGAGAATAGACTTGTGGTTTGCTGAGGGGGAGGGGGAGGGAGTGGGATGGACTGGGAGTTTGGGGTTAATAGATGCAAACTATTGCATTTGGAGTGGATAAGCAATGAAATCCTTCTGTATAGCACAGTGAACTATATCTAGTCATTTGTCAGGGATGACTAGTTTAGAATTCTTAAGGGCAGACGTGCCCATACCTACATCCCTGCAGAAGCTAAAAAGCAAAGGGAATCAGAATCTTGGCTCAGGTGGGAGCAGAGTCTCAACTATCTGACTTTAGGTAAATTGGGAGAGGTTTATATGAAGATCAGTTCTTTTCCTTCCTTCTTCAGAGACCCAGTTCCCTCTCTTAGAGCTCAGCAAAATTTCTTACAGGTAGAAGGAGTTTCAGTCCTGTATTATACCAAGATGATGTCCTGTAGCTTCTCTGACCCAAATAGTTTGGAGAGAATCATCTCTTGGACAATTAGTATTGTTACTTTATTTTTTGTTCATTTAAAAAATTACAGTTGATTTACAATGTTTTGTCAATTTCTGCTGTATAACAAAGTGACCCAGTCATACATATGTACGTTCTTTTTATCCTCCATCATGTTCCATCGCATGTGGTCGGATATAGTTCCCTGTGTTATACAGCAGGATCGCATAGCTTCTTTTAAATAGAAAATTAACTTCACAACCCTCTACTAGCTTCTAAGCAAGGAACTATGAACAGACTTGTCTTTGATAAAGTTCTTGTCTTGGGAGCTCACCACAGTGAAGGAGAAGGTCCTCGTGGAAGTCGTACAGCTCCTCCCGGATCTCTTCTGGACACGGGCAGTTCTCTCCCAGTTGAAAGTTAAGAAGCATGTTGATCTTTGAGGGCCCAAAACAAAACAAAAAGGGTGAGTTGGTTCTCAACATCTCTCCAAATAACTCAGATCCAATCTTAGACACCTAACATTTCTGCAAATTTCATTTAACTCATTTTTCTCCTTTTTGGGTAAAGATGGCCAACACTTAGAAATAGTTTTCAGGAGTTCCTATTGTGGCTCAGTGGGTTAAGGACCCAGTGTTGTCTCTGTGAGGATGCAGGTTGGATCCCTGGCCTTGCTCAGTGGGTTAAGGATCTGGCATTGCCACAAGTTATGATGTAGGTCACAGATGCTGCTCGGAGCTGGTGTTGCTGAGGCGGTATGTAGCCTAGGCCTACAGCTGAAGTTCCCGTTCAACCCTTGGACTGGGAAGTTCCACATGCCACAGGTGTGGCTACAAAAAGGAAAAAAAAAAAACCTAGTTCTCACTTGTTTTCTGATTATAAAGGTAATTTGTCAATTAAAAAAAATTGGAGAATACTTAAAGAAGAAAATTTACTGAGTTCTCACCACCCAAAGATAGCTACTGCTAAAATTTTAGTTATTGTCTTTATGTATGCTGATTGAGATCACAATCTAAATAAACTTTTTTGAATCTCAATTTTTCCACCTAATTTTCTCGAGCATTTAATTTTCTGTTAAAGATCAGGTGCTCTGCATTTCATTATATGGATGAACAGCAATTTATGGAAAAAGTCTAAAATTAATGATCTGCTATGAAATATTTAAGTTGTTCTCCTTTTTTTAATCCTTGTAAATAAAGTTGGTTGGAATTTCCTTTTACATAATTTTTGTTCACATCTCTGATCATTTATTTTGGATAAACTCATTTAAGCACAATGCCTGGATCAAAAGGTTTGCATGTTTTAATGGATTTTGATGCGAACTGCCAAATTGCCCTCCAGAAAGCTCACGACAATTTGCATTATTACCAAATTTATACAAAAGTATGTATTACTTTGCCATTTCCATTACAATAAAGAGAGTTAACATTTTCAAATATTTTCCAATTTAATGGGTAAAAAAATGTATCCATGTTGCTTTAATTTGCATTTAATTGGTGAGGTTGAACTTTATTTTTCCACACAGGGCTGTTTTTATGTCCTAGTTTGTAAATTTCCCATCTATGTTCTTCCTCCATTTTCTGTTGTGGGATGATCTTTTTAAAAATTAACCAACGATGGCTTTGACCATCTCTAGATAACTTTTGGTAATACATACTCCAAATGCATTTCCCAGTTTTTAGTGAGCTTTTAATTTTGTTTACAGAATTTTTGTTGACACAGAGGCTTAACATTTTGCAGCCGGTCTATCATCTTTTTCCTTTACAATTTTGTATCAGAGATTCTCAACTGCTTTTGTTCCATAGATCACTCAGACAGTCTGGTGAAGCCCATGGATTTTTTCCCTCAGATTAATATTTTAAATACCTAAAATGAAATATAGAGGCTTGCCAAGAGAAACAATTCTTCTGAAATCTAGTTATCAAGATCATAAAAACAAATCTGTGATATAGTAACATATATATTTATTAACTCTTTAGACAAAAAGGCCCAGCAGCAGCTTTCACATCCAAGCTGTGATCTTGCAGTAGTGGTGAATGCAAATGATATTTAAGGTATTACAATCACTATAATGCGATATGAAAAAATATGCAATTTCTGTGGGTGACAAAGTCAGGTGTCTGTTTTGCCGCCCACATCAATAATTAAAGAAATGCTATTAGAAATGAATGAAAAGTTGGTAAAAACAAAACTGTCATTTTCCCACTCAGATTCCTGAATGTCTAAATTCTTTCACAGACCCAGGACCCCAGGTTAGTGAATATCTGAAGACGCTAAAATAATAACTAGAGGTAATCTTGTCCCTTTTGCTGCATCAGGCAGGGTGACCCAAACACCAGGCCAAGGGGGTATTTGCACCTTCTGTTTAGGATTTCCAGGTTAAAAAGAATTTATAATCTCTTTTCTTTAACTACGAACTTTATTTAACACTATTAGAAAGATTCTTATTCAAAGCTTCTACTGCGAGCATTTTTTTGGGGGGAGACGGTAGAAGTATTGTTGTAATAAAATAATATCCATAAAACAGAAAGGAAAAGTAATTTTTGTGGTTGTCCCACAATGTTCAATTATGATAATTATTACTATTATTTTCTCATTCTCTTTCAGATTATTTTCTCACATAGATTATCACAGAATATTGGGTAGCGTTCTCTGTGCTATACAGCAGGTCCTCGCTGGCCATTCCACATACCTCAGTGTGCACTGTAACAGCAATATATATTGATGGTTGTTTATTATGTAAAAATGAGATCTGAAGATCTGCTTCCAGAAACAGAAAGTTAATTTCTTTACTGAAAGGTCTTTCCTGGGATGGAACACCTAGAAAGCAAGTGCCCCACCAGCCCTCAGGGCATAACACTGAAAGGGGAGGGAGCTGAATTTTCTGCTGAAGGTCATACCTTGTAAAGACGCCCTTTTCAAAGTGAAAGGCTTGCTGACCATGCTTGGCTAATTTGCCAACAACTGCTAGACTAATCTTAGTTTTACCTACTTTTGGACTTAGTTACATCCCTTAAGTATGTTTTATTTTTTTCCATCTTTCTGAATAGTATATGGATTTAGGGCTGAAAACCTCTATTTCATCCTCCAAGGTTACAGAAGAATGAGGCAATCATCTCACTGTTTTACAAGTCTAATTCCTATGTATCCTATTTTCCAAGTGATTTTGCATTGCTAGGCCCTGAAATGGACTGAAATCCTCCATATCCTTTGTTGATACTACATTCTTAATGATTTGGAAAGTTCTATGGGTAAGTTCCTCCTAGAAATGAACACTCTGGGAGGGATGGCAGATGGGACAGCTGAGTTTGGTAACAGTGCCCCTTCTTTTATTTCATTTCTAGATCAGCAGCACCGGCATCACCTGGAAACATACCAAACATGCACATTCTCAGGCTTTTCCTTAACTCCACTTAATTAGAAACACTACAGGTGGGAACAGCAATCTGTGTGTCATTAAGTCTTCCAGGGATTCTGATGTTTGCTCAAGAATCACTAGCCTAACACATTGGAGAAGAATTTCTTGAAAACATTTCTGAAATGGGTCTGCAATGACTATTCAGAAGATTCTCTAGAAGGCTATAGGAGAACATGATGGTGGGTCCAGAGGATGGCAGAAGAGAAGGTAAGGAAGCAAAGGGGAGAAAGACAGGGTGGAGCCAGCATGGCCCTTCCAGGAGCCAGGATCATGAGCAATGCATCTATAAGGATAGATGGATGACCCAATCCTGGCTGGGTTAAGGAGATGCCAGAAAACATGCATAAACTCTATTCCCTGGCTCACTGACATAGGTCATAAAACATGGCATGAGGCAAATGCAAATACCTTTGACACTAAAACTAATGATAGCTCATCGTCCTTACAGAATGTTTATGATCTGATGGGTTTCCTGCTAAGCAATCTAAGTGAATTATCTCATGGGATCCTCATAAACATTATCCACATTTTGCAGACTGAAGAAGCAGAGACAGAGAGAAGAACTGTGCTAGAGACTAAACAGTGAGTGATGGGGGAGCCAGGGTGGGAGCCAGGGTCTGAAGCCAACACCGGTATTGTAATCACCACATCATCTGCCTTCCCATTTTTCACAAACACGAGTCAGCATCTGCCCAGCAAAAGAGGAGATCTTCACACCTGTTGCCAGCCTAAAAGCAGCCTGACAACATTTGTAAAGCCTTCAAGAATCATTCATACTCATGACATTTTCCTCAGCACAGCACAAAGGCTCTGCTCCCATCAATCCACAGGGCCTCTGCATCTTGCCTCTAGCAAAGAGATGATGAGCTCTGTCTGCTCTTTATCAAGGCCAGTATCAGTCAAGGGAATCTATGAGTTTCATTTTAAAGCCAACAATAACTATCTGTCACCTATAAAATAGGCTTTAGGAAAGTTAATTGGGCTACATTGTGGTTGCGTCATGAATATAAAAGCGTGGTAATTATACTGACAACAATTTATGGATAGGCTGCTTATTAAGTATATATAAGATCCAAAGGTTTGGTTTCAGAGGAAGAAAATGAATTTCTTCACTGAAATATCTATCTTCTCTTTTGAACACTGAAGGAGCTGTGTCAAGCAGCCTGCAGGATACACGTGAGTAGCTAAGCAGGGCGACAAATGGAAAACTATTATTTCACAAGATGTCCTTCTCTGGTCGGCAAGTTTCTCACCAGGATTTTAATTTTTTTCAAAGCAGCCTTTCTGTCTGGTCAAGGCTGACTATAATGTGGGTACCACCAATAATGAAGATGACACATCACAGAGGACACACTTTCTCAGGCCCAGAGGTGGGGGATGCTTAGAGGGGGTCTCCATCACTATGTGATGAGCTTTGGGTGCTTGGATGTGGAAGACCATGCAGGGCACCTGCTCTCATGAGTCGGGAAATGCTGACCGTATTCTGTTGATCTCTGATGGAAAGCAGTGAATTCTGGAAGAACTGGACAGAAATTCTTCTAAGGGTGCTGGATATTGATCTGGACTTTGACTCACTGATGGGGTGCTGGCACAAGGGAACGAGGTAGGGAAAGACACCTGGACCCACGTGCTTTTGGAAGATTATTTTCCCACCCAAGACAGATGTCATTTGTCTCAGCATAGGACTAGCCTGCTTCCTAGCCAGCATCTTTCTATCTCCTGCTCTCTTGTGGCTGCCTCTTATCCTAGCATATAATGGCTTCATGTACTCTGCATTGTAGGGTTCAATTTCTTCCTAGGAATGGGATGGAGGATCAGGAGGGGTTCTCACCTGCTCCTGTGGGGGTGAGCGGAACTCCCTGGTCTTCCGGGCGGTCAGGGCTGCAGACATGTTCAGGGCCTGCATGAGCTCATTGTAGCGGAACTTCTGATTTGCCTGGAGCTTGGAGACATAAATGTCACCAAATGCCACAATGGCCTCCACCCGGTGCTGCAGCTCACAGTCACAGAGATAGCTGAGGAGTTCACACATCTGCAAAAGTGTACACACATGAGAACATAATAATACTTCACGTACAGGAATGAAGCAGCTGCCACCCCCATTTTACATACGGTAATACTGAGACCTAAGGAACAGAAGATTTAAGGAACTTTCCCAGTGTCACACAGTAACCATTGAGCTGTTACTGGAATTCAAGTTGGCCATTACTGGGTTACATTGGATTAGTACTTGGACCCGGAACCCAGCTCTTCACTGCAGAGGCTAGAGAACAACAGGAGAACCAGCTCACTAAAGACAGGGCACATCTGCCTGTACAGAGAACAGCATCTGTAGGAGAGCATTCTCCTAGGGCTCTAAGCTCAGTACAGAAACCACCTGTCTGCACTGGCTTCTTTCTGACTTCTCCCAGCTCTGGATAATGGGAACGTGAGACTTCCGTTTCTGTTCCCATCTTCCATTGTTTTTGTTTATTGGTACGGCTTTTCTTTGATCAGTTCTTTAGGATGGTTATAACTGAGCTTATCGCCATTAAAAGTTATGCTAATAATGAAAAACTACAGCCATGACTTATTGAGTGCTATTTGCCAGACTTTGTTCCAGGCATTTGCCATACTTGATGTGTGTTTCTCCCATTTTTGCTAAAGGACAAGTTCTATTAACCCATCTTCTTAGCCCCTCACAGGTGACTGAAGGATACTCTGTGGCGTGTCCGGGCGCAGACAGGGCCCCTGGTGGTGGGGTGCTGTCACCAAGCAGGACAGTTTCTGCACACCTCTGCTCCAGGTAAACTGGGACCCAGAGCTTGTGCTTGTCCTACTTATGATTACAATTACAGCATTTTATTAAAAATTATGTGAGTCAATGAAATAGGAAAACTAGGTTAAATGACTAGGAAACATCACTGGAAAGTAAGTTTTTTTTTTTTTTTTAAAGATGCTAAAATAGAGTGTGAATTAGAAAACTATACAAAATTGGGGGAAATGATAAAAATCTAGAAGCATTTTGCATTCAGGTTGCCTCCCACTTACCTCTGAATCTGTAGTCTACCCTAAAGACCCCACACTGGCAGTCGTAGATGGTGTGTGACAGGTGTCACCCATAGAAAAGAGAGGACTCTCCATGCCAGTCTGGGGCTCATTAAAGAAAAGATCTTTGCCCTCCATCAAAAGAGTACATTTCTATGTTTTAATAAAATACTGATGGTATATATATGAAATTCATTATGCTTCTCCACTATATTCAACGTTTTGATGAACCGACCGCCTACCAATCCCACTATAGCTTCAACTATGGATTACATAGTTATATTTTAAGATAAAATAGATTTCAAATCACATTTTATAAAAAGACATCTTAATATTATGTTTTCTTATGTCATCATCCACATTTTACAAATCATAAAATGAAGGCTGATGGGCAACTGATTTGGCAAATTTATTTAGCTAATAAGTGGCTGAGGAATAGGAACTGAAATCCAGGGGTGCCTGAGCCAGGCCCACGCTACTGAGACAAATTTTTCTCTTTATTTTCATTTATCTCTTCTCACTGCATAGGAGATAAAGTCACCATCACCTTCGTTGCATCCCTTATATCAAGCATAAGACTATGTTTTAGGAAACACTGATATTCCCCAAGTGATTCCAAGGGAGCAGCTCTAAGTGAGCAGGACTCAGCTCAGGTGGCATTTTCTCTGAATGCCCGGGTAGCAGGTCCATGACGGGGAGTACAGCAACAAGTGAGAGCAGGTGACCAGTGTGTCATACTATAAGTCAGTTCCTTTGGTCTTCTCCACAGCCAAAGGCTCCTCCCTGTGTCTGGACAACAGCTCACAAATGAGCCCCCCCGCCTTTTTTTTTTTTTTTTTTTTTTTGTCTTTTCTAGGGACCCACCCATGGCACATGGAGGTTCCCAGGCTAGGGGTCTAATCGGAGCTGTAGCTGCCGGCCTACACCAGAGCCACAGCAATGCAGGATCCGAGCTGCGTCTGTGACCTATACCACAACTCACAGCAACACCGATCCTTAACCTACTGAGCAAGGCCAGGGATCGAACCCACAACCTCATGGTTCCTATTGGATTCGTTAACCACTGAGCCATGATGGGAACTCCCACAAAGGAGCCCTTTAGCCCCAATGAGATAAGATCAGAGCAAATCCCACACTGGTGTCAGATAAACAATTCTAAAGCCTGTGCCTTATTGACGGGGCTGGAATTCTTGCTTTGGTTTGGGGAGACTTAGGGAAGACCTTCCAGCTTAAAAACAAGCAGGACAAATGAGCCTCCCCAGGAGCATCTCTGCCACACTCCACTTTTAGGCCAGCGTCCACCATCCTGGCCTCACCACCAGGCTGCAATCTCCCTCCCCCAGCTCTGTCCAAGGGTGGGATGCCCACTGCCTGGAGTTACCTGCAGCTTGACCGACTCCGGTAATCGAGTCTGCAACAAGCCTTTGACAGGAGCCTCCTTGTTGGCCTTTTCCCCAGCCTCCACCGCCTTCTCTTCCACCTGGGTCACCTCCTCCTTCTCTGCGCCCTCCTCTGACTCCCCACTGTGCTCCCCGAACACGGAGGGATCGATGAGGAGGAGGATCTGCCGAACATCGTCATCGTCGAACACCCCCATGACCAGCAGGGTTCCGATGAGCTTCAGCACAGGCACGAACTGGAACTCCACTGACCCCCCGACAGGGTCCCGGATGTGGGCTCCGCTGCACTGCACCGCCTCGGTCAGCATGCTCAGCGCCTTCGTCTTGAGAAGCTCCAGGGGGATCTCAGGGCTCTGCTTCTGGTGCTCCTCGCCCGTGGCGACAAAGCAGGGGGTGGAGAACCTGAACCCCGGCTTGAGGCAGGTTCTCAATCCCACCCCAGGGAGCCCATGCCTCTTGGACTCGTCCGGGTATAGGCGGATTTTCCTGGTGGCGCTGGCGATGGGGATGATGTATTCATTCTTCATCATCAGCTTCCTCTCCTTGGCGCTGGCCAGGTGGATGCTGATGAGCAGGTCGTAGAAGCCGGAGCGCAAGAGGCCGGGGAGGTACTTGTTGTCAATGGAGTGGAGCAGCTGGGAGAGGTCCACGTGGCTGCACAGTGCATAGGCCACCCGGTTGTTTCCCAGGGCACACACGGCGCTGTAGAGTCTCAGCGTGTGGTAGTGGAACCGCATCAGGTCCTCCTGCTCGCAGAGCTCCAGGATGTCCACACACCTGAGGAGGAGACAGGGAGGAAGACGTGCCAGAATTCAGTGGCGTGTTTACCCTCTGAATCCCCAGGGATTTCCCTTGACCCAGTGAAGGCAAGGATGTGGGGGGAGGGGGGAGCCTGCTGGAGTCTTTGCCCCACTTTCTCTTACAGGTTATGATTCCTCTCCTAGTTCTGTCCACATTCCAGCTCCTGATAACCCACCATTTCTAATTATAAGGGTCTCAAAAGCCGGTAAGAGACTTTACAGACACTAGCTTACCCAAGCCTCTATTATCAGGGAAAACCCACAAATCTCAAAACTGAAAACCATCAGGGAAATACTGCATAATAACCTACATGGGAAAAGAATTTGAAAAGGAATGGAGAGTTGTCTATGTAGTCACTTTTCTGTACACCTGAAACTAATACAACTTTGTAAGTCAAATAACTCCAATTAAAAAATAAAAAGCTGATGGAATTCCCACTGTGACTCAGTGGAAACAAAACTGTATGCATGAGGATGTGGGTTCAATCCCTGGCCTTCCTCAGTGGGTCAGGGATCCTGTGTTGCCATGAACTGTGGTATAGGCTGGCATAGTCAGTTTCCGATCTCCATCCTGATTTTAGAGGTGGCTTTGATCCTGCGTTGTTGTGGCTGTGGGGTATGGCAGGAGCTGCAGCTCTGATTCAACCCCTGGCCTGGGAACTTCCATATGCTGCGGGTGTGGCCCTAAAAAGCAGAACAAACAAAAAAATCATACAGGCACATGACAGGTGACTTGGTCCTCTTATCTGTAGGCTTGGGGAGATCCTGTTTCCTGATGTAAGAGCCTCTCAAAAGATGTCGCCAAAGCCCTCCATCAATCTACCACCTGTGTCATCTGCATAATCTTCAGATGACACCATCGTCCATGGGGCCTTCCTTCGCCTGAAATCACACATACACACCCCTGCACTCTTGTCCAGAGAGGACACACTTTCCAACCTGAGATGAGCTGGCATAGTCAGTTTCTGATCTCCATCCTGATTTTAGAGATTTCTTTGCCCTGTACTATGCCCTCGTGTTTGGGGGCCCAGAGCACAGGCTCTGATCTTTGCTGAGACTTTCCATTGTGTCTTACTCCTCACTGTGGATCTGAGGACCATTTGCAATTGGCTAACTTGGCTGGACTCCTGGTCTCTTCTGCTCCCTCCCTACACTAGCCTGTCCCGCTGCTGCCCAGGACCCAGGGGGACACCTAAATGGGAGCTACACGGGTGTCAAAAACCTCTGCTCTCTATTACTTTATTATTTTAGTCCAAGAGATCAAGGGGTAGTAAATATTCATAAAAATAAAATCTATTCTTACCATATACATAAACTGAACTAGATTTTACCTACCCAATTTCATCCCCCTCCCAGCAATCCTTTGGGTGGGTATTTATCTCATTGTATCAATGAGGATTCTGAGGCCTGGGGTACATGAGTTATTCATGCAAGGCCTCAGAGCCAGGAAGTGGTAGGGCTGGAATTAAACCTAAGCCATAATCCAAGAGCACCTCTTAAAGAGGAGGGATCAGGAGGCTAACTCTTGGTTCTCCAAGCAAGCCAGACATGCCTCATTCTTCCCCTTCTTGCCATCAATAACATACATTTCTGGGTCACACTGGGGTCTTTGATTAAAGGCATGGGAATGTTCCTGAATGCAGGTGCCCAGAGCTGCAGTGAAAGAAAGCAGGCACATCACTGTGAATATCCTGCTGATTTTGAGTGAATAATGCAAACGGGGAAAGGGAAAAAGAGAAACCAAGGCTCCAGGGCAATCAGCAGTCATCTTGGGACCTTGGCCAATGAGAATGCTCTCCGTTCCCTTCTGGGCTCACTGGGCCCTGCCTCCCTGCCTCCCAGGCTTCCCCTTCCTCCGTGGGCCCCTCCACTACCTGTTCTCCTCAGGGATGTGCAGCGCCATCATCTGCAGGGGCTCCAGGCACTGCACCATCCAGCCGTGGCGCTCGCTCACCCGCTCCATCTCCACTTTCAGGAAGCTGTTGGGCATGCGGCTCCAGAGCACGGGCTGGATGGTCTGGACGTCCAGCCGAGGCGGGCACTGTGGGACTGGGTTCTTCTCTTCGCTCTTGAATATGGCTGCCGACAGGGGCATGGCATTCTGGAGCAAAGCAGTAAGGCATTGGAGAAGGAAACACACGTGCAACCCAGAGACCCTCTGTGGCTGGGCAATGAGCCTAGCTCCCACTACCCACCAGGAGGAGGATACATTAAAGAGAGAGGTATATGTAGGGACCAGTGAGGGCTTTACCAGCATCAATTAAGACCTGACATAATGGGTTCTATGAGCATTCATTAATTTTTTTTTAAGCACCCAACAGAAGTGGGGGAAGGGGAAAATGGGAACCTATGCTGTGTTGTATGAATTTTACAGGCAAGTACAGAGGTTTAGGGGGTATATGAGAAGCAAGAAGGGACAGATCCCCAGTTTTATTAGGTCTGAACTTCCCCCCACAATGGTCAGTGCACCTTCTCATGTCACAGCCATTGGACGGGGAGACGGAGAAATACCTTCAGCTTCCCGAGTTCGAACTGAAACAATGAAGTGCTCGTAGGCTGCAGGAAGACTGCTGGAAACACTTTGGTATTGGGCTCCACCTGGAAACCAAAACAAAGCCAGAGGTTTGCCCAGAATTCTAAAATCACAGGCAGCTAGGTCATGGCTATTTCTTTTTTTTTTTCTTTGTCTTTTTGCTATTTCTTGGGCCGCTCCCACGGCATATGGAGGTTCCCAGGCTAGGGGTCGAATCGGAGCTGTAGCCACGGGCCTACGCCAGAGCCACAGCAACGCGGGATCCGAGCCGCGTCTGCAACCTACACCACAGCTCACGGCAACGCCGGATCCTTAACCCACTGAGCAAGGGCAGGGACCGAACCCGCAACCTCATGGTTCCTAGTCGGATTCGTTAACCACTGCGCCACAACGGGAACTCCAGGTCATGGCTATTTCAATCAACGCCCTCACTCCAGGTTGAGCTGAAAGAGGACAGTTAACTGGCTGCTCACTCTCCACTGCTCAGACGTCTCAGAGACGGGGTACCTGCTGGTCGTTGTTGTCACGGCTTCCCACCTTCCACGTGCCCTTCCTTCTCCAGGCAGGGCTCAACAATCTCCCATCCTTTCATTTTCTCTTTTGGGGAACCGAAGCCAGCAGCTTTCTCTAGGGCACAGGAGGACAGTCCCAGTGTGGGGGGCTACCAACTTGCTACCAAAGGCAGTGGCTGCTCTGGTCACAGAACAAGGTAAGGCGCTGGCCCTTTGCAGAGCATGGGGACCCCGGCCCACGGGCAGCACCACCACCCATCACTCCTGCCCATGGCAGGTGATACATGAGGGTGGTGCAGTGACTTCAGCGTTACTTCTGAAGGCACCAGGATGTTGGTCATGCAAGCCTGGGGGACTTGGAGCAGAGCATCCCAACCTTGGTACTATCGACATCGTGGGCTGGGTAAGTCCCATGTGGGGCTGTCCTGTGTGATGCAGGCAGCTGACATCCTCAGACTCTGCAGACTAAGATGTCAATTGTACTCCTCCCGCCCCTGCCCACCTCAGTCAGGACAATCCCAGATGTCTCCAGAGGTTGCCAAATATCCCTGGAAGGAAGACGTGCCCCCACGTGAGAGCCTGCTTTGCAGGCAGGGACCACACGGTGCTTCCCTGAAGTAATATTAAGAGGCTGCCCCTTCCCCCACCTCCCGAGCCTGTCTCTTCCCTCAAAACTGCCCCCCTCTTGCTGGGTCCCTCCGCACTTCTCTCCATTCCGTCCTCACTCATTATGATTCTAGTTCTTATACTAAATGGTGCAGGATTTACCAACGGCCTTTTAGCTGCCACTTAGATGAGGCACGTGGATTTATTTATTTATAACACCAGGGCCTCTACTTATTACTGGCTCACTTTGATGTAGGGCCTTTGATCAGATTCAGAGGGACTATAGAAGAAGAAAAGTGACTTTAATTCCATCAACCGAAGTCCTCTGCCTTTAAGCAAAGTCAGACATTGGGCCATTCTTGCAACTCTTCTGACCAATTAAATTAGGGGATGCTGTGTATTTTGAGTGTACCCTAAAGTACTGCCCAATGGGTCACCTCCTTGCGTAATCCCTATCCTCAGACCAGGGTCTTGTTTTGAGCCAGCAGAGTATGGCAAAAGCGAAAGGACTGTCACTTCCTTGCTTAGGTTACATTGTATAAGATTTCCTCCAGATAGCCATGGAGAAGCAAACTGCCCTGCTGTAAGAGAGCCATGTGACAGGAGGTTCCAGGGGTTCTCCTGGGGCAGAGAGTGTTTGGCCCCTGGCTTCAGCCAGCAAGAACTGGAGCCCTAGTTCTACAAGCACAAACTGAAAGCTGCCATAACTACGTGAGCTTATGGAAAGGACCCTAAGCTCCAGAACAGAATGCAGTTTGGCCGAGACCCTGACTGCAGCCTTACGAGATGCAGAGCAGAGGACCCAGCTAAGCTGTTCCCTGACTCTTGAGCCATGGATATGGCAGGACAATAAATGGATGCTTTTTTAAGTCACTGAGTTTGTGGTAATTTGATACGAGGCAATAAAAAATGAATATAGCAATTTTCCTTTTTTGTCAGGGTATTTGTTACAGGCTTCTTTTAAATAATGAACTTCCTCAATGCATTTCGATGTAAGACTTGTAAACACACATTTTTATGGTTGGAAGTGACTTAAAAGAGTGTGTGGTCCAATGCTATCATCTGTTCACTACAAAGAGGCCAGACTTGTTAAACCCCAGGCTTGCACCCAGCACATGTCACTCCAGCACTGAAGTGGGCTTACATTTCAGTGAAAATATTTACTTCACACCTGATGCTTTACATACCCATGGATGACGTGAAGGGGAAATGCCTGTAAAATCAGCATGAAAGGGGCGGGGGGGACTGCCAGAACTGCCTGGATCTGTCTGAAATAAACTTTGTTCAGGACATCCAACAATTATTTAGTGTCTATCCTATACCTGGCTTTGTGCCAGGCTCTGGGTTTACAAAGGGGAGAGACACATGTGGGAGGTTCTGATTTGACGCCGTTGTGATTTTGGTCATAGGGCAAGAGTCATCGCTGCGCTGGGCCCAGATTTTTCAAATACCCAGAACATAACATCTAGGACAATGTGTGAACCCCGAGTCATTGCAACTTGAGGCCAGCAGAGGTTTGGTGGCCTCAGTTTGCAAACTTGAAAACTTTACCTGGACCAGCCAGAAGCCCACCAGTCGGTGCTCAAGGGGGAGGGAGAAATACATTCAGGTTTCCTAGCTGAACTAAATTGTACCAGTACAGGGGGTGACAGGCTGAAGAGTTTTGGTCTCTCAGGACTGGTCCCTGTAAACCTCATAAACTATCCAGCCAAGAAGTGGAGCCCCATGTTTGTGAGGGCCATTCTCAAATGTCCCTGCAGAGAGGAGGTCTTTGAGAGCATTTAGGATGGATGCCCTGGGCTAGCTTTACTTCCACTGTGTAGAGGACACGCCCACCACAATTAACAAGGGACATTTCTCTTCAATCACCAACAGAACAAGAACATACAAGTGGGAGGTCCTGATGGGTGTGTGCAAGGAGAGAAGCTGCACTGAATGGTGTAAGTGGAATCCTGGTCAGCCCTCCTGACCCCTGGGGTTAGTCCTGTGGATTGGGTACGTCACAGGGCACAAGAGATGCCAAAAACGTTAGTAAGGCTACTAACCAGCTGACTGAAAGACAGAGACACTATCCTGTGGGCCTAATCCAATCACCCTTGAAAAGCAGGTGTTTTCTCCCATGGTGGGGGAGGGCAGCAGAAGGGAAAAATCAGAGAGCGTCAAAGCAGGCAAAGATGGGGACGTGCCCTTGTTGGCTTTGAAGATAGAAGAGGACATGTGAGAAGGGATGTGGGCACCTCTGGGAGCTGAGAGTGGCTACCCATCGAGGAAACAGGGATCTCAGAACCTCAGCCTACAATATGGCTGAATCCTGCTGACAACATGAATGAGCTTGGAGTGGATTCCTCCCAGAGCCTCTAGACCGAGCCAGCTCAGCCCAGCCAGCACCTTGATTTGGGCCTTGTGAGAACCTGGGCAGAGAACCCAGCCACACTGGGTGAACCGTGAAATGATAAGTGGATGCTGTTTAAGCTACTCATCCTGTGGTCACTTGTTAGGCAGTAGTTAAAAAACTAGCGGCTTCCCAGCCAAGCTGGAGAGTTTGACAAATACTCGGCAAGCACTCGCGAGGGGCCAGGTACCGTCTCACACGCAGGGGACACAGCAGTGGACATAGGGACAGACGGGAGATGGCCTCTGCCCTCAAGCAGCCCACATTCTGGATGGGGACCTTGCGTTCTAGTAGAATGAGCAGCGAGCCCAGATTTGTGGCTGTCATGAAGTGCCATGGCCTTTCTTCACTTGGTGTTTAAGGTACCTTTTATCACCGGCTGATCCATTTTGTCTCAGCGATACAGAAGTTCTATTTCTAATCATGTGTGAAGGTCAGGGTGTAGGAACTAGCTTGAAATGAAAGGTAACCCTTTTTGTAAATCTGCATCTCATAGCTGGGTCTGTTCTCAGAGCAGTGTGGCTGGGGTGGCAGTAACCGAGGGGGATCTCTTGAATCTACTTTTTCTTTCTCATCTCTCCCATGATTATATTAAGCGAGATAGAACATGCCTTTCAAATTGTGTAGCAGTATTTAATGGGGAGGTCCAGAACCATTGTTTGAGAGAATCCTTCTCTCATTATTTTGGCTACTGGTCCTTTCTGAATGGAAAGCCAGTGTATAAATATTGCTGCCCTGCTCCTCTTGAGATAATTGAAAAATGAAAATGGCTACAGCTGCAGAATAACAATTACCCCACTGCTGGGAGACCTGACGCACGGCTGGACATAGTACCATCTCGCTGGGAATGAGAAAGGGGAATGAGCCTCCCGAGGGTCCCTGCTCAGCGTCCCGACATCCTCTCCATTCCCACCTCAAGGTGGGAGAGGGTTGGGACCACTGAGCAGAGCCCTCAGGATTTATACGCATGGAGTTGCGGCAGGCATCCTGGGGAAGGGGGTGTCAACATGCAGCTCAGAGAAGACAAGTGACCAGCCCAATGTCATCCAGGAACTCCTGTGAAAGATGGGATACACATGGCACAGTGTCCCGCTCTTTGCTGTAACCTCTTCTCACCAACATGGGCTCCTGCCTGGAGTAGGCAAGTCACTGCTGCTGCAAATGCTATGGGCTGGTTGTTTTTATTTATTTATTTATTTGCCTTAAAAGTGATTAGATGCTTTGGAGCTCTCTGCAGCTCAGGGAGGACCCTTTAGTCAAACTCATTTCAAAAGTTAATGGGAAAAAGCTAATGGATTCTGAAGGACAGCAGTAATGTATATAAAGCATTCTCTCTGGGGACTGAGGTGGGGGGAAGGTGGGAATCATGAAAAAATACTGGAAGAATAATACCTTACTTTTCTGCTTTAAATCCTGGCTTTGCAAAGGCTTTAAAGGTCGCTTTCTGGGAGTGGCTGGTTGGGTCCCAGCTGCTGGGTGGTTGTACCAATTCTGATTCCACTTCTTCCCAGGAGGAGGAGGTGGTGTCCAGAGGGTTTCCTACTGTGGGAGGTACCCGAGAGGGCCTCCACACCTGCAGGCTGTCCCTGGCCCCCCAGGGAGGGTTCTGCTCATTTGGTCACCAAACATTTCAGATTTGTGGCAGCTATTCTTATCTCTCCTCTACAGACCCCAGCTCTCCATGCCCAAGTCAAACAGCTGCCAAGGGGGCTTTTCGGCCTGGAGGCAGTAATCTGGTGCTGATTCTGGAACCTGGGGTTTTATCCATTTCCGTAGGAGCGGATGGTTTTTGCCTGCTGTAGTTAGCTAAGCTTCCCTAATTACTGCCTGCCACTGTCCTGGTCAGAACCATTCAGGAGTTACTCATTTCTCACAAATACCTCCCTACCGTTCCAAAATTTTTAGTTACCACAAACCATAAACCATCTGATTCTGTCCACTGTTCCTCAAACATACCTTATGCCCCCATGTCCATTACGAATCTTGTGTCATTCTTTCAACTCCTCTCTCTCCAGTGGCAAGAATTCTTTTTTTTGTGTGTGTGTGGGTTTGTTTCAAAATCAAGATTTCTCAGTAATAAACATTTTTCTGACCACTCTCAACAGAAGCATGCTCTTCCTTCTCTGAGCTTGGATTACATTCTACCCACACACATGAGACTCTCCATTCTACCCTTACAGGGTCAAGAAAATTTAATATAGAACTTTTTAAAGTCCCTAACTTAGCTTTTCCCATCATATGCTCTCTGTACAGCTCTAGGCTTGTAGAATATAACTAACTGTTAAAGTAAAAAAAAAAAGCTTTTGGAGTTCCCACTGTAGCGCAGCAGGATCAGTAGTGTCTTGGGAGCCCTGGGATTTGAGTTTGATCCCCAGCCCAGCACAGTGTGTTGCTGCAGCTGTGGCTCAGATCTGATCCCTGGCCTGAGCACTCCATATGCTGTGGGGCAGCCAAAAAAGAAAAAACAAAACAAAACTTTCCTTGGTAAAATAATACGAGAAACGCTTGGTTAGGTTTCTCTCTGAAGCAGTTCTTAAAGTTTTCCTGTACTAACACTCACTGAAAAACTTCCAAAGGAGGATATAATTTGTGGCATTTCCCAAGTTTATTTGGGCATCAAAGATGAAAATCCAACTTAAAGGAGATCAGGCTTTTGTGGTTAATGACAGGTAAACCTACATGTGTATAATTGATGATTTCCCCAAGTAATTCTATCCAAGCCTACAGTCAATGAAAGAGGGAAATATATTATTTATGTAAATGCATTTTTAAAAGACCTTTTGAAGAATCCATAGCAAATAATGTTTTTGCGAAGAGAATACTTACTGGCAGATTAATCAGTATTTATAGGTCTATATTTTGAGCACAGAAATTTCCTAAAGAGAGGAGTATCTTGGAGTTCCCATTGTGGTTCAGCAGTAATGAACCCAACTAGTATTCATGAGGATTCGGGTTTGATCCCTGGCCTCATTAAAGATCTGGCATTGCCATGAGCTGTGGTGTAGGTTGCAGACGTGGCTCAGATTCCATGTTGCTGTGGCTGTAGCTGTGGCTGGCAGCTGAAGCTCCAGTTTAACCTCTTGCTTGGGAACTTCCATATGGTGCAAATGAGATCCTAAAAACGAATAAAAGAGAGAGAAAGAGAGGAGTATCCCTGTGGACCTCTTAAACTTTGCATCTTACACAGCATAGGGAACATGAAAGGTACACAAAGACTACTGGATTCAATGAATCTTACCATCTAGAAAGATGACAGGTATATCTGACCAACAAACAAATGAGATCTTTCCCTCTCTGAACAAGATGGAGTCACTTTGTTCTTGTTTGTTTTCCTAGATGGCTTTGGACCACATGGGCCCTTGGACTCCATGCTCTGATGTGGGGATGCCTACTGTGGAGAAGACTAGAGCCCTGAGCACCCAGTCCAGAGATGCTACAGTCTTGGCCCCAGAAGCTGCCCCTACCTGGTAGCAGGTGCCGAGTTCCCGCCCGTTGGCAGAGAAGGACAACATGCCCATCGCCAGGTCCACAAGGCAGCCGATCTCCAGGTCCACGTTGCTGCGACTTGTTCTTTGGGAGGTAGCTACGATGTCCCCACCCCAGACCATGTAGCAGTTGCTGCGTTTCACACTAGGAGCCAGAGAGAGGAAAAGGCACAGGATCTGGACACGGGCAGTTTGCAATCAAGACTCAGGAATGAAAGGTCCCCCAAGCTTTCAGTGAAGCTTTCCATCAGCCCCCAATAATTCTTTTTTCTTAAATAAACCCACTCAGTTTAGGAATGTGGTGATCTATTTGTTCCAAAGAGCAGAGTGCTCAGGTGATTGGTGTCCTGGCTCAATGACAATTCACGTCTCTGAAACAGATAATGGGGACTTTAGACTGGGAAATAAAGGCACAGAGAGGATGACCACCACTGCTGGACTTATAGAGGGCCTTGGTGTAAGAGGCAGGAACAAAAAGCCATGTCCTGGGTCTCAGTCCAGCATCAGGGCAAAAGGCCATTTGACACTTGAGAGCCCAGGCCCACATTCCCGAGGGTGGCAGGCCTGGCTCCAGGAAAACTTGAAAAGTAGATACAGTTTGTCTTTGACATCCTCCCCCTGCTGACCGTACTGGCCCTGCCCGCCAGCTCCCTCGAGTCCTGCCTCCCTCCCCCCCCAGTCCAACTCTTTACCACCTACCAACCCAGGTGCCTTTCTCAGCTAGCTATCTACCAACTTCCAGAATGAAAACTCCACCACAGGCACATAGATTTAGAAGCCAACTACAACAACCAAAAAGCTTTTAAGGCTTCAGAGCCTGATTTCTTAACGGCCAGATTTCAAACCCTGTGTGGGCTTTGGAGAAGCAGTGCATGGATTCCCAGAGCCCCTCATGGTGGCTGTGGGCAAGAGGCAGTAGGCTTGGAGTTCCCACTATGGCACAACGGGACTGGCAGCATCTTGCTAGCGCTGGGATGCAGGTTCCCTCCCCAGCCTGGCACAGTGGGTTAAGGATCTGGTATTGCTGCTGCTGAGGCTTCGGTTGCAGTTGTGGCTTGGGTCTGATCCCTGGCCCAGGAACTCCATATGCCACAGGGCAGCCAAAAAAGAAAAAAAAAAAAGAGAGAGAGGCAGCTGCTTTGTCTCCTCCTAAGCACGGTCATGGTGTGGCTCATCTGAGGGACCCGGATGCTGGAAGTAACACCAAGTGATTTGTTCTGAGGCTAAAGGAAAGCCACTCTATACCTGAGGCCAGAGTAGCCCCTTTAAACTTCCTAAGGTCCATCTGATTTGGCCTTGGAAAACTCAGAGAGTCTGATTAAAACTCACTCATGTTCTTTGCAGTTATAGAAGTCTGTCACACTTGGAGTTCCCGTCATGGCTCAGTGGTTAACGAATCTGACTAGAAGCTATGAGGTTGCGGGTTCGATCCCTGGCCTTGCTCAGTGGGATAAGGATCTGGCTTTGCCGTGAGCTATGGTGTAGGTCGCAGACGCGGCTCAGATCCTGCATCGCTGTGGCTCTGGTGTAGGCTGGCAGCTACAGCTCTGATTCGACCTCTAGCCCGGGAACCTCCATATGCACGGGAGTAGCCCAAGAAGTGGCAAAAAGACAAAAAAAAAAAAAAAAGTCCGTCACTCTCCACACAACTGGAAATCCCTTTGTCATTATTCCTTCACCTCCTCTCCTCTCCTCTCCTCTGGAGCATCAGTCATGCTGGTTTCTCTGTGTGCATGCCCTCAGGCAGGGCCACTGCAAACTGCTCCTTCCAAAGAGTTACAGCCACTGCTAGATTTCCATTAAGGTTAAACTGTGGCCATGTTATCCCCTCTTTCCAGTGATTAGAGTACTAAGTACACTGATAACTACAGAATGCAATTAATAATGTAAAAAGCCATGGAGTGAGAAGTGCCACACTTTGGTCATAGTTTAAAGGGCCCAGGTTTGAAATGCCTGAAAACATCTGTAGATTGATCCTGTATTTATTTATTACACAAGACAAAGAACCAAGAGTTACTGAGCATCTACTATCTACTGGATCTTGTTCTAGGTGCCAATGTGGCAGTTAATTTTCACAAGGAATGGGGTCACTGAGGCTCAGATAAATCAAGTCATCCACCTGCCTTGGAGGAACCAGCAAACTGGAGCAAGAGACCTCAGCAGGATGGGAACATCTGCTTTTTGTTCTTTTTGCTGGAGAGTAAAGTCTGGATTGGTTAACTGCTTTCACATACTCCTCTATCTAACCAAACCAGATGTTGCACCTGGTTATAGCACCTACTCTGGGTCTCATAGCAAGATGGACATTCAGTAATGGTAATAATAGTGATGCTTGTTAAGTGCTTGGATCAAGGCATTGTTTTAGCCACTTATCTATGTATTATCTCATTTAATCTTCACAACACTCTGAGATTGGAACTATTATTTTCATTTTCTGGATGAGGAAATTTAGCCCCAGGGAGGTTAAATGACTGGTCCCAAGTCACTCCTCTCGTAAGTACTGGAACCCCGTTTAAAACTCAGGCTGTTTGCTTCCAAACTGTCCTCTTAACCACCTGCCCATAGGGGTCCCCCAAGACACAGCAATTGTGCCTGAACTCTGGCCACTGGTCTTTGTCAGTCGCACCTAAAGAGCAGTGATAGCAAAACATTCCTGATTTTGTAGGGATAAAGGTTGGCATGGGAGCCAACATATTATATCTCTATACAAGCCTGTATGGGAACAGACTCTGTTAAATCTCACTTAGGCAGAAGTAAGGCATAGTCTGCTGGGTCACCTCTAGGGTCATCTCTGGCCAAGAATCCTTTCTCTGGCGGCAGCATCAGGGACCAGAGCGAGGGTATGGGTGTGCCTAAAACCTGTTTTCCTTTAAGATCCCCAATTTCTATTCAGAGGTTATTATTCATGGATCTGCTCTGTCTCTTTTATGTTCTTTCTGCTTTCAGCCATTACAAAGTCTTGGGATGTGGCGTTCAGAGTTGATCAGTTGCTGTGTGATGCAGTATATCTTTTTCATTCTTTGGAACTGACTTTCCTCAAGCAGTTGGGGATTTTTCTCTGTCTTATTCCAATGCTGTAGAAATTAGGGCTTGCCCAGAAATCATGAAGAAGGGTTTGAGAGGGAGCCCAGACTTCACAAGTGTTCATCTGCGTCTCCCACCCCTTGGTCCTATTTTATACACGTGATGAAGTTTCCCTTTGGCTAAGAACACTTCTCCCACCACAGTAACCTCTCTGTTCCCCCTCCTCCCAGTCACTTAAGGATTTTAAGCCTGTGCTTCACTCTCCCTTTATAATAGAGGCTGGGATGTTTCCTTCTTTGGGGCACGAGGGGGAAGGGAAGAGGGCCCTGGGGGAGAGAGTGAGGAGCCTGATGGCCAACCCTGGCCCCTTGGGAGTCTCCTTACCTTTCGTGGACCCGGCCTCTCTCATCCCCCAGAGTGACAGTCACGGTGCAGTTTTTATTCAGGTCAAACTTTTCACTGTACAAGTGATAGTCTGGAGTGACCCATCCGACCCAGACGCAGGAGGGGTCCTGTCCAGCAAAGATGCGGATTGCGTAGTAGCACTGCTGGGAAGAGACCGCAGGGGCAAGTGAGTGACCCCCCCGTTGGGGGGTGTGGGCTCAAGGCAGAAATAACGAGTCCAGAGCTCAGTGCTGTGCACCTCCAGGACAGCCCACTTGGCCTCTTTTTCTTAAAAAAGTACACGCTGTTCTGAAGGTGCACTGTCCTGAGCTGACGGGGGGAAGGGTTGACGAAAGAACTTGGCTTCCTTATTCTTCCTTTTTCAATTGTGCTTTTGTACCTAAAAAACCAGCCACCTAATCTGCTGCCCTCTGCTTGCAAGATGCTGCTGCTAAGATCAGGGACAGCCACTCAGAATGGTAGCACAGAACCCTAAGTCTCTTCTGGGTACCAAGACTGCTGGGGAGAGCTGGGCATGGTCTTTGCCCTCAGAGAAACCAATTGGTGGTCAGAGAACTCATGCCATACTGTCCACTTTTGCAGGGAAGTCCAAGGATTTTTTTTTTTTTTTTTTAGGGCCGCACCTGCAGCATATGGAGGTTCCCAGGCTAGGGGTCAAATTGGAGGTACAGCTGCTGGCCTACACCACAGCCACAGCAACACAGGATCTGAGCCATGTCTGAGACCTACACCACAGCTCACGGCAATGCCAGATTCTTAACCCACTGAGCGAGGCCAGAGATAGAACTTCAACCTCATGGTTCCTAGTTGGATTCGTTTCCACTGTGCCACGATGGGAACTCCCCAAGGATATTTTTTTAATGTCTTAGAAAAGATGCTACAAAAGAAAAATCTCATATTGTGATCAAATATGTTCTCTGTGGTCATCGGGCTCAATGACAGGCAAGGCTGAAAATTACAAAATTAATTATAAGAATTTGTGAAGTGTATCAGTATGTTATAATAACAACTAAAGCACTCAGGTAGTAACTGCTTCATTATTTTCTTTCTGAAATAGAGCACATTTATTCTAAATAAAGTCCTTTTGTTTGCAGACTGTCCTATTTTTTTGACTGGAAGATAAAAGAGGCAGCCAGACAAACCTGTGCTTGAATCTTGGCACTGGCAGCTATGCATCGTGTGACCTTGGACAAGTCATTTGTCCTCTCTGAGCCTCAGAGTGCATGGGATTGTCTGTCTCCCGGGGTTGCAGTGGAAATTAAGTGGGAAGGTGACAAAACGTGCCCAGGGCACTGCCCTGCACATAGGAAGTGTGTGACCTGCCACAGCAAGGTTCTTACTCTTGACGGTCAACCTACGAACTTGGGCTGGCAGGATAACTTTATAGGAGAGGTAACATGTATTTCATTCAAAGAAATGTATTTTTGTACTACGTATTTAGAAGGGGTAGCATGCATTTCTTCC
Source organism: Sus scrofa (assembly GCF_054392235.1). Lineage (NCBI taxonomy): Eukaryota > Metazoa > Chordata > Mammalia > Artiodactyla > Suidae > Sus > Sus scrofa. Next base: position 91,908,902 of record NC_139389.1, read on the forward strand.
AAAGAAATATATTAACGAAGGGTGAGAGACAAAAAGAAATTAGGAAGCATTGTTTTCTGACCACTGTCTAGCTGACAGAGAAAGGACCAAAAGCAGCCCCCATCTTCTGGGCTGGCTTCCTGCTCTTTTTTCTCCTTTGATTGTTTTCAACATCATTCCCAGCAATGCTCAGAGAGATGGGAGAGTTGATTCATAGAAGTTTACATAAAAGAGCAAACAAAAGGATTAAATTAAGCGTCCCCCTTCTCCTCCCTAACTGATGTTCCTTTCAATCAGAAAGGCAGTACGTGGTCCCTGGTGGCACATAGGCACCAAGTACACAATGATGCCCAATTAGATGCTCCAGGTAGAGCTCTCTTTTGCACTGAATAATTGTCTTTCCCCCACTTGAGAAATGCCATAGCTGTGTTCTGGAAGCATCAAGATGGATATTAAAAGATAGAGTAATTGTCAATTAAAGAGGATCTCTAGACAGATCTTGGCTGTAAGGGGCACATAACCAGGCAGAACAAAGAGTCAAATAATTAAAACCACAATGGAGCACATTTACTTACTGTTGTTGTTTGAGAGAGTAGTTCTTGCATCTGTTTCCTGGCGGGGAGATAATCCATGTTTTAGTTCTTCAGCTGTACAGAGAAGCCCACAAGTCTGACAGGCAATTGATCTATCTTTAATGATGACGGCAGTTTAGGAAGCTGGCTATTTCCTATACATGAGTGATCCCAGTGAGTCTCGGGACTTGTTCATTGGTAACCTGCTGCCACCAGGCAGGGCTGTGACTTTCTACTCTTGTTCCTCAGCCCAGATGCAAGTTAGAGCTGGGGGGAGGTGGGGGAGATTATAATAATGCAGGTGGGGACACCTCTGAATACATTATCCTATTTTCTCAAGCAGTTTTTCTTTTTTGGTTATATCTGTGGCACCTTCCTGGGCCAGGGACTGAACCCATGCCATAGCAGTGACCTGAGCCACAGCAGTGACAATGCTGGATACTTAACCCACTAGGCCACCAGGGAACGCCATCAAGCAGCTTTTCTTGTTTAAAGCTTGGTAAATAGTAAAACCCTAAAGGAAATCTGGACAAGACCTACAACAACGATTAAAAATAGACATTAAAGGGAAAAAAAAAAGAAGGCAAGGAATATATTCCTTATGAGGAAGAAGGAAGGCACATTACTCGTGAGTCATCAAGCTGCTGGACTGGATACTGGCCATGGTTATGCAAAGAGTCAGTATTTCACTACAGAAGCTTCTCATTTCACACAAAGGCAACAGCAGTTGCACCCTCTCATGCAATTACATTCTTTTTACTCCAAAAAACATAGGAATTGAGACTGACATGCTGCCAACTGCGCAAGGAGGCAACTGTCAAAAACACAGGAATTATGCATATATAGAAAATTTTACGTATATAGGAATTACAGGTTGCAAGGAGACTAGGGACTCAAAAAGCCTGGAAAGAACAGCAGCTTATCCATCAGATGTACCCAGTTAAGCTTGATTGGTCCCCGAATTGTACACCGCATACCCACATACATGTGGGCACACACATCCTCACTGCTTTCCTGGCTGAAAGCAGAGGCAACCCTACCCACAGAGCTCTCGCTGGGTTGAGGTAGAGTAAGAAGCAGACAGACAGACAGCTGACTTTGCAGCAGACATGCGAGCCCCTCTAAGAGCTGGAGGTCCCTCCCTCACCTTTTCTGGAAAGCTTCACTGTCCAGACAGGGGCTATGACTGAAGGACGAGTGGCACTCGACGGGCATGCTCAGACGGCAGTAGACCATGGTGGCGCTGCTGTTCTGTGTGCCGAACGTCTTGTGGGTCACCTTGAGGCAAGGAGGGCTGTCCATGGTGCCGTCAATCCTCACGACCTGGAAACACCACGGTCTCCACTGACACAGCCCGACCGACCCTGACCCTCCCCTCCTTCCCTCACCGATTACAGATGCCAAGCCTTTCTGTGAACGACAAAGGCTGTCACGAGCGATAATCAAACCATTACAGTCATCCGTACGTGGACCCTGTCCTATGAAATATCATAGACCTGCCTCTGGCTGGGGAAATCAGGGATTTAGAAACATGCTCACCGGGTCTTCTGCAAGGTCAGGGGTGCCAGGGGTGATGCAGCGTGGTATTTGCTGATGCTGACCTTTTGGGAAGGTAGCAAGTAACTAAAGCAGAAAAGCTTTGCAAAGGTTTTCCTCATCAGCAGGCATCTAAGGGAGAAGGCACCAGAAAGCCCAACGTGCAAGAAGAGACATCAAAGTTTCCTCAAGGTCACTGTCTCCCACCCAGGACATTTCCTAGTTTTACTGTGGTCACAGCCTGATGCAGAGGCTCCTCTAGACTGTTCTAAATCCTGGGGAGATCTCAGCTCCAGGGCACAAGCCTTGAAGGGTTGGAGGAGGAAAGATCAAAAACTGGATTTTTGAAAAAAGAGAGCGGGGGGGGGGTGGGGGGGGAGAGGGGATGGCGGGGGGAGGGGGAGAAAGAGAGAGAGAGAGAGAGAGAGTGTGTGTGTGTGTGTGTGTGTGTGTGTGTGTGTGTGTGTGTCTGTTGGGACAGAGAGGTAGCAGAGAAAGTAAGCAGACTTAGGAGAATAATTTTCCAATGATCTAAGCATTTCTCTCTGTGTTCTAGAAAAGAGTTCCTATCCTGGGGTCCATGAGTAGACTTACATATTTTTGTGTGATTGGCATATTTTTCTAAGTGGAAGGTCTATAGATTTCATCAGTTTGTCAAAGAGGCTCATGATTTCCCAGAAGTTTATGAGCCACTTTTCTAAAGGAATGGTCAGGTAGGAATCAGAAAAATCACATATTATTTAAGAGTGTCACGGAAAAGGTGGATTAAAAGGTGATGCTTGGGGAATTCCCTTCGTGGCTCAGTGGTAACAAACCTGACTAGTGTCCATGAGGATGTGGGTTTGATCTCTGGCCTCGCTCAGTGGGTTAAGGTTCTGGTGTTGCCGTGAGCTGTGGTGTAGGCTGCAGACATGACTTAGATTGTACATTGCTGTGGCCGTGGTGTGGGCTGGCAGCAGTAGCTCCGAATCCACCCCTAGCCTAGGAACTCCATATGCCTCAGATATGGCCCTAAAAAGACAAAGGAAAAAAAGAGGCAATGCTTGGAGTTCCTGCCGTGGTGCAGTGGATCAGGACTGCGACTGCAGTGGCTCAGGTTACTGGAAAGGTACTGGTTCCATCCCTGGCCTGGTGCAATAGATAAAAGATTCATTGCTGCCACAGCTGTGGCATAGGTTGCAGTTTTGGCTTGGACCTTCCTATGCTACAGGTGTGGTCATAAAAAGAAAAAAACAAAGGAGGTGATGCTTGCTTAATTCAGATTGGGAGGTGAGTGAAGGGGACATAAGAGTTTGATGGAAGCAAGCTATGGAATCTAATGCTTCAAATGGAGCTGACTTGTCTGACACTGCATCAGCCCATCCCACACTTACACCATGAAAACAACACAGTGAGTGTGGACACTACAGAGGTGAGTACATGGAGAACCAGCACCTGAATCAGGCTCCTTATAAGCTTTGGTTTCTCTCCCTCTTTGTTTCCCCCACAAGGCGGGGAGAATCATCATCAATTATGATGCCTCCAGTGAAAGAACTGGAAATGGTTCTTAGGAACTAAACGGAGCCTCAAAGACAGCAAGTCATGAGCAGAACAGAATCATGAGTGGGACATACCATCTTTTTTCCCCCTTTCTTCCCTGTTCTTTTCCTTTCTTTGATTCTTCTTCTTCTTTTCCTCCTTTTTATGGCCGCATCTGTGGCACTTGGAAGTTCCCAGGCTATGGGTCGAATTGGAGCTGCAGCTGCCCGCTTATACCACAGCCACACCAGATCTAAGCTGCATCTGTGACCGAAGCTGCGGCTTGTAGCAATGCTGGATTCTTAACCCACTGAGCGAGGTCAGGGAGTGAACCTGCCTCCTCACAGAGACAAGTGGGATTCTTAACCCACTGAGCCACAATGAGAACTTCATGGCCCATATCATCTTGAGTGCAGGTACTGAACTTTCTTAGGAAAACATTTAAGGTCTTTGGATGCTGTATTGCTATAATACCAGTATAAGAATATCTGAGCAATTTTTACAACTCAACAGCAAAAAAGCCAATCAATCAATGGAAAAATGGGCAAAAGACCTGAATAGACTGTTCTCCAAGGAAGATATACAGATGGCCAGCAAATACATGAGAAAATGCTCAGCATCGCTGATTATAGGAGAAATGCAAATCAAAACTACCATGAGATACCACCTCACACCAGTCAGAATGGCCATCATTCATAAGTCCACAAATAACAAGTGCTGGAGGGGCTGTGGAGAAAAGGGAACCCTCCTGCACTGTTGGTGGGAATGTAAACTGGTACAGCCACTATGGAGAACAGTTTGGAAATACCTTAGAAATCTATACATAGAACTTCCATATGACCCTGAAATCCCACTCTTGGGCATCTATCCGGACAACTCTACTTAAAAGAGACACATGCACCCGCATGTTCATTGTAGCACTGTTCACAATAGCCAGGACATGGAAACAACCTAAATGTCCATTAACAGATGATTGGATTTGGAAGATGTGGTATTTATACACAATGGAATACTACTCAGTCATAAAAAAGAATGACATAATGCCATTTGCAGCAACATGGATGGAACTAGAGAAACTCATACTGAGTGAAATGAGCCAGAAAGACAAAGACAAATACCATATGATATCACTTATAACTGGAATCTAATATCCAGCACAAATGAACATCTCCACAGAATAGAAAATCATGGACTTGGAGAATAGACTTGTGGCTGCCTGACGGGAGAGGGAGGGAGTGGGAGGGATCGGAGCTTGGGGTTATCAGATACAACTTAGAATAGATTTACAAGGAGATCCTGCTGAGTAGCATTGAGAACTATGTCTAGATACTCATATTGCAACAGAACAAAGGGTGGGGGAAAAATGTACACATGTAAGAATAACTTGATCCCCATGCTGTACAGTGGGGGGAAAAAAAAAAAAGAATATCTGGAGAAAACATAGTGACCCAAGGGTTTAGGAATGGCTCTGCAAGGTGGTTACTACCTGTCAGGTGCCACTCAGCTGACAATTAAGGTGCCTGTAGCCCCAGCTTTGAGGGCCAGCGAGGAGGCAAAAGGGGGCAGCCAGGCTGTGGACTTAGGTAAGCATCACCTGGACATAGGAGCATCAGCGGGAGCTCTGTGCCTCAGTCCCCCTGCCCTGCCACCCGCAATGTGGAATATTACCTCTATCTGTGGATGGTCCTTTGGCACATTGACAAACGTCGGGAGGCGCTTGCTGAACCACATGGCCACGTCGCGGTTCATGTTGACAGCGAAAGGCTCAAAGCCCTCTTGTAGGCCACACATGGTATAAAATTTGAAGGTGCTGGCGTCCATCCCAAGATTCATGCGGCCAATCTGAGACAGTCCCAGAGAGCAGATGGGTACAAAGCCTACAGAATGAGAGAGCCTCGTCAGCTGCAGGATCAGCCCAGGGAGCTGGGAAGAAGTGGCACCTCTGCATCCTTAACATGCTTTGAGTCCCAGTAGGAAAGAAGAACTCCCTTCTTCCCAGTACATAAACTCAACAAGAGGCCATGTGGAGGGTGTGGCTGCCCCTGGTATATAGGAAAGAAATGAGAGCCTGGTTCAAAAGGATCTGCAGAAAAAACAATCTTCTAGTTAAGATTATTCTCAGGATGTAAATAAATATCAGACAGAACAGTGAAAGCAGTAAGAGAAAAAGTGAAATTCTTTATCAATCCCTTAGTTAAAATTGCTATTAGGTCTTGGATTATTTTATTTACCTCTGGAGACATTCTTGTTTAAAATTTGATTTATAATATTATATCATTTTCAGGTATACAGTATAGTGACTCAGTATTGTAATAGCTTATACTCCATTTAAAGCTATTATAAAATCATGGCCATAATTCTCTGCACTGTACAATATATGCTTGTTGCTCATCTCTTTGATACATAGTCGTCTGTACCTTAATCTTCCACCTGTATCTTGTCTCCTCCTTCCTTCTTCCCACTGGCAACCACTAGTTTGTTCTCCATATCTGTGAGTCTGTTTCTGTTTTGTTATATACATTCGTTTTGTTTTTTTAGATTTCACATATAAGTGATAACATAGCATACCTGTCTTTCCCTGTCTGTTTATTTCACTAAGCATAATACTGTGTAGGTCCATCCATGGTATTACAAATGGCAGAATTTCATCCTTTTTATGGTTGAATAATATTTTATCTTATGTATATATGAATATATGTATTCTATTGCATGTATGAATATTTACGTTCATACATGTACAATGGAACATTACATATCTTTACAGTATCTATTATATATATATAAATATCTCTTTCTATATATATATATTATATCTTTATCAACAGCAACACAGAATCTGAGCTACATCTGCCACCTACACCAGAGCTCACACCAACGCCAGATCCCTAACCCACTGAGCAAGGCCAGGGATCAAACCTGCATCCTCATGGATACTAGTTAGGTTAGTTAACCTCTGAGCCATGGAGGGAACTCCCCTAGGTAATTTTAAATATTCCCTTTATGACCCCCCCCCCCCAAAAAAACCAAAACCTAAAGAATGACTTGGTATAAATTGCCTAACTTTTCTCAGTCTCAGCATCTTCTCCAGTGAAATGAGAGGCCTAATGGTTCTTGTCATTTTGAAAATATGATCCTAAGAAGCTATGGATGCTAGCACTGTGACTCTGCTTATTTTGCAAAACACAATTTACAAACCCCACCCTCCAAGACTGCTGTTACGGTTCCCTCCTAAGCCTGAAAGCAAGATTTTCAAGCAGGAGCTGTAGACAACTCTAGTCACTTCTATAGTTACTGTCTCTCCAAGCTCTCTTCTGTATCCTCATCATATTAAAGCACTGCCATGCGGAAGAGATCCAAAGCAGAAGTTCACATTGTTTGGAATTCTTGTTTGTGGGCTATTTATGAATCATAATTGTGGACCAACAAATCAGCAGAGCTGGGAAAGCACTAATTACCCCAGATCTGGGAAGATGTAAGAAGCAGGCAGCCAGAGGGCAGCTGAGGCTGCCAGGAGTGCTCAGAAAAGGAAGAAGAGTTCGGAGCTAAAGCAGATGTTGGAGCCCCCACAAAGCAAACTGTCTCTCCTAGGACAGGGGTATTTATTTAAGGGAAAATTTAAAGGTTAATTTGGGGAGAACTTATTTTCAACAGTAAGTCTCTCCTAGAGACTAAGCCTAAAATGCACTCTTCCTGGAGCCTGTGCTTATATATCGTTATTTAAGCCACAGAGTTTCAATGTAAAATAAGTCGCATTAAATAAAGGTGAATTCCTCCCAAGGTGAGTTGGTTGATTTCAGAAACTACGAATTCATTTAGGACACTATTTAATACTATTTTTCAGTAAAGAGAGTGACAACGAAATCCCAGCAATGAAGGTGATGTCTGTATAAAGACTGGCGGCCCCACCCTCGGGAAGGTAGACGATCGGGTCCCTCGGACAAGCACTGATTCCTGCGCCGCCCTGAGCATTGCTATGCTTCTGGCATAGTGCTTGGGGCAGGGATGGATGAAACAATCCCCTTCTATATACAGACATTTTTATAAATAAGAAATTTTCAGAAATCTGACTCCAGTGTGGAATAAGGATTGTTTGTTGGCAAAATTTCTTAGGTCCCTACTGGGAGAGAGGGCTCTGCTCTGTGCTATGAGAAGATGTGAAGGCAGGAGAAGAAACCATCCTGATCATCAGGAGCTCATAGAACTGGGGATGAGAAATGGAACACAGAAGAGAGAATGGTGTGTATTGGTAAAGCATCCCCACTTTCAAGATGGTACTTTTGCTTGTGCTAAGGGGGGAAATCCAACCCAGAAAAGTACCACTATAGTTGCTTTATCCTGGAGCCATGACTCTGAAGCGTTCCAGCCCTGATGTAAGCAGAGACAGGACATCTTAAGAAAGTCTCTCCTTTGGTGTGGAGAAAAGGAACTCCTACACTCTTAGTAGGATTGTAAATTGGTGCAGCTACTGTGGAAAGCAGGATGGACATTCCTCAAAACACCAAAAATAGAGTTGCCATAGATCCAGCAATCCCACTCCTGGGCACACATCTGGAAAACATATAATTAAAAAAATGTGTGTACTTCTTATGTTCATAGCAGCACAATTCACAATAGCCAAGGCAACTTAAATATCCTTTGACAGAGGAGTGGATTAAGAAGATGCGGTGCATATATACATAATGGAATACTATTCAGCCATAAAAAGAATGAAATAATGCCATTTGCAGCAACATAGATAGACCTAGAAATTATCATACCAAGTGAAGTAAGTCAGAAAGAGAAAGAAAAATACCATATGATATTACTTACACGTGGAATCCAAAATACGACACAAATGAACTTATCTACAAAGCAGAAACAGACTCATAAACATAGAGAAGAGACTTCTAGTTGCCAAGGGGGAGGGTAGGTGGGACAAGGAAGGATTGGGAGTTTGGGATTGGCAGAGGCAAACTATTATATGTAGACTGGATAAACAACAAAAATCCTACTGCATAGCACTAGGAACTATATTCAATATCCTATGATATGGAGTTCCTGTTGTGGCTCAGTGGAAACAAATCTGACTAGCATCCATGAGGATGCAGGTTCGATCCCTGGCCTTGCTCACTGGGTTACAGATCTGGTGTTGCCGTGAGCTGTGGTGTAGTTTGCAGATGCCACTCGGATCCTGTGTTGCTGTGGCTGTGCTGTAGGCCAGTGGCTACAGCTCCAATTCACCCCTATTCACACCATATGCCACAGGTGCAGCCCTAAAAAGAAAAAAAAAATCCTGTGATAAACAATAATGGAAAAGAATATGAAGAAGAATATATATAAAACTGAATCACTTTGCTGTACAGCAGAAATTAATACAACATTGTAAATTAACCATACTTTAATAAAATAAATTTTAAAAAAGACCATCTGTCTTCTCCTTTATTCTCCACTAACTTGAATGACGGGAAAAGTGAGCAACAGACTTAAAAACAACGAGGACTTCTGAATAACTCAAGTCATATAAACGACTTCCTAGTTACAGACCCCCTGACAATGGAAGATGCACATGGAGAGGATAAAAGGTCATATTTGCATGAGGACTTTTTTCTAAGGAACTTGGGCTCCTCATTGTTCCTAAGCTATCAGCAGTTCCAAAGCTACTTTGCTTAAGATAAAACTGAAGACTCGAGGAGCTAACAGACTTGACCAAGGTTGTGAGGAGGGCAAGTGACAAAATGGGAAAAGATTCCACACCCTCTGACTCATAGAACAGCTGCCAGTCAGCATGCAAGAGAGGGGGTGAAGCTTCCTGGGGATGGCTGCCCCAGATTTAAACAGCAGTTGCATCCAGGGGCAGAGGGCTGTACTCATTACAAAGCAGAGTGCTGTCCCTCTGGGGTAGAAGCCCTCTCTACGGGGGAGAGTTGAACCCTGCATGCAAACAGGCTTGGCAGCAAAGTCATGGATGTCAACGCAATGGGAGGGAGTGTGAGGGACCTCCTGGGGGCTAAGTGGGCACAGCGGGGACAGCTCTGTACAATGGCAGAGGAGAAGCTAAACCCCAGGCTTGAGCCAGAAAAAAGAAACCCAGACAGAGCAAAGCTACATCCTCATAAGGCACCAGCACTTTCTTCTGGGGAAGAAGATTTGAAAACTGGATGCATTTAATCAGCTCCCTCCACGTGGCGGAGAGGCTCCAGCTAAGGACCAAGTGATTGCTACAACTTCTTTTTTGAGGCATTACAACTCATGTAACCTTATAACTCTGCTTGATGGACAGATAAGGGGGAACAATGATGTAAACCACACCTGCTAATATATATCCAGTACTTTCTAGGTGTCAGGCCCTGGGCTCTGTGCTCTACAGATTTAGCTTTTTACTGTGTCCATTTTACAGATGGGGAAACAGAGGCCTAGTGAATTAAAGGACTTGCTCCATGTCTGTCTCCCAGTGAATGTGCAGAGCCAGCTTATGAACAAGGCTGCCTGAGGAGCAGTCCAGAGCAAGCAGTGGGGACCAAGGCCAGGATGGCTGCATCTTTCTAATCCTTAGCTTCGATGATTCTTTTTTGTTTGTTTTGTTTTTTTAACCCGAACTATAATATTTTATTTCCAAAACAAAAATGTGTAGCATGGCAAAATGTTAGGATTAATAGTACTAAGTGCTGTTATGCTCTTTTGGTTTTATGTGCTAAAAAAAAAAAAAGTAGGATTGGAGTTTCCGTCGTGGTGCAGAGGAAACGAATCTGATAGGAACCATGAGATTGCAAGTTCAATCCCTGGCCCTGCTCAGTGGGTTAAGGATCTGGTGTTGCTGTGAGCTGTGGTGTAGGTCACGGATGCAGCTTGGATCTGGCATTGCTGTGGCTGTGGCTTAGGCTGGCAGCTGCAGCTACAATTCGACCCCTAGCCTGGGAACCTCCATATGCTGCGGCCCTAAAAAGACAAAAGACCAAAAAAAAAAGATTGATTATAAATCTAAGAATGTGTATGGAAAACTATAAAACAAAATAAATCATTAGTTTTGGCCTACCCAAGGAAGAAAATGTGAGTAGAAATCAACGTATGACGAGAGCCAGTCACTTTTTGGATGATTTTCCTAAGTGTTATGTTCTTGACCAGTTTGCTTCTAGACCTGGCAGCTGGAGACTCACAACCACAAAACACTCCAGGCCCCTTAGAAGCAAAGGGCTGCCTATTCCAAGCAGCTGCACGGCTCCCTGGAGTTGATCTGGGTGGACAGATACACTTGGCAAGGCCACGTAGCAAGTGTGTATGTGTGTGTGTGTGTGTGTGTGTGTGTGACAACCATGACACACACACAAAGGTTTGCACTTTGCAGACCACTCAGTGAACCCCTAGCTTCAAATGAGACTGGAAAAGTAAGATGGAAAAATATAGGGGAAAAGCAATACTCTGACTCTACCTGCAGCCTAGGAGATGCCATTATACTGACATCAGTGAAGAGGTGTGAGAACATTTTCCAAAGGTACTATTTTGAATCCAGAGGTGCACAGAATTGCTGTTTCAGGAAAGAAATGGGAAGAACACCTGCATTCAAACCCCGCAGAGGATCCCAGATTCTGAAAGACTATGTATCACAAAGCCTCCTACGGTTTTGTGATCAGGAAAAGAGACAACCAGGAGGTCATCCTTTTGTAATTCAGGATCTTGGAAAGAAACCAGTTATGTAGAAAATCCCAACCATGGATCCACTTTTAATCCATTTGAAACTTAAGGAAGACAGGAGAGCCCATCACTGCCAGCAACGGAAGAACTGCAACCTTGGGGAGGAATCGTTAGATGGCTGCCTGGGCTATTCCTGTGGTGTTCCTGCTCTCAATCCAGCAGCTCATGTTTTACCCATTAATTTTATCTTTCTAAGACCCTCCTCCTGTTTTTGGTCTTTTTTTTTTTTTTAAGGGCCACACCCATGGCACATGGAAGTTCCCAGACTAGGGGTTGAATCAGAACTGCAGCTGCCCGCCATAGCCACAGCCACGTCAGATCCTAGCCACATTTGCGATCTACAATGCAGTTCATGGCAACACCGGATCCTTAACCCACTGAGTGAGGCCAGGGATCAAACCCATGTCCTCATGGATAGCAGTTGGGCTCTTAACCCACTGAGTCACAATGGGAACTCCCAACTTTTTAAGCCTCTGGAAGATGGTATGCAGGAACAGCACTGAAGTGGTCACAAGCCTGGTAGAAAACACAGGAGTTAAACAAAGTGTTAGAGGCCACTTTCTGAAGCCCAGCACCCCTCCAGGGAGGGAACGACAGGAAACAAGTGCCATGGCCACTTTCCGAAGCCCAGCACCCCTCCAGGGAGGGAACAACAAAGGACCCTGGGTTCCAGGGTGTCTGCACGCAGATGGCAGCAGCACTGCCCACAAATTAAGTTTCAATTGCTGCTTATGGAAGAGCTGCCAGCCAAGCTTGAGGGATCTGGTAAACCTAGGGGGCTGCCCCTGCAGATGCTAAAGCTCTTGTGTAGCAGGATGTACCCCAGGGGGGTGCCTGGCAGAGAGCAGCAGGGGACACCAGCTCTACAACCTCTTTCAGATGTCGTGTTCCAAGGCCAGGCAAGATGTTCAGGATTTTATCTTCCTTGCCTTTAAATGGAATAAAAGAGAAGACTAATAGCAAAGGTTTCACCATGGAAGCTTCTGAGCTTCCGGATATCTTTTAGTGACAACACTGAGAGCTGTGATGGTCCAGGCCAAGGAACAGGGTAGGGAACAATGATGAGGAAAATGCTAATGAGACCGATAAGAGCATATCATCTATGATGCAGAAGAGGATGGAAGTGACAGCTTATAAATAACCCAGAAAAAAAAAAAAAAAAACAGCCAGGGATTGTACTGCCTTCCCCCTTCCCCCAAAGGACTAAAAACTTCCCATAGCACAACCCCCACTGGGGTAAATGGCCTGAAGCAAGGCTGGGATGCTGGTGACCAGAACAGAAACCTATGGGGGATTTTGCTTTATGAGGGGCTAGAATGCACTACATTTTTTATTTTCAACAGATGCTTTTCCTAACAGCTCAAGGCAAGAACTGCTGCCTCTTTCCACATTATGCAGAGAACAGAAAGATGTGTTAGGGTTCTTCCAGGCCTCTGGGCTACTGTCCTCAAAGAATGACCTGCTGACTCCCTTTCAACTGCCCTTCCTCTGACTCTGAGCCATCACAGAACTGAAAGAGCCTCCCAATTATCTTATCTCCATATTATTGAAGTGTGATACGATGCTACAGTACGATGCATTAGCACAATAGGTACCATTCTATTATAAAACAGCTTCCTAATAATACGCTTTGTTATTCTGAAGGTCAAGTCCTGTCTCTGCACACAAAAGGTCAATGACGCATCTCTTTCATCACAACACAGATGGTCTCTAAAAGCGGAGTTCTTCTGAAACATCCCTCTTCTTTATAGTACTCCTCTGCTCAAACCCTGAGACAGCCCCACGTGTCACAGAGAGCAAAGTCCAACGGTGTGGGGCCCAGATTAGACAAAAAGAGTTTCTTGAATAAAAAGACCAAATCTTGGTATTCAAGGCTATAATCTGTACCTTATCTCTCGCTCCAGCTTCTTCTTCTATAAATTCCATGCACGAATCTTCCAAAACATATCATCACTCTTTCTTGTAGTTTCCTGATTCCCCACTATTACTATGCTTACATCCCGAGAAGAATGCCCTTCTCTTTAGTGGTAGACAGCTCATATTCTTTATTTAACCTTAGTTCCAATCCCACTCTTACAGAATTTTCATTCTCTATTGGTCATTTGGTGTTTCTAATCTACTGCTTCGCATTGGGAGTCATATATATCCATGTATCCATTGGTAGTTACCTATGTGTCCATATTGTCATATTTATTTTTCCAACTAGAAAACAAACTCCTTGACATTGCTACTGTTTGCATTTGTGTAAACTATAGACCACTGCTTCTCACACCTGATTTATTTATTTTTTGTCTTCTATTTTTTGGGCCGTGCCCGAGGCATATGGAAGCCCCCGGGCTAGGGGCTGAATCAGAGCTGTAGCTGACAGCCTACACCACAGCCATAGCAATGCCAGATCCAAGTCGCATCTGCAACATACACCAAAACTCAGAGCAATGCCAGATCCTTAACCTGCTAGGCAAGGCCAGGGATTGAACCTGCATCCTCTTGTATAGTAGTTGGGTTCGTTACTGAGGAGCCACAATGGGAACTCCTTGCTTCTCATATTTTACAATTTTTTTTTTTTTTTGTCTTTTTGAGGGCCGCACCCTCGGCATGTGGAGGTTCCTAGGCTAGGGGTCTAATCAGAGCTGTAGCTGCTGGCCTACACCACAGCCACAGCAACGCCAGATCCGAGCCGCGTTTGCGACCTACACCACAGCTTATGCTTAACCCACTGAGCAGGGCCAGGGATTGAACCCGCAACCTCATGGTTCCTGGTCAGGTTCGTTTCCACTGTGCCACAAAGGGAACTCCGCTTCTCATATTTTAAAGTGCATGTGAACCTCCAGAGTATCTTGTCTGAAGGCAGTTTCTGGTTCAGTAGGACTGGCGTGGGGTCTGAGACTCTGCATTTATTAACAAGTAGATCACACTTTGAGTAGCAAGGCTTTAGACTTTACAGAGTTCTTAGAACTCTGCACACAGGCAAGATTCTTGTTTCCTCCTTATGCTAAGCCAAAGCCTCATAGATAATCAACCTCCTCCAGTCCACACTCAGGAGAGCCACGAAAAGGTGGCTGGTCTTTGGACCTTCCCTGCTCTCCTTGGGGATGAGCCTGAATCCTCCAGGTCTCCCTTCTCCTCCAGCCTCACAAAGACAGCACTGCCTGTGGGGACTACTTTGTCAATATCTGTTTCCAAAGAGCAGAGCCAGAGGATGGATCTTTGCCGGTGCCCTTAGGTCTGCCCTTTTATCCAAACCAGTGCATAAGCCATTCTTTCTGCTGGCAGCATCCTTCCCAGTTGTCTCTCAAAGTACATTTCTTTCTTTAAAACTTTGATTTTATACCTTTTCAGAAGGCATTAAAACATGACCCCATCAGGCTTCAGGCATTCTATCTTCCTAGGAAAATACACTGACTTGCAACTTTTCTGTTTGCTCAAATATGGAGCTCTTAAAAAAAGCTTTAAAACTCTTTTAAGGTCCAGTTGGGTGGGTATGTGGCTGATAAAAGGTGTCTGTAAAAAGTGTGAAAGTGAGTTATAAAGCTAAAACAATTTGTATATAAAGAATATTTTAGGAGTTCCCATCATGGCATAGCAGAAACAAATCCGACTAGGAACCATGAGGTTGCGGGTTTGATCCCTGGCCTCGCTCAGTGGGTTAAGGATTTGGTGTTGCTGTGAAGTGTGGTGTAGGTTGCAGATTTGCCTCAGATCCTGCATTGCTGTTACTGTGGCATAGGCCAGCAGCTGTAGCTCTGATTCGACCCCTAGCGTGGGAAGCTCCATGTGCCACAGGTGCAATCCTAAAAAGCAAAATAAATAAATAAAAATAAATAAAATATAAATAAAAAGAATATTTTATATGTATTAAAAATATACTCATGTATTTCTGCTGCTCTAGCCTCTGCAGTTTTATCTTTTTTAACTGTCTGGGGGAGGCGGGACTATTTCTTTTTGTAGTCTCAGAAGTTTAGAGCTACCAGAAGCTGTGATCTTTTACAGAGGGGGAAATGAGGTCAAAGAGGTTAAATAAAGTCAACCCAAGACGTCACAGGTCGGGAGGGCAGGGGCAGGATGGGAACCCAGCCCTCCTGCCCTGAGCAGCCTCTCTTCCTCTCAATCTCCCTACCTCCTCCTCGTCTGCACCAAAGCAGCAGAGACTGGCCCAGCACCAGGGAAGGGGCTGTGGACACAGTAGGTGTTGAGACACCGACATAGAATCTGACACCCGAGGAGGGTGTTGGCCCTTAGGTAGTCTACTGTCTTATTTCCTGGTACAGATGAAGAAGGCAAAGCCTGGCAAAGTCAAGACTCTGGGAACCACACAGCTTCCTAGGAATGGGTCAGCTGACCTGCAGTCCAGTGCTTCTTCCCTGAGTGCCAACACCTTGGGTTCATAATGGAGGAGTTAAATGTAGATGGGAAATAAGAAGCTCCCTTGGGTAGCTGGAAGCATGCCCTAATGGCTGTTTATTTGTGGTGACTAACAAGTGCGACTGTACTTGGGTTTCATGGTGTGTTTGAATTTAAAAATAAATTCTATTTCATTCAAGGGAACTGCTAAGTTGAACTTCTGTGTTTCATTGATTCTCATCAAAGCATCAAGTTCAATTACACAAACATTCAGACTGACAGGTCAAATCAGAATAAGAGGATAATTCTTTAATTCCTGCCTTTTCTTTCCTGTCAGGGACATTGTCCATATGCAATTAGCATTTCCTTTGTGATACCACTGGGAAACCCCCAGGAACCTTAATGCGCCAAGGCACAGGGCAGGTAATTAGAGGGGAGCTTCTTTGTCAGTCTCTCTGGAAGTACATCAACTATCACTAGTACTTGACTTGATTCTTCAGAATTGAGTGTAAGGGCGCATCTTCACCACCAGGGTTTCAAATCTGCAAAAGTCAGTGTGCCCTGAGTGAGTAGGTAGAGGGCCTCACCCTGCTCCCTGGATCATCTTTCATCTTCTGGAGGTGCAAGGGGGAAGGTGGGCAGACTTACCGTTGTCAATCTCATAGTCAGCGAAGGCAAGTTCAGAGCCTTTGTTGGTGATCAGCAGCTCCCCATTCAGCGTGAAGATCATTGAAGCATCTTCGAGGTTGATCATACATCCAACCACATCTCCTGGCTGCCAGGTCCGTCCAAAATACCCACTCCCTTGATGCCAACGCTGACCCTGGAAGACAAGTGCCCAGGGCTTAGAAAAATGAGGTCCTAGAGGCCCCCTGGGAAGCTAAAGAAATGATCTCATGTGCGATTTCTCCTCATGGGCAGTTGCACCTGGCTTCCACAAGGCATTTGCCTTTATACTAAGGACATCTCATAGAGAGAAATGGTCTACGTACAGATAAGTGAAGTTGAGACATACATGGCTCATCAGAAAAGGTGACGTGAATCTCCCGTTACCTAGTAAGCTATGAAAACAAGCTGAACTCCCTCTTAAACAAAATGATACGATTTCCCCACATATTCACTACACGGTGTTCTGTAAGCATCCTCTGCAGAGGGGGGCACAGGCTCAGAGGGGCAAAGCAGAGACAGAGGTGATGACAGAAAGGCCTAGAGTGTGCAGGCCTTCCTTTCTCTAGAGCAAAACACACAGGGACAGGCGTTAGGTGATGGTCACTCAATGGTCTAAATTAGCCAGTGGGGGCTCCTCACTCTTAAAGCCAGCAGTCTAGATACTCAGTGCTTCTAACTTCTGGGGACATGTTTGGAGCAGAAAACCCTGGGCTGAGGATGTGTGGACACCAGCCAGACTCACCCTGCTGCCTTCAAACACAAAGGCTTGGTCGTCAGCCCCCAGCTCGATGTCAGGCCGACAGCCTGGCCTGGCCCAGCCGACCCGCATGTCTCCTCCGGTCACCACCTCAAACTCAAAATACCACTTTCCTGATCTCACTGCATAAGAGCGTTCCACCCGGAAAAATCGGATCTTGTCTATGCTGACTTTCTCCACGGCTGGGTCAGCTGTCGAGAAAGGAAGGGAGTCAAGGGTGCAGGACGGAGTGAGAGAACAGAGGCTTTTAATAATTAGGTAGCATTCCTCAAAGGACTTTGAACAACAAAGACTGATGATAGATCTCGTACCATCCAACAGAGCATTCTGTGCATAATGTAATCATCATCACTATCATCACCACATAACAAGAGTACAAGTTACCACGCACCGAGTGATGGCTCTATAGTAGAAACTAAAACTCAGTTTTCTTCACAATAATCCTATGATGTCAGTATTACTGTCTTCATTTTACAGATGAAGAAATTGAGGCTCGGAGAGGTTCATGTGCTCAAGGTCACAGAGTCAATAAACCAAGGAGAGCAAGCATTTGAACCCAAGTCTGTCTTACTCCACATCTACCCCCTTAACCACTTTTTTACTGCCCCACTAGCTTAGTATCTCCCAGTGTATAGAATATCCTAGTATCTCCTAGGGTCTGAGATGACAATGACCCTTTAAATATACATAAGCTGGTGATGTTAATAGTGCTAGAATTCAATATAAAGTAAGCTTATATTCACAAGTTTGGAAAACAAGACAAATAACAGTAACTTGGTTTTGTGAGCAAATATCCTAAAAAGCTCAGCTACGCTGGAGGATAACTTATGCCCTGTGGGACTGGGTCATAGACGTGCTCGTTACAGAAACATCTGCCAAGGGGACACTGCTTTATTATCAGCATGGTTCCCTCCTTCTTCTCCCTACTTCTTGAAGTTCACCATTTAGCATGAACTCTACACCAATAGCGGCCTCTACACCAATAGCATTTCTAACACTGTAAGTTAGACCTATTCAAAGTCAGCATTTCTCCAGAAGAAGACCTGTTGAGTAAGTTGGGGCCAGAATGAACACTCTCCACTCGTTACCTAGTTCTTGGTCTGACGGTTCAATGTTATAGCCATAACCAACAAATGTCCGAACAGCCTCACGAAGGCTATCTCTGTTCGACTTCTTGGTCCGCTCATCCAGTAGTGCATAAGGCACCAGACGGGGATTTCTTTTGTTTTTTAAATCCTATGTGAAACCAGAGAAAACAGAGGGTGAAAAAGGGCATTTGGTTTTGACAGAGAGCTTGTCCTGCTCACATATTCTTAGTGACAGTCCTGGCTTCCCGCTAGGAGTCTGCTAGTTCTTCTCCCAGTGCCTTGATATTTAGCAATGTACATACTTGCCACTTCTTTTCAGGATTAAATGAGTATAAATGAAAAATTTTTTTTTTTACTAGCATTCAAAGCTAGCATTTAAAAACACATTTTAATAATGTCAGCCTGTGAATAAAATGAAGCGTCATGAAATTGGTTAGAAACCTCTCCATTCCCAAGGCGAGGCAGATGGGGGTTTGCCTAATTATTTCTCTAGGAAAGAACATGCCAGGATTTAAGCTGTTGTGGCCTCTTCACAACAGATAACTAACAGAGACATCTCAGCTCATAGAGAAATATCTGAAAAGGTAGCAGAGCCATAGTGGGTCCATTTCATTGCAATAGACACATATTTGAATTAGAGTCCTCCGTTCCTTGATATGGACTAAGAAGACGACAATGGTAGTGACAAGTCACCCTAACATAACATGCTGTTCTGAACCCCTCACTTTCTTTGCCATGGTTTTCATAGTTGCAGTTTTCTTGATTCTAGGCACTGAAGGCTCATTTATGAATGAACATGCATGTGCACACAGCTACCCCTGAACTTCTCTCACCCTGAGCTGAACCCAGTACTTACTGAGACGAGGGGAGTATTACAAAATGTGAGATGTGCCAGATGGTTTGGGGTTGAACTCCGGTTCTTAACTCTCCCTAATTCCTTACTGGGCCCTGGCTCCCTGGCTGCCTCTGGACAAGCCAAGAACGCTGCCCAGGAATCTCAGCCCTGGGGACTGCAGGGCATGGGCTTCTTGGCAGGCTGGCCTGCCCCTCTCCTGGGCTAGCTTCCCATCCTTTTCCCCTTCGGTGGTAGATACTTGGGACCATCTAAGAAATGCTGCTGAAACTTGCTTACTTAACATCAGCTGTGATGTTGATTTGTGTGAGCCTTACCTTGGCCTTGGAGAGTGCCTGAAAACTCAGCTCTCCATGATGCAAACAACAAGACAGGGAATGAGAAAAGATGCAGGCTGTGGCCATATACACAGCGCAACAGGATCACAAGGGAACCAGACTAGCCAAGAAAAGGTAAACCTACCCATCGCTGCAACATTGGAATTGTGCCTGGAGTTAATGTCAATGTGACCGTTACAAATTCCATCCAGTCCTGATTCTATAAATAATGAATGTGCTGAAGCATGAGGAACAGAGTGCAAGGGCAACCTCCATCTCCAATCATCCCCACCAAAGAAAATGGCATTTTGATGGATGATCACATCCCCAAGCTTCTCAAGCAAGCCTGACCGGGCGCTTCTCACCTGTTGAATGCCATAGGTCCATCCTTGTTTTATCCTGTCTTTTGCCCAAACATTGTGTGCATTTTCTGCAAGCTTATCCACTAAAATTTCTTGGGAAGGTAACAGCTTCACATCAGACAAATCCAAAGGGGCTGGCTTATAGCCGTTGGACATCATGTAGCTATGAGTAAATGGAAAATACATATTTTGAACAGAACTATCTGACTCCCCCATTCAAGATTTCAGATCAACTGCACAGCCTGTGACAATAATGCTACAGTCACAGGTTCTACCCTTGGCAGATGCGTAGTTCACTTGATTTCAAGTCTTCAGGGGAAGCCCTAATCTACCATCCTATTTGCCAATGTGTCACAGATTCCAAGGAGACTGTTAGAGAAAGGGGATGATCTGTGCAAATCCATCCTTCCTTCTATACAAACTACTATGTGACCTATAAACAATGGTCACACTCAGTGTAATGCAACATTACCTGAAGCTCCATCATTTCACTTTCAAAACATAAAAGGTTATGACCACATTGGCAAGGATGGCACCTTGAGCCGAATGGTTTCTTATAAACCAGCAAAGAATGATCACTCAGTCTTAGAAAAAAAAAAAATAACTTCAAGGTTTTTTGTTTTGTTTTGTTTTGTTTTTTTATCTTTTCTAGGGCCACACCCATGGCATATGGAGGTTCCCGGGCTAGGGGTCGAATCAGAGCTGTAGCTGCCTGCCTATGCCAGAGCCACAGCAACAGGCAATCTGAGCCACATCTGCGACCTACACCACAGCTCACGGCAACACCGGATCCTCAACCCACTGAGCAAGGCCAGGGATCAAACCCTCAACCTCATGGTTCCTAGACGGATTTGTTAACCAGGGAGCCACGACGGGAACTCTGAGATTTTTTTTTTTTTTTAATCGTAACGTCAGTGAATTTGTGAGCCTGAAGTGACCTTCACGGTTTGCTGTCCAGTCCAGAAGTCACTGCTGCAAATGTCGGGAACTTGCCAGATAATTCAACAGATATTGTGAAAACAGGAAAAGCTCAAGATGAGGCTGGGTAGATGCATCGTGTAAGTGGAGAGGAGCAGAGCCCAGTGTGCAGTGATTCGCAGGAGAGCAGCTGATCACAACCATGTAAATCCAGAGGCACTCATGGCCCCCAGGCCACTGACTGCCCAGATGAGGGCCAGAACCTAAATGTGATGACTTGCAAACCTGCACTCACTCTCCCCAGGATGCTCTGAGCAGTGTGAGGTACAGGGTCTACGGCAGACAGGACACTGCCCCTCGTCCACCTTGTGGGGGACGCCTGGTCTTGGGCAGAATCAAGATGTGTTGAGCACTGAGCACTGACTGCCACAGCCTGGACTGGCTGCTGCCCCTCAGAAATGCTGCTCTCAGCACTGGGCACTCCTGCGGAGAGTGGAGAGCTTGGCAGCTTGGAAGTTTCATGGAGAAGAAGGGGGAGATAAGCATTTGATTAGAGCTGGCATCACCTTGGCTTGTGTTCGTCATTATGACACCTGGGTGTGAAAGCGTGCACACCCAAAGCCAGCACACATAAGGGCCAGCAAATGAGCCGGGGATGCGCCCATGAGTGTGCGCCTGAATGCGTGAGAGCACACAATTCTGTGAGTGTACAGATGGGAGGGAGAGTAGGACACAGGCAGATTTAGGGGCCAAATTAAACCTTGGCAGAGACACCCATTTCCACTAGGGATTTGCAAGGCTGGCCCAAGGCCAGGGGAGCAGATCTTTGCTGTTGCTACCAACCATGTTCAAACTCCCGTGCCAAGTGCAATTCTTATAGACCGAGACAGCATAGCCATCTGAACGCTGCATCTTCTGGCTCAAAGCTAACAATAGTAGTGTAGGTCCAGGTGGAAGGAACAAAAAGAGGAATAGCCTGGAAGTGCTGTACTTCAGCTGACTTCTGTATGGGGTTTCAGTGCGGTATAGGTACCTGGAGGAACCACTCTGAGCTGGTGCTGGAAGTATCTGAGGCTGTCCCCTGCCTCTATGCATGGGCCTCTTGTCCTCCCAGTTTAAAATTCAGACTGAAGCATTAAAACCTCCAATGACAAAAATAAAAAATTCTAAAGAAAGGTCTCCGACCATTAAGAAATCACCTACTTTTTGGGCAATTTGACCTTCTTGAGCTCCTCCTCAGCAGCTGGGTTAACATGAGCAATGTGGCAGCCCAGGGCCAGGAGGGTTCTGTAACAGAGAGAGAGGACAAGGATCATCTGTAGGTGAAGGACAGCAAAAACCTGACCCTGTGTCTGAAGTGATAAAACCCGACAATATTCCTTCATTTACAACAGAGCTTGCCAAATGTTTTTCTGTCAAGGTTGAGATAGGAAATGTTTGAGGCTTTGCAGTCCTTTTGTCTCTGTTAAAAAAACTCAGCTCTGACACTGCAGAGCAAAAACTGCCATAGACAACAGATAAATTGATGAGCTTGGCTTTGCTACAATAAAGCGGTTTTACCAAAAAACTGAGTTAAGTTGTTCAATTTTAATATGACCTACAACATAGGTGGCTAGTTGGATTGGTCTGTGGGCCTTAATTTGCCAACTCTTTGGTTTTTTGGCTGCACCTATGCCATGCAGAAGTTTCTGGGCTAGGGACTGAACCCACGCTACAGCAGTGACAAAGCCAGATTTTTCTTTTTTCTTTTTTTTTTTTTTTAGTCTTTTTAGGGCCAAACCTGTGGCACATAGAGATTCCCAGGCTAGGGGTCCAACCGGAGCTGCAGCTGCTGGCCTATGCCACAGCCACAGCCACTTGGGATTCGAGCCGAGTCTGACCCACACCATAGCTCACGGCAATGCCAGATCCTTAACACACTGAGCAAGGCCAGGGATAGAACCCGTGTCCTCATGGATACTAGTCAGGTTTGTTAACTGCTGAGCCACAACGGGAACTCCCAAAGCCAGATTCTTAACCTGCTGGGCCGCTGCAGAACTCCTGTTAACCCTTTATTTAGATGGTACCAAGCATAAAAATGCAACCAAAAAAGTTTGTGAATAGCCCCTCTGGGAGACATTTTCTAGTTTACAAATTTGCATTTCTCTCCAGAGAACAGATAGGATCCTAACAGCAAAGCCAGAGGCCAGCAAGTATTTCCTGCATGCTCTCTGTACAAAGTGCCCTGAGCTGTGCTGGACACCAGGAGGTACCAAGCCTGCTGCCTCAAGAAGTGTTGATGTGACTGAAGACATCACATACGGGAGCCTATAAGACAAGGCTCTGTGACAGAGCATCAGTGCACCAGCAAAACCGCAGTGTTAAAACGTTCTGCACCAATAGCCAGAGAACAGAGAAATACAACGCAGACAACACCAGTAACAAGCACAAAGGTAATTCGAGAAGGGAGGTATAAGCCTGGGCTAAAAAAATGAAGATTTGAATCAAGGTTTAAACCATGGGTAAGATCAGGGAGATGGAAACATTATTTTTAAATTGAATTAAACCATGTTTTTCTACTGGTTTTTAGAAATGCCTCATCTTTTTTCTTTTTCTAAAAAATATTTATCATCTCATTTGTTTAACCATGACAACAATTAGATAGAGACAAGGACTCTCACTATCCTCATTTCATAGATGAGAAAATGGAGACTTAGCGAGGTTAAGTTGTTCAGTTTTAATATGACCTGCAACACATCACATTTTTCTTTCTTTTCCTTTCTATGGCTGGACCTGTGGCATATGGAAGTTCCGGGGCTAGGGGTAGAATAAGAGCTGCAGCTGGGTGGGGCCTACACCACAGCCCATAGCAACACCCCATCCAAGCTATGTCTGTGGTCTGTGCCACGGCCTGTGGCAACACCAGATCCTTAACCAATTGAGCGAGGCCCGGGATCAAATCTACATCCTCATAAAGACAATGTTGGGTCCTTAACCTGCTGAGCTATGATGAGAACTCCTGTATCTTTTTTTTTCTTTTCTTTCTTTTTTTTTTTTTTTTTAAGGCTGCAACTGTGGTATATGGAGGCTCCCAGGCTAGGTGTCAAATTTGGAGCTGCAGCGGTGGCCTACGCCACAGCCACAGCAACGTGGGATCCAAGGCATATCTGTGACCTACACCACAGCTCATGGCAATGCCAGATCCTTAACCCACTAATCGAGGCCAGGGATCGAACCCACATCCTCATGGATATTAGTCAGGTTTGTTACCACTGAGCCACGATGGGAACTCCTGTATCTTCTTTTTTTGATGAAACATGAACTAAAAGAGGCACTTGGTCCCTTGATTCTAAGTTTCTCCTCTTTTTCTTTTTCTCCCTATGCTTTTCCTCTCCCAGGCAAACAGCAAATGGTTTCTTGAGAATGATATGTCCTAAATAACAACAGCGGATATATTATTCACTATGCTAAATCCATTTGTGGCATGAGTAATTCTCATCCTCACTAATTTATCAGAACGCATCATGTTTTTGAGGCAAGAGAATCAAGTCTAGTTTAGTCACAAGGCGTTAAATCATCCACTCACTGTTGAGTCCAAATTCAATTTAATTAAGCACTCACTTTAAGGTTTCGGTTGACATCTGTAGGTTATAATTCTTCTCAGTTTCAGGCAGCTTTGAAAACTCGACAAGGCAGGGGTGTTGTCTTTTATTGTCATCCCGTATCTAGGTGACAACATAAGAGAGAACATAATTTAAGTTTTGACAACCGGCACTGCCTTGGAAAACAGAAAAGGACACACTTTGAAACACGGCCCAGGCCATTCATATCAGGCAAGACAAAGACAGCTATTTGCTGATAGGCAAATAGACCATCTTCTCTCTAGTAAATAATACATGCGGTCCCCAGGCTGCCAGTGGCTTGTGTTCTATGGATTGCTTCAAATGTCTGCATTCGGAACATGCTTTCCCAGAGATGCAATTTCATGTGTGGTAGCCATGCTCCTGCCTGTCCAAACTTCATGGAACCATAGTGCCACTGCAGGGTAGCATTCTGCAGAACATAAAGGACTACAGAATTGGGGCCAGCAATGTCTGACAGAAACACAAAAGCAGCTGCCAAGGTGAACCACATTTGTAATTTCAAATTTCCTAGTAGCCACACGAGAAAAGCAAAAAGAAACAGGTGAACTTGAGCTTAATAAGGTAAGTTACTTACCCCCATGTACCCCACATCTTACTTTTTTTTTTTTTCGTCTTTTTGCCATTTCTTGGGCCGCTCCTGTGGCATATGGAGGTTCCCAAGCTAGGAGTCTAATCGGAGCTGTAGCTGCCAGCCTACGCCAGAGCCACAGCAACTCGGGATCCGAGCCACGTCTGCAACCCACACCACAGCTCACGGCATTGCCGGATCGTTAACCCACTGAGCAAGGGCAGGGATCGAACCTGCAGCCTCATGGTTCCTAGTCAGATTTGTTAACCACTGTGCCATGACGGGAACTCCACATCTTACCATTTTAATAAGTAATTAACAGCAGGAATTATTTTTGAGCTATTTTATATCAGTTTTTCAATGCAAGTCTTGAAACCCAGCATGCATTTTACACTAAGAGCACATCTCAATTCAGACTAGTCACACTTCAAGTGTTCAGTAGCCACATACTACCCATGTCCATTGTTTTGGACAGTGCAGATCCAGGTATTAACTAACTCATGCTTTCATTCAGCAAACATTGCTGAATGTCTCCTATGGGGAAGGCAGAGAGCTAGACATTAGGAGTTCAATGGTGAGCCAGGATAGCCCCAGTGCCATGAAGGAGAAAGTCTGATGGGGTAGTGATAAAATCATCATCGAAATAAACATAGGATTGCAACTGTGATTCATTCTCAAAGGAGAGGTGTATGGTATTTGAAAAGCACACAGCAGAGAGGTGGTCATATACAAGGAGGATCTTTGTGGGAGCTCTTTGAATATATAAGTGCTCGAGTTCAAAGACCTTTACAGTAACTAAGAGTGTCAGGGTCAGAGGAAGCTTCAGAATCATGGGTCCTTCTGTCTTCAGACATGATCTTACACAAATCACAGAACAAAGTCAATTTACATCCTCTTTGAAAAATGTTTTCTAGTGAAAGAGATTCCTTAACCTTCTCGGAGTGTCCATTCATCTTTGTGCTACATCTGAAAACCACATTAAACAAATCCTGATCCACAATAATGAATCAGCCTCTTTTCACTCCCCAGGCAGAGAGGATGGCTTTTTTGGAAGGGAAGGGGAGGTGTGAGGGCTCTGAGGGATGACTGCACACGATATTCCCTAAAGAAAAAGCCCAGCGTTTGGGAGTAAGAAGGAGATGGACTTCTGGGTCTGTCTGTGCAGAGCTGGACTCCCCAGTTCTCCTGACTGCAGCTGGACAAACCCCAAGGCAAGGATGCTGGATGCAGTGCTAGCTGGATGAGGGTCAGGAAGAAGCAGCGGGTTTGGGCACCATGAGGTTTCCATGTCATTTGAGTCTCTGAAGAACCCTTGCAGGTAATGAGGCAATCCAACCCTCCAGCCCACCCAGCCACTCAAACATATACCTTGCCAAAAGTCCAGCCAAGCTCTATTTTATTCATTCCCCAAAGCTCATGGATGTTTTCAGCCAGCCTGTCTCGGATCTTCTCTAGGTGAGGTGGCAAAACCACCTAAAAGGAAAAGGAACAAGTGAAAAGTTGGAACTGCAAGAATCACCTGTACTGAAATCTGTCATAAAGTCTAGATGGATCAGTTGCTCAGTTAAATTACTACACGTCATCCAGAAGGGGCTGCTTCTAGAAATTCTTTCCTTTCTTGGATCCCTCTGGACCTTATCTCCCTTCGTCTATGCTTCCTCCTTGGGGGTTCTCTTCCACCTGTAGATGGTCCCTCCCTGCCACCCACCAACCAGCCTCCAGCCATGGTCTCTCCTGAAGTTCAGACCCACTGTCCCAACTGCCTGCAGGATTCTCCCACCAAAATGAACTCAGTATGTTATTCAAAGCTGAATTCATAATTTTTCCTTCAAAACTTTTTTCTTATTTTCTCTTTTTGTTGAATAGCCCTGCCATTGTCCCAAGCTTGGAAGTCAACTCAGGGTTTTCCTTCTTGGTATTACACCCCTTGCCCTCCATCTTGGTGCAATCACACCTAATCAGTCACAAAACCCAACGTGTTGATGTTCTAAGCATCTTTCTGAATGTTTCCCTCCTCTACATTACTCAACCTTGTTATTTTCTACCTGGACCATTACAAGAGCTTCATAGTTGGTCTCCTCAACTCCCCACCAATCTCTTCTTCATACTGTGGCCAGAGTGATGAGCTCACAATAACACAAGCCCATCAAAACACGCTCCTCCTGAGTGTCCCTCTGACACTCGTAAGACACAGACCAGATGTATTCACCGAGCATATAGAGCCAGACTTCAGGCTTCTTATATTGATCCTCCTAAACACATCCTTTCCACCTCCTGATATTCACCTGAAAGACCACACTGTCTCACAGTGCTGTGCCCTTACATATGCCACCTTTATTCTCATTAGTAGTCCTCATGATATGCATAATAGTTATACCACCCTTTTCTCTATGCCACATGGAAGTGATGACATCTCTCCTTGACCAAGTTCTAGGTGCATGCCTCTGAGCCATTTTTGACTAGACTTGATCCCTAGGCCTTGTCCTCAAGACCCCAGTTTTAGCAAGAATCTCGCTCTATCAGTTTAGTGACCATCCAACAGCCTTGATATCTGATCACCCTCCATGTCTGATCAAATTTCTTCATCCTCGTTCCTCCCACAGGTGATATCAGATCACTCTGACCTGCTTTCAGTAAGAATCTCCTTAGGTCACTTGAGCAAGAATCTACCCCAACCCCTGATGTTCCTCAGAGTGATTTTCCATCACTGACATGCCCACCCAACCCTAAACTTGCTCTTGCTTGTAAATCCCCACTTGTTTGTGTTGTATTTGGAAAGGACCCCAGATCTCTCCTGGAGTTCCCTTTCCTTCTAAGTAAAATCTATTTTTTACCCCTTTAACTGCTGTTTGGCTCTGATTTTAATACAAACACCCACAGCATTTATCATTCTCGATTTAGCTCAAATGTCTCACTACCTTTGGGAGGTCTTCCCTAGGTACCTTCAGGGAGAGTTTCTGTTTTCCTGCTATGTTGCTCATCTCTCCCCACAGAGGTCATAAATTGTTTCCCTTTTCCCCCCTCTTATTTTCTTTAATTTACTATTACTACATTAATAACAAAAAAGTTATTACTACTTTCATTTATTGAGAGCTCCTAAGAAATGAGAGATTTCATATGAAAATCCAGATTTCTAATTTCTCTTGACCAGTTGGAAGGTTACTAACGCTGGCCACACATTTTTGCCTGGTCATAATCAGTTGAGACTAAGAAACAGCCACCTGCTTTTAGGGGGCCAGCACACTGGTCCTGTTTCCCTTCCGTATCATTCCTTGGTTCCTACAATCCTTGCTCTATTATAATGATTATTAGTGTTTCCATTATTTATAACAATCACAATGATCATTATTATTATTTTTGCTTTTTAGGGCTGCACCTGCAGCACATGGAAGTTCCCAGGCTAGGGGTCAACTTGGAGCTGTAGCCCCTGAGCTACACCATAGCTCATGGCAATGCCGGATCCCCGACCCACTGAGTGAGGCCAGGGATTGAACCTGCATCCTCATGGATACTATCAGTTTTGTTTCTGCTGTGCCACAATGGGAACTCCTAAAAATTGCAATTATTTTGAAGGGGAGAAGCTCGTGGAGAAAAATTTTTTCTTTGTAGAAAAATCATCAAGTGATACACAAGAAGACCATAGAGAAAAGTAGCAATGAAATATTTAAACTATGGGTCCTACTTACCTTTCAACTCAAGATATTCTTTTAAAAACCAACTTATTATTGAAAAGTGGCATAACGTTTTGATAAGAAGCAAGATGGGGAAAATCACTTGCAAACAAATGATAACTGTATTGGGGTTTTACTGGTTAACTATGATAATCTGTTTAGACTAAATGCTCCTTTGTGGATCACAGCCTGAAAGGGATTTTCATGAAGAACCACATGCTTTGGCAAAGGGGGGAGCGGCGTGTGGAATGAAGCCTCCACAAATAGTCCTACAACATAATTTCAGTGATCTCAAGAGGTGAGATAGAGTAACACTGGCGTGACAATTGCCTCCTGGTTATCTGGGGCCCCCAGGGAAGGTCTGCTTGGGAGCTGGGCTCTTTCCTCCCAACTCTCAGTGAGGGCCTGGGGATGCTTCAAGCACTAGGTACTGTTAACGCCAAAGGGATAGGGCTCTCGTTAGCCATACTTCATCTGCAATCTGTTTAATGTGCCCCAGTAGGATGGAGTTGACTGTGTATCATATATTTAACTTTGTTTGCAACAATTTCACAGCATGATAGATTCTAAAAAATTACAAGGTCTCATTCAAAATAACAAACTGTACCTTTCCAATGAGAACGTCCTTATTTGATTCCCAGCAACATTTCCCTCTCTCTAAGGTCTGTACAAATTCAGCTTTGGATCCAGACATCAAAATTCTTCTGGCTTGTCGATTTACCTCCAATCTTTGACTTCTAAATCTTTGATGTTGCATGTTTAGAAACTCTTCTCATGCTTCAGTCGTCCTTCTTCTTCTCCTGCATCAAAACCTCCCCTCCTTGAGGCTTGCTTCCTCCAGGAAGCCCTGTCTGAGTGACTGTTACTTCTCTGACTACTTGGTAAGGAGGGCAGCACTGAGAAGTAGGAATCATGTCCATGAGCACCTCCTCTCCCTGTCTGGGCACAGGTTGCCTTGTGTCCACGAAACACCTCATACAGTTTTGTGGGCCCTCAAACCCTTGTTCTCTCTGACATCTAGAATAGTGATGTGACTAGCACTGGCGTGGTGGAGGCACTGAAAGCTGTTGTAGGCCCCTTGTCATAGCCATGTGAATGTCTCTCTCAAAACAGAGACCCCGGAAAGGGAAAGAAAATGTCCATTTATCGCCAGGGTCAAAGACCTCCATGCTTGTCACTGTCTCTTGCAGGCTTGCCTCCCACTCTTCTCTGAATGGTCCTCTTCCACCAAGGGTCCAGCCACAGGAAAATAGTCATTGCCATCCCTACTTTATGTCTCTATTTCCAAGCCCTTATTTAATCTCATTCCTGTTCCTTCGCCCCTGGATACCCCTCATTTACGTTTATTAAAGGTCCTGACCGATTCTATCCTCTCTATACAGACTTTTAGAAAAAAATTCTAGCTGAAAGGATGTCTCAAGCATGTACTTGTGCATATTGTTTATTCTGCATGTTAACCCAGCCTTTAAAAACACAATGTATTTATTTCTTCAACCTGATTGTGAATTCCCAGAGAATACTGAGGCACTTCCGCCTATGCCCCCCAGAGCAAGTACAGTGTCTTGCATGAAGCAAGTACCCAACTTGTTTGTGGGTTGCAAAACCCTTAAAGAGCTCAATCTTTGCATATGGTAGAACTGTGTAATGTTGTTCATGTTACACAACAATGCTGTAGAACATATGATAGGAATGGTTCAAAGACAACACAGAGAGAAGGAAGATTTTGGCCTATTACATCATCTCTGTGGGCTGCCTCCAGTGGGCGGCTTGAACGTACCTGACTGGTGTCTATGGGGCACGGGATGAAAGAAGCTTGGGAGAGGAACTGTGTGGTACCCAACAGATCTCGAATGCCTTCAGCATCACGTTTATACTCTTTGACAGGCTCCAGTCTCATCTTTTCTTTTGGAAGTAAGGCTTCATAGCAAGGAGCATAGCCAGAAGGAGGCAGGAACTTAAATTCTCCATGACGTCCACCCATCAGGAAACGTACTCTGTGTGATTTGGAGAGATCAGGAAGGGAGGGGTTAAAAAAACATATACCCCAGCCCAAATAAATGAAAGTTAAAGATCAGCTCCCTCCCACCCAAATTATTCTGTTGGGATGCGAACAATTTCAGATTCATCACAGAGAACACCCTAAAGTATGCAACAAACAGTGGAGAGAGGTGAGTGTCAATTCATGACCCCTATGGCCCTCAGTTGACCATGGCGGCTAAGTTCTTAAAAATTAACTTATACATTAAAACCATTGGATTTTAAAAATCAAGTCCATTCTTATTCTAGTGGGGGGATCATTATTATAGCTATTAATACTAGAGTTTGAAAAGAGTAACAATGATAATGATAATGACATTATTCTCTGAAAAGAATTCAAATTACAGCATGAGAACTTCGAGTCTTTTTATTTGAGAGACTACTCTCACAACAATGAAAGAAAACATGATACAAATAGTTGGGGAAAATAAGAAGTTCTTATTTCAAGGCACAGGCAAAGGATGGAGCAACATGAGAGTATTAAACAGAAATGGTGTTTGTGCTAGGAGACATTAATAGAAATAATATACTACTCAGCCATAAAAAGAATGAAATATGCCATTTTCAGCAAGATGGATGCAACTAGGGATTCTCATATGAGAATAGAGTATGAGAATAGAGATTCTCTTCTCTTCATAAATGAAGTACTTCAGAAAGACAAATAACATTTGATATCACTTATATGTGGCATCGAAAACATGGCACAAATGAATCTTTTTTTTTTTGTCTTTTTTGCTATTTCTTGGGCCGCTGCCATGGCATATGGAGGTTCTCAGGCTAGGGGTCCAATCGGAGCTGTAGCTGCCAGCCTACGCCAGAGCCACAGCAACTCGGGATCTGAGCCGCGTCTGCAACCTACACCACAGCTCATGGCAACGCCGGATCCTTAACCCACTGAGCAAGGGCAGGGACCGAACCCGCAACCTCATGGTTCCTAGTTGGATTCGTTAACCACTGCGCCACAACAGGAACTTTTTTTTTTTTTTTTGAATGAATCTATCCACAAAACAGATTCACAGACATAAAGAACAGATTTGTGGTTGACAAAGGATAAGCAATGAGGCCCTACGCTTTAGCACAGGGAACTACATCCAATCTCTTGGGAATGGCCATGATGGAAGATGATGCAAGAAAAGGAATGTATTATATATGTAGGACTGGTTTACTTTGCTGTACAGCAGAAATTGGCGCACCATTGTAAATTTACTTTAGTAAAAACATTTTTTTAAAAAATGAAATACTATAGTGCAGAAATTGCAGTTCGCTAAGGAAGCCATATGAGGGTGACTGTGAAGAAGCATCATCAAGTGGTTACAGCTGCATGGGGTGTGGGGGGTCAAAGGGTGCCTACTGGGGGTTACCACCACCTTGCTGGCATCCAGCATGACATCCTGACTCTAGTAGTGACCATAGGGACCTCTCAAGGAAGAGGGTAGGACATTCGCGGGCCCGCAGTCATGGCAGACACTAATTATCACCACACTGAAGCCTTGCAATATTTTAATTCAGCATTCTGGCTGAATGCCAGCCCATACGTATGGTTAGGTTAGGGTTAGGTTCAGAGCCCAAAGTTCCTCTGCAAGAAGAGAGTGAAAGCGAACTATTTCAACATGACACTTTGTAAGTTCTTAGGACTGTGACTAGAAAGATAGGTTTTGCAAATCAACTGCAACCACATTAAACTGAGAAAATATAACTGCAGTTTTAAGTAGTTAAGGCATGGCAAGAAATTCAGCCCTGCAGGTCAACAATAATTTCACACAGGGAAAACACATCCACATACATAATGGCTATACCCATTTACTCCCTCCCTCCTTCCCTCTGCTTAACAACTATTTACTGAGTTCATACGACTTGCACAGTTCTCTGCACTGGGGATTCAGCAAAGAACAAAGAATGCCTGGTGTCACAGCGCAGGTATCCAACTAGACAAACAGACATAATTACTAAATGGGAGACATCTGATGAGGGACTAAAGAGGGTGATGTGAAACAGCTCGGGGAAGGAGGAGGGTCCTAAACAGGAGTCAAGGAAGCCTTGGCTGAGGAGGGAGACACTTCTGTTAACCATGAGGGAGAGGAGGAGCCAATGAATTCAAAATCTGGAGGAAGAACATGGGCAAAGGCCCTGAGGTAGGGAAGCGCTTGGGTGGAGGACAGTGTGGGTGAGGACATGGAGAGCCCAGGGGGCCAGAGATGAGGTGGGAGGGGGCATGGCTGGATTACTTGGGGTTTTCTTCCAAGTGTGGCACTGCAGAGGGGTTTTAAAAAGAAGAAATACAAGATTCTTCTAGCTGCCCTATGTAGACAGGTCTAGGGACCAATTAGGAGGCACTTGGAAACAGCTGACACCACCCCACTCCCAGTGGGACATGAGGGTGGGTTAGACCAAGGTGATGAAGGACAAGCTGGAAAGAAGCAGTTAGATCCTGATTTGTTTTGGAATTAGGATTGTTAGGAGTGGGTGATGGAGTGGACCTGTATGTGTGGAGGGTGGTTAGGTGTGTGTGGGAAAGGTCGTGATTTAGCAAAGCTCTTACAAAAAACACCCTCCACCAGGTCTCACTTCCTCTAACTGGAATATCCTGGTGGGGCAGCCTTGCAAGAGGGTCTCAGTATTGGCTAAGTAGTTATGATTGTGGAAACAGCCTCATGATTAAACTGGAAAATAAAAATCTGAGTAAAAGACATTAAGGGTCCCCCCCGTCCCCAATAAAAACAAATTCTTTATCCAAATAGCATTTTATAAAATGCTGTTTTAAAATTAATTATAGAAATCATAGGAAGCCTCCCACTTTCCCATTTTAAAGTACTAAACAACGATATAGATTTAGAATCACAATTGCCCCTTGTGAATGTGCCTACATTAAAAGTTATATAATAGGGCACGATCTATGTGTATTAGGAATATGAACAATGACATTAGAACAAAATTGAGTCATTAGCCTGCAATGTTACTAATTTAGAGAACCTTCAGGAAATAATGACTAAGCCTTAAGATTTGCGGAGAACTTTCCAAAATTCAATTTCAACATAACAGATTGTGTTACTGATGTGTTAAAAGTATGGGGTAAAACTGAATCATTTTGAGCAAAGAATCAATGTGGGAAGGTTTCTGCCTCTCCTCATTGTGTATCCTTCCTGTAAAGAGCTGAATGCCCAGAAGCTTGTCCAGCAAGGGTATGTATTCTTTGTTACTCACTAGAATACAGATTCCAATCCAAGTAAATGATCTCCTGGAAGGACTTCTAGATGGACTTAATTATTCATAAACTCTCCTGCCAGTTCTGTTTACTTTTAACATTTCTCTTATGTTTTAAAATCTGCTGTTGTCTTCTGGAGAGATAACAAGAAAGGGGGAAATCCATGTAGCACTTAAGGAGAACAAGGCTGCCTTCATATTCAGTTATTAAAAGGAGAAGGATAATTTGCTTATAAATCTTAACCTGCTCTCCTCATATGGCCGCAAAGGCTATACAATGAAAAATTAACATAGCCAGAAATCAGTGTTTACTGCTTACTGAAGCATTCTGTCTTCCAATGCCATTATGCTGTGCATCAGTGGATACAAGGAACCGTCCTGAGTAGCTTCCCAGCCCCGCCAGACAGGAGCCTTGCTCCCCAGCAGGCGGGGCTGGTAAGGAGCTGGGCAGGCATAGGGCCATCTGTCACTCCTTCCCCTGCTGCCCAGTCTGTGGGAAGGGCTCCAACAGACCACCACCAATATGGGTGGTTCCCGCAAACTCCCGCTGAAGACAACCCACAAGGTCAAAGGAAATATCTAGGGATAAAATACAGGTTTAAAGGGAACAATCGCAAGAAAGAAAGAATAGGGAGTTCCCATTGTGACTCAGTGGAAATGAACTTGACTAGTATCCCTGAGGATGAAGGTTCGATCCCTGGCCCCATTCAGTGGGTTAAGGATCTGGTGTTGCCTCAAGCTGCAGCAAAGGTCGCAGATGCAGCTCAGATCTGGCGTTGCTTCAAGCTGCAGCATAGGTCATGGATGCAGCTCAGATCTGGTGTTGCTGTTGCTGTGGCTGTGGCTGTGGCCAGCAGGTGCAGGTCCAGTTTAACCCCTAGTCTGGGAACTTCCATATGCTGCACCTGCAGCCCTAAGAAAGAAAGAGAGAAAGGAAAGAAAGAAAGTATCCAAAACCATTTTTTGGGAAATTGTCTTTTTTTTAATTTTTAATTTACTTTTATTTAAAACACTTTTTAAATTTTGATTTACTGTGTTGTGTCAATTTCTGCTATAGAGCAAAGTGGCCCAGTCATAAGCATATATACATTCTTTTTCTTAAACTATCTTCCATCATGGTCTAAGAGATTGGATATAGCTCCCTGTGCTCTACAGTAGGAACTCATTTGCATATCCACTCTAAATGTAATAGTTTGCATCTACTAACCCCAAACTCCTGGTCCATACCACTCTCTCCCTTCTCAGCAACCACAAGTCTGTTCTCCATGTATGTGAGTCTGCTGAAACCCACTTTCATTATGTGAGGCTATTAAAATGGGATCCCCTCTGCCTGAGTTTTAGCAGAAGTCCCAAAAGCAGAGGGTTCAGAGTATGCCCATATCTTCACATCCTGAAATGAAGTGCTGGACCAACTACAAGGATCTGTCCCCAAATTGTGAAAGCAGTGCGGCTTTAGCCTACCTGACACTTCACGCTGGTAGGAGAGGTAAAGAGTTCCATTGGAGAAAACCAACAGGGAGAAAGGGATGATTCTTTCCTAGTGGGAGTCACAGGAGGGCTTTAAGGAGCTATTCAGAAACTTGTGTGTGTCCCTTGGAATGGGTGGTGAGGGACAAGTTTGTCTCATGACAGAGCAGAGACAGAAAAGGGCCAGTTGCCAGCCATCAGAAAGGAATTCTTCCTGGAAAGGCTATGACTGAGCAGAGATCGGAAACCCAGGGGCTGGGGGGAGGTGAGAGGCCCATGGAGGAGGGACGGGGAAGGGGAGAGGGATAAGTGGAGGGAGGTTTGGAGTCAACCAGCAGGGAGCTGCCAGCACAGGTGGTAAAGCCTTGTCAAGAGAACTGAAGTCAGATGCTTCCAGCCGGGGGCTCTCCAAGAAAGCCACAGAGTGCCTCTGAAAAGAAAGATGCAGCAGTTGTGTAACTGCTGCAAAAGACCTGATGCCACAAGACAGCTGCGTCAACTCCACGGATCTGCCCACCACCCAGGCACCTTGGCTCTGGGGTGGAGCCTAGAGGGGCCTGAGACAGGAGCTGGCTGGCCACAGAGAAGCCTGACCTCAAAGTGCAGGGGGAGTGGGAAGGGCTCAAACATCAACTGGACACAAATCTGCAGTTTTTATACTATTCAAATAGATAGAACTTCTTTTTTTTTTTTTTTTTTTTTTTTTTTGTCTTTTTAGGGCCTGTGGCATATGGAAGTTCCGAGGCTAGGGGAAGTTGGAGCTGTAGCGGCCAGCCTGTGCCATAGCTGCAACAATGTGGAATCTGAGCCACATCTGCGACCTACACCACAGCTGACAGCAACACTGGATACTTCAGACAGTTAGCAAGGCCAGGGATCGAACCTGCATCCTCATGGAGCTAGTCTGGCTCATTACCACTGAGTCATGATGGGAAGTACTGGCAAGATGATGCCTGGTCTTAAAAGGAGTAATAAGGCTACGGGATCTGCCCAAGAACTTATTTAGGAGTCCAGAGCATGGACTTGAAGGGGTGGAAAGAAAAACAACAAAATTACATCTTTCTAGTCTACTTCTTCCAATAAATCTCTTACCTGGCACTTACTGTTTATCTTTTAAGTCCTTTGTCTCATTCGTCAATGAGAAATTTCCAATTAGAATGTAAACCTCTCTTCCCTGCCCCTTGGGCTTTGCTGAACCTCCTAGCATCACAAAAAATGTCAAATTGAAAAAAGATAATTTAAGAATGGAGTTCATTAAAATTAGTTCTTCTTCATCCTCAGATTTTTCTCTATATTAATGGATTTAAAAAATCGATTTCATTAATCAATTTAATCTCTTCCACTAAAGCACTTATATCATTTTCTGGGGTTCTTCCTCAACTCAGACATTCCATCAGCTCTCAAAGGCTTTTTCTTCCTGAAGTGATTACAGTAAGTGACTGTGTCCTTATATTTCTCTACTTCAGAGATGAGCAATAGCTTCAGTAATAGCCGCTTGGGAGTAGTGCAGTTTGGGGACGTGCAGAGGAATTTTTTATTTACGTGTCTGACTTTAAAAACAGAGGAAACTGTGTTGAAAAATCTCTGCTAGCATTTCCAATGTCATCTTTTAAGATTTGTGCTTTTTTTTTTTTTTGGCCTTTGTTTTTTTTTCTTTTCTTTCTTTTTTTTAGGGGCACACTAGTGGCATATGGAGGTTCCCAGGCTAGGGGTCCAACTGGGACCTGAGCCGTGTCTGTGACCTACACTACAGCTCATGGCAACACTGGATCCTTAATTCATTGAGTGAGGCCAGGGATCAAACCCATGTCCTCATGGATGCTAGTCAGGTTCGCTAACCACTGAGCCACAACGGGAACTCCCAGATTTGCATTTAGAGATGAAAATATGTACAGTAAATCCCCAAATTTGAAAGACTGACCCATGAGTGAAAAATAGAGTAAAGTCAAAGCAATCTTTACTATGCTTAAAAGGGATGACTAGGTTCCCTTATTCATAGCTTACTAGCAAACTATGAAGTCATTTCAGTCTTACTAGATGTCTCATTATTCTTATTGAATCCCTCCCAGGAGTTGGGATAGTGTTTCAAAGAAGAAAACGATACAGGCTGTGGTTGGGAAGAGAAAGAATTAGTAAGCATTTGCTGATCTGAATTCAACTCGCAAGTCATGATTCATAATTCTGTCTTCAGTCTGTATCGCTAAGACGGGAGAACAATTTGAGTTATGTACATTCCCACATTCATATTTCTTTCTGGCCAGTGTTTGATGAGAACCCAGGGCAATCCAGCTAGTGCTCATCATGTTCTCCGCTGAAGTATATTTATCTCAGCAATAATTTCCACAGCATTGACCACAGCGAGCTGGAAATAGCTAAGCTATTGGTTACGTGAATGTTAGCCAAGTCTGGTGGATACCAAGAGAAAACAAATAGCAACTGTAAAAATACCAACCACCTTTGGATACTGTTGTTTTATAAACTGGAAAAGGCTGGTAAAAGAGGTATATAAGGCGAATAAGTAGATCTATGGGGAACATACCCACAGCCACAAAATATATTCCACCATGGTGACAAACGCATTGGTTTTCTGCAAAACTAAAAGTAGCACCCCAATTTCACTAGACACTGCGGCTTTTGTGTAACGCCCCCATGTGGACATGTGCCTTTGGCAGAGTGACCCTATCTTTGAATAAGAGCTTCCTGGCATCAAAGTCATTCAACCTTTTGGGTGGGTTCCAAGGTACACATGCCTCATCCCAAACTCTGTCCCAGAACGAAGAGGGTTGTTATCCTGAGGACCTGCTGCACTAATAATACCACCCACAAACAAACCACGGTGAGCAGGAGACTAAGAAGGCATATTCATGACAGAACAGAGAGTGCATATTGATTTGTGATTGGGTTGCTCATGCTGCTTTTGCATTCACTGTGGGTAAATCTAATTGAAAAAGATTTTTGCTCTCTGATGACTGCTGGCAGGGACATCCTAATCAGGTGTTATTAACAACATGGTTTGTAATCATAAAAATAATCATGGGAGTGACAAATTCAAGACAATTAAAGAGGAGGAAATGGGGCTGTAAGAGAGAAATCAAATTTAGAGGCCACACAGAAGTTGAAGATAAATAGGAGAAAATTCTGAATGTTTCTATGATGGGAGAAGAATCCCTTTCCAGATAGGCATAACTTTGCACTTAGCCAGGAGAGACACTATTAAAAACTAGGCAAGAATTCTACTGTATCCGCTGAAGACAGTAATTTCTTTTCAATTTCATTATTAAATATATTTCCTTTCTTTTTTATTTTCTTTTCTTCCTCCCTCTTTCATTCCTTCTTTCTTTTCTTTCTTTCTTTTTAAATGGCTGCATCTGCAGCAAGTGGAGTTTCCTGGGCCAGAGACTGAATCTGAGCAGCAGCTGCAACCTAAGCCAGCTAGTTGTAGCAATATCAAATCCTTAGCCCACTGTACTGGGCTGGGGATCAAATCCATGCCTCTGCAGTGACTGAGTTGCTGCAGTTGGATTTTTAACCTACTGCACCATAGCAGGAACTCCATAAATGCATTTATTTTTCAACAAGATACTTTAATTACCTTGGAATTAATATCTTGCTTTCTCTTTCGAGCTTTTTGTACCACTGAGCTAAAGCAGTAGAGAGAGGAAGTGCTAAGTTTCAGCACCAAATCACATTTTACGAGTTGATGTAAGAGTAAGTACTCGTATGTTGATCCCATTTGCTCAAAAGTGAACATGGACCAACTGGCTGCTCTAACACAGGACCAGCATGCATCCTGAGCAAAGACATCATGTGACAGACTGGGTGTACTTCAGCAAAATGTATTTCCCAAGTAGGCAGGCAACTGGGATTCCATCTATCCTCAAACCACTCATGTTCTAAGAACCAAAATATCAGGTGATATCTTCCTGATAGAAAGGAGGCTTAAGAGGCATCAAGGCCCCTGACACTACTCTTTCGCTTACCACATAATCACTATAAGCAAGAAGTTCTTATGTCTAAGGTGTTAACTTTTCAACTTAACACATCAGTTAACTTGGATTCTTAAATTCTCTCAGCAGGTGTGCCTTATAAATGGGTTAGACATTTCATTTTTCTTATCTCGGAGTTTTGCTTCTCTTTTTTCCTGTGCACTGAGAAGGCTGCATGATCCTTTGACCTGGACATAAAATGCTAGAAACATCTTCTACATAATGAATACCTTTCATATTTCTTTTCCAGCCAGCTGCAATCTTTGCCAACAGAAAAAAAATCCCCAACAACAAAAAGGTACACACTCAAAAATCATATCTCAATGTTCATAGCAGAACTATTTACAATAGCTAAGACTTGGAAGCAGCTTAAATGTCCATCAACAGATGAATGAATAAAGAAGATGTAATATGTGTATACAATGGAATATTACTCAGCCATTAAAAGGAATGAAATAATGCCATTTGCAGCAACATGGATGGACCTGGAGATCATCATACGAAAAGAAGTAAGCCAAAGACAGATATCAATATGATAACACTTATATGTGGAATCTAAAATATGACACAAATGAACTTATCTTCAAAAAAGAAATAGACTCACAGACAGAGAAAACAAACTTATAGTTACCAAAGAGGGAAGGGGGGGGAGATAAATTAGGGGTTTGGGATTGGCAGAAACATACTACTATATGTAAAATAGACAACCAACAATGACCGCACAAGGAACTATATTCAATATCTTGTAATAATACATAATGGAAAAGAATCTGAAGAAGAACAGATTCATATATGTGTGTAACTGAATCACCGGGCTACACACTTAAAACTAACACAACCTTGTAAATCAACTATACTTAATTAAAAAATAAATTAGAAAGTCCTATCTCATGGCTCTGATAGAGGTGGATGAATGAGCTAATGATTAAAAATCATTATGTTACATGTGAGATTGGATATACTGTTCACTAAACACAGAATACACAGGAAAAAATCCATTAGCCAGTAGACTGGGAAAGACCTCATCCCCAAAGATTTGCCTTCTAGCTAAGCACTTCTGTCTGATGAAGTAATGTCCTTTTTTTGAACATCAGCAGGCCCCAGTGAGTAGGATGTCATCAAAACAAAGAAGGGAACAGCGGCGATGCTGGGTGACCAAAGCCATTAACTACCAAGTGTAATCCTGGGAACCCACTGCTCTGAGTGACCCCACTTCCCCAGAGAAGGCACTGAGTCAGCAGGTGGGTGATCTAAATGCTATGATACTGGATTTAGGTTTCTGCTCATCCTCTTTACTCCCAGGGAGTGGAGTGGGGAAGGTGTACAATGAGGCTTACACTAGCTTTCATCAGCACAGAGAAACACAGGTAAAGAACCCTCAACTCTTTAGAATATGGTCCCTGGGGCTGATGTTAAAGTCTCTGGCTTGAACCTGTGATGTGTACATTTGCAGTCCTACTAAGGTTTTACTAGAATGGTTCTTCATTTGTTACAAGGACCTCAAACAGTGAAAATGCCTAATTTCAATATATTGTATCCATCTACATGGGTATGTTCATAAATATGTCTGTATATGTGTGTAGGTATGTAGGTGTGCATATGCTGCTACTGTGTACCAGAGATTGTCAACATACATTATAGGCATACCTGGGAGATATTGTGGGTTTGGTTCTAGACCACCACAATAAAGTATCACACAAAAAAATGAGTCACATTAATTTTTGGTTTCCCATTGCATAAAAAGTTATGTTTACACTATACTGCAATCTGTTAAGTGCACAATAGCAGTCTGTCTTAAAAAATGTACATGTATTAATTTAAAAATAACACTGTGAGGAGTTTCCATCGTGGCTCAGCGTTAATGAACCAGACTAGTATCCATGAGGATGCAGGTTTGATCCCTGGCCCTGCTCAGTGGGTTAAGGATCTGGCATTGCCATGAGCTGTGGTATAGGTGGCAGACATGGCTCAGATCCCATGCTGCTGCGGCTGTGGTGCAGGCTTGGTAGTTGCAGCTCCGATTCAACCCCTAGCCTGGGAACCTCCATATGCCGCGGGAGCGGCCCAAGAAATAGCAAAAAGATGAGAAAAAAAAAAAAAAAACAAAAACAAAAACACAACATCTGCCAAGTGCAATAAAACAAGATACACACCTGTGCTGTATACTATGTATATCTGCATATCTGTGTCAAATTCAAGGGGTTAAATATCATATCCAAAGGATAGTCCTTTATTCCTAGTTTATTTAGTTGACACAAAATGAAAATATTATCCTTTAATAAAAAATATATAAATATGTCCTGATTTATCAACCTACATGAGGAGCTGAGCCTATCACAGCAGTGTCACTCTGGAAGTCCCATCATCACTTGGATACTAGAAGCTCTCAGATGAATTTTTTAAGGTCCCAGATCAAAGCATCTGCTCTATACAACTCTCTTCTTTTCGTGGCCCTTTCCAGTGGAAATCTGTATAATTCTCACTCTACTGACTCTAGTTTCCCACTCAATCATGATTTCTTTAATAAGCAGAAATCAAGAATGGCTAAGAAAATTTGGGGACAAAAGAGTTATAATGAGGTCTTGCATTACAAATGTTACAATGTATTGTCAGATTAAAATAATTCATGTAGCATCCAATGAGCACAAGGAAAGGGGCAGAGCAACAAACATGATAGTTAACAATAGTATGAAGAAATAGCATGCATAGTACAAGCCCAATTTAATATGAAATTATCGAGATGTATAAATAAAAAGGTAATGATTATCTCTAGGTGCTACGATTAATGGGCTCTTGGTATTTATTTATTTTTTTTTGACATGCATTACTTTTGTAAAAGGGTACAAGCAAACAAACCAAAAACAACAGGAAAAAAAAAATCCTAAGCGTAAAAAGGTAAATCACAAAAGGTAAGTCACGGAGTTCCTGTCGTGGCTCAATGGTTAATGAACCCGACTAGGATCCATGAGGATGTGGGTTCCATCCCTGGCCTCACTCAGTAGGTTAAGGATCTGGCACTGCCATGAGCTGTGGCATAGGTCGCAGACATGCCTCAGATCTGGCATCGCTGTGGCTGTGGTATACGCCAGCAGCTATAGCTCTGATTAGACTCCCAGCCTGGGGACCTCCATAAGCAGTGGGTGTAGCCCTATAGAGTTTTTAAAAAAAAGGTAAATCACAAACTGGGAAAATATTTGAAAGCAATAAGACAATAGTTTAACAATCTTAATACATAAAAAATTGCCCCCCAAATTAATACTGAAAGGCTGAAAAAACAGAATTTAAAAAATACCCAGTTGGCAAAGGGGGAGGGGGAGGGAGTGGGATGGACTGAGAATCAGGGGTCAATAGATGCAAACTATTGCATTTGGAATAGATAAGCAACGAGATCCTGCTGTATAGCACTGGGAACTATATCTAGTCACTTGTGATGGAGCATGATAGAGGATAATGTGAGAAAAAGAGTGTGTTTGTGTGAGACAGAGAGAGAGAGAGAGACTGGGTCACTTTGCTGTACAGTAGAAAACTGACAGAACTCCGTAAACCGACTATAATGCAAAAAATAAAAATCACTATAAAAATAAAAAAATATTGAATTGAAATAATATGTAAGAACAATAAGCATAAAAATGTTTAACCACAACAGTAATCAAATAAACAGGAAGTTAAAACTTCAAGATTCAGTTTTCTCCAATTAGCAAAGATTACAAATAACCAATAACAGTAAAAGTTAATGACGATCCAGTCAGCTGGGTATTCCTATATGTTACTTTAAATGATACTACAGGCCCAAATCCTTTACCTAAAGCTTTTGGAGTTGTGTTCAGACTTGAGAATTCTTTTGATTTTAAAAAAGACAGAAGTTAAGGCACGTAGTATGTAT
The DNA here is from genome assembly GCF_054392235.1 of Sus scrofa. Taxonomy (NCBI): domain Eukaryota; kingdom Metazoa; phylum Chordata; class Mammalia; order Artiodactyla; family Suidae; genus Sus; species Sus scrofa. The sequence goes on from NC_139389.1 coordinate 91,951,916, forward strand.
TAACTAGAACCTCCAGCTAGGTGAGAGGCCACACTCCATAACAAACACATTGATATTCCTGCAGTTAAACGTGTAAATATTCACAAGAAATAGAATAAATGAAAGACTGAAAATGGCCTCATTTCTGTTGATGATAGTTTTTGCCACAAAAGGAGTCCAGGTCAGATTTTGCAGTAAAATGAGTTTACACGGTTTCAGAATTGCTGATAATGAATTTGGAACCGTTCATACAATCTTCCTGAAAATCGATGGTCACGAGATTATAACTTTATACTTGAAAAAGATTATACCTTTTGACCTACTTTTAGGAGGAACTAAACGAAATGCAGACAAAGTGTTCTCCTCCAGGATGTTCATGATGATTTTATTTATAACAATAAAAATGAAATCAGCACAAAAGTCTAACACAAAGTAATGGTTATTTTATAGGACAACCAAATAAAAGGATATTATATGATCAAAAGAAATCATTGTGAGGAAGATACTTAATAACTCAGGAAATGGCTCCTTACTTATCGTTGAGTGAAAAATAATCAAGACATAAAGCTTCACATTTAGTGTGATGTCAATTAAAAAAATACATATATCTGTAATATAAAAGACAATGAAAATACACCTAAACGTTAATGAAGATTATAACTAAACACTGGGATTATGGGTGATACTGTCTTATCTATAACCATGTCTTTCAAGTTTTTTATAATGAGCATGAAATACTTTTTATAATTATTGAAGTAATTTTGTCCATAGGATTTATCTTATTTGCCTTACTATTTATCAGAGGATTTTTTTTTTTTTTTTGGTCTTTTTGCTATTTATTTGGGCCGCTCCCGCGGCATATGGAGGTTCCCAGGCTAGGGGTTGAATTGGAGCTGCAGCCACCGGCCTACGCCAGAGCCCCAGCAACGCGGGATCCGAGCCGCGTCTGCAACCTACACCACAGCTCACGGCAACGCCGGATCGTTAACCCACTGAGCAAGGGCAGGGACCGAACCCGCAACCTCATGGTTCCTAGTTGGATTCGTTAACCACTGCGCCACGACGGGAACTCCCAGAGAATACTATTATATAAACCCTGGCAGGAAGTATGTGTTCAACACATGACTCTAAATTGCTTCTCCCTTTTCGCCATCACTTTCTTGGGGGAGTTTGGCTCATGATGCTGAGCCCTGAAGGAGATTATGATGCTCCCCAGCTTACAGAAGTGGTGGGCAGGTGGGGGGAACAGCTACTCTCCATGAAATCACAGCCATAACTTACTTGACACCTGCTGAAAAGCTCACCACAGGGAAGAAGAGCCCATCTGTGTTGAAATTCTCAAACATCCCCTGCACAGGCTGCCCGTTGATACGGAAGGAGATGCTGGGTGCTCCAAGGTCCAGGCAGCAGCTCACCACATCGTCCGACTTCAGGAGGTGCTGGTTGATGGAGGCCACAGCTCTGGGTATGCGACCTGGCAAGCAAAGAACAGGAAGAAGGCGTGTGGGACTCTGGAGGAAATGCTCCCAGGCCACCCGTGGGAGGTGGGGAGAAAGGAGGGCACATAGGAGGTCTGTTGCCTTGGAGATGCGATGGTGCTTTCCCTGGGTGAGGTGAGCAACGAGACATGGTTTCCTAAGCTTTGTGAGTGGGCAGCCCAAAATGAGATGAATCCCAGAGGAAACTCTCAAGCTGCCAGGAATGAGAACAAACAAGAATTCAACCCAGTCAGTATGCACTCAGATTCTGGCCTGGTGGCTGAAGTAATGGGCAAACTCCGTTGCTGGGTGTGCATCCTACAGTGGGGGTGGTGGTGTGTGCATCTGCGTGTGTGTTTATCCACAGATGCCCAAAAACCTTGCACTTTTTTTTATCTCCTCTTAAAGCCGTGGCTCTTCAGCCCTGGATGCAGGAGCCATTAAAGTGAGGAAGAGCAAGGCCATCCAGCCACGAAGCACGGCAGCTTATTTTGCTTGCTGTTTTAAAGAATTTTATTACCTCAGTGAGGCAAGGGAACACATCGTCCGTTATACTCTGTATTGCTGAGTCCTTTTTTTTTTAAGATTTTTTCTATTATAGTTGATTTACAATGTTCTGTCATTTTCTGCTGCAGTCATACATATAAATGTGTGCATATATGTATATATATATATATATATATATATATATATATATATATATATATACATCCTTTTCCTCACATTATCCTCCATCATGTTCCATCACAAGTGACTAGATATAGTTCCCTGTGCATCACAGCAGCATGATTTCTTTCATTGTTGCGTATCTTTAAGATGATTTGTCACTTTCTGACCTGACTTAAAGTGTGAGAAAAATCATCTTCCAGGTTTCCTATATCGTACCATTCTATTCTGGACATTGTGAAAATAAATGATCATAACCACTCTGCCCATTCCCCTAACAAGTCTTCAGTTCTACTGGGACAAGAGCAGTGAAAGGGCAAAAGTTAGGTATTAAAGGGGGTTTCAAGCAAAACATTTATAAAAATATAACTTGTTTCTGGTCACAGAAGTAATACACATTCAAAATAGATTTTTTTTTTTTCCTTTTTAGGTCTGTACCTGCAACATGTGGAAGTTCCCAGGCCAGGGGTCAAATCAGAATTGCAGCTGCTGGCCTACACCAGAACCAAAGCAATGCCAAATCCGAGCTGCGTCTGTGACTTATACCATAGCTCATGACAATGCTGGATCCTTAAGCCACTAAGTGAGGCCAGGGATCAAACCCACATCCTCATGGATACTAGTTGGGTTTGTTACCATTGAACCACAATGGGAACTCCCCATTCAATATAGATATTAATTCTGTATACATAAAAGTATAAACAAGTAAAAAAATTACAAAAAATATTTCAACCCATATTTTATTGCTGTATTTTTTATTTGCTATATTATATATATATAAATATTCGCCCAAACTGAGATATTGTAGGTTTTTTAACTTGCTTTTTCTTACTTTTCACACTGTAAATATTTGATTATATAAAGGAATATTCATTAGAAACTAGATTTTAATGGCTTCATAATATGCCATGAAAAGATAATTTTTAAAAATCCCCTTATGATGAGTGTGTGTTTTTCATAAATTTTGTATATCTATATATCTATATGCTTTGTAAGATTTCCTTAAAAAATTTTTGTTATAGTTTATTTACAATGTTTTGTCAATTTCTGCTATATAGCATAATGACCCAGTTATACATATACATACATTATTTTTCTCATAATATTTTCCATCATGCTCCATCACAAGTGATTGCATATAGTTCCCTGTGCTACTCAGCAAGACCTCATTGCTTACCCATTTCAAATGCAATAGTTTCCTACACTGTTGGTAGGAATGTAAATTGGTACAACCACTATGGAAAACAGTATGGAGGTACCTCAGAAATGTAAACATAGAACTACCATATGATCCAGCAACCCTACTCCTGGGCATATATCTGGACAAAACTTTCATTGAAAAAGATACATGCACCCCTATGTTCACTGCAGCACCATTCACAATAGCCAAGACATGGAAACAACTTAAATGTCCACTGACAGATGAATGGATTAAGAAGATGTGATGTATATATACACAATGGAATGCTACTCAGCCATTAAAAGAATAAAATGATGACATTTGCAGCAACATGGATGGAACTAGAGAGTCTCAAACTGAGTGAGGTGAGTCACAAAATAGAAAGACAAATATCATATGATATCGCTTACATGTGGAATCCAAAATATGGTGCAAATGAACCTATCCACAGAAAAGAAACAAACTCATGGACATGGAGAACAGTTTTGTGGTTGCCGGGGGGAGGGGGGCAGTGGGATGGACTGGGAGTTTGGGGTTAGTAGATGCTTTGTAATATTTCTCATCTCAGTTTAGAACCATTTTTTTTTTTGTCTTTTTGCCATTTTCCTGGGCCATTCTCACGGCATATGGAGGTTCCCAGGCTAGGGGTCCAATTGGAGCTGTAGCCACCAGCCTACGCCAGAGCCACAGCAACTCGGGATCCGAGCCGCGTCTGCAATCTACACCACAGCTCACGGCAATGCCAGATCGTTAACCCACTGAGCAAGGGCAGGGATCGAACCCGCAATCCCATGGTTCCTAGTTGGATTCGTTAACCACTGCGCCACGATGGGAACTCCTAGAACTATTTAATATATTCAGCGGTTACTACAATTCTAGTAATAGGTATCAAACTAAGGGGTAGATTTTAAAATAGTAAAACTACATTCTCCTTAATAAAAAAATTACTAGGTACCCCCTTCTGGTTATTTTGGGCGATTGACAAATCATCTTGTACTCCCTCCCACCCTTCCATAAACAGTAATGAGGCGCTACACTGTGTCAGATATTGTACTTGGGGCAGAGGATACAGTTCCTGCCAGTAAGAAATCCATAGTCTCGATGGGAAACAGCCGTTCGAATGAAGAACTACAATTCAGTCTAATTGCTGCGATAAAGGTATATGTGACGGGATGCCTTCTAGAGGTAGAAGAAGGGGCTCAATCAGCCTGGGAGCATGTGACAAGTTAAAATTTGAAGAATGAAAGGTTTGTTAGATAAATGAGAAAGGAAAGAGTATTCAAGGAGTGTATGACATATTTGCAGAATGGCTAGAGCTTGGTGAAGCTAGAATGTGGGGCTTGATGGGGGCTCGATGAGGGCTTGATGAGGGGTGGTAGGGGAATAAAGCAAGATGAACTGAACCATTTCAACAACATATACTATTTTCAGTGCATATTAGCAAATTAGTCTGGGATGGCCTTGGACTCTGTTCTTATAACGTTATACCTTGTGTCATTACTGAGAAGAGGGACAACTTCCTCATGGTAGGACCTACAGTCAACACTAAAACAAAACAAATCTAAGCCAACTGGACAAGTGTGTAGGTTTGACACCTTTCCAATGTCTCCACTGGAAGAGACTGAATCCTCTCAGCTCCATTTATAGTTTTAGATACCCCAAGGTTCCAGAATTTTTCCCCTTCCTTATTATATTCAACTCTGTTATGAAAAGAATCTATGGCATTAAAACTCAGCAAGCCTTGCCAAAATTGTCTCATTCTTAAGAGTTCTTATTTTCCCATTAACAGCCAATCTTTCCTGCTTCAATTGTTTCTTTTTCAATTAGTTTACCTTCTGGAAAATACCACCATAGTCATTTGAACAACTCTCAAGAGAGTCCTATGAATTTGGGAAAACCAGGAAATAATTGAAATGCTGGGTTGGACAACTACCTTTAAAAGCATCCAGATGCTTACTGCATAAAAATACAAGGGAGAAGGGCCTTACTTTTCTGAGACCCATATCAACTAAAACAAAACTGACAGTGTTCAATTGTGACTCCAGGTCCCCCTCTTTCCACCCTCTTAGAATTCACTCTTGGCTTATGTGTTGATCTGAGTCTCAGCCAGTGAAGATAAAAGAGTAGTTTTCATGGGGGATGCTCTTCACACAGTAGGGCCTTGATGCTACCAGAGGACAAATTCCGAGTCTCATTTAGCCTTCGATATACCTAGTAGCCAAATACCTTTCTGAGGAAGGATGGCTGGGAGAATCTCTCCTGTCTGGTTTGCTCTCTTGGCTGAAAACCACCACCAGGTTGGGCAATTATGTCCTTGAGGTGAAGGACACTGTCTTTTACCTCCCTTATTTTACGAGACTGAGTGCCTGGTAGAAGTCGCTGTTAGAACACTGGCTAAAAGCATCTATAGGCACACAGCAATCATAGTCCGAGCCTAGAATTAAAACATATGAAGAATACAGAGTTGGGACCAATATTATCAGAAACTAAAGGGAGACTGTGGATAACCATTGGATATAAAGCATATACTTAGCAAGTGCTTAGAGCAATGTAACGGAAAGTCTATTTGTCTTTTTTTTTTTTTTTTTTTGTATTTTCTACAGCCACACATGTGGCATGTGGAGGAGGTCCCTAGGCTAGGGGTCTAATTGGAGCTGTAGCTGCCGGCCTACACCAAAGACACAGCAACGCAGGATCCAAGCTGCATCTGCAACCTACACCGCAGCTCACGGCAACGCCAGATCCTTAACCCACTGAGCGAGCCCATGGATCAAACCCGCAACCTCATGGTTCCTAGTTGGATTCATTAACCACTGAGCCACAATGGGAATTCCCTGGAAAGTCTATTTGAATAAAAGAGTCCACTTCATAGAACATTCATTCTGTAAAAGGTCATCTAATAAAGTACATCTAGTTTTAAAGTGTGAGTAGTGTGAAGATTTGAAACTAGAAAATGAGAGAATTGTGATTGCTTTTGTACACTGTTTAATAAAACCGTTCCCAGCTGGAGGAAGCAATCTCTACCCCTGGGACAGCTTTCATGACTCCAGATGATTCAGAAGGGTCTTGTACCCCACATTTATAAAAGATTGGCCAATGGGAACTGCTGTGTAGCACAGAGAATCTGAAAGAGAATGTACATGTGTATATGTATTGATGAATCAATTTGTTGTACAGCAGAAATTATCATAACCTTGTAAATCAGCTACACTTTAATAAAACTTAAAAAAAAATAAACAAGATGCTTCTCCTTCCAACTGTTCTCTAATGAGGTAGCATGGGGGGTGGGTGGGAGTGGTCTCAGAGCCACAGAGGGCTGAATTCAAAATACCAAGCCTTTACTGCTGTGATTTTATTAGAAAATCAACTTCTATGTCCACAAAGTGGGTACAGTAATATCCATAGTGATGCTGTCAAGAGTTCCTTGTTAGGCACCATTATTATTTCTAAGATTTTGATGATACAAATGACTGGTGTCTTGGGTACCACTTGAGAGGCAATAACGTGTAGTGGTAAATGGCTCTCAGGACTTGAGTACTGACTCTGCCACTTACTGTGTGACCTTGGGCAAGTCACCCTTGTGGACTCAAGTTCCCTCATCTATCAAATGAAAATAATGATGATGTCATGGGGTTATTATGAGTTTCAAATTATTCCATATAAAGTCATTAGAAGGGCCTGATACGTGGAAACACAGAATAAAAGATATTATTGTTGTGTTTCTAACTCCAGATACTTTAATTACTAGGATAATAATAGATAAGCTTACCAGAACATTGTAGGGGTATTATACCCTTAATAACGTTAGGATAAAAATAACAACATGGAGATTCACAGCATTGAGGAATGAGTTCAGAAAGTGATTTGAATACTGAGTTACTGAAATCAATAAATCCCTTTTGGAAGACAGTGCTAAAAAAAAAAAAAACATTTTCGAATACCTTTAAAATGTCTTTGACCCAACAGAAATGTTATGCTGTAGAAAGGAAAAGCAAATTTGTCACAGAGCATTTTTAGAAATCGCCCCAACTGCTTTTCAAGATATTGGGGACTCTGAAAAATTCCTGAGACCATCTACTGGGACAGGCTGGGAAGTCTTGTGGCCTCTGCTAGCCTGAAGAAACCTCCTCTGACCTAGAAGCTCAGGGCCATCTGAAGGGCCCTGGAAGCTTGGAAAGGCCATTCTAAGCCTAGCATTTTTAAGGTAGAGGAAAAGGCCACTTTATCATATGGGGCACACCTTCAAATTAACCCAAGGATATATTACTGTGGGATTTCATCTCCTCTGATGAGTAACATAAACAACTGGAAACACTGACGCTCAGCATGTCCATTGCCCCAGACCCCGCAGAGTTTGGCTTTATGACATAAACACAAATACTCAGGTGTTAGGAAAGAGAAGGTCCCATTACACAAAAATGCGGGTGTCTGAGGCTACTCCTTGAATCCTCTCCACTCAGCACTGGGGCTGGAAAAGTCCGAGTCACAGTGGGGTGTATTTTGATAGGTGAATCAATACCCTGGAGCTCATCTTTGCAGGGAGCCAGGTAAAGATCCTCTCATCCAAATTCAACTATTTTTTTTTTTAACTGACTAAATTATCGTGACGAGTCAGAAGTCATAATTAAAAAGGAAACACAATTTTATTCCATTCATTTACTTCCTGTATTTCCCATCCCTTGGGAAGATGAATTCCTCTGTTTATTCTAATTTTGCAAGAGAAAAAGGGGCCAAAAGGGAAGGGTAGGTGTGATTGCCGCCCCCCCCCCCCGCCCGCCCGCCGTGCAACTACTACCTAACAAGTGATGCACTTGGCTGCCTTAGTCAAGTTCACCTCCAACTTCAGTTCTGAAAGGCTACATACATAAAGGCTACATCAAGAGGGGGAAAGCGATGCCAAGACAAGAGCCTTTGCTCAGAAGGGAAAATCACAGTGGCTGAGCCAACCGGGCAGTGTTGCGATGGGAGATATTTGTACAACTGATGCTTGAAAGTGACGTCACAGGCTCAGGGGGCTAAAAAGACCTATGAAGGCTGCTCTTTCCCTGCACAGAGAAAAAGCTCATTCATACTCCCGGGATGTCGCTTTGAAACTTCCTTTCCCATTCAGCACAGAAACCTGGGTTCTTCTTCCCCTTTGGATGGAGCTGAGGTGGGGTACCTTGAACTTGGGAATTGGTCTTGACGGTGACAGTCAACTTCACAGTCAAAGAGTGAAAACAGATCATAATTACTTTGTATCTAGTGTGCATCAAGAACTTCCATGCTCTTCATCTCATTTAAATTTCCTAAGAGACTTGTATCATTTTCATTTTACCTGAGCAAAATAAGTGTCTGAGAAGTTGAGTAATTTGTCCAGTGTGAGATAACCAAGTTAAGTTAAGAGCTAGGATTCAAACCCAGGTATAACTCCAAAGCCATACAGTTTCTCCTTAAATTTCTCTGCTAACAAAGTGTCAGGGGCTCTACATTCTTTCCAACTCTGGCAACATCCACTTTGCGTAATAAGTACCACGAAAGACCAGTTCAAGGCAGTGGATTAATTTATTCACATAGAAAAGTTTAAAGGTAATAGTCCTGGGCATTTACCTCTCAAGGAAAAGGAGAAAAATCATCAGACCAGTTTCCAGTATCTCTCTCTAGCCACCCTCTATTTCCTCCTATAGTAAGTTGGAGCATCACTCCCATTTCATTCCCAAGCAGACAACTACCCTTTCTGAGACAGCCCCAAATATATTGCTGCCCTGGTGGGAGTTGTTAACAGAAACCTTATTTCTTTAGCTGGAACACACGCTGACATATTTACCTGCAGCCTTCTGCAAGATAGATGTTCCCTGTGTCCTAGTTGCAGAATTCAGAACGATGCCCAGATCAAAGAAAGCTTTGTATTTTAGTGAGCATGAAAGTGTCCATTTTGTAGATGCTGGTTTCTCCACATCTCACTGAAGACTGAGGGGTGAAGTCCCCCAAATGCACTTATATGGAGTTCTATTACCATGTGAGTGATGTTCAGAGAGCCTCAGTCAACTTTTGAAAAGCTGAGTTGCAAGCACCCATCCCTTGTATTTCCAATCAGATGAGCCATTGCTAGTGATGACTGTGTGGGCTCAGCACATCCGGCTGGTCTTGAGCAGACAAGAGGGAAGAAGAGCACACTGTCCACCCCAGGCACTCTATACCCCTAGAACAATACACAATGGATGGATGTCCAGGTCCTGAAATGCACTGACAGCAGCCCTTTCTGGACCAGTGAGCGGGTTCTCTGCCTCCTGACTCACAATGTACTTAACCTGTACATGTTACAAAGGGCTCTGCCCACAGAGTGCTGCAAAATCTGGAAAAGAGGGAATGAATGTTTCCTTTGAGAAAGATTGGTTTCTCTTTGAAACTAGGGGCCAATGTGCTTCACCCAAGGGTCTAGGTGGATTTTCTATTTCATTAACAAATCCAGAATTCTCTTTAGCTGTAGCCTGGGATCCAGAGAATATGCTTGGGAGACAGTGAGGAGGTGGCAGGAAGTGAGCAGCCATCTGAAGAGAGTGGGCCATAATTTTCTCACCTCAATCCCTCTAGGTCCCCCACAGATTCAATTCTACCAAACTCAGGAGCTGTAGATGTGTGTGAGCATAACGACACTTTCTTTTCAAATCACTTCCTCTGAGACAACCTTCTGAGAACCTCAGGACATCCAATGATAACCTAAGCTGAAGGCTACAATGACTGCATCACCACAGATGTGGTGCCTCCACACTGGGTCTCTGAGAACCATGGGGAGATGAGCCATTCCCTCCCCCTTGGAGGTGGAACCAGGGAAGGCTAAGCGGGGAGGATAAATAGGACAAAAACCAGTCACCCTAACCCATCCTCCAGCCATTTTGTACCCGCTTTTGTCTGTACCAACCTCACTGTCCCCTGGGACAGACAAAACATAGACAGACGATTTCTTCCCATAAATGGACCAGGGTAAATAAGCATTTAAGTAAATTCATTTATACCATTCCTCAAAGTTAAAAAAAATGTGTATACTGAATATAAAACAGCACTTTTTTGGACTTTTTCTTTTTTTTTTTTTTAGGTCTGCACCTTTGGCATATGGAAGTTCCCAGGCTAGGGGTTGAAACAAAGCTCCAGCTGCTGACCTACACCACAGCCACAGCAACTCAGGATCCAAGCCATGTCTGTAACCTACACCACAGCTCATGGCAATGCTGGATCCTTAACCCCCTGAGCAGGGCCAGGGATCGAACCCGCAACCTCATGGGAACTAGTTGGGTTGGTGCATCACCATGGGAACTCCAATTTTTTTTTTTTAAATCTTGATCAATTGAAAGTAAAGACCAACTGTAAGAAATATGTCATCAGGACCTGGGCCGTTGGCTTTAGCTGATGCAAAGGGAAGAAGGAAAACGGAATGGGTTATGTAGTTCTCAGTTACAAAAGAAAATACAGAGATTTTGTCTTGTAGAGACAAGCTTTCCCCTGGTACTGGATTTAAGAAGGAAGGTGTGTCCTGGTTCCTTACATAAGAGGTGCTAGCACAATGTAAGGCATTTCTTTAAGGGACGCAATGTTCCTCCTTACAGTTTTGCAAAAGGTACAGATGAGACACGATGTGGACAACAGACAGGAGAGGTAGAGCTTCTGTTGTGGGTGAAAGCCTGAGAGTTAGTCTTACTCTTCACCCAGGCAGAAGCCAACCCACTCCTTCACAGGCACAGGCCATGGGCATGTCTGGGGAAAGCATGAGTGTTTATCTAATAAAAGAGGATGTTTTGAATTCTTTTAAGAGATTAGCATCTACTATGTGTCAGGCACAGATCCAGACATTTTACAAAGTGTATTATGAAGCAACATGTTGCATCAACAAGATAACGGACTTGTAGTCAGATCTGGATCCTTCCCAGTATGACTATGAATAAATTAATTAAACATCTTTGGGTTCAGTTTCCATGTCTGTAATATGAGATCAGTATTATCCACCTTAGGCAGCCACTGTAAAGATAAAATGTACAAAAGACACGTAGTTTCCTGCCTAGTAAATAAACAGTCAGTCTTTTCCTCCTTCCCTATTTGCCCACATAATCCTAACAATTCTATGCAATTAGGGCTGTACAGAAGCAGACACCAAGCTTGAGAAAAGTGGTCTGTACTTGACCATGCCGTTGAAGTGCCAGACTCAGGGTATAAAAGCAGGACAGCTCATTTCTGATGTGATGCCCTTCCTACCTAACCATCTAATGAGTTCAGACTTGAGCCTATCTCATTTCCATAAAAAAGGACCACTTCGATTTGAACAATTTGAGCCTCCCTTGTGCCCAGTAAGGGATGAGGGGCCTACGTTTTGGCACGGTGCTCACCTGACCAAAGCTGAAGTCCATCGAAGCCATAGGAGTACAGGTCATCACCAACTCCGTTGCCTCCCCATCCTTCTCCACCTCCAGGGTACGGGGCATAGCCTGAGGAGGAGGCCCAGCCCACCCGTAGGTGTGTGGGCTCTGCTGTGAGGAAGGGGTCCACCTGGTCGATGATGAGCTCAAAGTACCACTTCTTATACTGTGCAGAGCCCTCAGCAACTCCCAGGAAGATGTTCGGCCGAATACTGAAATTAAACACAGGACAGGTGGCACCTACAGATTCTTAAAAACTGAGAAAGAAAATTGAACCAGACTCTAGGAGGCGAGACCCAATTAAGCCAAGGGCAAGAGCAATTTTACGATTTTCATCTTGTTCTTTTTTTTTTTTTTTTGTCTTTTAGAGCCACACCCACGGCATATGGAAGTTCCCAGGCTAGGGGTCCAATCGGAGCTACAGCTGCCAGCCTATGCCATAGCCACAGCAACTCAAGATCCGAGCCATGTCTGTGACCTACACCACAGTTCATGGCAATGCCAGATCCTTAACCCACTGAGCAAGGCCAGGGATTGAGCCCACGTCCTCATGGATACTAGTCGGATTTGTTACTGCTGAACCATGATGGTAACTCCTCATCTTGTTCTAAAGTAGGAAAAGCTTCGAGTCTCCAATACTTATTTAAGTTCTTAGTGGGAGGTGTCAGGACAACACCAGTTCCATTTTAAACTATATAGGCCATTCTTTAAATATTCCATTGAAGGCAACCAACATTTACTGAGTGCCAACCATGGATAAAGATGCTGAAGACATCATACAGAGTTATATGATTATAAACTCCTGCCTTTTTCCGAAAGTGAAATAAATGACTCACTTGAGTTCCATCTTCTGATAAATTGGTTTAAGTACCCCTAAACTGTTTTTCATAACAGCAGCGTCTCCCCCTAGGCATTATTAATAATAATGACCTCTTAAAAACATTACAAAGTCATTAGTAGAAATAATCCTGTCAGAGAAAGACAAAAACTGCATGGTATCACTTAAACATGGAATCTAAAAAAAAAGTCCAACTCAGAAACAGTGTAGAAAAGTGGTTTCGAGAGGGCAGTGGGGAGTAGTGTGTGTGGGATAGGGAGTAGGGAGAGGTTGGTGAAAGTGCACAAACTTTCACTTATAAGATGAAGAGAGTCTGAGGCTCTAATGCATAACATGGTAACTATGGTTGATTACACCATATTGTATAACTGGAATTTACTGAGAGTGTACAACTTGAAGCTTCTTTTTTTTTTTAAGGTAAGTATGTGAGAATCCTTTCATAGTGTACATTATATCAAATCATCACCTTTTTTTTTGGTATTTACATTCTTCTTCTTTTTCTGTATTGCTCGAATTTTTCATAATTATTTATTTATTATTTTTTTAGGGCCACGGCCATGGCATATGGACATTCTCAGGCTGGGAGCTGAATCGGAGCTGCAGCTTCCGGCCTGCACCACAGCCACAGCAACACCAGATCTGAGCAGCGTCTGTGACCTACACCACAGCTCACAGTAATGCTGGATTCTTAGCCCCCCTGAGGGGCCAGGATCAAACCCCCATCCTCATGGATACTAGTCAGTCTTGTTTCCACTAAACCACTATGGGAACACCTCCATAATGTTTTTTTTTAAAGTGCTTTTTTTTTTTTTATCATTACATTGTATACTTTAAATATCTTAAAATTTCATTTGTCAATTATACCTCAATAAAGCTGGAAAAAATTCACCCTAGATAATAGAAAGGCAGGGTGGGGGGAGATGTCACTATTGGGCAAATTTGTTAAAGGCTAAGAGGTTTTTAAGGGATCCAGTGAGAATGGTTACAAGCTTCAGACAAACCACTTGGAGATGCTCTGGTTGGACTCCTTCTGCTAGAGGCCCACTGCTCTGGGCTGGGGCTGTGTCCACTTTGGGTGGGCAAGGGAAGAAGCAGACCAGTACCCGGAAGAAAGTCCATGTGATGGCTCAGGTCTGGGGGCTGCTCCACCTTCAGAAGGGAGGTTCTTCCCTTACACCATGTGGTAGGGAGGGGACCTGGGTGGAAAGTTGCTGCCTAGTGCGTGCCAGTGAGTTGATGACTCCCATGGGGCTGCACGTATGGATCAGCAGGCCAGGGGTCCACATGGGCCCATTCTGGCCTTCATAGGCAGCCCGTAAATGGCCATGTGCCAGAGGATATGAGAAACCACGGTCCCAACATGGGGCACCCACTCTACCAAAAGACTTTTAGAAAAAAAATCCAGTTGGCCTATTGAAATAAAAATAAATGTTATAAAAAAGGTACAAGATACACATAGATGTTTAAAAAAAAAACTTGGTAGACCCCTTAAGGCCGAATTCTTTAGCCCTTACTCTGTCTTTGGCTACTTCGGAGGTAAAGTTTGAGCTCAGCTGAAGGGGCTGAAGTTCAAGGTCCTAGAAATGTACCCATTTTCCTGGTCTTAGGCACCTGCATCACCATGGAAATGATGGGCAGGTGGCTTTGGAGTTCAGATCAGCTCTCTTCCTTTCTGGGGACAAGATGGGCATTTGGAATGATGGTGGTGACCTTACCTTGTCACATCGTTAATCAGCCGTGTCTGCAGGAGCAGGTTTCTTCGGGGCAGCAAGTTGTCACAGATCAGATTCTGGTTGGCCCTCACAGCGACTCCATTGCAGAGACAGAGGGAACACAGCACATCCAGAACCTACAGCAGGACACACCCCACCAGACCTTAGGACTCTGGGAAGGCACAGCAGGCAGGACCTGGCAACCACAGTACATGAAGGAAGTGGGTCTTGTGAATGTGGGGGCCAGGGGCCAGGTAGAAGGACCTGTTCAGAGTCAAGGAAGCCACACCTGCCTCGCTGGCAGGAGTGAGTGCTGCCTCTCAGGGAACTGAGGTCGGGCTTCTTTCTAGCTGCTCTGCCCTAGACTTGTGCTCCATCCCTCCAAACTAGGCCTGTCACCTGTGGTCACTGTTAAGGTGAGTAGGAGTCTGAGCTCTGAAGACAGCCTGTCTAGGTTAATACCCCAGCCAGGGCCAGGACTAGGGAGAGGTTGAGGCATCGAGGTGCAAAATCCAGGCACAAATTTCTCTTACGGTAGGTGATAGAAGGGCCTTAACTTGGCCTGACCTTGGGGGTCCTCTGCCCAGGATCAGTAGGCATTCATAGAGCTCTTCCTAAAAGGCACTCAGGTTCCCATCTGGCTAAGATCCCTCCCAGGGAGCAGGCTTGGGACCCTCACTAGGTGCAGTAGAGGTGAGAGCCGGGCAGGTTCCAAGTCTTGGGTCTCTTCCTGCGATAGCATCAAATTTCAAGAACACAAACCCTTGTGTTCCTAGAAATCCCTGTTCAAAAACCTTTCACCTGCTCTTTCTCCCCTCCAGAGTGAGAGCGAACCACACGAGCAAGCGAGCCAGGTGGCCCCTGAATCTACCAGACCCATCCTGAGTTGTTCCCAGTCCACATGGTCTTCCAGCTGCCTGGGAAGTGGGAACAGTGCGCAGCCACCTCCACCAGGTGCCAGCCCCTGTCTGCTCATCGCCTTGGGCTGTATCCTCCTTCATTCAGATGTGGTGTTCCTATCCTGGGGAGCAAGCTAAATTCTTCTTCCCTTTGGGGAGGAAGGTGCAAACAGCAGTGGATGAAGGACAGCCAATAGATGAAGGCAGGCTGTGCTGACAGGGAGGGGCCTGCCACGCTTCAGTCTTAACAAAGTGGTCATGGACGACCCCATGCTTAGTGGGGCTGGATGGCTTTTAGATTATTGATGGCATTTGTAACCATAATTCTCATAACCCAATTTTCTACCTGGCTCCCTGAATGTCAATTTTGCTCCAGAAAAATACAAAGCACATTTATGGGACAAGCAGAAAAGAACCCCAAAGGTGGTTTTACAGAGAAGTCTTACCATTACCACGCCAAGAAACGTTATTGACTACAGCACTGGAAATCCAGAGGATAATTTCTCACTCGAAGAGAAGAGCTTGTAGATGGCCAGGAAATTAAATACTTATTATCTGGCCTATCACACATTTTCATCTGTTCTGCCTTGGAGTGACAGCTATAGGAGCCTTGCTGTCACAGCCAGAGGGAAAGCAGAGCTTAATCCACACACAATAGAAACAGGAGAAAAAGGCTCTGTGGAAAGCGCACAGCCTAATGGAGTAGCACATCACCCATAAATAAATGATGCCATAAAGAATGTGCTGACATTGTTCAGCCTTTGTTTTAGGAGGTGTAACTTTGGCTAAAATAGGGAATGGGAGCAAACTTCCTTCTCTAAAAAAGTTTAAATGGTTTTAAAAGGGAGTATAGCTGGGCTGGCCCACTGAGGGGGACAGGCAGGCTCAGAGCCTCGGGGTCATCTGCACGTTCTGATAGGGAGGGAGCTTCTCAGTGTCCTCTGGGATGCAAGACTGGCTATGGCAGGTACTGCCGAGGGGTCACCAGACTCCATCTCCTTCTCACCCTGAGCACAAAGAGGCTGTAATTTCCATCCTCCTGAGAAATAAAATATTGCTTGCCATACCAGTAAACAAAAGATGTCACTGCAGTCCTCAATGATTATAGCCACAGAGAGTCTGAGCTGGTGATCCCCGAGGGAACTCAGAATTAATTTCTGATGGAATTAGCAGCCATCAGATGGCAGCCACTCCTGACAATGGCCCCAAACAGAGAGCTGAGGTCCATCTCAAAGGAATGATTTCAGTGATCCCTGACTCTTGCATCCTCCCATACATAAAAAAATACTAAATTCTTTAACTTGAGATACATTGTTTTCTTTTATTAACAGTAAACTTTTGTTCCAACTACCTGCCCTTTGTTGCAAAACTCCTATATATCCTCACTCTCTCCTCTCACCTCCTTGAAGCAGTTTTCTCAGGGCTACTTGAGAGGCTGGCTCCCTCCCAGGCTTAAGTCCTCAGTGTTATCCATCAGATAAAATGTAACTCTCAACTTTTATGTTGTGTATATTCTTTTTATTTTTTCTATTATAGTTGATTTACATTTTTCTATTTCTGCTGTACAGCAAAGTGATCCAGTCTTACATTTATATACACATTCTTTTTCTCACATTATCCTCCATCATGTTCCATCACAAGTGACTAGATATATAGTTCCATATGCTATATAGCAGTATTCTGGTCAACACTGCCTTGCAGATCTGCAGCATCACGTGACTGAGTTCTGGCCAGGGGAAAGCAGTGGATGTGATGTGCATGGCTTTCAGGCCTGGCCCCTAAAGACCTCTCCACACTGTTCACCATGTACTCTTGCTCTTTCCAACTGGATGTGGAGATCCAAGGAGGGATTACAAAGCCCAAGGGTCTCCTCACGCCAAGCAAGATCCAGCAGCGCTTGCATCACCTAGAAGCCTACAGAAGTACAGATGCCCAGACTGGCCCAGACTTACCACATCAGAGTCTTGTTTTTTTTTTTTTTTTTGGGGGGGGTGGCTTTTTAGGGCTGCACCCATGGCACATGGAAGTTCTCAGGCTAGGGGTCAAAGATCCTAGCTGCATCTGCAACCTACATCAAGGCTCACAGCAATGCTGGATTGTGAACCTACTGAGTGGGGCCAGGGATCGAACCCATGTCCTCATGGACAACAGTTGAATTCTTAACTCGCTGAACCACCATGGGAACTCCCAGAGTCTTCCTTTTATTTATTTATTTATTTATTTATTTATTTATCTTTTTTATCTTTTCTAGGGCTGCTCCTGTGGCACATGGAGGTTCCCAGGCTAGGGGTCCAATCAGAGCTGTAGCTGCCAGCCTACGACAGAGCCACAGCAATGTGGGATCTGAGCCGCATCTGCAACTTATACCACAGCGCATGGCAATGCTGGATCCTTAACCCACTGACTGAGGCCAGGGATCCAACCCGCAACCTCATGGTTCCTAGTCAGATTTGTTAACCACTGAGCCACGACGGGAACTCCCAGAGTCTTCCTTTTCAAACAAACCCCAAGAGATTCATAGCACAGAACAGTCTGCGAAGCCTGGTCCTGGGGGACTGTGGGGCTGTTAGATGGAAGGAGGCTGAATGAGCACACAGCATGTAGCCCTCCCACTGGCTGGCCATAGAGCGTGGCTTCCCTGAGAGAACATAGGAATTAGTCTTCTCTAACCTATACACTGTCCCAAGTTGAGAATTTCCCTGGCCCACTCTGTGGAGTTCATTTGCTGCTTTGTTGTAATCACTGTCATCATGGATACTGTATTTCATTCAAGACCCTCTCTTATGCTTTTAATCTCCATTAGTCCCTGCTCTAAACACAGGATTATGGGGGAATTCTGCTTTAAAGATAAGAACTATGTATTGCACACCCGTGGAACTATCATTTGGCTGTTGCATTTTGTACTCAGCTTTTATCTACAAAAACAGCTGTATTTTAAAAATGCAAAGGATTTGGCATCGTCACTACAGTTGCTCAGGTCAGTGCTGTGGCACAGGTTTGATCCCTGGTCTAGGAACTTTCACATGTCATGAGGGTGGCCACATTTTTTTTTAATGCAAAATGTACTTATTTCTGTGAATTTTGTAACAAGTTGTCTATTTGAGAAATGAGTGCTTTGCTGCCTCTGAGGAACAGGTTCTGATCTCCCTGTGGCTGCACAAACTGGGTGGTTGGGAATGATTCTATATTGCCTGGCTGCCTGGCACTCAGAAGTGACTTTATGGAGCTACTATACCAAGTCTGGGGGAGTTAATGGTTTGCTTACCTGTGCACTCTTCTGTGCCCCACTCCCCAGGCTAACTTTTCAATTCTGATTTATACTTTCTCAGGACCAATGATATTACTATTTGTTTTGTTTTGTTTTGTTTTTGCTTTTTAGGGCTGCCCCCATGGGATATGGAGGTTCCCAGGCCAGGGATCAAATCGGAGCCATAGCTGCTGGCCTACGCCACAGTCACAGCAACACAGGAATCGAACTGCATCTGCAATCCACATTACAGCTCAGGGCAATGCCAGATCCTTAACCCACTGAGTGAGGCCAGGGGTCAAACCTGCGTCCTCATGGATGTCAGTCAGATTTGTTAACCACTGAGCCACCACAGGAACTCCTGATATTACTATTTTACCATATATTTTTCTCACATGTGGCTTCAAATCCTTGTGAAATAAAGAAAGCAATAAAAAATATTTATCTGTGATAACACTGAGCAGGTTTAGAGTAAGGGGAGTTGGGGGAATGGCAAGTGAAAAGGACGTATTTTATTTTTATTACTAGATGCTTATTCCATGGAAAACTTACAAGCTTACTATTATAATTTTCAACAATTTTTCTTTTTACCAAATAAATTTGATGCTTTCAATACAGTAAGTGAGTTTTTTTTTCCCTCTTTGTGGCTACACCTGTGGCATATGGAAGTTCCTGGGCTAGGGGTTGAATCAAGCCCATGCAAGCCCGTGTTTTAGCCATGACCACATTGGATCCGAGCTACATCTGTGAACTACACTGAAGCTTGTGGCAACACCAGATCCTTAACCCAGTGAGTGAGGCCAGGGATCTAACTTGCATCCACATGGATGCTATGTGGGTTTTTTTTTAATCCACTGAACCACAATGGGAACTCCATAAATGTGTTTCTTTACTACTAACAGCTATTTGTTGGATGGGATGAGACTTGTATGTATATATGGGCTTCCATCCATTCAAGGTGAGACAGGAGTAGATTCTGGCTCTACTCATTCATTCCTCTTATTCATTCATTCCACCTTCAATGACATGTATTAAATGCCTGCCATGTATAACATGTGAGCTTGGCACTATGGGGATGACAAGGTCCCTCCTGCGAAGGAACTCAGCCTCTGAGAGAAATGTCCACATAATATAACTATAGTGAAAGGCAGGGTGGAACCACCATGCAACAGTATGCATGCTGTACAAGGAGTGAGGAGAGGAGACCCTGTCCAACTGTGATTCAGAAAAAGCTTCATGGAGGGGGTGACATCTGAACTAAGTCATGAAGAGGGATAGAATTCTGGTGGGTCCTGGAAAAGCAGAAAGGCAAGACATGCTGAGGGATCAGCAAGCACCTTGTCACTGCGAGGTCAAAGGGTAGAGGGCATTCAGAAATTGGGGAGTGGGCAGTGTACCCTACTCCTGCCCCCTTCACTCCAAAGATGGTGTTCTTTCCCACTAATTTTCTGACCTAAATTTGATCATGTTTGAGAGGAGTGGCAATGCTTTCCATGGCAAGGACAGAGCTAACAACTACAAAATCTTAGGGGGAAAGAGGAGGTGATAATAACTGTTAATCCTGTAACCACTCCCTATTCTCAGTATGTATATGACCAGAGGTGGCATGGTACAATCAGGGCATTCTCACACCCAGCACATCTACAAAAGTTAAAAAAAAAAAAATGTCACAACCACCTTCATGGACCCACAGGGGTCCTCAAATTCCCGTCTAAGCAGTATGAACTTATATGAAAATGCTTTCTGCTGGTGAATTTTTCACTATAAGGAGTTATATTTATATAATAATAAAATAAGGACACAGAGTTCCTGTTGTGGCTCAGTATCCATGAGGATAAGGTTTCAATCCTTGGCCTTGCTCAGTGGGTTAAGGATCTGGCATTGCCGTGAGTTGTGGTGTAGGTCGCAGATTCGGCTCGGATTCTGTGTTACTGTTTGGCATAGGCTGGGAGCTGTAGCTCCAACTAGACCCCTAGCCTGGGAACCTCCATAGGTCACGGGTGTGGCTCTAAAAAGCCAAAAAAAAAAAAAAAATCAGGACACAAAAGTAAACACAGTCTTACAGAACACATCAGACTGCAGCTTGAGAAACACTGGAAAGAATATTACACATGGAGATGGAGACCTAAATTCTGGTCCGAGGCTGTTACTAATTAGCTGTGTGGCCTTTGAGGTGTTGCTTAACATTCTTGGGGCTCATATGCATTGGCCTTGTTTTTGCCACTGTCAAGTGGGAATAATAATAATAATAATGCTTCTTCATGGAGTCATAATGAGGACAAAAGAAAATGCATGTGGACACTAAGAACAGCACCTGGCACTCATCAAATGCAAAATAAATGTTAGCCATCATTATCGTCATCACTGTTGTCCGAAGGGTTGTGCGGTGCCTTGTGGCTCTAAAATTCTATATATTTTGATTCACTGTCTTCACCAAAAACTAAGTGAATGGCCCAGAGATGCCTGGAAACCTGGCACTAGAGAAAAAAAAAGAGCAGCCTGGACAAGAAAACATTACCTTGGCATTTTCCAAGTAAAGAGGAAATGTTGCAATGGACGTCTGGCCTGCATTCAAGCACATTCTTTGCAAAGCTACCACAAATATCCCCAGGGATGATCTGAGACGAGATTTCGCTTTGAAAATAAAAGTTCTGTACTTGAATACTCCCTAATGGGGGACCTGAATTCACGGCAAGCCAGCCTCTCTCCAAGAATCTATCGAAAGACCACAAAGGCGACATCCTTGAGAAGACTCTTTGCACTATGATCGCATTGCTTCAACTTTGACAGCATTGCCAGAATTTCTCAAACAGTGCCTTGGCTCTGGAAGATTAAAGACAACTCTGCTCATGCTCGGGGGTTAACACAGCAGCCCAGGCATTGGTTCCTAGCAAAGTAATGCAGCTTCTTAGGCCTCAGTTTTCTCAACCGTGGAATGGGCAGTACAGTCATCAACTTTCTCCTTTGCGGCTTTTGGCTGAAAGAAGCCGTAACAAAGCTGGTTATTTACTAAGTGTGTTACGGGGTGTGATCATAAATCAGCCCAAGGAGCAAGGGGAAAAAAAGCAGCTTTCCTGTCAAAGAGCTCCTATTGATATCCTCATGTGGCTCACGGCTCACGCCCCGGGGTGCTAGGGTATTTATCCATTACTCTTATTACATTTTGCAGTAGGCAAGGAACGTACTGGAATGTGGCAAAGCTGGACTCAAGCAGGAGCCTCATGCCTGCTTTTGATTTACCACATTTGGAAAGCAATTACAGACCCCACATATTTCTTTTCTATTCTTCGCCAAGCAATTTCACAGGTGCTAAGGACAACAGCTTTTTTGTTTCCTAAAGATGATGCATATCATTGGAGCAAGGCTGCAGAGGCTTGTTCTCCTGCACCCCCTGAGATGTGTCTCTGATGGGCAGTGGCCCAGTGGATAGCAAGAAGTGAGGGCCAGTGACCGAGCTGGGGTCTCTCTACTCCTCATGAGCCAGCTGCTGTCCCTCACGTCCAATCATGCCATCTGGTCTTGATACACCCCCTCAACCTTGGGGGACCTGCCTGCTCACTACAGTAACCCTCATGTGTGGGGCAGATGCTGAAAGGTCAGGATAAAGCATATTTTCATAGGCTTTCTCCAGAGATCATCGTGTTGTAGAGAGAGAATTCCATAAAAACAAAGACATTAGAACTTTAAGAAATTTCCACAAAACTTGATATAGCCTTTCGCCTTAGTAAGTGAGTTGGTGTTGCCTTCATTTCATAGCTGAAATGATCTGGGCTCAAGGTCACCTACCTGTTTTCTATCAAAGGGCAAGTCACCCCCAGCTTCCCCACTCCTGCTTGTTCATGCGGATCTATCTACTTTGCCTGGCTTGACTCATGGCAAGTTGGATTTCATTTAAGAACACGCTGTGTTGCCAGGACTTTCTACATTATTCTAAACCTGATTTCTGTGTAGCTTCCTCATGCAGTTTGGTACTAGTTGTTTCACTACTAAACTCCCAGACTGGCATTAACTGTTTCATTAGTAAACTCCCAGACTCGAGGGTGGGAGTGAATCCCACCGCTGGCCTTGCACAGAGCTCCGTGCCTCACATAGCCAGCTGTGTGCTAAGGGATAATGATGAGTCAGGCTTAGGAAGCTGGTGGAAACCGAGGGGACCACCCAAGATCCAGCGTGACTGTCTGGGTCAGAGTGTGCTCCTCTGACTTTCAGGAGGAAGGAAGGGTCCTTCAGGACTACAGTTTCCAAAGTTTTTTTTTTTTTTTAATCAAAATCAGGAGAGTAGTCATCACACTCTCCTTCTCACACATGGTTATTAGTGGCAGGGAGGGAAAAGCTAGGTACAGTCAATCACTCTTTGGGGTTCTTTCCACACCCACCTTGTGGTTCCTCCCGTGCTTATCCAACAGGGAGATGATGGACTTGATGTGACCCTCTGCTATCAGATTTAAGGCTTCCGGGCTTTCAATCAGGATGCAGTGCAAAACTTCCAAGATACCTACATGAATGCCACAAAAATCATTTGGACATGAAATAACCTGAGTGGTTATAGAACTGGCTATAATTAGAAACCTGAGAGTGAAAGGGCCATCCCAAGGGGACAAAATAGCATCAATTCTTTGAGTCTATTAAACATTTCCTGCCAGAAGAAAGATGAGGCCATCTCTGATAGACTTCAGGAGCCACTGGGGGCCAACCAGTCTGTAATTAGGAGGTGAGTGTTATTTACCACTAACCCCAACTCCCTCTTCCCAAAGACATGATCCTTCTGTGTCAAAATTTAGAGAAGCAGTTGCAAAATAGAATTCTTAATTTGATCAGACCAAGCAGTATTTAATTTAAAACCAGAAGAGGAGATACCTAGTTTACTACAAATTCTAAAGGTCATTCAAGTAATTTAGAAAATATTCTGAGTGTTCCTTGAATGAGAATTTTTCTAGGAAATCACTCCAGAATTTTTATTTCACTCAAATCAAGCAATATTTAATTTAAAAACAGAAAAAGGAGATAACTCATTTATTACAAATTCTAAGGGTCATTCAAGTAATTGAGAAAATACTCTTGCGTGTTCCTTGAGTAAGAATTTTCCTAGGAATCACCTCAGGATTTTTATTTTAGATGTACCAATGTATCTATGTATTTTAAGCTCACTAAATAAAGACTATTTGGCTTTGCCCCCTTTCGGGGCATGCTGAATGGCTTTCTGTATTAAGTGAAGGTCTAGAAAAAAAAGAGCAGGTGCCCCTGCAGCCTGGCACCTACAGGATAACACCAGGGTGGAAATGCATGGGAAGTAGTTGGCCAGTATCTTTGTTGGTTTTACGGAGAAGATTCCTCTTGATTCTTTTTTTCCCCAAGGTTTTTATAAATTACCCTAAAATGTAGTCTGACACATGGAAGAGGATCTGAAGAACACGGAGGCTTAGGAAGAAGACATCTGTGTAGGTGGATGGTCCTGGAGGAGCCTTCCCTTGGCCTGTCTGTTCAAGCTCCTGCCATCGCTAGACCATGAAAAGCATTAAAACCTTTCAGCTTCTCAAAGGGGAGCCCATACCTGTCCTGTTCTCTCATCACTGAGGAACCCAACTGCAGAGCCCAAGGCATTGCAGGGTTACTTAGCAGTGATGACCACTCTTCTTGGCGCAAATTCTCTGAGTCATCAAGATGGTCTTGCAATACGATGCTGAGGATGATTCGGGGGGTATGAGGATCATTTCCCCTTAGTTCTTGGTCCTGCGTCTAACCACAGGGCTGAGAGGACCACGTCCAGAAAGTGTTTAGAAACCCAGAGAATAAAAGTCCAAGTAGTAGTTAGAAGGACACTAGGAGTTCCTGTAGTGGCTCAGCAGGTTGAGAATCCTACATAGAAGTGTGAGGATGCAGGATCGATCCTTGGCATTGCTCAGGGGGTTATGGACCTGGTGTTGCCACACACTGCTGCATAAGTTGCAGACACAGCTCAGATCTGGCATTGCTGTGGCTATGCTGTAGGCCTGCAGCTGCAGCTCTGATTCAATCCCTAGCCCAGGAACTTCCACATGCCACAGGTGCAGCCCTAAAAATAAAAAAATAAAAAGAGACCAATGCCCTGGGGTGGGGGGTTGTGTGATTCAAAGACCCAGAGGGTGGAGATGAAGACACAAAGTGAAAAATGAAGCAGAAAAGGAAAGATTTTTGAAGTCTGGGTTACAGTTGTTCAATCAAGTTATAAGAGTGCCAGGAAGATATAGGACTTCACTACTTTTGGCTGAAGGAATTATTAATGATTGCTTGCAATCCAGTGGAAACAAAGAGTTGTTCAGAGATTCAACTTTGTTTTTTTTTCCAACAGAAAGCAAAAAACAAAACAAAAACAAAACCCCACTATCTCCAGTTATATTTCCTGTCAAATCTTACCTGAGGAAGATTCTAGTCTGTCCAATTTGCTGATTAGCCAGTCAAGGTTATTGGAGAATTGAGCGCAGTTGTTTCTGTTTCCACGAATGAGAGCAGCTGTGAATGAGAACAGTTGGATGATGTAGGTTAAAGGGCACAGTGATGGGGCTGAAAACCTGGGAAGCTGTTCAATACTTTACCTACTTAGCAACTAAACAGAACTGAGTAACACACTTCCCCTCCTTAGCCCTTTGATACAATCCTATTTCAATATTGGGAAGAGTGAAACCTACCATTCACTCACATATTGGAAATTCTACTATGTACCAGGCATCTGTCTACTTGTGGGGACTAGAGCAGTGGGAACACAGCCAGAGATTCCCTGCCTTCATGAAACAGGAGATAATACACATACAAATTAATACAATTACTTCAGATAGTGATAAAAGAATGATATGTGCTTGGTCACTGGCTTAAGAACTGTTTCTTCCATTTTTTTTTATATCCAGTTATTGGAAAGCATGATAAGCTAATTCTTTAGTGCCAAAAGAAGGCATGCAAATGAACACAGCTGAAAAGGAAAGTTAATCTAGTAGGCAAGTAATAACAAAAGATGAAACTAATAAAATATCTGAAACACATCAGTCCTGTGACAGTGGTTCCCAAAGCGTGATCCCTGGACAGGAATATCAGTATCATCTGAGAACCTGTTGGAAACACAAATTTTCTGGCCGTATCTCAGGTCTGCTGAATCAGAAAGTCTGGGGATGAGGCCCTGCATCTGTGCTTTAACTAGCCCTCCAGCTGATTCTGATGCCTGCTCATGTTTGAGGACCACTGGTGGAGGATACTGCAAAGGGAGAGGGAGAATATTCTGGCCTTAGATTGGCCAATCTAGACCAAATAACCTTCCCCCGGGCCCCCCAGCATAGGCCAGTATCAATATTATAGATGCAACTCTGGAACAAGTCCATGGAAACTGGCCTCCAAGTAGCTTGCTCTTCGTACTATTGGTTTTCAAAGACTAGGAGGTTTTCCAGATGCTTTTGTAAGGTATTTAGCTAAGGAAATGTCTTCCTCAGGACCTCTGCTGCGTACTTCCATGGTCATTAGAAGGCAGAATTCACTCTGAGCTCCTACCCTGCTTTTCAAGCAAGAGGGGTGAGCCCAAGGCTCTGGGGTCAGGTTGTCTGGGCTCAAGCCATTGTTCCACCACTTACAATGTGTGCGACCTTGAATAAATTAGGAGCATTTCTGAGCATCAGTTTCTTCATCAGTAAAATAGTAATAGTACCTACACATCACTGTGTTGTTGTGAGAATCAAAAAAAGATATTCCGCTGCCTGGCATACAAATCTCAGCAAATGTTAGCTATTCTTGTTCTAAGATTTACTACTGAGTTTGAGCTATAGAGTTACAAAATGTTAGAAGTGGAAGAGCCCTCACAAGGTCACTAAAGACAGTAGTAGTCTAATCAGCCTGACGCTTGACACCGAGAATGGATCTAACCTGCTTTCTTTGGTCTTCCCTTTTGACCACTCAACTTTCTATAGACTTCCTCTCAAGGGGACATTTACATCAGAGCAAAGCCTAAAATGCCACCCTGTTCCCATGTCTGAGTGACTGCAGAGGCCGAGGCTGTCTTCCACTGTCCCTCCCACAGGCTGGGCACATGTGATGGCACTGGTTACAGCAGCCACTGGAACCTCACCATGCACTCAGAGTTGTGAGAAGGAAGGCTGGGTGCTGGAACATCCCTACTCCCCACCTTCTTCTTTCCACCTGAATGAAATAAGGAACAGGCCCAAGCAGCAGGAACTACGGCTGCCCAACAAGGGGACAGTGAAAGGGCATACAGTCGAAAATGGTAACCGCCCTCCAACTGCAGGTATTAAAAGCCTAGAACTGAAAGGAACCTTAAACATTTTTGTTTTGTTGCCTTATTTTATTACTATTATTATTATTTGCTTTTTAGGGCCACAGATGCGGGATACAGATGTTCTCAGGCTAGGGGTCAAACAGGAGCCACAGCTGCCGGCCTACGACACAGCCATAGCAATGCAGGATCTGAGCCTCATCTGTGGCCTACACCACAGCTCAGGACAACATCGGCTCCTTAACCCACTGAGCGAGGCCAGGGATGGGAATGGCATCTTCATGGATACGAGTTGGGTTTGTTACCACCGAACAGTAACTCAGAAGGGAACTCCTCTTGTTTCCTCATTTTGAAGATGAGTTATATAGCTCAGGGAAATCTATTCAGTACTCTGTGATAGCCTATATGGGGAAAGAATCAGACAAAGCATAGATGTATATGTATGGCTGATTCACTTTGCTGGACACCTGGAACTAACACAACATTGTAAGTCACCTACGCTCTAATAAAATTTATACACACACACACACACATATATAAGCCTAATGCAAAAAAAAAAAAAAAAAAAAAGAGAGAGAGAGAGAGAGAGAGAGAGAGATGAGGAATCAGGTTCCGGAAGTGTAATAGTCAAGGGTTTCACTGGCATTTTTGGCAAAATGATTCACCATTTGCTTCCACTTTCTGCTGACTTCCTATTGACCATTTGGAAAGTACAATAAACTACCAGTGAATAGAATGAGTGGCTGGCATAAAAAAGAATGAAATAATGCCATCTGCAGAGAAGTGGATGGACCTAGAGATTACCACACTAAGTGAGATAAATCAGAAAGAGAAAGACAAATACCACATAATATCAGGAAGTTCCCATAGTGGCTCAGCGGAAATGAACCTGACTAGTATCCATGAGGATGCGGGTTCGATCCCTGGCCTTGCTCAGTGGATTAAGGCGCCAGTGTTCCCATGAGCTGTGGTATAAGTCACAGACATGGCTTGGATCTTGCATTGCTGTGACTGTGGTGTAGGCCAGCAGCTGTAGCTCTGATTCAACCCCTAGCCTGGGAACTTCCATATGCTGCACCTTTGGCCCTCTAAAGCAAAAGGCAAAAGGCAAAAAAAAAAAAAAAAAAAAAAAAAAAATTGCTATCACTTACACATGAACTCTAAAATAGGATACATATGAACTTATTTACAAAACAGAAACAGACTCACAGACATAGAAAACAAATTTATGGTTAACAAAGGGGAAGTGGGGGAGGAATAAAGAGTGTGAGATTAGTATGTAAAAACTACTATATATAAAATAGATAAGCAACAACATCCTACTGTATAGCACAAGGAATCATAGTCAACATCTTGTAATAAATTGTAATGGAAAAAAATACGAAAAAGAATATATATATGTTCCTTGTGTGTGTGTATATATATAATATTTATATATAAATACATAACTGAATCACTTTGGTGTATACCAGAAACTATCACAACCTTGTAAAGAAATTATACTTCAATTAAAAATGAAAAAAGAATGAATGGTTAGGTTAGAATCAAAGGGTTAACAAAAGGCTTCCAAGATGACAATCTTCGTCCATTCCATGGAAATCTCCAGAGACCACCCTTGGCCATCCTCCCAGGGAGAGGGCTCTGCGTGTGCACTTACCCAGCAATTTGTACAGGAGGTTCAGAATTTCTTTCCAGGCCATGCCACTCTCCTCCCTGGCAATCCCTGCAAAGTGTGCTATGCTATTGTAGATATTTAAGCGATCAATGCAGTTCAACACAAGGGCCAACATTCCCTGGGAAGGTGAGTGGGGGAAAAAGTAAAAAATACTTGGTTAAAAATGTGGGATCCCTTTTGTTCTTTCCCCTCCCATTAGCATTCACCTTTCAAAGCTGGTAAGGCTAATATACAAACAGACCTGCATAGTGCCAGCTTGGGTTCTGTTTTTTTTTTTCCCCTCCTAAAAACAAAATACGCATTTTTATGTTTCGGAGATCTAAATAGCATCCATTTGGGGAGTGAGTCAGCAGTCTCCTCCAACGGGGTTGCCCCCACATGTTAACTCAATCCAAGGACACAGTGAGGAAGAGGGGGTGTGAATGAGTCTCGCAGAAGTCTGCTCCCTGTATGGTGTGAAATGATTCTGATTCCACCCCCCCCCCAAAAAAAAAACAGCCGTGGATGTAGGTTTTTCTCTTAGGTGAACAGGACAATTTGTGCACCTCCCCATCCCCTCCAAAAGAGGCAGAAGTTAGAGATAATAAGACGAAGAGAATTTTAAACTACTTTTCCATCAAATTTATAATACTATACTATCCAGTAAAAACATCTGTGCCTAGCCATTCTTCAAGAGCAGGAGGGAGATGGTCAACGTAGTTTCAGCAGCTTATAAGGCACACATAATGTTTCCCCAGCTTCCATCAGAAGGCTAAGTAGAGATGGGTCTACTTCCCCCATGCCACCAGCTTTGGAAATGCCCAAGGGACAGGCCTTGACCTCAGGGATGGGAGGCTGCAGGAATATGACCGTGGCCTTAAAATTAGTGCCAAATCATCACGTCCAAGTTGAGAAAAAGCGTATGACTTGTCTAAGATCACAGGCACCCTGGGAGGGAGCCAGAACTAGGGCCAGGGCCCCCATGAGTCCCAACTTACTATTTCCCTCATATCCAGGCCCCCAACCCTAGAGACTCAGACGCTCAAGTTCAACTTGAAACAGAGCATCGTCTCTATCTCTCCAACCAGCTCTTCAGACATCTCTGATGTGGCAGAACCTGTGTGTTTGCATATTTCCAACAGCTTTCCAAGGTAATTCTGACATCTCCCAAAATCTGGGAATCACAGCCAATGCCTGCTCTCATAGTTGAGACTTATGGAAGATGGATTTTGGATATATAGGTGACACAGAGGCTTTAAATATTATCTGGTTGGAATGCGCTACCATGTTCACTGCCAATGTGACTAGGGCACTGACAGGGAAGGGTGGCTTCCAGTGAGTGCTTTTCTTTCCAGCTTCTGCTCTTTCTTGTCTCTGTTTCTTTCATAAACATGTGAATGTATGGAGATAGAGCTAAGGTGCACTCATTGGGGTGTTTGAGCTCTGGTCACAAAGAGAATCTCAATTTTTAATTTTTTAGACTTACCTCTTCCTTGAAAAGGTTCTGTCTGTTTTTGAGCGAGCGGAGCTTGTTCTGCTTATCCTCGTGCTGCATCTCCTCCTCGGGGGGCTGGAAGTAGGCAATCAAGTCGTGTAAGGTCTGCAGGACCTCTTCTATTGGCAAGGTGACAGGGGCGGCTGTGCGGTTGTTTCCACTAAAACCACAAGATGAACATGGCTCAGGCAGCGGTCACCAGCGGGGCCCTGACAGACGTCCACCAGGTCCTGGCTCATCTCTGTCCCTCACTGGGCACATGGACTGCTGCCTGGGGTAGTTGTTGTACAGTGACCACAATGGTTTTTCTTTTTGTTTTTTTGTTTTGGTTTTGTTTTGTTTTTTTTTGTTTTTTTTTTTTGCCACGCCTGTGGTATGAGAAAGTTCTGGGGCCAGGGATTGAACCCACACCAGAGCAGTGACAAGGCTGGATCTTTAACCCAGTGAGCACCCAAGGAACTCCTAGATGACCACAAATTGAAGTTTGCTGACACACAGAGCAAAGGGAGAGGATTTCTGATTCAATTTTAAAGCCATTTTCTAAATAACAGGGAATGACCCCTGGCTGTCTGCCACAGTTTTTCCTTTTTAAATGGAAACACTTGAAAAAATAATAAACTTATTAAGACACAGTTCATACCTTCTTGGACTAGGTTAAGATCAGCTAGAAGGGTTTCCATCACTTGGTCTCCTGGCTGACCCAGAGCTTTGGCTTCTGTCTCTCTCCATGTGTCTTTGTAATACCTCTGCGTATCTCTGCAAGCAGGTGTGTCTGCATGCACACATCTGCTTCCCCACTGCATTTGCTGATGTCTCCTTCACTCTCAGTATGTCTCTCTCTCCTGTGACCTCCTCTGTGTGCCCTCCCTCTGTTCACCCCTTCCCTTCTCTGTGTCTCATCTCTCAACATCCTTCCCTTTTGCCTGTGTCCACATCCCTCAAAGTATTACTACCCCATCACCTCCCTCACTTTCTCTGCTGTGTTCCTTCCATCCTCCACGTGTTTCTGATTCCCTGTGTTATGATCCCCCCCCACCAAAAACTCTTAATTAAATCCTTTCATTATAGAGAGATTACAAACCTCCACAGACGAGAAAATGAACCTTCATTTTCCTGTTTCTCCTTGAAGGGTACACTGCTGAGCCTTTCAAAGGCCAAGGCTAAGAAGAGGATGAGGAAATGGACTCAGCCCCCTGGGAACGTCATCAGTGGCCCCAAGGGATTGAGAACTGGGTCAGCGTGTAAATATCATCATGGGTTTTCTTTGGTGATCAATTTCAAATGAACTCTACATTTACAGTGGTTTGCTTATATTTTAATCTAGACACAAGCTAAGCAAATATTGTGATCCAGGCCCAAAGTAAATACTTAACAAGCCTTAAAAACACTCAGGTGTTATAAGTTGACAATTATGAGATGACAGTAATTCCATTTAGCCTAAAAATGCCACGTGCAGGCAGTGAGGGTAAAACACCAGTGAATACAGGCAGGGGAGGACTTGTGAGCTCTGTGTCCTGTGGCCCATGGCAGGTGCTCATGAAGTGGTTAGTAATGACTCTCTGGGATATTGCTGGACACTAAGATGGGGGCAAAAGAGTCCCATAAGGATATGAGGTGAAGGTCTGGTAACACAAAACCGAATGACTTCCCAATTTTAGATTCAGTGATGGATGATTACATTTTTCTCAGAATTTATGGTCCAGTTGCAGAGTTTCTCTCTCCTTCCCCACCCTCTCCACCCTCCCCTCATTTCTTTTTTTTTTTAATATTTTGAATTTACTAGAGACACCGACACCCATTAAGCGAAGAATGTTTCTTCACATAAGAAATGAAGATGAAAGAAGAGGGTTATGGGCATTTCTGGAGCTTGATGGGAGAGCACATGCACTACACAGAGGATGGGAAGCCCAGGTTACAGTCACTGCCATCCACCCATGCGATATTCGGAGCCTCTAAGCCTCCTGTGCTTCAATTTCACACCTGAGAAACAGAAGAGGTGCATTCTGTGGTTGCCAGGGTCCTTCCAGGTCTCATTTTCTGTTCTGTGAGTTCTCACTGCCCAATCACTTGATCTTGAGCCATGAAGAAATCTCAATATAACAGCTCTCCAGGGACTGAGGCAGATGCGTCCTTTCTCCAAAAAAGAACACATTCCATGTGCTTGGCATTGGAGACAGTGGTGAAAGTGGACGTGGTATCTGAATGGCTTTGTGGTCCTCATATTCTACTCTAGAACCTTAGGGAAATGATGGACTCAGATAGACCAGAGCAAGATGATGCCTCAGTTCAGAGCTACAACTGGCACCCATCTCATCTCAGCCTTCTTTCTCTTCCTATAGCTACTATCCCCCTACATTCTCAGATCTTTGCCAAGGATTTCTTCTGTTAAATTCAAGTCAGATCTCGAGTGACTCTGAGTATTTGCCATACGGTTACCATAATGTAATTATTTACATATTGTCTCCCTCCAGAGGTTAAACTCAGAGGATGGGTGGACAGCATCTTCTCTCTAGCAGGATTTCTGAGACTCCTGCATCCATCATATTATTCATTTGTCCTGCTGGACACTTCCCAGCAACTGCATAGGAGATGATGAGACAGCACAGGAAACTTTAACCTTTTCTTCTTTGTTGTTCTTATTCATTCTTTATTCCTTTCATTTTAATTGCTTCTCCCAGATGTCCACTCCCTCCTTCCTGTTTCCATTTGTACACAGCATGCACTGTTGGTTTTTCAAAAGGCACGGGAGGGGAGAATCTGCTTCCAAATTATTTTGTCATCCTTCCCTTTCCAGCTCTTGCAAATTTAAGTACACTGCTTTTGAAGCCCCCACCTCTGCTGCATTGGTTTATGGCTCATTAGTCCTCCTTTCTTGTAAAACATTCTGTGGCTGGGAGAATCTGGATTTCCCCCATCGAGGGTGGGGCTTCCAGGAGTTCCCCCTGTGGCTCAGCAGGTTAAGGACATAGCTAGTATCCATGAGGATGCTGGTGTGATCCCTGGTCTCCCTCACTGGGTTAAGAATCCAGCATTGTTGCAAGTTGCAGTGTAGGTTGCAGGCTCTGATCTAGCATTGCTGTGACTGTGGCTGTGGTGCAGCTCCAATTCAACCCCTAGCCTGAGAACCTGGGAACTTCCATATTCTTCAGGTGCCGCCCTTAAAAAAAAAAATCAGAGAGGTGGGGCTTCCAGAAATAATGAGTTCAGTAAGTACTTTCTCCCATAAAAGTGATAACATTGGACAAAATCATCCAAAAGTGGAAATTATGACACATGCTATAATATAAATAAAGCTTGAAGATATTCTGATAAATGAAATAAGCCAGAGCTCAAAAGATAACTATTATATTATTCCACCTATATGAGGTACCTAGAAGGGTTAAATTCATAGAAGTATAAAGTAGAATAGCAGTTGCCAGGGGCTGGAGGGAGGGGAGAATGGGGAGTTACTGTTTGGAATTTCAGTTTGGGACAGTATAAAAGTTCCAGAGATGGACAGTGGTGATGGTTGCACAGTCTGAATGTACTTAATCTCATGGAACCGAACACTTGAAAATGGTTAAAATGGTAAATTTCGTTATGCATACTTTACCGTAAAATATTAAAAAGTTAAATATAAATTTACATAGGACCCAGCAATTCCACTCTTAGGTAAGCTACGCAAGAAAAATAAAAACATATATAAAGACTTTTATTCTAATATCCATAGAAACATTACTGATAATCACCCCAAACAGAAGCAATCCAGCTATTCCTCACCTAACAAACAGAAGGTGAGATGAACGTGTCTCTGTGTATCTGTATCTGTCTTCCTCTGTAGGAAGGTATATAAAAATATCTCTCCACACACACAATCATATATATACATCCATTTATACCTTTATGTATTCATATATGTGTAATATATATATATATATATACACACATAGATATAAAAACTCCATACACAGAAATACTCCTCAGTATATAAAAAGAAACAGAATACCACTATGTATTGCAACAGGGATGAACCTCAAAAATGTAATGCTAAAAGGCCAGATTCCAAAGATCATATATTGTATGATTTATTAACTTAATGCATTAAATTGTGAGAGAAAGTAAATACTTGGCTGCCTAAGGCTGAGAGTGGCAATTAGTATAAATGGCAACAGGCAAAAGGAATCTTTCTGGGGTGACGAAAATGTTCTAAAACTGAATTGTGGCAATTTTATTAAAATTTTATTAAAATTCACTGAGTTGTACACTTAAAAGGATGAATTTTGTGATATTTAAATTATAACCCAATAAAGCTGTTTAAAAATAATTTCTGCATTGTTAGGCATGTAACTCCCACTGAATTTTTAAAAATAAGAGCTTTATTGAAACATAATTCATGTATCATACAGTCATCTATTTAAAGGGTACAATTCAATGGTGGAATGGATTTTAGTACATTTACAGAATTGTGTGACCATCACCTAAATTAATGTTAGAAGTTTTCATCAGCTGCCCCCCAAATCCCATACCTATTAGCAATTGTTCCCTTTTTCACCTGCTACACAGCCCCCAGCCCTAGACAAAAACAGTCTATTTTCTGTCTCTATAGATTTGCCTATTCTGGATATTTCATATAAATGCAATAATACAATATTGGCCTTTTGTGACATCTATATGGTAGTGTCTATCAGGACGTCATTCCTTTTTTAGGGACACATAATGTTCCATTGTATGGATAGAGCACATTTTATTTATCTACTTATCAGCTGATAGATGTTTGGGTTTTTCCACTTTTTGGCTACTATGGGTAATGCTGCTTTGAACATCTGTGTACAGGTTTTTGTGTGGACCTGTCGTATCCCTTGGGCATGTATCTAGAATGAAATTGCTGGGTCATATGGTAACTCTATCCTTAATATTTTGAGAAATCCCCAGACTGTTTTCCAGAGTGGCTGCAACATTGTACATTTCCACCAGCATGTATGAAGGTTCCGATTTCTCCACATCCTATCCCACACTTATCATTGACAGTCTTTTTGATTAAAGCCGTCTAGTGAGAATAAAGTCTTATCTCACTGTGGTTCTGAGCATTTTTCTGACTTACCGAACATCTTTTCATGTGCTTATTTGGCCATCTGTATATATTCTTTGGAGAAATGTCTAATTAGGTCCTTCACTCATTTTAAATTGGTCCAATTGTTTTGTTTTTTGTTTGTCTTTTTAGGGCTGCACTGTGGCATATGGAAGTTCCCAGGCTAGGGGTCTAATTGGAGCTACAGCTGCCGGCCTATACTACAGCCACAGCAATGCCAGATCCAAGTCGCATCTGTGACCTATACATACCATAGCTCACATAACTGCTGGATCCTGAGCAAGCCCAGGGATCAAACCTGCAACCTCATGATTCCTAGTCAGATTCGTTTCTGCTTCACTTGTCTTTTTAATGTTGTGCTGTGAGAGTTCTTCATTCTAGGTACAAATTAGATCTATGATTTACCAATTTTCTCTCCCATATTGTGGGTTTTTTTTTTCCCCCCACTTTCTTGATGGTACCCTTTGCAGCAAAAAAATTTTATTTTTTGATAGGGTCCAATCTATCTATTTTTTTCTTTTGTAGCTTTTGTTTTTGCTGTTTTGTTTTTTTTTTGGTCTTTTTACCTTTTTCTAGAGCCACACCCATGGCATATGGAGGTTCCCAGGCTAGGGGTCCAATCAGAGCTACAGCCACCAGCCTACACCAGAGCCACAGCAACAGAGGATCTGAGCCACATCTGCTACCTACACCATAGCTCACGGCAATGCTGGATCCTTAACCCACTGAGCGAGGCCAGAGATTGAACCTGCAACCTCATGGTACCTAGTCGGATTCATTAACCACTGAGCCACGATGGGAACTCCTGGTGAGCTATTTTTAATCTTGTGGATGAAGAACACGTACCATGATACTTGGTTCTCAACTATAGCTGAATATGAGAATCACCTGTGGAGCTTTAACAAAATACTGGTATCTGGATCCCAACCCAGAGACCCTGATGCACCTGGTTTGAGAGGCCATCTGAGCATCAGGGTGTTAAAAACGCCCCAGATGAATCTAACATGTGCTAAGGTTAAGACCTCTATTCCAGGGCAATAGTTTGTAAACTTTAGCATGCATCAGCATCAACTTGAGGGCCTATTAAAACCCAGTCTTTCTGGGGTACCACTCCCAGGTATCTGATTCAGTAGGTCTGGGGTAAAACCCAGGAGTCTGTATTTTCAACAAGTTCCCAGGGGATGATGCTGGGCTGGTCTAGGAAAATATGTTAAAAACCTGTAGGAGGTCTCAACAGAGCAAGACAGAAGGAATCTGAGCCCCAGGAGCAGGTCAGTCTTTTTTCTCTAAACCACTTGCCTCCCCTATATTGTTACTTGAAAAAGAAGTAAAAGTTTATTCTGAACCGCAAGAACAGCTTAGCCTGTATCCTAAGACACGTTGCTTGGATCACAGAATTTCAACAGGAAGGAAAGTAAAGGTGTAATTTTTTCCCCGCATTTCATACAAATTCACTCACACAATTTAAACCCTCTAGGCTTTAGGGAGATTTTCCTATGAGAGAAGGATGGCTTGGAACACTGCACCATTTACAACTGAATCCTTTCCTCATGGTAATTGGTGAACCTGATCCACAGAGCTCTGTTTTGGCAGCATTGTTGAGGCTGGAGGGATTACGATCCAAGCAGGCAGTTCAGTCACTTTCCCCATTATAGGCAGTCATAGGGGGTAATGCAAGCCTTCCAATGCAAATCTCCTTGGACCCAAACCAGAGCAATAATTCTGAATGACACAGAAAGCCCTTCTAAAAAGCACGGAAGGTCTGCATCTCTTTCTCCCCTTTCCTCACCTCTTCACGCATTAATAAAAAGGGGGCTTAAAGCACTCCAGCTCTCCCCACTTAACTTTCCTGAGAAGATCTTGGGTATTCATGAAGCAACCTGAGTAACCAATGGGCTTGGGCATCTGTTGGGGAAAGAGGAGGTTCTTACCTCATGGGAAATAAGTTTCAATCCCAAGCCCTTTCTAGTAAAACTCTTCGGTGGTGCGTAATTATTTTCTGAAAACTCATAGTATCAAAATGGGATGGGTGGAGTTCCTGTTGTGGCTCAGTGGAAATGAATCTGACTAGCATCCATGAGGACACAGGTTCGATCCCTGGCCTCGCTCAGTGGGTTAAGGATCTGGTGTTGCCACGAGCTGTGGTGTAGGTTGCAGACACGGCTGAGATCCTGCGTTGCTGTGGCTATGGTGTAGGCCAAAGGCTTCATCTCTGATTCTACCCATAGCCTGGGAACCTCCATATGCCATGGGCACGGCCCTAAAAAGATTTTTAAAAAAGGGGGAGGGATGGGCAGGTGGGCTTGGATGGCCATGGAGTAGAAACTGACAGGCAGAGAAACGGAAGGAGCTCACATACCTTACAAACTGGCTGAATAAGGCTGTCGTGTTCCGGATGATCCGAGCGGCCTGGGACTCCTCACGCTGGCATCTCTGCAGAGTTAACCCATCATCCATGTGGCCTTCCTGATGGAGTATGACCTGCCCCAGAGCCAAGGACACCGGGTCCAGGTTACACAGCCAGACAGACAACACTTCCTGCCGTAGGTCCCTCATCCCTTGTCCTCCTTCTCCCCAGCCAAGCTCCCCTGGGTCCACCTCAAAAGTGGGACACGAACTGAGTTATTCTGGCCATACACACTATTACTGATATATGACTCACTCCTGAGGCGCGGTGCTTTGATGAAAATGAAATTTTATGTGCCAGTGCGTTACGAGTTACAATACGTTCCTTAGGCCTAGATGTACACTTTGGAAGGGGAAAAACATATTTTACAATAGCTTTTTCTCTGAACACAAACCCTTATCCTTGGAGAGGAAAAAAAAAAAAAATCGCTGTGTTCAGAGCCTTTTCTTCCAGAGATAAACTAAAGAAGAAGGAGAGACAAGTTAAAGTAAAATCCTGGGAAACCCAGGATTGGTCATGGTGCTCTCTCTCAGAAGGATAGCTGCACCAGGTCAGCCAACTGTAGAATGGGGAAGCAGTGGGATGGTGGTTTGCTTGTCATGGAGGCTACAGAGGGTATTTGAAAGGATAGGCTTGGGCATAAACCAGCCTGAATTCTGGTCCTGCTAGGCTACTTCCTAGCTCTGTGTCCTTGACGAATTATCTAACCTCTCCCTGCTTTGACTTCACCATCTGTGGGTGGACTTATCTTAGAGGGTTGCTTGGAGAATTAGATGATATATATGGAGGTCCTTTAATATGTTTACCAGCCTGTAAGAGGTACTCGATGAGTATTTGCTATACACGCCAGTTATCACTGATCTCAGTTCAGTTATCTGGAAGCTAAGTGTACGTATTGGTCACTAGTGATATCATGATACAATTTTGGTGCAGGGCTAGCAGCTTTTTTGCTTTTGTATTTGCTTTTTAGGGCCACACCTGGGGCATATGGACGTTCCCAGGCTAGGGGTTGAATCTGGAGCTATGCCGCTGGCCTACATCACAGCTACAGAAACTCCAGATCCGAGTCATTCTGAGAACTTTATCACAGCTCAAGGCAATGCCAGATCCTTAACCCACTGAGCAAGGCCAGGGATCCAAACTGCATTCTTATGGATACTAGCTGGATTCATTTCCACTGTGCCACAATGGGAACTCCTGGGGCTAGCAGCTTTTGGTCTAGAGGTAGTGGTTTTTTGTGGGTTTTTTTTTTTTGTTGTTGTTGTTTTTTTCTCTCTTGAAAGGGTCAGGCATGTGCAGATATTAACTGGGATGGTCTGACTCTGGTTCAAGTTAGGGTTAAATCCTGAGTTAAGTTCCCAGCGTGGTTTCCTCTTGAGGTGAGTAAGTGAAGGGAGCACCATCTGTAGGTCCTGGGAAGGGGGGGGAAGGTCAGACAATCTCTATGTCAATTAAATAAAATAACGTGGCTTCAGGAAATACCTTTTGAACAAGCATTTTTGTTATCTCTCATTTTCAGCACAAAGAAATAACTTATTTTCCTTTGCATACGAAAATCTGTTTTATATTCTTCTGAAGGTATGCCTGGATTTAATGAATTCACAGAGGATAGAATACCAGCTTGCACATATTTCTGTTCATTCGTGAAAAAAGACCTTGCATCTCATCTACATAACGCAGCCTGAGCCTTAGCAAAGGATGCTCTGACTACTGGATTCACCAACTCTTTCAAACTGTTACTTTCTCCGAACATCCCGGCAACTGCTTACCCATGCTGCATTTAGATTCAGCAATACATCTCACTAGGTTTACTCTGGCCTCAGTCCCAGCGTTTGGGTCCCTGGAGACCAACGTCCTCAGATTTTGCTTGCTCAGATAACACTTTCAAACCCGCCAGCCAAATAAGAAAGTGAAGAGAAATGGAGGAAATGCAGTTGTTGGAATGTTGTTACTATGTGTCCTGTTGATCCCTACCGTCTAGTTCCTCAGGTTCTTTTTTTCTCTTGGAGGAATCCCATAGCCCAAGGGCAGAGAGAAAAAGCCCAAATGGGAATGGAAAGAGAGCACTTCCTTTAAGGTGAGGAACCATTTGTCAGGTTTTTCACTGTGTCTATTTCCCACTGGTTTTTCTAAATGCTTTTTTCAATAAAAGGCTTAAACACAGAGTGGACATCCTTTGTGCTTTTAGAGGGGAAACTGAACTTGTTCCTCACGAAATGGAGCTGGGCAGCTCTGTCAAGGGCTGAGCATTATGGCACCACATGGAGAGAGAGTTCTTAAAGCATCCTCCCAAATCACATGCACATTCCAGCAATGAAATGGCTCTACAGACTCTTGTCCTAGAAGAAAAAGGCAGGGACAGGCACGATAAATCAGCACTGTAAACTGGGATCTCTCCTAGTGGACAGGATCCTTTGAGCATGTCTGCGCCCACCCAGAGCTACAGCCACGATCCACAAATTTCACTCTCTTTAAATGTCATCCTTATCTTAGTAGGTAGGAAAAATTGCGGTGACTCTAGATGATATTAACATACTCTTTAGAGGATTTAATTTTATTCTGATAGGCTGTTGGGGTAGATGATAGGTTTTTGGCATCTACTTGCAATTTGCTCTCACTTCCAGGAGACAGCCCCTACTCCTGGGAGAGAGCCTTTTCTGGGATTCAGTTGAAAACCTACTGTACTTTCAAGAGCCAGTCCAGCTTGGAGACCTGGAACCTCCACCTATGACTCCCTAAGCGTGTCATTCTGTCCACATGTCTGCTTTGCTCTTCTCCACCATGGAACTTTCTGTTTGCCATCTTAGCTTCATACCCTAACCGCAGTCAGCTTAAGATCCTAGGGGGAAAGTGCATACAGAATTTCAGGTTCATGTTTCTATAGTTTCCTCCACTTGGGAATGTGGCCCCTCAAGTCCTAGAAACCTTGGCTGACCTGAAAAATACTATGTCTCTCCAGTCCAGTAAAATTCACAGAAGACCCTATTCCTTGTGCTGTAGCTCAGCAAAGATGCTGAGGGGAAAATGATGACAAAGGGAACTCAACTTGGTGCACTTACATTCTACTGGAGATCTTTAGAGCTTGTGTCCTGGGTGCCTTGCTTGCTGAAACCTTCAAATGGTTTGTTTCTGTGTTTAATCCAGCCTTTATAATTGTTGGCAGAGGAAGGGCTGGGCTCATATGAGCTTGTCTTTGTGCCCTCTTTTTAATTCAATTTTCTATCTCCTCTTCATAATTTTATTTCCCCTTTCTGGATATTTTCCTGGTATGGTTTACTTTACACAAAAAGCCTTATGGTTTCTTCCCAACCCCTTTTCTTACAATAACCAGCACTCTGGGAAACTTTTCATCACCTCCACATTAGGCTGACAAATACAAAAAAATACAGTATACAATGCTTCCTAGAGCCTTATTATATGACTCCATGACTACTTATATCCATGTTTTTTAAGGATTTTCAAAAATAAATAAATTTAAAAAAGCATCATACCTTGGGCATCTATTTCCTGGTTCCTATCAAGTGATTATTTAAATCCGCGGGAAAAGGAGGTGGTTTTGTAGGGTCTCTCTTTGGTTCCTATTTTATATCATTCTCCATTATATTTTCTACTTTCCTCATCCTGACTTAGATAACTTAATAACCAACCCATTCCTATGATAGCAACTGACTTTCTGGAAAAAAAGATGCTGTACATATCCAAGCCAGTTTCCCACCGTAGCAGGCTGTGATGGACCACTCAGATCTAGATACATTCTGTGGAAACAGCATTCTTCCATGGTATCTCATCTTTCAGCACCTTGGTTCCTTTGTGCTTGTTATTCTGCAATCTGCCTTTTCTCTGTAGAGATTCTATTTAGTCTCTGTATTATGAAAATTGCACAGTAACTCAATTATCCACTTAAATGAAAGGAGCGATGATGTGGATAATCCCCAAACAGCACACCAAAAGTAATTTGGCTCAGATTTTAGAGCACAAGGAACATACTCTATCCCCTCCTCACAGATCTGCCATCTATTTAACTTTTTTTTTTTTTTTTTAACCATTGAACAAAGTAACCACACTGGGTCATAAAAATCTATCACATTCTTCAGAATAGTAAGAAGTAAAAATATACTATGTCCACCCAGTTCTCATTATCTTGCCTAGCTGCTTCCAGCTCACTGTAAAACAATCCTGGGCAGGCCTTCTGCCCCTCACCTTTCTTTTCAGAGGTCCAAGGCGGGATGTCTTGGCATCTTGTGCTTTGTAGGTCACCCACAGACCACTGGCTACGTGCTGGACAAAGCAGATGGAGTCTCCATACTTGATTTCTGGGACTCCCATGCCTTCTATATCGCGCTTGTGGCTGGAATCCAATTTCTCCTTGATTTCCTATTTCACAGAAAGTGAAACAAATGTAGGCATGCCTGATTAAATAGAAATGAAATGTATAAAACAAGTCACCTATGCAGAATTTCTCAGCCAGGGAACCGATTACCAGAATAATGGTGATGTGTCTGTCTGAGCCAGGATTTCAGGAAGGCTTGCTTTTCTGATCTGTTGCTAATTGTAAAATCAATAGATTTTAAGTTTCACCTACCTCAGTGATTATTTAAATCCATGGGAAAAGGAGGCGGCCTGTAGGGTCCCTCTTTGGTCCTGATTTTATATAATTCTCAATTATATTTTCAACTTTCCTCATCCCAACTTAGATAATAATTAACCCATTACTAGCCAGATAACTTATTTTCAGCAAGTTGTATCTTGTATGATTTTAATGGTTGTCTTATATAAATGCCCAGACTCAGGGTTTTAAATGTATCTGTTATAATCATATAAATATTTTTAAAATGGAAATCAGAAGAGAAAACAGACTCTTGGAGCAGGTAGGGAGCTACTGTGCCTTAAGTTTAACACAGTAATTGGTGTATATGTCTCTCATGACCTTCTCAGTTGTGTAGTGCGGTCAATGGATTTCATTCTTCAATTGCTATTTCACAAAACGTATTGTCTAGTACGGAAAAAGGAGTTGCTGTGCACTAGGTGTCTACTTGGTGACAACCTTCGATGCTGTCACACAGTGAGTCAGGAAGGAGACCCGTGGGACATGGTAAACTCTGTCCCCCTCCTCATCAATCAGGGCTTCTGAATGGTTCCACCCTATTTCCATTTCTTCTCTACATCTGGCATTAAATTGCTCATTTGTAAAAACCATTAGCTAGCAGCATTTTGAATTTTTTAATGCATGCTGTTCCTTTTGCTCGTGCCAACTTTAGTTTTATTCTTTCTTTTTGGCCATGCCCATGGCATGTGGAAGTTTCAGGACCAGGGATCAAACCCATACAACAGCAGTGACCCAAGCCGGTGTATCCTTAACCCACTACACCACAAAAGGACTCTTCTTCATTTTTTTCTTTTTTGGGCCACCCTGCAACCTATGGAGTTCCTAGGCCATGGATCAGATCGGAGCCACATCTGTGACCTATGCTGCAGTGACACTGGATCCCTTTAACCCACTGTGCAGGGCCAGAGATTAGGCCTGTGTCCCAGAGCTCCAGAGATGCCACTGATCCTGTTGTGCCACCAGAGGAACTCCTCTTCATTCTTAATGATGGAACTATAGCACATGCATCAAGCTCTTCTGATTTGCAACACAGTGTTCTAAGTGCCATACATACACTAATTCTTCATAATAGCCTCTGATGTAGCTACAAATATTATGCCAGTTCTACAGAGGACAAAGTGAAGGTACCAAGAAGTAAGTAATTGGTCCAAGGTCCCTCAAGAAGTAGTGAAAGAGCCAAGATTTAAACCAGGAAGTCAAACTCCAGGAACTGTGCCCTTCCCATAGCCACAGACTCCTACTCACCCTTCAATACCCTGATCAGATGCCACCTTCTTTGTGAAGGCAGAATTAGTCTCTCCTGCTGTTTTTCCTCAGCACAGTCTCATCCCTCTACTGAGTACTTAGCACATCATAATGTAAATGTGCTTGTTTATAGGACACTTCCCTTTTGCCAAGCTATAAGAGAATGAAAGGTATCAGCCAAGTGACAATTAATTTTGGATTCCTGGAGTTCCCGTTGTGGCTCAGTGGTAATGAATACAACTCGTATCCATGAAGATGCAGGTTTGATCCCTGGCCTCGCACAGTGGGTTAAGGAGCCAGGGTTGCCATGAGCTGCAGTGTAGGCTGCAGATGCAGCTCAGATCTGGTGTTGCGGTGGGTCAGCAGCTGAAGCTCTGATTCAACCCATAGCCTGGGAACTTCCACACGTTGGGGGTGCAGCCCTAAAAAAAAAAATTGGAATCCCAGTACAGAGAATCCAGCACTTATCAATTACATAACAAACATATTGAAGGAATAAATACACATGCACACGTATATACAGAGCTAAGTAATTTTTTCTTTCAAATACTTTTTTTTCCCTTTCAGCTCTATTTCCTTCCAACCCCCATAAAAGCAAAATTAGTTATTTTGCACACATTTACAGGATCATTTTGAGCAATTTGAATACATTGCTAGAAAATTCTTATTTTAAATGTATGTGGAAACATTAGTTGGATTGTTAAGTACGACTTATTTCTCAAAAGGAAACATTTACAAAAGAACATATTTCCAATTTTATAACAAAATTCAATGGGAAAAATAGATTTGATATTTTATGATTTCTTCATAGGCAAGTGGTCAAGGATGTGTTTACTTTACAAAACAATGGCTACTTGATTTTTAGTTCAAAAATATCCATAGTTCTGTAGACATTCAAGTCAGTAAATGGACTTAAAATATGCCAAAGTTTTCAACTCCAGCCTGTCCTCTAACCATAAGCACTGCAGA
This sequence comes from Sus scrofa, assembly GCF_054392235.1. NCBI lineage: Eukaryota > Metazoa > Chordata > Mammalia > Artiodactyla > Suidae > Sus > Sus scrofa. The sequence continues at coordinate 91,995,994 of NC_139389.1, forward strand.
AAAATAAAAAAGAATGCACACTATAACTGTTAAATATGAATTGGCTATGCTAATTACCAAGAGCTCATCGTTAAAACAGCACTCCTTCCGAAATGATCAGTGACTGTCATCATTTCACTTATTTTATAACTTTTCATTGATTTACATAGGACTTGGCTAAAGAGAATAAATACCAGGATTTATTTTCCTAGAGTCTCTGAAATAAATAGATCATTACTGTTTATAGAATGGGGTGTCTCTGTGTCTCTGCTTTTACAAAAGAGCCTCAACGCCCAAAGTTGGCACTGCAGGGGCTGCTTCTAATTTAAAAGAAAAACAGGAGCAACAATAGCAAAAACTAAAACATACAAACTAATACTAGAGCCAGCCTAATCCAAACCTGAACAATGACAAAGCATTCAGGAACTGAGTGTCGTAGGCGGGAGAAGCAGGATCTGGCTATTGCTGATGCATGATGTCCTTCTTATTTAAGCAGGAATGCTCCCCCTTCTGTGTTCACTCAATATGTCCCCAGCTGTATTTACTCTATTGCTGGAAATAGACCCTTCCTATACAACAGGGATCTTTCAATCACTTCTTTGCAATAATTCCCCAGCTTCTGTGGAATACAGCTCTCATTTCTTAAGTTTGTATGCAACACATACTTGAACCAATCTGTACTGTTTCTTTGTCATATCAAATGTTTCCCCCTTTAGGGCCTTCCCTGACCTTACACTTCCTATTTGAAATGCCCCCTACTTCATCTCTGCATCTTCCCTCTCATCCATCAAGCCTTTCCCAGATCTATCTGTGCATTTCCTCTGATCTCATGGAATGTTCCTTCCCCTCGCTTAAGGCTCTTTACCATCTTCTGTGATAGGGATCCTTTGCTGGCACACATCCTGTCCTCTGCCAGGCTGAAAACTCTACAGGGGCCAGACTGAGATTTGCTTGTCTTTACAGTTCACACGAAGCTCTGCCTGGGTTGCAAATCATCTGGATTTGCTTTATTGGTCTGTGGGCATCAATCTGTTTATCAGCGTCAACCTTTCCTATGTTACACAATTCTAAGAAGGAACAGGTTGCTTGGCCTGATAATGAGTGGAAGGGTAGTAACAACCATTAGCCCCTGTCTCTGCTGAGCGTTTAAAGGAAATAGTTTTCATGCCATCATAATTGTCACATAAATATGTATTTAGTTCAGATGGTAAGTTGCTGCTCTCCAGATTGATTTAAAATTTCTAAAAGGACAAGAAAGAGAACTGGAACTAGTGTTTGGTTTGTGCTGCCTTTTTTTTTTTTTTTTGCTTTTTTAGGGCTGCACCTGTGGCATATGCAAGTTCCCAGACTAGGGGCTGAATCAGAGTTGCAGCTGCTGGCCTACCCTACAGCCACAGCAACATGGGATCTGAGCTGCATCTGTGACCTACACCACAGCTCATGGCAACACCAGATCCTTAACCAAGTGAGCAAGGTCAGGGATCAAACCTGCGTCCTCAAGGATACTAGTTAAATTCGTTACTGCTGAGCCACAGTGCGAACTCCCTCAGCTAGTGCTTACTTTGAGAGAAGCATTTTGCCAATGACTTTACAGTGACAACACCATCTTGTGAATTAACCAAGGCCCTACGAAGTGATGTGTATTATACATGACACTTTAAAAACATTTTCTCTAAATCTTCCAATGGCCCTGCTGTTTTAATTTCTCCTACTTTATAGGTGATAAAAACGTGGCTTGCAGAGTTTGAGTTATTTGCTCAAAGCCCTGTAGCTAGTAAGCAATGGAATAGAATCCCAAAACAAGTGTAATTCCAAAGCCCGTTTGTCATTTGATTTTTTTTTTTTTTGCTTTTTAGGGCTGCACCCGTGGCACATGGAGGTCCCCAGGCCAGGGGTCAAATCAGAGCTGTAGCTGCTGGCCTACACCACAGCCACAGCAACGCAGGATCCAAGCTGCATCTGCAACCTACGCCACATCTCACAACAACGCCAGATCCTTAACTCACTGAGTGAGGCCAGGGATCAAACCCTCAACCTCATGGTTCCTAGTCGGATTTGTTTCTGCTGTGCCATGATGGGAACTCCCTGAACATAATTTTTTGAATGGCTACCATCAGCACAGTTAAGTTTTGACTGTGCTAATGTTTTAGCTGTTTGGATGCTATTATAAAGAAGCAGCTGAAAATATGTATTATTTTGTGGGACCAGTGGCTCTGAAAAAAAATCACTCTGGGTTCAGAGAAACTTTAGGCATCATATATACAAACCATGAATGACAACACGGTGACATGGTTTATATTCAAAATACAACTGGAATTTGTAAGAGAAACCACTTATTCTATAGGGAGTTAGGGACAATTTTATATAAACTGACACTTGAGGGAGTTTCCACTGTGGCTCAGTGAGCTAAGGACCTGGGACAAGCTGTGGCATAGGACACAGATGTGGCTCAGATCCCATGCTGCTGTGGCTGTGGTGTAGGCCTGAAGCTGCAGCTCCAATTTGACCCCTAGCCTGGGAACTTCCATATGCTGCAGGTGAAGTCCTAAAAAGCAAACAAAAACAAAAACAAAATAACCCCAAATTGACACCTGATGTGAGCTTGGCTAGGAGAAAGAGGGAAGAAGAGAGATATGAAAGGGGATGGCATCCTAGGTAAGAGGGGGATGCCTAGTGTCTCAAGGAGAGTGGTGAAGCCCAGAAAGGGACTCGAGCAGCGAGGACTCTCACTTTATCCTATAGATGCACGTTTCTCACACTCACACCATTCATAGACTTTCTGTAGGAAAAGAGGAGTTTGGACAGTACTGTATCTTCTTCTAGGAGTCAAAAGAAACAATAAGATGTTCTTACGAGTCCTACAATAAAAAGCAAAGAACAGCCAAAAGAAACTAGACAACCTATTGAACTCCGTTTAACTTAGCATTTGACTTAAAACAGCTTACTTAGCTTGGGTCACTGTGGCTCGGGTTCATGGCATGTGTTCAAGCCCTGGCCCGGGAAATTCTGCCAGCCAAAAAGAAAAAAATGGGCCCAAGAGGAGGTGGTCTATAGGGATGCTTTCCACGCAGAGCAGAGGGAACAGCAATTTTTAAAGGGAAGTCACGTTTGGCCAAGAACACAGATCTTAGCCTATAGCAGATATTTGCTAAATGTTGACTGAATCGAATGGAACATTTTTAGACATTAAGGAAACACTTCCGCTGAGAATAGTGATAGCTCTCTGCCTTTACGTAAAAGCCAGATTTGAGATTCCACCTCAATCATTCAAGACTTATGGCAGAGTCATTAAAAATAGCTATAAAATAAATGGCTTCATGTGATAAGGCTTGCTTTAACATTATTAGTTCACCCATCCCTGAAAGGAACTGTTAAAAACCGAAGCAGAGACATGACATCTAAATAGACGGTACTGCCGTGCCAGAGTAAATATTCAATCACATCACCCGACAATCCTTGGGGAATGGCCTTGCAATGTCAAGACCATGGGAAAATGATGTGAAAACAAGTTCACAGAAATTTGACTTCGATGTTCAAAGTAATGGCTCTCCTTCCTTGAATGTTTACAGGGATTATGTTATGCACGAAAATGATTACACAGTGATGATAAAATTCCTCTATGAAGATGATAGAGATTATAAGGGAATGGATTTTCACTCTATATTGGTGTATGACCATGTTTATGTAGCCGTTCGGCAAGCAATTTTCAAACTTAAACTTGGTACCCCATACTGTGCTGGGTGCTGGGATGCAGGAAACGGGGGCGGGGGTGGTATGTGCCCTTTGTCTTAGGGGGCTTCTGGCTGACTGAGTGATGGCTGTCATGGAATCATGAGCAGGCCCTGCTGGGGGACAGGGGAAGGGCCTCCTTCCAGTGAGAAGAAGAGGAGTTTGCTGATATTAATGTGTGGAGGGTTAACAGGCATTCTGGATACAGGCTTAGCAGTGAGAAAAGATAGCGTATTCAAAGACCATACACACTTAGTATGCTCGAGCCCAAGGCAACTGTGAGCTGATGGTGATAGATACCATGGAAGGGCAGGCAGGGGTCAGCTCTTAAAGAATCGTTTCCAACAGACTTCAAACGAGCTGCAACTAGGTTAAGAATTGTGTTCAAGGTTTCACAGAAGGGAGATGGGAATTGTGGCCAGATCCAGGAGACTTGAAAGTCATGCTCTATACATACCCCACCCCTTCCAAGTTAAAGGAGCAAGTATGATGCTGTATATCAGAGCCCTCTGTACCTCCCAGGCTTCTGGTTTGATTTGCATCACCTGCTGAAGGAGAGGGACACAGGCTTTGGCCAAGATCCCATCCTGCTCATTCACTTAGCTTGCTCAGAGACTGCAGTCTGATTCCACCTGGGCCAGGCCAAGCCAGTGACTGCAGCCACTGCTCAGCCTTGACTCCCTCCCAGTAAGGCTCAGTCACATCCTGTCCTGTCCTGTGGGTACAAAATCTACAGGGGCACCTGCCATCTTCCTTGTAAGGGAAGCTTGCCAAGGATGTGAACACACACCTGCTGCTGTCCCAGGGCCCCCGATCTTGTCATAGCTGTCATGGGCTAATGCAACCTGGCAGCAAACATGGGGTGGGAAGCCCATCATTGCCAGTGACTCACAGCTCAGGTAACACAATGTCCTCTCAGAGCGCAGGAGCCTAAACCATGCTCCTTCTGGGAGTCGCTTCTCTCATTTCCCAGAATCTCCAGCCTAGAGAGGATCAGATGGATACTCCCACTCAACCCCATTCACTGGGGGCACAAAAGACACACTATCTTCCCCTCTCGGCCTTCCCCCGAGTGCCCCCAACCCCTGTGCCACCATCCAGATCCAGACATGCTATTTCAGACTGCTGTCTGCCGTTTGCTCTGTCACCTAACACCTGGTACAGATGGGTGCTGGCAAGACCACACAGCACCTTTCTGCTGTTGAAAAACAGAGCCACAAATCTCTCTGCTGGGGAACATCACTATTCCCCCAGTGAGGGCAAGCACGCTAGAGGGTGCATTTAAGGAAGAGAGCCTGCACCAAGCAAGGTAAAAATACAATTCCTAAGGAGGAATCTGAGGTCCAGAGTAATGAAGGCATCTCCAGAGATCTTCCCCAAGAGCTTTTCAGGTTGTGGGTGGCAGAGCTGTGGGTTCCCCGCACATCTTCCTTCTCATGGAGGGAGCTTCAGCTATGATGCCCAATGCCCCGCCCACACAATGTCCCAAAGAAGCTCCCATCTCTTGGGGAACACAGCCTTATTTTGGCCTACCACAGAGACTAGGTCATTTTAATTTCAGTTCCTTTCAAGTTAAAATGAAGGTAGCTGAGTTGAATATACCTGCGCTGAGAGTTATTTAAATCTCTGATATAGTGACACCAATGAAATGTAGCCACCTTACCAAGAGCACAGGGCAGTGTGATTCATGGGTGACTTTTCGTCCAGCTCTGCTATGCTGGCACCCCCCTGGGACTACAAGGGTTTTCAGCCATCAGCTGCTGGCCTCCCTGTGCATGGGAACTGGACCAAGGGACTTGGGGAGCCTTTTGAGGGTCAAACGTGCTCACAGGCCAGAAGTGGTACCAAGAGGAAGGATGAGGACGCTCTGCAGCGCTCTGAGCACTTCTGGCTTCCCGCAGAGACCTCGGCACAGCGCTGAGCCACGCTCCACAAGGCTGAGCCAAGAAAGGAATGGAATGGAAGAGTCCCCTGGGGACTGGATCCTGCCAGCTGCCTGCAAGGTCACATGACTCATCTGCTGTCACAAGAGAGGCCCCTTTCTGCAATAGTAAAAGCCTCAGTATCAGGGTTTTGTCCCAGGACTGAGACCAGGGTAGAATGCTCAAGCAGGAGACAAGCCGAGCTGGAATTCTTAGGCATTTACTTGGTCATCTGCCACGAGGAGTCACTTCTCGTTTTCCACCTCCTCCCTGACCTCCCACACCTGCTCCTGCCCCCCGACACCCCATGTCCAGGTTGTCTTTTAGGGAAAAATGGGATCTTGCCCGTCTTTGCTCCTGGGATTTCTCTGTTGCTTTGTTTTTCTGATCCTTTTCCCAAGTGACAATGCCCTAACTCACTTCCTGAAAGACAAAATATTTTATTACACGGACATAAAGTTGAATTTTAAATCCTTCTAGTGATGGGACTCTTAAAAACCAAAAGTGAGGGTAACATAGAAGAGATATGCTCTGAAAACTAGAATGAACCAAGGAGTCAACACGCCATTGGAAGAGGAGCAGATGGAAGGTAATGCTTAAAGGGAATTTTAGGCAGGAAGCTCTCATTTCTTAATATTTGAACTATGGCTGTAGGAAAGCCTAACTCTGATATAGGGTGGCTGAGAGGAAAAAAAAACCCATATGCCAAAGAGATTCTCCACCTAAAAAGACTTTAGGACCATAACAGGATCCAGGGAAGACAGAGTCTGACCCCCTGCTTCAAGGAAGATGGTGCTGAAAGACTGGCAGAGATGCCCCATAGGAATTCAGCTGTCAGCTTCACACTGAGTCCTACATGAACAGAATCATCAATAACCCTTAACTGAAACTGTGTTGAGAACGCAAATCAAGATCTATTTCTGGAAAACAGCAAAGAAGACTGAAACTAGAGATGAAGCTCCCAGCAGAGACATTGAGCTGTCCTCCCTGATAGCTTTGCATCCATTGTGCAAGAGCCCTGCTCATGCTTGGGTGATCCTTCCAAAACAATCATAAAATGACAGAGCACAAAGCTGTCCATCAGAAGTTAGTTCAGCATGCAGTTCTGACCGTCCAGCCAGATCCAGCTCTGAGTTGGGCAGTCAAAGCCTGGCTGACCATTAAAGATGGAGGTTTAAAAAAAAGTTTGTCTTTCTACATATCAAATGGCAAAACTACACATTTGGGGTTAATCTAGCTACTACAGAATTCACTCTTTTTAAAATTTTTAAAGTTACTGTACAGCACAGGGAAATGTGTATGATTGGCTCACTCTGCTGTACAACAGAACCTGATGAAACATTGTAAATCAACTGCACTTTAATAATAATAAAAAAGTTTTATTTTTTTAAAATTATAGTTGATGTACAGTGTTATGCCAATTTCTGCTATACAGCAAAGTGACTAAATCACATACACACACACACACACACACACACACACACATATCCCTTTCTTATTTTATCTTCCATCATGTTCTACCCCAAGAGACTAGATATAGTTCCCTGTGCTATACAGTATGGTCTCATTGCTTAACCATTCTAAATGTAATAATTTGCATCTACAGGAGTTCCCGTTGTGGTGCAGTGGTTAATGAATCCGACTAGGAACCATGAGGTTGCGGGTTCGATCCCTGCCCTTGCTCAGTGGGTTAACGATCCAGCGTTGCCATGAGCTGTGGTGTAGGTCGCAGACACGGCTCGGATCCCACATTGCTGTGGCTCTGGTGTAGGCCGGTGGCTCCAGCTCCGATTCAACCCCTAGCCTGGGAACCTCCATATGCTGCAGGAGCAGCCTAAAGAAATAGCAAAAAGACAAAAAATAAATTAAAAAAAATAATAATTTGCATCTACAAACCCCAAACTCCCAGTCCATCTCTCTTTGTAACCACAGGTCTGTTCTCTCTGTCCCCGAGTTTCATAGATACGCTCATTTGTGCCATGTTTTAGATTCCACTATAAGTGATATCATATGGGATTTGTCCAGAATTCACTCTTGACTAAGGCTGGGATGGACAGACCAGAGCTAAGAGATCTGGAGAGGAGAGATGACCTAGGAAAAGGAGGAGGAAGGTACTAATAATTTTGTATAATATGAATAATTGCAGGACAATGTCATGTCCAGAATGACATCTTCTCTGCATCTTTCTGAAAGAAATCACTTCCTTAATTTAAACCAATACAGCACTGAAACTCTTGTTTCCCTGTTACCCTTGCTTTATGGAAGTGATGCATATGACTTAAAAGTATTAAAAACAACTTGGACTGTATTAAACAGCAATATTTCCCAATAACCTCTGAGCAACACGGTGCATTTTTGTTTGTTTGTTTTCTAGGGCTTTCCACTCTCCTTTAACTCCTTTCTCTCTTAAGACTTCAAGCTTCAACCATGATGCACATTCCTCTATGAACTCAATTCAAAAGATAAAAGAAGAAAGCATTTTGAATTCCACTTTGTTCAAGCCTAGTTTCTTTTCAGTCATAGTTCTACCTGGAGGTTTCAGTTCTCACTTTTAGAACAAGGTCCAAGTCCACGTCATCACACCTTACCTTTGATGCCCGAAAGGAGAAGGCTGTGGACTTGGTGTCTGATTTTCCCCTGTCCTGCAGTATAAGGCCTTGGTCCTCTGTCAAGGCCAAGTAGTGGCCTGTAGTAAGATGCCGAAGTCGGAAAGCCTGGCCCCATCTGATGTTACTGCCACTCCAGCTAGATAGATGAAACAGACAAGAAATTGTATTTACATAAAATAAATCTTTTTCAATATTTATCCTGTGCTTTTTTAATACACACTCTGACTTAGAACCCTTCTGGGGTTCATCCTCTGACTCCTGGCTTGCTCTAGGACTGCAAGTCTGCCTACAACTACACATGCTGCTCACTTGTGACACATACACACACAAATACATACACATATTGTAGTATGTTAGAAGGTGGTAAAGTCTATGGAAAGAGGTAAAGAGGCTAAGATAATTGAGATAAGAGAGATCCCATGTTGAGTGCCAACCTTTTGATGTAGGACCCCATGGGGTTGGCACTCAATGAAAGTCATGGTAAGTGTTAGGGGAGAAATTATTCACCGAATAATATGAATCAAATTTATCTTTTAAGTTAGAACAAAATGTTTAAGAAATATGTATGTATAACTTTTTTTTTTTTCTTTTTAGGGCATACCCATGGCATATGGAGGTTCCTACACTGAGGGTCTAATTGGAGCTACAGCAGCTGGCCTATGTCACAGCCACAGCAACGCCAGATCTGAGCCTCGTCTGCGACCTACACCACAGCTCACAGCAACCCCAGATCCTTAACCCACTGAGCAAAGCCAGGGATCGAGCCCATCTCCTGGATGCCAGTTGGGCTCATTAACTGCTGAACCATGATGGGAAATCTGATAACAACTTTTAAATTGACTCTCCTCCTAATTCTTTGAAGCATTGAAGAATCCAAATAACATTGATAAAAAGGCTTAAATGCTTCACGTTTAAGATTATGGGGAAATAGAGAAACACAAACTGGAACTATATATATATATATATATATGGTTATATATATATAGTTACATATAGTTATATATATAGTTACATATAGTTATATATATAGTTACATATATATAGTTATATATATATATATTTTTTTTAAAGTCCATTCAACAAGAACCAAGCCTTAAGATCCTGAAAACAAGAGTGTGTTACTATAAGAATGTTAACAGGCTTAGAAGAGAACATAAATGCCACAAGCCATCTAACAAGTGGGTGCCCCTTAAAACCAATATTCTTTCAAACAGCCATCTCCAGAGTTTCTCAGTAAAAAATCTGAATGTACTTGTGTGTGTGTGTGTGTGTGTGTGTGAGAGAGAGAGAGAGAGAGAGAGAGAGAGAGAGAAAAGCTCTAATATTTTCTCCTAATCTCCAATGAATTATCTTGAGGACCCCTTGGGAGAAATCCACCTCTCCATTAGAGATACTTTTACTTTGAACAAGAGACTTAATTTGAGCAGGGAGGCAGTGAGCAGAGAACTAGGGGGAAAGTCAGAGAAGGAAAACCAAAGATGGCAACATGGACCTTCCTCTCTTACCCCAAGCAGTTAGCTCTAGCCTAACTCATGATCTCTCTCAGCAAGATAAATGTTCAGAGCATAACTGGATCCCCCCTTCTGCAGTTTGATGTTTAGAGATGCCATGTTTTTACTCAAGTACCTGTTTCCAAAGTCCAGCCTCCTATTCTGTGTATCCAGGTACAACTGTTTCTGACAAGGTCTAGCAAATACGGTTTCCTACAGAGCTACGCTTCAAGTGATGTTTCAGTCTTCCTCACCTCATGCCATCACAGCTACCATTCTGCCACTTAAAGCTAACTTTGCCCTGGAGCCAACAAGGCTACTGGGAGCAGGAAGACTTACCTGAGTTCCAGAGAATCTATTTTAAAAAATAAAATAAATGGGAGAAGAGCTTTGGTGCCTTTTGGTGGACATGTCTGTACTTGCCTTTTGTAACATAGCCACTGCAAGGGCACCAAGCGTCAGGAGCTGGGTTCAAGGCAGCAGAGCTCATTGGCTTCCAGGTCAATACAGAGGTCTTGGAAATCCTGTGTGTGTGTGTGTGTGTGTGTGTGTGTGTGTGTGAGCACGTGCGTGTCAGGGTGTGTATTTTGTTCTTTAAAAACAACAACAACCACAAAGTCACAGACATTTCAGAATGTAGCTCTTGGCCAAGGAACTTCTGAGAGGTTGCCAAGTAATGTGCGGAACAAATGAACTATGTAGGACAGTGGATTGTCCTGAAAAGGGAAACAATCTTGAAAGAAGGCCACCCCGACCCTCCATTACCTTATCCGAAGGGGTTCTACTCTCCACAATGATCTGGCTCTTGTGCCAGCTCCTCCGGCTTCGTAGAATATCCTCCTGTGAGCAGAGTTGGAGATTAGCCCTTCTGTGCCTGATACTGATCAACACGGGCAGGGAACAACTGATGCTGATCAACACGGGCAGGGAACAACTCCCTGCAGAGGCTGCTCAGAACCCACTGTATTTCTAATTTCTAAGCCCTCTTGGAGTCAGGAAAATGAGAAGCAAGAGTCAAAGGAAGGTATAATTTTCCAGTCCCTTATAAGGGGAGAAAAAGTGCTAAAGGGGGGATTACTGCTCACCACACACAGGCCATGGACACCCATGGACCGTCACATGTACAATGAGAGGATCACCGTCATTTCCACATCAGGACTTCAAACAGCCCAGTCACACATCATCAGACCTGAATACGCCAATTCTTTCATATTAAGCTCTCAGATACAGTTTCACATCTTTAGAAAATATATTTGCACTTATAAAATTTATACATAGGACAGTATGAATTCATTTCCATTATTCTAAGAAGCTTGGAAGAAAGCTTTATACATATTGCCATAGTGTTCATGATTTTATTATTATATTGTTGTCTCCTTTCCCTGCATTGATGATCGTCTTCTAATGTGTTTTTAACTAAAATGCTGATTTTGGAATAACTCTAGATTTATAGATGACAAAGATAGTACAGAGAGCTCCCGTTCAGTCTGTTTCTCCTAATATTAACATCTTAACTTACTATAGCACAGGTGTCAGAATTAAGAAACCAGTATCAGCACATCATTAGCAACTAAACACAAGACTATGTGGATTTCACCAGTTTTCCTATTAACTTTTTTTTTTTCCTGTTCCAGGATTCTCGTCAGGATGTTACATTGCATTTAGTTGTCATATCTTACCTGTTTCCCTTTGGTCTGTTGGTTTCCTTATTTTTCATGACTTTGACACTTTTAAGGAGTATGGGTCAGGACATCCATAAAATCCCTCAAGTAGGGTTTGTCTGATGTTTATATGATGATTAGTAAAGTTTGTTTTTCTTAATCCATACAATAGGGACCAATCCATCTATGTCACAGATTATAAGGAATTAAATGAACTATCCTAGTTTAATGGTATGTCTCTTAAACAAACAGTGGTCCATCCCTGAGTTACCTGGTACAATGAATCCAGGCACTTTCTGAGAATTTCATGACCTTAGATCAGAACTGATCATTTGCCTGCATTTAATTTCACTAGTTTAAAATCCTACCTCTACTATAAAAGGTTTGTACACATCACAATTGTATTACTCAAACTCCCAAAGAATCTTGATCTAAATTTTAAGACAATCAGGTAATCAATAGAGAGGAAGAGGAAATGTGTAGTAATTATTTCCTCCTCTTGAGAAGTAATATAATTGTGGGCTGATTAAAAATATGGGCTTGGGAGTTAGGCAGACCTGAGTTTGACTCTATTAGCTGTGTGACCTTTTGTCAAATCCCTCAAATCTCTGCATCAGCTTCCTCACCTATAAAATGATCCTAAAAAGGGCATTTAAGTCATAAAATGCTTGTGAGAATTGAATTTATGTTTTTTGGTTTTTTTTTTTTAAGTCATGAATGTGTACAAAGGAGTTCTCATCGTTGCTCAGTGGTTAATAAACCTGACTAGTACCCATGAGGACATGGGTTTGATCCCTGGCCTCTCTCAGTGGGTTAAGGATCTGGCATTGCTGTGAGCTGTGGTGTAGGTCCCAGACGTGGCTCAGATCCCACGTTGCTGTGGCTGTGGCATAGGCCAGAGGCTACAGCTCTGATTTGCCCCCTAGCCTGGGAACTTCCATATGCCATGGGTGCGGCCCTAAAAAGACAAAAAATAAAAAAATTTTTAAAAATCAATGTGCACAAAGATGTTCATGGATGTACAAAATACTATGTATTGTGCATTTATCCAAATTTTATATAAATATAAATGTTCATAAACCTGTAAAGAACATACATAGAAAGCTACATTACAGGGTTTAGAAACAGAATAAAACATATCAACAGTGGTTATCTTTGGGTGGTGGGATTAAAGAAGATACTCTAAACCCTTTTCAAATGCACGTGCTCTCAGGAAATAGGTAGTAAATATTAAGAAAGACACCCCATGCTACTTTAGAGCTCCAACACCCCAGGTATCTCTTTGCCAGGCTCAGAATGGTAATGATGCTGCACTGACCTAGCCCCGTGGGAAAATTTGTTGAGATTTTCACTGATGCTTCTTTATCCTCTGTGAGAAGGGTCTCTTGGTTGGAGCGGGTGAAGCAGGTCATCCTAGGTCACTGGTTTGAGAACTCTCTCCCTCTGACATCTAAAGAATTCTAGAAGGTTAGTCCTTCCCACCTATACGTGCAGGCGGTTTGCTCCATTTAATCTTGCAAGGTTACAGAGGTTGAAACAACTTGTTCCCGTTCTCTGAAACAATTACCCAAGGAGAGAAGGCGGGTGGGTGGTGAGCTGAGGTGCTTTGAAAGCTTGGCTGACAGCTTAGCCTTGGCTTCAATAAGTTAAGTGACTTACCCCAGGGTGCTTGACAGGCCCGAGGCAGAGCCAAGGATCAGAGCTCAGAATGTTAGATTATTCTTTTGGCTTTGCACACCCTGGGACAGTCGGCCTCTCCCTCTAGCCAGGCTGCTCTCAGGCTTTACAAGGAATAGAAATTATTTCCTCCGGAAAGTCAGCCCCATTACAGTAGAATCACTTGCATGTTTTAATGGCTGTGGGGACCTTTTACTGTATTCTCAATTTCCTAATCCTTTGTGTTCTCCCAAATTTTGGTATTCCTGGCCATCATGGCCAGTTCTGAGGGTTTACCTGATGACATACGACAAGGATGAGGCTTACCACTCACCTCACCTAGGCAAACCATGCCAAACCATCCTGTTTTGATTGAGAGACCAGTTGCTCCAGAAATTCGAGTTCCAGTATAATGAACAACTGCTTACTCACCTAATCTCAACCCCTTCATGCTTCCTTATAAAGGAATGGAACAGACTTTTTGTGTTTATCTGTCAAATAGTTTTTCCGAAATAAACTTTAGACAATGTGGAATCCTTCGCCAAAGGAAGGCAACCTTTGCTCTTAACTCAGTGATGGCATGCACGCCTCATTCAGGGAATTCCTCTCCCTCTGTTTCATTCTCTTCAGCATCTTATTTCAAATGCTTGTCCAGCCTTTCCTTTTGGTTAGGATCTTGTCGAACCACTCAGTGGGAATGCCTACCAAATAACAAGCTTCTCCAAGTAAGTAGCATGGTTTCTGCCTAGGCTGCTCCAATTTCGATCTAAACTTAATGACAGGGGCATGTGGGTGTGTGTGCTGCGGAGGTGGGGGAGTAAAGGGTCATGCACAGGTTATCATTTCAATTTTTCCCAAATCCCTGTCCTTAAAAGAACAATAGGGATGGGAAGAAAGAACATGTGAGTTCCCATGTCCTCCATCTTAGATGTAGCCAACTCTGCAAAACCTACACAATTTCTTTATCCACCTGTAAGCCTTCCCCTTATTGTGGCAGAATTGGGTATGAAAGAGACATTTCCTGAGCTATTCCATAGTTTCACTGTTTAAAAAAAAAATCACATTGGAACAGGATCACGTGACCTTATTTAGTGTAGGGAATCATTAATTCCAAGCAAAATCAGGTCAGTCTAACTTCTCTACTCAGAGATAACTGTCATCCCTGAACCAGTGCCAGGGAGGCAGTGAGTGAATTATTCAAACCCTTGCTGTAGGTCAGTGCTTTATGTGCCCCAGACAGTGTTCTGGGCCATAGCTGGTTCTCATGAAGGGATACACAGAGGATGGAGTCAGTAGGAAGAGGCTCAGAACAATAAAGTATTAGATACCACCCCTGGATAGTTTCTAAGATGCCCAGTAACACACCCAAGTGCATTGCTCTTGGGGGTTCTTTAAAACATAAAATAAGGAAGGAGCCCTAGCTGGAGTGTCAGCATCTCTGGTCTTCAGGCTCTGATGTGAAACCCTCCAGTGTGTGACCTTTGGCAGGAGCCTGACTTAGATGATTTCTAGGTCGTGTGTTTGTGATCCTGTGCATGTAATTGTGTGGATGTGATCCTGCATTCTCAACAAAGGCAGTTAACAAGGTTCTGGTAGGTGTCATGCAAAAACAAGGAATGTATTATTACCAGGCAATAAGACTCATTGTTTCCCCAAGTTCAGCTGAATTTGTATCTGAGATCTTATTTTTTAAAATATATCAGAGTTCCATAGTTACAGGGACCAAGATCGTTATACTCTGTTCCTCTCAATATACACAGAATACTAAAGGATGCTTCCATATGAATTTAAGACCTAGGCTAATATGTTCCATCTCTTGATTTTGAATTTTTGGAAAGCAGCCACTGAGCATATAACAGGGGACCAAAGAAAGCACCATCCACAGTGCCACCCTCTAAATGCTGCCCTTGGCACCATCCTCTGTTAAGTCCAGCTCTGGGTGGATACTGACATCTGACTTTTCCAATCCTACTTGGTGACAAGCAGAATGAAATCACCAAACTTCACCTTAACTACTTGGCACATAAAAGGCGAGTAATTGAAATGATCTGCCTTTGAAGAGCCTGGTGAATAATTTATGTGAGTGCAAAGACGCATCAGAAGGATTATCCTGATTTCCCTGACCAAAATGGGTGCTCTGGCTTACAGTGAATGCCACCAGCAACTCCTTAGATTCAGGAGCAACCAAAGACAATAAAGGATGGAGAAGCATTACAGAATTGCTTGCCAAAGAAGCAGCAAGCGTACAAAGCTATTCTTGTGAGCAAACTCCAGAGCACTGACTTTTCTGTTGTACAAACTGCAACCATGACTGGAAGGAAGTCTGTCAATCAACCAACACAATTCAGCTGTGGCCACATCCAAATGCAAACTCTTTGAGCCATGGGAGACCGGAGACAAGGGAGGGATGAAGCAATTGGCTTACCTGTGCTGGGAATCATTCTGGTCTGTAGATGGTATCGTCATACACTCATCATGACCGTGGAAAAGACGTACTACGTGGCCACCAAGTAGGTATCCTGTAAGAGAATTATATCCTACCAGGAACTGACAGGAAGTTTAATAATGATAACACTGTGTCGAAAAGGGATAAATTCATGCAGGTCTGAGTCAGTTACGGAAAACACTGAGAGAGAAGCATTTGGGAAATGATGGATTCCATGAATTCAGGTCTCAGGTAGAAAGGAAAAGAATGTCAAAACAATTCTAAAACTGGAAGTTAAATAGAATGTCAGAGTTGAGCAAGTCCAGCCTCAAAAGTGAAGGTGAAAACATTGTCAAGTCATATCATTAAAAGCCAAAAGGTTACCTGAAATAATATAATATTATATATGAATTATGCCTCAATCAAAAACAATGCAACCTTTATGAAGACACACACAAACCCAAAAGGAAATGTAAGTTGCTACTCTTAGGCAGATAACGATTTTCCAATTGTGTAGGGTATAAATATATCCAACACCAAGTTCCTGGATAAACTCTTATAACCTGTCTACTTTGTGGCCAGTTCCAAATCCAGCTGCAGTCATCAGAAAGAAAGGAGCTGGGAAGAGGGAACCAACTGTTATTCTGAACTTTCTTGGGAGGAGCTAGTTTTTAAAGGTGTTAAACACAGATGAAACCTGGGCACTATTCCTACAGCACCAAAGAGAAGGCAGCATGACATTCCAGTGCCCTTAAGTGGACAATCAGAGAGGCAGGTCTCAAGGAGCACTTAGCTTTCAGAATAAGGGAAGGAATCTCAATAGCCATGGAGTGCAGAGATGGAGAGGAAACAATGAACTTCAAGGACGCAATGACCAACTAGTCTTCAAATAAATTGTGAGCCGCCATTTAAAGAACACAGGTGCAGGATAGGGTCCCAGTCTGAGCTTTCCCTTGTATGGAGAAATGGAATTTATTATCCTTATGAATTAAAAAATTCTCCAAGCTAGTCTCTTCTCAGGAGACATATGGACTTAACGAGGCTCAATGTCTGTATCGGGAGTTTGAGAAAATCTCATAATTAGATCACATTAGGGGCTGCCAAACTATTTTGGGTGCTGGATTAAAACAGTAGGAATGAGAAGTCATGGCAGAGGAGAAAAGGGTGTTATCAGTGCATCTTGTGCAGAGACAGTCTGATAGTCCCTAGTTTCTTTATTTTTTTCATCCAGGGGAGGCAAGTTCTTTGTAAACATCCCTCAAATATTTAGAAGTCATTTTCCTCTCACTGTCCTACCATTTCCAACTGTATACTTTTCTGCCGTAAAATAATTCATGATGTCCTGTAGAATTGTTAACAGCCAAATTATTTAGGAAATTAAACCTTTCCATGATCATGCTCATGATTAAACTCTCCATCATCTCACGATGGTGAGGCCATGCTCCATCTGGAACTTATTCATTACAGTCCTCAGACTTCTCCAGTCAACATTCTATTCACACAGAGATAGACTGCCAAGTGCTGGCGCATCTCAACATTTCTTAATTGAAATACACCAGGGAAAGAGTCAGAAAAGAAGGGTCTTGTGCAGAATCACTCACTCTCTCGAGGGCTGAAGTGGGTTCCCACCAGCAGGTGCTGGGACAGCCTTGTCCACAGAGTCAGAAGCCTCAAGTGAACAACTACCCAGGCTCTATCACAAGCACACTCAACACTTCTAAAAGCATCCTGTGAAGTGATTTGCACTTAATTAATATCCACAAGCCCTCTTTGGGGACCAGGCAACGATTTTATGCCTATGGTGGAAATGAAAAAAATTAATGAGGAGAAGATTCAGTCACAACTTTCTTGAGGAAGGAGCTCCCATCCTGGCTCAGCAGTAATGAACCTGACTAGTATCCATGAGGATCTTGACTAGTATCCAATTCCTGGCCTCACTCAGTGGGTTAAGGATACAGTGCTACCAAGAGCTATGGTGTAGGTTACAGACGCTGCTTAGATCCCACATTGCTGTGGTTGTGGTGCAGGCCAGCAGCTGCAGCTCCAATTCGACCCCTAGCCTGGAAACTTCCATATGCCACATCTATGGCTGTAAAAAAACAAAAACAAAACAAAATAAAACTTCATTAAGGAAGATTTTAACCCAAGGTTTCTTGATTCCTGATGGAAAGGGAATGATCGATAGTAGACTTAGAGTGGTTGGTGAATTTTGGTGTGAAAGAAGAGAGCTAAACATACCCTGCTTTTGAAAAGCCTGTCACCAGTTGCAAAAGAGTCAAATACATGCTATGTCCTGATTATTCAATTTGGCAACAATGCCTCCTAAAACTTGGGTATCCCCTTGACAACTCTCAGTTTTCCCTCTATTTTGCAACATCATCTCATAGAATCGCATTCCAAGTTTGAACTACTAGGCTTAAGATTTAAAACAGGGTTAAAGCCTATGACATAAGTCTTTTTAAAAAATACTGGACTCACTCTCACAGATATAGCGAACAGACTTGTGGTTGCCAAGGGGGAGAAGGTGTGGGAGTGGGGGGAGGACTGGAAGTTTGGAGTTAGCAGATGCAACCTATTATATATTAGATGGATAAACCACAAGGTCCTACTGTATAGCACAGGGAGCTATATTCAGTATCCTGTGATAAACCACAATGGAAATGAATGTGAAAAGTGTATATATATGTTTAACTGAGTCTCTTTGCTGAACAGCAGAAATTAACACAACAGTGTTACTCAACTATACATCAATAACATTTTACAAATTCTGATCTTGCCACAAATTGCTAGAATGTAATGTGATAACCCATAGGTCATTGACATCTGATTATTCTGTTCAGCTGTGATATTACCCATGATGAAGGTAAGGCCAGTCAGTGTATTTATGATATAACTTGAAAGGTGTATTGACTTTCCGGCTCCAAGAAATAGGATATGTTGAGCAAACTTTGATGATCTTACTTCTAAGGTGAAAATAAAGTACTGAGAAAATACCATTTGTTATTTTTAAATGGCCTTCCATAAATACAAGCAAAAACAAATGGCCAAACTTCCATTTATGATAGAGAAGGTCCTTCTCTCACCTGTATAGAGAGATGCATTGGGGAGAAATAGAAAAATATTACCTTCTTGGCAATAATGTCTTCTAAAACTGAAGCTGCTAAGGTCTGTATATGTACAACCATAAATAAAAATGAAAAGTCAGTGAAAAAAGGTACATTTCCAGGTCCTGAATGCACACGGTTCCAAAGCAATGGTGGACTCAGAAGGATTGAAGATAATGTCAGCAATGCTCATGTAATTGGAAATCAGAACAGAAAATAATTCACACTAACATCAAAGAAAGGAATTCAAGTGAACTAAAATGTGTACTGAAACATTCAGGTAGGAGCTGGCAAGTCACAAAAAATGTCAGTCTACCCAGGACAAGACAAACAGGCAGGCTGAGGGCTGAATGCACATAAATAAGCTCAAACCTTCTTCGACGCTGCTTCCTGAGCAAGTGGGATGTACATTCCAGAGGGTTTGCATGAAGGAGGCGTCCACTTGTATGTTACCATTTGATATTGAGAGATGCTGCAATAGAAACAGAAATCAGACAGGCTTTAAATCTCTGGGCCAGTCCTGACGAAAGCAGCGCCCCTAGAATTTCAAGGATTAAATTATACACTGTTACTGTTGTCAGGCTCTTTCTACACAGCCTGAGGGAGAGTGCTCCAGCCCATCTAGAAGCAGCTTCAAAATGGGACACTTGATTCAGGAAGAAGAAGCATTGGGCCACAGAGGTGGCAGGCAATCATTGACTGCATTCCCTCAGCTGGATCTCTGGTGCAACAGGAAGTTATAAAAATGCCTATTCTTGGTAGGAAAAGGGAACTCACAAATAGGAAAAATTACTCCAGCTTTCGGTATGGGCAAAGTAACAATCTGCTGGCAGGATTGGCGCTGATAAGCTTAAAAACTTTTCTCTGACATTGTTCTGATCTGCAAGGTATCCCCTGCACCCAGCCCCCTGCAAGGGCTTGATGTCAACGATGCTTGCCCAGTACCACTCCCAGGTGCAAAATTTCACCTGTCTTCCAACCACTATGACATCCAACATCCCACATGCTGAAACATGCACAGTTTTCTTTCTTCCTCCAACCTAAGCTGATGTTTCTCTATCCAGCTCTTTCTGATTTGTTCTTCATGGGTCAAGAACTAAAACATAGAATAAACTCAGAGGAATGGTAGCTAACATGTAAATAGCTGGCTTTCTCAGGAAGTGCCTGGGGGCATTTAAACAGTTTGCTGGCAACAGTACTTTAAAAAAAAATAACTTAACAGTTACAGCCCAGGCCCCATGATAATATGACAAATGAGAGAATTTAACCACCTCTGAGGCACATAAAGGCGTCTTATCCTACCCAACCTGATATGGCTCTGTTCTCCTTGGCTGTCTCTTCCTAAAGGAAACCATTCTGAGAATGAAAGATGCTTGTGTTAGGAGGTACTTACAAGGTATCTTTCAGAGGACACGCTGACAAGGATGAGGTCATCGCCAATTCGAACCTTTTCTCCCTCAGACCTCTGCTTGGAAGCGGGATGTATGGTCCACCAACAGGCTTCTCCTACACAAAGGCTCCTTGAGTTAGTGGTTGCTTCATAGAAGCCAGTGTCCCTAATTCTTTGCCTCATCCTCTTTCCTCCTGATGAGAATCTCAAACACACACACCCCCCCACACACAGGCGGGTGTGTGCACGCATACTCCACACCTCAATTTCTATTTATCTATAAGCATTCCAGGTACCCTACATCTACTCTTGATGATGTTTATCATGTTCATTTTCTCTAGAGACAGAAAGACAGTGTTTGGAAAAGAGTACTGGAGGCCAGAGACTTTAACAGTCTTGGAGTATTTTTTGATAAAAATAGAATAAGGCTTTCTTCATAGGCACCTACCAATCTTCAATTGACTTCATTGATCTACTGACTCTTTATAGACTTATCTTTGCTCCACCTCTTCCTCATAAAATTCTAAGTCATCAGTAATTCCCTCAAAAGAATCAGATTTTCACAAGGCCTCCATCTACAGGGACTAACACAACAGGTGAGAGATAAATAGCACGAAGAAAAATTGGGATTTTGGAAAATGGAATGTAGATAGATGCATGTAGACAAGAGAAAGCTGAAACTAAAATATTTAGGTAAGAACACAGATGAAAAGTCAATCTTAAGAAATTAGGCCATTCCTGGAGTTCCTACATGGCTCAGCCGGTTAAGAACCTGATACTGTTTCGGTGAGGATGTGGGTTTGATCCCTGGCCTTGTCCAGTGGATTAAGGATCTGGTGTTGCTGCAAGTAGTGGCATAGGTTGCAGATACAGCTTGGATCTTGTGTTGCCCTGGTTGTGGTGTAGGGCCAGCAGCTGCAGCTCTAATTCAACTTCTAGCCTGGCAACTTCCATATACCATGGGTGCAACCATTAAAAAGAAAGAAAGGAAGGAAGGAAGGAAGGAAGGAAGGAAAGGAAAGGAAAGGAAAGAAGGAGGAAGGAAGGAAGGAAGGAAGGAAGGAAAAAAAAAAGGCTATTCCTGCTACATTTTCCCCAAAACTTTTCTGGAATTAGAGGTAAAAATTCCTTGGGAAATCAAGCATAGAAGATAGCATTGCAAACAGCAGGATCAGCTAAAAGTTTTAAAGAAGTATTTAACCTTCTGCATCCTTTTCTCTGTCCTGCACACCAGGTGACCCTTTCTCCTCTCTAATTTTCCTCTACAGAAAATTAGAAGTTAAATCCATGGAGTGACCAATCATGAGAGGTCTTGTTTTGGAAATATCAGGTACTATCAAACAAGGAAATGAAGGATATTGCTGAAAATGGAGAATAATTAAAATTCTATGCCCTGATCAGTAAAACCACAGATCCTATCCTTTTGTCTCCATTCCTCAGCTTCCAGAATGCCAACTATGATGCTGACCTTCCCCCATCCAAATCTGAAGATCATTTCAGGGAATTCAAGCTACCCAATGTGAAAGATAAGCAGCACTGGAGTTCCGGTCATGGTGCAGCAGAAAGGAATCCAAAGAGGAACCATGAGGTTGAGGGTTTGATCCCTGGCCTCACTTACTGGGTTAAGGATCCAGCGTTGCCATGAGTTGTGGTGTAGGTCGCAGACGTGGCTCAAATATGGTGTTGCTGGGGCTGTGGTGTAGGCTGGCAGCTATAGCTCCTATTAGACCCCTAGCCAGGGAACCTACATATGCTGCAGGTGCAGCCCTAAAAAGCAAAAAAAAAAAAAGGGGGGGGTACTGGACAACTCAGGTGAAATGCTTGGGGTCCTTGCTAGATGACTCCAAAGTGAAGCTTAAGAGATGGCAAGCCACTGTCTCGCAGTCCGTGCTTCACGTAGGCTTCTACCTTTACTGCCTTAACCTAAGTCAGCATCAGCTGGGACCAACGACTACCTGACATTTAAGGTGAGTTTCTAACATGAACCACAGGAACAACCCAAAAAGTGGGAAAGGGAAAAAAACAAAGATTACAGAGATTGGGTTGTGATGATGATCACTGTACAAATAAATGTAATAAAATTCACTGAGTTAAAAAGAATTACAGAGAACCAAAGGTAACTTCAAAAAATCTTAATCATCTTAGAGAGATAAGAAAAAGTAACATTCAGGAAGCAGCTATGAAGTATCTGTGCAGACTCTCTTAAAGAAAACCTCTGATTCTGAAAAAGAGAGAAACAAGAGGGATATAGGGTAAAGTTGAAAAATTTTCCCAAGAAGGAGAATGAGGAAAAACAGATTAGAAACAGGACTGGAAAAAAAATGAGATACTCAATCTAGAGGATTTCCGGAAAGAAAGAATAGTGAAAACAAAGGGAGGAAATTGACAAAGAAATAGTATTAAAATTTCCCCAAAGCTGAAAGATAAACATTTTCACATTGAAGAGTCCCACAGAGCCCCTAGCACAGTGAAGAATGGACACACACACCCGGGTCCTCTCCTGTGACACTTAGAACAAGAAGGATCCAGGCCAAGTCACAGCACTGTGGAATTACAGACATCAGGGCAAAAGAGAAGATACAAAGAGTTCTCAGAAAATATACACAAGTCACACACAAAGTATCAGGAATCAGAATGTAGACATGACAACAGCTAGCCCATAAGCTAGAAGAAAACAGAAGAAAACCTTTAGAGAGTTGAGGGGAAAAAAATATTTCTAATGTAGAATACTGCTGTGAATTTCTCATCTAACTGGAATTAAGAAACTTTCTGGGAATGATT
Source organism: Sus scrofa (assembly GCF_054392235.1). Lineage (NCBI taxonomy): Eukaryota > Metazoa > Chordata > Mammalia > Artiodactyla > Suidae > Sus > Sus scrofa. The sequence continues at coordinate 92,018,740 of NC_139389.1, forward strand.
TACCTCCCATGGATCTTTTTTCTAAAAGCTTCTGGATAATGGGCTCTATCAAAGCTATGTGATTAAACCAAGGAGGGAGAAAAACATGAGATCCAGGGAACACAAGATCATGGAGAGAGGAAAAAGGAATTTCCTAGACAATGGTGGACCTTCTAAGAAGATGAAACTGATAAAATAGCTATTGTGATTGAATCTAATCAGGAAAGAGTTTCTGTTCTAGAGGACAGTTTAGAAATGAACAACTGGGTCACAGAAAATAGAGCCACAAACAAGGCAATTAACTCCTGAAAACCTCAAAAGTTAATACAATGAAGTGAACTAATCATAGTATATTATGAGTTTTATTTGCAAATCAAATTCAGAGCTATAGCAATGTAAGTACTTAATATTGATTTGGTAGTTAACATAAAAAATAGATGCAAATATATTGGGAGGATGGAAAGAGAAGACAGGAGAAAGCTAAATTTTTATTATTCATTTAGGACATCTATAGATCATACCTAATCTGGAAAGAATAACTGAATAGCAGGAAACTGGATGACTCAGCCACAAGTGGGGAACATACCAGAGGTGTTGAAAGTGGATGCCCCTGAGAGGCAGGAATCCAGAACAGGGAGGGGTGGGGCAGGGGATTGATGTTTTCAATAGGCATAAAAGCATTGTTTCTCTTTTTAAACTACAGACAGGTATTACTTTGATTTACTTTGGTCAAATAAATGTGACCATTTGATTACATTTTGGCCACGCCCATGGCATGTGGAAGTTCCTAGGCCAGGGACTGTACCTGTGCCACAACAGTAACCAGAGCCATGGCAGTGACAACACCGGATCCTTAACCTGCAGAGCCACCAGGGAACTCCTGATTACAGTCTGATTAAACTTAAAATGTTGTAACAGAAGAAGCTGGTCTCTACATTTGAAGGGGAAAGTGACATGTATATCCATTATGTGCTCTGGACCACTGAGGAGAACTGGGATGAAGAGGTCCTAAAAGGTGCATGGGAGAAGAGCATCCTTGTTCTCTCACCCTCTCCTGGCAACAGCCATAGGGATGGGGCCGGTCCACAGTCAATAGGATATGTATGGGCCAGTGGAAGGTTCTAAAACACCTACCAACGCTTTTAGTGTTTTTTTTTTTTTCTTAATTCTAAAGCTATGTATAAAATGAAAACAATCAGAAAACTTTTGAAAGGAGAAAAAGAACCCAATAAGCAAAATCAAGGTCAAAAGGGTCCCCAGTTCTGTTAGGTCAGTCAAATCATTTATCATCTACTGTGTAGGCAAAAAAGTTTCCAGAAATATTCAGGAAACTGCTTTCAAACTTCTATTTACATTTCCCTAGAGAGTCAACTCAACTCTGATTTTCTAAGCCAAGAGCTTTCTGAGCCAAAAGCATGTTCACAGAATGACCTGGGTGAGGATCAACGCTAGTCTGTTGGTTCCCGAGCAAATTTTCTCCTGAAGTGAGAAGACCCACCGGGCCATACTGAACCATGTCTGAGCTGGATGAGCCTCTCCTGCTTCCTCACAAATACCAAGATGGCCTTCTTCAGGGAGAATACAAAAGGGCTTGGGGGAGTTCCTGTTGTGGCTCAGAGGTTAACAAATCTGCCTGGCATCCATGAATATGCAGGTTTGATCCCTGGCCTTACTCAGTGGGTTAAGGATCTGGCATTGCCATGAGTTGCGGTGTAGGTCACAGACATGGCTCAGATCCTGCGTGGCTGTGGCATAGGCTGGCAGCTACAGCTCTAATTCAACCCCTTGCCTGGGAACCTCCGTATGCTGTGGGTGTGGCCCTAAAAAGCAAAAACAAACAAACAAAAAAAGGGCTTGGGGGCTAGAGAGGTAAATACATTATTTTAGCCTCTAGGTTTTCATCAACACCTGGTTGACCCTTTTCCCTGGGTCCTTCTGCCAAATTCAGCTTCTCATCAGCCAGCTTGAACTTGGATTGGTGAATGTGTTTCCCTTGCCTGTCAGCAGAATTCACACCAAGTCTGATTTTAGGAATTTAAAGGAAAAAACAAATGCTAGAAAGAGTAATATTCTCTATTGCTATTTCCCTCTTTTCTATTGGAGCCTCTCATAATTAAACAAAATAGATTTCCCAAATACATGATTAGAAAGTGGTTATTTCTCAATTTCTTCTTAACTCTCAAAAAGTCCAAAGTCATTTTACTGGTATAAATAGAAGAGCCACATATGACTTTTCCAATTATGTGCTCCATGACTGATGGCTGGTTTATATTTAGCGGTCAACTTACACTCAGCATGTGTCGCACTTCACTCATTTTGTAATTTTCAGCAAAGGTTGACAACACCTTAGAGGAAATTATATTTTCAGAATAACACTTTAGCTGAAAACAAAGCAACCTCAAATCAAATTCAAATATAATCTTATTTTAGGAAAAGACACCTAATGGGCAGAGGCAGGCTTGCTCTTTTGCTCTGTACAAAAAGGAGAAGAGGAGGAGATGAAGGGGTTCTCCTTATTCTTGGAAACCACTGTGCATGATGTAGAAACAGCAGGTGCACAAGGGTTAAACTCTTAAATATTTTTTTTTTCTACACCATCTGTAAAATCAGACAATCTGGATCATTGCCTTATCAATTGATGTAGTTTTAGAATAACCCCATGGACTTTGTCCTTTGGCCACCCAACAATGAGACTCCTCTTCTATCTGGGGGCAAATGTCATGTTATTAAAGACTGTCTCCAAGTTACACTCTACCTGCGGTTGTGACCTAGGCTGTTTGCTCTTCCTTGGCCTTTGTTCCTGGCTTTTTTCTAAGCCAATGGATCAGCCTCAGAGAAAGTCTATGCAACATAATTCCAAGTAAGCTCTTGTTTTGTTTGACTTAAGCAGTTTCTGCTATTTACAAACAAGAATTCTGATTTGGTATATATGCCCAATCTCTAAAAGAAGAAGACATTACATATGTAATGCCCTTGACATAGATTGTCCATGAATATTTCCAGCAACAGGGAGCATCCTTCATTCTGAGGCTGGCTGTTCCTCTTCTGGATAACTTCAGATATTACAAAGTGGTTTCCTTCAATGTCTATATGCTGCTCCATTGGCCTTTGGCATAACCCACAGCAAGTCAGCCCCTTCTTTGATACTATAACTATAAATATTGGTTGATAGTTATCTTGGTCCTCCATTCTTCTTTTTTGGTTTCTAGGGAGAACTTGCATCATCCTGGTCACCCCCTTCATTAAGATCCACCACTTTACAGTCATTATTTTTGATTGAACTGGAAAAAAAAAAAAAAAACCCAGAAAACTACCAGTGTTTGCCAAAGTACATGATGTATACGGCACTGGTGATAGAGGACAATTAAATAGCACTGAATCATACACTAAGAAATTTCTTGTATTACTCTTAAGTCCTCTGATTCTATCATAAAGTATTCAATTTGGAGCTTGTGTGTCATGAACACTTTTCTAGTATTTGCCAGCATCTCTTCAATGATTTAGTGACATTGTTTTCTTTATATTTACTTTACAGCAAGCAATATCAGTTTTCCACTTACAGCAATGATTTTAATTTTATCTATAAATTTTTAAGTACAAAAGTAAGTTAGTTTAAGGAAAAATATAAAATAAATGATAACAAAGGTGATGCCCAGGAATGGCAAAAACCATTACGGTGCATGTCACTGACTGACATTTGGGAAAAACGGCTTTAAAAATGGCTGGTTTACTGTAGAATAAAATGGGACTACTCTTTTGATCTAGACACTATATATACTTCATTATGTAAACATGTTATTTTTGTTTTCTAGCAGTTATTCATTGCCTTTGGTTTTTTATCAGGAATAACTTCTCCTCTTGTTTTTCAATATCTAACCCTAAACACTGTTTTTCTTTGAAACACTGGCAGACTGTGGCTAAAGCATTATGTTCTCATTCTTAGTTCCTATGTTTTTATTACACATACTTTTTAAAAAATTAGTCTCCAAAGTTTTATCAGACCTATTTCTTGACTATGTTGTTTTGAACCCCCAATGAGTAGCATTCTGTATCTTCCTCTAAAGCCCTTAGCCCAAGACTCCACTGTAACAGGAGACCTGGGTGTGCTGACTTACCTGTGGCATGTTCCCATAGACCTACATCAAAGGCAAGTTTATCTGTCTGGGATCTTGATGTAGTCAAACATGTTAGATACTGTGGAAAAAGAGCAGATGCTAGTGAAGTCATACTCCTGTCAAATCTTGGCATCTCACCACTAGTTGGCTTTCAGTTGTCAATCTCAACATTGAGCTACTATGGAAAGGGTTTGTTTATCTTGTTCATTACTACAAAGCTTATAGGATATATTTTTATAATGTATTTAAAACCTCAAAGATGATTCTTATTTGACAATCCAGTGATTTAACTTGTAGGTTTATATGTTATAGAAATAAGTGAAATATTTGATAGGCTTTAGTTAAAAAATACTCCTAGAGACTTTTAACCTGGGAACGGTACAAGTAGAACATATACAACCAATAATAATGGAAAGATTGATAAACTTTGGTACTTCATTTTATGGAATACTATGTTTCCATGCAAAGTTTTTTTTTTATCAAGAGTGTGTAATAGCATGGAATATATACAAAATAGTATATTAGTATAGCTGCCTCATATGCAAAATTTAAATGTCTAGAAACCAGGCTAAAAGGCATTAATTACACCAAACTGAACAACAAGTTGTCTTTGGACAGTGGGAGCCATCGGGATGATGTCCCCATTTCTATTTATTTTCTGTTTTTCAAATTTTCTATGAGCTTAAAACTTCTCAAATAATGTCTTTTTTTTTCTAGTTCCAAAGATACACATGCATGTAAAACTTTAAAACTTTATTAATATCAATAAATTATTAACATTAACTTAATTTAATTACTAAAATATATTAAAATAATTTAATAATGGGAAAAAATCCATGGTCATTTCCTGTTCCTTTGTTAACACGCACAGTGGGTGGTCTTAGCATTAGAATAGGAGGCAGTATGTACTTGGCATATGCTTCCTGAGTTATACCTCAAGTTCTCTGCAGCAGGAAAATAGTCACCACATTGTACCATGTCATCTCAGAGGCTGTATTCTCAGAGCTGCTTCTAAAAGGGACTGTCCATTATAGTCTTCATGTTAACTGTGAGGGGGGGATTTCTTGGGGGAGGGCAACCAATCTAATGACAAATAATATAAACTTTCCTATCTCTACCACAGTGTGAGCCTGAGTTTTCAAAGCCATGAGAAGTGTGCTCTTTGAGCTTTTGCTTATTCTACTTAGGTAGAAAAAGGAGAGGCATGAGGGTTTTATTGACCCTATGGGTAAACACCATATTCTTAAAGATAAAGGATCACCTCTTAATTCTACAGATTGCCAGAGTGCAAAGTTTCCCCACTCTCTCAATGTCCCCATCTCCTGCTCAGATAACCTTCTATTTGGTCATTTCTGTTCTTTGTCCTTTGCCATAAGGGACTCTAACAGATGCATGTTCATGCTGAAAAGGTCAACTTCTTACCAGTGCTCAGGAAAAAAAAATGCTGCAATAAATAAATTATTGAAGAGGCAGCTGTTTTCCCTGCCAATTTGACAGTTCAAGCTTTGAGACGAACTTTGCAGCACACTGCAGGTGTAAATGTGTGAAAATAAAGTCCTAAATTAATGGAACAGTTTTCCACTAGGGCTAGAGAAAGAAACCTTCCTTACAATGATTACAGGTGAGAATGATACATAGAAAACTGGGAGTAAATGTTATTAAAGGTGGCATATATTATACTTCATTGAGATCACAATATTCCTCTTACACTCCCTGCAAAAGAACAGTAATATCTGTATTTTATCAGTTATATTTATTTAAATCTTCAGAAAAAAATTTTCAAGTTACATCAAATTATCACCATCTCAGTTAATTCTGGTTCTAAATCCCTAATTAGCCTGATCTGCTTTCCATGCCTGCTTTGCTCCTTATCTGCCGCCTGCCTCTGGATTAACATAATACCTTCAAACTCTCCCAGGACTGAAGGCACCGGATATCCTCCTCTTTCCTTTAACTAGCAAAAGAAGAAAATGGTCACAAAAACCCCACTTGATGGCTTTTCCCCCTATGCTGGTTATCTTCAGATACTCAAGTAATCAGTTATTTCATGATTTATGTGATCATCAATTTGACAGATATTTTCTGGGCATCAAGTCTGTCAAAGCACTGTACTCGGTAGAATTATATTTAGTTTAAGTAAGTAAGTAAGTAAATACATAAATAAAAAGACATGGCCCTTTTCCTCATGGGCTGGGGAGGAAGGTGGTCAGATACAAAGTAACCACAAATGCCTAATTGCTGAAGGCAGTAAGTTACATGATAGAAACAACCAAGAGAGTCATGTGCTGTAATCGTTTACATTCTGAATTACTCCTGCTGGCTACCTGACCAGATCTAGTGCTGGTTTCCTGCTCTTCCTCCCCCTTTATCTCCCCCCCCCCCCCCCCCCCCCGTTTCATGAAAGCAAACATCTGGATGTGCTTACCATTCCGCTGAAAGAATGCCGCAGGAGAATTGCGTGGCCGTAGAGCAGGGTCCTGTGGCCACCCCCTTGTGCCGCCTGTGGGGAAGGAGGGGGGGGAAATGTCAGGGCAAATCTCAGGGCCAGGGTAAAGCAGCCTGAGGGTAAAGCAGCACAAGAATTCTTGGAAGACAGACTACAAAGAAAAGACCCATCGCGAAGCTCCCAAGGAATTCATTCTAGAAGCGAGTGGCCAGCCTACAGGCGGGGGGAGAGACTGGTGACCACAGCCATGCAACATCCTTGGGAGAGGGTGAGAGGGGCCAAACCTCTCCTCTGAAATGGCCCCTGCCCGGGATCAGCAGAAACCCAGAGCTGTTCTACCAGAGAAGCACGTAAATGAGATAGGTACTGCTTACCTTCCTTTGAAACTTCTCAGAAGCATTCAGAGTGAGAGAGAGAAACAAATGTGATGTAACTACAGCCTAGCGACAGAAAGGCAGCATGAGGGGCAGGCATATGTCACAGTCTGTGCCTTGTGGTCTTTGCCCTTCAAGGCACTGGTGCCTCCTGTCCACTCACTTAAACAAGCCTCTTTACCCAGATCTCACCAATGAGAGATGGTGCTGAAATTGGGACTTTAAAAGCAGAACCAGGGATGCAGAAATAGATCCTCTAGTTGAGGGGCCAGGTTGATGCCCTCTCTCCACCTCACCAGGCAGTTCCACTTGGCTGTTCACTCAGTGGCAACCCCCACAGTGAGAGAGGCAAGAGAGGAAGAAACAGCCCAACATGAAGCCACTTGTGACTACTTCTTGCTTCTCGCCTTATCTGATCCGCACACCATGAGCTGAACTGAACAGTACATGATATGGGACAAATTTTATTTAGAGTTATAGGTGAGTGGGTAACATGAAAGACTGAAATCTACAGAAAATTCTAGTTTGTTTTTTGTTTGTTTGTTTTGTCTTTTCTAGAGCCGCTCCTGTGGCACATGGAGGTTCCCAGGCTAGGGGTCTAATCAGAGCTGTAGCCCCTGGCCTACGCCAGAGCCACAGCAACACGGGATCCAAGCCACGTCTGTGACCTACACCATAGGTCACGGCAATGCCGGATCCTTAACCCACTAAGCAAGGCCATAGATTGAACCTGCAACCTCATTGCTCCTAGTTGGATTCGTTAACCACTGCATCACGACAGGAACACCTAGAAATTTTTCGATATTACCATTTTCAATCTTTTACCCAAACTTCTCCCTGTCATCTTTAACCTGACCTCAGAGGCAGTCAAAAGTTTTTGATCACACACCCCTTTCAGAAAAAAAAATTGCACATAGGCTCCCATCCCCAAATATGCACAAAAAGAGAGTTCAAAGCCTGAGATTAAAATTAATCATGAAGAGAAATTCTAACATTTTCCTTCCATATGCCAAGAGCACCTCTTATGCACCATATTTTATTCAGAGCTACAGAGCAGCAGCCCAAGGGGCTGGGTTGAAGATCTGCTCCATTTCTGTGTCCACCTCCTTCCATCAGAGCCACAGACAATGAACAGGGGAGGCTGGTGGCATGGAGAGAAGGCAGAGGTCTAGATACTATGGCCCGGAGTAATTCCATTTCAATTCTACTTGGATTAACAGAATCACTCTGTCAAAGAGATGATTTTTCATGTCATACAACGAGCCTAAAGAAAAGGAAAAAGATAAATGTGGTATCATGTTTTTTTTTTTTAAAGCTGATAACTATATATAAATGTGGCTGTGCTTTCTCCACAGCTCTGGAAATATTTAAGTGCCCTCCAGATGTTAATACAAGAATTAAATGCTCTTTGCACTGTTTCTGAATTTCTTAAAATTTGAGCTAACTTCAGCTGCTGTATTTACAAATGTATCAACAGCTTATGTTAAAATTAGTCATACTAAATAATTTTTATATTTTGTCAGTTGATATTTTTCCTGTACAGTTATGGTATCACAAGTTAATAGCTCATGACAACTTACGTTGTAGGGTTATGCTCCTGGACTAGTCCTGTGCCTCAAACTTAGCTACTGACTCAATTATGCTTCCCACCGTTAACCATGAGCCACACCTTCCTCCAATTCTTCTTCCTTCCTTCAACTCTGAGAGTCATTGTACGTAAAGAGTCAGGAGATCCTGAGCCCTAGAAGGGACAGTAAGGAGCCTGTGCCCCCCCTTCTCTGGCAATGCTGAAAATATCTCTTGGCCCTCATGGCCTCTATTCTGATTCAACGGAAAAGCAGAAGGACTTAACTCACCTGCTGGGATTGAATGGGACATTGCATGCCAACTCCCTCTACTATGGCAGTGGGTCTTAGATACCTGGGCACATCAGTTTGTTAATACACAGGCTTCTGGACCCCACTCCACAGTGTCTGTTGTATTAGACTTGGGGTAGAACCTAAGAACTTGCATTTCTAACCAGTTCCAGGGAAAGTGAGAGTGATTGATGGTGCTGGTCTAGCGACATTTTGATGATCGTTTCTCTTAGGAATGATCAAACTTCAGTGCCAGAAGCTTTGATAATCACCCTCTTGGCAACAGCCATCACTGGCACACACTATGCATCAGGTGCTTTACACACCATCATAGCTCATTCTCCTAACAACTTCTCAAGGCAAGAATGATTTCATCCACTTGGAACATATGGAATTTGAAACTCGGAGAGGAAGGATCTTGGCAGATGTCACACAGCTGGATGTGGTGGTGGTGGTGGGAATTGAACTCAGAGTTAACTCCAGAACTTGAGCTCATTTCATCCTACTTTTAATAATGCATTCACTTGCCTACTGTGCACCAAACCAGGGTCCACAACACTAGGAAAATCAGGATAGAAAGATACTTCCTCAGCTCCTTAATGAAGGTGAATTGATCGAGCTGGAATAAATGAGCTCTAGTGGGAGTTCCCACTATGGTGCAGCGGAAACAAACCCAACTAGGATCCATGAGGACTCAGGTTCGATCCCTGGCCTCACTCAGTAGGTTAAGGATCCGGCGTTGTCATGAGCCGTGGTGTAGATCATAGACCCATCTCAGATCTGGCATTACTGTGGCTGTGGCATAGGCTGGCAGCTGTAGCTCTGATTTGATCCCAGCCTGGGAACTTCCATATGCCATGGGTGTTGCCCTAAAAAGACAAGAAAAAAAAAAGTTCTAGTCAGAGGGCAGGTACACACAACTACATTATGTACTGTATATGGGCCATCTCATTTTATCTCTTAATTAGTGCTGCAAAATAACAATGGAATTTCTGTTTTACAGAAGGGGAAACAGGCTTAAAGAACTAACTTGCTCAGAGTCATACAGGTTCCAAGGGAAGAGCCTGGAGTTAATAAAGACAAGGGATTTAACCCTACACTCTACTATCTCCCGCTCTGTATTCTGGCCGGAGACAAAACTTGTGTATGAAAAGCCATGTTGCAAATAGAAATGACATCCCTGCTAAAAGAGGTGAAGACAAAGAGCACCAGACCAGACCAAGAGGGTAAGGAGGGTGTTGAAGCACTGCTCTATCAAAAGTAGACCCTAAGTAAGTGAAGTTAGAAAAAGGAAGACAAATAGCATATTATATCACTTATATGTGGAATCTAAAATAGGCACAAATGAATCTATCTACAAATAGAAACAGACTCAGAGAACAGACTTGTGGTTGCCAAGGGGGAGGGGTTGGTAGATGCAAACAATTACATTTAGAATGGATAAGCAATGAGGTCCTACTGTACAGCACGGGGAACTATGTCCAATCTCTTGGGATAGAACATGATTTAGTATGAGAAAAAGAATGTACATATATGTATATGTGTGTATGACTGGGTCACTCTGTACAGCAGATATTGACACAATATTGTAAATCAACTATACTCTAATAAAAATAAAAAAGCAGACCATAATATTGTGATAGGACGGCTGAAATGTAACAACAGTTAATAAAAAAAAATTAAACAGGATACCACGTGGACAAAGTGCTGGCAGCAGAGAGTATGACGTACATGTGGAGACTTGAGGACAATTCATTGGTTAGGACTGGCTTTGATGAAAGGGAACCTTTGGAATTGAGTGGGGATGCGGGGGCAGGGCTGTGAGATTACAGCGGGCTACACCTGACCATTCCAGGCTAACAGGACACGGGGGTGGGTCTCTGAATGGAGAATGTTGCAATCAAAACCATACCTTAGGAAGGTAACCCTGACTGCAAAATGGTAAAGGAACTGGATGCATCAAGCCTGAAGGGCAGATAATATCATTCTCATTCAGTGTCCAGGACAATATAAGGAGAGGGTGTAGCCCCAAAACTTCAGCATCCTCCTTTACCCCTTTCTCTCCTCTCAAGCTCCACAGTCGATCCAAAGCATCTTCAGTGCCACCTTCAAATTACACTCTCTGTCCAACTACTCAGAGTCCCGCTGCTGCCCTGTCTCATCTGGACTATAACAACAGCCCCCTACCTGTGCTCCCTGCTGTACCCACCCCATCAATGGTCTGAGCAAAAGCAGTAGTCAGAGCCATTATTTTAAGAATGTCAATCACATCAGGGTACTTTCTTGCCAAAAACCCCCAATCGCTGCCTTTCATGCTTAGAAGTCCAACATCCTCACCGCAGCTTCTAAGGCTATGCATCAGGAATTGGCAAATTTACCAGATAGTAAATGTTTGTGGCTTTGCATAACGCATGTCATACAGTCCTCTTTATTATTTTTTTGTCTTTTTAGGGCTGCACCCATGGCACATGGAGGTTCCCAGGCGAGAGGTCTAATCGGAGGAGCTGTAGCCATTGGCCTACACCACAGCTGCAGCAATGCCAGATCCAAGCTGCATCTATGACCTACACCACAGCTCATGGCAATGCCAGATCCTTAACGCACTAGGCAAGGCCAGGGATTGAACCTGCAAACTCATGGATGCTAGTCAGATTTGTTTCTGCTAAGCCACAACAGGAACTCCCAGTCTTATATTTAAAATAATTTTTTTTCAAAAATTAAAATATGTTCTTACCTAGGGGGTACATAAACAAGCACTGGCCGGATTTGACCTGCTGGCTGCTGTCAAGATCCCTGCCCTACTTGATCTGGTTCCCCCCATCCATCTGACCTCATCACCTGCCAGCAGCATGGTCTCCACCACTCCCTCTGCTTCAGCAACACGCCCTTTCCCCTATTCTTCAGACACATAAGCTCCTACTACAGGGCCTTTGCACATGCGATTCCCTCTGAAAAGCTCTTCCTTCAATATTCTCACGGCTCATTTCCATCCTTATTCAGCTCTGTGCTCAGATATGTCATTAGAGAAGTCTTCTCTGATCATCTCTTCTAAAAGAAAAATCACACTTCCTCTATCACACTTTTTTCTGCCATATTATTTCTCGTGGCATTTGTTAGTTGATATATTATTTTTGATGTGTATCTACCCTCTTTCCCCCTAAGATACAAGTTCCATGAGTCTTTGCTGGATCAGTATCTTCCACATCAGCATCACCTTTATCAGCGATGTGACAAACAGGAGGCATTTCCTATTTCCTGTTTCATATTTTCTGAATGAATGAATGAATGAATGATAACTAGATGAGGTGGTTCTTTTGTTTCCCTTACACAGATGGGAAAGAGAAATTTTCCCATGGCTAGCTTGTATGCAGAGAGCTTGGATTTGAACTTGGGTCTAACACCTTTCTAGAAGGTCACAGAGAAACATTTCTACCAACTTTGTTCACTATTTGATATGTCTGTATAACATCCCAGGGAAGATACGATATACTACACAGAAGACTGCCTGGACCTATTTACCAGAGAGATACAGACCTCAAGACTCTGAGACATTATTGGGATGGCAGTCCTGTCCTTGCTAGGAGTGACCTTGGCTGTCATTGTTGGCAGAGGGAGAATATATGGTACCAATCGCCTCACAGGACGGAAGTGGAACAGGGACGAAGCCAGCAAAAGTGCCCAGATGCCATGTCCTGAGGAAAAATGTTCCACTAGATCATTAACTCAATCATCTCATCTGTAATTTCAAAATCGATTCCACCACTGACATTTCTTTTGGTCATTCCCAGAGGACACTGTCACCCAGTACGATAAACCTGGCATGGCAACAAAGGAGAGGAGAACTCTGCCTGTCTCCAGCCATACATAAATGTTTCAAGACTATTAGATTTCTAAGCCTAACCTCTACTTTGGGGGTCCCAGGATCTTGGAAGACTCCTTGTGGATCTAAGAGAAGCCGCAAAAGCTTCAGGGGCCACCTCCCTAACGGTCCTGTGTGCCCTGACATCACCTCCTGGATGCGGATGTGTGTGCTTTCATTTTCCTATCCTCTCCCTACTTCACTTCCTTTCCACTCTTTCAGGCTATTAAAGGAAGAAAGAAGCCCTTCTAGAAGGTCACAGAGCAACATTTTCTGAACATGTTGGAGGCCCTTTGCTTTGACACAAGTGATAACTAAATAACGATGATGCCATATAAGTAAAAAACAAAATTAACATCTAATAGAAGAAACAGAAGCAAGTAAACTAGTATTTTCAGTTAGAAAACAATGAAATTTTCTATTCACAATTGCTACAAAATATTAAATTGTAAAGGAATTTGCTTAAATGTTGAGCTAAACCTTCAAAATGGAACTACAAACTTTTGCTCTATAAAATAAAATTTGATTGGGTGAAATGGAAAAGTGTACCTTGTTACAGAACGAGAATACTAGTATTTGTTGTTGCTTAATCTCCTGAATTTAATTTACAGATGGCAAATTCCAGGAGGGCATTTTGGAATTCAATAAAATTGCTAGAAAATTAACCTGGAAATATAAAGAGTAAGAAATCTTTCTTCTGAAAAGGAACCAAGTTTTAGAAAAAGTTATGAAGCAAAATGAACTCATTCTGGTCATGGTTCAAAAGAAGAATGTACCCCAATATAGACAGTCCATAAGCAAATATGAAATGTATCACGTTTGTCAATAAAGTAGATTTTTAGTACAATGGGGAAAGACATTATTATTAAGCAATGTCTCTTTGATATGTGGATAGCAGAACAGAAAAATATTCAGTCAAATCCACAGGAAATATAAAAGACTCTGATGGATAACAATAAATAACTCATGTTAAAATGAAATTCTAAGACAAACTAGCATGTAATAAATAGCTCATACTCCTTTACAGATCTAATGCTCATCCATGCTTTGAAGCAACAGATAAACTCAAACAAAAAACAGATAGGATTGTACCAAGATTACTCAACTTCAGAACAATGGAAACATCAACACCAAAGAGTCTATAGGAATTTTTTCTTTGTATTACTTTGACAAAAAGATTAACATCTCACTGAAATGTAGAAAAAAAGCATCAAATAAAGAAATAGGCAAAGGATATGAATAAATGATGTATATCTGGAATAAAATTAAAACATACGGCAGAGGTTTTATCTCTTCTAGTAATGAAAGAAATGACAATTAAAGCAACTTTTCTTTTTCTTTTTGGCCAGCTATATGGAATATGGGTGTTCCCAGAGCCAGGGATTGAACCTCCACTGCAGAAGCAGCAGCAGCAGCTAAAGCTGCTGCAGTGACAATGCTGGATCCCTAACCTGCTGAGCCATAAGGGAACTCCTAAAGCAACTTCGATGTATCATTTTACATCAACTAAATTTTCAAAAATGGGAGGAAAAAAACCTTAACACCATCAGAGTTGTAATTGAGCTGGTACGATCCCAGGCAAGGTGGCACTGAGTACAACTCTTTTGCAAAGCAATACAGTAATATAAAAAGAGTTATAAAGAAGTCAATAACTTTGCTGAAGTAATCCTACTTCTGGGAGTAATTGAAGAAAAGCAAACGCCTATGCACACTGTTGTCCTAAGAGCGTCATAATGGGGCAAACAAAAAACCTGGACAGGACATGAATATCCCAAAGGAAAACTGTCTAGTAAATCATGGAGCTTTCTCAGAATGTTCTATCCTCCAACCATTAAAGAAGAAAATTGACAGAGGCTAGGGGAAACATAGAAAATGTTTATGATATACCACTGTGAAAAAGGCAGAATGCAAAATGCCTTCAACTATCACATACATATATGTGTGTGTGTTCATGTATGTGTGCAAGAGTGATAAGGAAACCTATAAAAATGAAAGCCATTTAGGTGGTTGCAGAACCATTACACTTTCCTCTTCTAAATTTTTCTCTAGCACAACTACCATGTGATCATTTCAGTAAAAAGTACATGGGAGGCAACACCACCTTGAGATGTGATTTAAAAGAATGGAGAGGGGAGTTCCCGTCGTGGCGCAGTGGTTAGCGAATCCGACTAGGAACCATGAGGTTGCGGGTTCGATCCCTGCCCTTGCTCAGTGGGTTAACGATCCAGCGTTGCCGTGAGCTGTGGTGTAGGTTGCAGACGCGGCTCGGATCCCGCGTTTCTGTGACTCTGGCATAGGCCGGTGGCTACGGCTCCGATTGGACCCCTAGCCTGGGAACCTCCATATGCCGCAGGAGCGGCCCAAGAAATAGCAAAAAGACAAAAAAAAAAAAAATAAATAAATAAATAGAAGAATGGAGAGCTACAAAGTGTTTCATCTCTTTGTTAAAACTTCTGCTGCTCCAGGTGTGATTAATTTGCCAGAGTCCTCTGTAAGTGACTTTACCTACCTGAAAGGTGACTGGCAAGGCACACCTAGCAGGCCTGCAGTTAGACACTAACTCCAGATATAGCCATACCCTGGTGTTGGATGAAAAGCCCAGAGAGCCAGCCTTCATCCAAGACACCTCTGTCATCCTCTGAGTTCCCTTAGGGCCCAGCCCCAGATTCCAGGGGGAAAAAAATCCCCTGCCCAGGGAGTCACTGTTGCTGGGATCCCAAACATACTGGCTCTTCTGACAGCCCTTAGTGGACCCCTGACCTTGGATCCTGTTCTGCTCTTAGAGACTTAGTTTTTACACTATTTCATGCTTCCCAAGGCTGCCTCCACCAGCCATCAGATTCCAGGTCCACCTTCCCCAACTACTACAGGCAGGCCATCATGCCCTTCTGGACACATTCCCAAGACTCCACTCAAGCACTTCATTTTTCTAGGAGGGGTAGACAGAAGGAACTGCATAATCAGTGGGACAGATGGGACTTCATAGCTCAAATGGCACCGAAGGAACTGATAGGGCATTTTCCAAACAGGTCTTAGATTGGAAACTCCTGGTAACAGAGACAGTTTTCCCTCCTAGTGCTAGTTAAAGCAGTACACTGGACCTCAGAGTGTAGTCCAGGGCTGGGAAGGCACATGCACAGATTAGTTTGACTATGTGATCTGGTGTCAGAGTTAGGGAACAGAGCAAGAGAACTTCAACAGGCACCTTCCAGCCATCCTAATTCTATTAACATGTGAAATCCTGCAGAGCTCAATGCAGGACACCAAACCCTTTTTTTTCCTAACACCTTTTCTGGACCAGGTACGTTGTTCTTCAGCTAGGTAACTGCCAAGTACAGTTTCTGGTTCCCCTCTTTGGGATATAAAGACACTTTAATTAGGCTAAGGTATCATTCTTTTAATCTGATATCTGGATTTTCCACTTGGAAGAGGATGGTTAATATGTATCTAAAACTCTTACGTAAAGAATTCTGAGCCATTGGTGATCCAGAAAGCTACATCATCAGGATGGCATTCCCCTGTAAGGAACCCTTAGAGTAAGTCTGGGACCACTTGATCAGGACAGTGCAGGCCCTTAGAGCAAACATACATGAAAGAAAGCCATATTATTAGCATTCTTCACAAGCCTCTCAGGATGTTGTTAAAAACCAAAATCATGAAATAGAATTTCAGTGAAGTTCAGAAAAGAGGAAGAAGTGCAGTCCATGGACTGATAGTCCATTTCCCCAAGTTCAACAATCATGGCAGTTCTCCCTAGTTGTCTTACTGAAAAGATAGGCCCACGATTCACAGGGTTCAAGCACAGTACAGCTCCAAAGAGAAAAGGCTTCAGCCAGTCTGCAGAGGACCTATGGCAGCCTCCCAGCAAGGTCAGTAGGGTGACCTTGACTCCAGGGAGCCCCACCTTCCACCCACTCATGCTGCTCACTCCCCATGACTACATATCCCAGGGCTGAAGAACAGAATGCTCCCAAATCTGTGAACAATGACAGGCTAGTTTCTTTTCTTTCTTTCACTTCTTAAATAGAGAAAACACAGGCAAAACTCACACAATCCATCTCCCGACCATCTACCACTGAATTCCAAATTTACTTTTCCCATGGTTTGTAATGCACTGAATTCAGCCAATCCGCCTTCTTGGAAGCACCTAGAACAATTCTTCCTGGGTGAGATTTTGGCAATCTCATTTTTGTTCAAGTCACTCATTTTGTAGGCACATGGAAGTAGTTCAGGACAAAAGGATGCAGAACCAGAGCCTGATGTGAGAAAATGTAAGTTCTGGGTCATGAGCATCATCTATAGAGAGAGCCTGCACAGCAAGGAGGTATTTCCTTCCATGGAAGTACCTACATTGCTTTTCTCCTGCACAGATTTGGCTCAAATGAATTAGGGATCGCAGAGCAGACACTGAGATGACCCCGGGTTCATTATCTCCCATGAACACTTAAACTCATGAGAAGGAATAGCCCGTTGATTTTGTAGACTTGAGCCCTGAATGCACAAGTAAAGACAAATGAGGACTCTCTTACCTCTCAAGTCTTTGAAAATAAGGGTCTCTGCTCTTAGAGAAGAGTGGATACACGCAACCCTTTCCCCAACCTATGGTGTTTGGTGAACAAATTAAGTTAATTTTGGAGGTTCCCACCCGGGCTGGGATTTTACAAATGCCGATTCTGAAACAGGGAGATAAGCATTCTCCATTGAAGGGGGAAAAGATGGCCACTGGGGTGCCTCCAAATTGAGCATGGGGTCATTCCAGAGGCATCTGTGCCTCTCCCTGAACAGACACCACAGTGAAACCAGATAACCAGAATGGTAGCTCCAACATATTTCCTATTATGGTGTCTTTTAAAGGAGCAAATTGACAGGAGATATTTGTCAGAGTATTAGTGACATTCAGATTGATGCCAAGTATACTTTGAAAGAGGTTAAGCAATTATTTTCTTCTCTGTATTAATTCCCCCCTTTCTCCTACAGCTAACAGATTTCTAAGAATCTGACATCGCCAAGTTTATTCTTTACATGAAGTACTCTGTCAGCCAGACTTGTTTTCCAGTCACTGCTCTAGTTTTCCTTTGAATCACCCATCCTCATTATCTACCAGGCCTCTCATGAAATGATGGACCAGCGGCCACAGAGTCAAGACTAAGAACTCTGCTCAACCATTTCTTTTCAACCAAGCTAACATATAACAAGTATTTCCTACAAAGAGTTTAAAAGGTCAGATTACCTTGACATGAAAAATCAAATACTGTCTTTAATTTAATATTTCTCTAGGGGAAAAAAAAAATCACCCTTCATCCTGGGGTTACCAAATCAGGACTCCATTTTTATCATAAACCACTATTGAGCCTTACTGTGCACAAACACCTCTCCCCTTTAGGGCTAGGAGGCAGAAAAGGAACCCAAATATATTTTGTTGTTTGGTTCTCCTCCCTCTCTCCTGCACTCCTTAATTTTTTCTCTCCTGGATATCCTTTATCAATACAACTTCTGTTTCCTTTGTCCCTCTAAGCCCCTTGCACTGTTCCCAATTATGATCTTGCTAGAGAGGGATAAATTGATCCTGTTCTCTCTACATCCACATAGTAAGCCCAGGGCCAAGTTTATATTTCCAAGCAAAGCAAACAAAAGCCTGATCTTTCCTCAAAGTATATGAAGTAGCTGTGGCTGAAGAAGCTGATTCTCCAAGAGTTCTGTGTCTGTATGTGTGAGCCTGTGGATGAATAGAACAGGTGCTCCTAATGCTTCTATGTGTTCATGGATCATATGCTGCTCAGAGGGCAATAGCATGCTTCTTCTGAACCTCTCATAGGATGATCTTAGAGAAGTGGTCCTCAATCCTGGCTATCCATTACAATCATTGGTGGAGCTTTAAAAAGGAAAACAAAGCCAAAAATAACAAAACACTCCCTTCTCCCACTCCCCACAGCTTCAAAGGCAGGGCTGTTTCCCTAAGACTTTTATCTGGGTAGGTGTGTAATGGGACACCTCCCAGGTTATTCTAATGCAGAGCCAGGTTTGAGGGCCACTACCGCTCTGGGTGTTCCCTATCACACCAAACAATTCATCTAAGTAATCAGAATGATGCTTACATTCAGCAAGTACTTCCCTATTCTCAGAAGTATCATTCTAGACCAGTGGCTTATTTTCTTTTTCAGCATTTCTCCAGAATCCCACTGAAGCAAAGAACAAACATGCCCTTCCCCTCGCCCTTGACAGCTCTAGGACTAGCTATCGAGGTCAACTCTAACTCTGTTTCTTAGCTCTGCTGCCATATATGCAGCAGGTGGAAAGACACAAGTTTCTGCTGTAAAATCTGTGTGTCGAAGTCTTCTGACAATTCATATTTGGTAGAAAAAAGAGTTCCAGGCCCACCACGATCATCTCTAGATGTCTGCACCCATCTTTATCGTGTCCAAGGTCATCTACACCCTTTTGGAACTGCACCACCCACAATCTGGACTTCCCTCTCCCACATTCTGGACTCTATCAGGCCTGGGAAGAGATGAAGTTGAGGGCAAAAACTGGAGCAGATTAAAGGGAAGGGACTTTCAGTTTTCTTCTCTTACCATGTGGTCACTCCCTCCTCATTCAATTGCTTTCAGTCTTCTTTTCTCATTCTGGTTTCTGTCTCCAGTCCTTCAGAGTACCCTTATGCATTCTCACTTATAACATTTCTCTCTGTGTCTGTAAGGTCTCTTAGTGTTGTACTGAATCATCTAACACTTGGGCAGTGCTATTCACATGGCTGCTTTCAAAAGCCTAACTTAAGTCTAAGTGTTCTTGCCACCAACTAGCTCTTCTGTTAAAGAGAAAAAATAACTTTTTTTTTTAAAGCCTCCTCTGCTGATCTGTGAATGGAAGCCAAGACCTGGATAGAGCAAGTGTATCTGATCTATTTTCTCTCATTGTGCAGGGAGTGAATTCATCTCACACTGACTTTGGGAGGATAAACAGCTGGGACTGACAGTAAAACTCAACTAGAGCAAGAAACCACAGCAGAGCTTTGTGGGCAAGAGGGAGAAGGTACATTAAAATTAGCACCTGTGATCTGTGAGAAGAGGATAGTGCCTGAAACACACCAAGTGTGGTTTACAATTGGAAAAATAATTTATATCAGTATAAACAAAACTAAGTCTCAGTTGTTCTGATGTTTGCCTCCTTCAACAGCTGGAGAAAACATTAATTAATCATTTCCCAGTGAGCTTGTGATGTGATGATTAATATAATGTAATGTGATGATTTGGTACAGGAAAGAACACTGCAAACAACGAATTAGCTAAAAAAGAAATAAAGAAAATGATCCTATTTACAATACATCAAAAACAATAAAAGCCTTATGAATAAATTTAGCCAAGGAGGTAAAAGATGTTTACACTGAAAAATATAAGACCTTGATGAAAGAAATTGAAGAAGACACAAATAAATGGAAAGAAATCCTATGTTCATGAGTTTGAAGAATATTGTTAAAATGTCCATTCTACCTAAAGCTATCCATAGATTCAATGCGATCCCCATCAAGATTCCAATGACATTTTCATAGTCACAGAAAAAAAAATTTTAATTTGGTTGAACCCATAGAAAATCCGAAACAGCTAAAACAATCTGAGAAAGATGAGCAAAGCTGGAAGCATCACACTTCATGATTTAAAACTGTATTACAAAGATATAGTAATCAAAATAGTATGGTATTGGCATAAAAACAGACACATAGACCAATGGAACAGAACTGAGAGCCCAGAAAGAAATTCATGCATAGATGGTCAACTAACATTTGATGAAGGAGAATACTCAATGGGGAAAAGACAGTTTCTTCAATAAAGGTGCTGGGAATATTGGCTATTCACATGTCAAAGAATGATCTTACACAATTCAAAAATTAACTCAAAATGGATTAAATACTTGAATGTACACCCTGCAACCATAAAACTCCTTGAAGGAAACAGAGAAAAAACTCCTTGACATAGGTCTTGGCAATATTTTTTTTGGATATGACACCCAAAGCAAATGCAACAAAATTAAAAAAGAAAAAAGTAGGACTACATCAAAAACATAAAAACTTCTGCATAGCAAAACACATAATCAACAGAATGGAAAAGGAAGGAAATATTTGCAAGTCACATATCTAATAAGAGGGTACTATCCAAACCATATACAGAATTCAGACAACCCAATAGCGCAAAAAAAAAAAAAAAATCCATATAATTCAATGAAAAAATGGGCAAAGGACTTGAAGGGACATTTTTCCAAAGAAGACAAATGGCCAAGTTTATGAAAAGGTGCCCAACATCACTCATCATTGGGGAAATGATATGGTGGTATATCATCTCATGACTGTTACAATGGCTATTATCAAAAAGACAAGCGATAACAAATGCTCAGAAGGATGTAGAGAAAAAAGAACCCTTGTGCACAGTGGGTGGGAGTGTAAGTTAATGCAGGCGCCATGGAAATCAGTATGGAGGATCCTCCAAAAATTTAAAATAGAACTGTCATATGATTCAGCAATCCCACTTCTGGGTATTTGTCTGAAGGAAACAAAATCACCATGTCGAAGAGATATCTACACCCTCACATTCAGTGCAGCATCACTGTCAAGACATGGAAGCAACCTAAGTGCCCAGCAGATGAATGAATAAAGAAAACATAGTATAATGGAATACTATTTAGACATAAAAAGAAGGAAATCCTGCCACTTGTGACAACATGAATGGATCTTGAAGAATTATGCCAAGTGAAGTCAGAGAAAGGTGAATACTGCATAATCTCACTTTTATGTGGAATCTAAAAAAAAAAAAAAAAAAACCCAGGAATTCCTGTTGTGTCTCAGTGCTAGTGAACCTGACTATTATTCATGAGGATGCAGGTTTGATCCCTGGCCTCACTCAGTGGGTTAAGGATCTGGTGTGACCATGAGATGTGGTGTAGGTCACAGAAGCAGCTCAGATCCCGTGTTGCCGTGACTGTGGCATAGGCCAGCAGCTGTAGATCTGATGTGACCCCTAGCCTGGGAACTTCCATATGCCACAGGTGCAACCCTAATAGCAAAATATTAAAAATTAAAAAAATTTGGAGTTCCCGTCGTGGCGCAGAGGTTAACGAATCTGACTAGGAACCATGAGGTTGCGGGTTCGATCCCTGCCCCTGCTCAGCGGGTTAAGGATCCGGCGTTGCCGTGAGCTGTGGTGTAGGTTGCAGACGCGGCTCGGATCCCGAGTTGCTGTGGCTCTGGCGTAGGCCAGTGGCTACAGCTCCGATTAGACCCCTAGCCTGGGAACCTCCATATGCCACGGGAGTGGCCCCCCAAAATAGCAAAAAGACAAAAAAAAAAATTAAAAAATTTAAAACCCCACAAACTCATAGAAAAGATATCAGATTTGTGGTTTCCGAGGCAAGGGATGGGGGAAGGAGAAATTGTATAAAGGTGGTTAAGAGGTACAAACTTCCAGTTATAAGATAAATAAACCCTGGGGATATTATGATGTCTAGGTAACACAACTCTATGGTATGTTTGAAAAATACTGGGAACGTAAATCCTAAAAATTCTTACCACAAGGAAAAAAAATGTTTAAAAGATCATGGATATCAACTAAACTTACTACGGTCGTCGTTTTATGATATGTATGTGCCAAGTTGTCATGCTGTATACCAGTGCTGTGTAGCATTTAATATCTCAATTCCACAACAACAAGAGTATTGCATTTGAACTCTGCTCTTTACACTGGTAGAGATCACTGCTGTCTGTGAATGATCCTCAGAAACCTGAGCAAGAAATATGTTGTTCTAAGCCTGCAGTGAGAGGGCGAATCAGAGGAACAGACAGGCTGCCCTGGGCCAAGGCAGCTACACAAATTCCTGGTAACTTGTCACTGTCTAGTGATCAATATGCATCTATAGCTATCTAGGCAGTTTAAGGAATCTAGGAAGATGATCTTCCTTAATACACTAGAAACCTGTTCCATGAAATCAGAGAGTGGAAGGAATACACAGCAGGTTCTCCTTAAGTGCTTTTTTTTTTTTTTTTGTCTTTTTGCTATTTCTTTGGGGCCGCTCCCACGGCATATGGAGGTTCCCAGTATAGGGGTCTAATCGGAGCTGTAGCCACCGGCCTACGCCAGAGCCACAGCAATGCGGGATCCGAGCCGCGTCTGCAACCTACACCACAGCTCACGGCAACGCCGGATCCTTAACCCACTGAGCAAGGGCAGGGACCGAACCCGCAACCTCATGGTTCCTAGTCAGGTTCGTTAACCACTGCGCCACGATGGGAACTCCCTTAAGGGCTTTTTAAATACATGGAGAAACGACAGCACAACACTCTGTAGTGGGAAACCTGTTACCTCAAAGCAAAAGAAAAAAGAAAAAAAAATAGTTTACTAAGTGCTATGTTTTAATAAGGCAGGAAAAGTTAAGCGAGGCTGGAATTTATTGGAGTTATTTAGTAAACTTTAAATTCATGTTCTTCATAAAGTCTCAATCACTAAGCATTTAAGTAATTTTCTCTTCTAGTATCATACTAATACTTCCTCCCACTCGCCATGGTGGGGCCAATGGAACACACCTCTCTCACCCCAGAGTTAGCCTTTAACATGAAATGGGAAAAGTTGTTCAATTTCATGTCTGTAACCAAAAATGATTAAGATGGGCCTGGGCTGCCTTGTTGCTGCAAGAAAGCAAGGCTGCTCTCCACAAAGACCTCAGCAGGAATGCTAAAAAGGCTAACGCTCATCCCCTCAGACCAAGCACAGAGGGTCTGAGCATCAAAGAGAAAATGACAGGGACATGTCAGGTATCTGAAGAGAAGTGAGTCTAATGTGCTACTAAGGCAGGAATGGGGTGACACAGGATGTGAAAGGGTCACTGTAACATACATAGGAGTTCCTAGTCATCTTAAAGCAAGGATTCCAAGCTCAAATTATGAAAATCCTACATAGATGTAGTTTGCACTCACTAGATTATAAAACAAGGGTAGAAAGTAGAATGGCTATTTAGAAGGTTGGAGAACAGTTTGTCATGTGTTTGGTTCTCACACTGATTTTGATAACGTGGTGACCCAGGTGTCCCTTAGTGATTATGAACCAGAAGAATCACTTTCAAGAAAAAATTTATTACAAAGACTTGCAGGAGCTCCATCTGGAAAGGAATGGTGTGCAAGGCTCATGGACCACAAACTGGACAGTCTGGAGCCAAGTGGCCCCAGCTTAAGGAGGTTGGGGACCCAGTTCCAGGGGTGTGTCTCAGCCTTCCCTGCTCTAGATGCCCCTGGGGTTTGTAGGAAAAAGCTGGATTTAGCCTGAGATTTCTTTCCCAGATCATCTGAGCATATTTAAATCAAGGAGGGGAGTGGGATGGATGGGGAGTTTGGAATTGATAGAGGCGAACTATTATATTTAGAACGGATAAGTAAGGAGGTCCTACTGTATAGCACAGGGAACTACATCCAACTTCTTGGGATAGAACAGGATGGAAGATAGCATAAGAAAGGGAATGTATATATACAGGTATCACTGGATCACTGGGCTGTACAGCTGAAACTGGCACAACACTGTAAATCAACTATAATTTTTTTTAGTCTTTCTTTCTAGGGTCGCACCTGTGGCATATGGAAGTTCCCAGGCTAGGGGTCAAACTGGAGCTGTAGCTGCCAGCCCATGCTACAGCCACAGCAATGCCAGATCTGAGTCACATCTGCAACCCATACCACAGCTCACGGCAATGCCAGTTGCCGCCCCTGCATCCTCAAGGATACTCAAATATACTTTAATAAAATAAATGAATAAATATAAATAAATAAAATAGATCTTATCAATTTGGAAGTTTTATGGTTTTGAGGGACATACCTATGTATATATGCTAAAATAAAGACCATTTGGGGAGTTTTGTGCTAGACCTGAGGATAAGATAAAGTAGGATGAAACATGAGTGAATGTCCAGCAAGGAAGTCTACTAATGTTTCACAGTATGCAATAATCAGGATTATCACCTTTAAGAAGGAGGGGATTAAGGAACTGAGTTTTCAACATAGTTTGATACAAGAAATGAAAATGGAGGCTATTTTTCTTCTGTTAGAATTCTTAGTAGAATAGTACTATAGGGGAAAAAGAAATTAAATAAAAAGGACAGACACAAATAAATTCCTTTTATATTGGGGGGTTAGTTTGGAAAGACAAGTGTATATGTGGGCAAATGTTGGGTGACATTTATTATTCACAAGAAAGAAAGATGCCAAGGTTCAATGATAGAATTAAAATGAAGCGGATATATATTTTTAAAAAGCACACAAGTCATGAGTCCTTACAGACAGACAGATAGAAGAAAGCGACTGGCAGAACTGAAGAGCATTTTGCATTCCTGCAAGCACAAAAAAACTAGGTGAAACAAAAAGTCAGTTGGAATTGCATCTGTTAGTGCCAGGATTTAGCAAGTGAGAGTATCATTCTTGGTTGCTCTGGGAACAGCTCAATCTAATAAAATCTAAAAAAAATTATGAATTAAATCAGTGCTGTTAGAGGTGAAGCAAGTATGGCCTAGGAAGCTCTACTTCGGGAAGAGATACAGCAGAGTTTAAGAGGAATTTGCACTTTAGGAAAAGTCTGAGGTTCTGAGACAAGGAAGTGGAGTTTTATATAAACAGGTTAACTAGACAGGGCATTCTTTATTTTTTTCAATAAAAAATTTTATTATAGTTGATTTACTATGTTCTGTCAATTTCTGCTATACAGTAAAGTGACCCAGATGTGTGTGTGTGTGTGTGTGTGTGTGTGTGTGTGTGTGTGTATGAAACACATTCTTTTTCTCAGATTATCCTCCATCATGTTCCATTGCAAGTGATTAGATACAGTTCCCTGGAGTTTGGGGTTGATAGATGCAAACTATAGCATTTGGAGTGGATAAACAATGAGATCCTGGCAGATGCAAACTATAGCATTTGGAGTGGATAAACAATGAGATCCTGGTATATTCTTTTTTTTTTTTTTCTCCAGTTTTCTTTCTGTCATTAGAACATTAATTTTTTAAAAAAATTGAAGCATAGTTGATTTATAATGTGTTAATTTCAGATTACAGAAAAGTGATTCAGACATATAAGGACATATATATATACACACACACATATATACACACACACACACACACATACTCTTTTTCAGGTTCTTTTTCATTATAGGTTATTATAAGACATTGAATATAGCTCTCCCCCCTACTCCCTGCTATACAGTAGGTCCTTTTTATTTATCTATTATATATATATTCATGTATATATGTTAACCTCAAACTCCTAATTTATTTCTCCCCTTCCTTGTTCTATGGCAGTGAGAGACTGCATTTGTGAGAGAGCCTGGGAGTACTGCGGTCCTACTGTTTCTCCTGCTGACACTGAATGAAATCAGTGTAGCTAATAAATCATGGACCTATATATCCCTGCTGCCTACACATCAAAGATGCTTCCCGGAGGGAACAATGAACTGGGCAGCAGCAGCTGCTCATTGTCCTGGTGACCTGAGTCAATCATGTGGGGTCAGAGAATTGTGACCTCTGCTGCTCAGACCTCTCCCAGGCCCTGAGCATCACCCAGGGCTGAGGCACACTTGGTGCAATGCAGGAGTGAAACAGGGAGTCAAAGCCACCAAAACTTTACAACACTGAGCAGAGCAAGAGGTTATGAAATGCTAACATCTTGTCAAATATTCACCCGCCATTTTCCGTATTAGAAATCTCTGGATGAAACTGGTGTAGAAACACGTCATTGAACCCAGTTAAAGGCTGAGTGAAAGAATGTGAATTTGGGATGTTTATACTATACCAGGTCATTCCCCCCTCCCCCCAAATTGTGTAAATCCTAAAACTGGATCAGGGTTTGCCAACAGTCTCTTTGGTAAGCTGATACAGGAAAACCCCTATGAGAGCAGGGCATAAGGTAAAGTCACTGGGGTAAAACATGGCACATAGTCTTATAGCTGTCTGGGGCAAAATGCCTGGTCTCTTGCCCCAGGCCCCTGGAGCTACTTCCTGAGCTGAGTAGGTAGCATGCTGCATTAACTTAAGGAATCAGCACCACGGACAGCTCCCTCTCCCTCTGTCTCTCCTTGACTCAAGAATTACAATTCAGATACCTGTATCTGAATTAGATAAAATCCAGAAATTTTTGTACTCCAGTAGGGATTCTGAAAATTCTAATATCCAGTCATAAACTTTAGAAAAGAAACAACTGTTTAAAGATATACACCTAGTTAAAAGAGGGGGGAAAAAAAAAGGCAACGCATTCAACTTAATTTTTTAGCATCTCACCAAAGACATGCAAATGGGTATTTTCAGGAGTGATAATACCATGAGTTTCCATCACTGACTCCACTCCCACCTAGAGAGCAGGACTCAGGGGAATTAGGAATGGGAAGTACACCTCCTCAAACGAATCCCCAAAGGCTGTTCTTCAACAGAAGTCTGCAGAGTGCTGGCCATGCTGACATGGGAATAGCTCCAAATGCATTCTGAAGAGTAGCACCCCGGTTCTCCTGTCCACCACTCTCCATGTTATAAAAGCAGAGAAGCAGCAGAGAAATGGGTGCCAGGAACCCAGTCTCCAGCCACATTTCACTAATGAGATGGCAGCAGGGGATTCTTAATGTGCTGGCTCCACTTTTCTCTCCGCAACAACAACAACAACAAAAAAGATAAAGAAGACACGACTGGTGCCTGTGAACTCAGATGCCTCTCCCTTCCATCACAGGGCTAAGATCGAGTTACCCACGAAGGAAGATGCAAGTAACAACCACTGACAAGGACACCGACTACCTGGATTTCATTAAAAATAAATTGTAAATAAGCCAAAACAATGGGTGTCTGGTGTTGGGCTAAAACTGCTTAAAGCATGGAGCCCCAAAAGCGTACATGAGAAGAGGTCTTAGGGGTTCACGAGTTTAAGAATTTGTATAATTTCAAGAATAGGACCAGAACAGATCATCAACACACAGTTCCCAACCTTACACTATGCCCAGCTAGGGTATTAAAGAAAAAAATATATATATCTATTACCTATACTCTCACTATAATTTCCAAAAGCAAAGTACACCAACTTTATTACCATTATGTTATGGAATACTGAAAAGGACATCATCACAGAAAATAAGACAGACCTTTCCATTTATAAAGTTAGCTTAACAACGCATTCATTGCCTTTATTTTCCTAATTGCAAATTCCTGACTTGCGAATGCTTCCTCATGGAGAGACAATGGTTCCAGAACTGTGTCCTAAGATGTTCAGGATCCACTAATGCAGTTCAGAGGCCCCATGGTGCAGAGGGTCCGAACAAGGCCTAGAGAGCGGCAGCACCCTGGCCAGAATGCCCAGCCCCTCCTATCCTATGCTTTCCTCCCTCCCACTAGAGCAACATCTTCAGACTGGGGAACAAGGCTTAGCACCCTCCCTCTTCCTACCTCAGCACCTGCCTTAGTCTCACCTACAGGAGGTGCCAGGTAAGAACAAGTATTCTGCCTTCAGCTTTCCTCTTCTTCCCCTGCAGAGTGGGAGGCCTTTTTTGCCCCATCAGTTTCTTTTTCTTTGTTTTGCTTTTTTGCTTTTTAGGGCTGCACCCAAAGCATATGGAAGTTCCAGGTCAAGGGTGGAAACAGAGCTATAGCTGGCAGCCACAGCAACTTGGGATCCAAGCCACATCTGTGGCCTTCACCACAGCTCCTGGCAACACTGGATTCTTAACCCACTGAGCAAGGTCAGGGATTGAACCCACATCTTCATGGGTCCTAGTTGGGTTCATTACCACTGAGCCATAATGGGAATTCCCCAAACCTTCTTGTTCTTATTCTTGCTTTTTTTTCCATTGATTCTAGATCCTCCAATTCTAAAACCAGATATTTGTGATCATAGAATGGGGACACTGGCTACAGGGTTTTCACACCAGTGAGGATTAAAATGTCCATGGAGATCGGGGTTTCTCTGGCACCAAGTTAATTTTCCTTTGCCAGAATATCCAAATAGATGCTTTCATTAAACTTTCATGAAATGAAAATAAGTTGGAGTTTTTTCCTAGTTCATTCAATTTTCCCTACTAATATATAATTTATACTCCAGTAGATATTAAAAGTAAATTACACAATCAAAGGGAAAGTCTAATAAGTAACCTGGAAGGTTTCTATTCTCTCAGGATTCCTTGAATTCCAAATGTGTTTCATTTTTAAAAGGTAAGTCAATCTCTTAAAATGAAAGACTGCCTCTCAATTCAAATATCCTACAATTTAGTATTAAAACCAATTCCTAAAAATGCAGCTGAAATCCATCTCTGACCCCAACTAGTCATTTAAAAAATATTTCAGCAAAATCTGGCATCAATCCCCACCAAAAATACAAGTATTTACCTACTTAGCATGTGCTATGGAAAGTTGAAGTACTCCAATCCCTACTCACTCCTCCAAGAAACTTTAGTGAAGATGTTTATTTTTTTTCTGCAATTAAAATGTAAACTACACACACACACACACACACACTGAAAACCACATTTAGTCCAGCTCTGGGGAAGAGGCTCAAGCTTTCTAAGATGACTGTAGTCATTCTGACACGGCTGTATTACCAGAGGATTCGAATGTCCACAGCAAGAACAAGAATTCCAGGGTTTGTGTAACATCAACCAAGCTATGTGTTACCAGATTTGCAAAATAGGCTCAAGACATCACACAGGTATATTGATTTTAAACAGGAGGCACTGACTTCAGAATGAAAAAAATTCCACAAAAGGAAAGGCAATTCTACTAAAGCTGAAGCACTATATTCAGAAAGAGGGAATGTGATAGAGTCTAGAGCTTTAAAAATTAATTCTGCAGGTTCTTTCATTAGAAAATGCTTCTACTCAGGATATGAAGAAATGTAAAAAGTGAGTTAATTTAATGGTTATTCTTAACTGTTGAAATTAACATTTGATTCTTCTGTTGGCTCACTTTGGGGATGTTGCATGAGTAAGGGAAAATATCCAACTAGCTTTTTCCATTTTTATTACGAATTTCAGTCTTCTGGAAGAGCAGATCGGGAGCTGCATAATAGACTAGACAAGTCTGAAGACTGAGAAACTTGGAGTAAGGCAAGGCTGTACACCTCTCTCATCTCCCCTAGTTGAACCCTAGGGCTACAGGCCATCTAGACCATATTGAGGGAAAAAAGAAAGACTTTAAAAACAATTTCCAATATCTTGAACAACAACAAAAAATGTGTTAGCAAGCAAGCCATTCTTCTAATTGCAGAGCAATAGTTTAACAAGCTTCTCGGCAACAAATTTCTATGTGTGCAGCTCTAACTCCACCAGATTGAAGTGTGGGGTACACTGGTATTTTTTTAAATTGCAGAGACATGGAAGATGAAAACTGCCCTGAACACTCACAAATGAAAGGCCCATTACAAATACAGCTGCAGTCAGTTGTCCATACAAAGTTTGTGTATAGTAAGGAAGTGAATCACATACCCATTCTGAGAGGTCACTGAGCTAGCAAAAATCAAAAACAAAACAGTAAATGGATATTTTAGTATGCACCAGTCTTGCTGGAAGCTTTCAAGTGATTTGAGGAATCTGCTGATACTTATTATAGAGAAAACCCAATGGAATAAGGGATATGGAGTTCCTATCAGGTGTATATTTTGTTATTTTAGCTAGAAGTTAGCAGTGGCATTAGATGTAAAAGTTTGTTTTTACTTTTCCAGTACAGTGCTGATGTCATCAAGAAACTAGCAAGCAAACAACATGCTGTAGCCTAAATTCGTCTGCAGCACTTTTTCTTACTTATATTTATGCAAGAATATTCACCCAAGGAACATGGCCAACACCTACATCAGAAAATATGGAATTTCTTTCTCTGAGAAATATTGCCAACAATAGATTAGATTTTTCTTTTACCACACAGGTGCTTTCTTACCATGAAGTAAGGTCTTCTAGATGGAAAACTGTAATGAGATACCATGTTATCAAATGGCCAGTTCAACAATAAAATGAGTTTCTTGCAGACATTTTAATCAGTATTAGTATATGAGAGAAACATTAAAATCCATTACATCAGCATTACATCTAAAATAATAGCATAACATAGGAGAGAACAGTAAGGAGGGGAAAAGAAAGTAGGAAGAGAAAGGATGTAAGTTTAATGACAATTTGGTCTGTGGAAAAACACCCTAAAAACCTTAGTTTGGAGGCCTTTTCCTATTGTTTAATTTCTGAAAATAATATCTGGATCATTGAAGAAAATATTCTGTCAAAACTACTGAATGCATCCTATATTCTTCACAAAAAGACTTATAGGAGATTTACGTCTCAAAAAAAAAAAAAAAAAAACAAGGAAAACTATATTGTTCATCCCTTAGTGATTGCTTTAGGGTTGTTATTCTGGATGGAGTTTGAAAAAATTTTCCCCAAATTTTCTGCTTTCTCCAAAGCAGAAAGACAGTAAATTAATTCATCCATCCACCTACACTTAAGGGAGCTAGGATATCCAGAATAATGGGCAATACACACAGGCTAACATTTCCACAGCTAATCAGTGATGGGCTACTGTCAATGGGACACAGCAGAGGAAGTGAGGTGCTAACACTTTTCCATTTCAACTTGATGTACTAATAAGACCAACACTAGTGGGAGGAAGTTCATTTGCATTTTGCTGTCAGTCCTAAAGCCCAGAGGCAGGGCAAGATTTGCCTGCGAACTTTCAGTCGGTGGCAGTGCTAGGACTGAACTCCTGCTCTCAGCTTGGCCACCAGAACAGGCTGCGTCCCACGAGCAAAGGTGAGGAAACACTAAGACACGGCAGATTTTCAAGACCATTTGTTGACGTATAAACCCCTCAAGCTTTTGCATGTAAGAGCAATTTCAACAAGTAGAGTGGGTTATTATTAAGTTAATAGAATTTTTTTTTTTCTTTGCAGCAGGTGTGGATAACCAGCCCTAGGTTAAAAAGAAAGGGAAACACCCCAAAATAGAATTTTCTTTTTCTCCCTTTCAAAAGAAAAAGCACAGTCAAGTCAAGCAAGTTGAGGATTTAATATTGTGGTATTTGGCTCCTGCCAACTAGGCAGCAGGCACGGGTAACACCCTGGAGATGACAGACACTGGCACTGGAGAGGAGAGGTCCTGAGTGAGAGCAAGGAGGAGATACTTGTAGAGCTGGATGCAGTGGTTTTTTTTACCAACTAGCGCAAAGGAGGTTTAGACTTGAACCCTAATGTGGTGATCCTCCCTACTCTAGCTTTAAGGCATTTAGGGGCAGGTCCTGGGACCGACATCCTGACATTTGCAGACATGACTTTGTACTCTTTCTCCAAAGGAAACGCTATGCCCTCTTCTAAAGGTGTAATCAATGCCCATGGTGAGACTTATCTCAATAACTTCTTTCTTTCTTTTAAAAAATGTCAACAGGGGAGTTTCCGTCGTGGCTCAGTGGTTAACGAATCCAACTAGGAACCATGAGGTTGCAGGTTCAATTCCTGGCCTTGCTCAGTGGGTTAAGGATCCGGCGTTGCCGTCAGCTGTGGTGTAGGCTGCAGACGCAGCTCGGGTTCCGTGTTGCTGTGGCTCTGGCGTAGGCCAGTGGCTACAGCTCCAATTAGACCCCTAGCTTGGGAACCTCCATATGCCGCAGGAGCAGCCCTAGAAAAGGCAAAATGACAAAAAAAAAAAAAAGTCAACAGGAATGAGGTTTACTCCGAATTGTGTACAGGGTTCCTCCATCAGTCTTGGTCCCTCCCCACATGTGTGCCAGCATAAATTCTCATTCTGGCTCTTTTCTGACAATTACAAACGGAAGATGAAAACCTTAGATTGAGAGCAAAATCTGGATGATGGGGGTTATCTCTTCTCATCTACAGCATAGAACTCAGGGCCCCAGGAATAAAGAGGTAAGGCTTCTATTTGCCTTCTTCATTCTGGATGTGTTGGCACACTGGTCACAGCCAGAATTCCAGCTTTAAACAAGGGGCTTCTAATTCTCTTCATTAGCATCTGTTTTCATGCATTCATTATCTAATGATGTCAGGGGAGATGCATCTTTAGCAGATTCTTTTTTAATGATGTTGTCACCTTTCTGTGACTAAATTTTCTGTGACTTTATAAGATGGATGAATGTCTTGAACTTGGCTCCAAGATAAGTACCTCATGATGTGTACTTTAAATGACATTTATAGGAGTACAGCACAATGTAAGATTATACCTCCTAGGCCACTTACAAGGTCACTCAATGCTAGGAGGCAATCCCTAGCTTTACAGAAAACATAGGCACATCATCCCCAAGCATGACAAATGTGCCACCACAGTGCGCGTTCCTTTAGTGGCTGTGTTGTTTGGAATATTCTGTACTCTGAGGACGGGGCAAGTGAAAGAAGCCTGAAATTCCTCTTAACTCCTCCTAAAGCTCATCCCATAAATAATATGGGGAATTAAAGGACCACCTCTCAGTGATGTTATCTCTAAGAAAGGTTCTTGCATAAACAGCACCTATCCAGGTCATATTCCCGAATCAAGTTTTACTTATTATTTTTTTTTCTTTTTTTGCTTTTTAGGGCTGCATCCGTGGCATACGGAAGCTCCCAGGCTAGGGGTTGTGTCAGAGCTGCAGCTGTCGGCCTACACCACAGTCACAGCAATGCCAGATCTGAGCCACATCTGCGACCTACACCACAGGTCATGGCAACACTGGATTCTTAACCCACTGAGAGAGGCCAGGGATCCAACATACATCCTCATGGATACTAGTCGGGTTTGTAACCTACTGAGCCACAATAGGAACTCCCCGAATCAAGTTTAACAAGCAGATTGTGTATTAGCATTCTAGATATTTTAGAATCGAAAGTCACAATCATATATAATCATAACATTGATTCTCTTTACATGTATATTTCATCTCTCTCTCTCTCTTTTTTAACGTGGTAAAAATCTAACAGTGATTAAGTCAACTTTTTACAGAAAACCAGAGCCCTTATCAGGAGTGCAGTTGGTAACTGTGTTAATCAGTCTTTCATTTTGGGGAGCACTACACTCATCCATGTTAAAACCCATTTGTAGTAATACGGCCCTTGATTTAACATGCACCTGGTCACACGCATGTTAACTCTCTCCTTTAAGGCGTACGAATATACCTGAAGGATCTGGGACATGAAAAGAGGTACTGATATTCCTTTTCACACTCACAGGCACCTGTCAGCACTTATCTCATTGAATTCTCACCAATCCCCATGAGGGAGGTTGCATTTTAAAGACACAGAAAGTAAGGTACAGAAAGAAGTAATTTGTCCAAGGGGCCACCTGGTCTAGCACAGCCTGGACCAAAAACACTTGCCTGCAAAATGGATTTCTCTTACTACAAATGCTGCTATTTCTGAATTCAAAGTCACTGCTATTGGATGATGAGGATGGAGGGCACAGAGGGAGATGG
Organism: Sus scrofa; assembly: GCF_054392235.1. Taxonomy (NCBI): domain Eukaryota; kingdom Metazoa; phylum Chordata; class Mammalia; order Artiodactyla; family Suidae; genus Sus; species Sus scrofa. Next base: position 92,052,783 of record NC_139389.1, read on the forward strand.
TGACCTCTTTTTGAGCCCCATGTCCTGCTGAAGGGGGCTAGGGACCTCACATTTTGTAGATCCCATTGTTCCACAATGGAAAAAAATATGTTGGTGTTTGTAGGCAAGGATTTTACTTCAAACTCCAGCTATTTAACTGGCCACAGTGCCAAGCATCCATCTCTTGATGATATTCCCCAGAATAACATCGGGTAGGATTTAATCAGAGTAAAGTGACCCAAGGAGGAGTTTAGCGAGGGTGGACGCTGAAGGGCACCAACGTCCTCTGCCCCCAGGGCCTCCTCATCATTCATGCCCCTTTTCAACATAAAGCTGGATCCCACGTGCTCCTGGCTGTAGCTAAGGACATTTCAACAATAAATTCCCTGTTGTTAAACCAGGATAGACACCTGGTTAGCAAAAGGAATGCTGCAAAACCATCAATCCTTGCAAAAAGACTTCTGTACACTCATCATGTGAGTAAACAAACAACTGAAGTCATTAAAAAGAAAAAAAAAGTCCAGTTGCTGTGCAGCAGCAAACAGACCAATTGATGCCTAGACGGAAAAATGACACTCTTCAAAGCATCCCGTTTGGTGGCAGTCATGATCATTAGTGAAAGCAGTATCTATTTAAAAGCAGTAAATGCCTCTTTCCAAACAGAATGGACTGGCATGCAGCGGCAGTGCCCACCCAGTCAGACATCTCCGGGCTCCTCAGAGAATCATTATGGTCTCTCATGTTAACTCACTTCCTCCTTGATTTTTCCTCTTTTTCTTTTTCTTCCCTGCTGATTATTATCATCTCAAATCAAATTAAGTACTAATAGTAAGTATGCACAGCAATCACTTCAGAAAAGCAAAACATTCAGACTCAAGAGGTTATAGAAAACTATTATTTCTCATAATAAAGATTGAGAGCCCAGATGGAACTGTGGGAGAGTTCTAAGAGGGTTATAGCAGCTGTTCACGTAACTGGTAGGGCCTCCAACCAATAATAAAATCTTAATCATTTTAAAAGAGGATCCTCTCCCCTCTGTACTCTAGCTCTTTTTAAGTCCCTTCCTTCCAGCTTGAAGAGCCGCAGTTATTAAAAATAACAGCAATAATGCATCAAGATGTGAAGTAACTACTAAGCAGTTCTTGTCTTTGGTAAAATAGCAGAAAACAGCAAAAGAACACATGGGAAATTTCAGACTTGGACTCAACATGGTGATTGTTATCCAATGATTATTTAATAATAAAAATGTCATGGATCATTTATTTCAGGCTTGAGTTGTCAAAGAGGATGGATCCTCCAACATTGGTTTTTAAATGTTGTAAATTAAATATAGCCCCTGAAATATATGTGGAGTAACCTGCTATAACATGGCTGGTAATGAAGGTATGTCTTATTCATATGCTCCAAAACTAAGCACTCAGTCTTTTTTTTTTTTTTTTTTTTGTCTTTTTGCTATTTCTTGGGCCGCTCCTGTGGCATATGGAGGTTCCCAGGCTAGGGGTCCAATCAGAGCTGCAGCCACCGGCCTACGCCAGAGCCACAGCAACGCAGGATCCGAGCCACGTCTGCAACCTACACCACAGCTCACGGCAACGCTGGATCCTTAACCCACTGAGCAAGGGCAGGGATCGAACCTGCAACCTCATGGTTCCTAGTCGGATTCGTTAACCACCGCGCCGCGACGGGAACTCCACTCAGTCTTAAGTTGTTCTTTGCATTCTATTTGGAAAATGAATTGTTATTTATTCTTTTTTTTTTTTTAAGATAAACCAAGTTGAGATTATTATTTAAGTTCCTGGCAACAAACAAGAGCAAGGATTATAACCAGAGCCTTTCAATTTACTTTGTCATCTTCAGGACTCCCTAAATTATTCAAACTAAACGATAAAGATTTTTTTTTGAAATGCACTTTCTTAAGAAAAGAGGATAAGAGAATTCCCATGAGCTAATTCTCCAGTTAATATAGCTTCTTTTTTCCCAATTTCTATTCTGGGGCCATAAATTGGCAGGGTCTAGGCTGATCTTGGTTGACACTGAAAGTGGGATAGTTGTAATTATCTTGGGAAAAAATGTGAGCAATTAAAAATAAATTTGTTGTATTGAAGCAGAAACATTTGAGGATGTGTGCCTAAGGAGGAAAGCATGGTGTACTGAGGTCAATCAATGCAAGGGAGAAGTGAACAGTGTCTTCAATGAACATCAAAAGAACAAAAAAATCAGCTGTGTTATTGCTCCAAGAAACAAAACAAAGCTATTTTCATGTGGTTGATAGCAGCACATTATTCTAAAGCAAAAGAGTGAAGAATCACAAATATTGGTGTTTAGGACCCTAGAAAACTAATTAGACATCCCCATTTTATAGATGAGAGCACTACAGCCACAAGAGATGAGAAGACTTATGTAAGTTCACATTAAGAATGAGAAGATGACCTCAATGTAAATATTATTTCTCTTGAGTCTGTGGTCATTGTCTCTTCTACCACAAATGAGACACTTCTTCATTATGTATGAGTTCATTCGAGTCAAGCAACAAAGTGCTGGGTACTGCAAACAGTTCCTACCCACGTGCAACATAGGATGCAAAAAAAAAACCAAAAAAAAAAAAAAACAAAACCAAGCAAACACATACACTTGCAATTACAGTATAGAATGTTAAGAATTATTCACTAACTATTGGTCAAGCAAGGGCACCTATCCTAGACCTAAGGGGTCAACAAAGGCTTCGCAGTCAATCTAATATCTTGTCCCTTGACAGAGAAGTAAAAATCACCTAAGGGAAGAGAGAGGGGAGGAGGAAGCCATTCTAAATGGAGGGAACAGCTGACATTTATGATCTGAGGCAAACAGAATTGTCATGCTTGAGGAAGTGAAAGGAATTCAATGTGGTTGGATCACTGAGCACTTGGGGGATGTGTGTTTTAATGCCTAGCTAAGGAATTTGGGATTTCTCTCAAGGTAATGGAAAGACAGAGAATTTTAAGACAGTAAAATGTAATGATCAGATATGCATTTTTGAAAGAACATTGTGACAGCTGAGTGGGAAAAAAAATGATAGGGAAGGTAAGTACAGAAGGGACCAAAGCAGTTAGCAAGCTGTGGGGTAACCCAGAAAGCCGTGGACAGTCATCTAATACAGTGTCTAAGGGCAGTGGAGAGGTGGTTGGACTTGAGATATTCAGGGCATAGAATTAAATATTTTAAAAGTGAATATAAATACATGTGGGTTATTAGGAAAAGCATCAAAAATTACTCTGAGGTCTCTGGCCAAAGTCTGCCCAGGAGACCTTTGGGAGACCATAATCCCTCAGTAAAATACTTAGAGACAATTCTAGCGACAATAGAAACTCGAGACAGCTCTGTTTTTGCTCATCATGAGTCAATCTGTGGAGATCTGGAAACAGTTCAAAGACTTTGAATTCTACAAGAAAATCTCTCCAAAATGCTATAAGCTGCTTGTTCTCCATTAGGGCAGTCATAAATCTCTGATGAGACTTTCTCAAGAACAAAGAACTTGCCTCACAGGTACCCTCCATCCCAAGGCCCTTTTAGCCTCTCCACATTTCCTGATGGATTATGAGGTCAATGTCTCATGCCCTGCTCAGGCAGCAGTAATGGTGATCTATTTTATTTTTTGATGGAAATTGGTTAATTCATAGAAAGCTGCGTTAGTTGGCTGCTAACTAAGAGGAATAAGAGGACTGACTCAAGGATACCAAGGTTTTCCAGCTCACAGCTAAAGGAATGAAATGAAGTGTACTTTTGGGCTGTGGTGTGTCTCAGTGCCCACCTAGGACATAAGCCAGGTACTCACCCCTTCGCCGCCATTTTCACCTGTGTTGGCAAGCATTTCCTGAAGGGCTCTGACAGAGAGGGACTGTTCCAGCACAAAATTGCAGACGCAGAGATCTGGAGGAACATACTGTGGAAATAAAACCAGAATGAGGATCCTTACTCATATCAGGTGTGTATCAGTCAAGCAATAACATCTCAAGGTTAAAGAGCTGATGAATCAAAGTAACAGTTGGATGGATGGATGGATAGTTGGGCGGATGAGTATACAAGGCGGATTCTCCTTACTCAAGTTCAGATGAGTTTCAAGCTGGATTCTAAAGGATGAGGAAAAGAAAATCCTCAGGTCTCAAGGGAACACTGACTAAGATGTCAACTTGGGGAGGGCACCCCTGGGATTGAAGAACACACACAGAGCCTTGCTAAAGGAGGGAGGGCTGATTGACACTGCTGTCTCGTGGAACCAAAGGATGAAAGTCAATGGGATCTCATCTACAATAATTTGTAAGAGGACAACGGACAGAGCAAAATGTGGCTCCAGACAACAGTGACCACAATATGGAGCCCATTTATTCATTAAGAAAATCTAGATACCAGCATGTAAACAGAGGTAATAGAGGGGATTAAGAACTATATTAAATTTAATTCTGAATGAAGAAAGGTCCAGAACCATGAGAACTGATGACCTCTATAACAGTCATTCTAATTTATTATGCACACCAATAAAAATCATGCTATTCTGGAACGTTTCTCATAAGAAATTACAAATAGCCTTCTCTGCAGACTGACTAGTAATAGCTAATGTTCATGGAGTAATTTCCTGTTCCAGGTATTGTTTTAAATGCTTGGCATATATTAAGTCATTTAATCCTCATGAACAATTTATATATCATTATTAGTAATATTCCAGTTTACGGCCAAGGAAACTAAGACACAGAGAAGTTAGGTCCCCTGCCCAAGGCCATGGCTTATATTCAGCCGAGCTGGATTCAAATCCAGGCAGTCTGTCTCCAGATCCATACACTTCATACTGTTCCTGCTGATGATGAAAATATTACAGATTTTTTCACAGCTGGAGTATTTTTCAATAAGCAAATATTTAAGTTTTATATTTATATAAAACACAATGCTTGGTATTGAGAAAGATACAAAGACATGCACAACAAAATCGCTGCTCTTCAGGAATTTTACAATTTGGTTCCAGGATACACCATTTTCCTTGGGAATGCAGCTTATATTTACTTTGCATACTAAGCCTTTGTTTCCAACATGATATTGGCTGGACATTAACACCATGAAAGTAACAGGAATGAGAGCTAGAAGTCACCAACAACTATGTCAAACATTCAGAGACAAGCAACGCTGTTTCCATGGAGCTCCAATTTAAAAGTGAAAGCAAGCCTGCTGCTAAGGCACAGATAACCCCTCTAATTTCAACATTTTCATTTTTCTTATTCTCTTTTTTCTTCTTTTTAATGGCTGCACCTGTGGTATATGGAAGTTCCTGGGCTAGGGGTTGAATCGGAACAGCAGTTGAGGGCTATGCCACAGCCATGGCCACACCGGATCTGAGCCACATCTAAGACCTACACCACAGCTTGCACCAACACCAGATCCTTCATCCACTGAGTGAGGCTACTAATGGAACCCACATCCTCATGGATACTATGTTGGGTCCCTAACCTGCAGAGCTGCAATGGGAACTCCCATTTTAAAAATAAAGATAATGGGGAGTTCCGTTGTGGCTCAGTGGTTAACAAATCCGACTAAGAACCATGAAGTTGCGGGTTCAATTCCTGGCCTTGCTCAGTGGGTTAAGGATCCGGTGTTGCCGTGAGCTGTGGTGTAGGTCGCAGACGCAGCTTGGATCCTGTGTTGCTATGGCTGTGGCAAAGGCCAGCGGCTGAAGCTCCGATTGGACCCCTAGCCTGGGAACCTCCACATGCTGCAGGAGTGGCCAAAGAAATGGCAAAAAGACCCAATAAATAAATAAATTAAATAAAAATAAAGGTAATGGAATCAGCTATCCTTAAGTTCCTTTTAATTTCCACGTGTTTGTACATTCTTCCTCCTCCCTGCCCCAACCTCTAGGCCCTCAAAAATGATGTCCCATGTGTTGGACCTTCCCAGTAGTTCCCTTTACTAAAGTTCCATACTCCCTAAGCCAAGAGTGGGTAATGCTATCCCAAAAGCTACTGGCCCATTGGTGACTTACATTTTGCCCACCTGCCACTTAAATGCTTTTCTACTCAGGGTCTCTATGGTCAGAAATCCTAAAAACCTAGGCTCCCTAGAATTCTGGAGCTATAGGAAATTGCCCAGTTCTCTTTATGAACATGATGTATCCCAGGAGAAACTGTTACACAAAGAGACAACAGCCTTTATTTTACACGTTTCTTGCTTTGTTTTCAAAGTCTGCTGCAGGTAATTAACTCATTTGTATGGGACTTGAGCAAGCAGACATCTGGTGCTGCAGGGCAAGGCTTCGCATCCAGGTAGTGGTTTTTAGAGCACATACCGCATCATTACAAGTAGTATACGATAATATGATAAAGCATTTCCATAAGGACCATATGCTGGAAACACATCATCTGACTTGGTCTCCCAAAAGAGGATGCCGTCTCAGAAGATTTTACAGAAGTTTCTGTCCCTACCACTTCTTGGTCTATTTGGATTTCATGTCACCAAAATAGGAAGCAAAAAAAAAAAAAAAGAAAGAAAAAGAAAAAAGAAAAAAAAAAAAGAGCTAAGATTTGAGTGTTTCCTCCTCCTCCTTCACTTCACCAGACCATGAGATTGGGAGATTTTCCATTCAGGAATGTCTGCAGGTATGGTTGGTACTTTAATGGGTGCATTTTGGCTCATCAACTTCAATGATCTCAACATTCATGCTCACTTTTTCAAGAAACTCATCTAGTCCAGTCTCTTTCAGGCAGAAACTTTCACAGCTCCAAGTGCACCTGAGACTGCATGGTCCTGAGCCAGCTTCCATTCCTCCCATGTCTGGTTTGCTTGGACAGCAGATAGATGCTCTCCTCCAGCACTATCTTCATCCACCCTGATGGAGGACCACGGATACCAGACACTCCAATTCTACTTTTCCTTCCTTCCAGATATTAAAAGACCAAAGGTGGTCATGATTTACTTACTGGTGCAAATGGGTACGTTTCTGTTTTGTTTTGTATTGTTTTGTTGGCTTTTTAGGCCCACACCCATGGCATATGATAGTTCCCAGGCTAGGGGTGGAATCAGAGCTGCAGCTGCTGGTCTGTATCATAGCCACAGCAACACCAGATCCAAGCCGCATCTGCAATGTACATGACAGCTCATGGCAATGCCAGATCCTTAACCCGATGAGTGGGGCCAGGGATCAAACCCACATCCTCCTGGATACTAGTCAGGTTCATTACCACTGAGCCACAGTGGGAACTCCGCAAATGGGTACATTTCAACAGAGGAATAATGAGCATGGGGAAGAAGCATCTCACATGGGAGTCCTTGATCAGCCACTGGTTTATGTAGTTTCCTTCCCGTTTTCCTACCTCTAGAGTGTGGTCCTGCCTGGACCCTCTGTGCTTGGGGATAAGATCATACCCATTCCCACAGGATGTAGGACATGTGGGCAGTGATAAAGGAGGGAACGAGGGAATGGAAATATCTGGAGAAAGACAAAATGCAGCCAGCAACTTGCGACATGAATGGACTGCAGAGCACAGAGCTATCTGACCCACTCCACCAGCTGTCAACCTTAATTAAACTCCACACTGGCCTGAGCTCCCACCTCCACATTCCCCAAGAATGAGCAAAGGCCACTCGTCCATCAAAGATAATTTCTTTGCAACATGAGCGTCCCCAGGAGGCCAGCTCATCGTCTCTGGGCTCTGGAGCCTGTGTCTCAGTCACTGCCTGGCAGGCATGGGGCATGTGTTTGATGATTCTCAGCACGGAGAGAAGGGCTCTGTTGATATCTGTTCTGAAATAGCTCCTAATCACTCTCCCCAGCCCTGTCCTCAGCCTAGAGAAGCGCAATGTTTCCAAATGTCCTACAGAAAACCTTGAGATGCCAGAAGCTCTTCGTAAGCCAGGAACTAGGTATTCATGCAACCCCACTACGTAGAAAACAGTGGAAGGGAAGGTCTCCTAGTTCCATAAATCTATGTAACATATTCCTCACTGCATTCAAAGTCTTTTTCGGGAGCTTACTAAATCCAAGATGGTGGGGATTTAACATTCCTCTTATTGGATTCATCTGGCATTTTCCTACCCCACAAGGAACACTCACCAGTGTACTAGTTTGTACTAGAAAAGCCTTCAGGGAAATGAAGAGGATTAGTTAGAAGGAGGACTGTCCTCCCTCTGTTATGCTGTTAACCACACTCTGTTGTGCTTATATAGTTCTTTATGGATGCAGTCTGTTCCACTAGATTGTGGGTCTCTTGAACAATCTGTGCCTTATTCTACTTTGGGTATCCTCAGTATACAGAACAGCAAGTGTTCAAGGCAGGCCTTCTTGAACTGACTCTGTGTCCCAGACTATCTGAGAATATGTGACTGATGGTGGCTGTCTGAACCCCTTCTTCAAGTCTCTCGCTTGAGATCTAAGGGATCCTTCTCTTACTACCATGGGTCTCCTCCTGTCTCGAGACATGTTTCTACAATATTTTCTTAGCCTCTTTGCTGAAAACTCCATCTTGTCCTGCTTTACTTTACCCCATCTTCCTGCTTGAGAAAGTCACAGTGCTGATAAATGACTTAAGCTTAAGAATGAAGACCTAAAGGCATAAGCTATTCATAGGGTCAGCTGAATGAGGACATAATGTGTTGGTCTGGGCACACCAGACCTGTGCAGATTGGCACACCATTTACACAAGCATGATATGTCCTCTTAAGAATAAGAGAAAGAGGAACCTTATGGCCCCAAGTGGTTTATGAGGGCTCGTTAGCAGAATATGCATTAGTGAAGAGAATCAAGGTGCAAACCTAGGCATGCTGGGGGTTGCCGCTGATAGGCATGCCTTTTGCAGAAGCACAGTGATGATTCTCTGGAATGCTATGCATAGATAGCTAACACCAAGCTTCCTCAAATGCTAATGATTGTTAAATGCCTAAAGGTCAGAGTAAAAGCTTAACCATCTACCAGTTATGTGACTTTCAAAATAATAAAAGAACTTATAAAATAATAATAAAAAAACTATATCCTGTACCTATAGCCCCCTCCTCACTTGACATAATCCTCAAGAGCACAATAAAAGCAGTGTGGTTTCTAGAGGCGGCGCTCTTGGTCCCTGAGACCTTGAGTCCCCCGGTTCCCACCTTTGCTTAAGATAAATGTCTCTGTGTCTTGTTTTATGTTAACTTTTTTCCTTAAGTTTCATAGCACTCGTTCTTCAGCTCCAACCTGCTGAGCTGGTCTCAGCATCCTCCCACTTCTCTGTTAATCCATCTGGTTCTCACACAGCCATGCCTCAATAACATACCCTGTAAATGCATCAACAGCTTTGAAGTAAAAGCAATATAGGTATACTGGTGAAGAGTGAACACGCTAGCACAGGAGACTACCTAAGTCCCATCTCTGTTTGATGACTTATTAGCTGCATGATGTTAGGCAGGTAACTTCATCTCTTTCTGCCTTAGCTTTCCTATCTGTAAAACAGAGATCTAATATTACCTACTTCTCAGAATAATTTTTTTTTAAGTTTTATGGCTACACCCATGGCATATGGAAGTTCCCAGGCTAGGGACTGAATCCAAGCCACAGTGTAACCTATGCCACAGCTGCTGCAACACCGGATCTTTTAACCCACTGTGCCAGGCCGGGGGTTGAACCCGCACCGCTACAGCAACCCAAGCCTCTGCAGTCAGATTCTTAATCCACGGCACCATGGTGGGAACTCCAAATCAATTAAGTTTTTATGTTTAAAGAGCTTAAAATATGGTCTGGCACACAGTAAGTATTCAATAAATGTCAAATGTTACCTGGCACAAAGCTGTGAAATCAAAACATTAATAATTCACTTAAATGTTCCTTTACATATCAAGTGTTTTTGAATTTCTTTTTTTCTAGAATGATTTTTATTTTTTCCATTATAGCTGGTTTACAGTGTTCTGTCAATTTTCTACTATACAGCGTGGTAACCTGGTTATACATACATATATAGATTCATCACAAGTGATTAGACATAGTTCCTAGTGCTATACAGCAGGATCTCATTGCCTATTCATTCTAAAGGCAGTATTTTTGAATTTCTTATTTTGTGTAAGGATAAGGCAAAATCCCTGCCCTTTGAGGCTATATGGTCTAGCAGAGTATTGGGGAAACAAATGGACAATTTCCAAAGTATGATTCAAAAGGCCCACAGGCAGCTAAGAAAGCATGTTAAGGAAGCACACAGAGTTGAGCAGGGCTCGAGTGGAGAGAGAAGGAGGAAAAAGGGAACAAGCAAAAGGAAGTGAGAAGTGAGGCTGAGGAAGAAAATAGGTGTTAGACTGAGGGTCTTGAGTTTCCTTGTCAAGGATTTTGGACTTTACCTTCAGAGCAGTAAATGACATAAAGGATGTGATAAAATCCATTCTATATGCAATCAGTGGTCAATAGGGACCTTCTATATAGCACAGGGAATCCTACCCAATATTCTGTGATCATCTATATGGGAAAAGAATCTGAAAAAGAATGGATATATGTACATGTATGACTGAATCACTTTGTTGTACAGCAGAAATGATCACAACATTGTAAATCAACTATACTTCAATAAAACTTTAAAAAATGAAAAAAATTTAAAAAGGAAGCAATAGAATCAAATCTGCATCTTTGAAAGGTCACTGCAGGTCTAATGTGAAGGAGGCTGGACCAGGGCAGAGAAACAAGTTAGGAGGTCATTGCAATAAACTGGTTACAAGGTGACAGTGACATGAATCAGGTAATAATGGAGATGGAGATAAGGCAACCAACTGGAAAAATCTTCAGAAGTTAGGAGAAAGAGCATCTGGTGACTATTTGGATGTAGGAGAAGGAGTAGATGATGACCAGTGTGTCTATCGGATGGAAAAAGAATACAAGTAAGACAGAATTCAGCAAGAACAAGCTACCCCAAGGTAGCTTTAGAAGTGCCATGTCGACAGTAACGACACTCGGTAAATTGTCCCTGGATCTCCCATTTGGGCAACAGAATGATGGGAGAGTAGAATCCTTATGATGTTACAAAGGGTACCCCTGCAGGTGTCAGCAGATGGGGGATCGTCCGGGAGGAGAGGAAAAATCTGAGAGCAAGACACACTCTGCACAAAAGGAGAATGCCTGGAGACCTAGCAACCAGTCAGCCCAATTCATCTCACTTGCCTTTTTTCACATCCATCAGGCAGTCAGCTGGTATTTAGAGAACCTAACAATATGCCTTCTGTACTAGCTGCTGAGGGGAACAAACGAGAAAAGACATGGTTTCTATCCTTTAAGGAGTATTTAAGCTATCTGAAAAGACAGCTCTACTGTGCATGGGACTTGATATAACAATACAGAAGAGCATACTCAATGCTAAGTTGAGAGGTAGAAGGTCTATGTCTTGCAGGATCCAGAGGCCTCCCAGGGATGTTGTGATTAGGAAAGGCTAGCCCAGGCTGGAGAGCGGCCTGAAGAGGGTTTACGTGGGCAAGTTGCTCCTGGCACATAGCAAGAACTCAAGTTTTGTTTAATGAATGAACAAAATAGGTGAGTTATTCACCCATTTTCTTATGTGGATTCTTCCCTTCTGTTTAAAATTCCATTAGTGAAAGCAGCACTTTTGAGTCATGGGCTTTACAGAACCTCTGTCCTTATTTCCATTTGCTTTTTTACCCAATGCATCCCTCCAAAGTTCAAGTACTTTAAAGTATCATAAGTCAAGAAAGCAGCTGGGCAAAAGGAGAAGGTAGTAGATACTCCTGTGTACTGATTTTTCTACCTAAATCTTCCACTTCAGTCCCAGGACTGAGCAGCTAGATGAATGCCACTGGTGTCATATTATACCTATGTACTGATGGGTTTACACAGACTCAGCCCTACTGCCATGGGTTGATGACAGAGTCTTACCTGAAAGGTGAAATAATTTCTAATGCCACTCACCTAGGAGAAGGAGAGACTGTGAGCACAGAAACCAGAACTAAGTAACTAGAGCTGAGACAGCTGGGAGAAGTGAATTGTACATGCTTGGATCCACATTATGGAGAGTTAACATGGCCAGTGGGATAGTCCTTGGCAGTAGATGTACAGAAGGTGATAGGTCTGGAGGTGGGAAGGAAAGGACTTGGGAAGGTCATATTCTGGGGTCCCATGTAAACAGGGACAGGAACAACGAGTGTGTTAGTTGCATAAGAATAAGAAATTTAAGTCAGAATGTTGGAACCCATTAGACCTTCCATCTTAATTTTTCTTGTGTTATTCCTTAGTATTTAACAAATTCGGGAGTTTGGGGGACGTCCTAGCTTGTTTTGGTTGGAGTACATAAATTGAGGAAAGAAGTTTGGTCTGTAAGTGAGCCTGAACATTAAAGAAAGCAAGATGCCTACATGTGGCCAACAGGATGATGGTAGTAATTAAAACAGGAGAACCACAAGATAGCAGCAAAACTCAGCAGGCAAAGCTGGTTGGCCTTGACCAACCAATACTCACCAACAGGACATCTCTACTCAGGGATAAATCTTGAAATTTCAGAATTTTATTGAGGACAGTATCTCAGTTGTTCCCTTCATTCTCTATCCATGCTGCTTGAGACCACCTAGTCTGGGAATGAATATGGCTGGCATTCATTCTCATGGCTCTAAATTTCAAATGTATATAGAAAGGGAGTCTATTGCTTCAGGCATTCCAGGTCTACTGGTAACAGGCAGAACAGTCCCCCGTCCCCAGTGGCCTGGCTTCTACACACCTTGTCTGTTCTACTTCATCACCCTGCCTCAAACAGGACTGATAACCATCTCTGTATGATGGCTTGATGTTGTCCTACTCAAAGATGATGGATAAGACGACTTCCCAAGCCCTTTTGGGGGAGGGGGGGTTAGAAAATTATTCTCTCTTCCCAAAAATGTTTGGGGTCAACCAGGCCCCATTGGGTACAGTGTGGCATTAAATAAGACCAATGTTCCAAGGGAGGAGGGCATCAGAATGGCCAGAGATGGCACATGTAGCTTGTATTTCAGGAGCTGAAGGCACTTCACAGACATGATCTCACCCACCTAAGGCAGACATGAGCTCATTGGAGCACTGCCTCCCTCCTATTGATAGTATATAACTATCTGTATTGTGTTTATACTTCACAGGTAGGGCCAGTCATTAACCAAATGAACACCTACATCTCATCCCAACCAGGTTTTATTCAAGGACATATGCAGTTAGGTGCCTTTTAAACCTGCCTGTGTCACCTCTGCTAAGGTTTTGATAGATTATAATGAAGAAAGTTATACAGGGACTCTTTAGATCTGAAGCTGTTGCCCAATCCCTGGATTCCTGTTAAAATTGTTGGTAGCTTTACAACTGTTTTAGAGGTGGGTCAACTAAGACACAAAGGAATTAGGTAAAAACTTACATGGGCAAAGTGAAGAAACAGGAACAAAATTCATACATACATTTAAAATGTATCTATTTACCTACCTATATAATTGTAGTGGGTATTATACTCAATTCTTTATAAAGATTATCTCATGTAACCCTTTAACTCTTTCAGCAAATAAAACATACTTTATAAATAAAAAAACTAAGACTCAGGTTCAAACATTTCCTTGTGCTAAGAATTGCATTTACATTGGGAATGCCAATCTCACTCCTGATACTGTGTCAATATTCCTGAAGAGAAGGTTTTCATACTTACACCAATGTTATGGGACTCTAATTCTACTAGGATACCTCCTCTTGATGCTTATATTTTACTAAGTTAAAGATTTCATATTGGGTTCTTGACTATCTCACAAAGAGTCCTCTATTCTCGAATGGCCACTGGGAATGCAAAGATTGCAGTCAGTGGAACTATCAGGGTTCAAGAGCTTTATAAAATTGAGATTCCTGGCAGGCAAGATCATTTCCATCTTTATGCATTCTGAAATCTGAAACTGACTTACTATGTAAGCTCTTTCTTCCAAAAAGCAATTCAACCCTGGGTATGACAAGGCAAGTTTCCACCAAGGACACCGATGCGTCGATTTTAAACATGTGTACATCCAGATTTTAAACATTTTGAGGGAAGACAATTTGCCTATCTGTGTTAAAAGTTATCATGAAACAAAATGTAGAAAATGTTTTAAAAATATAAAAGCTTTTAAGTTTTTTAAAAGTGTATTTTGTGATGGCAGAGGATAGATGGTCTTTCTGAAAATGTACACAGAAGACATTCAAAACATTTGAGTTCAGATTTTTGCCTGAACTTTGCTAACAAAAGCCATTATACATAAACAGTAAGGCACACAAAATTTAAACTTAGAGCTGGAAACCATTCTTGTGGCGGAGAAGAGGAGAAAGATGTTATTTTCTTTTAAAAGAATGAAGTGAAGAAGGTGCATTCTGAAGAAGGAATCAACCACAGGAAGGCAATGCTCTCAGCATCTACTGGTCCCTAGGTGGCTCTTCATTCTAGGGAATAGTGAGCAGCCCTGGGAAGGCTGGCAGCTGTGGAAAATCACTATCACAGCTCAAGGAGACTTACACTAAGCAAAAGCACTAAGCAAAAGCACTCACAGCCATGAGCAGAGCAAGTGCAGCATCTGATGCCATGCTGGCCTAAGGTCTGCTCCAAGACAGAGGAAGTATTGAGAAGGAAAGGGATGCAATAAGTTGACTATGCCCAAGGGAAAGGGGGAAGGTTATCAAATTATAGAAAGGTGTTGATATTTTAAAAAATAAATAAAAAGATTCCACTAGAGAGTTAAATATTTACTTGAGAACACTACTTCCTGAAACACTTCTTATGTAACTGAGGCACCACTGCCACCTTGAAGCAGGAAGTCCTAATTGCAGGACAAATATCCTTGACAAAAGTCTTGCCAAGAAATACCAACCCAGAGTGATCAAATACTAAAAACACTCACAATCACTGTCTCTTTGCCTTATTTCTCAAATGCTCAGATACTGGCTGATTAATTTACACTGATCCACAGACCCATTACAGACTAGCCTCGCATAGTGAGAATGTTTATTAATTAAAGTAAGAGTAACACAACACCAGTTATCCTTTTGATGATGCACAGAGATTTCTCACAAGAGGTAAGACAAATAAGCTTGTTCCGGAAGCATGAACGCAGAAACACGGTTGGCCCAAGAATCTCCTGGACAAGACTGCTAACATTGCAGATTCCCGAGACCCTTCTCCAAGGTGGTACTTTAAAAGAATATCCCAGGTGATTCTGAAGCAATATATCTCTGACCCCAATTTAAAAGACGCTGCAGAGCAACTAGACCAAACAAGTAAATTCAAGTCCCTGGTCAGTAACTGATTCTTGCTCTAGATCTTTCGTTTAAAAGTTCGGTTCTTCAAAATATAAGAATTTTGTTCAAATGAATAACCCATAAATTTGAAATCCACATAATTGTTTTTATGATCTTGCCTGCTACGGCCCCAACCAAAAGTAATGCTGAGATGCCCTGGATGCCTATATTCTGCCAAGTATCAATTGTTTCTGGCACAGTCAAGAAGAATGCCACCAAGAGCCTGGCAAAAATCAGTGCTGCAAAGCTTGTGTTCTTTAAAATAAGGAAGAAGGGGCAGCCAAAGTATCAGAGACAAAACGCTGGGCAGCTGGCTTGTAAAGCTGCCTGCTGGGAAAATGCATAACTGACAGGCTGGATGGTTGATTTGGTTCTTGATTGAGCCAAGTTTTTCTTCCCTGCCTGGCATGGTCTGCATGTTAAATAACAAAGGTGCCAAAAGGTGGAAATGTGAAACACTCGCACCTGGAAAAAACAAGCTGTGCGGAGGAGCAGCAAATAATACTGTTTATAGACAGAGATAGCGGAAACAATGACTCTATACAGTTCTAAAAAATATGGCCATAAATAAAGCTCCAGCTTAATGAGTAGCACAGTAATAGAATAAGCTCTGTGGATAAGGAATGGAACCCTAAGTTCCTAGTTTTCAATGGGATCTATCGCTAGAAACTGAAGTTGTTATTCTAAAGAGCTTACATGTTAGAAAAACAGAAGAGCTTGGGAAAGAGGAAAGGCAGAATGTCAGCAGGGAGGTGGAACCAGCATGCGCGTCCCAAGTGCTGTGACTAAATTAGGGTGGTGGGTGTCAGCAAGAGGAGCAGCCTAGGGTACACAGGATGGCAGAATCAGAATGAGATGTGCTGGGCAGAAAGATCAATGGAGGAGATCAAAGCTGGGGGGTGGGGGTGAGCTGGTGGAAAAGCCTAGTTTCAACCTAATGTTTATGTTTCAGTCTTGGTTTCCTTTAGTTTCGGTGGGAGGAACACTGATCAGCAGTGCACCGCCCCTATATTCCTTGGCTATTTCACCAACTCTCTCCTCCCTTTTGAGTCATGATGCGGTTGTTAGAGAATTTAGATACCATAGCGAGGCTTTTCTCCATTACCAAGCAGTAGCATCCAGCAGCTGCAGGAGGGGACAATGTGCATCTCTTGGCCTCTCATTGCATAACAGGAAGAAGATGACTGAGGAAAGTGTTCTGAGGTGCCCACAAGGGCAGAGAAAATGCCAAGCTATAAAAGGGCTGATGGAACAGAGACACCAAGGACCCAGAGGTGGTGCAATGATCACCACTCTTATTATAGGGGAGAACCTCCAGCGTACTGAGTCCTGCTCGACTGTAGTACCAGCTCCACGAATCTCTGAACTCAGGATCTGAACTGGACACAAAGCTCAGGGCAGCCAAGGGAAAGGACAACAGCTTGGCTTCAAAATGTTTAGGATTTTTCCCCTCAATGCCTCCTTCCCACTCTCAAAGTGAATCCAAATTCCAGTGTGGAAATGCAGGGTTTTTTATTTTTTGTCCCCTTCGGGGAATTTTTGTTTTGATAAAAATAAACATATTATAATGAACTAAGTTCTGAATTCAAAAAAAATTTTTTGGCAGGAGTATATGAATGTATGTTCATAAAAGTTGCAGTTTTAGAAAGTCTTTATGGAAATAAATAACAGCTATAAATACTTTTCTCCCATATGGAAAAACCCTCCTATACCCCGTTCCCTTCATCTGCCTTTTAGTGCCTGAGCTAAACTACTACCACTAGATGTTTACATTTGCAAGGATTAGTACCACACACCCCCATCCGCAAGCAGGCAGGTAGTACTCATAGATATTTTAAAACATATATACTGGAGAGGGATTTAGCACTGCCAGTCAGGAAGTAGCTGCACGAATTGAAAATGTTCACTTAATAATAACTGCTTTGATGTAGTGGGCTATATCTACTTCAATAGCACCATCCTTGCCAGAAGCATTCAAAGAATGAAGGATGAACAAACATTGGAATGCTCACTGAATTGTGGAGATCTGCTGAATTCCATCCTTTCCATACCTTCTTCCCACTAAAGTCACTGATGCCTCTGACTCAGATTGTGAGCCAGCTTTGACAAACCCAAGGAAACCATTAGGTAGTTCATCCATGCGTACTTGAACTCAACCCATCACTCAGAATCTGGGGGAGCTGGCCAGAAAACATCATGTCAAAGACTGACTCTGCCCAGCCATGCAAGTTCACATGACAGAGTTCCCTTGAGTTCCCTTAATTTCCCTTCTTCAGCTGCACTAGGTGACTAGCCAAGGTTACGGATGTTTCCCATCAACGAGAACAGACTATCAACAGATGAGTAGATTAAGAAGATGCAGTATATATACACAATGGAATACTACTCATTCATAAAAATGAACAAAATAATGCCATTTGCAGCAACATGGATGAAACTAGAGACTTTCATACTAAATGAAGTAAGTCAGAAAGACAAATATCATATGATATCATTTATAGCTGAAATCTAATATATGGCACAAATGAGCCTTTCCATAGAAAAGAAACTCATGGACTCAGGGAAGAAACTTGTGGTTGCCAAGGGGGTGGGGGAGGGAGTGGGATAGACTGGGAGTCTGGGGTTAATAGATGTAAATGATTGCATTTGGAGTGGATCAGCAATGAGATCCCACTGTATAGTACAGGGAACTATATCTAGTCACTTGTGCCAGAATATGATGCAGGATAATATGAGGAAAAGAATATATATAAATATATTGGTGACTGGGTCACTTTGCTTTACTGTAGAAATTGACAGAACACTGTAAAACAACTATAATGGAAAAAAATCACAAAAAATAAAAACATCAAATTAGTTAAAAAAAAAGAATGTATATATATATATATATACACACATATATATATATGACTGGGTCACTTTGGTGCACAGCAGAGGTTGACAGAAAATTATAAATCAACTATAATAAAAAAATAATAAAAATCTGAAAAAAAAAAAACAAACTATGAGGACAGAGAAGAGGTATTGCAGGGCAAGTTATCCAGGAGGGAAGAAGAAAGGAAAAGCCAATCATCAGGAGTTACCTCCAATACACCATGGTTGGGTCAACTCGGCACCGTGAGAGAGAATGAGCACATTGATAGAAACTGATGGAGCAATGCCACACTTCAAAAAGGAAAGACATGGTGACTCAAGATTAGGCTGTCAGACCTTATTAAGATAAATGCCTTAAATTAGCCAGCTGCTCTCCAGCAGCATCTGTCCTCAGTTCTCAGTGAACAAGATGAAGATGGGCTCCATGTTTGGCTTCCTAGTAAACTTGTACCTTTTGGGAAAGAAGCAAGTTCATTCACTACTACACCAACTGGAAACTTCCATGGCAGGCTGTAGGTAAGTTTGAACATGATACTAATTATATCAAGGTCAGTGTAGCTTTGCTTCATTTTGTGATGACATCTAGCTACTTTGTTATTATTTAGTCAAACAAGGAGACCAATGTTTAAAGCTGATGACTGCAAATTTGGACCTGCCACAATTTCTGAAGGTGTGGTCTGTGGACCCCTTGAGTAAGAATCAGGCAGGAATTTGTTTTAAAAAATAAATAATAAAGCAGGAGTTCCTGTCCTGGCTCAACGGAAATGAATCTGACTAGCATCCTTGAGGATGCATGTTCAATCCCTGGCCTCGCTCAGTGGGTGGGGGATCTGTTGTTGCTGTGAGCTGTAGTGTAGGTCACAGACATGGCTCGGATCTGACATGGCTGTGGCCATGGTGTAGGTCAGCAGCTATAGCTCCGATTTGTCCCTAGCTTGGGAACCTCCATATGCCACAGATGTGGCCCTAAAAAGATAAATAAATAAAAGCAGATTTCTGGACCCACACAAGACAAAGACAGGGATCTAAGGATGTGCTCACTCAAGGTTGAGAATCATAACCTTCTGGGTGAGCTCAGTGCCAACTCCAAAGATCAAAGGCTAGGATCATCACCTTTAAAGATAAAGCCTCCATAACATAATTTACCTAGGAAATCAGGTAGAGAGCAAAAACCACAGTGCTCATTTTTCAACTTGAAAGGTGATCAGAGGCGGTTCTGGAAACTTCCTCCTGAAAATCAAAACGTTCTCATCTTCTGTGTCCAAACTTTTCACACAAAAGTAATCCTTGGAGTTCCCGTCGTGGCTCAGCAATTAACGAATCCGACTAGGTACCACGAAGTTGCAGGTTCGATACCTGGCCTCGATCAGTGGGTTAAGGATCCAGCAGTGCCGTGAAGTGTGGTGTAGGTCTCAGACGAGGCTCGGATCCCATGTTGCTGTGGCTGTGATGTCAGCTGGTGGCTACAGCTCTGATTAAACCCCTAGCTTGGGAACCTCCATATGCCACAGGAGCAGCCCTAGATAAAGCAAAAAGACACCCCCCCCCAAAAAAAAAAAAGTAATCCTCTTTAGCTGTTTGCTAAGTAGTTTTGCTGAATGATAACGGTAAGCCTTCTTGTGTTCACTCAGTCTGAGAGCTTGCATTAAATTTTAAAAACTCTTCTCATCTTTAGGTAAAAGAAGCAGAACTGTTTGAACCTAGATTCTACAACTAATCAGGGTAATAATTCAAACCTTAAGTTTCAAGTGATTGCTCTTGGGAGGAAAGAGGTGGGCTGGAGATCAATTATTCCACCCTCTGTGCTCGGAGGCAAAATGCACCTGAACCACCCCAAAGACACGAATATCTATTCTATTTTGCAGCAGAAATATGTTGGGATGTATGATGAAGTGCTAAAGTAGGGCTTGAGGCAAAACTCTTTGATGAACGTGCTCTAATAAGAAATGGATCATTAGGGTCAAGGGTTTTAAATCTTGTCAACCTCTCAACAACTCAAAAACAGCTGACAGAGGCTTACAAACAACTTTCTTGTACCACTTATCCTCCCCCAAATGTTTTGCATAAAGCTCAACTGAGTTTGACAGGAACAGAAGAAAAATGATTTGAGAATAGCCTAACAGAGAAAGCAGCTAAATCCTGGAATAACTGTTTTAAGAACAATGTATTATCATTCCCTGAAATAATTTGGATGAAGAAAAACAAATTAATTCTCCATGGTGTTTTGAATTATTTAAAATCACCTATTTGCTACGCATCAGGAATTTAAGAACAAACAAGATATTGTTTGCAAATGACTCATAAAATGTTTCAGTTCATATAATTTGTTCAGGTCACCATTTAAAAAACAATGAAACTACTGAATGAACTACTGAAAAGGAGAAAAAGTTGTCAACTTAAATGCCCGGAAAAGCTTAACTTCTAAAACGATTTTAAATGTTTCCTTTACAGGAGTTCCCATCGTGGCTCAACAGAAATGAATCCGACTAGAAACCATGAGGTTGTGGGTTCGATCCCTGGCCTTGCCCAGTGGGTTAAGGATCCGGCGTTCCGTGAGCTGTGGTGTAGGTCACAGACGCGGCTTGGATCCCAAGTTGCTGTGGCTCTGGCGTAGGCCGGTGGCTACAGCTCTGATTAGACCCCTAGCCTGGGAACCTCCATATGCTGAGGGTTTGGCCCTCAAAAAAAGACCAAAAAAAAAAAAAAGTTTCCTTTACAAAACTCCCCTCATATGGTGGCTAGGTAATCAGACCTGAGGGGTTATTTTGTGTAACATTTTACAGCATGTTGGAGGAAGAACAAAACCACATCTCTCCAATCATTACCCAGTGTTCTTTGTAAACACTAATTTGATCCATGAATTACGAATATACACATAGTTTCAAAAGATCACAAAAAGGTTTTGTGTTTAGGTTTTACCCTCAGGTTTTAACATACCCATGAGGAATAAAAATGATGGATGTAAGATGGCTCAAGTTCTTAAGACTGAAATTTTAACACAAACACAATGCATTATTTTAATTCCATGTAAAAGTACCAACTAGAAAAGAGACGTTCTCCTAATCTCAGGGGGGAAAAAAAGGCAATTCTCTGTGATCTAATTAGTAAGTTCAGGAGTTGGTGGAGGGAGAAAAACAGTGCTAATCGAGACCAAAATAGCAGCTATTAGGTCTGAAGAGCAAAGTACTAAGTGCTGCAGAGAAGCCCGGGCATGAATAATACCTACTCATAACTCACCTGGGGCCATTTGCCTGCTGTGAACAAGTAAATGACAAATCAGCAGCAGAGCTATGGTGCCACTTTACACACTGAATAAATTCTTTGTGAAGATTCCCACCACTAAAGGTACAGACTGTCTTTAAATAAAAAGAGGGGACAGGTATTGCCTCAAGCAGATAAGTTATCAAGACAGTATTAAGAACTCAAATAGGAAGGCGGACAATATAGATGAGAAGAGATCTCAGGGTTAACACTTCTTTTTAACTAGGTCCTCGGATCCGGCAAATGACAAAGGCGTTAATAAACTTGACGTGTGTTGCTCTTGACTTTGATGCTATTCCTTTGGATATCTGTTTTCCTTCTCATCTCTTTTAACTGTTGGGAATAGCAGAGCATGAGGCTCAAGGTAGATGTCGAAATGGGAAGAAAAATTCTGGAAAGAAAACAATTGCTGAATGGAAAGAACTGGAATGTGAAGCCATGGTTTTTCAGAATCTGAGCACAGTGAGGATTGGACCACTCCAACCGCTGGACTTGATGAATTCACAAACAGACCAATAGGAAATGAGCCTTTTGTCCCACCTACACAAAACAGTAATAGTCCCTGGCCCTATCTGAACAATCTTCCCACAGGGCTCTCCTGATTCTGGATACTCGTTCTCTCATCCCTCAGATGACTTGGGGTTAGAAAATGGGGTCTGCATCCTTCTCCTGCCCAGGACAATTCTAGATCATTGCTCTTCCACAACTTACCTCTTTCTCCTCTAAGCTTCCTATGCCTGGCACCATCACCCTCTGCTCCCTTCCTTTTTGGTGTTTGTGTATTTCTGTGACCTTCCCATCTTCACTGAATTATTGGCCCCTTTTCATTCCTGCTCCTGTGATGGGGACATTCACATGGTTATTTGTTGAACTGTCTGCTCCCCCAAACATCTGTTGAAGTCCTGACCCCCAGCAAAGGTTAATATGATCAGACTTGGAAATCAGGTCTTTACAATCAAATGAAGATGAAGTCATTAGGGTAAAGCCACATCCCATATGACTGATGTCCTTAATAAGAAGGGGAAACATCATGTGAAGGCAGAGCCACAGAAAAAGGAGGCATATGAAGATGGAGACAGAGCCTGGGTTATGCTGCCACTAACTGAGGAACACCTGGACTACCAGACACTAGAATGGGTGAGGGAGGATCCCCCCACGAAGGCTTAGGAGGGAGCAAAGCTCTGTTAACACCTTGATTTCAGCCTTCTAGTCTCCAGAACTAGAATAAATTTCTGTTCTTAGAAGCCACCTAATTTATGCTAATTTGTTAGAGTAGCCTTAGGAAGCTAGGGGGTGTATGAATAATCCATCACATATTATGGCTTCTCAGTTACTCTGCTTCCTCTTTATCAATGATCTTCTGCACTGAAGTTCAGCCACCCCCTTTTATGGTCATAAACTGGGGCCTGGTTTCAGCCAAACTGCTCTATTCTGAAAGCTCTGGTGGACACACCCCACTGTCTAACTGTGTAGTCATCTTACAGCTGGCTTGTTCACTCAGCTACCCTCATCACCATTTACATTCCTTATTCGTTTTCACTCCTAGTCCCCTTCTATCTTTAGTTCCTTCCTCATTCAGCTTAAATTCCAAAATTTCATGGTCCAGTCTCAGAAAATTGGTAGCACTGAAACTTCATGCTTGCCATTATCAACAGGCCCTCAATCAGACCAGTCTCCTCAAAGAGACTCACTCTCTAAAGCTTTCTGCACCCCTCCTACACTGTTGGTGGGAATGTAAATTGGTACAGCCACTATGGAAACAGTATGGAGGGACCCCAGAAAACTAAATATAGAACTACCATATGACCCAGCTCTCCAACTCTTGGGCATATATCCAGACAAAACTTTCATTCAAAAAGATACATGCGCCCATATGTTCATTGTAGCACTATTCACAACAGCCAAGACATGGAAACAAACCCAAATATCCATCGACAGATGAATAGATTAAGAAGAGGTGGTATACATACACAATGGAATACTACTCATTCATAAAAATGAACAAAACAATGCCATTTGCAGCAACATGGATGGAACTAGAGACTTTCATACTAAATGAAGTAAGTTAGAACCAGAAAGACAAATATCATATGATATCACTTACATCTGAAATCTAATATATGGCACAAATGAAGCTTTCCATAGAAAAGAAACTCATGGACTTAGAGAACAGACTTGTGGTTGCCAAAGGAGACGGGGAGGGAGTGGGATAGACTGGGAGTCTGGGGTTAATAGATGTAAACGGTTGCATTTGGAATGGACAAGCAATGAGATCCCGCTGTATAGCACAGGGAACTATATCTAGTCACTATGACGAAACATGATGGAGGATAATGTGAGAAAAAGTGTGTGTGTGTGTGTGTGTGTAGTTACATATGTATGACTGGGTCACTTTGCTGTACAGTAGAAATTGACACAACATTGAAAACCAACTGTAATGGAAAAAATACAAATAATAAAATAAAAAAAATAAAACTTTCTGCACAAAACCTATAGGTCCACTCCCATCCCTCTTCTTTCTATTCAATGGACTAAGAATTCTTCCTTTACCTGAAGGCCAATTCCTTATCTCCATTCTTAAGGCCAGCCCTGTCCACTCTATCAACCATCTGCTCACTAAACCAGCTCTTCCTTCTCCTGCATCTCTTCCTTCTCTTTCTCTACTTGTACCTTCTCATCACCATGGGAACCTGCTCAAGTCTTTCCTACTACAAAAATCCTTCATCTTCAGACCTTCTCTGACTATCACTCTCTCTCTCTTTCACAGATTTCTTCACTGAACTGTTCTTCACTGGCTGTCTTTGGTTTGTCTTTATTTTCTCTTGTGCCACACCTCTGCTAAACCAGCTCTGCCCTCACCACCCCACTGAGAGAGCTCTCAACAAGACTGCCATTGGCCTCTGCGTCACTATACCTTATGGACACACTGCAAACTCACATTGCTTTGCCCTCTTCATTTTTTTAAATTACTTTTTATTAAGTTTAGTTGATTTACAATGTTGTGCCAGTTTCTGCTATACAGCAAACTGACCTAGTGATATATATATATACATTCCTTTCCTTATATTTTCTTTCATCATGGTCTGTCTCAAGAGACTGAAAATAGTCCTCTGTGTTACACAGTAGAATCTCATTGCTCAATCCATATTTTTTTCCACTCAGTCTCAAAGCTTGATTTACTATCCTTATACCAGTATCACCTAAATATTATCTCTATCCCAACCTCTCTTCTGAACTGCTGATCCCTACACCCAGATGCCTATCAAAATTTCCTCTTGGCTGTTTTATAGGTCTTTTGAACTCAAAATGTCAAAAATTCAGCAGTATCACCACCCTCTGTCCTAACATATTCTTTCTCCTCATACCATATTTCACTAAATAATCTGCCATCCATAGACAGCTAAAGCCTATAACTCTAGAGTCACACTTGACTCCTCCCACTTTGATCCTTCACCATTCTATGCATTCCATCAATGGTACCCAATGTTGATTTAATCCCTGTCTATTCTTTTTATATATGAAGAACCTATATAGCTTCTACAAGTTCAAGCTTTCCTCTGACAATCAGCTCGTTTGTGTTCAACTCCCATCCTTACTACCGCTAAACCTGTGCCCTCACCTCTTCTCTTCTGCATATACCAAAGTTGCATGCCGTTTAACCCCTCACTAGTAATGCCATATATCATTCCCCCACCTCTTTTTTTATGGTCTCAATCTCTCCTTCTCTAGAGCCTCCTTTCTGCTTAAAACATGCTGTGTCTCTCACCATGGAAACTCCTTCGTTATAACCCATATTCTGCTTCAGCACCATTTGCTCTTCTTCTTTTTAACTCTCAGCTGCTTCAAAGAGCAGGAACACGCACTGATGAGGTTCTGGTTCAGGTAGTGGTGGAGAAGCAGAATAACCCTTCTGACAATAACAATGATAAACCCTGGAAAAAACATTAAAAAGGTAACTGCTTGAAGGTACCAGGGAGCAACCTAAAGCCTAAGGGAATGTGACCCTTAAAAGAAGGGAAGCCAAGTAGGTGCTATCCACATTTAATTAAAACCTCCCCTGAGGTCACACCCCTGTTTATGAGGTTCATGGGGGATAGATCTCAAGAAAAAATGCTGCCCTGGAGTCAGAGGCCTAAGATTGGGGCTGTGGGGAGTCAGGAAATTGAAGAGGGGAATGTGGAAAAAGAAGGAAATCCTATACGAAAACTCCAAATCAGCATACAAATTTCTGGCCCACTCATCAAACATACAGGGCAGCACTGCAAGTGCCCAGTGTGAAGAAACAACTGCAATGCTTAGAAGAAAAGAAGGTCTCAGTAGCTACCTGGTTTGGGAGTGTCAGAATCGTATGTTCAGGCCTCACTATCTAGAGGAGGTTAGGAAACCCTTCAGGATTTTCATTAAAACCCAGAAATGCTACATCCCAAAGCTAAGGACCATGTCCTAAAACCAAATACAAAATTAAAATCAACCAAGCCTCCAGAAGATCAAGGCGCTCCACCAGTAATTTAACTGCCTGCTAGACCAAAATACAATACTCCTCAGGGGAAGAAAAGAGAAAAGAAAGTAACCGCAACATACCACCGACAGCTTCGGCATACAATAAAAATTACTGGACTTTCAAAGAAATAGGAAAATATGACTCATAATCAAAGGAAAAATCAGTTGTTAGGAGATCCACAGAAAATCCATATACTGACATTAGTAGCCAAGGATTTAAAATAACTATTATAAATATGTTAATGAATTTATAAGAAAAAAGGGAATAATGGGAGATGAGAATGGAAATATGTAAATTTTAGAAATCAAGCACTGGAAATTTTATAATTAAAATACAATTTTGGTAATAACATCATTGGCATTAATGATCTAAAAAATTTTTTAATACATTAAAAAATTAGGAAACACACAAGCAAGTCAACAGGACTTATTCAAACTGAAACTGAGAAAAATAGTTGAAAACAATGGACAGAGATTTAGTGGCCATGGAACAATATGAAAGTTTAATATATAAGTAACTGGAGTTCCAGAAGGAGAATAAATTTAATAGAATAAATATTTTAAGAAATAGTGGCCGCCAAACTCCCAAACTTTTTTTTTTAAACCCAACTAAAGAAGGACACAGGCAAATTATCAGTTTTTAACATCTCTCGCAATAATTGATAGAATAAGTAAATGAAATTTAGTAAGGTTATTCATCATGATAGTCATAAAACCCTATATTCAACAAATGCATAAAACCCTACATTCAACAGCTGCAAAAACAGAATGCAGTTTTTTAAGTATGCATAGAACATTCACCAAGATAGACCATACCCTGGGCTGAAAAATAACTTCCAGTAAATTGCAAAAAAATTGAAGTCATACAGGGTATGTTCCCTGACCATATTAAAATTCAACTAGAAGTCACTAACAATAAAAAAAACCCTACATTCCACTGATTCATTTTTATTTTTTAAAACCATTCACTCATTGCTTAATCCTTTTCCTCTAACTTACTCTGACTCTATATGTCATTTTTAAGGTCACATATGTCCTATGGATTCTCTAATCTAGGTCCTTAATTAATGATCAGTACATCCATAACTTAATTGAATAAAGCAACAGTTCCCAAGGACCTAATGTATGTCTGACCCTCTCCTGGGGATAATAAAAGATATTGTTTAAATAGTACTTTGGACAGGAGATGCTCGATGGTAAATACTTCACAATTATAAACGCTTATAATTGAATTTCATAATAATCCCATGAGATGAGAACATTTTTAAAGATGAAGAAACTGAGGTGAAGAGAGAGAAGTCATTTGAAACATGGTCAGAAAGTTACTAGGCAGTGAAGCCAGGATTACCAGCCCAGAAATTCTAGCTCCATGGCTGTTTCTCAACTACTGCACTATACAGGCATACCTTGTTTTATTGTGTTTCACTTTACTGTGTTTGCAGATACTGCTTTATTTTTTATTTTTTTTTATTTATTTTTCAAATTAAAAGTTTGTGGCAACCCTGCATCAGGCAAGTCTATCCTTGCTAGTTTTCCAATGGCATTTGTTCACTTTGTGTCTCTGTGTCACGTTTGGTAATTCTCACAATCTTCCAAACTTTTTCATTATTATTACATTTGCAATGGTGAGCTGTGCCCAGTGATGTTTGAAGTTACTACCAAACTGGCTGAAGGTTCAGATGATGGCTAGCGTTTTAGCAATAAAGTATTTTTAAATTAAGGTATGTACATTGTTCCCTTTAGACATAATGCTATTTCATACTTAATAGAACTCAGCATAAGGTAAACATAACTATTATATGCACTGGGAAATCAGAAAAAATTATGACTCATATTTGCTTTATTGTGGTAGTCTGGAACTGAACTTGCAGTATCTCTAAAGTATGTCTGTACGGTCTTTGACTTTAGTGATTCCAAGATAGTGGAGAGCAGGGGAAAAGACAGATAAACCATCACAATTCAATGCAAGAAAATGTTTTGATGCCCTGACCCCTATTTTCAGTGTTCCTGTGCCTTATGTTCCAATACATAGGCACTTAGTAGTCTGCTTTATCTCCCCTTTATAAACTTACTTTCTAGAAAAAATAGGACAATCTTTACACTGTAAAAAAATTAGCTATAAACATTTTAATACTGTATTATGTGCTCTCTGAGAACATTTGCATTTTAATATTCTGTTCGATTTAAGCAATACTTATTTGTATTTCTAACTTTAGAATGTCAGGTATTCAGCAGACAGATAGATGCAGGAAGGCTGTGGGATGGGATATGGAGATTTACCGTATTCTTAAAATTCAACTGCTTGTAGAAATATTATTTATTTATCATTAAGTTAGAGTCATGATAGCCTTTTTTGTTGTTGTTGTTTTTTTTGGTCTTTTTAGGTCTGCACCTGTGGCACATGGAGGTTCCCAGGCTAGGGGTTGAATCAGAGCTACATCTGCCAGCCTACACCCCAGCCACAGCAACACCAGATCTGAGGCATGTCTGCAAACTACACCACAGCTCACGGCAATGCCGGATCCTTAACCCACTGAGCGAAGCCAGGGATCAAACCCACATCTTCATGGTATCTAGTTGGGTTCGCTAACCACTGAGCCACGACGGGAACTCCAAGTCATGACAGTCTTTAGTGCTAAGTATTAATTAAATTAGACACTGATTCGAGTTTGGAATAAATCATCATTAGGGAGTCACTTAACTTTGTCTAAATACTTGTATTTTTATTTTTTGTAAATGAGAATACCACTTGCTCCATAGGGTTAAAAACATTGAATGAGAGTATGAAAGCCCCCATAGCACTGCATGGCATACAGCACATGATGCTTGATAACTGAACAAAAACCGAAAGATCAAAATTTTAACTTATAACTGGCTTTGTATTAGAAGACAAGGAAATTTTTTGAAGTAAATTTTGTAATACTTTGGTCTTTCATAAGATCTCAAGTTCATAGAAAATACTAATACTAATTCAAGTTCGTAGAAAATGCACATTAAAATATCCACTACAAGTTCAAAAAAGAGTATACAACTTCAGGCTGAGCCTCTGTCTCTTATAACTGGCACAGGCTTTGTTTTTTAGAAGGAAACAGTGTATCTCTGAGTTGAAGACAACAAAAGCAATAGAAAATAAGTTTTCTTTTTTTAAGCCAAGAGCTCCATCTTAATTTATGTCTTTGACATAATGTTTGCACAATCACAAATGTTTGATTTGGGGCCTTGAGAACCTATATACAACTTCTGAGAAACTGTAGAAGACTTTCCCATTTTCAAAAAGGGAGGTGGAAACAAAAGAGATAAAATTTCCCCTGAAAATGCTCAGTTTGAAAATTAGATTTGAAACTGGATTTTTCATTTTGAATAAACCATGATCAGTAAGAAACAGTGCTCCCTGACAGAGAGGTGGAACTTCCCTCTGATATACTAGAGCCCAAAGACTTTAGATGTGACGTTGGGTTTTAAAGGGCACTAGGGTTGTTATCAATTTCAGTTTTTATTAGCATTATCATCAGTGAAACAAATAAATGTTGGTCTGTTGCGACTGACTTTATTTATGTCTTTTTAGGGCTGCATGTGGAGCATATGGAGGTTCCCAGGCTAGGGGTCTAATTGGAGCTGTAGCTGCCAGCCTACACCACAGTCACAGCAACACAGGATCCGAGCCGCACCTTCGACCTACACCACAGCTCACGACAATGCTGGATCCTTAACCCACTGAGTGAGGCCAGGGATCGAACCCACGTCCTCATGGATGCTAGTCAGATTCATTTCCACTGAACCCGGACGGGAACTCCCGTTGTGACTGCTTTTACACAAAACATTCCCATTATTTCCCTCCTTTTGCTGATCTACACTTAAGGAAGAGAGAAATCAAGATTTGGAAAGATGTCAGGGTTCTGAAAAGGTGACAGCAGTTAAATAATTGTCATCCATGAAGATTCCTGCAGGATAAGGCTTATGAAAGTCTTTCTGAATGAGAATTTGACCTTCAGTTAATTGTCCAGTTTTGTTCTTGGGACAACCTGGTAAAACTGATGCGTTAATTATGTTACTAAGAACATAACTTAGGGTGAAAGTAAGTGATTGGTAGCCTGCATCTGGATTAGGAAGACCAGCAGTATCTGATAGAAAGCCCCACCTTTTTGATTCTCCAAGTGTGAGAACACTTTTAGCAGGGGTGGTCCTTTGTGGGCACCTAAAAGGCTATGCCTATGGAGTTGTTACAAGACACACTGGCTCCTGTGGTCTGGGATGCTTTTAAGCCATGGTGACTCCCACACCTGCCTGATGTGGACTTTGTCTCTTTGAACCTGAGCTGTCATCTGGGGTGGGGATTCAGAAGCCAGGCCCTGGACAGCTGCAAGGATTCCAAGTGCTGGACACTTCCCAGCAGACCAGCCATGGTTCCTGTCCTCCTGAGCCAATTGAGTCTCAGCATCTTAAGAATCTAGATGTTAAGTTGAACCAAAGAAGACCCCCTGGTGGACACTGCAGATACAACACAGATGAGAAGGACCAGAGGAAAAGCAGTAAATTCCTGATTCCTGGGGACAAATTTTCCACTCAAAAATGACAGTTAAAAAAAAAAAAAATTGCTGTTATTGATACAATAAAGAAGCATCATTTCCCCTTGATATTTCTGGGTCTCTGGTTTTGACCTTGAGTCTTTTATATAAAACAGAATACCTTTTTATTCCTTAAGCTGTGCTCATTTGAAGGGAGAGCTGAAAAATGGTGCCTGGAGGAGTTCCCGTTGTGGCGTGGCGCAGTGGTTAACGAATCCGACTAGGAACCATGAGGTTGCAGGTTCGGTCCCTGCCCTTGCTCAGTGGGTTAACGATCCAGCGTTGCCATGAGCTGTGGTTGTAGGTTGCAGACACGGCTTGGATCCTGCGTTGCTATGGCTCTGGCGTAGGCCGGTGGCTACAGCTCTGATTCGACCCCTAGCCTGGGAACCTCCATATGCCGTGGGAGCGGCCCAAGAAATAGCAAAAAGACAAAAAAAAAAAAAAAAATGGTTCCTCCACGAATTAATATCTGCAATTTAAGGGGCCTTCAAAGAAGGATAGGCCATGACAAACAGGACTCAAAGTCATGAGAACTCTAAGTCTTCAACAGTTTCCATGTCTATAGCAAGTGTTGATATTCTTATACTTTTGCCTCTTATTCTTCTACCCTCTCAGTCCTTGCTTCAATATAACCTCTTTTTTCCTCAGGGCTCTATACTAAGAATATCTTTTGAGCACCTTATCTCATGTTTTTTTCCTCTGAGGTCTTTCTTCTCCCTAGAGTTCACTGTAATTTTATCTGTTTGAATCTCAACTTGAAATACCCTTGACTCGAGGGCTCAGGGTCACCAGTTGGCTCTGTAGCTGGCTGATAAAAGTGACGTTTGATGTCTGTGCTTCATGCCCAGTGCCAGGCTTGGGAATACACCCTCACACTTCATTGCATGGCTTACATTAGTTTCCAGGAACCGAAGAATGGCTAGCTGGTTGAGAAATCTGATGGTAGAGAATTAGAAGAAATATCTAGTGAAAATAGAGGGACAGGTCAGAAGAGGTGTGTGCATAGAGCTGATTGTGGGAAGCCTGAAGCCACAGACAATGGGCTCATCTAGCAGGCTACTCCCAGGAATGGTGACGGGAAATTTTAACTTCTATCATTTTGATGAATTTTACTTTCTTTTTTGATAAGAAGCCCTGATAGTACACTTTCCTCATACTATGTATAAAAGAGAAACACCCCAAAAAATAAAAAAAGGAGTTCCTGCTGTGGCAGAGTAGGTTAAGAGTCTGGTGTTGTCTCTGCAGCATGGGTTTGATCCTTGGCCTGGTGCAGTAGGATGAGGACCTGGCATTGCAGCAGCAGAGATGCAGGTCGCAGCTGTGGTTTGGATTCGATCCCTAGCCTGGGAACTTCCATATGCCACATGTATGGCGAATTAAAAAATTGAAAAGAAAAATAAAGACACAGTCATGCAATGATTGTGTGTGTGCCAATCATAAAAATTGGTATATCTTTTTGGGAAAGTGGTTTAATACTATTTCTGCTCCTGATACCATTAATTCTTCTCCCGAACATTACTCCAGGAAGCAAAAGTAAACCAACAAAACCACATCCATGATTTTTTTTTTATAATAACCATGAACACTGCATAGTAATGGAACTGGCTGAAACATGAAAGAAAAAAAGCAGGATGTCTGAATATCCACTATGACTTTGAACACCTGTGGGTACATGCAGACAAAGGCCAGAGTGAAAAACAAAAATGAAAATAGCTATGACAAGGGAACAAAGTCACAGACAATATATTATATTGCCTTTAAAAATTCTACAAATTCTTCAGTCTTATCTTCTTTTAAATTATACATGAAAAACGAAAATAAGAACAATCACTTGGTTATAAAGTGGGTGTGAGGGAGGATTGTTCTCATCCCTAATACACTTATGAGTAGTGTGAGTTATTTTTCTTCCTGGGAGATACATTCTTAGGTTATGATACATAGTTCTCTTTGTTTTAGGTCATCTGGTCTAGGTACGAGTAAATCACAACAGCCAATGGTTAAATAGAATTTAAAATAAGTTGGGCAATTCAAATGTATTAACTCATTTAATTCTAGTAACAACTATATTAGGTAGTTATTAAATTCCCATTAAACAGATGAGGAAACTAAGTTCAGAAAGGTGAGGTACCTTGCTCCAGGATTTGGCTCAGGTAGTGAGAGGTGGAGACAGGATTCTGTCAGTTGAGCTCCAGAGTTGTGCCCTAAACCAAGGTCCTGTGCTCCACTCAATGGATGACTAGAAAAAGGTACCACTGGTTTCTAATTCAGGCCAACACTCTTTCAGGCTGCATCTTACCTGGCCGATGAGAAAGCTCAAAACAAGAATGAGTGACTTCCTCCTGGACACATGACTAGCTAATGGCTGAAAATTAACTTCTTGACATATAATCTAATGATTTTCCCATTATCCTAGACTGCTGGGAATGAACAGAAAAATTCCTAGTGAGGAGCAAAAGCAAATAAGAAAAAACCTCAGGGAAATTAAGCCTAAGACCTTTAAAACAATAAAAATCTTCCTTGTTTCTTTGCTCTGCCATTTGTTTTAATGTGACTTTGTCCTGCCAGCACTGGCCCCACACGCCCCTGACAGATGTCTGTACTCATGGATCAATGACCTAATGGGAGGGAGGCAGGGTGATGGAGAGGAGAGGGGCTTCTGGGGGATGTGGCCATCCCGGTGCGCATCTGGTGTTCTAAGGTTTGGCCAAACTCTTCATGTGTTGTACATGATCATGTGCAGAAATGACATGCCAAGTAGGTGGGCTTACTGGTACATGTAACCATTTTCTGATTGACCATACAAAAGGATTGGCAAGAAAAACTGAGCTTGGAGGGGTGACTGGTTAATTGGGTAGCAACCTGGCTAGATAGTACCCATTAATTTAATCAAACCCAATTTAGGTTTAATGTGGTTTTTCTGTTTTTGTCTTTTTTTTTTTTTTTTTTTTTTTTGCTATTTAGGGCCACACCCACAGCACACAGAAGTTCCCAGACTAGGGGTTGAACTGCAGCTACAGCTGCCGGCCTATGCCACAGCCACAGAAATGCAGGATCCAAGTGGCATCTGTGACTTACACCTCAGTTCACGGCAACGCCAGATCCTTAACCTCTGAGCAAGGCCAGGGATCAAACCTGCAACCTCATGGTCCCGAGATGGATTCGTCTCCGCTGCGCCACGATGGGAACTCCAAAATCAATCTAGGTTTTGATGTGAAGGTAGTTATAGATGTGATTAACATCTGCAATCAGCTGACTTTAAAGAGGGTTACTCTTGAGCATGTGGTTGAGCCTCCCCTAATCAGTTGAAGGTCCTAAGAATTAAAAATAGACTTCCTGGGCGGGGGAACTGCCTTAAGACAGCACTACCTCATGCTTGAAGTTCAAGCTTGTCTCACCTACTGATTTTAGGCTTGCCAGTCCCACAGTTGCACGAGCTAGTTTCTTAAAATAAATTTTTTATCTATCCATCCATCCGCTGAGACGCTGTTGGTTCTGGTTCTCTATTTCTCTGAAAAACACTGACTGAGGAAGTTCCCATTGTGGCTCAGTGGTTAAAAAAAAAAACCCAATTAGTATCTGTAAGGATGTGGGTTAGATCCCTGCTTTCATTCAGTGGGTGGGGTGTCTGGCATTGCTGCAAGCTGCAGTGTAAGTCACCGACACGGCTCGGATTCTGCTTTGCTGTGGCTGTGGTGTGGGCTGGCAGCTGCAGCTCCAATTTGACCCCTAGCCTGGGAACTTCCATATACTGCACCTGCGGCCCCAAAAAAGCAAAACAAACAAACCAAAAAACAAAACAAAACAAAAAAACCCTGGCTGATACAAAGGCCTTTCCAGGACTGATAAGTACTGTGAAAATATTGGATATACAAAACCACCTGACATAGAGGGCACGGACAGCAAAAAACATCTCAAAATGGAGGAAACAAAGTTTTTCTGAGGAGCTATGCCATTACTGCCCCAATGCAGGGAGGACCAGAGCAAATGTTCCTCTCTACACCTAGGTCCCAGCAGGCAGTTACAGCAGCTTCAGCACAGTCACAACTAAAAGTGGTGAGCTTGCTGGGAACCACAGGCACAAGGACCCATGAGTCCCTGTAGCAATAAAAGGATGGCTTGGAGTAAAGAACACACACTCAGATTTCTAGGAATTAACAACATAAAGGGATTCTGGGAGTAATAAAAGCACTTCCTTCAGGAAGACTGACAGTGACCTTAAGGTATCCCTGAGTCCTGGGGAACACTGGGAGGCGGGTAACTAATTCTTTACCTTCCTCTGGTTTCTTAGCAGTTTCCTGGGTTAGGGAGAGCTTAAATCTCACCTTCTTCCTGTTTTAAAAATAAATGTGTCCTTTTAAATCTCTTCCTCACCACCTCCCAGCAGTCCCAGCCCCCGGATGACTGCCTGGGGTGGGGTGAGCAAAAGGGAAGATGTGAGGCAGACTGTCGATCTCACCTTGGCTTCTGAAGTAGGTTCCAAGAAGCACAGGCGATTCCCAAGTCCCTCAGCTGCCAGACAGAACTTCCTCTGCTCCTTGTGAACGTTGGCGATGCACTGGAGGACCACTTCATCTTCCTGCCAGGGGAACAGAGACCAATGTGAGCTTGAGGGACCACCTCCTGATCCAGAGCTAAGCCCCCAAAGCACCTCGCTGTATCTTTTTCAGGTACGCTGAGGGGCAGCACATGCCTTAAATGTTAAAGGAGAGTTTGTTATTCACATGGCATAATAGAGCTTCTCCCCCAAGTCAGAACTCTATTCAGTTCTGGGGTAGGGTCAGGGAGCAAGTACATGGAACAGAGGTGCTACTTAAATATACAGCATGAGCCTCACTTCTGAGATGTGCAAACTGCACACCATCCAGGTGAGCAGATGATTTCAACACTTGAGTAAACATGAAAGTAAACCTAAGCAATTCTCCAAACGAACAATAAAACAATGAGGTGTGACTGAGGGAAGCAGAGACAACAGCAGTGATTAGAGGGGGGTGGGGTTTGTGGAGGGAAAATCCATTTTTGTCAGGTTGAGAAGGGACAGGTTTGATGGGTGAGGTGTACACAGTGGCAAAACATTTGCCGGAGATGACAGAGAAGACTGCAGACGAGAGGGGGAGATGCATGTTAGACATTCAGGAAAGGAAGACTGAAGGAAGCCTTGAGGATCTAGATTGGAAGGGAGATCTGAAAGTCAAGTAGAGGAGCCACTCTGAGTTCCCAAGCAGGGGGCCTTCCTCCTAGGCATCAATCTCAAAGGCAGCCCTCCTCAAATCACAGAAACCTTGTTTGCACAGCATCTCTCTTGTTGACGGTCTGGAAAGGATACTGTGAATGGAGGGCAGTATCCCTTCCAGACCATCAACAATACACTAATGTGCTCACTCCCTGCACAGCCCTGCCTGAGGCAGACAGAAAAACCTCCCTACCAACACCTCATCCCCGCTCCTCCAACCTGTCAGTGCACATGCTCTCTGACCACCACCACCTGACTTTGGGTTTCTTTTTTCTTTTTTGTCTTTTTAGGGCCATAGCCACAGCATATGGAAGTTCCCAGGCTAGGGGTCAAATAGGAGCTGAAGCTGCTGGCCTACACTGTAGCCACAGCAATGTGGGATCCAAGCTGTATCTGTGACCCACACCACAACTCATGGCAAAGTGGATCCTTAACCCACTGAACAAGACCAGGAATCAAACCAGGGTCTTCATGGATACTAGGAAGGTTCCTTACTGCTGAGCCTCAAGAGGAACTCCCTGACTTTGGGTTTCAAACACGAAGACTCTCAGGTGTGGTTCAGTTAAAAGAATAAATGGCAGAGAGCCAGGTGGTGCTTCCTCCTTAGGATCCCTCTCCTGTTCCCCATCTCATCCCCATATCCCAGTGTTAGAGCCTGTCCTGGAGCACGGGGAAGGCACATTAAATATCCAGGGTTTTCCTCGACTGTGTAGTCACATGGAAAGAGGAAATCCTTTACTTGGTGGGAACATGAAGAGATTCAAGAGAACCAACCCTCACCAAGTTGTCTGCAGGTGTCTAGAGACTGGTCAGGGGTGACAGGCGAAGATGGAGGGAATTTACAAAAAAGCTCCACACTCTCACTAGCACTGAAATGTCACTGTTCCTCACTAAACTGAGCCTGTAATAAATTCAAGAGCCTCTGCTTCTAGTGAAGCCAGAATTCACAGTCTTCATTGGAATTGAGGCAGAAGAAAACCCCAGAACATCACTACTCTGAAAATGTGGGCTCAGGGAAATTGCTGAAAAAGATGAAGTTTTTCCCCAAATGGAGTCTCCCTCATCCCCCACCCCCAGATCCCTCAGCAGCCAGGGGCAATACCATCCTCAGAAGGAGCACAGGCTGTGGGGAAGGAGGGTTTCTCTTGTCAAAATGACAGAAAGGCGCTATGAAACAGGGGCCATGGGAATTAAATGGTCTCGACTGGAAGAGGATGTCCTCAAAACACATCATATTCCTGTCCAAAATTTGAAGAGGACCCCCTACCAAAAAATAATTAAGCATCTCACACCTACGCACCATTCACTCATGAAAACAGGCATTTGGAAACCACAGGAGTGGGTCCATGACCAGACTTTTCATGAACTAGTCAGTCAACAAGATTTTCTTTTTTTTTTTTTGTTTTTTTTTTTGTCTTTTGTCTTTTGTTGTTGTTGTTGTTGCTATTTCTTGGGCCGCTCCCGCGGCATATGGAGGTTCCCAGGCTAGGGGTCCAATCAGAGCTGTAGCCACCGTCCTACGCCAGAGCCACAGCAACGCGGGATCTGAACCGTGTCTGCAACCTACACCACAGCTCACGGCAATGCCGGATCGTTAGCCCACTGAGCAAGGGCAGGGACCGAACCCGCAACCTCATGGTTCCTAGTCGGATTCGTTAACCACTGCGCCACGACGGGAACTCCAAGATTTTCTTTTCAATGTGTGTCCTCGACAATCTCTTTCCGTATCTTATTTCCCATGAGCGTTCTACCCCAAAGTACCCAAACCACTTTGCACTAGCTGCCTCGGGGTCTAATTATCCTATGAAACTGACTTGGGCTATAATTCACATTCTCACAACTCATACTGCCAATTAACTAACAAAATAAAGGACTCTCCCAGGCTCAGTAACCACCACGGGAAGAGCACCCACCTATAAGCACCATCTAAGTCGGCATTCTGGGTGATGCAGATGGCTGTGCCTCTCTGGGCCAAATGTATCCTTCTCCAAACACTTTCTCTATTTCCCCCACACACCATCTGGAACCATATGCTCAGTGCTGACCTGGCCGCAGACACCACCTGGAGTGGCAGCCTTTGCTCCAGACAGCAGCTATTAGCTCCACAAACCTTCACTAGACAGACTGTGGAGCCTTGGAGTGCTTGACCCTGAAATCTTTGCACCATTTGGAACCATTAGATGAGTTAATTCAATCTATCTCATTAATTCTTCCCTCCCTGGTAAAACACAGAACACAATCTCCCCCTCCACTCACCAGCCCTAACTAGTTTACACATCCCTATACTGACGCTGATGTCTAATTTCTCCCCTCTTGTTCCTTTCTCCTTTTGTTTTAAATCACATCTGGGAGGTTCCAGATAATGCTATTTTCTTATTTGTATTTTATTTTTAAATTTTTTATCATAGTTGATTTACAATGTTGTTAATTTTTGCTGTACAACCATGTGACCCAGTTATACATAAACACACACATTCTTTTTCTCATATCTTCCATCACGTTCCATAACATGGAACTATGGATATAGTTCCCTGTGCTGTATAGCAGAAACCTCATTGCTTACCTATTTCAAATGCAACAGCTTGCATCTACTAACCCCAAATTCACAGTCCATCCCACTCCCTCCCCCTCCCTCTTGGCAACCACAGGTTTGTTCTCTATGTCTATGAGCTTGTTTCTTTTCTGTAGATAGGTTCATTTGTGCCGTATATTAGAATCCACATATAAGTGATATCATACGGTATTTATCTTTCTCTGAGTTACTTCACTTAGTATGAGAGTCTCTAGTTCTATCCATGTTGCTGCAAATGGCATTATTTTGTTCTTTTTATGGTTCAGTAATATTCTATTGTGTATATATACCACATCTTAATCCATTTATCTGTCAATGGACATTTAGATTGTTTCCATGTCTTGGCTACTGCGAATAGTGCTGCAATGAACATATGGGTGCATACATCTTTTCAAATGAAAATTTTGTCCAGATATATGGCCAGGAGTGGGATTGCTGGATCATATGGTAGTTCTATACTTAGTTTTCTGAGGTAGCTCCATACCGTTTTCCATAGCGGTTGTACCAATTTACATTCCCACCAACAGTGGAGAAGGGTATCCTTTTATCCACACCCTCTCCAGCATTTGTTATTTGTAGACTTACTAATTACAGCCATTCTGACCAATGTGAGGTGGAAACTAATTGTAGTTTTGATTTGTATTTCTCTAATAGTTAGTGATGTTGAGCATTTTTTCAAGTGCCTATTGGCCATCCATACGTCGTCTTTGGAGAAATGTCTATTTAGGCTTTCTGGCTATTTTTAAATTGGATTGTTTGTTTTTTTTTTGCTGTTGGGTTGTATGAGTTGTTTGTGTATTTTGGTAATTAATGAAACTAGAATACACCCTCATACCACATACACAAATAAACTCAGAATGGCCTAAAGACTTAAGCCTAAGATAAGACACTATAAAACTACTAGTAGAAAACTTAGGCAGAACATTCTCTAATATCAACTGTACAAATGTTTTCTTAGGTCAGTATCCCTAGGCAATAGAAATAAAAATAAACCAATGAAACCTACTCAAACTTACAAGCTTTTTCACTGCAAAGGAACCATTAAAAAAAAAAGACAACCTATGGCATGTGAGAAAATAATTGCAAATGATATAGCCGACAAGGGTTTAATCAACAAAATATATAGATAATGCTATTTTCAAGGAAGCTCCTTTAACTGAAGGGTGAAAATTCATCTAACATTTGTTATCTCCTCTCCCCAGAAGCTTGCATTCTCCTTATGTTCCCCCAGTGCCAGTTCTTTTACTCAGGTGCAAAAACCCTTCTATTTTGAGACATGTGATAGCCAATCTTCACACCTTCTTTGGCAATCAATCAACAGACTAGTTACTTCTCCCACCACTTAAAGACAATCAGAAAATTTGATGAAAATTTGTGTGTAAATTCAACACACCTTTATTGACTCCCTTCCAAGGACAAAGAATTCTTCCAGGATACCATGGAGTACACCAGGTTTTGTGAGACAAGATCTGTGAATTGTAGTGATGGAGCTGACTGCTGAAAGACCAGCCCATGGCCTTTCTCTAGGCTGCTTTAGGCTGCATCTCAAGTAACTTCAAGGTTTATGTAGACAATCTATTCAAAATGAACACCTTGACCTAGTTACTTCCACTCTATTTTAGTAACATACTCTTACATTCCCTGTCATAACCTAGAATGATTTCAAGTCTAAAACCCAAACTAGACTATCTCACTCTATAGATGCAGTCTTCCTTCTTGTCTTTCATTCTCTTTCACTATTCTTGCTCTCCTTAATGAAGATTTCGAGTTTTGAGAAGATGCTGCCAGCTCCCTTATTTCTTCCACCCCAGCAAGGAGAACAATTGATTTTTTTGATAGAGAAAACAAACACTCTCAAGTTTTGTTCATATATATATATATATATATATATATACACACACACACACACACACACATATACATACACACACATACATTTCAGCTTGTTCAAATCTTTTTTCACTAGAACAAGACCATAAAATTTCTCTTTTTGTAGGACTTACGGCAGATTCAACTCAGTTGATATCAAGTAATAATAACACCTTCCATCTATAAGAGAAAGAGAGGCAAACTAATGAGAAGAAACTGCTGGGAGTTCCCACTGTGGTTCTGTGGGTTAAGGACTCAACATTGTCTCTATGAGGACGTGGGTTTGATCCTTAACCACTAGACACTCAGTGGGTTAAGGATCTAGCATTGCAGCAAGCTGTGGCTCAGACTCCACGTGGCTGTGGTGTAGGTTGGCAGCTGCAGCTCCAATCTGACCCCTAGCCTGGGAACTTCCATATGCCACAGGTGTTGACCTAAAAAGAAGAAAAAAGGAGAGAGATGGAAGTGCTAGGTTGGAGGCACAATAATCAATAACAGTGAACCCTTTCAGACTGGAGGTCTGTCCTTAAAGATGAGGAGTATGAATCTCCTAAGTGTCCCAGGAAATAATCTCTGTAAGATCATATAAAGGTTTCTTGCTTTCTACCAAGTAAGTCAAAAGGTCTCTGCTTGGCTTTTTAAAAAAATAATTCTTTTTTTTATTGATGTATAGTTGATTTATGATGTTGTGTCAGTTTTTGGTGTATAGAAAGTGATTCATACATATGTATATATATGTGTGTACATATATACACACACACACATATATATACACATATACATTCTTTTCAAATTCTTTTCCCATATAGGTAATTAAAAAATATTGAGTATAGTTCCCTGTGCTATACAGTATGTCCTTGTCAATTATCTACTTAATATATAGTAATGTGTAGCTATTAATCACCAGCTCCTAATTTATCCCTTCCCTCCTTCCCCATGGTAATCTTTTCCACGGTCTGTGGTTCTGTTTCTGTTTTGTACTTAAGTTTATTTGCATAATTTTTTTAAAAAAATTCTACCTATAAGTGATGTCATATGATATTTTTTTTGTCTGTCTTCCCTAGTGTACCTCCCCACCAGTGCTGAGTTCTCCCCTCCACCTCTAGGCTTACCTCTCCCTTCATCCCTATTGCCTACTGTCTCCCAAGTAAGGTTTGCTAAGCATTTATGAAATGCTCCTTCTTGAAATCCCTCCATTCCTTCATTCAACTCTGTATTCTCCTAATTGTCTTGCCATTCGATGGGTCCTTCCCTGTTCTTCTCTCCTGCCACCCTTCAACAGAGGCAATGCCCAAGGACAGGTCTTTGTCCTTCTCCCTGAGCAATCACAGCCATTACCCAGGCATCCAGTTTTCTTCTGAGGAGTTGTTATGCCATCTGTACCTCCAATCTGATAACTTTCGAAGGTTCTAAATCTCCACCTATTCCTAACTTTATCCATGGACTTAACAACATCTCAAACCAATATGTCCCAATGCATCCAAAGGCTTCCTTTTCAACCTATTCATCTTTTTGTTTCCTGTTCGTTGATGGCACACCCAAATTCTCTGCAGTCTAGGCTCAAACATCATCACCTCCTGTCTGTCTATGAGTCTCTCTTTCCTCCTGTCCTATAGCAAACAGGCCCTAGACAAAGCTGTAACACCCAGGGCCTTTTCTTTCTGGTATGTTATTGGAGGCATAGCTCTGACCTTATTATGATCCTGCTGAAAAGCCCCAATAGTTCTCTCCACACTGTTCACAAAATGTACACATTTCTTGAACTAGTGTATGAGGACTTCACTTTCCAATTTATCTTTCCAACTTCTTCCCTACCGAATTCCTTAGCCTTCTCTACCTCGATGCCCTCAACTCACTGTCTCTAGTTCAAAATTTGTTGTGATTTTCCTATTCATAGATCCCCTAGTCTCCCAAGCTTAGCATAAATACCATATTCTTTGTGAAACCTCTTGCCTCTCTCCAAACTTCCGCAGCAAAATCACCATACCCCTGCATTATGATTATTCACATGCATGGCTCACCCGCAACTGTATATATGGAAATGGCTCACATTTACTGTTCTCTGATTGTGTCACAGGCACTGTGCTTTAAGCTTCCTCTGATGTAGTACTATTGCTAACTCCATTTGATAAATGAGGAGCCCCTGTGCAGAGCAGGTAAGTAACCTGCCTAAGGTCTCATGGTGGCAAGGGGTACAGCCTGGTATCCAGTCCAGGAAGGCTGCATCCATGCTCTCACTCCCAACTCCTCTCAACTGGCTTTGAACCCCTTGAAGGCAGGATCCCCATCTGGTTCACGTTGACACCTATGAGGATACTCACAAGCATAGTGTCTTGCACACATTACACTCTCAATTACAATTTACTGAATGGGCATGTCTTTACCTTGTAAGTCCAGTCGATTACAAACTCTCAGAGCA
Source organism: Sus scrofa (assembly GCF_054392235.1). Lineage (NCBI taxonomy): Eukaryota > Metazoa > Chordata > Mammalia > Artiodactyla > Suidae > Sus > Sus scrofa. The sequence continues at coordinate 92,095,290 of NC_139389.1, forward strand.
GAAAACTGCTTTCCCATCTGAGCTGGGAACAGAATGTGTTGGGTAAAAACATGCTGGCTGATTGGGATGTGAAATCAGTTTAAAAAAGAGGTTTCTCTCCTTTCACTCATGTAAGAATAGTTTCTGTAAAAGGGGGGGCACTGTTTCACTGATGAGTCAGAACTGAGTCATCTCATAAAAAGAGAACAGATGTTGACATAAAGAAGTAACCGGGAATGACCAATAATGAGGCTTTGGAGTCCATTTCAAAAGTTTTTAGTTTCTGTTGCTTAATTATTATTATTATTGCTAATAATAACTATTCATTCTATACTAGCCACTCTGCTGAGATTTCCCTCTAGATGATTTGACATTCACAAAGACACAACCATTTTAAGAATGAAGAAACCAAAACTCTGAGGAATTAGGCAATTTGAATGAGGGAATATTTAATGAACAGTCATTATGTACCACCATATTCCAACATTTCCGTTTAACCCTTACAACCACCCTGTAAGATAGGTACTAATAGCCTCTCAATTCGTAGATAAAGAAGTTGAGGCACAGAGAGGTTAATTTACTTACCTAGCACCACACAGCATGTAAGTAACAGGTTCTGACCTTGAATTTAGGATCACATGAATCAGGAGCCTGCCCTCTTTACCATGGTGCCAAACTGGCTCTCGATTCCAAGAGACTGACCTTCACAACAGGTCTGAAATCATGTCTTCCTCACTCAAAGGTCCATGGTGATGGTGCTGATAAAAATAGATCTATCTCAGCCATCTCACATGGTCATACAACTTTAAAAAGTAACCAAATCAAGAGCACAATGCCAGAGAGAACAGCCAGGGAGCTTAAAATCAAATAAAGCAAAATTTGTCTGTAACCAATGACTATAACAATGGAAGGAGTGAATACCATTCTAAAACCTGTAGCCAAGGGGGGAAAATGATGAAAATCCAAGCTGTATCATATATCAGCATCCCTCCAAGCTATGCAGTTCACAAGCACCGACTATTCCTGTCAAAGCTTCAGCCTGGGGTGGTGTTGAGTGATTGTCCCTGAACAAGGATCTACAGCCTTTGGCTCTCTTTGCTGAGATTTCATATTATCACAGGTCTTGTCTGACAAGGTAAAGTTCTTTCTGTACTCCTCTAGCCAAAGAACTTTGAACTTGAAAATAAACGTAGCTTGCCTAGTCTAACCCTACTGCTTCTCTCCTACACCTGGCTGCCAGCCCAAAGGCCAGACCATCCATGTCTGCCACCTCTGAGTTGATGGCAGGGGGGCACCTTGGCTTCCCCTCTTCTCTCGGGGTCACTTGCAAAGCACTTTGTGGGGCAAAGCAAGACGGCTGACAGCCCTATTTAAGGTAGATCATTAGGCAGCCGATGACAGCCCTATAGTTAGATCTGCACATCAGTGATACCAAGAGGCTTGTGCACAGGAGCACGTGGGGCCTGGTGCAGTCCAGCCGATTTCATGGTCCACATTTAAGTGCAGATATGACTTCCAAAGAAAATCCAGGATCATTTAAAGCTTTAAAAAGGAATACGTGGCCTGGCCACTCATCTTGAACCTCAGGCACTATTTTGGGGACTATTACAGTTAGAGCTACGGGCTAAATAAATACAGACATGGGTGTCAGAACTCCTTCTAAGGCTATCCCCCAAAGCATCTCTTAGATGAAAACTAAGTGGGCTACTGGGATAATGAGATCACCCACAAATGATTTCACAAGGAATAATGGCACTGGCTATCTTCTGTATTCTTTTTTATGTATTTTTTTTTAATTTTTAAATTTTTTTGGTCTTTCCTAAGGCCACACCCTTAGCATATGGGTGCTAGGGCCACACCCACAGCATATGGAGGTTCCCAGGCTAGGGGTCTAATCGGAGCTGTAGCTGCCAGCCTATGCCACAGCCAGAGCAACACGGGATACGAGCCGCTGTCTGCGACCTACACCACAGCTCTCAGCAATGTCAGATCCTTAACCCACTGAGCAAGGCCAGGGATCGAACCCGCAACCTCATGGTTCCTAGTCAGATTCGTTAACCACTGAACCACGACAGAAACTTCTATTTTCTGTATTCTAAATTTCAAATCATTTTGACTATTGGTTTCTTTAGATTTAAGCTTCTTAGGGGCAGGAGCCTGCCTTTTGTTTCCCTGTGAATCCTCAGTGCCTGTCATTGAGTGTTTCAAGTACAAATAGTTGTAAATTTAATGACTCATATATTTTGAAAACTAATAATATTAACAGAATGTTTATGCATTAATATTTGCACAATAAAAATATGTCTGCATTTTCTTACTTGGAGCGTCTAGGATGCCAACGTGGAAATAGCTGGGATTATATAAAAGGTTCAATGATGCCTTGTTTGTCCACAATAGCCCAACGAGACATGTAAGTATTCTTAATGCCATTTTAAAAATTATGAAGCTAAAGGTGATAGACTGAGGGAGGAGACTTAACTAGACCAATGTTTAACTCTCGAGGCTGATGTGATGTTGTGTCTCTAAGCTTAACATTTCTACGGTTTTGCCGCTGCTATTGTCTGTTTGGGTTTTAGTATGATTATGCCTTTGGAACTCATTGTTTTTCTAATCTGTCAAAAATTAGGAATGGCTCCCATGTTTGGTTCCTTACTGCTCACTGGTTGTTGCAAAATGCAATACAATGGAAATGCCATGATCCAAGAGACAAGATTGATAGAATTTAATCATTCCTCTCTTTTAAAAATACTTCCTTCATTTGGCTCATAGGGTAAACTTTCCCTTGCTTTTTTTTTCTCCTATTCACTAGCACCTCCTGCTCAGTCTCCCTGGCTGGCCTAGCCTCATTTCCCCTCTCTAATGCTGGAGTAGTGCTCCAAGACCATTCCTCAGAGTTCTCTTCTTTACCTGAACTCCCCTCCTTGGTGATTTCATTTGGTTTCATGGCTTTAAAAATCATGTGGATATGAATAACTCTCAAATTTGTATCACCAGCCTAAACTCTGAACTCCAAACTGTTGTCCCCAGTTGCTTAGTATGTCCCAAATTCAACATCTAAGCATCTTTCCCATATGTTCCTTTACTGTCTTAGGACACAGCAACTCCATTCTTTAGATGCTCAGACAAAAACAAAAACACCTTGAGGTCATATCAATTGTTTTCTTCTTTCATCCCCTTCCGCATCGACAACAAATCCTACCCACAGGCTACCTTCAAAACAAATCTGATTGGACCCCCCTGCATCCTCTTCATCACTAGCATCTGGTCATGTCACTGCCTCTTGTGTCACAATTACAACAACCACCTCTGAACTTATCTCCCACTCATCTCTCTTCTCTACAGTAGCCAGAAGAAAGCTTTTAAAGCCTCAGATCATGTTTCTGCATGACTCAGAACTTACCAATGGCTTTCTCTCTCACTCAGGAAAAAGGCAGAATTCTTACTATGGCCTTCAAAGTCTTAAAATTATGCCCAGTTGGCTATAGTCTCCCTTCTACAACTCTTTTGCTTGCTCAGATTCAACTGCACTGGTCCCCTTCTGGGAGCGCACATTTTTGAAGCATGTTCTTCCCTCCAACCCTTTGCACTGGCTGTTCTCCTCGCCCAGAATGCTCTTCTCCACATGCCTTTATGGCTCCCCCCAACCCCTCACTTCCTCAGGTGTCTGCTCTGTGGGGTCATCTTATCAGAGAGGCTTTTCTGGGTTACCCCATGTAAAATTACAACCCCATTCCCACTCTGCACTTCCCATCTTGCATAATCTGCCTTCTTTCCCCACTAGCATTTACCATCTAAGAACATATACTTATTTATTTCCTATCTCTTTCCTCCTTCATTAGAATGTAACCTTCATGGACACTGTTTTGCTCACCACTGTATCTCCAATGCCCCAAATAGTACCTGGTCCAAGGCAGGCACTCAGCCACCAAAGAAAAGACTCATCTTTTAGTTCCTAGTAAATACAGTGTCCACAATAATGTATGAATTCATTATACTCTAATTTTTCCTTTACAGGAAATGCCCAAACATTCCTCAGTCCCAGCTGGAATCATTTGCCTGTGTTAAGGGCCGACAAAGGAAGCAACCCACAGCCTCCAGAACTCTTTCTGCTCCAACAACTAGAAGGAAGGTCCTGTTTCCTCTTTATAATTTTGCCTATTGCCAAGAAGGCTGAATTTGCAGTCTGATGGTAAAATCATCTCAGTCTCTCCCATGGCTAAACCCTTTGAAAATTGCACAGAAGAAGGCAAAGGGGACAGTCTTAACCTAAAGTGATTAGGGAGATAAGCAGACACTAGGGTTGATACACGCAATTAATTCTCTCTCAGATAGAACACGCTGTTATCCAACATGGAAGAAGGTAGTGACCTATGACACAGTCACCTAGAAATAATGGTCAATTTATTTAAATTTCCTATTCTCAGGAGATAGAAAAATAATGATCTAGTTGGTACCAAGTGAATTTCAGGTTTTGCAGGAAGGCTTTTTAATATAAAATTATTTGTAACTTGATATTTTGAATACTTCTCTCCCACACCAGGCAAATGACCACACCCAGGAACATACCCACACCCCTTTGGTTTCTTTCTTCTCATCAACCAGGGTAAAGAATGAATGGGGAAAAGCTAGAACATCAAAACAAATCATAATGTTCAATGTTTAGGCTAAGAGGTAGCAAAGACTGGTAACAGTTAATGGCAGGGAAATGTCCTCTCTGAACCTAATTTAACAAGGGGATTTGACTAAGACACCTCAGCTTCCCATGCTTATATTATAATTGCTGATGAGTTTGCACTCCATCTTGGTACACACTGAGGCACTGTAACCCAAAAAGACGCAAAGCACATCCAGTTCTGAGAGATCTTGAATTGTGCGATGATACCCGCATTTTTATGTTATTAGATCTACTCTTTAAATCCATTTCCTTTGCTTTTGTCACTGGCTTTGGGATCTGTGGCTTCTGAGTTGAGGCATAACATCTTCTCTGGGCCAAGCAATTCACCCATAAGAGTCTACTCATTTTCAGCCAGAGCTTCTAACAATTCTTACATACAGGAAGTGGGTAACAGTACCACCTGCTTCTGTTTCTGAGAACTAGGTATCAAGTTTCTCTCCACTAGTCTAAGGCATTGACTCAGAGGGGGAACTTTCTGGAATTTTCCTCTTTAAGATTTATAGAAAAAGCAAACAAAACTAAAATACCCTCCAAGTAGGACACATTCGAGCACTCCGTGTGTGTGCATAATCACTCCAATTTACTGACAGATGTAAAATCTGAAAGCAGGAACAAAGCATCCAGCAATTACCGTACACAATCTATTAGCTAGGGAACACTGTTCCTTTTTCGTAAAGGATGCTTGATGAAGTTAGCAGGTTATAATGAAATTTATGGGCTGACATTTAGATGGCTAAGTCTTTTGAAAACAGATCACTTAAAGGCAAAAAAAATGATTTCATAGTTTCATGGAGCATCAAGCCCTATGACCTGCCCCGGACTAGCTTCTTTAAAAAGTTACCCATTTCTTTCAGCTTACACACAGTTATTTAATAAATATCTGTGTGTCTGCTGATTCACTGGACTCTGTTTCATGGCCTGGGGTGAAGTGATGAACTAAAGCAAGACATGGCGCTCCTGGAGTCCCCAGTCTAAGTGGATGGCTAGCACCTTCTAGACTGGCTCTGGCGGCTTTAGGTGGCAGTGGTTTGCAGAGATGATGATATAATTCAGGACCAGAAGAATCAGAGTAAGACAGAAGAACACAGGAATGTTTGAGATATCTCTCTCTCCTGACACCTTTTCTGTCCATAATGAATTCCTGTGTTATGTGCTTCTACCAGAGAACTTACCCCTCCTTATTGTAGCTCTTGGATATCTTAGTGAAGTCCTCTTACCCAAATTTTTTTTCTGCTTGGAAGGCAAAGTTACATCTTGCTCATCTCCATCTTGTTTGGGTGGTCTCCCTAAACCTACCACATGGCTGACACGTCACAAATGTTAGTTGAATGAAAATCGTGAAGGTGGGAAGAAACAGTGGATCAGAACGGCGAGTCAAAGCTGAGGGAGACGCTGTAGACCAAAAGCACCTGAGAGTCAGGAACTGAAACCAGATGCTTCTGGGGATTCTAAGACACATCTCACGAAAAGACAGAGGATCCAGGAGAGCCAAGCCAAGCCTGTTTCTATTGACAGGGGTTCACCTGGACACATCCTCCTGGGGCAGGACTCAATCCTCAGAGTCTAATCTGGGGATAAAAGTTGGCTACTGAGTGTGACAATGTCCCACACTTGAGGATGTCACTGCAGTGTGCTTCTTCCTGTCACACAGCACTAAGGGAAGGTATGCACTAGCAGTAAATTAAATATAAAGGGAACCCTCCAGGCACTGGTTTAAAAACATTCTATCTATAAAATTTCAAAAATCTCATCATGTATCATCAGTATCCCCTTTCTAGGTAAAGACGCCTGGGCATAGGCTCAGATGTGGTACTTAACTGCTTAGAGTCATCTATTAATTTATGAAGTATTCCTTAGTGCCTATTATACACACACATTGCTAGGTCCTGAGGATACAAAAATGCATCAAAGCTAGTAAGTAGGGATTTAAATCTTGTCTGTGTGGCTCCAAAACCCATTCTTCCCACTATACCAAGGCTCCTTGGTAAAGAAAGCACTTTGGTAACTTAATAATTGACACTATTCCCACTTAGTGATGCTGTTTTTTCAGGGTCTCACCTTACTGGGGTTGGTGGCGGGGATTACAGCTGCAAAACTTTAATTGAAGGGGGAGCTTCCTCTTTCCTAAATAAAATATAAATACCCAATTTTTTCTTAATCTTACATCAAGTCAAAGTAGAATTTCAAGACCCAGGCTCATTCTTTCTGTCCTTACTCTACCCCCACCATTCACTACCACACTGCTGCCTCGAAGTCCTGCCTTTAAAAATTCTGAGTCCACTATATTCTATGAACAGGCTTAGAAAATGCAAGTGTCCTTCTGAAGCAAAATTAAGTCCTCGGAGTTCTTGACCAAACCAAAATCTAATGAAAACCCAATAAAATGAGAAGCACATGAGATGGGGTAATTCAATTTACTTACGCCTGATGGCTTGATTCCTTCTGTTACAGAGCGAAATTTATTCCGCATCCCTAAGATACAAAAAAAGTGCCATACTGCCTTTTTTTCCCCCCTCAGTACAGTAACGTCTGGCTCTGAATCTTTACCTACAATAATTCCAATCTCAGTCATGTTTAGGGGAAGTTTTCCCCTCTCCAGGGTTGTATAACAATCCCCAGAGATTTATTAGTTCATAAAATTTGGAACAAAGCAGTTGACCCTCAGCCCATCAAGACTGCTGCCAAGATGCCCATAGTCCAAGCCCGTGTGGTCCATTTGTTGGCAGAAACCCAATAGTTCTTTACCCTTCTTAGCCACAGAGACTGTGGACCCCAAGGTCTTGGTGCTTTGAGGATCAGCATCTTGATCTGGATCACCTTACCATTTCCTGGGTAGTGTATGAGCAGTGCTGAAGGTATCTGCCACCTATGATGGCCCTCCTTTGCCCTTCCCTCCAGCCTTTGAAGCAAGGCTAGGCCACGTTTGGCAACTTAGCCTCACCCTGTTGAAGCCTCAGGACCCACACCCTACTAGGGCCACTCAAATTTTCATCTCCAAGAGACTTTGGGCAACAAAAGTCCTCAAGGCAAAAAGAAGCCCCAGCTCTCAGGACACAAAGCCCAGCCCATCTTGGTGAGATAGAATAAAAGTGAATTTATTCTATTTTTTCCCTCCAATTTTTCTTACTTTTCCTACATCAACAGGAAAAAAAACAAACCTACCTCTGCTGCAGAGCAGTGGGGCTCAACCACATGTGAACATGAGAGTCAACTAGAACACTTTCAAAATATGCTGATACTGGGGCCCTACCCTGATGGGCATCTCCAGGGAAGGATGCTGGGTGCAGGTCTTCCCAGTGCACAGTGAGGATGAGGAACTCCTTTATCCACTCAGATCAGAGGTGCTAACCGTGGAAGTCAGAGGAGGCTGGCTGATGTTCTGATAAATGTTTGGAATCACAGGGGAAAACAAATGAGATCTGGATGTAATAAAAGGAAAATCCTGAGGGAAGATCAAGTATCCTCATTTCCTATTCTACTGTACTGTATTTTATCGTTGCTCTTTAGGGCCGCACCCATGGCATATGGAGGTTCCCTTAGGGGTCCAATCGGAGCTACAGCTGCCACTCCTACACCAGAGCCACATCAACGCCAGATCCGAGCCACGTCTGCAACCCATACCACAGCTCACGGCAACACCAGATCCTTAACCCACTGAGCGAGGCCAGGGATCAAACCTGCAACCTCATGGTTCCTAGTTGGATTCATTTCTGCTGTGCCATGGTGGGAACTCATCCATTTCCTTTTTAAATTTTTTTTTATTAAAGTATAGTTGATTTACAATGTTCCTTCAATTTCTGCTATACAGCAAAGTGATCCAGTCATACATATACACACGTTCTTTTTTTTTTTTCCATACCATCTTTCATCATGTTCTAACCCAAAAGGTTGGACGTAGATCTCTGTGCTGTAGAGCAGGACCTCATTGCTTATTCCTTCTAAATGTAATAGCTTGCATCTACCAACCTCAAACTCCCCATCCATACCACTCTCTCATTTTCTTTTAATCAAGGATCCAAAGGTTGGCCACGGTTGACCTGAGACACTACAATCGTCAAGGGCTGTCATCCACGGGCCCCTCATCAGATGTGCACCTCCAGAACATAGCCGGATTCCTTTCTGCTCTTTTTCTCTGGGCCTCTGTGATGCTGCCTCATGAGACTTCTTTTCCTGAGGATGGGGGACTGGGGAGACAATCTGTCAGCTGTAAATAAATCACCAGGAGAAACTCATCTCACAGACCTCTCCAAAACTAGGGACTCATAAAGTAACAAGAGTCTGCAAAGTTAAAACAGAAAACTAGAGCCAACCAACCAATATCGAATGTTTTCAATGTACCAGGCACTGGAGTTTCCACTGTGGCTCAGTGAAACAAACCCAACTAGTATCCATGAGGATGCAGGTTCGATCCCTGGCCTCGCTCAGTGGGTTAATGATCTGGTGTTGCTGTGAACTGTTGTGTAGGTCACAGATGAAGCTCAGATCCCATGTTGCTGTGGCTGTGGCATAGGCTGGCAGCTATAGCTCTGATTCAACCCCTAGCCTGGGAACTTCCATATGCTGTGGGTATGGGCCTAAAAAGCAAAAAAGTTTAAAAAAAAAATCAATGCACATGGCATTATCTGTGCCATGATACTTGGAGATCTTTGCTCTGCCTTCCCCAACCCGTTCCCAAAGCCCTCCTTGACGAGTGTGAACGACCTTCTGATAACTTCAGCAAAGAGCAAGTAAAACCATTTTGAATGAAAGACATTCTTTACATTCCCTAAAGAAACTGAAGGGCTCCATAGCCAGGAACAACCAAGCCTCAAAATGTGGAAGGGGGCTGTTCATAGCTGCTCAGCGGTCCATCCTGGAAGAGAATCAAGTTCTCTTCTCCCCTCCACAATAACACACTTCCTTCTCCACGGCAGGAGTCAGAATATCTAAACAATGCCCCAAATCTAAGAGAAATCCATCTTTTTCTCTGGCACATATTTTCAACTTGGAAATAGGGAAAGCAATTTCAGTCCTCTCTCCTTAAGGTGGGGAGTATTTATGGTTGGTGTCACAAAATGTTAAATAATTTCTGTGACTTAGAGGTAGATGCACTTTTTTTTTTCTTTGAATTTTTAAAAATTTTATTGGAATAGAATTGACTTACAAAGTTGTGTCAATTTCAAGTGTACAGCAAAGTGAATCAGTTATACAAACACCTGTTCCTTTTCAAATTCTTTTCCCATATAGGTTACTATGCAGTATTGAGTAAATTTCCCTGTGCTCTACAGTGGGTTCTTGTTACCCATTCATTTTATATTATATATCAATCCCAACCCCCTCATTTATCTTTATTTATTTTATTTATTTTTTTTTTTTTTTAGCTGCACCCATGGCATGCGGAGGTTCCCAGGCCAGGGATTCAACTCTCGCCACGGCAGTAACCAGAGGCACAGGAGGGACAACATCAGCTCCTTAACCCACCGAGCCACCAGGGAACGTCAAAGTAAATGTATTTCAAACAAACTTTTGCAATCACAGTTCATCTATAGGTGGCTACCCATGTGTTGAACACAAACAGAATTCCAGTCACTATAATATTTATGGTCCCAGAAATCAAGAACCTTTCCTTCAACAATTTTAGGCTATAAATTCTTGAGTCAACTTAGAATTAAGCATCAATAACCACTCCTTTTTATTTATTTGGCTTTTTAGAAACTGAGATGTGGGGGATTTAAAGTAATATATATATAATTACATATATATATATATAATTATTGTATTAGTTTCCTTTTATGTTAAACAGATCAACGATGCAGGAAAGCCCTTAATTTATCTTACAGTTGCAACTAACTGTAGTTCTTTTTTTTTTCTTTTTTTTTGCTATTTCTTGGGCCACTCCTGCGGCATATGGAGGTTCCCAGGCTAGGGGTCTAATCAGAGCTGTAGCCACCGGCCTACGCCAGAACCACAGCAATGTGGGATCCGAGCCGCGTCTGCAACCTACACCACAGCTCACGGCAACGCCGGATCGTTAACCCACTGAGCAAGGGCAGGGACCGAACCCACAACCTCATGGTTCCTAGTCGGATTCGCTAACCACTGCGCCACGACGGGAACTCCATAACTGTAGTTCTTATGACTAAAGCTATATAGAGCAGACCACACCAGCAAGTCAAAAGCCATCTCTCCTAGCAAAATGCTACCTGGTCACAACCTCACTCCTCCCTGTATTGGCATTATCAGGTTCTCCTACGCAAACTTACCTTCAAACCAAGATAAGGGGAGGAAAAATGATCTACACGGAATCACAGCATAGAGAAGAAACCCCTCAGCAGTCATTGGATCCAAGATTCTTGGGAGTTTGCCCATACAAATTGGGGGAAAAATTTATGGGCAAAGCACCAAAAGAGAATCTAAAAACCAACATGTAACTGTATCACTTTATTGTATAGCAGAAATGATCACATTGTGTATCAACTATCCTTCAATAAAACTTTTAAAATGACCCCCCCCAAAAAAAACCCCGAAAGATGTAATACTGTTCTGCACACTTCTCAATACTATTTGCACACTTCTCTTCCCAAATTCAAAACTTCCTATGTCACCTGCTTGCCTGCTCTGCCTACCCACATTTGGTGCCTGTTAACTAGTTAATCTTCTTGGCATTCTGTGAGATCAATTCTTTAGGCTTTAGTAGAGTTATTTAGCCTGGGGATTTCCAAGCAGAGAGGAAATCTGTTATTCATCTGCAAGGGTAAGAAGGATTGATATATGGAAGCTGGTAACCATCTTTTATCCACTGAGGTCAGAATGAGACAGGAGAGCCCCCCAAAAAAATATAGCAGAAAAGACTGAAATGAGATATGAGGAAGGAGTTACTGAAAGTGAGGGTTAAACACAACCATAAATTATCAAGATTGGATTACAGTTACAAACAGAACACACAACTATCTCCTGTGGGAGTGCTGAAAGTATCTTGTGATTGGAATCCTGTAAGAACACAACTCTGTGGAAATATCATTAAAAGAAGATTACTTTTGGTCAATTTACCCAATTTTAGTATCTTGATACTCATGCACTAGGGGATGAGAGCTCTGTGAATGCATAAACTGTGTTTAATTCTCCCTCTACTCTGGTTAGCCTGGCATTATGTACAAATAAATAGGCAATAAAGTATTTTTGCTGCTCTTTGTTTAACAAGGTAGCCATTTTGCCTAATACTTTTGTCTAGAACCAACATCCAGAGACCAGGATTCCTAAGATCTGTCCCTTGTGACCATGTGACAAAGACCCATCCATTTATTCAATGACCTGTGATATTATCTCTGCTCTCATAGTCAATGGCTTCCACTTTAGGTCACCAGGAAACTTCAATTTGTCATAGCTGGGGGATCATTTTTGACTTTGTCTTTCTTGACCTATCTATGTGGCCATAGTGCAAATCTCTCCATTTGTCCTGGAAACATCTCTTTTGGCTTCGAAGGCAATAACAGGACTCTCCCAGCGCCTTCTCATCCACTCACCTCTCATTCAGCCTCTCCCACATTTTGAGAGTTGAGAGTTTTTTCAGGCTCTGGCCTCAGGCCTCTGCTCTGCTCATACTATTTACCAAGTAACTCCATTCAAGTCACTGGTGTCAACTCACATTTCCCACACTCACAACTCTCCCATCTCACCTGTCCATGTCCAGGCCCCTGTATTAGAATGGAAGCCATGGTCATGTCCACTTGGATGTCCCTGACACACCACAAGCTAATTTATCCAAAACATCTCATCAGCCCTCCTTTCCCAGACTTGTTCCTTCTTGGTGCCATACACTCCCTATATGGGCAGTGGGTACCATCATTCACCCACACACCCCTGGCAGGAGCCTAGAAGTTACTCACAGGTCCTCTCTCTCACATCCAGTTAGAATTTCCTTTCCTTCTCCCCTTCTCTCCATTGTCATGGCTCCTGCCTTGGTTTAGGCCCCTAGAGTCACCACAACATTCCTTATTAAGCTTGGCCTTCCGTTTCACTCCTCCCCATCAACCCTCCATGCTCCTTGACACAGTGACATCCCCCAGAAGGCAAATCCAAGCAGCTCACTCAATGGCTTAAAGCTCTCCAGCGGTTTCCCTATAACTTCAGATTCCTCCTCCTCACCTGCCTCCTGCCTTCTCCTCCCACAGCCTCAGCTCCACCCCTTGCCTACTAACCCTCACTCAAAGGCTAAATGTCAGGGCTTTGGACCTACTCCAGAAATGCCATTCTTTCTCCTCACTTGAGCCTTTGCACACGTTGTTCTTTTGACCTAGAAGCCCTGTCTCCATCACACTCCCTGCTTTCTGTTTTTTTTTTTTTTTTTTTCTTTTCAGGGCGGCAACTGCAGCATATGGAAGTTCCCAGGCTAGGGGTGGAATCAGAGCTAGAGCTGCCAGCTTACGCCACAGCAACTCAGGATCTGAGCAACATCTGCAAACTATACCACAGCTCATGGCAACGCCAGATCCTTAACCCACTGAGTTAGGCCAGGGATCAAACCCCCATCCTCATGGGTACTAGTCAGGCTCATTACCGCTGAGCCACAATGGGAACTCCTCCCTGTTTTCTAAAACTTATCATACACTTCATCCAATCTGGAAAGGTCCACCACGGTGTTTCCATAGTACTCCCTGTATACCTCTAGCATTGCTTTTTTCTTTTTTCTATTTAGGGCATAGGGCATATGAAAGTTCCCAGGCTAGGAGTCAAATAAGAACTGCAGATGTATCTGATGCCATAGTTACAGCAACACCCGATCTGAGTCACATCTGAGACCTATACTGCAGCTTACGGTAATGCTGACCAGGGCAGCGACTGAACCTACATCTTCATGGATACTAGTCAGGTCCTTAACCTGCTGAGCCACAATGGGAACTCCTGGCATTGCATTTATTACCTTGTACCCTAACTGCAGTTTTGCCTGCCTTCTATTAGATCCCTGAAGATGAGAACTGTGAACTGATCTGTGAGCCTAGAACAAGGCCTTGCCCAGAGGAGGTGCCCAGTAAATGCCTAATGCATGAATGATGACTTTGGCTGGCCCGCGGTCTTAAACTCAGCCTGTTATACCAATACACCAAGGTTTAATACTAGTTTTTATTTGTTAAACTGGGCCACTGGACAGCAAAGGGGTGAAAAGAAAAAGCCAATGTCCCATGCAATACAGCAGCAGGCTGGTTTAAGCAGTCTTCCAAGCAAATACCTCAACCACCCTCTACTTTGGTTTGACAGTGCTTGGCAACAGCGTTAATTCTGGTTTCTTAGCCTTCAAGTCTTCTCTTGGCTGGGAGCTCCCTGATGTCTGGAGTTGTGTTTTTCGGTCCTCCCGGATCATCACAGAACTTTGCCAAGGGAACCCACCACCTCAGAAAGAACTGAAGGAACAGACCAGAGGATGTCCTTCCAGCCTTAAGCTGCATTTCCATTACATCTGTTCAAATTTGGAGCATTGCCAATTTTCAGAGGCAATTTCATCCCCCAAGCCTCAGCCTGACCAGTATCCAGCAACTCCTAGTTAAACATGAGTCCATTGCTTACCTTTGGATCATCAGAAGAAGCCCAAAGGAATGGAAACATTTTATCTAATTCCAGCTGCCACACCAACTGAGTCAAAAGGTGATTCATTGTGCATTTGGGTTCCTTTAGTGTGTGCGTTAACCCTATGTTTGCCCCTTTGAAACTAATACTTTTTTTAGAAACAATATCCTCATTGTTCTCTTTTGATTTAAAAAAAGTCATAACTGTGTTGTTGACTGTTGTAGAAACAAAGATAATGCAATACTACCTGTCTGCTTATTTTCCAAGTATAGCAAGTAGGCGGTATAATGGCAGAGTCAACATTTGCATGCAGATGTACACTTTTAGAGAGGCTAAACACTTTATACCATACCAGTTGGTCCTTTTTGAATTAAACCTGCAGAACTGTCACATGTCTCTCTTAAGACTTCTGCTTTTTTTATGGACAAGTAACTAATACCTAGGACTTTCTCATCAGGCAATCATGGAAACAGATGTTCTCTCTTTCTACCACATGCAATGCCAGACTTTTATGATGCGTCGGCCCTAGGGGACAAATATCTAGGAATCCCCAAACAGTTAAAGGTAACCACTAGCAAAGCCAGAAAAAGCTTGTGGAATCCGCCACATCTGGGCCAGGCTAAGAGGTAAATGAATACAAAAGGGTGAAAAGCCTTCTAAATAGTAGCGATTACAATTTATTTTTTCACAAATCTTGCTTTAAGATGGCACTTAACCTTCTCAACTTTCTTCCATTTCCATTGACGAGTGTTTTAATAAAGGTCTCAGTGTATTTAGAACTTAGAGGTACCACTTGTTGCTTCGCTATATACATTGTTTGAAGCTATGAGCTCTAATTCCAGTTGCTGCTCCTAAGAAGAAAATCCTTGTTTCAACAGTAGCAAACCTCACTGGAGTCTTTGAAGACAGGGAAAAAGACAGAGCCTGAGTGCCATGGGTCTTGCCACTTTTTTATCTGACAAGTTACACATTCAGAGAGAGAGAAAACCTCCACTGGCAGTAACAGATTGCTGTAGGTTTTTATGTAATTATGGTTAAAGCGTTAAGATGTTTTTTCAAGTCTGTCTTGCACATTGATTGATTTTGCTACTTCAATTTTCATATAAAATCCATTACAGCAGAGTGGTGAAGAGTACCAGGCTCTGAAATCAGACTGGTTGGGGGCTAGACATCTGACCTCTGAATCTAGCCATGTGGCCTTTGGCAAATGTTATTACCTTCTTACCTCAAACTTTTTGGTTGTGAAATGGGAGTAATAAATAATTTCTTCATGTATCATTTGAAATAAGTGGGGAAATATAAAACCCCTCAGATTATACTTGCACATAACACACACTCAAGAGATCATGGTATTATGTTAACATTACTATCATATTTTAAGAAGCCCTTTAAGAATAAACAACGTTCAATAGCCTATGTCTCCTTATAACAACAGAATAGTTTGATCTTCACAGACATATTGTTGATGTCTCCAAAGTTACAACCACGGTTTAGAAGAGAAACTAGGCTGATGTGGGGTTTGGGGTTGCTTTTTGACAATGGAAATGCCAATTTATTTGGGCTCCACCCACTACGCATGAAAGTTCCCAGGCCAGGGAACAAATCTGAGCCATAGATGCAACCTACTCCACAATTGCAGCAACACAGGATCCTTAACCCGCCATGCCACAGAAGGAACTCCCTGAGATGCTACTTTGAACCCAAACATAAGATCCCCCAATAGATTACTGACCCAAAACCACAATAACTGTCCTGCTTTTATAAGTTGTCAGTTCAATGAAAAACGTCTTAATTCTGTCCTGCACTGAACTGTCAGCACTCGGGTTGGTCACCAGGACTGACCAAACAGCCAGTGATGCCTGCCCTGGACCCCACAACCAAGCTTGCCTGTCCACTCCCAATACAGCTTGGCTCTTTCCCATTCTTTGAAACCAGTTCCATTTCTGGGAACAAGACAATAAACATGCCCTGTGGCCCAAATAGTTCTGCCCCATTCTCATGGTCTAGTTGCTTGCGGGACCAAGAGGCCTTTTCCTGTCCTTCAACCAGACTTCCATTGCCCTAGACAGTTTGATTAAGTCTGTGACATTGGATTTAACAGAAGAAGCATCAAAATGAAATTCCCAAGTCTCCAGGTTGAGGGCTGATTAGATTACTCACTCGCCGCATGGCTTTGGATAAGTCCTTACTTCTATGAGCCTCATTTACAAAATAAATCTAATAATGCCCAAGTCAGAGACAATAGTGAGAAGTGACATTATCATGCATGTAAATACATTCTACAAATGGGGAAACAATACAATCATAACAAATATTAGGGACCCAAATTCTTAGGCTTCAATTTTATTATTAGTTTCCCAATTGTCCTGGGGCCATCTCGTCCTTGCTAAATAACCCCCGACCCCCTCCCTGGGCTTGACCTCAGGTCTCTAAATTTTCTGGGTTCTCTTTCATCTAGCCAAAAATTCTGTCATCTGCAGCTGCAGATGTCACAGAGGCATTCATAATCCTGGAGTTACTGGAATCTGCTTGTCTGCCTCACTAATATGATTGTACATTTTTTTTCCCATTTTTCTTGTTTTATTTTGGTTTTTTGGTTTTTTGATTCGGGCTCCTCCTTCCTGACAATCCTGATAACTTCTAGCAGAGTTCTGCAGCTAGATACTCTACCAGGCAAATGAGAAATCTTATTATCCTGAAAGGTATGAGGGTGAAAAGGGGAGAGACCAGGGCACAGGATTGGATGGGGGTAATGACTGAAAGCCCTTGACTATAGTCTAGAGAAAAGAAGAAGAAAGCCACCATTGACTGAGTGCCTGTCATGCACTGGTTCTGTGCTAAGCACTTTGTAAACAATGCTTCATCAGTCCTGACGATAACCTCATATACATTGCACAGATGAGAAAACGAATAAGCTCAGAGTACATGTCATTTACCCAAAGCCACACAGCAGAAGAGATGAAATGAGAATCCAGATCTGCTAGGGAGTTTGGGGAAGGAGAGAAATGGGAGAGGTAGATCAAGATGGACAAAATTCCAGTTGCAAAATAAATGAGTCATGGGTATGAAATGTACAGAGGGAGAATTTTTTTTTAAAAAAAGAAGAAGAAAAAGAGGTATAATCCAGGTCTGCAGTAAAGGATCACGGGAAAAGTCACCTCATCCTTCTGTTGCCTCTGCCAACACTGGGTTGCCTCAGCCAGCTCAAGGAGTCTCCAGTAAGACCAAAATTCATGCCATCTCCACTTCTTTCAGAGATCACTGCAAAGCTTAGAAGGGCTGGGAAGAGACACTGGAACTTGTGAGCTGGAAAGTCACTAGGTATGCCTCCCACTTTGGAGCATCTGGAAGAGGAGACACATGGTCCTGCTATTTCCTGTGGTCCAGAACACGTATTTGGGAAGGCTTTTCTTTCCTGGCATCTACACGTGCATGTGAACTGGGCATGACCAAAATCTGTTTACCTGATGGGAAGATCAGGGAGCCAGGGCTGATGCTTGTGCAAAAATAAGCATTCTGCAAGCGCTGCAGTCTAAACAAAGGCTACGTGTATCATCCAGAGGCTGACACTATATTTAAACAAATGAACACAAAAGGAGGGGGGGTTCTCCTGTGGTACAGTAGGTTAAGGATTCAGTGTTGTCATTATAGCAGCTTGGGTCACTGCTGTAGTGCAGGTTTGATCCAGGGAACTTCTGCATGATGTGACCGTGGCCCAAGGTCTACCTGATAATAGAGAGTGTCACTCTGATCCAAAGGTCTCACCTTAGAACTCTGGGATCTGTAAACTGCTGTGCAGAAACATTTGAATTGAGATGAAGGCAAGAGATGATGCCTTTGTGGCATGCAAAGCTCCAACACGCGGCTTGGGGCTTGGCGGCACGCGGTCCCTCCCCCTCTCCTCCTGGCCTGAGGAATCAATTACTTGTTATAAACTCACAATCAGGCTCTTGTTTCCCAAATCAAGTACAGCCAACAGACTGAAGAGCTAATTAGTTAGCTGGGTAGGTTTTTGTGAGCATAGAAGGGCACTGGAGAATCTCAGACTCATCAGATGCATGGGTCCCCGACCCCTGCTGGGTGAAGCCAGGTGGGCGAGTGATGCTCTGAGTATTCTTCCATGTGAAGGGTGGTGCTGCTACAGAGTCCAGGGAACTAGCGCCCTGCTGCTGCCTTATCTCCTCTCTAGGCTTCAATGCTTCAGTCACAGGAAGGCAGGGCAAAGGGGGTTGAAATGGGTGAGAGAACCCCTGATACTTTGGTCTCCAATAGCGAAAGACAGGACTGCCCATAAACAAAAATTCAGAACACGTTCACGTTTTGTTTGGGTTATTCTCCCGCTTCATCCAGACTCTTCCCCTTCCTGGACTGCCGTTTGTCCCTCTCCTTCTAAAATCTCAGTGTCTTCATGCTTCCCTCCGGCTAAATACCTTTCTTTCTCACCAATACAGGCTCCCAAGTCTTTAGAGCCAAGAGATCCATGCTTCAAAGTTCCTGACCTCCTACACATACTCTCAAAACTTCCAGCTCGTGATATGATCATAAAAAGTGATCTGATTAAACTTTAGGGAGCTGTCAGGATTTTTCCAGATTCCATTATGGCATTTGTGTTATTTTTATAGGCAGTATGGGACTACACATGGCACTGTTACATTTTCAAATTTGTTACTGAGAACACAAATGTATTTCGGTAACGTGCTCAATATCCTGCCCTCCCACTACAACATGCTGCAGACAGGCTCTTGGATGGACTCTGGGGATCCCCACTGTTCTGTGGTTCACACCCTGTGTAATCCCCGGCCCTCTGAGTGTGGCTAGAGCTGGTGACTTCCTTCGAATAAAAAGGATGCAGCTAGTGGTGTATTGAGATTGGCAGCAGCTCTGTAGCACCAAGACACAGATTTAATCCCCAGTCCAGCAGAGTAGGTTACAAAGAAATTGCTGCAGCTGCAGCATAGGTCACAACTGCGGCTTGGATCTGGTCCCTGGCCCAGGAAATCCATATGCCTCAGGGCAGCCAAAAAAAAAAAAAAAAAGATGCAGCTAAATAGTGTGATGTCATTTCCAAGATTAACTTATAAAGAGACCATGGCTTCCATGTTATGGGTCCTTGCTTGCTCTCTCTGGTGGATGGCAGCTGCCCTGTGGAGAGGTCCATGTGGTCGGGAACTGCTATCTCTGGCCAACGGCCAGCAAGGATCAGAAGCTTCTAACAGCCAGGTGAGTCACACTGGAGGTATATCCTTCCCCGGTAGAACATGGACATGGCTAAAGTCTGTGAGACACTCCAAACCAGAGGACTCAGCTAAGCCACCTCCAGACCTCAGACCCACAAAAACTGAGAGACGGTAAATGTCTGATGGTTGAAGTTGCTAAGTTTGGGAGTAACCTGTTATGCAGCAACAGATAATTAATACCTCTGTAGATCAGATCTTCTGATCACGGAAACTCTCCCCAGGACATTCTTCTCAGACAACTTGTGTCACAAATACCTGACATTTGTACCTCACTTCTCTTTCTGAACCTGAGGACGGTGCAAATAATCAGTTACCACATTCTCTCCCCGAACAACAGGCAGCCACTTACAATTGATTGGAACAGACCACCAAGATAAAGCCATTTGTCCTCAGGAGCTGACTGCATGAGCAGAGAGCCATCACCTGTCATCCTCTGTCACCTAATGAGGCCCAGAATCTGCTTCCCATGGCCTTGGTTCCCTCACTCTTTGATTTTTTTTTTTAGGAGGCCAACTACACTGAAACAGAAAGCACTGATTTCCAGATAAATTTCACCTTTGCTTTGTCAACATCTGGGGAAACTCCTATCCGTGGTTGGTATTTTATATGCATTTCCTTACTTCATTATGGCTCAGTCACTTTCATATCTCACTTTTAAGGTTTTTTTTTTTCTTTGTTTCCTTCTTTAGAAATAGCTGTCCACTTCTCTAGCAAGTCTCTGAAAAGTCTCCCCTCATCAGGGTGTCTTAAAACCCACAAAGAAACATGAATAAAGGGTTGACATCCTTAAGACTTTCAAGGTTCTTTCCCTGATCAACAAGGGCACCTTTTCATTGATAGACTGGGTTGCTTCAGAGTCTTACCTACTCTTAGTTTTAGTTAAACATGATTTGCATCTAGAAAAGCAGCAGGAGAACAAGCCATCATGGTGCTCAAACCTTTCTTTCTAAATGAGATATGTCAAGATGGGGAGCTGCATTCTCTTCTGCTTAGCAGGTGGACAGATTCTGCTTCTCCAACAGGGGCTTCTCATGGTCAGAAGCCCCTCAGGGAAAGACTTAGCCACCCCCAAGGCACCCCCTTAGCAGGTGGACAGATTCTGCTTCTCCAACAGGGGCTTCTCATGGTCAGAAGCCCCTCAGGGAAAGACTTAGCCACCCCCAAGACAAGGTGGGCAGTGGGAACCTGAGACCAGCTTAGTACATGATTCAACCTCCCCAGGACCAACTTTCTGCTATTTAATTTACTGTAGAAGAATCCAAGTTGAAGCTATAGTAAAGGACTATTTTATAGACATTAAATTAGTAACTTTTAAAAATAATGTGTTTTTATTAATCTTCTAGCTCTGCTATTTTCTGCTTTGGAGATGTGGGCAAATTATTCAATTCAACGAGCCTCTACTTCCACATGCTCGAATTCAGATTTTATAGCGTCTCACACATGGTGAGTGCACGCCAAATGCTACTTATTGTGATTATCATCTACTGAACCAAATGACCAACAAAAAGCTGTGATCTAAGCTTGAACAACAGAACTTTCTGTGATGATGAAGTGTTCTACAATCTGTGCTATTCAGTATGATAAGCACTAGCCACTGGTGGCGACCGAACACTTGTAATATAGTCAGCATAACTGAGAAACTGGATTTTACATTTTATTTTAGTTTATTCACATTGAAAGAGCTACATAGGGCCAGAGGCTACTCTACTGGACAATGCAGCTTTTGAGGAATATCTTATTTTCGAAGCAGCCTTCCAATCTCACATCCTTCCCCAGGGAGCAAAAGCAGATTGCCTGCACTGACCAGAGAGCACTGCAAAACATCACCTTGACCTCTTAAAGCATCCAAGAGTGTACTGCTGGTTATAGGAGAGCACTCTGTGAATGGGCATGGGTTGGAAAGGGAAGCCCTTTTAGGCAAAGAGTGCATCTGACCTACTGTTTTGTTTTTGTTTTTGTCTTTTCTAGGGCCGCGCCCACGGCACATGGAGGTTCCCAGGCTAGGGGTCCAATCGGAGCTGTGGCCACTGGTCTACACCACAGCAACAGCAACATGGGATCTGAGCCATGTCTGCGACCTACACCACAGCTCACGGCAACGCCAGATCCTTAACCCACTGAGCGAGGCAAGGGATTGAACCTGCAACCTCATGGTTCCTAGTCAGATTTGTTAACCACTGAGCCACGATGGGAACTCCTGACCTACTATTAACAGACTATGCAGTTCCATTGTTGTGAGCAATACTGGGCATCTTGTACCCAGTTATCATCATTAGCATCTAGTCACCCTAATGGCTGCTGGCTGGCTGAAGTCAGAAGACTCTCTGTGTAAAGCTAATGAGAGCCTGGGAATTTAGAGTAATAAATACTACATGCTAAGCAATGAACAAAAGGGTTACTGTTATCAACACTCCGTGACATAGAAGCTGCCTTTCAGCTAATATTAACACCTGTACATGTCTCACCTTATTGATCAAGCACTTATTATAAGCCAGGCTAACCACTAGAATACAAAGCTGAACACAGCTCTTCTCACTCTAATCCAAGTCAGAGAAGCAAGTGAAGAACCGTGATGTAGGATGAGAAGTACAATATGGTGGCATAAACCATATGTAATCCACTGCCTGTGTTGGAGACAGAGCAGAAAAGCCTTCTCAGAACAGGAAGCAGTCGAGCAGGGTTTGAAGGCATCACAGAACTTGCCTTCATTGAAGTGTATAAGAGAAGGAAGGGTGCTCCTGGCAGAGAAGAAGTGTGTGCAGAGTCTGGTGCCTTTGAGAAGCATCCATTCAAGACCCTCAGGGGGCAGCTCTGGGAAGAATACGGAAAAGTAAGTGGGGTCAGAACATAACAGGCTCTCCTAAGGAGTGCTGATTCGCTCTTAGAAAATGGGAAACCACTGAAGGATATAAAATAGCATAGTAATGGGATTTGTGTAAATCACTCTGATCTGTGGGAGATGGACTGGAGGGAGGGTGAGCAGGGGATTAGTTAGAAGACCCAGCTCATGCTGGAGAGAGAGTGGGATGTGTCTGGAGGGGAAGGAGCAGAGATGGGGAATCCGCAGTGGTTAACAATGGTTCTTTTTCTAAAACAAAGGATGGAAGTTTCCACACCAGAATCAGTTTTGTAGGAAGAGGAGTTTTACAAAATTGAAATACTGCTATGGACTTAACTGTCTTTTTCCCAATTCACACGCTGAAGTCCTGACCTCAGGACCTCAGAATTTGACGGCATTTAGAGATGGGCTTTTAAAGAGGTGATGAAGGTTAAACATGGTCATTAGGCTGGTTCTCGATCCAGTGTGACTGGTCTCCTCAAAAGAAGAGGAGATCAGGATGCATGCACAGAGGAAGCCCAGGTGATGACCTTGGATAAAAAGAACCATTTGTGAGCCAAGGAGAGAGGGCTCAGAAGACACCCAGCCAGCTGACACCCCAGTCTCAGACTTGGACTCCAGAATTGTAAGAAAATAAATTTCTTTTTTGTTTTCATTCTTTTTTTCTTTCTTTTTTTTTTTTTTTTTTTTTTTTTTTTGTCCTTTTGCCTTTTCTTGAGCCGCTTCCACGGCATATGGAGGTTCCCAGGCTAGGGGTCTAGTTGGAGCTGTAGCCACTGGCCTGTGCCAGAACCACAGCAATGCGGGACCTGAGCCGCGTCTGTGACCCACACCACAGCTCACAGCAAAGCCAGATCCTTAATCCACTGAGCAAGGCCAGGGAATGAACCCACAACCTCATGGTTCTTAGTCAGATTCGTTAACCACTGCACCATGACGGGAACTCCATTTCTTTTCTTTTTCGGCTTTTTATGGCCACACTTGTGGCATATGTAAGTTCCCAGGCTAAAGGCTGAATCAGAGCTGCAACTGTCAGCCTACACCACAGACACAGCCACGCGGGATCTGAACCACATCTGTGATCTACACCACAGTTCACGGCAATGCCAGATGCTTAACCCACTGAGTGAGGCCAGGGATCAAATCTGCATCCTCATGGATACTAGCTGGGCTCTTAACCCACTGAGCCACACTGGAACTCCCATAAATTTCTTTTTTTTTTTTTTTGTCTTTTGTTGTTGTTGTTGTTGCTATTTCTTGGGCCGCTCCCACGGCATATGGAGGTTCCCAGGCTAAGGGTCGAATCAGAGCTGCAGCCACCGGCCTACACCAGAGCCACAGCAACTCGGGATCCGAGCCGCGTCTGCAACCTACACCACCGCTCACGGCAACACCGGATCGTTAACCCACTGAGCAAGGCCAGGGACCGAACCTGCAACCTCATGGTTCCTAGTCGGATTCGTTAACCGCTGCGCCATGAAGGTAACTCCAGAGGGGTGGGAATATTCTTAAGAAGTTGGACTCAGGACCCTGGACCCTGAAGCCATTCCTGAGAGTTCATGTAAAGGTTTAAGGGAAGCAAGTCTCCTACTCAGGTGCTCAGAGTCCCAGGACCTTTAGGACCTTAAAGTTTATCTTCATTGTATAACTTAAAAGCACTTCTACTGTTATTTACAACAGTATAAAAATTACATCAATCTTCCTCTTTGGCTATAAAATGTACAATTCAGTATCCCAGTACAAAATAAAGACCGATTCAGTTGATTCTTTTTTTTTTTTAGAAATACATTTTATAATATCAAAGTTTAATTTACCAAATATATGTAATATCCATAAGTTTATATGCAACTATATTCTTAACTTTCATCAAAATATGATTTCTTCCCTTGAATTTCTTGAGTCTCAAAGGGTTTTCATGTACATATATATGCGTGTGTACTTGTGGCAAAGTGAGATAAAGAGACAGGAACTGACTTTCACGTTTGAGACTGGAAAACTGAGAGGCAGCTTCTCTGCAACTTGATGCTATTTAGTAAACCTGAGGCCTACCATGCGTCTGCCACATTCCCCAGAGGGGATGTCAATCAGGAAAAGTAAGAGGTATTTCTTCACTTAGATGGCTAAGAGGCATTTCAGTGTGATGCTACCCCAAACAGATATTTTAATCTCCCCTCGTCCCTTCCTCAACCCTGCAAATACCACCATTTATTCAACTTCAAACTTCAGCTTCATTCTTGGTCCCACCTCTCCCTAGCCTCCAATATCCAATCCCTTGCTACTCCCATCACCTCCAAAACATAGCCCAGCTTCTCAGCACTCTCACTGCTGACTCTCTAGCCCAGGATCTCACCATCTCTGCTCTGGCCACTGCTGAAGCATCTTAGAACAACTTCTGCTTCATTCTCCCCTCCACCCTGATGGGTCAATTTAGCAGTCAAATGCAATCTTTAAAAAACTTAAGATCCCACTCCTCTGCTATAAATTTTCAGTAGTGTCCTATTTTTCTTAAGATAAATCCAAATGCCTCATCGTGCCCTCCAAGGCCTGGCGGGAGATGCCCAGGGTCTTCATCTCTCCCTCCACTGCCATATGATGTCCCTCCTGGTCACTGGGACCCATTCACACTGGCCTTACTTCAGTCCTAGAATGTGACAAGCCCCTTCCCTTTCAGAGCTTGTGAACTTCTTGCCATTCTCGCACCTGCCATCTTTTGGGTGTGATGCTCACCCAGCACTTAGAATGTGATGCTGAGATAGCCCTTGCCCTCTCCCATACCGCTGTTAATATTAGCCCTTGCCCTCTCCCACACCACTATTAATATATCAGAGCACCTGCTACAATCTGTATTTATTCCCATGCTTTCTCCCTTGCCTCCTCCCCACCAGACTGTAAGTCATGCCCCCTCCACCCCCACCTCTCCAGGGCAGGAAGGCTCTGCCTCCACCACTGTACCACATGCATGGCTAATGCTTGGTAAACAGCCACCAAATGAGCAAGAGCCTCAAGGAGGGATGGTGGCAATCTCCCATGAACCCAGCATAGGGAGGCGCTGTTTCCTAACTGCTCTGCAGTTGATGTCAGCAAAATAAATACTTTGAAACCTTCTATTTTTCAGAAAGCAAATTAAAATGCAAATCAGCTTAATTGGAGGCACTGCTGCTAAGAAAACTTCCGGCTCTAACAAGCTTCCCGCTCACAGAACTGAATAATTAGTGTCACTTACCTGTCTAGACCAAGTCTGTGATAGCCTCCCAGTCCCAGCTTTGAGTATGGACCATGCTATGAGCACTAGCAGGCTATGACACAAAGCAAAATCCCTCCAGAATTGTATTATTGTGGGTTCCAACCTGGTTTCCTGAACTGAAATTTTTATTTTATTATTTTATTTATTTATTTATTTATTTTTTGCTTTTTAGGGCCACACCCATGGCACATGGAAGCTCCTAGGCTAGGGGGTTGGAGCTACAGCTGCTGCCTATGCCACAGCCACATGAACACATAAGCCACATCTGTGACCTGTACCACAGCTCACGGCAACGCCAGATCCTTAACCCACTGACCACTGAGTGAGGCCAGGGATCCAACACACAACCTCATGATTCCTAGTCGGATTCATTTTCTCTGCACCACAATGGGAACTCCTGGACTAAAACTTTTAATTTCAAAGAACTGCTGGAGTTCCCACTATGGTGCAATGGTTCAGTGGGTTAAGAATTCAACAGCAGTGGCTTGGGTTGGTGTGGAGACAGTATGTTAAAGGCTTCCACATTGCCACAGCTGTGGTGTAGGTAGCAGCTAGGGCTCAGATTCAATCCCTGGCCCAGGAACTTCCATATGCCATGGATGGGGCCATAGGAAAAAAAATTTAAAAAGAAAAAAAGAATCTCTATCCACAAAGCCCTCAAATTCATTTCAGGCACATGGGGCACCTTGCAATTATCACCCCAATATAACCTACATGATATGAGAGAACTCGACTTCATGCTACAACTGCCTCTCCAGTAGCTGTGCTACACTGGGTAGAACAGATTTTCAGACTCTCTTACACAGAACCCCAGATGAACTGTCAACATGTAGGCTGAAGTCACCAAAGATAGCAGGAGCTGGATGAAGGCAGAAAACAAGAGGGAATTGTAAAGAGAAATGTGACAAAGAGCACCCCACCACCATGGCAAGTATCTGTGGCATAGCCCAAGAATTCCTGAATGCACGAGCAAGGTGGGCATGTTAACTGTGTCTGCTCCATCTCTTTCAGACCCTGGGGTCCCTGTGTCATGTAAAACAATAGAGGGCATGACAACCTGACAGTTGCTATTCTGAGCAGCATCACAAGCTTCTTTACCATCTTCAGTAAGCAGCACTTTTGATAGGATATTGTTTTGTTATTAGGAGCTGTCCACTAATTTCTCAGGGAAAATAATGAATGCATCTCTTTTTAAATAGATTATAAACTTTTGTTTTATGAAACAGCCTCTACTGAGCATAATTTAGCCTACCGTTAATCATTTAGGCTCATTGTAATCAAGTTAAATAATGATGCTGTGGCCTTACTGTGTCTGGTGGCCTATCTGAACAGCCCCAGGCCATTGCCCTTTGCTTGTTCCTGATGTGCAGGGTTTGGTTCCTCTTCTAGCTATCAACGAGGAATGATGAGCAGTTTATGCAGTTCCTAATTCCCTCCTTTCTCCCACTTTCTACTGTGCTCAGATCTGGGAATCCTAACTAGCAAAACATTAGAACTACCTAACTTGAGAACAAATGCCCTTTGTTTATGGTCCTTTTTGGCGAGTGAAAACAGACACTTAGTGTTTTGGCTTTGTGACATCTATTTTGGCTGCTCAGAAGCTCTGCTTGTTATTAGATCACCAATTACATTGTAAATGTTTACAGATACTGAATAAGTGACCTCCAAATAAAAGAAGCCCTGCCTTGGTGGAAATTTCCTTCTAAAATCTATTTGGCTTAAGAAAAGGTAATAAAAGGTGACATTTCCATGCCATGTGCAATCTGCTGATATACTCAGGTAGCTATAACCCGAAATGCTAATTGTCTTTGTTATCAGCATCACCACTATTGAATGTCACTTCTTTGCAAACTCACTCTTCTATTTAGTTTCGCCAGAAGCATCACAAAAGACCATTTCACACTCAAACTCTCAAATTGATTTCTTTGCAACTTTGAAAAGAATTTTAGATGCAAAACATGAGAGTACTAAATATATCTAAGTTTTAAAACTACCTAATATTAAGCAAAATAAACCAAAAAAAATGAACATAAATGCTCAAAGGTAAATTGTACGTACATTTCTTACTTGGTTCCAGGAGAATGTAAAAATGAAATGACATGAAAGAATACAATTAATTCGTGGTGGAAATGCCAACTGCTTGGCTGAATATTGTTTTCAGAACCATCTTTTAGTGACATTTCCATTCTTGAATGGAAAAAAAGGTAATTTAAGGTAATGACTACTTTATCATTATAGTCAATTTCAAATACAAATGCAGAGGACAGGTAATACCAAATTGAGAAATTACTTCTTGTTATTGTTGGAACACACTCAAAAGTCACTCTCTGACACCAACATCAGTTTCTAACTTTGCTTTCTCTCTAATTTCAACCTACAGTCAAAAGCCTGTGTCTATGAATTTGGCAAAGTTGCAGACTACAAAATTAATAAACAGAAATCAATTGCTTTCTTTATACTAACAATGAAAGACCAGAAAGAGAAATCAGAGAAACCGTCCCATTTACAATTACATCAAAAGTAACAAAATGCCTAGGAATAAACCTACTTAAAGAAACAAAAGACCTATACTCTAAAAACTATAAAACATTGATGAAAGAAATCAAAGATGACACAGATGGAAAGAAATACTGTGCTCTTAGATTGGAAGAGTCAATACTGTCAAAATGACTATACTACCCAAGGCAATCTACAGATTCAATGCCATCCCTATCAAATTGCCAAAGACATTCTTCACAGATCTAGAAAAAAATATTTTAAAATTTGTATGGAAGCACAAGAGACCCTGATTAGCCAAAACAATATTGAAAAAGAAAAATGAAAATGGAGGTCAAGCTTCCTGACTTTAGACTGTACTACAAAGCTACAATCATCAAAACAATATGGTATTGGCACAAAAACAGAAATACAGACCAATGGAACAGGATAGAAAGACCAGATATAAACCAAGTACCTATGGGCAATTAATCTATGACAAAGGAGGACAGAACATACAGTGGAAGAAAGATAGTCTCTTCAATAAATGGTGCTGGGAAAACTGGAAAGCTACATGTAAAATAATGAAAGTAGAACAGTATCTAACACCAACTACAAAAATAAACTCAAAATGGATTAAAGACCTAAATATAAGGCCAGATGATATAAAACTCCTAGAGGAAAACACAGGCAGAACACTCTTTGACATAAATCACAGCAACATCTTATTTGATCCACCTCCTAGAATAATGACCACAGGGTACAAATAAATCAATGGGACCTAATTAAACTCAAAAACTTTTGCACAGAAAAGGAAATCATTAAAAACAACAACAACAAAAAAAAAAATGAAGACAACTCACAGAATGGGAGAAAATCTTTGACAATGATATAACAGACAAGGGCCTAATCTCCAAAATATACAAACAACTCATGCAACTCAACAACAACAAAACCAACTAAAAATGGGCAGAAGACCTAAAGAGACATTTCTCTAAAGAAGATATACAGATGGCAAACAGGCATATGAAAAAAATGCTCAATTATCACTAATTGTTAAAGAAATGAAAATCAAAACTACAATAAGGTACCACCTCACACCAGTCAGAATGGCCATCATTAACAAGTCATCCGATAACAAATGCTGGAGAGGGTGTGGACAAAAAGTACCCTCCTCCACTATCTGTAGGAATGTAAATTGGTATAACCACTATGGAAAACAGTATGGAGGTACCTCAGGAAACTAAATATAGAGCTACCATATGATCCAGCAATTCCACTGCTGGGCATGTATCTGGACAAAACTTTCATCGAAAAAGATACATGCACCCCTGTGTTCATAACATCAGTATTCACAATAGCCAAGACATGGAAGCAACCTAAATGTCCATGGACAGATGAATGGATTAAGAAGATGTGGTACATACATATATACAATGGAATACTACTCAGCCATAAAAAAGAACAAACTAATGCCATTTGCAGCAACATGGACAGATCTAGAGACTCTCATACTAAGTGAAGTAGCCAGAAAGAAAAAGACAAATACCACTGATATTACTTATTTGTGGGATCTGAAATATGGAACAGATGATCCTATCTAAAAATAACAAACAAGTGAAAAACAGAAACAGATCATGGCCAAGAAGAACAGACTTGAGGTCCCCGGGGGTAAGAGGATGGAATGGGATCTATAGGCATTTTGGGGGTTTTTTTGGATGCAAACTGTTGTATTTTGAATGGATGGGCACAGCAGAATGTGTGTGATTGGGTCATTTTGTCGTACAACCGAACTTGATAAAATATAGTTGATTTAAAATGGTTTAATAATAATAAGAGGGGGAAAAAATCCTATGGCCCAGCTGAGTGGTAGAGTAAAATGAAGTTTGGAAATACCTATGGATAATTCCCAGATGGTAACTGATAATTAATTTATTGAATGATATTCCAGTGATAGGTCTACAAACCAGTTCTTTTCTGTCCAGTTAATATCTCTTGCCTTTTCTCTCCTACTCTCAAGGAAAGAATTCAATCTCTGGAAAGAGGCTGACCATAGAATCTAATGTGGTGACATATAAGGACCTTGAACAGATATTTAATACTCAAAAGTAGGAAGATATTTAGGATATTTGAAGAAATTGAATTATAAATCCAAATATATAAAGCAGAGCATTCACTTGAAAGTAGAGGTCTTTAACAATGAACTTTCAGGTCATGAACATTTTGTATATTTAATTCTATAATCACAAAAAATATTTGGGAGAGGTTGTTTGGTCCAGTGGCTGAGAGTATGGACTCTGGAACCGAACGTCTGGATTTCGGTCTGCATTCGTATTATCTGTGTGACCATGGGAAAATTACTTACTCTGCCTCAGCTTCCTCACCTTAAGACTGGGAATAGTAATAGCACCTACCCATCAAGGTTGTTTTGAAAATTAAAGTACTTTTCCATTGTAGCACAGCAGAAGCAAGTCTGACTAGGAACCATGAGATTGTGGGTTTGATCCCTGCCTTCACTCAGTGGGTTAAGGATCCAGTGTTGCTGTGAGCTGTGGTGTAGGTTGCAGATGTGGCTCGGATCCCACGTTGCTGTGGCTCTGGTGTAGGCCAGCGGCTACAGCTCTGATTAGACCTCTGGCCTGGGAACCTCCATATGTGGCGGATGCGGCCCTGAAAAGCCAAAAAAGAAAATTAAAGCACTTAGAAAACTTCCTGTAAAATTGTAAGTGCTGTGTAAATATTAGGTAAAAAAGTACCTACTATACAAAAATGATCCCTATAAAGGGGCTTTTGGTCAAAATGACATCAATTCGTGCTATTGCTGAAATGGATGGTCCAAAAGCCAGAATAAACAATCGGCAAACAGAGGATAAAGCCGGATGTGCAATTTCCTCTAGGTATTCTTGTCCCTAACTGCCACCAGGATTGAAACAGATATATTTCTGTGCCGAGTACTATAAATTTAATCCATAGCACTCAGCCTTGTTTGCGGCCTGCCTAGAATGATGGCAGATCCTCACCACTGAAGTGACCCTGAAGATGTGGCTGGCTGAGCACAAAGTACTTGATAACGACAGAAATCGTTTAGCTCTGTGCTGTGCATGTAACTGGGGTAAGAAGCCACGGCCACACAAAGGCAAGTGACATGAGAAGTCACTGTTACCAGCACCAGATCCAGCTGAGAGACTGCTGCTCCTGATTTCTGAGCTCTAAGCACTATTATTCTTGCTGCTGCCCTATCATTCTTTCCTTTTTTCTTTCTGAATACCTGGTGAATGCGTTTATTAAAATGCTCTTACTATAAGAGTTCCCTAGTGGCACAGCGGGTTAAGGATCCAGCATTGTCACTGCAGCAGCTCGGGTGACTGCTGTAGCATGGTTGGATCCCAGGAACTTCCACATGCTGTGAGCACGGCCAAAAAAAAAAAAAAAAAAAAAAAAGACAAGAAAAAATGTTCTCACTACATCTATTTCAGTTATTTATTTCCTAAGATGAATTTTCTGGACCACCTACATCAGACTTATTTGCATGTTTAAAGAATTAAGTTTGGGAGTTCCTGTTGTGGCTCAAGGGTAACAAACCCAGCTGGCAACCATGAGGACGTGGGTTCAATTTCTGACCTTACTCAGTGGGTTAAGGATCTGGCTTGCCGTGACCTATGATACAGATCACTGATGTGGCTCAAATCCTGCATTGCTGTGGCTGTGGCATAGGCCAGCAGCTATAGCGCCAATTCCACCCCTAGCCTGGGAACTTCCATATGCCGTAGATGTGGCCCTAAAAAAAAAGTTTTAGGACTCTACTAAGATGAAACAGAATCTCTAGGGATGGAGCCTAGAATTTTTAGAATTTTGAAGAAACCCAAAAGACACCTAGAGATGCTATATTGGAAAGTCACTTTGATACACGCAGGTTTTAACATTAACTTTATTGTCATTTTGGATCTGTGTTATTAGGACTGCCCTGTGCATTTTGTGATGAGCAGCTGAAACTCTTGCTTCTACCTCCCAGAGGCCAAGGGTACCACCGACAACACATTGCAGTAATAACCACCGAGAACATCTCTAGACATCATCAAATCTCCCCTGCATAATAAAATCACCCCTGGTTAGAAACTATTAAGCTATTCTCTCTTCAAACTCCTGTGGGATCAAGACTCTGATGACTACCCTGAGTGAAGCTGTGAGGCTTGTGTGTTCACCTATGCACTTCCCTTGTTCAAATGGGTTCAAATGGGCTCCACATCCAAGTTTCAATTTTATTTGTATTTCCCATAACATTTGCATGAGGTTGAACTCAATTTATTAAAAGACAAGTTCTAATTTGAGAAGTCAAAGGGAATCTGTTTTCAACTACCCGTTGCTAGTTTCTCTGACCTCAATCCAGAACAAGAGAGAGTTTTTAAGCCAAGAAGCAAGCTCCCCACTCAAAGACCTGCCCTCTGACCATTTGGTTATTTAAACTGTGTTCAAAGGGAATTAATCCTAGCACATTTAGTGGTTTCAAATATCCATGCTTCTGTAATTAAAGCACATAAAAGGCAACCTGTTTTCCATAAGGAAGGAGCAAGTCCATATGTTTATGAATGAAAAGGGACTAATGAAGGATAATACAATTTTATCATTTTTTGCACATTTGCTTCCTGTGTGCCAGTCAATGAACTAAATGCTTCACATGGTTATTTTCAATGAATCTTCTAAAAATCTCATGGCACTGGTACTATTATCATCCCCATTTCATTTATAAGGAAAGTGAAAGGTTAATGAGATTGAGTAACTTGTCCACAGTCACACAATCACCTTATGCTTGTAGTCAATTTAGTCTTAAAAACATTCTGAATAGGAAATATTCCCTACTTCATTTTATGAGATTAAAACCACATAAGAAAATTGGGGGAAAGACAAAGACTGCTTCATTCATGAGTATAAATTAAAAAAAAAAACAAAATAATGGCCAACTGAATCTAATGTTGGAGTAGAAAAAAATATTGTACCATAATCTAATTGAGCACATTCTAAGAATTCTAAAAGCGAGTACATAAATAAACTTTCTGACGTTGCACCAATCACATTAATGGAATAAGGTAGAAAAACTCAATGATGATGTTAATAAATACAGAAAAAGCATTGGAATATTCATTTACAAAACAAAAATCAAAACCATAAAGCAAGCCAATAGCCCCCATAGCCACCTAGGAGGTGAAGGGTATTTGCTTAAGTCGCCAATGATCAAACACTGAAAGCAGCCCCTTTAAATATTAAAACAAGTAGATCATAGTAGATACTATTCAACATTGCACTGGGCAACAGGGCAAAAGAAAAACGCTGTCATTGTTTGCAGTCTATACACTTTCATGTATAGAAAGCCTAAATGAATCCAAAGACAAATAGAAAAATAAATTTACAAGTTGGCTGGTTCTAAAATTCACATCCAAAAAAGCAAAAGCATTCTATGTCCTAGCAATAAAAAATTATGAAAAAAGAATTTTTTAAATGATTTAAATAACAAAAAATAAGCCAGAAAAATGCAGTAATGAAAGACTATAGAAGTTTCGATTTTTTAAACATTTTGAACTTTGAGTTAATAATCGTCCTTACCTTTTGGCCTATAAATCGACATTGCCTCATTCACTTCCTTTCCTACTTCAATTCCAGAGCAACTATGGGAAAACATCCTAATGCATGTGATTTGTATCCTTGTTTGTATGAGTGCCTGTAAAGTGTGGATTACTGTTGTATGCGCCTGTATATTTATCTGACATACACAATAATGTGCCATTGATTCCATGCTTTCTTCTAGTTATCATTATGTTTTCCAATCTATCAACTTCAGGAGACAATCATAACCTTTACTGGAAGACATTAAGGAAGACCTAAATAAATGGGCTATGATCAAAGAGAAAAAAGATATTGTAAAGATGTCAATTATCTTCAAATTAATCTATAAATTCAGTCAAATGCAACAAAAGTAGGCTATGTGTGTGTGTAACTTGGTAAGTTAATTCTAAAAATGATGTGGAAGATAAAAGAATAGCTAAGATACTTGAAAGAAGAACAACAGGGAGGTAAGGAAGGAAGATTCATGCCGATACGCAACGATCTTTTAAAATTCTAATAAATGAGATAATGTGATGTTGGGGCAAACATAAACATATAAGACCAATGGAAAAGTTATAGCTCAGAAACAGGCCACTGTGGCAGATACTTTAAGCTGGCTCAGTCAATAGTTATTTCAACCTGATTCCATCCTGTTCTCCTCTACAGTGGAGGCCACCTAATTACATACTCTAAATTCCCAGCTTCCTTTAAGCTAAGGGTAGTGTATGAATAGTTGTATGTAATAAGATTTCCTCAAGGAAAATTCCTCTTCCTGATAATGCAAGGTAAAACACCACAAAGATTGGGTCTTTGCCCTTTACAATTCTCCCTCTTTTCCCTGACTTGAACACAGACAGAATACCTGGAGGTGCATAACCACCTTGTAACCATGAGGAAAAAGTTAAGATGTGAAGGATGGCAGAAGTGTAATGTAAAAGAAGTTCAGGCTTGCTGATGTTTTTGAACTTCTGTGCCAGCCTGAAGTGCTTTTCCCTAGACTACTTATTGCAGGAAATAAATAGGTCCATGTTCATTCGATAGGACATTTTAGTAATATTTTCCATTGCATATAATCAAATAGAATTTTAACTCACTCACATATACAATCTTGATACTGACAGAGCTCAAAGTATAAATTGTTACTCTAAGTGATGACAAGACAACTGGTTGCCTGAAAAGCAAAACTAGATCCCCACTTTACAACACAAAACATCAATCCCAGGGGGTTAAATGTTTAAATCTAAAAGAAAAACTTTCAAAATTTTAGAAGAAAGTAAGAATACTTTGGGCATTGTGATAGGTAAGGATCACTTAAGAAACAAACAATACCACATATCGTGCAAGGCTAATACATCTGACTGTATTAAAATGAAAAATACAGTTTCATTCAAAGATAAGGTAAAAGTATAGGCCATTGGGAGATCTTTGTAACATGAAACCCACAGCTTTAATAGCTATAAGAGTATAAGAAGTATTACAAATGATTTAGGAAGGAATGTAATTCAGTATAAGAAAAGTGTGGAAAGCAGGCCTTTCCAAAAAAAAAAAGGAAAAAGAAGCAGATCTAGTAAGTACATGAAAAAGATGCCCAGTCTTAGTAATAAAAATTAAAACACAATGTGACACCATTTCTATCAGACTTGCAAAAATTTATACAAATCCAACAAAAACCAGTACAGCGAGGACATAGAACAAGGTGGACTCAGACAGTGATGGTGGGAACATCAACTGGTATAAGCACCACTCTGGAATACATTTTGGTGTTGTACAATATGGATGAAGATGCTCACAGCTCATCTGACCCATCAATTTCACATCTAAGTATAAATCCTGTAGAAACTCTCACATAAGTATAAGGATATTTGTAATAGTACAGTTTTTGAAAGAACTCACACATAAAAAAGTCCCAAAAATCTCCACTCACAGGATAAACACATTGTGATAAATGTGTGCATTGGAATATCATAGACTAATTGAAAACTAACTGATGAGAACTATATATAATATATATATATATATCAACATAAATGAAACTCTCAATATTAAGCAGTAAGATCCAGAAGCATATGGGACCATTTATATAAAAATTTTAAAAAGGAAAAAGTATCACTTACTCGTGTTTAGAGAAATGTAGCCAACCCTACGGAGAAGCAAGAGAATGACAAATATAAAATGTTGGTCAGATATTACCTCTGCGGAGGAGGGAAAGAAATATAGAGAGAGACACACAGTTATTGATGTGTTGTTACTTTAGCTGAATAGTAATCATGTGTGCTTGTTTTACCTTTATTCTTTATATCTTACATATAGGTACCAAGTATTTTTAATATATGTGAAATATTTCATAAAACTGTCAACATTCCACATCAAGCTCTGTTTTAAAACACTGCTGCCGTGAAATTGGTCAGCACTATTTTGTATTATTGAAAGGTGATCATTTAAGACACATTAAAAATATGGGAAGGGGAGTTCCCATCATGGCGCAGTGGTTAACGAATCTGACTAGGAACCATGAGGTTGCGGGTTCGGTCCCTGCCCCTTGCTCAGTGGGTTGATGATCCGGTGTTGCCGTGAGCTGTGGTGTAGGTTGCAGACGCGGCTCGGACCCTGCGTTGCTATGGCTCTGGCACAGGCTGGCAGCTACAGCTCCGATTCGACCCCTAGCCTGGGAACCTCCATATGCCGCGGGAGCGGCCCAAAGAAATAGCAAAAAGACAAAAAAAAAATATGGGAAGGAATGAATGGATTCAATTGAGTTTAACACTCTGGAGTAAATGTGCTTAGAAATCTTTAAACGTGTAGATGACACAAAACTGCTGCAGCAATACATAAGGACCACAACCACCAAGGAATTAGAGGTGATACTCAGAGCAAACATCTGAAGCTGTGACTCACAATCAACAAAACAAACATCTAATGAATTTCGACAGGCAGCACAATGTAGTATTTTTACTAAACAAACAAAAAAAATAACCCATATGCTCCCAGCTGTCTGATGAGCTCTCTCTCCAGCACAACTTAGAAAAGCCTTGGTGACATCATGGACTATTTTAATGACACTGACCCTGTGTGTTATTGCCTGGAAAAATGGCCAACAAAATGTCAACTATCATTAGAAAAGGTACAAAATATGATCCTATAATTTTGAAGAGCAAAGGTGCTTACGCATTGGGTACACTGTGTGCAGTTCAAACTGTTGTTCTTAAAAAATGCAAGGGATCTGGAGAAGACTAAAAAAACAAAGTATAATGATTAAGAGGATGAAGTTATATCCAGTGAAGTCATACAAAGAGTTCACCAGCCTAGAAGATGAGGATTTGAAAAGGAATGTAACTGTAATGTATCGACTTAACATTCAAAGGTAGAGAGGAGGCATCTAAAAGCTTCAAAGGAGGAAGGAGAAACCAACAAACACTGAAAGTCTGAAATGTACTGGCTACTAAGTTAACTGCTTTCTCACACATTTTCATGTTTTTTTAAAACACTAAAAGTAATTCTTACAGAGAGTAATCATGTGAAACTCATTACTCCAAAAGATGTTACAGAATCAAGATATAAATGGGCTACTTCTCATTTTCACCTTTTTTTAACCCTTATTCATACTCCTAACACTGCATTTATTTATTTAGACATTAATCTTCCCAAATGTTATTTAGACTCTTTGAGAGTAGCCACTTACTTCTTTTTCATCTTTTAGGTCCAGCACACAGAACCTGACAAGTTTTTAGCATTTAACAGTACTTATTAAATGAAATGATGATGACCAAAATAGCTTTAGATAAATCCAAAGGTACACTAATGGTCTATTAATGGAGTAAATGGTTTGGGGCCTTAATCTTTAATACTAACATCTTTAAAAAATCATAGCAGCATATTCTTCTGTAACAATGTATTTACTATGGTAGACAGCAAACTGAACAGCATGGGGACCCTGGGTCCAACCCTGAGTGGCAACTTGATGCTCCCTACACACTCATAAAATGCATCTCTATACAGAAGACAGCAAGGAACTGGAAGATTGCATTTTCATCTTCCTCCAGAATGAGGAGAAAGCCTGATAAAGGAAAAGGTTAATATGGGTTTTGGGAAATGGACAAACCAAGTGAAAGGGTTAATCAAACGAATTTAAAATGCAGCCAATATGATGGTCATTATTTCCAAGGATGTAAGACTAGAGTAATTGAGACCAAAGAGCTGATTTCTATGGATTTTTCTACTGTCACTGCATATGAGCCACACACTGAAAAACTGTGTGTGGAATTCAATGTGGAATTACTGGGACCAGAAACAGCTTTGCATCTAGTGAAATAAAAGTCCTTCTTATGGTCAAAAACTGATGGATAAGATGGTTGACTCTATCTCAAGACTAGTTTCATAGTCATATGAAAATCCCACTTAAATGAGGCATTGTTGCAAAGCTCAGGAGCAGGACTTTTTTTTTTTTCCTTTTAAAGGGCTGCCTCTGCAGCATACGGAGATTCCGAGGCTAGGGGTCAAACTGGAGCTGCAGCTCTCTGCCTATTCCGCAACCATGGCAACACTTGTGGCAACTCTTGATCCTTAACACACTGAGCAAGGCCAGGGATCAAACCCACATCCTCATGGACACCATGTCAGGTTCTTAACCTGCTGAGCCACGATGGGAACTAGGAGTGTTAACTCTTAAGTGACAGGCACTTGCACAACCCAGAGGGAAGGAAAACCTTGAAAAAGCAATTTTTCTCCAACAGATGATGCAGCTACAGGATGAGGGCTGGCAGGTTAAATGCAGGTGTACTGTTTTGAACAGTACATCTGTGTAGCTCAATAGTATCCTTTGTGCTCCCTAGATACCAAACTGTTCTTCCTTAACTTAAAGAAGACACAGCTCTTTCCCTGCTGTACTAGTCATCTTTGTACATCAGCACCTATAATTTTGACAATCCTCACAAGCTCCTACTGCGGCACTCCCCCTGGCTTACTCTAAAAAATTTCATTGAGCTGTGAAGAGAACAACTTACTCTCATCTGAAACTGAATAATTAATATTATGAGGCACCTCTGAGTTAGATGAGAGCCAGCTGTTACCTACACATTTTTCAAGTAGCCAAATTGCAAACAAGGCAAGGGAAAGTAATAATGAGTGAGGGCAACCCATTGACTTAACAGTAGAATCAGTTTCTCTCTCCAGTCGGTCAAGTTGTTTTCTAAAATTTGTCAGCAGATCACGTGATGATGCAAAATCCTCTCCCAGCCCCACAAACTTTCCAGTCCGCACCCACGCCTACAAAAAGGGCAATGCTCTTCTTTCTGTTTTAAGCTATAAATTATAACAGGAATATATGAACACCTATTTAAGTCTTTTTGGCACTTCAGAAAAGGCTAAATCCTCTATGATCATCCACCATCCTGGTTTCCACTCTTTCTTTCCAAGGTAAAATTAGTTTTGTCTCCTTCCAGAAATACTTTCACACCTATACACACCCATAGTTATGTGTGATTGTATGTAAATGTAGCAACAGAAACTACATAGTATCTCATAAAAGGCACTGCATATAAAGATGAGATATTTATACATACACACACACATGTATATGTGTAAATACACATCTTTCCTTTTTTCCCCCCACTCAGCGCATCTTAGAGATTCCTTTGTATTAAGCTGGAATAGACAGATCTAGCTTATTCCCTTTAACTCCTTCATAGTTAACACTAATAATGACCCATTTTCTTTTTCTTTATTTTTTTGCCACACCTGTGGCATGTAGAATTTCCTGGGTTAGGGATCAAACCTACACCAGAGCAGCAACCTAAGCTGCCGCAGTGACAATGCCAAATCCTTACCGTGCTGCACTGCAGGAGAACTCCTGAGGTTTCAGGATCCTTGGGGATGGAAAGTATGGAGTCTGAGCTCTCTGATCACCTTAAGAAGACACATTTCAAAGAAGAGGGAATAATGATAATAATTTCCCCTCTTTTGTAGAGGAAAGAAGGACAAAGATGGTATGTAGTTTATGCAAAATCAGCCAAGTAGAACTGGTTCATTCAAAAATCAGCACTCTCGAGTTCCAGTCATGGCTCAGCAGTAATGAACCTGATTAGTATCCATGAGGACGTAGGTACGATCCCTGGCCTTGCTCAGTAGGTTAAGGATCCAGTATTGCCATGAGCTATGTATAGGTCACAGCCACATCTTGGATCTGGCATTTCTGTGGCTGTGGTATAGGCTGGCAGCTACAGCTGCGATTCGACCCCTAGCCTGGGAACTTCCACATAGCAAAGGTGCAGCTCTAAAAAAAACCAGCACTCTTACCCACTTAACAAATACCAATTAATCATCTGTTGCTGAAACCCAGCCCCAGCCACTCCTCTGTACAACAAATTGAATCTCAGACAGTTGTGGCTAAAGAAGTAAAAAATAGCTTTATTGCCTTGCCAGGCAAAGGGGGACACAGTGGGCTCATGCCTTGAAAATCTGTGTCCTAACAACCCATTTTCTGCAAAGAAATATTATTTATGTCACACAGTATTGAACAGAGCTCTGTCTTTCCAAAAACCAACTGTCAGTGGCACCCAGTCACTTTTAAAGAACAGCTTCCTAAATTATTCACCGGATCTTTGTGATTTTCCTATACAAAGCCCTCAACAAATCTATTTAAACAAAATCTACAAAAGAAGTTCCTCAGAATAGTGTTTTGAGAGGGAATGTAAAGGAGTGTTAGAAGCATTCAGAATTATGAGGAATGTTTCTTCTTTTCAAAGAGCTTTACTACAAGCACAAAGAAAACATTAGTGCCACCAAAGGCAGTTTTTAACCAGTAAATTACAGTACCATTATAAGCTCAAATCTGATAATCACCATTAAAAGCTTAGCCTCCCAGAAGCTAAGAAGAAAGAGAGGAATCCTGCAGCACTACACACTTATAATTTATTACCCCAGATATTTTTAAACCTTTCTCAGAAGATTTTAAACCTTTCTCAGAAGAGGATGACTTTATTGTTGCAAGCAAGGTAGTTTACAAGAAGACAAATTAAATCTCTTTGAGCTACACGACAACCCTTAGTGATTCCTACACTTCACTAGCGTAGGGCACTATGAGGCTAAAAAAAATATTTCCTTGCTTCCTCACAAATTTCCACTTCAACCCATAATAACTGAGAGGAAATAAAATGATAACTTCTCTGGGGACCCTAATGGTGTAACTCTTAAAAACACTTAGTGACATTGAAAAATTGGTCTCATAGGCCTCTGCATCATCCTACATCATCTGCTTCAAGGATTATTCCAAGGCAGTTTTAGAAAACACTAGGATCAGAGTGGGAGAAAAGGAGAAAGAAACTCCTGCAGTGTTCCATCCCTAACTTATTTTTTTCCCCAAGATGTTGGAGTCACTGGCCATGTTGATGGCTGGGGGAGAAAGTTCTGGTGTGGATGCTCCTCTTAAAATTCTCAGGTTTCAACAATAAAAGAGGTTCAACAGCTTAGAGGAACAGAAGGCATCAGATATTCAAGTCACACTCTGGTATGGGTCCCATTACCTCAGGTATTTGTAAAATTTTAGCTCAGGACCTGATGGTTTCACAGGTGGATTCTACCAAATGTTTACAAAGAATTAATACCAATCCTCCCCAAACTCTTCCAAAAAAAAAAAAAAAAAAAAAAAAAAAAAAAAACAGAAAAGAAGAGAACACTTTCAAACTCGTTTTTATGAGATGAGCATTACCCTGATATCAAAACCAGACAAGGACACCACAAAAGAAAAACAAACAAAACTATGGGCCAATATCCCTGATGAACGTCAATGCAAAAATCCTTAACAAGATATTAGCAAGCTGAATTCCACAATACATTAAAAGGATCATATACCATGATGAAGTAGGATTAATTCCAAGAATGAAAGAAAGGTTCAACACCTGAATTTCAATCAATGTGGTATATACCACATTCACCAAAATGAAGGATAAAAATCATATGGTTCTTTCAATAGACACAGAAAAAGCATTTGAAAAAATTCAACATCTACTTATGATAAAACTCAGTCAAGTGGATTTAGAGGAAATGTACCTCAACATAATGAAGGCCATATATGACAAACCCATAGCTAATATCACACTCAATGGTGAAAATCTGACAAGTTTTTCCTCTAAAATCAGGATCAAGACAATTTCCAGTCTGACCACTTTTATTCAACATAGTATTAGAAGTCATAAATGCTAAAATGAGGCAAGAAAAATAAAAGGTATATAAATCAGAAAGGAAGTAGTAAAATTGCTTTGTTTGCAGATGGTGTGATATTATATATAGAAAATCCAAAGAGATTACCAAAAAAATGACTAGAATAACTGAATTCAGAAAGTTGCAGGATACGCAATCATTTTAACAAAATCTTTTGTATTTCTATACACTGGCAATGAACTATCCGAAAGAGAAATTAAGATAATATTCCCATTTGGAA
The DNA here is from genome assembly GCF_054392235.1 of Sus scrofa. Classification (NCBI taxonomy): domain Eukaryota; kingdom Metazoa; phylum Chordata; class Mammalia; order Artiodactyla; family Suidae; genus Sus; species Sus scrofa. The sequence continues at coordinate 92,137,311 of NC_139389.1, forward strand.
TTGCATCAAAAAACAATAAAATACATCAACATAAATGTCACCAAAGAGGTGAAAAATGTGTACCCTGGTAACTAAGATATTGATAAAAGAAACTGAAAATGACACAAATAGATATTTTGTGCTCATGGAGTATAATAACCATTATTGTTAAAATGTCTGTACTGTCCAACACCATCTACAAATTCAATGAAATGCCTATCAAAATTATAATAGTATTTTTCATCGAGATTAAAAATCCTAAAATTTGTATGGAACCATAAAAAACCCCGAACAGCCAAAGCAAAAAAAGAACAAAAAAAAGCAAAAAAAAGAACAAAGCTGTAGGAATTATAGTACCTGATTTCAAACTCTATTACAAAATCATAATAATCAAAACAATATGGTATTGGCATAAAAGCAGACACATTGATCAATGGAATAGAACAGAGAACCTAGGTAAAGCTTGTGCATATATGGTCAATTAATTTACGACAAAGAAGTCAAGAATATACAATGAGAAAAGGACAGTCTCTTCAATAAATGGTACTGGGTAAACTGGACAGCCACATAAAAAAGGAGGAAAGTGGACTACTACATTACACTACACTATACATAAAAAATAACTCAAAATGGATTAAAAACTTAAGCATAAAACCTGAAACCACAAAATTCCTAGAAGAAAACAGTAAGCTTTTTGATATGGGTCTTGGCAAGCTTTTGGAATTGACATCAAAACTAATGCCAGCAAAAGGAAAAATAATCAAGTGGGAAATACATCAAACTAAAAAGCTTCTATGTAGAAAGAAAATCGTCAAAAGAATGAAACAGCAACCTACATAATGTGAGAAAATATTTGCAAGTCATATAGCTGATAAGGGGTTAATATCCAAAATATGTAAAGAACTCATACAACTCATAGCAAAAAAAACCAAATGGTTTGATTTAAAATTGGGCAGAAGAGGAGTTCCCGTCATGGCTCAGTGGTTAACCAATCTGACTGGGAACCATGAGATTGCAGGTATGATCCCTGCCCTTGCTCAGGGGGTTAAGGATCTGGCGTTGCCATGAGCTGTGGTGTAGGTCGCAGATGCGGCTCGGATCCTGCATTGCTGTGGCTCTGGTGTAGGCCGGCGGCTACAGCTCTGATTCAACCCCTAGCCTGGGAACCTCCATATGCCACGAGAGTGGCCCAAGATAATGGCAAAAAGGCAAAAATAAAAATAAAAAATAAATAAAATTGGGCAGAAGATCTGAAGAGACATTTTGTGAAAGAACACACACAGATGTCCAGCAGGCATGTGAAAAGATGCTCAATATCACTAATCACGGGGGGATGAAAATCAAAACCACAATGAGATATCACTTCACACCTGTGGAAATGGTTGTTATCAAAAAATAAGCGTCAACAACAGTATTTAGAAAAGGGAACCCTTGTGCACTGTTGGTGAGAGTGCCACCATGGAAAATAGCCACAATGGAAAACAGCATGGAGATTCCAAAAAAACTAAAGTTAGACTATAAATAAAAGTATGGGGAATTCCTATTATGGTTCAGTAGTAATGAACCCATCTAGTATCCATGAGGATGCAGGTTTGATCCCTGGCGTTGCTCAGTGGGTTAAGGATCCAGTGTTGCCACGAGCTGTTGTGTAGGTTGCAGACATGGCTTGGATCTCAAGTTGCTATGGCTGTGGCATAGGCCGGCAGCTACAGGTCAGATTTGACCCCTAGCCTGGGAACCTCCATATGCCATAGATGTGGCCCTAAAAAGGAAAAAAAAAGAAAGAAAATGATCCAGCAATAAATCCACTTCTGGATATTTATCCAAGAGAAATGAAAATATACTAACTCAAAAAGATAGCTATATCGCTATATTCATTGTGGCATTATTTACAATAGCCAAGACACAAACAATCTAAGTGTTGATTGATGGATGAATGGATAAAGAAATTGCATTGTATGTATGCAGTTTCTTCAATATGTATATATCTGCAGTGGAATATTATTCCACCATAAAAAAGAATAAAATTTTGCCATTTGCGACAACATGGATAGACTTTGAGGGCATCATGCTAAGTGAAAGGAATCAGCAAAGGCAAAAACTGTATGGTCTCACTTATACATGGAAGCTAAAAATAAACTAAACTCAGATATATACAACAGATTGGTGGGTGCCAGAGGCAGAAAGTAGTGGATGGGTGAAATGGGTAAAGATGGTCAAAGGGCATAAATTTCCAGTTATAAAGTGAATAAATCATGGGGATATAATGAAATCATGATGACTACAATTAATACTGCACTGTATATTTGAAAGTTGCTAAGAGAGAAGATCTTAAAAATTATCACCTAAGAGAAAAAAAATTGTAACTATTTTACAATTTTAACTAGATTTATTGTGGGATCATTTCTTAATATAGGCATATGTATAATCATTATGTTGTATACCTGAAACTAATATGTCAATTATCTCTTACAAAAAAACTTTAATGAAAAACCTAACACAGTACCCTAGAGAATCATGTTAACCACTTTGACTTTTTCATTAAAATATTTCCTCTAAATTAGACTCATTATTTACTTTAAAAAGTCAAATCGCAGAAAAAAAAATGTCTGAATTAGGTCTATGTGAATGTTAGAAAAGAGTAAGAAATCAGATAAGCTTAGAATTGGAATTAATCTGAGAATTTTTCCCACACATCATCTTCTTCAAAGAGGAGAGAAAAGAAACCCCAAATAACATTAGATTACGGTTGTACTTCCACATGGATATTGTATTTGCCTTAAATGGATGTGAGAAGGCCCAGAAACACGGGTCTGAAGTATTTTGTTTTTGTTGTTTAATAACATTGATCATTTTGTTTATCCAAGACATTTGGGTAAGAATCATTAAAATCTTCAAAGTACAGATCTTAAAGTCTTCACACACAAAGCTAATTTCCATAAAGGTTATTAAAAGAGAGAAAGTGAAACCCTTCTTGAGCAGAGCTTGTTAAACCTGAGGTAGGGCCCATAGTTATTAATTACCAAGTGCTCACAAGTCATTGTGTCATTTGATACAGAACCAGCTTATTCACTTTATTCACTTTTCTAAATTTAAGAAAAAATATAATATTAAATTGATACTACTGTACTTCTATAATCAATACCCACTGACTCACATAGCCAAACACACTCAGTTTAACGCTTTGCTGTATTTTCTCCTCTGGGTCCTTGTATCCATCAGAGGCACTATTTAGTCAGTGGCTATGGAATCCAACGAATTCATGTTGAGCATGGTGGAATGGACAAAATGAGGCCTAAGAATCCCTGGGCCTGGTTTCCAATCTTGGTTCTGCCACAAATCGGCTGTTGACTTACTTAATCTCTGAGTCTCAGTTTTATCCATGTTAAAGTTGGATGATGATAAAACATTAGAGAGTTGCTGAGGAGGCTGAATCCAATTAGGTGCATGTAAAAGCACTTCATAAACCATGTTAACTCTTATGCCATTTTGGTACCTACTAAATTGCCTTTACTACAATATTACACTTTTACCACTACAAGGATGGCAGGGTGCCATTTCCAGGGGCCGACATTTTTAATGATTTGCTAAGAAATGTGGACTAGTGAGTGCCTGCAGCCTCCTATCATTCAAACTTAGGAACAAAGGTCTAGCCTCACTTCGAAGCCTGAATCCAACATCATCCCAAATCTGGAAGAAGGCTGAAGCACATCAAGGACCATCATGGATGCCTACATTCGCCACATTTTCTTAAAAACAAAGACTTTCGACTGAGCGATTTCAAGGTTTTGAAATCATACTATTTCAGAGTGTTAATTCAGTTCCTGATATTTAGTTTATGATTCTCTTTTACCTTAAATGACAAGAAGCTCAGAACTAAATTTTATATCTTGTTTTAAGAAGAATGCTCAGCTTGAGCTTTTTGCTAGAACTTTTTGCTTGAGTCATCCCTCCTCCCCCTTTCATCAACGCCTTTTCAAAAGAATGCTACTGGATTTGGAGCTTTTTATTATAAGATCAGAGAGTCAGGAGGGCAGATTATAAACAATGAGGGAACATAAACACATTTTTAAAAGATAAAAGTGGACAAAATTGACCTAGTAAAACTTCAGACTAAATAGCAGGCATCAGAAAACTCTCTGCAGCCTGCAGATGACATAGGATTATTTTGTTGAGTGTTTACTTATGAACTGCTACCTATTGTGATTTCCCTCTTGACTTCTTTGCACACAGCAGGATTTCTCTTGTCTCTCTAGTTTCAGATTTCACCAGAAATTCAGGAGCTGAGTCAGGACTACAAGTGGCCCCATCTGCCAACCAAGAAGGATGAAGTGTTTTGGAAATACAATGATGCCACGAGGAGTCAGAACTTCCCAAGGCCTCTGTAGCAAATGACAAAGACTACAATTTCTCCTCCTGGATTTTTACATTTTTCAAAGCCACTGGGCAAGCAAGATCATTTATCTTGAGAGAAGCCTCATTAACAGAAACATCTTACACAATTCTCTGTCTCCCTGAGGGGCACTGTTAAGTGCCTTCTACAAACTGGGTGTTCAATAAAGTTGCTGAATAAATAAAGCACTGTCAAGATCAACAGCAGCAAATAGGATTTGCTTTTAAGGTGTCTGTTCTGATGACTACATGGGCACCAGGGAAGACAGGTAAGTTTTAAGATATGGAAACTATCTATGATCCTGACCAACCACATCAGGCTAGATAACAAGGTAGTAAGTAGAGCTGGTTTCCATAAATGACTAGTGCAGGTAAGTAATTCCTGTATTTTCATCTTCATCAAACTCCTAAAGTCTGTGTGATATAAATGACAATAAAGAGATGAAAAAGAGTTCAATGCAAAAACACCCACGTGATGATAAGTCATCACTGTAACAGAGATAAATGAGCCAGGACCCAGCCCCACATATCAGGTAGGGCTTCACAGCTAAGGAATCTTTCTGTGGGCTTGAGAGTCAAGGATAAATTCCTTATATGAGGTTCAATCAAGCAGAGGGAGGAGCATGCTGTAAGCTCTGATCACATGAAAATGTCTGGTCTACACTGGCCAGTGGCTCACAGGCTGAGGAAAAAGGGTTAGGCAGCAGACAGGCAGCACAACCTAGGCTGTGAGGAGCCTTGTGTGGACTGCCAAAAAGTTTGAAGCTTGCCTGGGGAAAGTTGGAATCCAAAGGAGTTCTAGCATCAGGTTTTTAGAAAGCTAAGTCTGTAGGCAGCAAAATGGGTCCCCACTTAACAATAACTGAGTGTACTCTATGTGCTAAGTCAAGTACCTAGGGCTCTGAGAGCAGGCCAAATGAAGCAGACACTATTGCTCCCCCTTTCTGTAGGTAAGGATACAGATATGAAATGACTTGCCCAAGGCGTCACAGACAGTGACAGCTCTAAGACAGAGCAGTATCTCTGATTGGGGTCTGCTTCCAATGCCTTCGCTGTTACAACTAGGAGAAAGGAAGTCACAAGCAGGAAGAGAAGCAGTCAGGCTGCTGCCCTAGTCCAGTCCAGGGACAAGGAGGATCTGAACAAAGGCAGAGAAAATAGAATTCACGTAGCTAGAGTACTGGGATAGCCAGGAGCCGCTGTTTTAGCAAATTAATCTGAATGCAGTGGAGGGTATTTCAGAGCAAAGGGCTGCAACTACAACAGAATTCACTTGAAAATAAAAGTCTACAATCAAACATTTTTTTCATGACAAAAATAGGAACACTTATCTTAAGAAGCCTCGTGAACAAAAATGTCTTCAAAGGCTGGTATTACTTACTAGAAAATGGCTTTACATATCCCAGAACTGGTGGGCACAAAACCACAATGCGGTGTACTTCACACCCACCAGGATGACCATAATACAACGAAACAACAATGAAAAAGGAAAATAAGTATTGGCAAGGATGCAAAGAAATTAGAGCCCTTGTATATTGCCAGTGGGGGTGTGAAATGGTGCAGCCGCTGAAGAAAACATTTTGGTGGTTCTTAAAAAGCAAAGCACAGGATTATCCTATGACCCAGGAATTTCAATTCTAGGTATATACTGTTAAGAACTGAAAGCAGAGATTCAAACAGATACATGCAGGCCAATGTTCACTGCAACAGTATTCACAATAGTCGAAAGTAGAAACAATTCAAGCCTCTAGCAACAGACGAATGGATAAATATAGTTGTGGTATAGACATACCATGGACTATCATTCAGTTATAGAAAAGAATGATGTTCTGATAGAAGAGCATTCGGATACCTGCTACAATACAGATGAACCTTGGAAAAATTCTAAGTAAAATAAGCCAAACACAAAAGGATAAATTTTGTATGATTCCACTTACATGAAATACCTGGAATAGACAAATTTATAGACACAAAAAGATTAGAGGTTACCAGGGGATTGCTGGGGGATGTGGAGTTTTTGCCTAATGGTTACAGTCTCTTTTGGGAGTGATGGAAAATTCTTGAAAATAGTAGTGATGGTTACAAACATCACAAGAGAACTTAATGCTACTGGATTGTACTTAAAATGTACTTTAAAAACAGAAACGGTTAAAATGGCAAATTCTGATAAATATACATCCATCTTTATGCACACACACCACGATACTCAAACTTAAAAACAAAAAAATAATGCATAGAGTTGTTTCAACCACGGTCAAAAGGAATAAATGCAATCTTCCTTGTCTAAAGAACTGTGTCAACCCCCTATGCTGGATAAGAATGACAATATATGCAAATGAACCTAGACCCTTCAAGAGATGCTATTTAAAATAATTCAATGGCTTCCTACAACCTACAGGCTATTATTCAAACTATTTAACAGGCCTTTTCTGATCTGGTTCCTACTCACCTGCCAAGTCCAGGCCCGTCTCCCACATCCCCTCTGCTTTCTCTCTAACTGTATGCTTCAAGGACACTGACACACCCAGGACATGCTGGGCTCTCTCACACATCTGTTTGCCCACACTGTTCCATGTGCTTAGGAAAGGCTCACTCTTTTCCCCCCACCCACCCCACCTCACCAACTTTTATCATCTATCGAATGCCTAGTTAATCTATCATCAAGTTTCAGTTCCAGGAAGCCTTTCCCAGACTGCTTACCCCCGGTCCATTGTCTTATTTACTGATCTCTCTACAGTAACAATTAAACTATTCCAATTGCTTATTCGCATGTCAATATACTACCAGATTCTTTTTTGTTGAAAACAGTAATGTGCCATTTCACTTCACTCAGAGGCATTAGGATTTCATAAATATTTTTCTAACAAATTGGCAAGACAGTAAAGCCCAACACTCAGCTAGAGAATGAAGACTCAGATCCCCTAAATTCTAAGGAGTGGCCCCAAGTTGGTACTTCCTCAATGTACTTCAATCGGTACTAAATTTCAGTATGAATACCAGGTATGACCTAAAACATCACACAGTCCAAGTCACAAAAGCTGCAAAGGATCATCCACACCTATGGGACTAGAAGAAATCCACACACCTTGGAACTTGAGGAAGTTTTCTGAGAAGACAAATGGGAAGCAGTTTATTGGAAATGTATTCCCAGTAAAATAGAACTATTTGATTATAAAGAGGCACTGAGTTGAATTGTAATGAAGGGAAGCAAAATCTGAAGGTGGAAAATAAAAAATGTTTGTAATCGTCCAACACTACCAACCTCAGATGGGTAATTTGATTATTTTTGTCACAAATACATCTACATTGAAAACCTTCCATGTTTTATGTGACTAAATAAACCTCCTTTAAAACCCAACCATTTTTGTTGCTGTTCTGCTTCTATATACATCTGATGACTGGGTTAATCTGAAGCCCTACCTAGCAGATGGAGTTGATATAAATAGGGGGATTTCCACTCATCAGAGAAATGTTTCTTTAAAAAAAATAACAATTTGATACTCTGATAAACTCTCAGGAGTTTGGTCAGCATGATTAGGTCAGCATAATTAACCCTACATGAGCATAATTAAAGTGAGCATTTAGTTCTTTAGGACTGAAAATTCCATCCTGGGCTTACAGCACTTCCTTATGGCCAAAATGTGGGTCATATTAAGGAAGACCTCCCCAGTCATCTTCTTTCTTCTTCCAAGAGGCTGCCTGGTTGTTAAACTCCCTAAATTTCCCCCTTTCATCAGTTAGCCAATTCCAGCTCTGCTCAGTTTTTCTCACCTACAACTTCCACTAAGGAATTAAGACCTCACTTGAAGCCATCACTCACGGCTGCCTCTCAGAGATCAAAATCACCACTGAATTTTCACCTCCTTCGTGCTAGTCCGGTCATGCTGACAAGCATGTTGGATCCCCTAGAGAGCAGAGAATTAGACACAGATATCAAAGTCTTGCTCTTCTGCTTTTCAGAGCTTCTTAGCATCCGTAAGCCTGAGCCCCTACCCAGCTCTCAGAAATGACTGGTGTTCTGAGTCTTCTCTCTTGGAGCCACCACCTGTCACCATGTCATGTGCTGTGCTGGTCTTCAGAGGCAGCCCAAAAAAAACCCAAGTGGGACTCTGCCATGCTCGAGTCCCTGAGGACCCCACTGAGAATTTTACCTAAAGGTCATGCCACATTTTATCAAAACCTCACAGAGGCTTCTAACATGCTCAGTTCAGAAGAACGTGGCTTGGCCCGGTCTTGAGTGTTCAGGCCCAGAGGAGGTTCACACATGCCCTCTAGCAAGGCCGCTTAGATGTTCCCCATGTCCCACACCCAGAAGGCTAGACCATGTTGCAGCTGATGCCACAGCAAGAAAAGATGATGTGCTCCACAGGAGGATGAAAACTCTAGGTTTCAACTCTGGCTCCCTGACTTAATCCCACAGGTGAAGCTGGGATTGTCGTCAGTCACTCCCCCAATGCACTCCACCGTATTCCCAGTTTTAATACCTGTGTATACACCCTTTATATTGGAAAAGTTGGTCCCCTAAAATAGTTCTACAAAGAATAGATCATTACAAACAGAAGGGCCAGAAACTTGAACTTGATTAATTGCTAAGAGGGATTCACAGAAGCTGGCTCTCCTGAATCTGCTGCCCATGTACCTGCTCTCACGAGTACCTGAGCTGAATTTTCCTTGCCTCACTTCCATTTTAACTCTCAGGGCAGCTCCAGAGAATTAAAGTGACAAGGACGTGACACCTCAGTGGGGGATCCCAGGGAGACTGAGGGCTGAGGCTAAGCCCTCTGATGCAATCGGGGAAAACATGCTCTTGATTTAAGTCAAAAGATTTTAAATTGCCACTTTTGCAAGAATGGGTTCTGTTTATTCTATGGCTGAAGAAGAAAATAAAAATAAAGAGAACACTGTTCACTCAGGGGTGATATGAAAAATGATGGTAATCCAAAGCCTTGGATGCCTCTGAGTCCTTTTACAATTATGGCTGCTTTGTGCTTATTGTACCAAGGAAAACACTTTTCACAGTCTTATGGTTTTGAAATGAGATGTCCTTCTCATGTTGATGCCTTGTTTTTAATTTAATTTATTGAATTTTTAGCCTAAACTTCTAGGCACACATGATTCTCTGAGGTAGATGAGCCCAGCCTGATGCCTGAAGGCTTTCAAGAAAGGCAGGTGAAAGGTGACACCAATTAATAACATCTCTCTGTCCCGCAACCCTGATCTAACCCAGCCCTCCCATAATTAAGGTGTTCAGTTTACTGAAGGTCCTTCTAAAGAGGATCATTGTATTAAGATACAATTTATATACCATACTTTCAAGGTGTACAATTAAGTGGTTCCTAGAATGTTCAGAGTTGTACAACTTTCACCAGCACCTAATTTTTTAAAATTACTCAATGAATTTTATTACATTTGTAGTTGTACAACAATCATCACAACCAAATTTTATAGCATTTCCATTCCTAATTTTAAAATATTTTCATTACCTCAAAAAGAAACACCACAGGCACTGGCCATCACTCCCATTTTACCTTCTTCCTGGCGATCATGTGTCTGCTTTCTGTCTCTATGATGTTGCCTCTTCTGGCCAGTTTATAGAAATAGCAGGCATCATAGTCACAGAGTATTTGCCCTTTGGCAACTGCTTTTGTTTTTTTTTTTTTTTGGGGGGGGGGGTCTTTTTAGGGCTGTACCTGTGGCATGTAGAAGTTTCCAGGCTAAGGGTTGAATAGGAGTTGCAGCTGCCAGCTTACACCACAGCCACACTGGATCCTTAACCCACTGAGCAAGGCCAGGGATAGAACCTGCATCCTCATGGATACCAGTTAGGTTTGTTACCACTGAGCCACAATGGGAACTCCCTGGCAAATTGCTTTTGATGCTCTTTTTTAAGCTCCTCTCCCTCTCTCCTTCTGGTTCTCTCAGGGCTCCTCCCACTGTCCCCTGTGTGTTTGGGTCATCTCACCCCCAACACCACCCTCACCAGTTTTTATTCCTCTGCTGAAGCTTCAGACTCAGACCTTTATGTCCAGCCTAGATCTCTCAACAAGGCTTCTGGTCCATACATCCTCCACTTCCTCCTGGGCCTCTCGCCCTGAATTTCTCACAAAGTTATTAAATGAGTCTAAAAAGCAAGCTCATCATCTCCTGTCACGCCTCAAAGCCACTGCCTCCTCCTCCCTTCCTCACCTCATCATCTCCCTGGATTTCAGAACCAGAAACCCAAGGCTGCATCTTGGAAGGCTCATTCTTGGCCTTTTTCTCCACATCCAATGATCCCCAAGCTCTGCAAAATCTTTTCCAACTCATGTGGATCACCTCCGTCCTCATTACCATTCTGCTGGGCCAGGACTGGATTTTCAGTCTGGGTTGTAAACGAACTCCATATGGGCTCCCAGCCTTTAGTCTTATCTCCAACCTGTCATTAGACCCAGAGTGACTGACTGAAAGGAGCTCTGATTAAAATAAACACCCTTGCCAAAGGACTTCCCCCCCCTCCTTTTTTGCTTTTTTAGGTCCACAGCCATGGCATATGGAAGTTCCCAGGCTATAGGTCAAATCAGAGCTACAGCTGTCAGACTACACCATAGCCACAGCAACACAGGATCCAAGCTACATCTGCGATCTACATCACAGCTCACGCCAATGCCGGATCCCTGACCCACTGAGTGAGGCCAGGCATTGAACATGCATTTTCATGGATACTAGTTGGGTTCGCTCCTGCTGCACCACAATGGGAACTCCCACAAAGGCCCTTCTAAGTACTAGGCACAACCTTCCAAGTCTTATCTTCTCTGACCTCTTCCTCCTTCTCCAATCTCACCAAGCACCAACTCAGCTTTCAGTGGGTTTCTCCTCCAACTCATGGGGATCTTTCTGACCTCCAGGCCTGTGTTCCAGATAGAATAAAAAGTAACCCCCCCCTTTTTTTTTACCTGGCTAACTTATCCAAGTCTCTCTTAGTCATCTTTCCAAGGAAATTCTCCCCAACTGTGCACTACCCCCAAGAAAAGGTTAGCAGTCCCTTTTTTGTGTGCCCAAGACACCTTGTATCCTAGTTATCACAGAATTTTTCATATCATTTGAACCATCTGTTTGCTTGCCTCTGTCTCCCACTAGATTGTGGGTTCTGGGAGGGCAAGGGTGGCATCTGTCATTCACCCTGTGTCCTCGGTACCTAGTGTGCTTCCTGACACAATGCAGGGGTTTAAAAATGCTCCTAGAATGACAGCTTATCATCAGCAATAGGCAGGTAATGGGAGGGGTGGGATTCTACCTTAATCTCAGCCATGGAGGGCACTGATACACAATATTTTTAGTTTTTTTTATGTCTCCTCCTTGGGCATATTTCATGATGGGGCCTGATGAGAAGCCACAGATTTGTCTCTTATAGGGTAGGCAAAGAACAAAGCAAACAACTCAAACATCAGTTCCATTTTTTTAAAATTTTAAGTTCTTTTCTCCTTCTAAAAGGAAGGACACACCACCACATTGGACATTTAGAGACCCGATTCCAGTGCTCCACCTGTTCCTCACCTGCCAGGCCAAACCTGACTCCCTTGTGCTTTAACTTCCTCTGTGCAAAATGAAGATGAGAGACCTTGCTTATTAGGGTGCAGCAGGAACAAAAAGAAGAGATATGAAGGGACCTCACTCTAAAGGGAATAGCCCACAAGAAACTGAACAGATTTCGCCTTGCTCTTCTAGGTTGTTAGAAAAGTATTAGCCCCCAAACTTAAATACCAACACAAGTAACGTCTTCACAAAGCTTAATTCATGCCTGTGTGTCACATCCACACAAGACCCCAGGCTTGAGCCACCCAGGACACCAATGGAACACTCATCCCCCTGACACTCCAGGTCCTCTATTTTTTGGTTGCTCAGTTGCAGGTAAGGAGAAAACCCATCGAACTTTCTTTCTTTTTTTTTTTTTTAAAGACTTGTTGGATGAGCAAGCACACTCATTTCCCCTATTCCATCCTCTGTGCAACTCAAATTTGCTAAAGCAAGGCTCAATTCTCCAAAGGAGAAAGTGTGATTAGGGTAACACGTTAAGGATCGCTTGTGGTAAGTCACCTATTGTCTGATAAATTCATAATTACAGGTTGCATCTCCGCTCTCTTAGAGGCACCACAACAGTCTCTTAGTTTTAATTCGGCTGGTGGAGAGGAAGACCGTACATCATTTAGGAGGCCAGCTGTGTTGTACTTCAGCTGCAAAATACGCAAGTTCTCAAGTGTGCTTGGCATATATTCCGAGCTGAGCATACGCTGCTTACGCAGGCAAAATGTTCCTGGACTGCAGATGCCTGGTTAGGCGACACAGGGACTTCATGCATATGTGGTCCATCGACGCCGACTCCCTCACTGAGGAGCACACGTTGTATCACTTTGTCCTTCTGTTTCACATCTTGTAAGTGGGCACTGATTCAACTCAGAGCTAGGCCACTACAGAATTTCAGAACTAAAAGCAAGAGCCTTAGCAGTCATGAAACCCAATGCTTAAGTTTTTGAGATGAAGAAAACCAAAGCACAGAAAGCATATGTGGTCACATGATCAGGTTAAGGTGCTATATCTATTAAGTGTTGTAGAACCCTTTACCAGCAAGCTACTTTATTTTCTTACAACTTTTTAAACTAAAGCCCAAAGAAAAGTACCTAGATTTTTTTCACTTAGTTTTTTTTTAATTTTATTATAGTTGATTTACAATGTTCTGTCAAATTTTGCTATATAGCAAAGTGACCCAGTCATACACACACATTCTTTTTCTCACATTATCCTCTATCATGTTCCATCACTAGTGACTATAGTTCCCTGTGCTATACAGCAGGATCTCATTACTTGTGCACTCCCTGTGCAATAGTCATTAGATTTTTTTAAAAAGCGGGGAGGGCAGGAGTTCCATGCATATGATCAGAGATAGGAAGGTCCAACATCAGACTGACCGCTTCCTGACAGAGCCCACCTTCAATAGCCAGTACCAACTTTCCGACTTGAGATGGATTCCCTGCCCCTTTTAGGAAGGTCAACAGTAAGCAGGAACAGCCCAGACACCCCCGAGATGCCTGTTGCAAGGTGATGAAGTTAAAGTCTGCGGTGCTGCTGTGACCAAAAGAGATCCAACTGAGGGTTTCCACATCCTCAATTTTCCACGGTAGCTTTTTTAACATTTGACTTCTCTCCTCTACCTAATTCTTGATGCCCAGGCCCTGTCCATGTCTTCCTAGGAACCTCTGTCCACTAACTACCCCTGCTCTTCTGCCTCTACTTGCTCTCTTCCTACTTGGTCCTACCCCACCCCCAAAGCTTAAGCTTCCCTCATCATGAAACACACACAGCAGGGTGGCTGTGTACCATTCCCATGGCCGCCCACCAAAGGCTCTCACTTTCTGCCTTTTCCTGTGCCCTCGAGCTTCTGGAAATAGAAAGGCATCCATCCTCACAGCTGCCTCTTCTTCACCTCTAATCACTCTTTACAACTCAGAACTATATTTGACTTCTGCCCTCAACATGCTAGGGCATGGTCCTGACTCCCCAAAGCAACTCAACTTCCAAATCCCATTTTCTACACCATTTAAATATTTTGTGAATGTATTGCCTTGTCTTTATCCCTATTTCTGAGGTCTTAAGTCAAGGGTCCTGGGTTTCTGGACAATGACTTCATGCCTGGTCTTGGTGGGGGCTTCTTTCTTTGCCTTTCCATTTACTCAGTTATACTGCTTTCAGAGCTAGTTGTCTTAAAATATGAACCTGAAGTCATCTTATGCTCATAAACCTTTTATTACATATCACTTATAGGCTAGCTTATTCTATAGGCTAGGTTCTATAGGGTAAAGTCCAGTTTCCCCGACTATTATTCCAGGACCATTTTGTTATGTACTCCCACCCCTCGCCACACTGAATTCCTGCTAGAACTCACTCTGTCCAGCTCTTTCATGTCTGGCTGTGCTCCTTTATGCTTTTCTTGCTACCTGGAATATGTTCTATTTTCTCCGTATGTTCTTTATGTATTTTTTTTAGTGGCCATACCTGTAGCATTTGGAAGTTCCCAGGCCAAGTGTTGAATTGGAACTGAAGCTGCCATCCTACACCACAGCCACATGACAGTGGATCTGAGATGCATTTGTGACCCAAGCCACAACAGCAACACCGGATCCTTAACCCACTGAGTGAGGCCAGGGATTGAACCTGCATCCTCACAGAGACAATGCTGGGTCCTTAGCTTGCTGAGCCACAAGGGGAACTCCATCTCCATCTCTTCTAGTTCTGCTCTAAAAACCTATTTTCAAGTGTCAACTCCTCCTTGAAACCTTCTCCACTCTCTGGCTTGCAATAATCACTCCCTCTCTCACTGTCCTCTGTGCTCCTATAGCACTGGTACACTTCTCTACCACAGCACTGATCATGCTGCACTGTAATGATTACTTTTAAAAGAAGACCATATCCTTTATCAAACAACATGACTTCTCCACTGGGAATTAACAGTTCTCTACTTTGGTTTCAGACTTCTTTAGGGAATCACACTTGCTATAGAATCTCTTTCTACTGTTCATCATTTGAAAAGGTTGCTGAAATATGATAAACTCTTGCCTAAGACATAAATTTTTTGAGAATCATCTAAATCGGCAAGAAAAATACATGGTGTTTTGACCACATTTCTTGGGAAATGCAAATTATCTTCCTTAATAAACATAACAAGACCCCTCCTAGAAACACAAATGCCAGAATTTAAGAGGTTGCAAGGATGCCTCTTTTCCTTCAAAAAAAGGAGAGACATTTTATACATGAAAAAACAACCTTGGCATTAAAAAATTCTTGATTATTGAGAGTTCCCATTGTGGTACAGTGGAAATGAATCCAACTAGGATCCATGAGGATGCAGTTTCAAAAGCTGGCCTCGCTCAGTGGGTCAGGGATCCGGTGTTGCTGTGAGCTGTGCTGTAGATCGAAGACTTGGCTTGGCTCCCTCATTGCTGTGGCTGTGGTGTAGGCCAGCAGCTGCAGCCCCGATTTGACCCCCAGCCTGGGAACTTCCATATGCCATGGGTGTGGCCTAAAAAGCATAAAAAAATTCATGATTATCAAAATGGTACATTTGCCTTTCAGGCTCAGAGATGGGCAGACCATTCCCATCCTCAAAAGAACCCAGTAAAAAGATGGAGAAGCCATCCTATGGAATCTTATTTTCTCAAACAGAATCTTTTTCTCTTGATCAAGAGTCACCCCAGCTGCCTCCCTCCAGGAAGACTGGCTTTCCTCCTCCTTCCCCTGACACAAATGCATACAAACTTGGTTTTCTCCATTTAACAAGCAAAACTGTTTGCAAACAGGAAGCTGCCAAAGTGGGAGGGTGTGAAACAGGCAAACCGGAGGACAGTTCTGAAAAAGCACCAGCGGAGCAGGAGCCCGATTTAGCCATACTGCTCAGCTTCTGAGCTACAACCAAACCCATCCATTCCCAGGGGTGCAGGAAAAGGCCCTAGTTCCATCCCCCTGATGACAAAGGCTAGGCCCCGAAGGAAAGCCATAGGGCTTTCCTCTCCTTTCCCCAGAGGGCAGGGAGACCTCTGCGAACAAACATGGTCTGTTGGTTGGGATGGCTGCAAAGTGATCCTAGTGGTGACAACCAAGTTATTTGATGGAAACCCACGCACGACCACCTGCTGCCTCTCCCAAGGGCTTAGAGAGAGCCAGAGTTTCCGCTGTCAGCTCACTCCCCTGGGAGGAGCAGCATCAAAGCCTAGATCCATCTCAGGAACATACCTCTGGCACTTGGAAGAGGTCACCAGCAAGTCAGCACCCAGTACACCCCGCCCTTTCCAGCTACAAGCCAAGGGGTTATTACATGGAAAAACTGCATTCTTTTACCAGAAACCACCAACTCTATCAGCTCATAACTGTGTCTGCAGGGGAAATGAGCTCATTTCATTTCAATGATTGTATTTATAATCTAGTTGCCTAGGTAACTATCCCAAGTAACTTAGAAACTCTTCACTAAGGAGCCTAGTGAGTGGCACCAACAGGTGTAGCTGACACACAAGAAATGTCCATTTGATATTACATCCACAGTAACATGAGATTTCTTGGCAGGCAACTGTGACAAATTCTTTCTTGGGGGTTAATTTGGTCTTAAAATGTCTTCATGGAGCTGATGACCACAGAAAACCTCCAAAAAACAGCAAAGACAGATGAGAAACTTACTAAGTGTCCAACCGTTTTCTCCCTATGTCTCGGGGCTTATTGCTGAGGTGATAGCCACCAGCAAGGTCCATGAGAAGCCATCAGCATATAGCTGAAGAGCTGCACAGAAACACAATTTTCTAAGACACATCCTCTCAGAAAGTATGAAACCTCTGCAGCCTCCTGATTTTTGTGTGTGTGGGAAGTCAGGGAATTGACCACTCAAGGTCAGGTTGCTATTGCTGTAAGTCCTAGGATTCAGATTTTGGCAGCTTTGCTCAATTACTAAATAACTAACAAAGCAATTCTGAAGACAGACCATGCCCAGGAAACAGGTGATGCTGCACACTGACCCCACACCTATCCGATCTAAACCAGCCTTATACCCATTCTTTCTCATGTCTAGATGTGGCCGCATAACTTCCTCCCACTGGGTACATTTGGATGGAATGTACCAGATAGATTTGTTCACTTTGATACTAGCAATTACAAATGTCTGTCTCATATCTCTTAAGTAGCAGGAAGCTCATTTGCCTGGTATCACTTAATGCCTTGAAGATGTCCAGGTGACAGCTGAGTGATGGGTAGAGATAATGACACAATACTGTTTACATTGAGTCTGCATATCGCACTTTTCTCAAGGGCTCAGCAAGACAACTTCAGCACTAGAGAAATAAGACTTTCCAACAGCTGGAGAAAGAAAAACCCAGGCAGAGGGGGCTAAGACGCAGAGAACCAGCAGGAAGCTAGCTTCTAAGCCAAGGATGGATGTGGCAATGGTACCCCCTGGGCCTTCTACCCACTGCTGTGCTGCCTGGTGGGGGAAGGGGGGGATACACCCCACCCAGCACTCCAGAGATGAAAGAATTTACAGTGAATGCAAACTTCTCTGAGAGGCATTTACAACTCAATTCCAACTCTGACAATGAGATGAAAACATAGCACTAAAGCACACAGACTGCTCCTTGCTTTCTGAACAGTCAGCGTTCTTCACCTGACAAGCTTTTCTTCTCGAATCCATTATGGATGGCTAGTCCTGTGTTTGAATAATGAGGATGAACTTCAGTGACAAAAAGTTTGTCTAAACTTGTAACAAATCATTCTCACCATCTTGACATGTAGTGAATAATTAATTTCCACTGTAGAGGCTACCTGCCTGTTCACTTCAATTCTTCTCAGATGATTCCAAATTAGTGGAGCCTTGGGTCTGTCAAGCCAAGGATTCTGAAGAAGCAAAGCATTGTGTTCAGTTATTTAAAAATACATGAGAAGCAATAATGCCAGCGAGTCTGATGAGCTAGGAAATCAGGCCCAAATATTTGCTTCATCAGTGCCGTGCCGTGTATTCCCCAGGCAGCTGCATCATATGGGCTGATTCCACAGTTCCTCTGACTCTCATTTCTCACTGTACAAAGAGCCCCAGATCGTGAATTCCAAGTTCAAAACCAAAGAGAGAAGAGAAAGAGAATCTATTTTAACTTGACTTCCCCATTCTCTGGGTTTTCTATCTGCCTTGGACTGCTCTAAGCTATGGACATGATTGGAACCTGAGGATCACCAGACCTGGTACTTTCAGGAATCTCTTATGTTGCAATCTTCCTTCAAATCAGGTCTGAAGAAAGAAGGGAACGGGAACTGGCATTTCGTGATCCCCTTGTAACTTTTTAGTCTATAAAATAAATTGATTGGCTCCAAGAGGTGGGCTTTAATTCAGCTATTTTTCAAACATAGCTAGAACTCCAGGACTAAGAAACTCCTAGGACGCTATCTCTTGGATACCTACCTCTGGCCATGATGGAAAAAAAAGGACCAGATTTATCCTCTTAATTGAAATGACAATAGAAGGAAAAAAAAAAAAAAGACTAAGACAAGATAGGGTATAGGAAACAATGGTTTTAAGTCACTGGCCATCAGTGAACCCTACAGCTAGCCCTGCTTCCTTCTTGTGGGGGTTCCAGGCTGTGGCATGGGGAGGGGACACCCAGGGAGAACCTGAGTGAAGGAGGTGGAAGGAGCTGAGAACCTGCAGAGACCAAGAAGCTAATGTTCATGGGACAAGAGCTGCACAGACAGGAGCTCTGAATTATGCCCTGGAACAAGGATGCCTGTCCTGTATTTCTAAGGAGAATAAAGTCACCTAGGTCACTGGCCAAGCCAACTGGCTAACTGGAAATTCTCCACCTGCAAACACAAAGGTCACTGGTTCACAGAGTGAATCCCTGTGGTGTTATGAAAACGAGACACTTCAGGTTCTTGTTTTCTTTCTAACCCCCATCTGGACACACAGGCCCAAGTAGGATTTCTGTCAAATTTGTGAGGAATATTTTTCCAGGCATCGATCACTGTTAAGTCAATGACGATACATCTTAAAGATCCATTTTTTCACTCAATGGGGACAGTAATTGAGGTTCAGACCCAAAATACTTTTTTTTCTGCCCATGAGCATTCCCAGATAAAATGCATGCAGCATTTGAGACATACCAGAAAGTTATTTGTTCTTTATCTGCAATTCAAGTTTAGCTGGCTGTCCTTCCACCCGCCCCCCCCCCCACCGGCCCCCGACCTTTTCTAAATCTGGGAACCATACTCCCAAGCAATGCTGTATAGAAGAACTGTTCCTTCTGCCTGGAACTTTCTCCACAGATCATGCCAAGGCTCATTCTTCCATCAGGTATTTGTTCAGTGAGGCTCCTTCCCTCCACCCACACTAGCCTTCTCCCATTACTGTTTTATTTCTCTCCCCCCCCATATATATATATGTATGTAATATGTATATAAAATTTGCCTTTCTATTTATTGTTGTTCTCTCTCCTGTTCTAGAATAAACACTCAATTAGGTCAGGAACTTTGCTCCCTGATGTACCCTCAGAACCTAGACTTGAACCTGGCATGGATCTAGAATTCAATAAACATTTGTGGGAGTTCCCGTCGTGGCGCAGTGGTTAACGAATCCGACTAGGAACCATGAGGTTGCAGGTTTGGTCCCTGCCCTTGCTCAGTGGGTTAACGATCCGGCGTTGCCGTGAGCTGTGGTGTAGGTTGCAGACATGGCTCGGATCCCGCGTTGCTGTGGCTCTGGCGTAGGCCGGTGGCTACAGCTCCGATTCAACCCCTAGCCTGGGAATCTCCATATGCCGCGGGAGTGGCCCAAGAAATAGCAACAACAACAACAACAACAAAAAACAAAAGACAAAAAAATACAAAATAAAAAAAAATTAAAAAATAAACATTTGTGGAAGGACTCAATGGACTGGCCTGAGGTCATTCTCCATCCTCAGCAGGAGGGCTCTCAAACATCAGCTCACCTTCAGCTATGCCCAAATGGATTCTTCAGAGCACAGGGCCGGAGACTCTAGCCCGAGTCTCTAGGCTGCCTGTACTGTATCACATAAGGATTTGCAAGGCAGGGCCACCTAAACTCCATTTAGAGACCCTCTTTTATGGCAATTCTTTATTCTTAGGCTCTCACAAGCTTATTTTAGAAAAAAAGCTCCAGTGTAAATGTTCTTGAGAGGCAATTAAATCTCATTTGGTCAACACTTTCACTGCCAAGCTGATGTGTGCAGATCGCAGACAGAGGTTTTAAGGCAGTGAGGTGAGGCCAGAGGTGTGTGTGGGGGAAATGGAAGATTCCTGGGAGGGGAGCTGAAACTCAAAGGTCCAGCCATCTGGCCAACGGGAGCTAGCTATCTGTCATCAGTTGATCTCCTTGAAACTCCCTCCTCACCTATCTAATCAGAGAAGATCGTAATAGAAGAACACTTCTTTGGCATCCAATGACACTGCTATATCCAGGGATGCCTGACAAAGCACACAAAATGCTAACAGGCCACTGCAATATGCTTTCCATCCTTACCCCCTACTGTAGTCAAATACCCTTTCTAGCCACAGGGATGAGTGGCTAACTCAGGCTGGAAGGCTGGAGCAACACATTCTTCTAGGTATACTGTTTAGTTCAAGGGTAGGCACATGACCTGAGCATGGTCATTAAAGGTCCTTCTGAGAATGAATAGGGATGGGAGAGAACAGAGGAACACATTCTTTTCTCCAGAATCTATAACAGTGAGGATGCTAAGGGTCTGGGCCTCTGTCCCCTTGGAGAGAGGCTGCCTGAAAATAAAGCAGAGCCAACGAACAGACACAGAGCAGAATCCTGATGACATCACCTACATCCTCAGATCAACTGGGTTTGAAGCCAAGACCATCACTTAGACGATCCAATTACATTAGCACAAAAGTGTCCCATTTTACAAGCTCATTTGAGTTGTGTTTCTCACATGTGAAACTGAATGGGCATCTTAAATATACATCATTACTACCTACATGCCTTACCAGCTTGTAAGTGTTGGAGAAGCATCTATCCAGTGAGCTGACCACTGTTTTCTACTGGAGAAATTACTGATTGAACACATAATATATCCAGGCTGAAAGAATTTATCAGCATACCAGAGTGAGTTCATGGTTCTCCAGATTTGCTCAACCCTATTTCTTTTCACTATGGAAGGCAAGATAAACCTCATGCAGTCCCAGTATCTTATCTCTCTGGCCTAGAATCTTAGCCAAGTAACTCAGTGCAAAGTCCTAGGGCACATCCCTAGAGAGTGGATGCAAGACAGTTTATAAGGTCACATCTTACCCAGTGAAACCCCAAGCCAAATACTTAACACAGTGGGTCAGGACTGGGGTTAGTGCCTCAGTCTTCAGTGCCAGGACTGTGGCCTTAAGAATGAAAACCAGCCATGGCTGCCTGCTCAGGTCACTAAGCCACCTCTCACACTAAAAATACTCACCCAGGAAGACCAAAGTTTTCCTTTGTATGTGTCATAAAAAATATCAACTTGTGGCTCAGAGAAAACTTTGCGTATTTACAATATTTACATAAATGTTATCTCACTGGGGCTTTCAGAGCAACTTAGGAAACACTATGGTTCCTACTTTCCAAATGAAACAACCAAGGCTTTCCAAAGTTACCATGTGCCCAAGGTCACCAAGCCAGTCAGCGGCAGACCAAGACTTAAACTTGGGCCATGTGACTTAAGGATTCCTGCTCTTTTCATTCTGCTTCCAAGTTTCCCCAAGAGATAGCCCCTCAGATATTTGACACTTGATACCCGCCCCAAAAAAGATCTTCAACAAAGATTATACGTGTAGACTAAAGGTACACATTCTATCTAGGAAGAAAAAAATTAGTCTACAGCTTTCAAAAATCTAATTATTGTTAGTCCTATTTATAACTTTGTTATGAGCATAGTATGAACTTTTAACTCTTTTCCATTTGCATTAAGACTGTTATAATGGTAATGCTTCAGTTTAATAATGTACTTGGTATGTATATGTACATATTGTATACATATATAGTAGATGTATACATGTACATACACATACATGTAGAGTATATGTACACATCTGTATACAGTTGTATGTATATATGTGTGTATGTATATATACACACACACACATATATATATATATTTTTTTGGCTATACCTGTAGCATATGGAAGTTCCCCAGCTAGGGATCAAATCTGAACTGTAACTGCAATCTATGCTGCAGCCAACACCAGATCCTTAACCCACTGTGCAGGGCCAGGAATCAAACTCATACCACTACAGAGACAACACCAGATCCTGAACCCACTGCACCACAGCAGGAACCCCTATGCTTGGTTTATTTGTTTTTAACAGTGATTCAAGCTTAGTATTCCAATTTTGACAGTTAAAAGTAACAACAGTAGCAAGCAGACATTCTTCACTTAAAAATCATAAGTGGGTCCCTACTTTGTGATATGTTTATTATGCAAATTGAATTCACTATTTCAATGACAGTCACCGCATGAATGAACCAGCTGGCTCAAGAGAATGGTCCAGCCCAATGAACTTGAGCTTTGAGATCACCTAAGCTTCGATTTAGACCATCTATGTGACCTTGACCAAGTTATTTAGCATCTCTGAAGCCTGCTTTTTTAATTGGTTAAGAAGGGATGAATATTTACCATTTAGAACTGTTGTGACAATTAAATGAGCACATGAACATGTAAATGTTCAATAAAAGTGAGTTTCTTCCCTTTAAAGATCACCAATATGTTTCACCATTTATAGTCAACAGTATAAGCTAAAAAACAACAGCACAAGCAATATTTTGATTTTATATCCTGTCATCATTTCTACTAATAAAAGTCACCACTCCAGATGCAAGCTAACTGTTAATTTACTACCATATCACCCCTGAAAGGGAAAGGCAAACACTTCTGACACAACAGGAACATGTGGCCTGCTATCATAAGCGAGAAATATCCATACAAAACAACTGTTTATCTCTGAGTTAAGATATTCCATATGCTTTTTTGCAATTGCCTTTTTTTAAAAAAAAATAAAAAAACACAAATCATCTAAAATTATGGCTGGGTAAGAATCTCTTTTGGCTTTAATTTGGAAACCATCCAAGATTTATTTAAAGAACAAACTCAGCCAAATTTAACTAAGAGTAATGATTATTTTGAAGAAATTGGAGAAAACAATGCACTTGATTATGAGCAGATTCCACTTAACCATTTACGTGCAGCATTGGATATCAAAAATACACAGAAATAACTTGAACTATTGCCCATGAAGCTTATGGGAGACAAAAATGTGGTTATTCAACGAAAAAAGAAAAATGATTCACTTTGTTTTCTAAAATTACATTTATATCAATGCATCACACATGTTTACTGAAAATTGTTACAGCTATTATGGAAAAGTGAAATTTACAATTGGACCTAGAAGAATCGTTAGAGATTTCATCAAATCTATTAATATGGAAAGATGTACAGAAAGATGTACATTTTCATTTCTTGTGCATATATATGTATATATATACATGTGTATATATACACACAGACTAAGGATGTTTGTATTTAATACGTATCAGGCACACGCAATCTTGGGTAAAATGCACCACTGACATATAAAATATTTCAATTCATCTCTGATTACTAAATATATCTAATACCCATTACCAGAAACAACAATCTCAGCATTTCTCAGTATTGTTTTCAGAATTAGCTTCATGGCTTTAAGCATATCTTATTTAGAGTTTAGTTTTGTTTATCTTCACAAACCCAAATAATTTATCAAGATAAAAATGTTGGCTCATGGAGTTCCCGTCGTGGCGCAGTGGTTAACGAATCCGACTAGGAACCATGAGGTTGCAGGTTCGGTCCCTGCCCTTGCTCAGTGGGTTAACAATCCGGCGTTGCCGTGAGCTGTGGTGTAGGTTGCAGACGCGGCTCGGATCCCGCGTTGCTGTGGCTCTGGCGTAGGCCGGTGGCTACAGCTCCGATTCAACCCCTAGCCTGGGAACCTCCATGTGCCGCGGGAGCGGCCCAAGAAATAGCAACAATAACAACAACAACAACAAAAGACAAAAGACAAAAAAAAAAAAAAATGTTGGCTCAGAGTCTAAAAAACAAACAAACAAAAAAGGACTGTCACCAACAGGTTTAATTTGCTACCTATACATGGTTAGAAAGCAAATACCAAAATAGCTAGTTAAAGGGATCCGCCATCAGTTACTGGGAATCAAATCTCTTTATAGAGTCTTGGTTCAGAAACAAAGTCTTTATGAGTCCTCATGTCCAAATCAGCCACTCATTCATTTCTACACTGCCTCATAATAAACACTCCAGCTAATATAAAGTACCAAAGTGAAATGCCAATAAATACTCTTTTAAATAATTCTATCTCCCGTCTTGTGATGGTGGATGTGGTCACTTACAGCGGGGTTGTGGCTGAGACTGAGGGGCTGGCACTGAACCCCACTGTCCATCTGTGGGCAGCTCACTGACTACTAGCATCTCTGCAGCTGCCACCATGGTCAATCTAATTAGTGTTGGCCCTACTGGGCATATGATTCCATAACAACAAATAGCACCAAGTCTGAAAACACAAACTCGATATCCTACAACAACAAGTATTCTGAGCCCTGGAGTGGCAGTCACTGGGCACTCTCCTGCCTAGGGTCAGTCCTGACAGACATGTTCTTTGTCTGTGCAGGATTTACATGGAATGGATCATCTCCAAAGCTGGTGGCCTAACTCTAGCAAAGCTGTTTAATATGTTAAGTTCAGTCTAGCAGTAACAAAAACAACAGTAGCCTAGTTGTCTCTATTTCCACCATAAATCAGGCTCTCAAGTAGAGGTCTGAGTTAAGATGATGAGTAAAGGATATTTATCCAAGGCAGATGGTGAACCTACACAGGTATGACAGTAACACCAAACACCTGGTGGGAACGCTTTTCACATCGTTGACTCAACAAGTGTATGTAAGCCTCCTCTGCACCTTCAGTATTCAGGGAGTGAAAATCGAAATGACTAATTTACTCATCACACCAATTACTAATCATACCACTATCATTTACTAATCCTACCACTTCAACAGTGCTATTCGTTATCCTCCCTCATCTATAAAGTGGAAACTGCTATAGCCTCCCTGATCTATTAGGAAAGCACCTGTGAATGCATCAACCACAACAAGTATGTATTAGTCTTATACATCTTTTCCATCTGATATCCTTACACTGTAAAGAAATACCTATGACAAATTCTTAAAATATTTGATGTACATTTCTAAAATTTACTTTTCCCCTAAACAACCTCTCTCTACATACTTTTAACCATTTCTGCAAGAGATACTTGCAGGTGTTTTGCTTCTCTAGCTGCTCCTTTATAATAGTCGCAAGGAAAGAACAACTTTCTCTGAGCATACTGCCCTGATTAAGGGGTCTGTGGGCTTTAAGTATATGTATATTATCTCTTTGAAAATTCATTGCTGAAATTAAATTATATTCACTCATAAATTTTGGAAACCACACACACAAGAAAATAAAATTGCTCAAGTCCTCCACCAGAGATAATCATTGTTCACATCTTGGTAGATATTATTGACCAATTATTTATATAGATACGGATTTGAGAGAGGGAGATCATATTTGATCCCCAAATGCTATCAAATTTAAGATTTGCCATTTTTATAATAAGAACCCTGTAAGGGTGGGACATGTATATTTTAAACTGTATCCTTATTTCAAAAATGTTAAGCAATGGAAAACAGTTTGTCTAATACTAATGGAATACTAATTTGTCTAATATTAAAGATGTCTTCCTCACATTAAAGAAATGACATTTTTTCCACATTAGCATCACATGAACATACTGTTTGTAACCCAATTTTTCAAGTAAAATATTGTGAATTTTTTTCCCTGTAAAAATCACTCTACTGTTAAGAAATTCTCAAATTTCTACGGGATCATTTTAATGGCCATATAATATTCAGCTGGGGAGGTGGCAGCTGAATATAATCTTTGGATGGCCTGTCACGGGATTTTTGCAGGTGGCTTAACTTCAGGCAATACAGAGTACTTGTGAAATCAACAAGAAAGTTAAACGCACTTTGACCAAGGCTATTACCCCAAGGATGAAATGATTAATTTTTGAACGAGCTTTGCAAAGTTAAAAGCGCTCTATAAATGTAATGTGGTACCTCCACCATCTCAAAGAAGGCATCCAAGGGTTTCTGGACTCTATTCTCCTTCAGGGTGGTTGCCCCAACAAGGCAGTGCTATTTTTAAGACCTACTAAAAGCTGACTAGAAGATACCACTAAATGAGACTCTTGAAGGACATATCTCATGCAGCACAGGTAAGAAGACCATTGGTCCATATCTGCCTAGGGTTGCTAATGCCTTTCACATGTCCTGGTAACCACACAATCACCCTGACCGGACCTAAAGTTGGTTCAGGGTGTCCAGATCATGGTGGGTGAAGGCGTGCTGCTGGCCTCCCCAATCATTTCTCCAAGATGGACCTGCCCAGGCAGCCCTGGCTCTAAGGGGGTATGACTGACATAAACAGTTGCTCAGAGATCAGAGGCAAGGAAAAGACATTGCAAATTTACCAAAAAAAGGTTCAGAGAGTATTTTTTTTCTCGTTTAGGGCATAGCTTCAGTATGTTGAATTGTGAGCTGGGGAAGAAAAGAGTGATGAAATCCTTGGCAATACCCTTCCCCAGTGGAAACCAATTCAGGCACTTTGCCATGGATGCTGTTTTCTTCCTTGGGAGAAAAAAAAAAATCAAGCCCCTTGCCCCTTACTTCCTTGTTTCCCATAGGAAATCGCCCTCTCTCTTACCTTGTTTGCAAAGCTCTCCAGGAAGGAAGAAGGTCTCCAGGAAGGAAGTTCACATTTTGACAGAACTCAGCCCTCTGCAGCTTTCACCTACCTCTAAGCAGTGAAATGGCTCAAGGCCTTATCCACGCTCTCCCAGCACATAAATACAAAGAAGAACAGGTTCAATCAATTACCTTCATCACTGGGCGTGGTTTTGAAGGAAAAAGAGTTACAGAAGGGGGGCCTCTAGAGTTTGTGGGAGGAAGGATTTTAGCTCCTCACCTTGGTGGTAGGTAGGGTGGTCATTCAATTTATTATCCAAATCAGGATACTTGCAAGAGTGAAAACATATGCAACCAATAATTAGAAGATAATAACAGAAACCAAGGAGGTCCTAGTTGCATATGGTTACCTTAGTGTTAGGAGATGCATTTAATGTGTTAAGAGTCTCACAAATACAAGTCTAAGTGGAGTTTTTCAAACACAAAAGAATACATACATAATTTCATTTAAATAAAATTCAAAGATGTAAAACATAACCACCAGTTTACAAATCTAGTTAGTTTTCCTTAGGGTAAAGGAGAGGAAAGGGGCATGAGAGGGGCTTTGGGGATTTGGATAACATTGTTTCCTGACCTGGGGGTGTATGGATTTTGTGATAATTCACTGGGCTGTACTGTTATGATCTGTGCACTTCTCTATTTGTTGTACTTCAATTTTAGAAGTTTATTTAAAAGGGGAGCCTTAGGATTTGATTGTATATTGGTGTAGACACACATATACATGCATATATGTCCATATATTTAGCTACAGCTATAACTATAGATGTATCTTTCTTCCAGGTTTACTTAATATCAGCTGCTATGTCATTTTTCTCCCTGCTTGTGGAACTGGGAAGGTACAGGTAAAATAGCTATGACCCATGAACGATTCAGGGTTATCTTTGTTAATATAGGGGAAAAAAGCTTGGTTCTAGATCAACTAATTTATTAAATTGTAACAATGCAGACCTTAATAATATATAAATGCTGTCCATAGGCTGATAAGAAGCAAATACAAATTATATCAAAGTCTCACCACATGTAGTTCTATTTCACGGGTGAAAAAATAGAGACTTAGAGGAAGTCACGTGTCAAAGGTGATGCCAAGATTTCGCTGCAGGTGCGATGGGTTTTAAAACCTGTGCTCTTTACCATGACGTCTCTGTTTTAAGAGTTGCTGGTTTCTACTCATCTAAATCCCAGCCCTGGTGTAGGATTCTGGATTTATATTTAATGCTACAGTTTGGAGAAACTACTAGTCAACCTAGAGAACCAAGAAATGTCATCACAATCTGGAAGGTCCATTCTTAGCATGCTCTGGGCAGGTGACAGCCTGCAGTGCCCATTGGCACCCAGGTACCCTGACCACTGGAGATACCCACTTCCTCCAGGTTAGTGAGCTCCTCCAAGTCAGGGCCCCACTCTCCCCAGGGCCAGGTGAATAGCTCAACTCTGCCCCCGGGGTCCATGTCATCCATCACCACTCAGCTCCAGGTCTCTGCCCACCTTTGTGCTCAATGTCCTCACAACAGCAACTCATTCCCATGGAATCCCACCAAAGACTTCCCTGCCTGGGTAAAAAAAGCACGGGACAATCCTTCTGGAAATCCCACGCACCTGTTTTTACACAAAGTGAAACTAGAATAGGTCCATTTGCCGTTTGAAGGCATTGTATCAGGATAGCACATTTTAGTGCAACCCAAATTTTTGGTGACCTAATTTTGACTCAGATCCCCAATTTTCAAACTTTGAGGCTACCAGACACCATTCCCTGTGTCTACTACTTATGTTCTGGACAGTATGGATATTACAAAGTCACAAACTCTTCCCCTTGCTACTACACCAACAGGTGTAGTATACCTGATACCCACAAACACTTGACAGCTTCTAATAACTAACCTTAGCAACTGTGCTCTGACCACTGACATTTCGTGATCTACATACACTTTGAAAAAAGTCTTTATGAAAATGGCAGTTCCTCAATAGTTTTTGCAAACATTGCGTATTTGCCATACATTTTATTTAAGGGTACTTTACATCCATAAAGGATCATTCTTTAAGGATCCCTGAACTGAATATTTTATCTTGATTGGACACTAGAAAAAGAATAGGTTACTATATAGATATTAGATACACCAGGCTTTTGAAATATCACAAAAATCAAATGCATTCTGCTCCCTTCTCTGGGAATATATAGGCTCCAGTTCCTCTCCAGAGATTGTTCCTTGCCTTATCATAGTAGTATTAACAAAGTATACCTGGCTTATTTTTTTATTTTTAGGGCCACACATGTAGTATATGGAAGCTTAGGCTAGGGCTCAAATTGGAGCTGCAGCTGCCGGCCTACACCACAGCCATGGCAACACCAGATCTGAGCCACATCTATGACCTATGCTGCAGCCTGTGGCAATGTCAGATCCTTAACCCACTGAGCAAGGCCAGGGATCAAACCCACATCTTCATGGACACTAGTTGAGTTTTCAACCTGCTGAGCCATAACAGGAACTCCTGGTGTAGTTTCTTGACCAAGGAAGTAAAGACACAGGTTGTGTTTCAAAGCCTATAAAGGAGGTGGAAGGAGGAAGGTGCCTCTCTAATTCTTCTTTCCTATGGGATGAGCTATCTGTGGGTGAAAGGTAAACAACTCCCCAGGGCTCCAGACTTAGGTCATCTGTTATCTCACTGACAACAGTGAGCCGAGATCAGGGCTAGATCACTTCTACATGCTCATGTACGATTGAGAGGCTGGGAGAGGCAGGGGTGGGGGCTAGAGAGATCCGACAGCACAGAAAGAGGTTGCTTCTGAAAATGACTAGAAATGGCAGCCCCAGACCCTACCTAGCATGTAGAAGTTTTTGTCTCTCTCAGGCTCTTAAAAATATTAATTTGTTGTCAACATATAAAATCAAGAGATTTCAGATAATGTTCTGTAAGTATTTACAGGTGCTGAAACTCTTGGGTCTCAAGTTTCTTCTTGGCAACTAGCTGGAGCTAAGCGGCAGGTGTTCCCCGTAGATGGGTCACCTGTTCCCCACTTTGCCACAGTGGCCAGCACTCCCCGTGTCTCTTACCCCAGCCTGTCTCACTCCTGTGCCATCTGTGTGGCCATGTGATATGGGTTTGAGAGCTCTGATCTAGAGAAAGAGGAGTGGAAAGGTTAGAGAGCTTGTGATAATGTCCTGCTGCTTTACCAACAAGCAGGTGATGTGGCTCGCAGGTGGGCAGAGGCCAGGAGAAGACCACTGAGGTGAAAGCCATGACTGTCACCAAGGTGTCAGCCACAAGGGATTGGGGGATGCTCCACTCCCACCCAGACAGACTGGATGTACTTTCCAACTTTTAATCTAAATGAGAACAGTCCCAACAAGGCCCACAATGGGCTCCTTCAGGGAGGCATGTCATTTTGGGTTAGAATATATCCAGCTTTCAGAATTTCCCAAGTGGGCCCACCAATGAATACAAGATAACATCAGACACCACCCACCACTCTTCAGACACCAAGACAAAATCATGAATCCAAAACGTCTGTGTCTCTGAATGACAGGTGGACAGAGCCTCTCACCCACTCAATCAGGCCAGACCTCCCCAGGGCACGAGCTCAGTGGGACGGATCCGAACTCAATTCCTAGGTGAGAGGTCCCCAAGATAAATCACTCTGCTAACTAGAGAAGACTTAACAGGCAGGATCCGCAGGTCCACGTTCGTCACTGCATGGAGCAGCCAGATATGACTTCTAGGATGTCTGACAAACGTGGGGATCCAGCTTCTGGGGAGGAACTTAGCAGAGCTCCTGCCTGTGTCCCTGGCAGCCTGTCAGTCACTGGGTCCTACACGGATTTTATCACCAGCTCAAATTTTATGCTCTGCCTGTCTCTCTGGTGTGCCTGTCAGTCAGCTGAGAGCTAGTCTGACATTTAGAAATGCCCAGTGTCAAACAACTTCTGTGCATTGCATTATGCAGATGGTATTGGAGATAAAAGGGCCCTGGATGGGTTCCATTTTGAAAGAAGCTGTCACAAGTAAAGCAGGGCTCCAGGAGGCATGGCTAAGAAAATACATCATCTTTGAATTTGAAGTCCCTTTCCATCCCCAGTCTACTGCTTGAGCTAATGGATCCAGCCAGCCAGACCCCCACGTTTGTGACCAATATGGAAAGTGACACCTTGATGTGTGCACAGCTATGAGGGCGGACACTCATTTCTCAGACCTTATAACTGCCTTCTTTGCGAATTTGATCAAATCTCGTTTTTCCTCTAAAAATTACCTTGACATCCCAATCCTGGGAAGAATACACATTTCTCTTTCATCTAGTGGTTCTCACATTTTGGCCTTGTACAACCCCAGTGCCCAAGCTGCACTCCATGGTATACCAATGAAACCAGAACTCTAGGGACCAAGGCATCCATATTAAAAAAAAAAAAAATTCTCATAACTCCTGCTGTACTATATACCAATCTGACTCTCCCTCCCTTTCAAATTTCCAAATTTTTCTTCATTCATCTCTCAGAATTGGCTTTCAGAATCAATTTCCCTCCCTCTCATTACTGCCCAAACTGTTGCTACATTATTTGGAAATTAGCTTGACTTGTGAAAAACAGAGTCGGCATCTTTCGGTTGCTAAAAGCCCCAGAGATTCAAAGATAAGCTTTTCTATATGACATCGTTTCAGAATCAAATCAGCTTGTGGCCTCAGCCAAGAATCTCATGCAATGAAGGAAAGAATTCTTCCACTGAAATTACAGTTCTCTTCACAGGATAACACTCCAAAGAGATACTGAGGGGAAAATCAGCTCGGCAGCCAAAGTGATGACTTGTGACTCAACATGATGGAAAAAAACAAGGTGTCTCATACACCCCCCCCAGGCCTAAAAATCAAAACATCTGAAATCTGGGCCAATCAAAATGAGAGGGAAAGTTGGACAGTGAAATGTAAATCCTTTCTGTTTCTCTGACCACTGGATTCAGATTTCTACATGCTCTGATAGTCCGCTTCTCCCATCTCTCTTTTGGGCTCCATGGAAAATATCTTAAACAATGTTGAAACCTACTGAGAGGGCTGTATTCTGCAATGCCTTGCTCCCTCCCCCACCTTCTCAGCCCATAGGAGGGCTGCCACCATGTGAATACAAAGGGCTATTTTGTTCTGGGTAGGAGACACTGCCAGGCAGTGTTAAATGTGTGGCCTCCTACATTCCCCGTGAGAAACGAGGATAACACTTCAACTGATTTCCCAAGGTCATATGAGAAGAGAGAGGTCACCTGTGCCTCATGGGGTGGCACAAACTTTGCAACTAGACACATGAGAATCTGGTCCTGCCACTTACTAGTTGGCTGACCTCAGGAAACATGCTTTGTTTCTCTGTTTCAGCTTCCTCATCTGAAAAGAGGATTGCAAAGTCTAGGTCACGGGGCTACTGGAAGCGTCAAGTGAGGTACTATATTGTAGAGCACCTAACACTGGGACAGGCATATAGTCCTTTCTCAGGGTGCTTATGCTCTGTCCTTGGGATAGATCAGGAAAGACAGCAGGAAGTGCCATGATGTGGTCCAGGGATCCGAGACTGTGAGTGTGTCTGGTTTAGAATTCCAAATCAGCATCCAACAGAAGTTCTGAGAGCTATTATACTGGCAATGTGCCTAAAATACATGATGGAGAGTCCCTAATCCAGAGTCCTACCCAACAGTCACCCCGTGGTGTTGAATGTTTCTCATCTTGCTCCCCAACTATAATGAGTTGAGGGGGCTCATTATTAAGGCTCACAGAACATAAAACTGCTTCCTTTCCTAAAAAATAATCAACTTTTTCTATTTTCATCCTTTATTTTTAAATATATGGTTCCTTCTCACCTGATTCCCAGAAATGGCATAAAAATGTTGCATCTTCAGCAAAAGAAACCATAAAAAAATGAAAAGACAACCTATAGAATGGGAGATAATAGTTGTAAACAATATAAGTGACAAGGACTTAATCTCTAAAATATACAAACTCATACAACTCAACAGCAAGAAAACAACCCAACTGAAGAATGGACAGAAGACATAAACAGACATTTCTCTAAAGAAGACGTATGGATGGCCAACAGGCACAAGAAAAAAGTTCAATATCACTAATTATTAGAGAAATGCAAATCAAAACTACTATGAGATACCACCTCACACCAGTCAGAATGGCCATCATTAATAAGACTACAAATAACAAATGTTGCAGAGGGTATGGAGAAAAGGATACCCTCTTCCACTGTTGGTGGGAATATAAATTGGTACAGCCACTATGGAAAACAGTCTGGAAGGGTTCTTCAGAAAGCTAAATAATATCAGAGATTCTCATACTAAGTGCGGTAAGTCAGAAAGAGATAGACAAATATCATATGATATCACCTATACATGGAATCTAAAATACAGTATAGATGAACCTAGCCACAGAACAGAATCAGACTCACAGACATGGAGAAGAGACTTGTGGTTGCCAAGGGGGAGGGGGAGAGAGAGAGATGGACTGAGAGTTTGGGCTTAGTAGATGCAAACCTATATTTTGGATGGATAAAATATATATATATATTTCTTATGATAAAAAAAGGAAAGGGGGAGTTCTCAATATGGTAAAGTGGAAACTAATCCAACTAGTATCCACAAGGATGAGGGTTCAATCCCTGGACTTGCTCAGGGGTCAGGGAGCCAGCATTGCCATGAGCTGTGATGTATATAGGTCACAGACACATCTCGGATCTGGCATTGCTGTGGCTGTGGAGTAGGCCAGTGGCTATTGCTCCAGTTTGATCCCTAGCCTCATATGCTGCACATGTGGCCCTAAAAAGCAAAAACAAAAACAAACAAACAAACAAAACAAGCATCTTCAAAAAAACTTTACACATGTTCTCAGCAAGGTTCCGGAGATCTTTTTAACAACCTTGTTATAGAAAGAGAACCACTTCCTGAAGGGAAAATCGGTAGGTGTGGAGAAAGTTCACTGAATATTTATGCTGACATTCTGAGAACAAGTAATGATTGGGGCCCAAAACCCAGTCCAGGGATGAGTCAGTTGCTTGTTAAAGTCAGATCAGTTATTAGATTCTACCTGTTAATACCCACCTAGGAGGACTCTTTCCTAAAATTGTTCAAGCAATTACAAAACACACTTAAACCCTGTTGACAGTATCTCTCTGAATAAAGATGGCTCCGTGGGACAGAGGTGAGATGGTCCCAGCCACTCATTCAGGGAGCTTAGAAGAACTGTTTTCAGAGTTTCCAATTCTATAGGCAATATAAGTTTTCCTACGGCCGCAGCTATACATATGCTGTATGTTAGCTTCATGTGCAATTCACTGGCCCCCATCCTTCTCAAATATACTTGAACAATAATAACAATTGCATATGTTGAGTTTTTTTTTTTTCCTTTTGTTTTCACCATTGGACACAATTAGAGATTCTCCTTGTTTCAATTTCATCCAGTTGGTTTCTGCCACAAAATCTGTTGGTGACCCATCACCACATCCCCTCAACATCATTCCAGTAGAGGCTGACGCCTTGCTATTATAGGTATTTTCTCCTCTTTGCCTCAGGGGCTTCCCTAGCCACAGGAGCCTGCTTGGCCCTCAAATGGAATAGGGTAGAGAGATTAGAGGGATAATCATCCAGGGAGTAGCCTTCAAACAAGACAGAAGGGACTAAATATCCAATGCCTTGAGGCAGGAGGTACATAGGAACAGCTGGGACTTGTTAGGCCAAGTAAACTAGGCCTTGTTTCTCTCTGACACCTCAAGGAAAAAGTTAGTTGAAGGAGCTGAGCACAGCTGGAGTAGAGAAATAAAATTTTTAGAATGGCGGGGAAGAAGGAGGCAGAGGATAGGGCAATGAGATGGCAAGCAGAGTTTATTGACCAACAAAGTGGTCAGGAGCTTTGAGCATGTGAGACTCAGGCTCCCCTGCTGCAGGGGAGTGCTTGGTTTTTTATAGACAGGGGTTGTTTTGTTGAGCCATGCAGTCTGTGGCCTTGGGCCATCTTTGTCTTTGGAAACTCATCCCTTGCATGGGTTTGATAAGAAGGAGTCAGTGTCCTTTTAGGCCTTGTTTCATTTTCCACCTAAGAAAGACGACCTCAATCACTTCTGGGGTCAAGGAGATCTCCCCAATTACACATGCACAGTAAGACTCCTAGGAGTCAGAAAGGGAGGGAGCGCCAGGCCATAATAAGTCCTGATACCTTCTCAGCATCCTTTACTTGGGAATCTATCTTTGTCAAAAGATGCACATGCCTGTTGGGGAGGGTCCTATGTCCAGTTAGGTGTGAGAATTAAAACAAGACTGTTGGCTAAAGGTAGACAAAGACCCAGAAGAACTATCCTATGTAAGTGATTTAAATCACCTTTCTGCCGCACTCATTGAGGGCGACACCCACACCTGCATTCCTCCTTAGGGTGTGTATTATTTCTCCGCTTCTGACTTAAACTACTTCTCTGTGTGCTCTCCCATATGTTGTACGGTGACTCTGATTTTAATAAACTTATACCTGTTTTCACAGTCTTTGCCTCCTTGAAACATTCTTGCTTTTAACAGAGGGCAATTCTACTTTCAGCCTCTAGCTGGTGTAGTGGCTAGGACTCCTGGTTTCCATCCAGCTGCCCAGGTTCAATCCCTGAGCAGAAAATTAAGGTCTTGCTCCAAGCCATCATTCACTGCTGTCTCTCTAAGACCAGCCTTGCCCCTCAGAACAACTCTGAGGCATGTTCCGCACAGTCTCTGAGGCCCCAAGGGCAGAGTCTCAGCTGCCCACAGGGGCAACCTGCTATTCGCCCTGGGTTGGCTTCCCCTACCTGCCTCATGTCCCCACTCCCCTACCAATGCTCCCTGAAGGCACCTTCTAAATAAACTGCTTGCACTTCTACCTTATCTCAAGATATGCTTGGGGCTCAGTCCAACCTAAGACACAGACACAAGCAATGAGACCAAAACAGTTTGCCATCAACCGGAGTTTGCTCATGCCTTTATTCAACATAGCTTTTTTTTTTTTTCAAGTGTTCACTGTGTAGCTGGCCCTGTCCTGGGTTCTAGGATTGCAACAGTTAACAAGACAGACACCATCCTTTTCTCATTAAATTTACAGTCTAGCAGGGAAGACAGACATCAAACATCAAACAAAACATCAAAGGATTTAATTGACAGACGCTACTGAAGACAAATTGCAGAACACTACCCGTGTATTCAAGGAGACCTAGGTCCGTCTGGGGAAAAGGAGTTCCCTTAGGAAGCAGCTTTTAGCCAAAGGGTGGGAGTGAGCAATGCAAAAGGTGAGTGGGTGGCAGAGGAAATAGCATGTATCAAGGCCCTGAGGCTTAAGGAATCAGTGTTTCAGAGCAAAGGCAAATGTGGCTGGAGCACCTAGAAAACCCTATGTCCTCTTTGAATCCCTTATGAATCATCATATTGGGCAAAGGACCCTAAAGAAACTGACAGGACTATTTAATTTCATTTGAAAATTCAAAATTCAATACACTATCACAGGATATTGAATATAATTTCCCGTGCTATGCAGTAGACCCTGTTGTTTATCCATTCTATAAATAATAGTTTGCATCTGCTAATTCCAAACTCTCCATCCATCCCCCCTCTATCCCCCTTCCCCACGGCAACACATCTGTTCTCTATGAGTCTGTTTCTGTAAAACTCAACACGCTATTAATTTATTCCTTGAATGACTTATTGATTCTACTTATTTGGTCCAGTACTCCAAAATTTGGTTACTTTTAGCCTCCATTTAAAAACATGAAGTCTGGAAGTTGTTCAGAAGTAAAGTCAGTGGGCTGCCTGGAAAGTGTAAGCTTAGTGGAGGCACACCTGTTCAGACTGGTTGGACTTCCAGTCCTTTCCTAGTAAAAGGGTGTTTGAGAATGAGTGTTTGAGAATTACTTTCAAATCTTTGACCTGGTGGTAGGAGAGGGTGGTTTAGAGAAATAATGATTGCTCCACTCCCTACTGCTTTGTGGAGCCCAAGGATCACCACCACATTTGAAGATTCACTAGGATTCACAGAACTCAGCATGGAGTCCTACTCTTGGCTAGGATTCATACGCAGCCAGACCGTAACAGAAGAAGACAGGTAGAGAAATCAAGGCCAGTCTTTCTTCTGCCTTCTCCCTCCCATGAAGAGGTACGCTTGAATGTGCTCCTTTCTCTAGCAACTAAAACACGCAATAATGTATAATGTTTCTGCCCAGGGATCCCACTAGTGATTCAGCATACAAGGCTTTTCCTGGGATATGGTCACACAGGCACCCTCTGTCTAGCACGTACCACTCTTCTAGATTCCCAAAAGCAAGCAGGTGTTTGGCATAATCACATTGTGCAAAGGCAGTGGACCACTCTTATCTCTTGAGGGAATGAGTCAAGTGCCAAATTCCCAAATATCAGTGAAAGGCCAGCCTTGAAAGCAGGTCCTTCCAAAGAAGGCCTCAGGGCTGCTATGGTAACTTTTTCTGCACATCTACCACGCCTGTAAATAAGAAATGTGGGAAGCAAATATAACACGCTTTCTATTTTCAACATCATACAATCAACAAAGAATGATATGCAGCTTAGTAAGAAGTTTTACAGGAATTCCCTTCTGTAGCAGCTGGATCCTGAGTGGTTTGGAAATGTCAGTATTAAGTAGCTCAGGTGTAGTGTAGGTGCCTCCAGGTATACAGGTATTGAAGCCAGTCTTGATCTAGCCAAAAGAACAGACCAAAAAAAAACAAAAACAAAAACAAAAACAAAAACAAAACAAAACAAAAACTTGTTTTGTAGGTCCCCAATAGACAATACAAATGGGCTATACTTAATGATAGCTTTCATTTGGGAAGCACATTAAAAACTAAAACTATCTCTTCTCTTATCTCCCCAACAGCAAGACACAGCCTGGAATAAAAGTACAGATTTCCAGCAATGAGGCCAACCCTCCAGTGACATAAAATTCATTTACGACACACGTAAACCATGCCTTCAGCAATAATTTACATATCTGAGATGAAAGAAATGGGAAACCAATCAGCATAACCTAAATAAATGGTTCTCTTCATTGTAACTCTTTTATAGCCAAAGTGACCTTTCTTAGTACAAAGGCAGCATATTTATAGGATGCTATTTTCTCATGTAATTCACTGTCACATTACATTGTCATAAATATTCTTGAAAAGTAAAACAGCTGCATATAATAAAAACCATAAATACTAAACTGTATCCTTGAAAAAGCAATATATAAATATTAAATTTTGCCAAGAGAGAATCATTCACAATTTCACACAATATCTATAATATCAGCATTTAACCTTGTAGTCTTTGTCTACATGCTTATATATTTCATGAAGTTATGATCATATTGTACTTCTACTTGCACAAATTGTTCAATATGCTAATATTTTCCAAGTTTCTCTATAAATGTCTTAAGATATTATTCGCTCCATTATTTGCTATAGATTTAATATGTCTTTTGTTAAAAATTCTCATTTAATCAGTGTAATCTCCACACATTGTTTAAAATCAAATGGTCAATAAATGAGTTATTAAAAAAAGTCACAATCCACTGTCTTATACCACATCCCAACTGCTGTCATTTCCCAGTAGTAACTTATTTTTTAGTTATTTCCCCAATACAACTTTTTGTGACCCAGTTACACATACATGTACACATTCTTTTTTCTCACATTATCATGCTCCGTCATAAGTAACTAGACATAGGTCCCAGTGCTACACAGCAGGATCTCATTGCTAATCCATTCCAAAGGCAATAGTTTGCATCTATTAACCCCAAGCTCCCAGTCCATCCCACTCCCTCCCCCTCCCCCTTGGCAACCACAAGTCTATTCTCCCATTTTTATTTAAATGTTCCTGTTTAAGTTTTCTACTGGTTATCTTTATTTCACTAAATGACATACTTACTATTTCTCAAATTATTGATTTTAGATATTATCTATTAGCATATTACTTTCAGTTGCTTTATTGGTTTTCTTTGTATTTAGATACTATACTTATCTCTTCATTTCTTCTTCCATCTACTAGAAGTAACATTTTTCTTAATTTCTCACTCTGAGGATGAAGAGTTAGGAGTGCTCTTATCCTCCCCTTCATTTTTTTCCATCAAGTTCCAATTCTTAAATTCTGACGCTTATACTTACACTCTTATAGTGTAAGGTTGATATTTTTTAAATGCTGTTTTGTAGCCATGACTATCTTCCATGCTTACCCTATAGATTAATTTTTTTTTTTTTTTTTTTTTTTTTTTTTTTTGCTTTTTAGGGCTTCACCTATAGCGTATGGAAGTTCCCAGGCTAGGGGTTGAATCAGAGCTGCAGCTACCAGCCTACACCACAGCCACAGCAA
Source organism: Sus scrofa (assembly GCF_054392235.1). Lineage (NCBI taxonomy): Eukaryota > Metazoa > Chordata > Mammalia > Artiodactyla > Suidae > Sus > Sus scrofa. Next base: position 92,176,394 of record NC_139389.1, read on the forward strand.
TGCAGGATCTGAGCCGCATTTGTGACCTACACCACAGCTTCCAGCAAGGCCAGATCCTTAACCCACTGAGCAAGGCCAGGGATCAAACCTGCATCCTCATGGATACTAGTCAGTATCGTTACCACTGAGCCAGATGGGAACTCACTATAGTTTAATTCTAAAAGTTGAAATCAATAAACAGTACCTATATAATGATGACTCCATAAATATTGTTCACTCAGAGTTAAATGGTGCAGTATGATTTAATTTCCTTCTCTCAGCTCTTTATTTTTCCTTGAATTTCTAGTAGCCTTTGTTTTCCCTCTCAAAATGTTTATCTGTTTCACCTCCTAATATATTATGTAAACGGTCAAAAAGAGCAATATATTTGTGGACTCTTTCCCCCACCTACAACTACTTCCTAAATCAGTCTTTTCTCCTGCTCTGATCATGACTAGTTGCTACAAATCAGTAGGTACAACCTAGCTGTCATACTGGTACCCTCATTCATTATACTCCTGGGTGAAATTATTTTTCATAATTTCACCTTCTCCTTTTATCTTTTTCTTCCTCTTAGGACATATCTGAAAATATCTGTCCTCTACCTTCACGTCTGTCCAATAATTTTGCTGGACAGGGAAATTTAAATTGAAAAAATTCACTCAAAACCCTCCAATTTTATCCCATGAACAAATTGCATCCCTTGCTGCTATAATTCTTGTTCTTTTGTGGATTGCTTGTTATGTTTATTTTGCTTTCTTCTTCAAGAAACTCATAAAAGTTTCCATTTATTCCAGGTATTCAGAACTTTCTGAAACTGTGTGTTTTCTCTGTAGATCACACTTTATTCATTTGTACTGGACATTAAGTGAATCCTCTCATTCTTGTTCTCAGTTTTAGAAAATTATCTTAAAGTATTTCTTTGATAAGTTTCTTCCCTTTTGTTCTATCTTTCATACATTTATGCGCTATGAGTTACTTTTTCTCTCATATTTTCCATTACTATATCTCTTTATTTTACTTTGTAAGAGATTGCCTTAACATTATCTTCCATGCTTTCAGTATTTTTTAAATTTCAATAGTCACTTTTTTAAAAAATGGTAGTTGATTTGCAATGTTGTGTTAAGTTTTAGGTGTACAGCAAAGTGATTTAATTATTCATATATGTTCTTTTTCAGATTCTTTTCCATTATAGGCCATTATAAGATATAATTCCTTACACTATACACTAGGGCCAGTCACATTTTATTGTTTTGTCATTTGTTTATTTTTTCAGAACATCTTGTATTATGAATGCAGCATCTACTCATGTTTTCCTGAGAATCACTAAAGAAAAAAGCTCTCTTACTGTTTTGACTTGTTTCTGTTTTCAGGGAGGTCATATTTTTCTTTCCTTCATTTTTAAAACTTTATTCAAATATCTGGTGATCCTTAGTTATTCCTAATTAAGAATCAAGCAATAAAAAGCTGATAGGTAATTCATAATTATCCATATGGCTACTATCAAAAAATAGAAAATAACAAGTGTTGGCTAGGAGGTGGAGAAATGGAATCCTTGGGCACTGTTGGTGGATATAATATATAATATGATACATCTGCAATAGAAGACAGTATGTGGTTCCTCAAAAAAATTTAAATAGAATTTCCATATGATTCAGCAATCTCACTTCTGTGATTATACCCCAAGGAATCAAAAGCTGAGTCTTCAAGAATTGTGAACTCATGTTCACAGCAGCATTACTCACCATAGCCAAAAGGTAAAAGCAACTCAAGTGTCCATCATTAATGGATAAATGATGTAGTATATACATACAATGGAATATTACTCAACCTTAAAGAAGCAAAAGATGTCTATCACATGCTACAACATGAATAAATCTTGAGGCATTATACTGAGTAAAACGAGCCAGTCACAAAAAGATAAATACTGTATGATTCCATTTATATATGGTATCTAGAGAATCAAATTACAAAGAATCATGGTTCTTAGAGGCCAGGGGAGGGGGAAATGGGAATTATTGCTTAAAGAGTTTAGAGTTTCAGTTCTGCAAGATGAAAAGGCTCTAGAGATGGCTGCACAACAACAATGTGAATACAATTAATATTGAAATGTGCATTTAAAAGTGGTTAAGATGGGAGTCCTGTCGTGGCACATCGGAAATGAATCTGACTAGGAACAATGAGGTTGTGGGTTCAATCCCTGGCCTCGCTGAGTGGGTTAAGGATCCAGTGTTGCCATGAGCTGTGGTATAGGTCACAGACATGGCTTGGATCTGGCGTTGCTGTGCTGTGGCATAGGAGGCAACAGTTCCGATTCAACCCCTAGCCTGGGAACCTCCATATGCCTCAGGTGTGGTCCTAAAAAGGTAAAAGACAAAAAAATTAAAATAACTTATGAAAATAAAAAAATTAATAAATGGGATAAAAACAGCAACTTATAGGAAGCTATAGCAGACACATTGGGATCCTGCCCATACTTTTTCAGTAATAACCATTTTCACCTTATGCTGGCATGTTTCCAAGTAGAATTGAGTATCCTAGCTCATGACAATTTTATCAATTTGGGTTGTGGTAATGATCAATACTAATACTGCACATTCATATAAACATTTTTCTCTGAGAGAATGGGTTCTCTGACATGTTAAATGTTCCGTATTGGGAAATAAATCATAATTATGATAAAATAAGGGCATCAAGGAATGAAAGGCTAGTGAATTGAGAACTTAGCAGTTCTTCTTCTTTTTTTGGCTCTGCCCCCGGCAAAAAACCCTGCCACCCAGGATCCTTAGTCCACTGAGCCACCAGGGAACTGCAGCAGTTCTTATGCTCCATTCACAACTTCTAAAAAGATACAAAGCAAAAAGGGGGTGGTGTTGAAGGAAAAGAATTTCAGGCTCTATGAGTAAAATGAAAGAAATGCTACCAACTTAAGAAAAATTGACAGAGAAGGAAAAAAATTGTAAAGATTTCACGCTTTTAAATTGATAAATCCTCTTTCCCTGAAAAAGTATTATTTCTGTTTTACAAAGATGGACACTTTCAAAGAAACAAAGGCATTGGTATCAGCATATATCATGAAAATTCTTGATAATCATTTCTGTCCCAAATCAATGATAACATAAAGGATGAATATTTGACTTTGTCATTCAGGTTTTAAATTCACTCTGAAGTTCTGTTTTTGTTTTTCAGTGTAGGAAGATAGGTAGGTACTTCTAAACTTCAGGTCTCCTCACTTTATATATAACAGCAGTACTGGAGGGAGCTACAGAAAAAAAAATGACTTGAATCATATTGCTCATCATTCAGCTAAAAATAGGGAAGCCACACTTAAGTATCCTGGCATTTACAGGGATAAAAAAGAAAATTTTTATGGTCACTGTTGTTAGCAAAGAGAACATATTTCTTCATCTATGAGGAAACCAAAGACCAAAAAAATTGCCAGAGTACAAAGGGGTAGCAAGCACCTGGCTCTAATTCAATTCTGCCAAGAGGCCCAGAAGGAATCAATAAACACTTATTAACTAATCACACAGCATCTCGCTTCTGTGAGTGAAATGGCAAGTTTGTACAAATGATGAAATTAAACAACCCTTAATATAGATGGAAATGTAGGAGACTAAGGAAAAAGCTGAGCGACTAGTTTGACATCAAATTTCCTAGGAAGTGGTTTATCTATCTTTCTTCATTCTATACCTAGTGGGGTCCATCTAAGATGTGGAGGGGAAAACATCAAGCCTACTGTATTAACAGCCTTATTTTCCTGTGCCTTCCACCATTACCCTTTAGCTTTATATGCCTGTGATAAGGCCTTGGAAATCCTACACCACCCCCAATCAACCTTTAGAAAATCATTAGTCAAAATAACAAATGCAAAGTACTCAATTTGTGTCTAGGAAACTGAATTACAATCGGAAGATCAAAGGCATTATCCAGGTAACTCACATGAAACCCACCCGGCTGCCCTTGGCCTGCATTATTTAGTAAACTAATTGCCCTTTCCTTCACTTTCCATTTCAAAATGCCTAGGGAGAGGCAGATGAGCTAGATTTCTGGGCTCTCAAGGTTTAAAAAAGAGCATAAGCAGTCAGGCCATCTCCCTTCATTTAGGATCCAAAACCTGTACCCCACTGTATCAGGATAGCAAGATTCCCCAACAGAGCCTTGGATCTAAGATCTAGGAAACAGAACTTACCACCCAATAAAACAGGGACAGAGTGCACAGGGCAAAAGCTGCTTTGGTTTTTTGCCTCCATGGTCCTACTAACTAGAGACCAACTGGACCCTTATAGTTTGAAAGCTAAGACTTAGGTGCTGTGGATTTCATGAAAAAGCTGGAGGTAATCCATGTTATTAGCATGAAACCCAGAAGAATTCAATTCTTAGACGATACCAACAAGGACCACCAATCCTCTTAGTCAAAGAATACTAATGGCCCAACAGAGGCACCCCAAATGGGACATGTCTAAAAATTGCATTCATTTAAAAAAAAAAACGCTTTTCCCCGTGTTCCCTCTCCAGTGACAGCAACACTGGATAGCCAGTTGCTACAACAACAGAAACCTTACAGTTATGCTCTCTGCTCCTCATATGTATTCCCTAAAGCCCTGACATGCTCATCTTTCACTTTTCCATCACATTTGATCTTGACTTCCTCTGCTGCATCCCATCACTACCCCCAACCCCATCACTGCTCCTTGGGATTCCTCCAGGAATCTCCATCATTGCCTGGTCCCCTGCCTCCATCAGGCACTCCCCATCTCCTTCCCTACTGCTGTCCTATCAGCTTTTCGAAATGTGATCACATCACTTCCTTATTTAAAATCTCTCAGGGTTCCAAGTGGTTCCAGGTGTTAAAAATTGCTCATGTTTCACAGGTACTATATTTGATACCCTGTAATAATAATCCATGGGTATCTATGTATAACTGAATCATGGTGCCATATAACAGAAGTTAACACAACATGGTAAATCGACTATATAGTTCACTAAAATAAATTTAGATTTAAAAAAGGAAAAAGCAACTGCTCATGTTTTAACCAAGAATTTTCTTTTTAGTCAGGCTGATACAAGTTTAAATGTATAAAAATTACCAAAGGATAAACACTGAAACATCAACTTTTTCACTTATCCTAGACCCTGAGAGCTCCTACTACTTTTTTTCTTCTTTGGCTGCACCCATAGCATTTGGAAGTTGCTGGGCCAGGGATCAATTCCGAGCCCCAGCTGCAACCTATGCAACAGCTGCAACAATGCCAGATCCTTAACCGACTGCACCAGTACTGGGATTGAACCCATGCCTCAATAGTGACCCGGGCTGCTGCAGAGACAATGCTAGATCCTTCCTCTGAGAGCTCCTGCTATTAATAGTTTCTCAGGTACCACAAATTTCTTTCTGTGATAAACACACATATACTTGCAATTTTACATTATTTTTTACCCACTTTATGTTGCAGATTCATATGAACACTTACAGCCATACTTTACGCATTTGAACAGTGTCCAACTCCAAGTATAAACAGTATATAATTTATTTAATTAGCACTTCTCTGTGGGGATTTGTGTTGTTGGTTTTTTGTTTGTTTTTACTCCTTTACTCTCTCTTTGCAGAAACAAAAATGCAATGAATGCAGAGTCAAGTTGAAATTCTTCAGCAGACAAGTTCTTCAGGATTTGGCTACTGCCCATACTCTGCTTCCTCTCCTCCACTTCCTCATACACCAGACTCCTTGTGGCCACACCAAGCTACCTGCAGTCCCTCCAGACACGGTGCGGCCAGGTTACCTCTGCCTGTGATGTCCTCTCTGCCCTTTTTTTTTTTGTCTTTTTACTATTTCTTTGGGCCGCTCCCGTGGCATATGGAGGTTCCCAGGCTAGGGGTCAAATCAGAGCTGTAGCCCCTGGCCTACTCCAGAGCCACAGCAACACGGGATCCGAGCCGCGTCTGTGACCTATGCCACAGCTCATAGCAACGTTGGATCGTTAACCCACTGAGCAAGGGCAGGGATCGAACCCGCAACCTCATGGTTCCTAGTTGGACTCGTTAACCCCTGCGCCATGACAGGAACTCCCTCTCTGCCTTTCTTTATCTGGCCAACTTTCACTAAGCTTTTAAAAGGACTCAAATTTTGGAGTTCCCGTTGTGGCGCAGTGGTTAAGGAATCTGACTAGGAACCATGAGGTTGCAGGTTCAATCTCTGGCCTTGCTCAGTGGGTAAACAATCCGGCATTGCCGTGAGCTGTGGTGTAGGTCGCAGACGCGGCTCGGATCCTGTGCTACTGTGGCTCTGGTGTAGGCCGGTGGCTACAGCTCTGATTCGACCCGTGGTCTAGGAACCTCCATATGCCATGGGAGCGGCCCTAGAAAAGGCAAAAAGACAAAAAAATAAAATAATAAAATAAAAAAAAATAAAAGGACTCAAATTTTATCCTGATTTTGATGTCCCTCCCTCCCTTTCCGAACTCCTTTGACTCCTGTGCTACACTATGCTCCATGAATTCTGCAAAGAATCGATACACCTACCATTGTTCTGGCACACTCAAGACATGGGATGGATGAAGGCAGGCATATAGCTAGGTGAAATTAGAGATACTTGAAAAGAAGATGGGATGATGCGTATAAGACCCTGAATAAAAACCATCACACTCCATGGTGCTGCCATGCTCATTACCAAAGAAAAGAGCCCCTGAAGGCAGAAGGTGCTGAAGAGGGAGAGTGGCAGAAGGTGCTCCTGGGGACAAACATCAGCGCATGGTAGCCTGGACTAAGTGAGCCATGCATATTGCAGATACCACAGGAGGCCAAGTGAGTAAGAGAAGACAAGATCTGGAGCTGTCAAAAATGATTTGGTGGGAATATAAACTGATGTAGCCACTATGGAGAATAGTACAGAAGTGCCTTAAAAAACTAAAAATAGTTACCATATGATACAGCAATCCACATCCTGGGCATATATCCAGAGGAAACCATAATTTGAAAAGATACATGCACTTCAATGTTCATTGCAGCACTATTTAAAATAACCAAGACATAGAAGCAACCTCTACTATCACTGACAGATTATGGAAAAAAAAGACGTGGTACTGGAGTTCCTGCTGTGGCATAGTGGGTTAAGGATCTGGTGTTATCTCCATCGTATGGGTGGCTCTGGTTGCTGCAGAGGCATGGGTTTGATCCCTGGTCCAGAGCAGTGGGTTAAGGATCCAGTAGATCCCTGGTCCAGGAACTTCCATATGCCATGGGTGTGGCCAAAAAAAAGGATGTGGTACATATACAAAATGGAATATTACATAGCCATAAAAAGAATGAAATAATGTCATCCACAGCAACATGGATGGACCTAGAGATTATACTAAATAAGCCAAAGACAAATATCATATGATACCACTTATATGCAGAATCTAGAAAACTTCTCTGTGTGTGTATATATATACATGTAAACAAACTTATTTCCAAGAGACTCACAGACATAGAAAACAAACTAATAGTTACCAAAAGGGGAAGAGAGATTGAAGGAGGGCTAAATTATGACGTTGGGATTAATATATACACACGTTCACATAAAATTTTATTTATTTATTTACTTGCTTTTTAGAGCCACACTTGCAGCATATGGAAGTTCCTAGGCTAGGGGTCAAATTGGAGCTATAGTTGCCAGCCTATGCCACAGGCACAGCAACGTGGGATCCAAGCCACATCTGCAACCTACACCACAGTTCACAGCAACGCCAGATCCCTGACCCACTGAGCAAGGCGAGGGATTGAACCCACATCCTCATGGATACTAGCCAGATTCATTTCCACTGAGCCATGACGGGAACTCCCCACACCTTTATATAAAACAGGCAACCAACAAGGACCTACTGTATAGCACAGGAAACTACGCTCAGTATTTTGTAATAACCTATACAGGAAAAAAGAGTCCGAAAAAGATTATATATATATATATATATATATATATATATATATATATATATACACATATATTCTTAATGTATAAGAATATATAAAATATATATATCTACATAAACTGAATTGTGGTGCTGTGTGCCTAAAACTAACATGATACTGTAAATCAACTGTACTTCAATAAAAAATAAAATTAAAAAAAAAGAATGATTCTGAGGGGGTGGTAGGATTGACTTGAGTCTTGAAGGAAGAAGTAGACTGAGAGAAACCATCAGGGTAGGAGGATTCCCTGAAGAAACAGGACGATTAAGCTGGGGCAGCTGAGGTTTGCAGAGGAGAGCAGGGAGGCAAAAAGAGGGCTGAGCTCAGATTTTGATGACTGGTGGTCTAGGGCTGGCTCTTGAATTAATTCAAGAAATATTTATTCTGTCTCTGGTTCTTCTGGGCACTGGTGTCAGCAGTAAACAAAATAAAAATCCCTGCCCTCACAGAGCATCCATTCTAGGGGTGCTGCTATCCATTCTCGGTGTAACCTTGAGCAAATCCCTTCCCGACTGTCTATCTGCCTCCTTACGTGTAACATATGGGCCTTGGGCATTTATTTCTAAGATCGCTTTTCTCTCCAACATTCTAATATTAATAGGAAGAGGCTGGAAATCTGAGGGAGCTACAGAAATGAGACTCTTTCACCTGGGTGGCAGAAAGCCTTTGTTTCTCTGTGTATGAAGGTCACATCCAAAGTTTAGAAGGTTTAGGAAGATTGATCTGCTCATCTGAAGGCAGAAAAGAAGAAACAGGAGGCTGCAAACAATTTAGGTGATAAGTGATCCTTACAGGGGGATGAAGACTCAGACATAGATTCGAAGATTCAAAATCAAGGGAGAAAAGCACAGATTTGATAAACCATGAATAAGCCACTGCTTCCTAAAAATATTTTCTCTATAAATAGTTGGCCATCAAGGCTTCATTGCCACGATGCTGACCAAGATCAGCAGGAGTAGAGAGAACTTTCTAGGCTAAAGACAATTTTGGATCTCTATAAGACTGGGCTTAAGGGTCCATGTGCTGCTTCATGGGCTCCAAAAGAATGCCCTACATACCAGAGGAACACCATACAGCCCATACCAGCTGCAAAACACTACACGGAGTTTGGCTTGACGACACATAAATAAAACAACTGGCTACACGATGGAAGATGAATGAAGCCCAAGCAATGCGAGTTGTCTCCTTGGCATTCTGATATTAAGCACAGCATGTGGAATTTGCTATCTTTAGCCCTCTCCCTAGAAAATTCTAGAGTGCTTAACACCCTGATAGTTAATCGCTCAGCCATCTCTAGTTCAGCCTTCCCATGGCTAAAAGAACTTTAGAAGTCACTCAGAGATAAATGTTCCCTGCCAGAATATGCCTTAAAATAGAATGTTGGAAGGATTTTCCTGGAGCAAGCAATAGGCACTTGCCTAAGAACCCCCACCCTGAGTTCTACCGCCTGCCTCCAAGAATAGTCAGTCCAAAAGCAGGGACTGGTCAGTCCCTGTGCTGAGTCTGGGGCACTGCGACCCTTACTTAAGATCGGCAGGGAGAGAAGTCACCAGTTGAGACTCTGGAGCAGAATTCAATGGTTCAGTCTCCGTTCTGTTCTTCTTGAGGTATCAATTCCATTATACACTTCCAATGAGGTGAAAAACAAACTGGAGAATGATGAAATCTAGGGTGGCAGGACAGTCCCAAGTCTAAGCCACGTGGATTTCGCTAATGGAATAGACAAAAGGTTTCTTTTGAAAACAAACCTCAAACCAGACCTTAGTGTCTAATCTGCCCCTCCCCCCAACACAACCCTTCAATTCTATCCCTTTTAGGCTAAAACGAGGAAGAGCCATATGGCAAGTCATCAATGACCAAGTATCATGTCCATCCTTATTCCAGAATATTACATCAGCAACCTTTCAAATTCATGAAAACCGTTGTGTTTTATATCATGGACAAACATTTCTCCAACTTTATGTGGTTACTAAGGAGTAACCAGACTGCTTGTACTCATTTCTTTCCTGACCATAAGATTATCAGAATCTGCTGCCTTTTACCATCTCTGTTTTTCTCCATATGGGTGTGGAAAGATTGTCACCCAGGGGGGTGAAGTAGTTTATCCACAGTCATTTGGAAAGAAGAAAAGGGAGTCTTTGTAGTAACACAGACAAGGCTTTCATTTAGATTAAACACAATATGAAAACATATTTCCAGTCTACTTTCTGTCCAAATACTAACTTCTGACAAGCTAAACAAATACTCCAGCTACACCTAATTTATTCCATAAGGAAACACTAGGTCCTCCTTCCACACATGGTTCTCATTTAAACAAACTAAGTTTCATTGCTATCACTGCCAACCAGCTTATCACCAATCAGCCTCTGTCAAAGATGAAAAGAAAGCCTCAAAATAGTTACAATCCAAGATGCTCGGGACTAAAAAAATTCTTTTAAAATTCTGCTATGCATGACCTCTGACCCCTTGACAATATTTCTCCCAGGAAACAACACTTGTAAGTTTAAAGCAATGTGAGGCCTATCGTATATTAAATAGATAAACAGCACGGGGAACTCGATTCAGTATCTTGAAATAGCCTATAATGCAAAAGAATTTTTAAAAGTATACACACACACATATACCCAAATAACTTTGCTGTATACCTGACACTAGCACGACATTGTAAACCAGCTACACTTCAATTAAAACAAAATAAAGAAATGTCTCTAATTGGAAAAAAAAAAAAAAGGCAATACGAGGCTCAGAAACAGGCAGTGGGAGAGTTCCCATTGCAGCTCAGTGGGTTAAGAACCTGACATAGTGTCGGTGAGGACATGATCCTTAACCCACTGGCCTCCATCAGTGGGTTAAGGATCCGGCATTGCTGCAAGCTATGGGGTACATCACAGACATGGCCGGACCCTCTGTTGTTGTGGCTGTGGTGTAGACCGGCAGCTGCAGCTCTGATTTGACCCCAAGCCTGGGAACTTCCACACACAGCAGGTGCAGCTATAAAAAAACAGGCAGTAGGGCACAGAGCTGTTTCAGTTCTGATGTTGTAGTCCCTCCAAGAGCTCCCAGGATTTGTGGAGCAAAGTACTGAAGAGAGAGGGAAGGAAGCTGGGCTGAATCAGCCCCTCTGACTCTAAACCCTTTCAAGTAATGCCAACAGGCCTCTGTGAATGCACATAACAATAACTACTATTGATTAAATGCTTATCCTATGCCGAGCCTATGCTAAGGGCTATATGTATACTGACTTTTTAAATTCTCACCACCACGTTTTAAGTATTACTATCCATCGCATTTTATAAAGAATCTGAGGTATCAGGCTCCAGGTCACCCATATATTAAGGAGTAGAGACGGGATTGAACCTGGAGACATCTATGTCTGGAGCTCATGCATTAAACCCTCTGCTACAAAGCCTCCCACAAGGGAAGTCCTGCGTCTTCACTGCGCAGGCCCACCTGTGGCAGAGACAATGCTCATGTTTAATAATGACAACATTTCTGGGAGTTCCGCTCATGGATCAGCGGTAATGAACCTGATGAGTATCCATGAGGATGCGTGTTCAATCCCTGGCCTTGCTCAGTGGGTTAAGGATCCTGCGTTGCCATGAGCTGTGGTGTAGGTCTTAGCGGCAGCTTGGATCTGATGTTGCTATTGCTGCCAGAAGCTGTAGCTCTGATTCGACCCCTAGCCTGGGAATTTCCATATGCCCTAGGTACAGCCCTAAAAAGAGCAAAAAAAAAAAAAAAAAAAAAGACATTTCTCAGCCTTCCTGGCAGTTAGGCTGGATCATATGACTGGGTACTGACAGTTAGATGTAAGCAGAAATGTGAGCAGACCTAGGACAAATACTTAAAACTGTCCTATCCACCCTGCTGCTTCCTCTTCCCAGTCCGTGGAACCTTGGAAGGCATAATTTCCAGATGGCATCGTTTTAAGATGGAAGCAGCTGGGGTGTCCCAGTCATTGCTTGCAGAAGAGCTACCCAGGAGAGACCCTCAGCTCACACCAGTTAGTGATGTGAACAAGAAACTTCTCTAAGAGTAAGCCGCTAAGATTTCAAGATTGGCATAGCCTAGCCAATTCTGAGCACATGCCATGCGATTTACTTCAGGTTTTAATTATGGGGGCCAATTATTGTCTACATCTGTCTGAGTCTGCATGAACCATACTACTTTCCTTGCTTCCCAAAGCTACTAAATTACCTTCCTGATCAAAAAACGGTTACGCTGTTTCTGCCAGATTTCTTTCAAAACACTTCCTCATGTAAGGATAAATAGATCAATGAAACAGAATGGAGAGTCCAAAAATAGACCCACACATATGTGGTCAATTGATTTTCAACAAAGGCACGAAGAAATTCAATAGGGAAAGGGAAGTCTTTTCAACAAATGGTGCTGGAACAACTGGATATCTGCATGTTAAAAAAAAAAAAAAAAAAAAACCTCAATTCCCAACTCACTCTGTGCATAAAAATAAATTTGAGATGAATCATAGACATAAATGTAAAAGAACCATAAAACTTCTAGAGAAAAACATGAGAGAAAGCATGACAGTGCAAGAGAAGATGTCTGAGATCAGTGTAGTGGACGCTGTAGTGAGCCACCCAGGTTCCCCTCATCTGACCAAGCACCTCATTTCCCCAGGTGCAAATGTTTTGGCCCTTGTGGTTCACAGCTGAGTCTCTCCCCAGAGGCTTCCCTCTGCAAAAGGGATCTACACTGGAGTTCCCGTTGTGGCTCACCAGGTTAAGAACCTGATATAGTGTCCATGAGGATGCAGGTTTGATCCCTGGCCTTGCTCAGTGGGTTAAGCATCAGGCGTTGCTGCAAGCTATGGTGTAGGCTAGCAGCTGCAGCTCCAATTCAACCCCTAGCCTGGGAACCTCAATATGCCACAGGTGTAGCCCTAAAAAGGAAATTCCTTTCTGTCCCTAGGGATAGCTATTGTCCAATGACTGGGAAAAAAAACGACCTACCCCTTTGCTTCAATTTGGGACAACTTTAAAGGGCTAGCCCATGAGAAATAAAATATATATTCACAAAAGACTTATTCATGAATGTTTTGCTGTAGCCTTACTTATGATGGCTACAAAATGGAAACCCAAATGTCCATCACAAGAGTTGGAACAAATTGTAGCGTATTTATACACATGAATACTACTTGGCAATTAAAAGCCATACACTACTGATATATCCAATGTCACAGGACCTTAAAACATTAGGTTAAGCTGAAGAAGCCAGACACAAAAAAGTACACACAGTAATGATTCCATTTGTATAGAATACAGGATCAGCTAAAACTATGGTATCATAAATTAGAAAGTGGTTGTCTCTGGAGTAGGGAGGGGGAAGTTCCCTGAAAAGCAGCGAAAATGAACTTTCTGCATTGACAGACATGTTCTAAATCCTAATCAGAATGGTGGCTGCACAGGTGTATGCATTTGTCAAAACTCAAATCAGGAGTTCCCATTGCGGTGCAGCATAAATGAATCCGACTAGGAATCACGAGGTTTCGGGTTTGATCCCTGGCCTTGCTCAGTGGGTTAAAGATCAGGTGTTGCCATGAGCTACAGTGTAGGTCGCAGACATAGCTCAGATCTGGTGTGGCTGTGGCTGTGACATAGGCTGGCAGCTGTAGCTCCAATTAGACCCCTAGCCTGGGAACCTCCGTATGCCATGGGTGCAGCCCTAAAAAGACAAAAAGACAAAAAAAAAAAAAAAAAAAAAAAAAAACCTCCAACAGTATGCTCAAGCTTTGTGCATTTTTCTGTATGGACATTTCAATCAAAAATGTTTCCCTCACATCTGGATTTGCTCTCTCACCACCCCCACCCCCCAACGTGGGCATGGTTCTCTATCACTGTCGTTCCCACTGCAGTGGATTTAAAGGGTGGTGCAGAACACGGCACCCTTTGATCGACCTCAAAGCCTTGAAACTTGCCTATCTGGCTTGATCCAGAACTCTGTCCCTCCTTTCATTTTCTCTTGCATTAAATGTGTAAGTTGTCCTCCTTTCAGGAATTTTATGGTTCTTTGAGATCTGTGACAACTTCCCTCGTCATCTACTCTCCATCTCTGAGGTCAGTTGGCTAGATCACTATTTTGATCCAGCCAAAGGATCAAGCTTTTTCCAGGCCCAAACCAGGGAGGACTCAATAACAACAGTAGTAATAGCAATTGCCCTTTCTTCGGGACTTACCCTGGGTCAAGCAGAGTTCTAAATACCTTATTGACTGCTTTTGTCTGTTTGGGCTACTGTAACAGAAACAGAAATTTACTGCTCACAGTGCTGAAGGCTGGGAAGTTCAAGGTCAAGGCGCTGGCAGATTCAGTTTCTGGTGAGAGCTCACTTCCTGATCCACAGATAGAACCTCATGTGGTGCAAGGGTTAAAGAAGTGCTCTGGGATTTCTTTCTAAGGGCACTAACCCCACTCACATGACCTACCACCTCCCAAAGCCCCCACATCCTAATACTGTCACTTTGGGGGTTCAGTTTCAACATACAAATGTTGGGGGAAGACAGATAGTCTGTAGCATATACATTATCTCACTTAAAAAAAAATAAGAAAGCCCTTAAAGTAGGTATTATTATCCCCATGTTATAGTTGAGAAAACAGAGAAATCATTCAACTAATCCATATTCATAGAGCCAACAAGTAAAAAACCCAGGATTCAAATCCAACTCTATCGGACTCCAAAGACTGGATCCTCTCCACCAGACACTATTTGCTTTTGACATATATTTAATAAAATATCTTACTTGAATAAAAAAAAAATAATGGCACTTTTCATAATGTAAGTATTCAAGATAGCTTTTAAAAATAAATGACAGCATTATTGGGTTTAGAAACAAGGGGCATCAAGTTGAAGCTGATTTAGGCTGGGTAAAGGCCATGGAGAGCCAAGGTCAAGGAGCAGCAGACTGCAGCTGCCAAATGTCCTGGAGGGTTCTGGGAAACATCCAAAATGCCCCAAACACACGCTACCACAATTACATTTCTGCTCATTGGGTGTTTAGTGCAGTACACTTCACCTGCTGGCAATTATAACATTACCATTTCATTACCATTCAGAGCACACATTTGCTGTTGGTTTTTTTTGGGTTTTTTTTTTTTTTTTCAAACCCAAGTGAGATTCATTTCAGGCCGCCAGATACAACTTCCAACTGTCCCAACTGCACGTTGGATCTGGTGTGTTGAGAAATCTTTCCTGATGCCACTAAATGTGGATATTTTTCACTTCCCTCTGTTGGGGCTGCCCAAAGCAGAGAAGGCAGAAATGTCATTCAGGATGATTGAGAAAGGATCAGATCTGGGTTTGGGTGTGTGTGTGTGGGGGAGGGTGTGGGGGAGGGTGTGTGGGAGAGTGTGTGTGTGTGTGTGTGAGAGAGACAGAGAATGGGAAGGAATGATATTTAGCCACTGACTAAATGAGGGATGAGCTTAGAACTAGTCGAATATCAGTCAGCTGGAAAGGCGGCCCATAGTAAACAGTCAATTATTCAGACACTGAGTTACAAGGTCCAAAATTAATTTTTTTTCTTTTGGTTTCGTTTTTTGTTACTCATCTTCCTCCCTCTAGTTACCTGCCTTTTCAATATTTCACTACTGATTAGCTGCTCCATTGGAGATTTGACAGAGAAAATAAAAAGCTAGCAAATGAAACCAGTCAATTTTGTTTTCTGACAGAATCCCCGATTCAAGGTATTATGAGGAAGGTTGTTTAAACCATTACATAACATTAGATTTATTTTCTTTCATCATCTATAAATTTCAATGATTCTTTATAGTTCCTGTTACCCTATTTTCTATTCCTATTGCAACTTGTTAAAAAATGCTTTCAACTTCTATTTCATCTGTCTTGCACTTTTACAAAATATCACAAATATTGGCAGCTGGTGAGAAAGTCTGAGATTCTTGGTATAGAGAGTCAGACATAGATACTGCGCAGGGACCAAAACCCTTGCCCTGAAATAGCTGTTGGCTCAATCCCCCTGAGATGCATATTGTATTTTAAAGGTTGTAAGGTTAGAACTCTTGGCTATTTTTAAAGGAAATGCTATGTTTTAAGACCCACACACCATTCGAGCCATCAGGGCCTTGCAGGAGGTGTTATGCTCTGAGAATGAGAGGCAGGCATTGCTGGTGGTGCAGCACCCTCGGCTGGGGGGTGGGGGTTACCCTGAGGAGCACAGTTCCCTCTGGCCCTCTCCATGCAAACCCTGGGGGACCAACTGCATCTTCACAGAGCCTCAGTAATGAGCCAGTGTACTGCCTCTTCTCATCCACATGTGCTACTTCTGACAGTCCTCAGTTTAATCGTTTTGAACCTATTCAAGGGAATCCAATTTCATTGTTGTGGGTCAGAACTAAGCATTATGGTGCCATTTCCAAAGATTATATGTCATTTAAAACACATCAGAGGAGTTCCTGTTGTGGCGCAGTGGTTAACGAATCCGACTAGGAACCATGAGGTTGCAGGTTCAATCCCTGCCCTTGCTCAGTGGGTTAACGATCCAGTGTTGCTGTGAGCTGTGGTAGAGGATGCATACACGGCTCGGATCCCATGTTGCTGTGGCTCTGGTGTAGGCTGGCAGCTACAGCTCCGATTAGACCCCTATACTGGGAACCTCCATATGCCGCAGGAGCGGCTCAAGAAATGGCAAAAAGACACACACACAAAAAAAAAAATCAGAAAATAAAAAGCAAGTCACCTCCTAGAAACTTATCCTGGACAAAAACAAAACCAAACAAAACAGAATCTAGAGCAGCTGTTGCATTAACCTATGACACATGAGGGAGTTCCCGTTGTGGCACAGCAGAAATGAATCTGCTTAGGAACCATGAAGTTGTGGGTTTGATCCCTGGCTTGCTCAGTGGGTTAAGGAGCTGGTGTCACCATGAACTGTGGTGTAGGTCACAGACACAGCTCGGATCCCACATTGCTGTGGCTGTGGTTCAGGCCAGCAGCTGCAGTTCCAATTCGACCCCTAGCCTGGGAAATTCCACATGCCACGGCGTGGCCCTAAAAAAACAAAAAAGGAGAAAAATATATATATATATATATACATGAATGACATATGCTTAGAAATATATGTATTGAGATTCCACTCAATGGTCTATCACTAACACTATTATTTTTCCATTTACTATGCCAGACCTTCTTCCTCATTATTTTGGTTAGACCTTGTGGCAAGCTTAGGAAAAAGGTATTACTCAGTCTATTTTACAGACACCGAAATCAAATTCAAAGAGGTGAAATAACTTGTTGAAAGTCTCTCATCTGGTAAGTGAACGAGGAATAAATACCTCACATGATATGGACCTTCTCTGACATTGACAGAGAAATGATAGAAAAAGTTGAAAACAAGTAGGGACTCCAACATGGAGATTTGTCTTAGAAGAACTAGGACTATGCTCATCAGCCATCTGCAGATGCTTATTGGTGGATTCAAGACACACTAGGAAGAAGACTTGATCAGCATAAATTCACCCTTCCTGGAAAGCCAGCTGAAAGCGATGGGTCATTTCATCAACTCACTGATAGGAGCAACGGCAGAGACACACGTGAGAAGCAGGAGACAGTGTCTGTTTTTGACAATGATGTCCCCCTCAAAATTCATGTTGAAGCCCTAACTCCCAGTGTGATGGTATTAGGAGGTGGGGCTTCGGGGAGGTAAGTAGGTTTAGATGAGGTCATGAGGGTAGGGCTCTAACACTGAGATTAGTGCCCTTATAAGGAGAGATAGCAGAGAGTGAGTTCTTCTCTCTCTCCTTCTCTCTCCATCTCTCCCTCCCTTGCTCCCCCTCCCTCCTCCTTCCTCTCCCTCCCTCTCTCCTTCTCTCTCCCTCCCTTGCTCCCCCTCCTTCCTCCTTCCTCTCCCTCCCTCTCTCCTTCTCTCTCCCTCCCTTGCTCCCCCTCCCTCCTCCTTCCTCTCTCTCCTTCTCTCTCCCGCTTTCCCTATCTCTCTCTTCCTCTCCCTCCCTCCCACCTTCTGTCCCTGCCCTTGTCCCCTGCCCATCATATGATAACACAGCCATAAATGCCCTAGGATGGCATGTCAGGAAGAGAGAGGTCTCACCAGAACCTGACCACGCAGGCATCTTGATCTTGGACTTCCAGCCTCCAGAACTGTGAGGAAAAAAAATACTTGTACTTAAGCCACCAATCCATGGTATTTTGCTATGGCAGCCTGAGCAGAAGCTAGGAAAGTGTCCGTGCCTACAAAGGGAACATAACCCAGGTCAGTGCAACCTACACACGGAGACTTGAGCAATGCAGGGGTATCTGTTGTCCTGCACTGAGTTAAAGGGCTCATGATTCTGGAGAAGGCACAGTTTCACCCAGATTGGAGTAGTCAGGAAGGCTGATGAGGAGCTGAAACTTGGGGGGAGCTTTAAATCATGAGAGCAGACAAAAAACTGTTGTGAGTCTACAGCAAAACTTGCAGTGGGGAGGCCGGCAAAGGCAGGGCAAGGAGGAGAGGAAAACAAGGGTGTCTTCAAGGTTCACCTGCCTGGGTCAGCTGGTGGCTGGGGAGAAGCAGAAGGCCCGTGATGAAAGACCAGGTTCTTCACAAGAGAAGCAGACCAGCAAGTCCTTTAAACTCAGCAGTGAAGGGATCATAAAACTTCGTGAGCCAGGCCAGGACACCATCAAAGCCTCAGACTCGCGGTTTATAGACTGAGGAGGGCAGGGTCTCTCCTCCACAGCTTTGCTGCCAGGGCTGAACACCTGACCCATGAAGGGCAACTAGCACAGGGCCTGACCCACGCGAGCATCAATAAGTGTCAGCTCTCACCTGCCCAGCAGCATCAGGAAGGCAAGAGCCTTGTTGGCCAGGGTGAGTGAGCTTTTACCAAAGCCCTCCAGGCCTCAGCATCTTGGCAGAAATGCCCAATAAACACACTGGCCGATACTCAGGAGGGCTCAGAAGAGCCAGCCATCCCTGCTGGCTCAGCCTGCCGGGCCTCTGCGAACTCCCCACCTAACAACAGGCCCTGGACTCATCCGTGTCTAGGGCCATGTTTAGAGCCCAGCTGCACTTGCCACAGCCCGCCAGGCCTCAGGAGTTGCTTCATTTCCAGCCTTTTGCTGCCCAGCTGAAGAATCATTCATTCCCAGAAAAGAGACAGAAGGTCTGCTAGATGTCAGTCCAGCCCAAACGCTATGCTTCCCCATCTCTGTTGGCTCATCTGCTCAGAGGCAGCCGACTCCAAGTTGCAGAAGGAACTCCAGACCGAAGCCCTGAGATACCACTTTCCTGCTGAGCAACCCCAGCCCTCAACCCCTTTTACCCCCTGCCTACTTCTTCATTCATAAAACTGGATTATAAGAGTTCCCGCTGTGGCTCAAGGGGTTAAGGACCCAACGCTGTCTCTCTGAGGATGCAGATTCGATCCCTGGCTTCACTTAGTGGGTTAAGGATCCGACATTGCCACCAACTGCAGCACAGATTGCAGATGCAGCTCAGATCCAGTGTTGCTGTGGCTGTAGTGCAGGCTTCAGTTGCAGCTCCCATTTGACCCCTAGCACAGGAACTTCCATATGTTGATGGTGTGGCCATTTCAGAAACAACAACAACAACAAAACCTGAGTAATACACTTCCCAAGAGCTGCTACAGGATCGCATGAGATGCTGTGGGTGACTGCTTTTGTTAAACATGTTACAAAATAATATTAAATTAAAAAATAACTGTCTTAGGTTCACTTAATCATTAACCAAATATTTACTGAGCACCTTCGACATGCCAGCAAATATTCTTGGGGTTGAGAATCAAATCCTTGCTTCAAGGTACTGATATTCCAGGGCCTGTATCTCCCTAGAATACAGGTGATAGACAGTGTGGAGAAGCGCCCATCTCCTAACAGCTGCTCCTCTAGTTATGAGTTATCTTCATTTCCAGGGTCTTCTGTCTTCCCTTTCCAACGGGGCCTTATAGCCGACTTGGCCTTGATTCCAGCTTTGCCTCTGGTTCCTCCAGATGCTTTGCTTGTCTTCCTTTGCTTGACTTTCCCCATCTTGGCTCCCCGTCTTGCTTGTCTTGCACCAAAGCTGCCAACACCCTGGCAGGAAAATTCCCATTTAAATGCCCAGCTGGAAAATGAAAAACTGGGTACACATCACCACTCCAGTAAGTTTATTTTGCATTGGGGCCATGATAGTGATTACCCATGTGAAAGATGAGAAGCAAAGCCAAGAACTGAGAGGCAGCGCTTTTGGTGGCTAGCTGTGTCCGGTCTGCAAGCAGCAGGGCATGGCCTACCAGCTGCCTTTCTCAGCACATCTGGCAGGGGAGTTCTGGACCTTGGTGCTCTGAGCACCATGGGAATGATCACTGTTAATTTTCTGACATCATGATTACAGGCCTCAAAATAACTCATAGGTAACCAGGTGAGAGGTGGAGGTGGGGCAGACCATGTGGAAAGCACGTCACAGGGCGCAGAGTCCAGGGCTCTACCTACTCAAATCTGTTCAGATGGAAACAAAAGCCCTATTTGGAAAGTGTCTCACTGCATGGTTTTTATAGCATCAGGTAGAAGGAAAAGCCTTTAGCTCCTAAGACATACTTCCAAATCAAACCATTTTGGTTGCCATGGTACCAAGGCTTCTAACATGGGGGAAGAAAAGATGCAGTTTCAGACACTTGTTTGAAATATTCAAATAAATGGCAGTGTGAGGGCTGAAAGTGTCAGGACGCCCCTTCAAGTGAAAAAGCAGTCACTGATGAGCACTTCCTATGTGCTAGGCACATGGTATTAGGTGTGGGAAGGATGCTGGGGTACATAAGATGCTGGCCATGTTCAATGCCCTAGAGCCCAAAGGCTTTATGATCAAGTCTGGCAGAGAAAAACTTCACAGTGAGAACTAAAACATAGGGTGAAAGGTGTAGGCTACTAAAAGAAAGGCGCAAATATCTCTTCACTTATTTACTCATTTATTAAAAAAATGAGTCCAAGCTCTCTTCTAAAACATTGGGTATTCAGTGATAAGAAAAATAAGCAGTATATATAGGATAGATCAACAACAAGGTCCCACTGTATAGCACAGGGAACTGCATTCAATATCCTGTGATACAGCTCAGAATGGCCATCATTAATAGGTCCACAAAGAACAAATGTTGGAGGGGGTGTGGAGAAAATGGAACCCTCCTGCACTGTTGGTGGGAATGTAAGCTAGTACAACCACTATGGAGAACAGTATAGAGGTACCTTAGAAAACTATACATAGAACTACCATATGACCCATCAACCCCACTCTTGGGCATATATCTGGACAAAACTTTCCTTAAAAAAGACACATGCACCCGCATGTTCATTGCAACACTATTCACAATAACCAAGACATGGAAACAACCCAAATGTCCATCAACAGATGATTGGATTAGGAGGATGTGGTATATATACACGATGGAATACTACTCAGCCATAAAAAAGAACAAACTAATGCCATTTTTAGCAATATGGATGCAACTAGAGACTCTCATACCAAGTGAAGTAAGTCAGAAAAAGAAAGACAAATACCATATGATATCCCTTATATCTGGAATCTAATATATGGCACAAATGAAACCTTTCCACAGAAAAGAAAACCATGGACTTAGAGAACAGACTTCTGGTTGCCAAGGGGGAAGGCGAGGGAGTGGGATGGATTGGGAGCTTGGGGTTAATAGATGCAAACTATTGCCTTTTTATTGCCTTTGGAATGGATTAGCAATGAGATCCTGCTGTGCAGCATAGGGAACTATGTCTAGTCACTTATGATGGAGTATGATAATGTGAGAAAAAAGAATAGTATACATGTATGTGTAACTGGGTCACCATTCTGTATAGTAGAAAAATGACAGTTCACTGTAAACCAGCCATAATGGAAAAAAATAAAAATAGTTGTATTAAAAAATATCTTGTGATAAACTATAATGGAAAGAATTTTGAAAAAAATAGAAGAAAAATGAGCAGGATGTCTTTCTTTACCAACTATGGCAGGGGAAGACTTGAGTAACAGATGATAAATGAGAGATGAATGAAGATAAATATATAGATAGACAGATGACTGATGGTGGCAGGATGGGTGGATGGATGATAGATAAATGGATGGATGGATGGATGGATGGATAAGGCAGATAGATAGATAGATAGATAGATAGATAGATAGATAGATAGGCAGGAAGACAGATAAGGGATTACAAAATGATGTTTTTCATGAAGATAGAAGACAGGATCCCATAGTAAAAGGGCTGCTTGAGCAGAGAGGTGGGGAAATGTTTACAACTGGAAGGAAAAGGGTTGACTTCATGGAGGAGATAGCATGCGAGCTTGGCTATGGAGGATGAGCAGGTTTTAACAAGCAGGGAGAGGACCAAGAGCATCCAAGGACAAGAAGCTGAACAAAGGCACAGAGGTGGAAGAATGCCAGTGGTCACAGTGACAGTGGAATGGCCAGATTGTAAGGAGAATGCTTAAAGGAGGAAGGAGGACCCCAACAAGGTCCACGCTGAGGCAGCAAGGCACGGTGGTTAGGACTTTGTTGTGGAGCCAGGCTGCCTGGCTAGGCCACTTACTGAGTGTGTGACCTTTACCTTTTGGCAATTCAGTTTCATTATCTGCAAACTGGGGATTACAGTGTTTTTTTAAGGGACTAAAAGATTTTCTAAAATTCCAAAGTGTAAAGGAGCATCAGGCACATGGCAATGCATGTTACAGCCAAGGAGAGAACAGATGGTTGTTGCAGGTAAAGGACTTCCACCAGTGCTGGTGGAAAGCAGGGGCTCCCTCAGGCCCTCTTCCAAATTTGGGAAATGTTCTTGATAACAGCCTATAATTCTGAGATGCACTGAGAAAGGTCAAGCTCTCCAAGACTTCCTTCTCTCCGATTGATTGATTGTCTTTAAATGGCTGCACCTGAAGCATACAGAGTTTCCCAGTCTCGGGGTAGAATTGGAGTTGGACTTGATGGGCTAAACCACAGCCACAGCAATGCCAGATCGGGGCCACATCCGCGAACTATAGCAGGGATCAAACCAGCAACCTCATGGATACTAGCTGGGTTCTTAACCCACTGAGCCTCAAGAGGAACTCCTGTCCTCTCCCTGATTTAGATTTCCTCTGGACCTTGTGTGAGTTTGGCCCTCAGGCACTAGGACCCACCACCAGCCAGGGGGTCCCTCCCATGGCTCTCCCTGCCGAGGGAGCTGATCCACTGCTGAGGGTGACAGGCTATGGAGGCTGCAGGTCAACGGACTGCATTCTGATGGGATGGAACAGAAAGGGGTGACTCACTGACTTCTCCTTGGGAGTGACGAGCCTCACGGGATGATGCAACCGTCTGACACTGAGCATGTCACTGAATTGACCACCACTAACATGGGACTGGCAGGCACGTCTCTCCATCTCACCACTTCCTGTAGTCACAGCTTAAACAGCCTCAGAAAGGCCCCAAAGGCAAAGCCAACAACAGATGTGCCGCTGAAGCTGAACTCTGCTACTGCCGCTAAGCTACAAGCCCTGCTGATGCTGAAAGGGGAGATGCAAAGTGGTTCGCCAGACCTTGGGATGGGGAACCAGAGAAAGGATGTTACAACAGGGAGAGACATTCCCCCTTCTCAAGCTGTAAAACCAGGCTATGACCCAGAATCTAATCCAAATGATATATTCAGATGAGCTGAGGTCATATAACCTCAGTAGGGGTCAGTTTGTTCCTAATTCTACATTGAGTCCTTCTGGGTTTTTTGTGCTTTGCCCTAGCAAACTGGTAGCTAGGCTGGCTTTTCCAAAAGAGATCGATTAGGCAGCCTGAGCCAAGTTAAAGGGTTTTTGCAATTTACTGGCAGAAAAACAACATGGATAAAACTAGAGTTCATATTTTTAGCTTCTATTCCCTCTTCCTGCCTATACCAGTAACAATACCTATAAACATGCATTACAGAAAATATGTGTCATATAAACACAGTGAAGACCAACATCTGATGTAACAGATTATTGGCTACAGAGATGCCATGCAACTTTACATGAGTCAGTTATCTCTGTGTGCCTTGATTTTCACATCTGCAAAAGGATGAGGTTGAACTGGGAGATCTCCTGGGCTCCGTGCAATATAGAGTCTGGGGAGATAGAGCCATGTGTTGGCATCAGATCAGCCAGCACTGCTGCTGGGTATAGCTTTGGGGATAAGGAAGCAGTTCAGAAATGTATAATACTGTACTTCTGCATGTGAAAAGGGCTTAGTTTTGCTTTCTTTTTAAATCATGGTGTACACAGGCATTGTTTAACTTGTGAAGAACAAATCCCTTTACTGGTAGCCTTAGTACCAAACCAATAATTGTGCTCATTAGAAATGGCCCTTATCCAGCCTCAGTCTGGTCAGGATTTTAAGTCCTCATTGTCTCTTTCATCCGGCCACAGAGTAGGTGTTCTTATGATCAGAAAAGCCATATTATTCTTACGACTGAAAATAAAATTCATCAGGGCTACTGACCTGCAGTTTCCTTTTCTTGTTCAGATTTTTCATTAATGAGATCAGACTTCGCCACCATTTAAATTAAATCAACTGAGGGAACATCAACAACATGGTGGCACAGGAATTTCTAACACCTGTTCCCTCCCAGAAATCCATCTGAACCACCATCCACACTCGAAAATACCTTCACAAGATCTAAGGATTCCAGGTGAGGAATTGTAACACTTGCCTGAAATGCAGAAATAAGAAAAGATGCGCTGAGGAGCGTAGATAAGAGAGATTCACACTAACCCATCACCCCTTCCTCAAGCCCAGGCAGCCCAGCTCAGAGAGATCCTTCCTCTAGGAGAAGTGGGTGGCCCATTTCACTGAGGATCTCAGCACAGCCCACCCTATCACCAGGCCAACTCCTAATGACCCAAGGAGGCTTCTGGTGTGCTCCCTTGAACCTAGACCTCCCAGGTCTGGCCAGATCTCATGGCCGAGGCAGCTCCTATGGCCCCAGGCTCCCAATCAGTTCCCACAAACCCAGGCTCCAGGTGGGCACCCACAAACCCAAGCGTCTAGGTGGGCTCAATGCCAGGCTGACCACTGAAGTCCCTGGCTCCTGCCAGGCCAACCCTCACAGAGCTAGACTCCAGGCCAGACACTATGGACCCAGGCTCCCAATCCACTCTACCACAAGACTGGCCTACAGACCCAACCTGCAGGCAAACGCCTGGGACACCATGCTCCTGGACTGTCCCAATACCAAACTACTGCCCAGGGCCCCAGATGCTAGGCCCACCTCTGTGGCCCAACACCTGTTTGACCCAGTACATAGGTTCCATCCATGCAAATCCAGGTCGCAGGTCCATCACCACAGACTCAAATACCAGGCCCACCCCAGTGACAGTAGGCTCCAAGCTTGCCTCCATGTACCCAAGCATCAAGCCTGTCCACTCTCTAGCCCAGACACCAGCCCTACCTACCCAAAGACTCCAGCATGACACTTTGATGGGGTCACAAGAAAAGGAGATATAGGCCAATATCCCTAGTAAATATAGATGTAACAGTTCTCAACAAAATTCTATCAAACCAAATTTAACAGCACATTAAAAAGATCATACACCATGATCATAAATTTATCCTTGAGATGCAAGGATGGTTCAATATACACAAATCAGCAAATGTGGTAAATCACATTCATGGAAAGAAGTACAAAAATGATACAATCATCCCAAAAGAGACAGAAAGAGCACTTGGCAAAATGCAACACCCTTTCGTGATTTAAAACTCTCAAAAATCAGGTATAAGAGGAATGTACCTCAGCATAATAAGGGACATATATCACAAACCCATAGCTAACATAACCCTAAACCATGAAAGTTTGAAAGCTTTTCTGCTAAGATCAGGAAGAAGACCAGAGTGCCTACTCTCACCACTCCTATTCAACATAATACTGGAGGTCCTAGCCAGGGCAATTAGGCAAGAAGAAGAAATATATGGTGTCCAAATAGAGAGAAAGAAGTAAAACTGTTTCTATTTGCAGATGATATGATCTTATATACAGAAAATCCTAAAGACTCCACCAAAAAACTATTAGAATTAATCAACAAATTCAGTAAATTTTCGGGATACAAAATTAATACACAAAACTCAATTGCATTACTATATACTAAGAACAAACTATCTGAAAAAGAAATAAAGAAAACAATCCCATTTGCAATAGCATCAAAAATAATAAAATACTTAGGAATAAGTTTAACCAAGGAGGTAAACAATCTGTACACTGAAAATTATAAGACATTGATGAAAGAAATTTGACACAAATAAAAGAAAATGTATTTGTCATCATAGAAGACTTGGTATTGTTAAAATGTCCATAGTCAAAAGCACTCTATAGAGTCAATGCAATCCCTATCAAAATTCCAATGGCATTTTTTTACAGAAATAGAAAAAGACAATCTTATTGATTTAATGCAATCCCTATCCACACTACAATGCTATTTTTTACAGAAATAGGAAAACAATCTTAAAATTCACACGGAAGCACAAAAGACTCAAATAGCCAAAGTAAGCCTAAGAAAGAAGAAAAAAACTAGAGGCATCATAATTCCTGATTTCAAACTTTAGTACACGGCTACAGTAATCAAAACAATATGGTACTGGAAGTTCCTCTGTGACACAGTGGGTTAAGGTTCTGGCATTGCCGCAGCCGTGGTGTAGGCTGCAACTACAGTGCAGGTTCTACCCCTGGCCCGGAAACTTCCACATGACAGGAGTGTGGCCAAAAGTATAAATAAATAATAAAATAAATTTTAAAAAAACAATATAGTACCAGTATAAAAACAGATACATAGGCCAATGAAATAGAATGGGGAGCCAAGGGGGAAAAAATGCACATGTTCAACTAGTATTTGACAGTGTAGCCAAGATCATTCAATGGGGAAAAATCATTCATCTTCAAAAAATGGTGCTGGAAAAACTGGATATTCACAAGCAGAAGAATGAAACTAAACCCTTTTATTACACAACTCACAAAAATTAACTTAATGGATTGAAGACTTAAATGGAAGCCTTAAAACTGTAAAAATACTAGAAGAAAAGGGAAGGGAAAGGCTCCTTGACACTGGCCTTGAAAACAGCTTTCTGGAGATGATACCAAAAGCACAAGCAACAAAAAGCAAAAATTGAGGAATGGGACTACATCAAACTGAAATCTGTATAGCAAAAGAAGCAATCAACAAAATGAAAAGACAACTATGGGATAGGAGAAAATATCTGCTAACCAACCACCTGATAAGGGCTTAATATCCAAAATATAGAAGGAATTCATACCACTCAATAACAAAAAAACCCAAATAATCTGCTTTTAAAATGGGCAGAGGATCTGAAGTAGACATGTTTCCAAAGAAGATGTAAAAAGAACAAGAGATACATAAAAAGGTGCTCAATACCACTAATCATTAGGAAAATGCAAATCAAAACCACTATGAGATAGCACCTCACCTCTGGTAAAAAGGCTATTATCAAAAAGACTAGAAATAACAAGAGTTGGTGAAGATGTAGAAAAAAAATGAGGAACCCTTGTGCACTGCTGGTGGGAATGTAAACTGGCACAGTCACTATGGAAAACTATGTGGACAGTCCTCAAAAAATTAAAATCAAAACTACTGTAAGATTCAGCAATCCCATGTCTGAGTATACATCCCAAGGAAATGAAATCATCGTCTCAAAGACATAACTGCACCTCCATGTTCATTGCAGCATTACTCACTCTAGCCAAGACATAAAAACAATCTACGTGTTCCTCAACAGATGATCGGATTTAAAAATAATAATATTGGGGAGTTCTTCTCATGGCTCAGTGGTTAACTAGGAACCATGAGGTTGCATGTTCAATTCCTGGCCTTGCTCAGCGGGCTAAGGATCCAGCTTTGCCGTGTGCTGTGGTGTGGGTCATGGACTCAGTTTGGATCTTGCGTTGCTGTGGCTGTGGTGTAGGCTGGCAGCTACCGCTTCGATGTGACCCCTCGCCTGGGAACTTCCATATGCCGAGTGTGGTCCTAAAAAGACCAAAAAAAAAAAAAAAAAAAAAGCATACTTCAGCAAAAAACAATTTTTTTTTAAGTAAAAAAAAAAAATAAATAACAATATTATTCAGCCACGTGAAAGAAGGAACTCCTGCCTTTTGTAACAACATGAGTGGACCTTGAGGACATTATGCTAAATAAAATAAGTCAGCCAGAGAAAGCCAAATATTATATGTTCTCCCTTAATGTGTGGAATCCAAGGAAGCCAAACTCATAGAAGTAGAAAGTAGAATGGTGGTTACCAGGGTAGTACTAGGGAGTGGGGAAAATGAGGAGATGTTGGTCAAAGGGGACACACTTCCAATGATACGATGAATAAGTTCTGGGGCCCTTGTACATATAGCATGATGATTACAGTTAACAATATGGTATTACATACCTGAAAGTCACGACGAGAGTACATCTTAAATATTATCGCCAGACACACATTTGTGAGGAAGTGGAGATATTGACTAACCTGATCGTGGTCATCAATTTGTAATACACATGTGTTATCAAATCACCATGGTGTACACTTTAAACCAACAAAAAATGTTTTTAAATCTTTGAGGTCAAAAGAAATATTAAAATAAACGAAATCAATTCTATCTAAAAGCTAGAAGTCGACAAGAGTCAGGAAAAAGGGCAGGAATAAGGAGGTAGAGACAAAGAAGAGGAAGAGATGAGATTTCAGAGAAGATAAAGATAAGATCTCTATAGTTATTTCTTGGTTATTTGTTTTCTTTATACTTTCTGAACTCCTTTTCAGAAATGCAATGTGATGAAATTTAACATCTCTCAGTAAACTGCATGTTTTCTGACTTGATGACATAACCACTGGTGGTATCACAGCCTCTAGCTGGCTGAAAGTAATGTACTTATACAAATAATAATAATGTTTTGCTATTTATTTTTCACAGTTCTTAAATCATCTGCAATGTCTTTAGCAGCATTTAAATGAATGACTGAATGAAATGTTTACTCCCAGTGCTAGAATGACCTCTCTGACATCAGACACATACAGTGTCATTCAGGCATCCTTACATCCCTCCAGAGATGGGTTGGCTTGTTTCCTCCTACAATATTCCAATTTATCTTTGCTGTTAGAAAAGTTTTTCCTATTGTTGGACTCAAGTCCGTCTTCCTCATTTTCTACCAAATGCTCCTATTGTCCCCCATTTGGCCCATGTATAGAAAGGCTCTAATATTTGGAGCAGTTAAAGCCATTTACTGTGTGTCTCCAGTCTCCATCATTCCATGGGTCCAATGGTTGCTTGCAGCTCATAGTGCTTAAGCTATTCGGTATCCAGTCTTTTGCCTAACAAACCCTTACTCCAATTTGTCTACCTCAGTGTAATCCAAGTTCACATTAGTTCTTTATTAGGTACACCACACAGTAAACTCATACTGAATTTACTATCAACTTAAAACCCCTAAGTCTAGTTCACATGTATCACTGCTGCTGCTTCTCTCTTTTTTTTTTTTTTAAGTGCAGGACTCAATATTAATTCCCATAAAACTTTATCTTGGATGGGGCCCATCATTCCCATTAAGACTTTTTTTTTTTTTAATTTTGCAATCTAGTATATTAGCTACTGTTGAAAGCTTCATGATAGCTACACATTGAAAAGCACGTCTTGGGAGTTCTCACTGTGGCTGAGTGTGTTAAGAATCTGACATAGTGTCCGTGAGGATTCAGGTTCAATCCCTGGCCTTACTCAGTGGGTTAAGGATCTAGCGTTGCTGCAAGCTGCAGCTTAGGTTGTAGATGCAGCTCAGATCTGGTGTTGGTGTTGGTGTTGCTGTGGGGTAGGCCTGTAGCTGCAACTCTGATTCGACCCCTGGCTGGAGACTTTTCATATGCTGTTGGTGCAGCCCTAAAAAAAATAAATAAATAAGGAAAGAAAGCATGTCTTTTTCAAAGTTACCTAATTCATTGACAAAATTGGTTGCATTTCAGTAAGTGAAAAATGATGGGTCCTTTAGTTATGAGCATTAGTTAGCAAGCATAATTCTGGCACCATTCAGTTTGTTTCTCTTTCTTGCTTACAAAAATTTCACAAAAGGCCTTATTAGGTGCAGGATGAACTGTAGATATCCAGGTAAAGCACTATTATCTTAACAAATTAAGGAAGATAAACTTCTACAAGATCACTTACACTTGGTGAACCTAAACTGACTTCTGCTGATCACCGATGGCTTTTTCTAATTTTCACCTAATCTATACTGGCAAATTAGACAGAAGTGACGTCAAACTTATTCTTCACAATCACTAGTCTTTACAATCTACTTCCTTTTTCGTTAAATCTAGGAACTCTTATTTCCCCCAATCCTGAGCACCTTTATTCCCTTTTCAATCACTTAAAGATTCTGTATTGATAAAGGAGATGGGGAGGAAGTGGGATGGATGGGGAGTTTGGGGTTAGTAGGTGCAAACTATTACATTTAGAATGGATAAGCAGGAGTTCCCGTCGTGGCGCAGTGGCTAACAAATCCGACTAGGAACCATGAGGTTGCGGGTTGGGTCCCTGCCCTTGCTCAGTGGGTTAACGATCCGGCGTTGCCGTGAGCTGTGGTGTAGGTTGTAGACGCGGCTCGGATCCCGCGTTGCTGTGGCTCTGGCGTAGGCCGGTGGCTACAGCTCTGATTCAACCCCTAACCTGGGAACCTCCATATGCCGCGGGAGCGGCCCAAGAAATAGCAACAACAATAACAACAAAAAGACAAAAAAAAAATAAAAAAAAATAGAATGGATAAGCAATGAGGTCCTACTGTACAGCACAGGGAACTATGTCCAGTCTCTTGTGATAGAACCATGATGGAAGATAATATGAGAAAAACAATGTATACACATGAATGCCTGGGTCATTATGCTGTACAGCAGAAACTGGCACAACACTGTAAGTCAACTATAAAAAAAAAAAAAAGTTTCTGAAGAAAGTGATCTTGCTGATGGCTTCTTGGTCCCATGAGTTGTAATTCATCCAGGCTAGAAGTCAGAGCTCTCAATTCCCTGTTATTAACGTTCATTCTCTCATTCTTAAAGACAAGCACCAT
Organism: Sus scrofa; assembly: GCF_054392235.1. Lineage (NCBI taxonomy): Eukaryota > Metazoa > Chordata > Mammalia > Artiodactyla > Suidae > Sus > Sus scrofa. The sequence continues at coordinate 92,207,383 of NC_139389.1, forward strand.
GGCCCCAAGGAAGAGATCTATCCAGACTGTCTCCTTTTGTTCTTCTTCCTGCATCAACTAAAATGACTCTTAGTTTTGCCATTATTTTTCACCAGCATTAGCTGATCCGAACCCTCAGCTTTCTGGCTACTGTTCTTACATGTTGCTGCTACTTTGTCATACTCTTTTTGGTTACATGTCCTTCTGTCCATCTGTGTTATTTGTCCTCTTTGCCTCTGAGCTCTTAAAGAAGCTTCCACTGCATTCATAATGGAAGTATAGATGATATCTCAGGAATGAAGGAAAGAGGTAAGTTCTTAAATATACGTTCTTTTTTTTTTTTTTTTTTTTTTTTTTTGGCTTTTTGCTATTTCTTGGGCCGCTCCCGCGGCATATGGAGTTCCCAGGCTAGGGGTCAAATTGGAGCTGCAGCCACAGGCCTACGCCAGAACCACAGCAATGCGGGATCCGAGCTGCGTCTGTGACCTACACCACAGCTCACGGCAACGCCGGATCGTTAACCACTGAGCAAGGGCAGGGAACGAACCTGCAACCTTATGGTTCCTAGTTAGATTCCTTAACCACTGTGCCATGACGGGAACTCCTTAAATATATGTTCTTAAATATCTTCTCTTCTTCCTAGCAGAGATCATTGGCAAGTAGTTGAGTTACTTTTGGAGAACTCCCTAACACTACTGAGCCCTATTTCCTGGTAGAATTGGATACCATGGAATCATACCTCCTGCTTTTTCTGACATTTCTGAAACCGGCCTTACTCAAGTCAAGGGCCCCTCTGACTAGTCTTCTTTAAATTTTTTCTGATGAACTCTAAGGAGAGAATCACTTTCTTCCAGAATGCATTCTTCTCCAGCTCATCAATCTAGGGCTCCCTGGTTGGACAGAATTCTGCCCACACTGTCACTTCTTCAACTTCCTAGCAGATGACTTTTACCGCAGAGCATGTTAATGCACTGCCTGAGCCTCTGCTTTTCAGCTGAATGTGTCTGCCTATGCAGGTCCAGATATTTGAAGTCTCTCACTATTATTCTCTTTTGCATTTCTCCCAGTCTTGTGCCCATGGTTTTATAAGCCGCTGGGCAAAATCATGATCTTGTTAAAATGAATATTTAGAAAAAAGGTACAGATGAGGAAGAGAGGGATCCCGCAAAGGGGTGCTCATGAGGGATGCATGGAAAGCAGCAGTTTTGCTTTACTGCTCATTCTAAGGTGATCATAGAACCCCCTCTGTTCCATATGAAACAGAGAATAAGGAGAAAGAACAGGTTTGTGCTGTGAAGAATCAGGCAACTGCTGAGAGACATGGTTTAGTGCTGCACTGTCCAACAGAAGTAAAAAGCAAGGCACCCATTACCATAAATTTTCTAGGAGCCACTTATTTATGTATTTATTTACTTTGACTGCCCCTGTGGCATGTGGTCCAGGTTAGGGATCAAACCCATGCCATAGCATCAACCCAAGCCACTGCAGTGACAACACCAGATCCTTAACACAGGAGAACTCCTAGGAGCCACATATTACAAATGTAGAAAAAGACAGGTGGAATCAATGTTAATAATATTTTATTTAACCCAATACATCCAAAATACTGTCATCTCAGCATGGAATCAATATAAAAAGTCACTGTGAGATAATTACATATTTGTATACTATGTCTTTGAAATCTGGCATGTAGTTCTTACTTCACACCTTAATTCCGATGCTAAATTTTCCTCAGAAATATCTGATCTGTATTTAGATGTTTCTATTTAGCTGAAAAAGTAAATTCACATGTCTGCATTGTTCCAAAGATACCTAAACCATTTCCATCAGCTGGATCCCATATTGGTTTTAAAATTTAAACAAATTAAAATTAAATAAAATTTGAAATTCCAGCCCTCAGTTGCACCAGCCACAGTTCAGGTATTTAAGAGCCATAAGTGGCTGATGGCTACCAAACTGGATGGCACAGTGTAGAGATACAGCAAGTTTCAAATGTGATAACCTCTTGTTTAACACACATTTCTTAGGCTCAACACAAGATATTGATTTTTAAGCTAACTTCCCATGATTGAGAAAATGCAACAGACAAAAAAGATGTATTTAGTAATTCCCTTTAAATAATTTCATTCTACTCAATACAGTTACACCTACCAAAAAAATTACTAATACAAATATCTCAAAAGACTGTATGTTTTTAGCCAGCACACACTTCTTTGAAACCCCACCATTGTAACTCTTTATTCTTTTTTTTTTTTTTTGCCTTTTTAGGGTTGCACCCATGGCATATGGAGGTTCCCAGGGTAGGAGTCAAATCAGAGCTGTTGCTGCTGGTCTACACCATAGCCACAGCAATGCCAGACCCGAGCCAAGGCCTACACCACAACTCATGGCAATGCTAGATCCCCAACCCACTGAGTGAGGCCAGGATCGAAAGTGTGTCCTCATGGATACTAGTCAGATTTGTTTCTGCTGAGCCAAGATGGGAACTCCCCCACTGTTGTAACTTCTACTGTAAACTATGAACCTTCATGCTGCAAGCTAGAACCCACTGGTCAAAGGACCCTCTGTACCCCAACACTGAGCATTAGAGATCTTACTGGTTACAATCAGAGAGAAAGCTCTAGAGTGATTACCAACCTTCAGCATCTTCACAAAAATTTGTGATCGAATGTCAGCAAGCCAACAACATAACAAAGAACCAAGTTGCTTTCAATGGAATGAGGGAGGGAAGTAAGAGGGAAAACGGGGTGCAGTGACCAGACTGGCTAAGAAAGCCTCTCTGCAAAGGATGGAGAGAGGGGGAAAAGGAGGGCAGGCACTGCAGAAGCTGCCTGCATCCTCTCTGTCGCTGAGGGCTAATACACATGGTGCCCTTGCAATGTTCATTCTGTGTTTCGCCGTTCAACAAATGTGTACAAATTTGCCACCACATGTAGATCCCTGGGCTGGGGAAGAAGAAGTTAGGACAGGATGAGGATATAAAGAAATACACAACCCACAGCCTTGTCCCAAAGCCACTGCCCTTCCTCTCTAACTGGGGAGAGCTGACCTAAGCAATTTATGCTATGGCAATGTAGAAAGTGTAAGTGGCCTAAGGGGGGGCGGGGAGAGAATTACACAGGTAACCCCCTGAGATTTCACAGGAGGAAAATTTTAATACTGTCCTGGAGGGTCAGGGAAACCTCAGAGGAGGGGTGACTCGAGTGCCTTGTCTTGAGCACTGAAGGATGGCCACGATGTATGATGTTTCAAGGAAGGACTTTCTAAGCATGGAGTCGAGTGTGAGAAGACACGTGGAGAAGCCTGCGAGGGAACACCGAGCAAGCCGACTCAATGACAACACTGAGTGAAAGCAAAAGCTAAGATTAACGAGGAAGGCTGCGGTTGGCCTTGGCTGCCAGGCTAGGAGATGGGCCCCTGGGAACCATAAAGATATCTGAACAGAGGGTTGAAACATATGTACGTAATTATACACATGTGCAGGTTTTACACCCCTGAAATGACAATGGTGATGATGATGACGAGGATATGGCAATGAGGACAACATGCATTGAGGGCTTATGAGTGCCAGGCCCTCTTCTCAATGATTTACTGCCTTATCTCATTTAGTTCTCCCAACAACCCTAGGATAGGGAGGGCAGGTGGAAACATCGGGCTGTTCATTTTGTTTTTGTTTTTTGGGGTTTTTTTTCTATTGCTACTTTCCCAATACAATTTTTTTTTCTACTGTACAGCATGGTGACCCAGTTACACATACATGTATACATTCTTTTTTCTAACATTATCATGTTCCATCATAAGTGATTAGACATAGTTCCCAGAATTACACTTTTTTCTTTTTTTTTAAAGGCTGTTCATTTTGGAACACAGCAAGGCAAAAGAGAACAGGAGACAAAAATACCAAACAATAAAAGCAGTAACACAAGCCAACAGGGAGTTCTTATTTACAAGAGCTGCAGAGCCTTTGGTACAAAAAATAAGAAGTGACACACTGCAGGAGGCAGGAGCAATGTGTTATAAATAACACAACACTAACCTGTTGGGTTCACCTCCTGTGAGCTACCGTGCAGACAGTCTAAAGAGGGTACTGCCTGGTGATGGATACCTGGCCGGTGGCCAAGTGGCTCAGGCCCTGGGACCCGGGCCTCTCATCAGCTGGCTGGTAGTCAGTTATTTTTGTGGGCTCCACTGAGCCCAGCTCATGGAGGATGATGCTGGCCTTAGATCACTCTTCTCTTAGTTTCCCAAAAACCAGCATCCAAATCATCTGGGGATTGCTAAAACACAGAATTTGGAGCCCCATTCCAGACTGAACTGTTTCAAATCACTAGAACTGGGTTTGGGGAATCTGTGTGGGTTTTTTGCTGTTTTTTTTGTTTGTTTGTTTTTGTTTTGTTTTGTCTTTTTAGGGCCACACCCTCGGCATATGGAGGTTCCCAGGCTAGGGGTCTAATTGGAGCTGTAGCTGCTGGCCTGTGCCACAGCCACAGCAATGCAGGATCCCAGCCGCATCTGCAACCTACACCACAGCTCATGGCAACACCGGATCCTTAACCCACTGAGCTGCAGGGATCGAACCTGCAACCTCATGGTTCCTAGTCAGATTCGTTTCCACTGTGCCACGACAGGAACTCCCGGAATCTGTATTTTTAATAGGGCACCAGGATAAATTCTTCACATGCAGGGGACCAGGGACCATTGGCTCAAGTACCAGCCAAGTCACTGCCTCTTGAGAAGGGAAAAGTGAAAAATAAAGAGGCTCCTCAAGGCTGGGTACTGTTAACCTCACAGTGAAGCGAGCCCTTTCTGCTGCTAATTAATCCCATAATTTGCATTAATGATGCTGCCGGAGGCCTGGGCACCTGCACTCCTTGTAGTTTCTTTTACTTGGCTCTGCCTTGGCTACTCTTCAAAAGGTGTGTGGACGAACTCCATTTGCCCTTATCCTCTCCTGTGAAGTCCACCCTCTTGATATTGCCATGTCATTCCCACATTGTGAGAATGGGAAAAGCCATGCATGGGCAGGTAGTTTTATTCCTATAATGTTTTTGCAAAAATGGCATTAGTGTGTATTTGCTCACCGTCCTTTTAATTAGGCTGTAGACTGCCGAGGGGTCCTATCCTTTGTTATCATACCGTCCCACATTTGGCAGGAGAATCCCAGGTGAGGAAGAAGAGAACTTTTTTACCAAATAGGAGAGCTGAGATCCAGTGTCTCCCTCTTTCTTTCTTTCTTGTCTTTTTAGGGCCACACCCATGGCATATTAAAGTTCCCAGGCTCGGGTTCAAATTGGAGCTACAGCTGCCGGCCTACACCACAGTCGCAGCAACTCAAGATCCAAGCCACATCTGTGACCTACACCACAGCTAATGGCAATGCTGGATCCTTAAACCAGTGAGTGAAGCCAGGGATCAAACCTCAGTTCTTGTGGATACTGGTGGGGTTCGTTACCACTGAGCCACAATGGGAACTCCTCCAGTGTCTATTTTTCACCCTACACATGGGAGTGCTAGAGCTAAGCTACACCAGTCCAGCTGATGATCTGAATCCAATCCCATGAGCAGTGTGGTCCCAGCTATGTGCAGGCTGGGAAGCCTCAGCTAGCAGAGAACATGCCATGTGCTCCAGTTAGATGAGGAGCTGCCACCACGCAACATCTTTTTCTTACGAGAGCCCCTACTGCTCTAAGCTGGAGAAGAGAGGCAAGAAGGAGAAAGGGAAGGGAATTGGGCAGGAAAGTGGACGTCCAGACCCTGGTCCATGGCTCTGTGTTCCTAAAGTAGAGAGCTGGCCACTCCGAAGCATGTGCCAGACTCCTTAGCTGCCTGCGGCTATACAAATCTTCAAGAAAAATTCAAAACTAAGGCTTTCTGGAGTTGAACCTCTTAGGTACAAACCCCAGCTCCTGACTCATTGGCTATGTATTCCTGGGGCAATCATTTACCCTCCTTAAGTTTCCTATTTCCCATTTGTAAAATCCATTCAAATATATATGAAGCCAATCCTATGTATTTACTAGAAAGAAATGAAAACATATCCTCAAGAAAACATATACATAAATGTTCACAACAACTTTAGTTTATAGCCAAAGACTATAAACAACCCATATGCATCAGCAGGTAAACCGATAAACTGTGATACATCTGTATAATGCAATACTACTCAGCAAAAAAAAAAAGAAAAGAAAAAGAAAAGAAAGAAAAAAGAAAGAAAGAAAAGAAAGAAACTACTGGAACATGAAATAACATAGATGAACAGATAGATAGATCTAGAAATGGATATATATTCTATCTATAACATTATGCTGAGCAAAGGAAGCTAGACACAAAACAATATACTCTCTAGAATTCCATTCACATGACACTCTAGAAAAGATAATCTAATCTGTGGTGACAGAAGGAAGATCAGTGTTTGCCTGGTGCTAGGGGGGCAAGCAGCAGGCAGGGACTGATTATAAAGGGCCAGGGGGAAATCTTTTGGGAAACTGCTCTATCAACGGCTGTACCAGTGGTTATGGAGGTTTATACATTTGTCAAAACTCATCAAACTATTCACTGAAATGGGTCTTTTTTACTGCATTTAAATAACATCTCAATCCTAAAATTTATTTATATATAGCACTACCATGAGCTGGGTACTGTTCTAGGTGCTTGAATATAATCGTGATCAAAAAACAGCCTCTGCCCTCGTGAAGCTTATTTTCTTTCTTTTTTATTGTTATTATTATTTTTTTTCTTTGTATGGCTACACCTGAAGCATATGGAAATTCCTGGGCTAGGGGTCAAATCAGAGCTGTAGCTGCAGGCCTATGCCACAACCAGGGGAACACCAGATCCAAGCTGCATCTGTGACCTATGCCACAACCTGCAGCAAAGCCTGATCTTTGACCTACTAAGTTAGGCCAGGGATCAAACCCACTTCCTCACAGAGACTATGTCTGGCCCTTAACCCACTGAGCCACAATGGGAGCTCTATGAGGTCTGCTTTCTACAAGAGGGGAGACAGAAAAATCAATGCATAAAAATGGATTCAACCCATTGTGATTAATTCCATCATCCAAATAAAGTCAGGTAAGGGGATACAGAGAGTTAGAGGTGGTACTTTAGACAGAGGGTTAGAAAAGGCACGACATTTTGAGTAGAGACATCAGTGAAGAGAGAGAGCACAGGAACAGAAAGAGGGGGAAGAGGTGGAGGAGGAGGAGATCTGGGGAAAGCATCACAAGCACAAGGAACCGGAAGTGCAAAGGCCCCGGGGCAGAGCTGTGTCTGGCGTGGCTGGGAAACCACTAGGACCGAAGCCAGCTGAGCAAAGTTAAGAGGAAGAGATGAAAAACCTGATCCTGCAGGTTCTTGGAAGACAGAGGAAGAATTTGGAATAAAGTGTACAAGAAAGTGAGTAGGAACTTTTGTTTGTTATTATTATTGCCATTGCTGGGTCTTTTTTAAAATAAGAAACAAATGATTTGACGTGATCTGCTTTATATTTTGAAAGCATCACACTAGTTGCTCTGGGTAGAAGAGGTGGAAGGGAGGAAAGATAGAAGCACTTGTTATGAGACAATTGTAGGGCCCAAGCATGAGGTGACTGGCACTAGGGTGTTAACGGTGAAGGTGGCAGAAGGTGGTCGACATAAACTTGGGGAGTAAAGAGTGCCCCCCTCATGGGGAGGCTCTGAGGGAAAACTGAAAAGAACTTCATATATGCTAGGTACCAAAGCACAAAAAAAGTTCTAGGATACCCTAAGCACTTGAGATCGTACTTAGAATAGTCTAATAATACTTAGACCAGTCTAAGGAAAACAGTGAAGAAATGTGCTTAGACTACACTAAGGCCCTGAAAAGTGCTTAGAACAGCACCTGGCACAGAGTTAAGGACTCGGCCCTGTGAGCTGGGATTATCACTCCTCTGCAGTAAAAGGACAGTCATCATCCCTGTGCGGAAGGCCGGGCTTTGTGTTTTTGGCCAAAGGCTTGTGAGGGGACCTCATGTTCACAAGTTCAACTGCTGCTAAGGTGCCAGGGACTATGACAGAAGCAAAACTTAATCAAGTGTTAAAATTAATGTTAAACAATTTCTGTTTTTTAACAATACTTTTACCTTTATTTCAATAGTCATTACAGAGAGACTAAGTCAGAATTCTTACGAATATTAGACTCAAGGGCAGGAGTGAAGGACCTGAGCTCCATCTGGGTCCCAGCCTGAACCATGTCAGCCCCCTTCTCATATTACTACAACAGAGAGTTTTATTGGTGGAGACAGACTGAATCTGATGCACTTCAATCTGGTCTAAATCCTGTTGTTTGTGGGTCAGCTAGAGACACTGTCCAACAGATTTCAAGTGAGCCCAACAGAGGCCAAGAGAATTTTCCAATGGTGAAATCCTGGCCTGTTTGCCTGATTGCTGCTTGAGTCTGGGCTCAGAGACAGGCAGGAGTGCCCAATGGGTAGTGCCCAGCACAGAACCACGGCTGAACCCCAGCCTGCCTGATCCACTATGGTGAGTCTGGATGAGTCCAAGAAGTGAGCATAATTATCCTCATCTTACCAAGAAGGAAAGCGAGGCTCAGTGCAAACATGTGAGCTGCTGACGGTCACTCAGCCAGGATTTGAACCAACCTGACTCCAAATGCTTCTGATGAACCTGCCAGCACAGAAGGAAGTAACCAGAGGTGGAGGGAATCCCCAGGCTGTTGCTGAGGCAGTGATGCTAAAATGGCATAAAAAGAGCTTAGACACAATCCTCCTTTTAGCGAAGTTTTCCATCAAGTCCCATACAAGTTTGCCATTCATTTAAAATACCTCTTGCCTAAAAGAATTAAAACATGATCAGGTTCAATGCTGATGGCAAAAGGGGAAAAGAACCCTGTGTGTTTGTTTGAAAATGGTAATTAAAAGTTAGTGAAAGGAGAGGCTGCCTGTTAAAACTATTCATAAATTAATTCTAAATTTGCCAGTCTTCTTCTAAAGATCCTTGTTTGTTTTAAACAGGCATTATGAGATAACATCAAAGACAAAAATGCAGCAAGTTGGGAAATCTGGATGGGTTAGTCTGGAGAGCTAAGTTCAAACTGAGGAACTTGAAGGTGTTTGAGCATCAGAGAAATTCTGAAATCTCGGAGAATTCACGACAGATTAGGGTGATGTGGTGTGACAGGTAGGTCACTAGGTTGAATGATATCAGGTCATGATCCGATCTTACCTTTTCTCTTGTCCAATGTGGCAGGTAAGTTTCCCCAACGAGTAAGTCCCTAAAAGGCCAGGGGTTTTGGTTTGTTTGGTTGATTGGTGGTTATCTGTTCTTTCTCAGATCATTCAAAAACAGAGCTGATTCTTCATAAAGATGCCCAGCAGTGCCTACATAGTCTAGGCCTGATAAGGGTCAGAAAAGGAGAGCTAGGCCCTCTTTCACCATTTTTAGACTTCAGTTTGTGGCAAACACCACACATGCCCACTACCAAGCCACATGGTAAGAAAGCAAAGACAGAGACGGCAAACAGACAGGTCAAGGAAGGCAGGACAGAGAAGGGAAGGGTGGGGCATACACCTCCCACTTCCTAAAGTCAGGGAAAGTCACGAGGCATAGGAATCACTGCTTTCCAAAGAAGCATCCAGGATAGACTACCTGATAGTCAATGACTTTGCTGAACTATGCACCCCCCCAAAGTCCTATCTTCCCAGGTTATAACTATTATTATCTACCACGTATTAGATGGTCACCATATGCCAAGTTAGAGGGAAGTTAGATGTTGCCTGGGTACCTGGAGAACCAACTTCAATCTCATCTAGGGAACACCTGGAGAACCAACTTCAATCTCATCTAGGGAATAATCTCCTTAGGACTTGGAAGAAAGCTTTTCTTTGCAGACGTCAGAGTTCCCGGAGGCTTTAGAGAAGCCTATGTGTCTGAGACTCTACCTCAGTGACTCGGGGACCTCTCCCCACTTAATTTCTTATCCAGCTCTCCTGATCTGAGCTTGTGTCCCTGCCTCCATCATGTGTCTTGGTCCCCTCTCAGCAGTCTCTCCAGAGGGGCTGCCTGGCTTTCAATTTCCACCTCATTCCCATGATCTTCTGAGATGACTTAGATCCATGTATTGTGATTAACCCTCCCTGACCCCACCTCATTCCAGAACCCAGGCCCAAAGCTCCCCCGACCCTGCTCATGCAAGAGGGGAGCCCCTAAGAGTGTTGAGGAAAAGCATCACAGGTGTTAGCATACGGCACTACAAAGGAAGCATGAGCTGCTACTGTTAAATTCATTTTTTTTTGTCTTTTCTTTTTAGGGCCTCATCAGCAGCATATGGAGGTTCCCAGTCTAGGGGTCTAATCCGGAGCTATGGCATCTGGCCTACGCCAGAGCCAGAGCAACACCAGATCCTTAACCCACTGAGCAAGGCCAGGGATCAAACCCGCAACCTCATGGTTCCTAGTCGGATTCTCTCCCACTGTACCACAACGGGAACTCCCTGTTAAATTCATTTCTAAAGTAAATCCTCCTTCAGTCATGGCTAAGAGCTGATAATCTAGTCCAAGATGATACCTTTTAAAAACAGACTAGATTTAGAGAATGTTGATATTTTTATCATTCACTCAGCTCCATTCTAGCGGTCTATTGCATACACTTTAATTTCAGCCATCACCAAATCACCAGATTTTAACAAAAGCATTCTCAGATTTGCTAACCGTAAGCCTCTCAAAGGGATCATAGTGCTTCTGATATAACACATACAACGAAAGACTCCTTACATAAACTTATAACAATAGCTTTTATAAACTACTTGTGATGAACTGTGACTTAATGTAACAACCCATCACTCTAATTACTGTTTTGGAGTTAACATCTTTTGTTGATTGACAGCCTAACTATGATGCTTAGTGAAGTTAATAAATCCACAAGCCCATGCACTTAATATTTTATTTGGTTATATTCTTTCAAGTGAGTAAAATGAGCTGATCCTTCCTTTTCCCTATAAAATTTTGGGCAGTAAATTCTGCTTTCACTTCTGCTTCTCACCTTTCCCTATAGATAGCTCACCTGTGGCAATTCAAGGTCTACCTGTCTTTTCTAGGTCCTTTGTCTCTGGCTCAGTTGAATATTAGAGTGGTCAGAAGCAGGGCCTAACATCCTACCAGTCTAGACAACTGATCCTCACTAATGGAAAAAAACAGATGGGAATTTCCCATTTGGTCCCATCTGTCTAAATACTTAGCCTCCATGGATTTTAATTCCACTAACTCACTGCATAAACTTATTGCTAACAACACCAACCATTTATTGGACGCTTACTATATGGCAGCCACTATCATCATAAGCCTCTATATACAAATGAGGGAGCAGAGGGAAGAAAACTTGGGTAACTGGTCAAAGCCAGCGGCAGGGCTCACCAGTCACCATAGCACTAGGCTGCTTCTAAATGGTTGTTAGGCCAACTTCTTTTTTTTTTTTTTTTTTTTTTTTTTTGTCTTTTTGCCATTTCTTGAGCCGCTCCCACGGCATATGTAGGTTCCCAGACTAAGGGTCTAATTGGAGCTGTAGCTGCCAGCCTAAGCCAGAGCCACAGCAACGCAGGATCCAAACTACGTCTGCAACCTATACCACAGCTCACGGCAATGCCGGATCCTTAACCCACTGAGCAAGGCCAGGGATCAAACCCGCAACCTCATGGTTCCTAGTCGGATTCGTTAACCACTGCACCACGACGGGAACTCCAGGCCAACTTCGTACATGTGCAGGGACTGTGCTAAGAAGGTTTGTGTTTATATTTTTAATATGATGTGTGTATAACCATTTCCATTCTACTGAGGAAGAAACCAAGATTCAGAGAAATAAGTGATTATCTTTTTCTATACATAATTTTATTTATTTTGATAGGTTCTGAACTATCATTGTTTCTTCCATCTTTGCCATTGCATCTGTCCACAGAGAAAGGTCTATAAATTCAAATTTGGACATCTAAGCCGACCTCCAAAATTCATAGCCAGTAACCAGGAGGTATGTTCCATATAGATCCACCCCAACCTACTTCTGCTTTTTTTACTTAATTGTAACAGTAATAATAATAACAACAGCAGCAACTTAAAGAGTAGGTTAAAAGCATGTCAGAATACTTTCTTGCTATCCTTGTGACAACACTGTAAAGTAGGAGTGATTTATTCTGCTTTGAGAGATAAGAAATCTTGGGTTTAGTTGAGATTATATAGATTGTCAGAGGTCAACCACTAGACAGAGGCAGAACTAAGACTGTTACATAGGCCTTCTCTCTCCAAATCCTGGGCTCTTTCCAACAAGCCATGCTGTTTCACTTAGATTCACTGAACCTCACTATATGTATGACTCATAAATCTATGCTATAGTCCTCACTGTATCTTCCTAAGAGTCCATGAAGAAATATGGCAGAAGAGAAGCCCTAAGATAATCACGGCTTTGCTTTCTTAGGGTCTTCACAGTAACAGCAAACCCATTTCTAAGGCTTATCAGCAATGTGAGCCTGTCCAAACATCTTAAAGTTTCCAAACCTCATTTTCCTCATATATTCAATGGGGATAATAATATAGACTTCACAGAGATGGTAGGAGGTTGCTAAATGAGGTATCGCAAAATGCAAAATAAATATTAGCTATTTTTGTAAGGATAGTCTTATTCTCCTTGCCATTTAATGAGTGCAAGTTAGAAACCTTCATGATTAAACACTGAAAACACAAGTTTCCCTAATTCCATGTTTCTTTTGAAAGATATAAGGATGGTAAGCCTGCCCAAAGCAGCTAATGACATGCTCTTGGCTGTCAGGCACATGGTGAAAGTGCTGGAAGACGGTTCTGTCAGAGACTAGCCATGAAGTCTGACTATTTTACTTGCGAATTGCTAAGGAAATAGAGGATCACAGAAAAGGGATGCACTTCCAGATCAGCCTGGATAAACTACTCCCTGAAAGCAAGGTCTTCTTATTTTTTAAAGAGTATATGCGAGAGTTAGTGAGAAACTACTCCCTACCCCCATTTCAATACCACAACTTCCCGCCATGCTCAAAAAAGCTGATTAAATCAACTCCAGAGCAGGTTTGCAAAGCAGATGAAAGGCCTAGCATTCCTGAATAATAAGAAGTCAAGAGCTGCATTATGAAGTGATACTTGACACTTAGCAGTTTTTCTTTTTTGTAAAGATGCTCTCATTTACAGGATTTGAAAAGACTCTCAATATTTCCCCACAGGAGGGTTCAGGGCTTCATACGTGGCATTAGTCAAAATGTTTGCACTTAATGTGTGCAGTCTGCAGAAAGAAAAGCAAACAGAAAGCAATGCTATGTCAGGAGAGGTGGGGGTAGACCAGATTCCAAAGAGAGAATTAGAACTAAGTGGATGAAACACTAACAAATGGGCATTCTACTACATAGTTTCTATGCAAGTGATTTCTTGGCAGGTGCTGCAGAGAGGCTGAATTTAACAGCTGCAAGGTCAAATGCATCTCTAAGGATCCTCATGGATGTCACCTGTATCTGAGAAAATGGCATGTTAAACATTTACCTTGGGTAATGACAATAAATACTCATTAAATTTTACATTTGCCAACTTCTTTTGCTTTTGAACTCAAACCATTTGCCAGAATCACAAAGTGACCTCAGAAGGTCATGTCAACCTTTCCTTTAATTCTGAGCAGCCTTCAGATGAATGGATAGTCTAAACTGCTCTTCAAAGATCTCTCAAAAGGAAGAGTCACTGCTTTTCATTTCCCAGGGCTGTGCAGTTAGAAAATTATCTCTTTTATAGAAGCTAACGCTCCTTTACTGAGAAGGAATTCTCGCATAGATATCATAAGGATGGAGTGTGTTATTCTTATAGAGGATGCCTTCTTCTGAAGTGTCTTCCCTAGCCCTGACAGAAAAAAATACCAAGATTGCTATTAGACCTTCTGTTAATTGTGGGAAAACTACACCAATTTTCACAGGATCATAGCAACAGAGAATTTTAGAGCCAAGAAGAACCTTTATGATATGTGAATTCAATGTCTGATTTTAAAGAGTGGGTAGATCCCCTACTAGCATGACCTGTGCGAAAACTGGGATATTCTTGGGCAAACCGGTGTGGTTGGTGGTCTCATTCCCTAATCAGTTATAATCTCTCAACAAGTCTACTTAGCTCCACCTTCCAAATATGCTTCAACTCTGATGTCTTCTCTCCAAGTCCACTGGTTTCCCCTGGTTCAAGCTATTTTCTAGCTTTGCCTATCATAATCACTCGCTAATGTGTCTCCCTGTTTCCACTCTTGTCCCCCTAAAATCTATTTTCCTTACACCATCAAGAGTAATCTCTTTTAAAAAGAGATCAGGAGTTCCTGTCATGGCTCAGTGATTAACAAATCTGACTAGGAACCATGAGGTTGTGGGTTCAATCCCTAGCCTTGCTCAGTGGGTTAAGGATCCAGCGTTGCCATGAGCTGTGGTGTAGGTCACAGACGCGGCTCGGATCCTGTGTTGCTGTGGCTCTAGCATAGGCCAGTGGCTACAGCTCTGATTCGACCCCTAGCCTGGGAACCTCCATATGCCGTGAGAGCGGCTCAAGGAAAGGCAAACAGACAAAAAAAAAATAAATAAATAATAAATAAAAAGAGATCAAATCACATCAATATCCTTCTTAAAATCTTTCAGTTGCTTCTTTTGGAAAGTGGAATAACACAGAACTATCTGACCAAGGCAAAAACCAGACTTGGCTGTACATTAATACCTTCCCCATAGCCAACTTAGGTTGTTCTCAGTGAAATCCAAATTGTATTAAAACATGCATTCATATACCTTAGAGGATAGAATAAGATGTAACAATACTTGGTTTGCTGTTCTAAGCCTTTTTACTTAGTATAATAATGTCAGAAGGGGAGGTCCTACATTTTGGGAAACACTTTCCAAAGGAGAGAGCTCACGTTAGCTCTAGAGGAGATTTCAGAGCCCATGGTAAGTATAACATACTAAGAGAAGAGAAAATGGGTCCGCAAGTCCTGACATTTTAAGGGAGACACTTGGAACTGCTTTTACATATTTTCTAGAAATGGTCTAGTTACAGCTTTAACATTGACTCTAAATCACCACCATGCATGAACAGAAGCGGGTACAGACTTCTGCTTTAAAAGATGATGGTAACAGCAACTTTGAATCTTCGTGAGAGTAATCAAGTACTCAGACACTAACATCTCATACACTCTGTGAGCTTAAAGAGTACCAGATCCAAAGTAACTAAGGTGCAGAGAAACACCACTGTCATTTTAAAGCCACAGAGCTAGTAATGAGCACAGCCAGAACTAAGCACAAATCTCCTAGGTCTTTATGCATCTACTCCCCCTGTTGCTTCAATCCGGTTAAATCAACTAGGGAGGCTCCAAAATGTGGTGGGTTTGGCCCAACAGTGAGAATCTGGAACAGAGGTTATCAAGATAAGTAGGGGAGGAAGAAAGCACTGGCTATATCAGAACAACTGGTCCTGTCTATCACCAGAAGGCTTCAACCCTAAAGCTACTCTTTGAGACTAAGGAAAGTAGTGATGACATGAACGACACACGAAAGACACTCTTAAGAGAATGAAAAAGTAAGCCCCAGAACAGGAGGGAATATTTGCAAAATGCATACCTGGTAAAGGACCTATATCTAAAAATGCATAAAAATAACTCTTAAACCTCAACAACAACCCAATGAATAATGGATAAAAAAACCTGAATGGTCATCTAAAGATCTACAGATGTCCAAAAGCATACGAAAAGATGCTTACCATCATTTGTTGTTAGAAATTACAAAGTAAAATGAGATGTCACTAACACACCTGTTAGAACGGCGAAGTCCAAAAAACTGACATAACCAATGCTGGTAAGGTTGCCAAGCAACAGGAAGCCTCATTCATTGCTGCTGGGAATGCAAAACGGTAGGGTCACTTTGGAATACAGTTTGGCAGCTTCTTACAAAGTAAACATAATCTTACCACCCAATTCTGCATTCATGCTCTTAGGTATTTACCCAATTGATTTGAAATTTTATGTCCACACAAAAACCTGCACATGAATATCATTTATAGCAACTTTAGTCATAATCGCCAAAACTGGAAGCAATCAAGATGCCCTTCGGCAGGTGAATGGATAAACAAATCATGATAACATCCATCCGACGGAATGTTATTCACTGAAAAAAAGAAAAAGATGGACGTTCCCATTGTATCTCAGTGGTAATGAGCCCAACTAGTACCCATGAGGATGTGGGTTTAATCCTGGCCTCACTCGGTGAGTTAAGGATCTGGTGTTGCCATGACCTGTGGTGTAGGTTGCACATGCTGCTCAGATCCTGTTTTGCTGTGACTGTGCCATAGGCCAGCAGCCAGAGCTCTGATTCAGCTCCTAGCCTGGGAACTTCCATATGCCGTGGGAGCAGTCCCATAGAGAGAGAGAAAAAAAAAAAGAGCTATCAAGCCACAAAAGGACATGGAAGAATCTTAAGTGTATATTCCTAAATGAGAGAAACCAGTGTGAAAAGGCTACCTACTGTATAATGCTAACTACACATATGACCTTCTGGAAAAAGCAAGACTATAGACCAGTGAAAAGACGAATGATTGTCAGGGGTTCAGGGGTAGGAAGGGCGAGATGAAGCACAAGGGATTTTTAGGGTGATAAAACTACTGTGGATGATGCTATAATGGTGGATATATGATACTAAGCATCTGTTGACACCGAATTTGATAGCATCAAAGATGAATCTTAATGCACGCACATCTAAAAAAATCATTTTGGAGATGAGAAAAACATCAGGAAAGAATTAAGATGATAGCAAAGAGCATCTAATTGTACTGCAAATGTATGAAACAACCTCACTGAGGAAGTGGGAAGAAGATGCCACCCTACATTACTTTGGAAATGAATGAAGTCAAGAAAACTAATGGCAAAATGAAAGGTACATGGCCCTGTATTCTAGTTGCTTTAGTTGTTGCCCACAGGGGTATGGGTCAAAAATTCTGATACTGCTGCACACACAGACTGGAAGTGAACCATTAAGTAAACGGGTGGTAGATGGGAGGAGATAAGTTTTCTCACTGCTGGAGTGAAATTTACAGAAAAGCACAAAGAAAAACCTAGAACAATCCATACAGTAATGTATTAGCTTAGAGACATGGATAAGCACTGTTGTTTAACTCAATACAGACATAGATTATTTATAGATTATTACATGTAGAATATTTATTGATAAATGTATATGCAAAGGTTTTTATACACATGTACATTTCTTTGTTAGTAAAAAGGACCTAAAATAAGCAAAATGCCTGTAGCAACAGGCACTCATAGCCCTCAGAACTTGGTGTCTAAACCATTCTCCAGTTAAAGAAGTAACGACTGATTTGAGGAAAAGATCTGGGAATATGCAAGATGAGTCTGGAGAATGTTTTAAGTGCCAGATAGTAAGGAGGTGCTAAAAAAAAAGGGATAGGAATCTAAGGGGCACAGGAGCCAACTGAGAGACCTCCTGAGAGCTGACAATAATATGAGCAACAAAATAAAGTGATATCAGATTATAGCTCAAAGTATGAAATAAAAGTATATAAATAAATGATCAAATAAAATAAATAAGGGGGAGAGAAGGTGAATTTCCTATGCAGAAGACTTCCAAATAATTTATGTGGATGCTCCGTCCTCAAGGAGGTGGAGCTCAACTGCCCACTCCTTGAACGTAAGCTGTGCACAGTGACTTCCCTCAGAAAAGGAAAGAGGTAATAAGAACCTTGGCCATGGAGAAATCTGACAAACCACTGTATCAGTCAGGTGATCAAGGTCAACACCAATCATCCATCATCTTGATAAAAGATACTCTTGATATGACGTGATGAACTTGGCTCTTTGCCTCTGTGATCTTCCTCTCCAAAACCCAGAACCCAAGCCTAATCATGAGAAAAACACCAGACAAATCCAACAGAGGGACGTTCTACAGTATACCCGGTAAGACTCCTCAAAATTGCCAAGGTCATCGGCAACAAAGAAAGTCTGAGAAACTCTCCCTGTCATGAGGATCCTAAGGAGACTTGATTCCTAAATATAATGTGGTGTGGGGATGGGGTCCTGGAAAGGGACATTGGATAAAAACTAAGGATATCTGATTAACTAGGGATGCTAGTTAATAATAATGTATTAATATCAGTCCATTAATTGTAACAAACGGACCCTACTAATGGAAAATGCTGACAGCAGGAGAAACTATGGCAAGAGGGGGAGTAATATTAGGACTCTGTACTTTCTGCCCATTTGTTTCTGTAAATTGAAAATTGTTCTAAAAATAAAGTTTATCAATAAAAAACATCCACAATATAATCTGTGTTCTGGAGTGCTACTTTTTAGGGCCTTTATCAAGAAAGCAACATGATTGTGCTGGCTGCCACTCGCTCTTTCTGATATATTATAAAGAGAGTTACTGGAGAACATCACCTACCAGTTTTTCTCATGTCAATATGATTTCTAATTATGACAAGATACCCCCCAAAATAGGGGTACTAGTGCAGTTAAATACATGGCAATTCTTACATTTGGATATTGGTATTTGAAATATTCCCCTGGACATATCTGTTCAAAGTAAGAATTAAAGCCATGAAATATATCACTGTATGCCCTTCCCAAATGGTTCTGGAGTTCCCGATCTTTTGGCTCCATGGGTCATGCCACATTTTGGTGCATGTTTCATTTAAGTATGCAGATGATTAATTAGGAGAAGAGGACTTATTCCATTCATTCCAGTAGCATGGCACTGAAAACATTTTAGGTCAGTATGTAAGAACAATAGAATGCCATCATTTGTCCAGAAATTAAAATTTCTTTTTTTCAATATATTTTTATGACCCATTTCCCATCAGCTATGTCTCTCTCACCCAACACATACACAAAATGAAAGAATTTTACCTCACTCATATTCCAAAAAATCACACATCACCTTTGTCTTAAAACAGAAAGGTCAATGTCCTTCAGAAGCTGGAATAGTACTGTTGTTTTACAAATAGAAAAAAACATACAAATGATAGTTTAAGATTATGATATTCCCATTCAATGGAATGCTACAGAGCCTCTCAAAATAAATATACTAACATGGAAAAACATCCAAGATAAAGTCAAAAAGTTGAGATCTAAGTGAACATAATTTGATTTTTATTAGGAAAGGGGGTATGTTAATATAATACATATAAATAATATATACATGTTAATATACTCAGAGGAAACTATCTGGAGAAATGCACTCCAAACTGCTCTATAGGAGGATGACATGATAAAGATCTTCACGTATGGATTTCTGTAATGTTTATAAACATTTATAAACAGAGCATATTAATGTAGTAATTTAAAACTTTCTCAATATTAAAAAATGTCTATGTACTTCTGGAGTTCTGGCTCAGCGGTTAATGAATCTGACTAGGAACCATGAGTTGCGGGTTCGATCCCTGGCCTCACTCAGTGGGTTAAGGATCCAGCATTGCCATGAGCTGTGGTGTAGGTCACAGACATGGCTCAGATCCCGTGTTGCTGTGGCTGTGGTGTAGGCTAGCGGCTACAGCTCCAATTAGACTCCTAGCCTGGGAACCTCCATATGCCGCCCGAGTGGCCCTAGAAAAGGTAAAAAGACAAAAAAAAAAAAAAAAGTCTATGTATTTCCTCTTGAATATCATGTGGCCTGATGCAATGAGGTGCTGGCACTGCTGGAGAGATCTGTGCACCCTTCCCTCTGGAGTTCTGCCAAGACCCAGCTTGGTCCCATGCATGACAGAGAATGAAGTCTGAGACCCTCTTTGGTCCTGGGGTTGATCTAAGTTACACACTAACTTCTACTCTGCTCCATCCATATCTATAATTCTGTCATGAAAATATTTATAAAAGCTTTTTCAGGAACTGCAGGACTTCAGACCTGTAAAGTCATTCATTGCAGAAATGCTTTATTGAATCTCCCCCTGGTGGTTACCTAGCTGCTGGCTGGACACAAAGACCACATTACCTCTAAAGCCATTTTATTCTTAGGAGTTTTTGATATTTCAAAAAAATTCTAAATGCTTCCCCAAATTATAGACTAGTTTTTCAATAACATCCTGAACAGCCATTTTTAGCTGTGTCTAGCATAATTCATGACAAAGAATGGCTATTCCATATATATATATATAAAATGTGTGTATATACATACGTGTGTGTGTGTATATATATATATAAAATGTGTGTATATACATACATGTGTGTGTGTATATATATATATATATATACACACTTTTTTTTTTAAGGCCACACCCACGGCATATGAAACTCCCAGGCTAGGAGTCTAATCAGAGCTGCAGCTGCCTGCCTACACCACAGCCACAGCAACTCAGGATCTGAGCAGCGCCAGTGATCTACACCACAGCTCATGGCAACGCTGGATCTTTAAGCCACTGAGAGAAGTCAGGCATCGAACCCGCATCTTCCTGGATACCAGTAGGGTTTGTTACCACTGAGCCACAATGGAAATACTTAATGAATGCGTAAGTTGATTGTTGAGAGTAGACAGGCTTACACTCAATAAATATTTACTGAATGCATAAGTTGGTTGTTGAGAACAGACAGGCTTACACTCTCCCCTATTC
This sequence comes from Sus scrofa, assembly GCF_054392235.1. Taxonomy (NCBI): domain Eukaryota; kingdom Metazoa; phylum Chordata; class Mammalia; order Artiodactyla; family Suidae; genus Sus; species Sus scrofa. The sequence continues at coordinate 92,227,970 of NC_139389.1, forward strand.
TTCTCTTACCTGAGTTGCATCATATATTTTAGCCACTACATCACACAGTGACTTTGCATTGAAAAAGCAACCATTGCAAAAAAAAAAAAAAAAATGCAATGAATTAGAAACCAAGAAACATGAGTTCTGTTTCTGGCTGTGTTATTTATCAATTTTTCAAGCTTAGGTATGTCATTTCTCATCTCTGAACTCCTCTTTCCTACGTATAAAATGTGGGGAGGATGGGGAAGGTAGATTTCAGCAATAAAACTCTGAAAATAAGTTACAGCATCAAGAATTCTCTCATGCTATATGAGCAGTCATGCCTAAGCCCAGGACTTTTCAGTTATAATTATTAAATATGACCTTTACACATTGGTCTTTTATTATGTATATTAAGTAAAATTTCCTACACCCTCTCCCCCAGCCCTCTTCAGGTTTCTAGTGGCTGGAGATTTGATAAAAACTGAAAGAAGAATGAATTGAAAGTAGATCTTACTGTAGAAAGAAATCATCTTCAAGATGCTTGTATTATACTCATCAAGAGTCTTTCATCCAGAACCAGTCTTTGAAGTTAGGACTGAATGGAAAGATTTGAGAAATGTTTTGAAAGCAGTAGTCTAAGAACCACCCAGAATGGATATGTGTATATGTATGACTGAATGATATGTATCTATGTATGACTGAATCACTATGTTGTAGAGCAGAAATTATCACAACCTTCTAAATCAAATATACTTCAATAAAACTTAAGAAAAAGAACCACCCTGGAGTTCCCTTCATGGCGCAGTGGTTAACGAATCCGACTAGGAACCATGAGGTTGCGGTTCGGTCCCTCCCCTTGCTCAGTGGGTTGATGATCTGGCGTTGCTGTGAGCTGTGGTGTAGGTTGCAGACGTGGCTCAGATCCCGAGTTGCTGTGGCTCTGGTGTAGGCCGGTGGCTACAGCTCTGATTGAACTCCTAGCCTGGGAACCTCCATATGCCGCGGTAGCGGCCCAAGAAATAGCAAAAAGACAAAAAAAAAAAAAAAAAAAAAAAAAAGAAAGAAAGAAAGAAAAGAAAAAGAAAGAAAGAAAAGAAAAAAAGAAAAAGAACCACCCTGAAAAAAACACTTTGCCTGGGAAAAATAAACATTTGTTTTTTTTCTATATGAACTGGCTGATTCCAAAACTTCTTTTGGAAAAAAAAAGGGTCTGCTAAAAGTGGATATATTAAAAAACAAGCAAAGGGAGAACTGAAAGCTTTATTAAGAAACACATGCCACTATGAATACTGCCATGATGGGGTCGAATCTTCCCAATTTTAGCCTTAAATTGGCAAGTGGTCAGTACTGGGAAATACTTTCTAAGAAGAAATAACTTTTCATTACTCAACTCAGTGTAACCACGACACGTCTGTTCAACCGTTTGGCAGATTTTGGTACTAAGTACAAATGTTTGACAAAGTCATCAGGGAAATTTCCTTTTTCTTTTTTTTTTTTTTTTTTTTTTTTTGTCTTTTGTTGTTGTTGTTGTTGTTGTTGCTATTTCTTGAGCCGCTCCCACGGCATATGGAGGCTCCCAGGCTAGGGGTCCAATCGGAGCTGTAGCCACCGGCCTACGCCAGAGCCACAGCAACGCGGGATCCGAGCCGCGTCTGCAACCTACACCACAGCTCACAGCAACGCCGGATCCTTAACCCACTGAGCAAGGGCAGGGACCGAACCCGCAACCTCATGGTTCCTAGTCGGATTCGTTAACCACTGCGCCACGACGGGAACTGAAATTTCCTTTTTCACTGGAGGTTTACACAATGGATTGAAACCTCACTTTCAATAAAGGCAAAGAGATTCCTGTCTTTGGCTGATGGGTAGCCTCTCACTACTGGGCAGTAATACTTCTTTGTAAAAAGCAACAGCAAAAATTCCAGCAAGTCGATGTACATAGTTGCATATAAGCTTGTATCAGCATTTCAGGACTTTTCCTCTGGTAGAGAATTTTCTGAATCTTTAAAGTAAGACTGCTAGAAGCTGACATCTTTGGAAATCTCCTTAACCTTTCTCCATTCCATTAATATTCCAAAGCCAGAAGATACTAAGAATTACTACTGTAGAGGAAAAATGCAAATGCCCAAGATATTTTTTAAATCACTAAGTAGTCAAGCTGTCTGCAACTGGGCCAGATAATCAGAAACTGAGGCAAAAGCCTGCTTTTATTCTTGGGATGGGACACCTCCTGGTTACTTCATCTGCAAAAAAAATGGAATCAAAACAATGGGGATAGAATATAATAATAAATGTTCAACTATTTTGAAAATACCAAAATGTGTGGACAGGCAATAATGCTAAAGGGAAAAAAAAATATTTTTCCATTTATAGGAGCAATCTCTTTTCCTGACACAGTGAAAAATAGGCAAGGATGATCACACATCACTCTGAAGATGGAAAGGGCAGAAACATTCAAAAGATGGTGACGTGAGAGTTTCTTAGGAAGTCAACATGGGGGGTGGGAGGAGCTAAAAAATAGTGACAAAATAACCCAAAATAAATTCTACTGTGTGATTCAGCAGGAGGTACCGCAAAGAAGACAGCACAAAGAAAAACACGAAAGGAGGTATTTGTTAGACTTCAGAAGAAAAAGGGAATAAAAGATAAAGGCAATTTTTTTCATTTTTTTGTTTGACAACAAAGGCTAGGTTAGGGAAACTAGGAACTTGTGGGGAAGCAAAGAGCCATCCCCTCGCTTTTAAAGAACTCAGAACTTTCAGAGGACTTGTGGAAGCAGCTTCTCTTTACATATACCACGACGGTGCCATAAAATGCTGTACTCCTAATAAAGACAGCTCCATGCATTATCTCAATGGCTGCACTTTTATATAGTAGGGAGGTGGGAAGGTAAGAAAGTCATGCTCCCTTACTCCCATTTCTCATTTCCATTATCAAAAAGAGCTTTGCTGTGGATGTTCCTTTCTGTCTTAATTAACTGGAGCAAGACAGACATTTAAAATAACCAACTCTGTTTTGTTCAAAGCTTTATACTTCTGCCCCTTTAGAATCCTCTGAGCTGAGAGAATATATCTGGATACCTCATTACAGATCACAATCTGTCCTCCAACATTACTTATGTGGAGAGACCTGGGGGCCAGAATTGGAACAGAACTAGGCTGTGAGTTAATATCAATAAGAAATATCTTTCTTTTGGAAATGGTTTTGAGGTTGAGTCTCAGAATGTGGCTGGGAAATTCACCATTTGATTACAATGGCAATTAAGAGCCACAATCGGAGACATAGATTCTGGTAGCTGGAGAAAAACAGTTTTAATGAAAATCCTACAATTCTGAGAAACATCTTGTTTCTGATTTCGAATGTGGAGGATGGAAAAAGGAATCTGAAAGAGGAATCTGACTGATACGAACTGGCGTTAACTACACTTAACAAGAGCACTGGATGATATCAAGTAATCAACGAGAGACCCACTGTCCTTGAAAATAAAAGCAGGTTATGGAAATTTCCCTTGTGAATGTTTTCAATACTTAGTCAGTGGACATCAATGTAGTAAGCAGAAAACTGGCATGAGGGCTGTGATTAGCACAAGAAATTAATACTACATCCCCACTGAGTTGAGAAGAGTGAACATGTCTCAACTGTCACCAGGCAAACCTTTCTTTTAAGAGGGTCACTTTCATTATCTTGTATTTCATTCCTCATTTGTAAAAATTGAGTTCAAGGTGATGCAACAAATTGTCAGTTTTCTAAACCCCGCATTCTGGAAATTTGCAGATGGCAGGGGCTAGAAGTCATTGAAGAATGCCCAGCAGGAGCATTTGCATAACATATGCCGCCCTTCCCAAATGTTGAAGCAATCCATCCCACCCCAGCTGTGGGGGCAGGACTACTGCTCCACTGGAAAAGCAGAAATCCTGCCCATCCACTCCCATACTGATTCCCTTACTTGTCCTGCTGAATCACGTGTTTACCATGCTATGGAGTAGGGAGCACCTGGTCTGGCCAGATGAACCCTGAGACCTAAATTCTAGTTCCAGCCCTGTCACGAATTCACCAGTGTGGCTTTGGGTAGGTCATCCTTGAACCTCTGTTTCCTCTTCTTAAAAAAAATTAAAAAAAAAAAAAAGAATTCTGGTCTAGAAATAGTTTACAGTCTCTTTGAGATCTAATATTTCATGATATTTTAAAAATATCATTTTTGGGAATTCCTGTCGTGGCACAGAGGAAACGAACCCAAATATGAAGCATGAGGTTGCAGGTTCGATCCCTGGCCTAGCTTCAGTGCGTTAAGGATTTGGCGTTGCCATGAGCTGTGGTGTAGGTCGAAGACATGGCTCAGATCTGGCCCTGCCATGGCTGTGGGGTAGGCTGGCAGCAACAGCTCAGATTAGACCCCTAGCCTGGGAACCTCCATATGCTGCGGGTGCGGCCCTAAAAAGACAAAAGAAAAAAATATATATCCTTTTTGGGCAGTAGAATTTTTGACAGGCAAAACAGGGTTTCTGCTGTCCTGGAGGCTGTAGACAACAACTTGAGAAAAGTAAAGTTTGTCACTGGGGTCCTCTGAGCACGACTGGACCTCTAAAATCCTTTTCAACAAAGTTTCCAGAAAGGAATGAAGCTAAGTATCCCCTTTCTGTGATGAAAGAACTTCCTTCTATGCATTTAGATGGGTATAGTATGTATCGTCCAGGCACTCAGATCAATTTCCAGGTTGTGTGATTCAGATGAGAAACTGAGAAAAGCTGCAAGACATTACCTAGCCATAGAATCATCATAGAATGCTAAGGCTAAAAGGATCATACGGATCATTTTTATTTCAATGGTTCTCAGAGGTGGTCCCTGAACCAGCAGCAGCACCTGAACTTGTTCAAAGGCAAAGTCTTACTCACCTCAATCCACTGAACCAGAAACTCTGGGGATGGGGCTCAGCAATGTGTTTCAACCAGCCATGCAGGTGATTCGAACACATGCTAGTGTTTGAGATCCACTATTCCAGTCCTTGCACCTACATTTTTGGATGAAAGTGCAGGAAAAGTCACTTGCCCAAGATCCTACCTCTTATGTGTGGTAAGGCATTGATTACAATCAAGAGTTACATTTATATCCTCCCTCCAAATTCATATGTTGAACCCCTAACCCCCAATGTAGCTCTATTTGAAGATAGGGCCTTAAAGAGGTAATAAGGTCATAAGGTCGGAGCACTAATTCAATAGGGCTGTCATCCTTATAACAAGAGGAAGAGACACCCAGAATGTGTACACACAATGAAAAGGCCATGTGAAGACACAGTGAGAGGGTGACCATCTACAAGCCAAGGAGAGAGACCTCAAGAGAAACCAAACCTGCCAACACCTTGATCATGGATGTTCAGATTCTAGAACTTTGGGAAATAAATGTCTGTTGTTTAAGCCACCCAGGCTGTGGTATTTTGATGTGGCAGCACTAGCAAACAAATACACCAGGTCTTCTGATTCTCTGGACATGCATATTTTATTTCAGCCAAGTGACTTTGGAATTCTGGAATAAGTCTGAACACCTAAAGAAACAAACGAGTCTCTAGGATGGCTGTTCTGTCAGCATGACAGATGCTAAGAAGAAGGCTTCCTGGGGTTCTGACCATGGGCACAGGCCAGACACTGCTCAGAGGAGGGTGAGTTCTCCAAACCTGTAATTGCGTAATGGTTTTGCCACAGCCCTGTGACAACTGTGGTTCTTTACAAGAGGGTTTAAAGGGGCCACTCAATCAGGATAAGTTAGAGAAGACTGAGTAACACAAGGTACCTGGTGCCTGTCTTCCCAGACTCTAGAAGGGAAGTGACCACCCCAGGCCAACCCTGAATACACCTCAAGCTCAATCTGTCACCCTCCTTTCCCCTTTCCGAAGGGCCACAAAAACACTCCTCCTCTGGTTTCCACGGCACAGGTAACAGCATTTTTGTCCCTCTGATGATGCAGGCTAGAATCCTTGCTGTACCCTCGACTTTTTTTGATCCTCTCATCTGCCACATCCACCAGGCAGCACCAGATGCTGTCCGTTCTGCCTCCGAGATATGTTTAAATCCTCCTCTCTTCTTTATCCCAGCTGCTGCTACTTTTTTTTTTTTTTTTTTTTTTTTTTTTCTTTTTAGGGCCACACCTGCGGCATATGGAAATTCCAAGGCTAGGGTCAAATTGGAGCTACAGCTGCCAGCCTACACCACAGTCATGGCAAAACCAGATCCCTGACCCACTGAGCAAGACCAGGAGTCAAACCCTCATGGATACTAGCCAGATTCATTTCCACTGTGCCACAACAGGAACCCCCAGCTGCCACTACTTTTGATGAAAATTTCATCATCTCTTGCTTAAAGTCTAACTAACCAGTCCCCTGGTCACTGAGCTTATACTTTCCTATCTCTCCAAAAGATGGTCAGAAGTCTTCCCTCCAAAACACAGATCTCAGGCAAGCCTCTTTGTAATTCTATCTGCCCTTCTCTGGCCTTCGGCCACACATCCATCACCTCTGTAGGTACAGCAGCCCCATGCCTCTCCGGTCCCTGAAGCCAGCATGATCGATTCCTCTGCTAGGTCCAAATATGTGCTAGCCCTAACTCTTTCTGCTAAATATCTATTTTTTTCCCACGTGTATGTATGTGAGTGTGTGTAAAATGTCATCAATGATGTAATAACAACTCACATGTTCTCACCACCAATGTAAGAAACAGAATAATACCAATTCCCATGTTAGGAGCCCTCTCCTCCTTCCTCCCCTCCTTCATCTGCCAGAGGTAGCAGCTAACCTTGATTTGCAAGTTCTTCAGTCTCCTGCTTTCATAAGTAGTTTTACCATGTGTGTATGTACCCATAAATAATACAGTTTAACTTTGCCTGTCTTTTTAATTTATTAATTGAAGTACAGTTGATTTATAACGTTGAGTTCATTTCAGGTGTATAGCAAAGTGATTCATATATATACATAGTTCCCTGTGCTATACAGTAGGCCCTTGTTGGTTATCTATTTTAAATAGAGTAGTATGTATACGTTATCCCCAATCTCCTAATTTATCTCCCCTCTTTGTTTTTTATGTCTGTGACTCTATTTCTGTTTCGTAAATAAATTCATGTGTATCACTTTTTTAGATTCCACATATAAGTGATAGCATATGGTATTTATCTTTCTCTGTGTGACTTACTTCACTTAGTACGATAACCTTTAGGTCCATCCATGTTGCTGTAAATAGCATCTGCTATTGCATTCTTTTTTATGGCTAAGTAGTGTTCCATTGTGTGTGTGTGGTGGGAGGGGTGTATCTTCCCACATCTTCTTTATCCATTCATCTGTGAATGGACATTTAGGTTGCTTAAATGTCTTAGCTAGTTACAACAGTTAGAATAGTTACTAGTTATAATAGTCCTGCTGTGAGCATTGGGGTGCATGTATCTTTCCGAATTAGACTTTTCTCTGGATATATGCCCAGGAGTGAGATTGCAGGATCATGTGACAACTCTATTTTTGGGTTTTTGAGGAACCTCCATACTGTTCTCCATAGTCGCTACACCAATTTACATTCCCACCAACAGTGTAGGAAGGTTCCTTTTACTTCACACCCTCTTAGTTTTACTTGTCAAAACAAGAGAAACCAAATGTCTGTAGCTTTTGAGAACTTGCTTTTTTTCCATTATGTTTGTAAGGTTTACCCACATTGCTACAGGTAGCTAATTCATGTCACCTTCTCTACAAATCTATGTAGATATATATGTATGGTACACACACTCTTTTCCATGCTACTGTAGATTGGTGTGTGGGTTGTTTGTTCAATATTATGAACATAGTGAACACATGTCCATGTACACATGCATGAGTTTAGAGGCTGTATCTAGAAGAACTGCTAGGCCATGATGTGTATGTGATCTCGCAAAGCTAGGTTGTTTTCCAAAGTGGCTGTACCTATCAGTAGTCATAACCTTTTCATCTATTGATAAATTCAGTAGATGATATTTTGCTTAGGGACTTTGCTTCTGTGTTCAAAAGTGAACTCAGTAATTTTCCTTTCTTAAATAATGTTTGATTGATTTTGGTGTAAAGGTGGGACTAACTGACCTCATATATTAATTTTGGAGTGTTTTTTCTCTTTACACTTTTGTAAAAGGTTTTGAAAAATGTAATTATCAGTTGCTTGATTTTTTTGCTATTGTCAAATTTTCCTATACATTTATCAAAGCCTTGTGTTTTTGGAGGAAACTTTTTATAATACAGTGATTCATTCTATTGAATAGTGTTTAGGAGCATTCCAATCTTCATTTTCTTAAATCAGTCTTAATAATTTATACTTTTAGGAATATGACGTAACACCCAGGTTTTCAAAATTATTGACACAAAGTGGTTCATAATATTCTCATTTGAATTTCTGCTACATCAGATGCGTAACAACATTATTCCTAATACTGTGCACTCATGCCTTCTCTTTTTTACATCTGTCCTTTCAGACTTTCAGAATTATTAGTCTTTGTATTGCAACACAAACCTATGTGCATGCTTAGATTTTCCTTTTTAGGGCTGCATCCACAGCATCTGGAAGTTCCCAGGCTAGGGGTGGAATCAGAGTTGCATCCGCTGGCTATGCCACAGTCACAGCAACGCGGGATCCGAGCCATGTCTGTGACCTATACCACAGCTCATGACAACACCAGATTCTTAAACCACTGAGTGAGGCCAGGGATTGAACCTGTGTCGTCATGGATACTGGTTAGGTTAGTTTCTGCTGAGCCATGATGGGAACTCCCATTCTTAGATTTTCTTGACCACATTCTTCTTTCTCTCTCTTGCACTGAGCCTACACACACTAGATCACCCTTCCATTGTTACCTGGATGCAAGACTACACTGCTGAGTAAATATGCTGTGCTCTTTGACAGTTCCCTGTGATTCCTGCTACTCTTTTTTTAATCTCACTCTCACAGCCCTGGGCTTCATTTAAAAAAAAAAAAAAAAAAAGTTTAGGGAGTTCCCCTATGGCTCAGCAGTAATGAACCCAACTAGTATCCATGAGGATGCAGGTTCTATCCCTGGCCTCACTCAGTGGGTTAAGGATCCAGCATTGCCAAGAGCTGTGGTGTAGGTTGCAGGCATGGCTCAGATCTGGCGTTGCTGTGGCTGTGGCATAGGCTGACGGCTGCAGCTCAGGTTAGACCCCTAGCCTGGGAACTTCCATATGCCGAGAGCATGACCCTAAAAAGCAAAATCAAATAAATAATTGTTTTTTAAAGTGACTTTTGTCTTAACCTAAAGTTCTGCTTTTTGAAGCACTTGTGCCAAATAGTCTTTTTAAAATAACCAGAGTTTTGGCTTTGGTTTAGGGAGTCTTTCTTTTCATTCATTTCTGCTTTAACATCTCTATCCTCTTCTTTTCTCTGAGTTTCTTTTCTTTTTGTTCGTTTGTTTTGAAAGTTCTTGTGTTAGATGATTAGTCATTTAAACCAACCATTCTCTTTTTCTGAATATCTATCTGTAAAGCAGAGGTCAGCAAATCAAGATCCTTGACTCCTGTTTTGGTAAATAAAGTTTTACTGGGACACAGCCACATCGATTTATTTTCATATTGTCCATGATGGCTTCTGTGCTACAACAGCAAAGTTGAGCAGTTGTAACAGCATTGTGACTGAAACCAGCAATATTTTATTACCTATTTCTCTATAGAAAAAGTTTGTTAACCTCTGCTTTAAGTGTATAGATCTTTCTCTATGTATTTCTTGAGTTATGTCACATGAATTTTGCTATACAGTGTTTTCGTAACTCTTCCTAACTTAGGGTTTTCTCCTATCTAGTATGATTTCTTTGACTCAGGGGTCATTTAGTAAATGAGTTTCTTAGTTGCCTTTTGCTCTCTAGTGTAACTTTTCTGCATTGTAATTACCATATTGCTTTGTATTTCATGTTTTTTACACCATGACTTCAGAGTTAAGTACTTGTACACCAAGTATTGCAATCACCTTTCTCTTCTTGTACATGCAATGCAACAACATACAGTTTTGGTGCTTAACAATATTCCTTTTTTTCTTTAATAAAAGGTATTTATTGCGTTTAAAAAAAAAAAAAAAGAAAATGCGTTTCTTAAATTTCCAAACATGTTTCTTCCCAAGGCTACCTTGTGGTAGCTGATTTCTAAGCTAATTAGTTCTGTAATGAGAGGGTTAGATCTGTGGGATACCGATTTTGTAAACATTTTAGAAATTTCATTCCTGCCTAGTATATGATCACTCTGGGGTCTCTTTAGGGCCACACCCACAGCATACGGAGGTTCTCAGGCTAGAGGTCTAGCCAGAGCTGTAGGGGAAGCCAGATCTGAGCCGCTTCTGCGACCTACACCACAGCTCATGGCAACACCAGATCCTTAACCCACTGAGCGAGGCCAGGGATAGAACCCGCAACCTCATGCTTCCTAGTCAGGTTCATTTCCACTATGCCACAATGGTAACTTCCACTTTTGTAACTTTTTAACGTATGTTTGAAAATAATATGTATTCTGTATACATATGTATATGTAGTGTCTTATTAATTGTATCTTTGAGAACTTTTGTAACCTTACTGATTCCATGCTTAATCAATGAATTATTGAGAAAAGTGTTAAAATTTCCCACTAAAATGTGGATTTATCAGTCTCACTTATAGCACTAATCATTTTTGCTTTACTTTTTCAGAGACAGAACAATTGGACCATCTATAATTTCAAGGTGAACTGATTCTTCTATGAAGATAAGCACTGTCCCTATTCATTCCTAATATCTTTATTTAAAAATTTTTCTACATCTTAAGTGTGTCCCTTATAAACAGTATATAGTTGATTTTTATTTATTTGTCTATTCTGAGTTTTTGACTTTAATTGGATGGTAAGTACATTTAGTTTACTGTAATCATTGCTGTATCTGGGTGACTTTGAGAATCTGATTTTTTATTTTTCATTTTGTCTTCTTTCAGATTGATTAATATTTCCCCCACTATATTTTTTTCTTCTTTACTTGCTTTAATGTTATATAATTTTTCTTGATTTCTTTTTTAAAAGTTAATTTAGAAATGTTAACTTTAACTTTTAAAGTCTCAAATGAATATCTTTACCTTTGCACAACACTAAAAAAAGAATTGTTTATCATCAATCACCATATTCCTGATTTATATGCTATTACTGTCCAGAATTGTGGATATATATTGATTTTTTAACCTCCAAACTTATTGTTACTGTTTCATATCAAGTTGTTTACCATTTATTTTGTTTTTATTTTGTTTCTCTTACCATTTCCTCTTTCTTCTCAGCCCTCTTCCTGAAATCATTTTTATTCCATATAATTTATATCCTTTAGTTGAGTCTTATTAGAAGCCAACTTTCTTAGATATGTTTTGTCTGTAATTATTTTTTTGATCACACCTGTGGCATGTGAAAGTTCCCAGGTCAGGGATCAAACCCGTACCACAGCAGCAACCTGATCTGCTTCAGTGGCAACACCGGCTTTTTAACCTGCTGTGCCACAAAGGAAACCCTGTAAATGTTTTTAGTCTTTATACTTGAAAGATCATCTCTTGGATATCTTTCAGCCTTTAATATATAAATATATATTTATGCATGTATTTTGTCACTCTATGATTATTAATTATATCTTTATTAACATAATTATATAATTTCTACATGTAATATATAAATATGCATTGCATGGTATATATTTTGTTACTACAGAATAGCTAGAAACATTATCACTAGGTTAATCAAGAAACCTAAAAGTCTATTTCTAGTTAAACTATTAAGAGTCTATTTTATTTCCCAGTGAAGAGTCTATTTCTCATTTGCTACCGGAAATTAGTTAATTAAACCAGCCTATGATGCTTCAGTACATCTTCCTAAATGGAGAATTTCCTAGTGATCTACTTTATAAGAACATCAGCAAATTAAACAGCTATAAGATAATGGGTGGGATGAATTTAAGAACAGGTTATTTTACCTTAACTACGTGAATTTACCCTAAAGTGCTAGGCAGCAGAACATTTTTAAGTTACTATGTATTTGTATTTCCTGGGGGCAGGCGGAAGACAATGGGATAGACAGGGAGTTTGGGGTTGACAGGTGTGAACTATTACATTTAGAACAGAAATGTAATGGGGCCCTACTGTACAGCACAGGGAACCATGTCCAGTCTCTTAGGTTAGAATGTGATGGAAGATAGTATGAAAAAAAAAGAATGTATATATGCGGGGGGGAGGGTCATTTTGCCATATAGCAGAAATTTAAGGAACATCGTAAATTAACTATACTTTAATAAAAAAAAATTTCTTTTTCTTTTTGTCTTTTTAGAGCTGCACCCACGGCATATGGAGATTCCCAGGCTAGGGTCTAATGGAGGCTGTTGCTGCCAGCCTACGCCAGAGCCATAGCAAGGCCAGATCTGAGCTGTGTCTGCAACCTACGCCACTGCTCATGGCAACACCAGATCCTTAACACACTGAGAGAGGCCAGGGATCAAACCTGCAACCTTGTGGTTCCTGGTCGGATTCATTTCTACTGTACCACGACAGGAACTCCAATAAAAAATTTTTAAAAAAAAGAAAGAAAATAAACCAATTTTAAAAGATTATTCTTCCAAACTTCTTCGGACTTCCAAATAGTCCAAAGGATATTTATCTAGAAAAGTTGTTAACTCTAATGTCTTAAAAAAATATACAACAGGATGAGGAGGCCGCAAACCTTGAATGTCAACCTTTAAAAGAGGCTCAACTCTGCACATAAAACTGCAAAAAGGCACTGACACTTGGGTGCTCTGCTCTTCACTTGGAAAAAGGTGAAGTCCTCTGGCTGGTAAATCTGGACATGTTAAATTATCAAGTGTACCCTCTTCCACCCCAAAATAAAGCAAAACAGACATACTAAGCACAAAGATGCCAGAAAAATGCTGAACATCCAAAGCAATCTTGAGAAAGAACAAAGCTAGAGGCATCATGCTCTGTGATTCCAAACTCTATTCCAAAGCTATAATAATTCAAAGAGTATGGTGCTAGCATAAAAACAAACACATAGATCAATGGAACAGAATAAAGAGCCCAGAAATAAACCCATAAGTATAGTGTAAAATAATTTATGACAAAGGAGTCAAGAATATACAATGGTGAAAGGACAGCTTCTTCAATAAATGGTTTTGGGAAAACCACATGGCCACATGCAAAAAATGAAACCAGACTACTACCTTACACTATACACAAAAATTAACTCAAAATGGTTTAAAGACTTGAACATAAGACCTGAAACCATAAAAATCCTAGAAGAAAACATAAGCAGTAAGGTCCTTGACATAGGTCTTGGCAATGATTTTCTGAATCTGACACAAAAAGCAAAAGAAATAAAAGCAAAAACTAACAAGTGGGCCTATATCAAACTAACAAACTCTGACCTACACAGGAAACCAGCAATGAAATGAAAAGGGCAACCTACTGAATGGGAGAAAATATTTGCAAATCACATATCTGATAGGAGGCAAACACCTAAAATATGTAAGAGAACTTGAACACCTCAATAGCCGAAAAGGAAATAATCCAATGCAAAAATGGACAGAAGATCTGAAAAGACATTTTTTTCCAAAGAAGACATACAAGTACATGATATAATGTTCTACATCATTAATCATCAGGTAAATGGAAATCAAAACCACAGTGAGATATCATATCACCCCTGTTAGAATGGCTATTATGAAAAAAAAACTAGACATAAATGTTGGTGAGGATGTGAAGAAAAGGGAAATTTTGTGCACTGTTTGTGGGTGGTGCAACCACTATGGAAAACAGTATGGAGGTTCCTCAAAAAATTAGAAACAGAACTATGATAAAGATCCAGCAATTCTACTTCTGGGTATTTATCTGAAGAAAATGAAAACTCTAACTCGAAGAGATGCATGCATTGCAGCACTGTTCACAACAGACAAGATAAGGACACAACTTAACTGTCCATCGATGAATAAAGAAATTGAGGTGTACATATACAACAAAATATTATTCAGTCATAAAAAAGAATGAAATCCTGCCTTTCGTAACAGCCTCAAGGGCATTATGCTAAGTGAAATAAGTCAGACAGAGAAAAAAATTATGATCTTTCTTCTATGTGGAAACAAAAAATATACTATAGTGTATATGTGCATATATATATATGCACATATACACTCATAAATACAGAGAACAGATTGGTGGTTACCAGAGGCAGTGGATGGTGGGTAGTAGAAACAGGTGAACTGTTTTTGTTTTTTAGGGGTTTTGGTTTAAACAAATTTATTTTAAAATAAAAATAAGCACAGAAATGCACAAACATCACCACACAAAGCAATCTTCAACACAGTGCAGGGTTCCAGCAAACCTTGGTCGAAGCCCCCTCATCTCTCCTGAACCATCGCAGTCACCTGCTTCCCTCCTCTACCACTACGAGGAAGCCGAAGTGTTCACCCACACGTCACTCCCTTCTTAAAACCTCCCAACCACTTCTCATCAGAACACTATCTCAACCAATCTCATCTCAACTTCTTGCTTTTTAAAGGTAGAACACGCAGTCAAGGGTGGAGTCTCTAGAGCCAGGACACCTGGTTCTGGCATGGACAGAGTTGTGAACTTGGAGTAGCTGCTTACACTCTCTGAGCCTCGGTTTTCTTACGAGTAATATGGAGATAAGAATGACTACCTACCTCATAGGGATGCGAGCCCCACATGACTGGAGACCCTGCTAGATCTGACACCTTCCTACCTCTAACTCCACGTCCTGCGGTCTTCCCCTTGCTCATTCCACACCAGCTTCTCAGCCTTAAGGCCTCTACCCTATCCTCTCTTCACTCATGTGTTCTCTGTGGCTTCTCTCTCGTACCATTCAGAGCTCAACTCAAATGGAAACTTCCAATCATTTTGCATTAAATAACCAACCAGACTTCCATAAACTCTCCCTCTCTATCCCCCGATGATGTATGACTTTTCTTCATAGCTTTTAGCATTATATGAAATTACACTTACTCATTTTTTATATGTTCTTTGTCTCCCTCACAAGAATGCAAGTTCATGAGGGCAGGGGTTCCCTATGTCCTGTTTACTGTCATATCCCTAGTGCCCACTGCAGGGCCTGGTGCATAGTAGACACTCAAAAAATATCTGATGCTTACTAAGGTCTTCACAAATGACTGTCAGTTACTGTTATTGTGAGAGAATATTATATCTGGAACTGAATTTATATTAGCAATATATATACATGCATATACATATATATATACACATATACACACACACACATACACATATATATTGCTAATATATATATATTGCTTTTTAGGGCCACATCTGTGGTATGTGGAAGTTCTCAGGCTAGGGGTCAAATTGCAGTTGCAGCTGCTGGCCTACGCCACAGCCACAGCAACATGGCATCTGAGCCACATCTGCAATCTACACCACAGCTCACGGCAATGCCAGATCCTTAACCCACTGAACTAGGACAGAGATTGAACTCGCATCCTCATGGATACTAGTTGGGTTTGTTACCACTGAGCCACAGTGGGAACTCCTAGCCCCATCCATTTTAGAGATGAGTGAGCAACAGTCCAAATTTGCAGAATTAATGGCAGAGCTAAGCCTACAAGCCAAATGCTAAATGGGTGGGTACTTTCAACAGTTAATTCCATGGGAAAACTAATATTTCACCGCTTTTCAGTTCAAAGTTTAATTCTGTTCAACAGTACCCATAAGGTTCACGAAGGGGATTAATAGCCATAGGACTACAGTTGCTCTGAGTCCCTATGATCTATGCTGCTCTACTAGTAGTATGTCTAGAATTCTAGTTATTACTCACTTGTAGGAATAAAAGCATTGAAGACTGATTTTAAAATAAAATTATCTAGGTACAGTATTGGTCAATCTTTAATATCCTAGCTCAAATTAATTCATATAAACAGTAACAATATACTAAACAGAATCATGAAATAAAGGAACACGAGAAGGTGGACTCTGAAGGGGAGGAAATATAGGACCATTTGAGCACAGCACAGCTGGCCTCCTGGATGAGCTGGCTTATGAGCAGCACCCCAGAGTGTGTGTACAGGAAGGTACCAATAGTCAGTGGGAGGAAAGCTGCAGAGCAAAAAAATGACATTCTGGCAACTGTTCCTGTTGAAACTGAGACTGTTTCGGGGGTGGGGGATATTAGGACAAAGAAAATAAAAACAAAGACACTCTTCTTTTAGCTTTATTTAGTATAAGTTCTGGAAGTAAAGAGAAGGCATGAGGAAGGAGTCCAGGTAGATTTGCTTAGCGAATGGAAGACAAGGGAGGCCACAAAAGGGTGTACCCCAATAATTGTGGGACAGAGAAAATGTTACCCTGATATTGAAGCTAATATGAATCACCACTTGGAGTTCCCTCTGTGGCCCAGCAGGATAAGAACCTGCCATAATGTCCATGAGAATGCAGGTTCGATCCCTGGCCTCACTCAGTGGGTTAAGGATCCAGTGTTGCCACAAGCTGTGGTGTAGGTCATAGATGTGGCTTGCATTTGGTATTTCTGAGGCTGTAGCACAGGCCTGCAGCTGCAGCTCTGATTCAACCCCTAGCCCAGGAACTTCCGTATGTGGCTATTAAAAAGAAAAAAGAAAAAGAATCACCACCTTGAGATTAGTTACTCATGAGATTAATTGGTCAGAATGGTGCCTCTGAGAATGCAGCATAAGCAAAAACTGTCCAGCCTGACTGAGACCCAGAATCCCTCAAGCCTGTGGAAGAAAGCTGCCTTGAAGGACCCACAGGGTCTCTGTATTTATATCCAGGATGGCTTCCATTTTGCCCATTTGTACTGCCATCTTGATTTACGAACTGTTGTCTTCCTAAATCCCAACTTTTGGCTCCATTTCCTGGACTTTTGATGACAATCCCCTTCTTGGCATCATATAACCACAGACAAACATCTCTCCATTTAGCATAGTCTGGAGTCCCTACAAGTGGGCACCATTCTGTGGGTTGCTTATATGAGCCAGAGACCATCCTGTGGGCAGGCATTGGCTAAAAAATAGACTACCTTTTGTCAAATTATAAGAAATGGATAGTGTCATGACAGCTAAAGATATTGTGTTAAGGAATAGTGAGAATATTGAGCACTGGAGAGTAAGCATTTACAAGTATGGGACCCATTTCAAGTAGGTAATTTATGTTCTACTCACCAAAATACACCCAAGTAGAACACCTCTCCACACACTAAAATGAGTGACCCTGGTGCAAATATCCTCTCAGAAACTTCAATATCCTTTTATCAGCATCAACTCTTCATTCATCAAAGAGCTTAATGAATTTTACAACCGTACATAGATATTAGGTTTGAACCAAGTATATTCAACTGGCAAATGGAAAGCCTGACTTTCTAGTTTTTCTATAAATCTTTTTGGAACTTTATTAGCCCCACTCATGTCCCTTAGTAAGTGAATTCCCTGGGGACATTAAATTTTCAGTTTCTCAGGAGATCAAGTTAAATATTTGATGCTGATCCACTCATGGGAACCCAGCTCAGAACTACATACCAGCTCTTACCCATACAAAATAGAGGAAAAAATTTACCAGTCCACATGCTTGACATATCCTCCAGAAACCCTCTTTAAGTCAGGGGAAGGAAGTGGGCATGGGGAAGGGGAGAAGATGGGAGACGGACCCTAGGCTTGCAGACCAGATGGAGTGGACAAGTACTAAAGGTCCTTGAGTCAGGGGCAAGTGCTGTTGCCCTAACTTTGTGTTTTCTTTCATTGCAGCCCTGCTGGCCCATATTATATTCCAGGGCTAAACTTTATGTGTCTTTATGGACATTTCTAAGGAAAGACTGGGAATAGAGAGTTACAAAGGAGAAAAAAGATGACAGGTAAAGATAGAAAGCAAAACCACAATGTTAAAACAAAGTGAGCAAGGGAAGAAAGAAGAGAGAATACATAAGCACAAGAAGGAGGAAGAGAATGAAAGTTGTCTCCCAGGGTTAGGCATATGTGAATGAATGCTAGGTCTGGGTTCAATGTGAAACTGCACATGATTCAGTCATTTTCATGGCAATATGAGATCCATGAACCAAAGTTCAAGGCAACAAGTACACCTCGGTAACATCTGGAAAGGAAGGCTACAGATCAATCTTAACTGAAACATGGGAAATATGTGCACCTGTATTGCATATGTGTAATGTCCCCAAAACTACAAAGAAGCTCTTTTTTTTTTTTTTAATAGGGCGGCATCCAAGGCATATGGAGGTTCCCAGGCTAGGGGTTGAATCGGAGCTGTAGCCACCAGCCATAGCCACAGCTACAGCCCACATCAGATCCAAGCTGCGTCTGCGACCTACACCACAGGTCACAGCAATGCTGGATCCTTAACCCACTGAGTGAGGCCAGGGATTGAACCCACAACCTCATAGTTCCTAGTCGGATTCGTTTCCACTGCGCCATGATGGGAACTCCCAAAGAAGCTCTTGATGAAAGCAAAGAGGGTCACATCTGGGGCTTTCAGTATAATGGCCCCATGCATATGGGTGAGAGAGAAGGGGCTCAACTGAAAGTGTAGCACAGAACCTTAGACCTGAAGAAAGGAGTCTGAGGAGGGATAACTGGAGAGCAGGTGAAAGGAAAAACCTCTGATGGGTGGCTCTCTTATTTAAGCACATGTACCAAGGAGCAGTGGTAAGCTTGAAAGGGGACAGACAAACCCCTCTGCAGGCAGAGCTGGAATAACTCACACACAGGGGAATAAGTGATACTTCAAAGGTAGACATGAGGTAGAGTGTAGTTGGAACATGAGGTATCGGATTTCAAATAAACTTAAAGTTTCCTCCTGTTTTCTCCATGTTGTTGTTTTACTATGTTGTTCTAAACATGTTTACTCAGTGTATACCATAGGCTGTGCTCTCTTTGCCACTGGGGACACATTAGAAACAACAACAAAAATCTAAAATGCCTTAATCCTCCCCCTGCCCCCCCACATCCACATCCACACCTCTTACACTTTATAGGAAAAGAGTCAGTCCTATGAGAAGTTCACGCTGTCTGATTCAGAACAGAACCTGCAATTTCTGAAGATGGAGTCCCGTTTTCTAAGCAACTAGGTAAAAACACGCCAATTGGGTGTGCTGAATACCTAGTCTAAGCAAGGAGGTCTTGCAGAAACATTGAATAAGAAATCATTCAGAAATTACTGAGTTACTGTGCACATGAATTAGGGCACTTATAGGAACTGGAAGAAATCAAACTAACTAAAGAAGACCTTGCCCCCAGGGAGCTGTTTGGTCTTGTGGAGAAAAGGAGATTTATGTACCATGGGGCCAAGTTTGCACAATGGGATCAAATCGCAGATTATTTAGTTCAGATGGCAATAACTAGGAATTACTTTCCAGTCCTATTCCTCACTTAACTTTTAGCAAAATTTTAAGTGAACAATCTGAATGTGTTGATTTGAATTTTGATTTCCTCTTCTTCCTCTTTCCTCCCCCTATTAGATGCAATCAAATGGTAGGTCACCAGAGGTGAGAGCCAGGGTAATAAGGCCTGTAAAATCTATTCAGGAAAGGGCCACATCCCACTACTACTGTAGTTTTAGGTGACCCAGGTACCCCATGGCCTAGAGATGATCTCTCTCTGAAGGGCAGCCAGAATCCTCCCTCAATAAGGACTTTAGGAGTTCCCGCTGTGGTGCGGCAGAAATGAATCCGACTAGGAACTATGAGGTTGCAGGTTCAATCCCTGGTCTCACTCAGTGGGTTAAGGATCTGGCGTTGTCATGACCTGTGGTGTGGATCACAGACATGGCTCAGATCCCACATTGCTGGGGCTGTGGCTTAGGCCAGCGGCTACAGCTCCAATTGGACCCCTAGCCTGGAAACCTCCATATGCTGTAGGTCTGACCCTGAAAATACAAAAGACAACAAAAATTTTAAAAAAATAAAAAATAAAAAAATAAGGACTTTAATAGAGCTATAGCCCTTCAGTGCTAATCAGTTTCTATTTTCTAGATGTTCTTCGAGTGCTTGCTTCTTCTGTCACCTTAAACCCCTTGACCTAAGCCAAGGAGAATCATCTTTTAGAGCCACAGAGTATTTCTTATTCCATGAAAAAAAGTTTAGGTGCAATGGGAGACTCTTCTTTCACTTCCATTCCAGGTCCCTGTCAGTGGAGGTTCTCACTGGCTAATAGCCTCAGACCCCTCAAGTCCAGTCTTTACAGATGCTGTTGCTCCCATGATTTATATCTGTCCTTAAAGGGCCAACTAGATCTTCAAAGCGTCAAGCATACAGCTGTGAAATGAAGATACCAGTAGAAAGAGCACCCTCACGCAATCTCTATCTATAGCATCTACTTGACCAAAACCATGCAGTAGTGAATTAACATAAGCAAATCCTTTGAAATCTTCAGAATCGACTATTTACATTAGCTGCTTCTCCATTACCTAAAGAATTAAGGCCAGATCCCTTGATTTGCTCTCAAAATAGCTTTCTAGTTTTAGCCCCAATAGTCTTCCATATACCCCCTAAACTCTAGTCTTTGTAGTTCCCTGAATGTGCCACAAATTCTCACACCTCTGGATTTTACTTGATAATGATCCTTCTGTCTGAAATGCACTTCAAACTCCCTTTTCCATCTACAAACATATTATAGAATCTACCAAGTTCAAATACTCCCTCTCTTTTCAAATTTCCCTTAACTCCCTAGTCAAAATTAAATATTCCTTCTAGGGTGTATCATTTTTATTTTTATTTAACATACTATTTGTCCTAACCTATTGTTAGTTCTTTAGACATCTAAACTCTCCTACTAAACTTTAAGATGCTTGAGGGAGTTTCCGTCATGGCACAGTGGTTAACTAATCCGACTAAGAACCATGAGGTTGTGGGTTTGATCCCTGGCCTTGCTCAGCGGGTTAAGGATCCGATGTTGCCGTGAGCTGTGGTGCAGGTTGCAGATGCTGCTCTGATCCCGCATTGCTGTGGCTCTGGTGTAGGCCTGTGGCTACAGATCCAATTAGACCCCTAGCTGGGAACCTCCATATGTCACAGGAGCGGCCCAAGAAATGGCAAAAAGACAAAAAAAAAAAAAAAAAAGATGCTTGAGAATAGGATTATGTGTTCTGCTCACCTCTAAATCTTCTTCACTTCCTAGCACATGTATTTCACATAGTAAGTGCCCAACAAATGTTTGTTGGATGGATAAATGAAGGGATAGATAACATACAGTATCTCAGTTTCCTAACACAAAAATTAACCGATGATTGCCAAGGGTCTTCAGCTAGTTATAAATGTCTGAGGATTCTTTTAGAATGCTATTAGCTCTAATTTAGCTCATTAGGGGTGAAAACCACCTCAGTAGACCCATATAAAAAGGAAAGAATATAAGGAAACTTCAAGGGGAAATCTCAGAAGGTCCAGCAGAGTCTCTAGGTTCTAAAGAAGTGGGCTTGGAGGAAGCAGAGATAATATAAAAGTATAAATAAGCTGAGCAATATGAAAGTAGTCAAGTACATTTCAAAGCTAAACAAAAACCAAACCTGATTTATCAATAATTTGAACTATTAATAAAATGGCTTCCTCTCATCTGTAGATATGAATAGTGGCTAAGTTTTACCTCGAATCTGCATGTGCCAGTGGAGCATTGTGGTATCTGCTGTTGCTAAGAATTTCATGGGCATAAAGGGGGCCATGTAGAGTGATTGCTAGTTTCTGTCTGGTATAGATTAGAGACTTTTAAAGCACATAGAAATATTTTCCAAGATAGATGGACGTCAAAATAACCTTCAAGTATCCAAATAAGCATCAGTTTGCAAAGACACAGAAACACAAAAATTATAAGAATGTCAATAGTCATCAAACTGTTATCAATGACATATAGAGCAGATATATATTCCATTTATATGGAATTGTCCCATATCCATTTTCTACTTCCGTAAGGACCTAGAAACATCCCCTGTACATTTAGTCCTGAGAGTGAGGCAAACATATATATGACGTTAGAGCCAGCTTCATTTCTCAATTCTTACAAGCTGATCTCACATAAGTCACTGAGGTCAGAGACATTAGTCTCTGTATCCCCAAGCCTGGATGATTCCATGATACAACTGGGATTTTTATCTCCATGGTAACAGACATTTCACTTACCTCAGTGTCACCAACTAGGAGAGCACAGAGAAGGGAATTTAGGCAGTGAGACTACAGTGAGGTAGAGACATGGGCTGGAAGACCAGCATGTGAGAATTTATTTATTCATTTAACAACTATTTCTAGAGACCTACTATGTGTCAAGCATCATCCTTAGTACTGAGAATATAACAAATAAAAAAAGACAAAAGTCTGACCCTTGAGTAGCAGGAGAGATGCAATCAGGATAAGGACATAAAATATGTAGTGTGTTAGGCAGTGCTAAGTACAAAAGGTGAAGAAAAATTGGCAGGAGGAATGAAATAGTTAGCATAATTGAAACCACTGAGTTCTATCTAAGATACTAACATCTACAAAATAAGACTGGGGTAAAAATTATGAAGTTGAGGATACTTGGCCTCTTTGCTCCATTTCCTTACCCTTTAGATGACTTCTTTTTTCTGTTTTTAATGTACTCTCTCTTCCCTCTATTTGCCTAGGAGATCCAGGGTAACCTACTGTGGAATTGAACCTGTCAGTGCATTGGTGACCATTCCCTTGTTTTTTTCAACCCCCAAATGCCACATTACCATAAACCATATTCGATCAAGGTTTTATTTCTAGAGAATCTGATCATTAAAGAGGAGGTAAAACAACATCTAAATCCACTCCTCCATCCCCAGACAAGACATTTGCCTTGGAGATAATGCCTTAATATAAAGGATTATCTTGAATGTCAGGAATTCCATGCACCTCATCATATGGTGAAAGACAAGGGGCATATCTTCCCCAAGGACATATGATACCTAACCTATGGGCTAGAGAGAGGTTAACCCTCAGTCCCTTTTACTCTAAAATCCCAATAAACCTCCACTTAATTTTCATTTGATTTGGGGCTATTTGCCTTCTTATGCGTATTCTGGAGGCCTTACCCAGATGTGCACATGAATGACATGCACTTAGCATAGCCAGAGACCACAGCAAAGCCCAGGGATCAGCACATGTATTTGTCATCACTTACAAAGCAGCTGGGAGTCAGGCTTGGTTAAAAGCATGATTTGGGACTGCAACCTTCCCGCATACAGAAAACCCAGTAGGAACACGTGCACGCCCACAGGATTTCAGTTGGCGAAGGCTTCTGGGGAGCAGGTGGGAGAGCTATTTAGATTTTTTTCCCAATTAATTGAGTTGGAAATTGTAGTAAATAAACTGTTTTAAGTATATCTTTACCCTCTAAACAGTTCCCATGTCACTGAAGAGCAGCTGCTGCAGATCCCAGGTGGCTTGCAGAGCACAGGCTGAGCATCAGTGCTGGGGACCTGGCAAAGGGAATCCCCAGCCACTGGGAAGGAGGATCTACCATGAAAATATGTATTAGATCACATCATAGATTGTAGCAGAGAAGAGAAAATACACACAGCTGCTCATCACAGCTCTACAAACATGAGCATACTTAAGGATCTCAACAGCTACCTGAAAAATTATCAATAGTCCCATTTCAGAGATGAAGAAACTTCAGGGTCTTAGAGCTTGAAAATGATCAATCCAGAACTCACACTCAGGTCTGTTTGACCTTGAACTCTTCAATGTTCTCTTATCAGAGACTACACATGACAATGGTGTTACACTGATGACACTGATGATAATGGTGATGGTACCAGAGAAGTCTTCAACTGTAAGGTTAATGGTAGGAGAGAACTATGACACTCAATAAAAAAAAAGTTGGTCTGGCTGGGAAAAACTTACAGTAATTACAATCAGATATGTGACTCATGTCCAATTGTGCCTAATTATAAGTCACTACAATAATGTTTATGTACAAAAATAACTATGTTAGAATACCTTTGATCTAAAACATATTTGAATAGATAGTGAGTTCTTTACATATGTAACCAGACTTCACTGTAGCCCAGGTTCTAAGATGCAAGTGTGACATCTTGATAGCATTTTACACTTTATAAAGTATGCTTTCTGTGGACATCCTCAAGCATCAGACATTATCAGATGTTGGTGGGAAGGAAGTAACTAAGAATAACAAAACAGAGCCTTGCTCTGAAGAATCTCTTGGCCCAGTCATTTCACCCTGACACCTTTCTGTGAGTTAGTTAGGACAGCTGTCATTCTATAGATTAGGAAACTGGGGCTAGAACCGATGAACTAGCTCACCCATAGTTTAGTTTTCTATTTACAACTAAAAAAGAGAAATTTATTGCTAGTGAAACATCAGATTCAGTATCAAAGGAAAAAAAAGAAAACAACTCCTTGCTTTAAGGAAATCAAAAACTCACTTTTAATTATTTGGGGAAATCTCACTTTAATTTTTTTAAATGTAATTTCTGATTTACTTAGTCCAATTAAGCTTCAGTTTGGGGAACCAGCTTTATGAATGAAAATAAAGAGTCGATTAGGGGATTACAACCTAATCAAAAATAAGGATGCATCAGCCAGCCCACATGCCTAGAATTCCATTACACCTGTCACTCTTCAAGGATCAGAGAATTTTAACTAAGTAAACATCTACTCTCATCTGGAGAAGGGAGGATTCTTAATAAAAATTAAATAACCAACATGATCCAATTTAATTCCATAGAAGGCAGAGGGGGGAAATGGGAATAATGTTTAATAAAGAAGGGGGAGGTAAAAATCAGAAGCTTGGGCCACTGCCTGCAACAGGACCCCTTAGAGGAAGGAGCACTCAAGTACGAGCAAGAATCAAGCTTTACATTAAGTCCAGGCTTTGCCCCTGCAGGCATGAGAAGGCATCAGGTAAAGTGCATAGCCAGATCTTCATAGTGGGATGAAAATACAGCAAATTCCCTAAAAGGTATATTTCCATACTTAAAACATTGGTTGAAAGAAAAATCTCCACACACCAAGGACAATGAGTTGCTTGTATTTAGGATTCTGCAAACCATGTTACCCATCCGATCCAGGTAATCAAAAAATACCGGAGGCAGAGCCAAGCAGCATTTTCATCAAGAGGCTGTGCAAGCTAGACACTCTGAGAATTGACCTTTCAACCTGTGCACTTGGGCCCAATGTCCATTCCAAGCTCACATCCCTTCACGAGGCCTGGTCATCTTATAGTTAAGCAGAACGTTGGCTATCAAGACCAGGGAATAATCACAGGTTACTGTCCTTTTGTACTTTCCCACTATAAGATGAATGTGCAATGACATTTGGAATAGCTAGTGTGACTAATGTCAATGTATTACACTGTTTGTTGAGACAATATTAATAGCTAATATTTACTGAGGACTTACTATATGTTGGGCATTCTTCCAAGCACCTTGCATGGATTAACTCATTTAATCCTCACAATAACCCTTGGAGACATGTACCATTATTACTCTCATTGAACCCATGGGGAAACAATCACAGAAGTTAAGAAACCTCCCCAAGGTTACATATTTCAATAAGAAAAATTTTGTGCCACAGAAGTATGGAAACATTAAATTAATTGTTATAAATGCATCTAAAGTGCATGATATCCTTGTTACCTCTAAACAAGACTGAGGTCCCTCTTGACCTCTAGTTGTTGGAGGCATGGAACATTAAGATGTCCTATTCATCTACGTAAACCTGAGTATCCTGTCAGGGCCAGGCTGGTCAAAAAATGTTGAATGGATACCCTAGTTACTTTATATTTCATGATATCTATACCTATATGATCATTTTAAAGGATATTTTAAAGGTTAGCACAATCTGAATTCATTTTGATGATCAAGTCTATCATTTAGTAAGCCTACTAATCTGTCTGCCTGCCAATCTCTCACTCATACACAGATGATACATTGTCTTTTATGTTGACATTTTCATCCAAGGACCTTAATGTGTATTATGAGCTTGATCCTACTCATAAAAATATTCATGCATTCCAGGGAGCACATTCGCTCAGAATCGGACACTTCATCCACGGTTGCAAACTGGCAGGCAGCTCAGAATCCTGCTGCAGATGTGTTCTGCTTGGCTAGCAGTGTTTAAGGTTTTTTTTAATTTGAATGTGTAGATAAGGCCCACCTCTCTGCAAATAAAGGCTGATTCACACATTTAGTTACCTGTCTGGCCTCCAAAGTGTTTAAAAGTGAGCCTTCCGATCTATAGGTACCTAAGAATTTAGAGTAGACTGCTATTTAAGACCTCTGTGTTCCTGGAGTTTATAACTTGTGGCCAACACTTTAGGTTGACAGGAAACTCTTCCGGTGATGGAGCAACTAAACACCTTTTATTCCAAGCTGTTCCCTCCATATACACTTATCTGATTTTCCTGGAGGAGCCTCATAATCTCCTCACTCCCATTTTCAAGGCCTCCCTGAAATAGACTCATTATTGCCATATCTTCATAAGTGAATGAACAAAATCCCAGGGAAGGGCAGACAATCCTACAGGTATCTGGCGATGGAAATGCCACCAGATAAAACAAAAACACCTTTGCTCCAAGTTTATCCACTTGACTGGTATGTTCTCTGTTATGTTTTTCATCCTAAAAAAACTCTTGCAAAGAAATGAGATTATCCAATCTCTTGGGAAACATGATGGGGGATAGCATGAGAAAAAGAAATTGTACATATACACACATTCTTTTTTGAATGTATATATACATTCAAATATATATATGACTGGGTCACCATGCTGTACAACAGAAATTGACACATCACTGTAAATCAGCAATACTCTAATAAAAGCAACATTTTTAAAAAATGTACATATAAAATTGGAATTAGTGCAATTATAACAAAAAATATGAAGCTTCAAAGAAAAATCTGGCCACCTATTAAAGTCATGAAACCAGATTCTAACTCCTATTATAACCAAACAGAAAAGGAAATTGTTTTACAAATTAAAAAAAAAAGAAATGAGATTTTCTCAAGACATGGCTATGGCTTATTCTTGGACGACTCCTTTCTAACCAGTCTAGATGGAAGAGAGGCTGTCAGAGGGAGGCCGCGGCTGTAATTCAGAACAACCACGATGTGTCCTGGATGTTAGAGATGAAGGAACTTACAAGGGGCTCACACTCCTCCAGGACTGCCTACCCTATCTTGACGTGACCTCCTGGATTCAGCTTTTACTTCAATGTGAAGTTGCGGCCAACTGGATCCCCTTCTACTGCCCCAATGTTATTTACAGTCTGGATCTGGTCCACGGCATAGAGTACAGCAGGTCCAATCAATACTTCTTACACTGTGGACATTTATGTGCCACTGATGGAGAACTTTCCATTTCCTCCTGTAGTCCCACTGACTAGCTCTCTCTGCTCAGGCCCATTAGAGAACTCAACTGTGAAATTATCAGAGAGTAAATGCCAGGCCCTGTCACTGGTGTGTCTGAGAAGCACGTACCTTCCAGTAAGAGCCTTTCCTCTTTGCTCTGTTGGGAGATAGGCAGCTCTCCTTGGAACTCTCCTTTTTCTTTTGCTGCAGGAGTGGTTTTAAGTTGGTTTTAGGAACTCTGGAGCATTTGCTTGGGATAACAATGAGCAATTCATCATCAAATATGATAACCGATAATGGAGTTTTGCTGCTGGAACGCTTACTTCGGGAAGGCAGTGCCTTAGTGCTCACTTCAAAGTCAGGTCACCTCACCTCCTGCCCCCACCCTCCCACTGGCATGTGTTTTATTAAAAAGATTTTGTTGTTGTTGTTGTTTTTTAGGAATGCACCTGTGGCACATGTAAGTTTCCAGGCTAGGGGTCGAATCGGAGCTACAGCTTCGTGCCTATGCCACAGCTATGCAGGATTCTAGCCACGTCTGTGACCTACACCAAAGCAACGCCGGATCCTTAACCCACTGAGTGAGGCCAGGGATGGAAGCCTCATCCTCATGGATACTACTTGGGTTTGTTACTGCTGAGTCACAACAGGAACTCCTACAAAGATTTTTTATTATAGTCGATTTACAATGGTGTGTCAATTTCTGCTATACAGCAAAGTGACCCAGTTATATTTATATATATTTATATATATACATATATATGACCCAGTCATAAATATATATATTCTTTTTCTCATATCATCCCCCACCATGTTCTGTCCCAAGAGATTGGACACAGTGCCCTGTGCTATACAGTAGGACCTCATTGCACATCCATTCTAAATGTAATAGTTTGCATCTACTAACGCCGAATTCCCAACCCAACCCACTTCCCCCCACCCCCCTAACAACCACAAGTCTGTTCTCTGTGTCTCTGTGAGTCTATTGCTGTTTTGTACATAGGTTCATTTGGGCCATATTTTAGATTCCACATATAAGTGATATCATATGGTATATGTCACCTCATCTTATAAAAATCCGAGACTTTCTTTTTCTAACTGTTGTCTCTGATTCTGAGCGATGTATCTAAAACAAAGTATTTACTAGCACCAGTCTTGGCTGTAAATAGTGATCCTCCCAGTGCCTGAAATGAGGTTCACACTTTCCCCCACGTAGCTTAAGGACTTCTCTCCTCCGATCAAAGGTCCCAAGTAGATAAAGATGCCACCCCCCCTCCCCCGAACCCAGACTTCTGTGCCCTGATGCCTCTATTGCCTACTCAGCATTCCCTAAGAACTGGCACTATGCTCACCCAGGCTTGTTCCTCTCAGCAGTGTTCCCAAGTGTTCTGATATTCCCCCAATCCAATTCCTACTCCTTCAGGATCTGGCTCTGCACAGCTGTTAATGACGCTAATCACAAATGGTACCCACCAAGCTAATACTTATCCATTTCTGTATTTTGATAGAGGGAATTTCTTGAGTCAATGTTTTATCCCAAAGGGAGACCAAGGAGAAAGACAGCCTTCTGGGTCACACTGACACTGACACCAAGTCAGATTTTCATTCTTACACCTTCCTGAAAGCAGTGCTGCCTTGTTCATCACAGGAGTTGCTTCCTAAGGCATAAGACCACACATAAACTAAACTCAGTAGATAACTGTTGATGGCCTGTAACATTCTGCACAGGCAGCAGCAGCTCTGTCCCTAGAGCTCTCTCCTGCCTCCTTTGCACTCTGAAAAGTAAGCAGCAGTGAGCAGCTGTCACCCCAGAGGGGGTGGCTCCTGTTGAGTGAAATTTCTGAATCTCTTTGTGATCTGATTTTTGGATATGTTTGCGGTCCTTCTTTCTGAGCACTGAATCCAATGAAAATAAGACCTCTTCGAGTAGAGAAGCCTGTATGGGGCTGGGATACCTGAAATCAGCTAGGTGTTCACTGTCCAAGGAGGTAGAGAGTGAAAGAAACACTAAAAAAAGAAAAAAAAGAAAAAGAAACAAAGAAAAACAAGGCCTTGTGCCTCAGTGTCTCATACTTGGAGGCCATGTCCTGCCTCAAAGGACAGTAGCCCAGAGAAATCCTGTAGAGTCAGCAATGTGTCCTGAGCTAGAGGAGGGAAGAAGTGCATGTGAGGAGAGGAGGCACAGCTCTTTTTTTTTTTTTTTTTTTTTTTTTTTTTTGCATATTGCATCATCAGTCTTGAGGCTGATCTTATCTCTGTTTTCTAACAATCAGGAATCAGAAATGACATAAAGAGGAAAAAAAAATTCTTGGCAGCTCATAAGGCCCATCCCTGTAGCAAGATCGGGGCTAAGGTGCCAGCACTTCTCCTTTCCTCTCTCTGAGTTGAAGAGGGGCTATGATGGCAAAACTCACTGAAGCAAAGGAAGCTGCAGTGGCTGGAAATGTCTTTGTCCCCAGAATACCCCCACCGGCTTCCAAACAGGAAAGATGGTTGAGAGGACGCCAGCCCAAAGACAGAGGACCCAACGTGGCTCCCTAAGGAGAAGTGGTACCTGCAGCCTCAGTGCTGGCTGGGATCCCACCACCAAAGCACCTGCTTCATCCAGGTGCAGCCCAAAGGAACTTTTCAAAGGCTCTGACTCTCCAAACAGACATGACTGAAGCAGCAAAATCCCCGAGAGGAAAAGGAGGCCTGCCTTTATAGGAAAGCAGGTCCCACTCTGGGAGAAAGGAAGGGGGGTCTCACAAAAGAGATGGGAGGGAAGAAGCGGGAGGGGTAGCTTTGAAAGGAAGAAATACGGGATTCAATAAGCAAAGGTGGTCCAATGGGAAATAGCAGCTTTGGTAATTTTCTGAGAAGACCAAAAAAAATAACTGAATGTTCTGCTTCTGCCCAGTGGCTGGAATCCTGGGGGCCTACCTGGCCTTTTGAGGGTTTTTGCACCAACTGACTTGCCTTCTCAATCAAGTCTTTGAGTCAAATGGCTTGAGAGAAGCTTGGGTTTGCTTTAATCAAGTAATTTCCAAGATATGCAGGGTCTGGACCAACACTGGAGACCGTCTAACGACTCTGGGATGATTATCAGAGGAAGGGAAAGTGTGCTTTTTAACAAGATCTAGTCATGCGCAGGGTTGATTTCCTCATGCAGGAGAAACACAATGGTGATACTCAATGAAACACATCTTCTCTTCTTTGGGTACTGCTGGAATTAGTTGCCACTCATGACACTTCTGCGAAGCTATTAAAGCAGGTTCTACCTCTATAAGTGAATAAAACCTTCATTTTCTTAAGGGACTCATTCAAGGTCATAGTGAGCGAGGGCTAGACATAAGAATTCCTGTGTCTAAGTTAAATTCTTTTTTATTACATCATTTCACCTCTACTGGATAAATCTTGTACTAAGGGTAGCTTAAAGACAGGGCTAATAAAGAAGGGTTTAGGTGGATGTGGGATTGTAGGAAATGAGCTAAGTGCTGGTTTCTGCAGACACAGGACCTCCTGGGCCTGCACAAGAGCTTGGTAAGAATCATGCAGGAGGATGCAAGTCAATTAGAAAATGATGGAGCTGGTAGTTTCTAAACTAAACACTCTTTAAGTTGTAAGGTAAAGGAAGAGTCAAATTATGAAATAAAAAAAAAAATCCTTCCCAGAAAGCAGCAAATACAGATAATCACAAAAAAGCAACAGAGGCAAATAAACACATGTATTCATAAGAGCTACTTAAACACAAATCCTTCAAAAATAATTATCAGAGTATTTTGCTCTCCAGATAAATTCTTCCCACCCTTTCTTTGGCAACATTTTCCCCCTTCTCAGATCAACCCTAAGGAACCCAGGAAATATATTTGTTTTTCCTCTAAGTCAATATTGGAAAAGAAATAAGGAATTGCTGAAAGTGCATTTCACTGAAGTGCCCTCATCCTGCTCACAGTCGTATTAGCATCAGAAAAAACATGGAGACATCAGACACACCTTATACAACTGCAGACCTGTTCCTGGTCCCACTCTTCTCACTCTGGGCTACTTCTCTCACATTCCAAGTGTTTCCAAGTTCACAGTCATGACTGCCTCACTCCCCAGAGCTCCACAGCTCACAATCCCTCAGGACAGCCCTGGTTACGGCGCTCAGTGTCTCGGGGGTAGAAGCTACCACCCCAAGTGCCGAAATGTTTTTTCTGATGCAAGCTAATTTCTGTGAGGAGGTCCTGGCTTCCTCATACATCCACCCAGGGCATTTTCCTGGAAAGGAGGGGAGAGCAAGTGTCCAACTCCTCTGATCCAGCTCCTTAATAAGGTCAGCTCTCCAAAGGCAAAGGAAGAGACTGAGAAAGTGGAAAGTGATGTTGGGAGGCTTAGGGTGTGGGAATATTCTGAGTTTTGCCATTTTAACCATCAAATCTAATTCTGCAGTAGAGCCCAGCCCAGCTTTCCAACACCGTATGCCTGACCGATACGGGTCTGCCGTCAGGCATTCCTTCCATCATTGCTCACTGTCACTCAGAGCCCACGGGCTCGAAGGAAGAAGTCACTTGTGACCATCTCCTCCCCTCCCCCACGTGGCTTCCCTTGGGGGAGGAGGGGAAGCTACCAAAAGCACACTGGCATCCCGGCCTTATGGCTGTTACGTAAAGAGACTCAGCTGAGGAGAGAAGCAAGCAGGACTCCATAAACCACCAAGGGAAAGTTCACTGTCATCCCAACCTGGGACTATACGCTCTGGACCAATGTGACTCATGGTAGTGCTGCAGCTCAAAATCCAGGGATTTGTCCTAGTCACCCTGGAGGGAGGAACCCAAGACCATAGCAGCAGCCTCGATTCTCAGCCCAAGTGCCTCTTCTTGCCCCTTAAGAGCTACAGTTTTAGATGAAGGAGGACAACCTTCTATGAAGAGGAGGGCTAAATGAGGCATCTATGACCAATCTTAACCTGACACTAATGAAAACGAATGTCTGTCTCACTTTGAGTTCTGTTTCTGTGAACTTTGTGGTGGAGAGGTAGGTTTGGCAAGGAGCAGGACTGTGGCATTTGAAAAACAATAAGCTGAGGCTTGGAGGGTTTTCTTTCTCTCTTTGTTGAATGGATGCTGTAGTCCAAGGGGCGGAAAAATGTGGGGGAGAAACCATCTTTTCCCTGGCACTCTCAATGCATGATGCGGTGCCAGCCGCTCCACCGACTAGCTGAAGATAGAGTAACTGTCACTCTCCTAACCGTAACTTCTTGCTTTCAGATCGGTGGCTGGCAGCTTTATCTGCTTCTGAGCAGCTTTAGAGCCACGTCAGTGACACTGGCTACGTCAGCAAGAGCAATTGGAAAGGAAGATGATGCCACTGCCAGCAGCAGTGGGAGGGAAAATTGTAGCCTTAAAGAAGATTCTTGGGTCTATCCGGCTGGCTGACTTGCTCTCACTGACTTAGATGCCTGCCAATGATTTCAGGAGACTTAGAGAGACTAGGTCGTTTTACCCAGCCATTTTAAAGTTTGGGGTACGGGAGCATTTAGTTAACATGATGCACTTACACTTCCAAACCCCTTGTGTGGGACCTGCCTCCAACCGAGGAGAAAGAGGAGGCTTCACATGCATCAGAAGATGCAACCAAGGTGAACACCACCACCTCGCAAGTGTCTTCCAGTGATGACTGCAGTAATTCTGGCCCATTTCAGGTTATCCCTACTTCTAGCTGCTTTCATTTTCGTCACTATCATGATAAAGAGGACACAGCAAATGCCAACAATTTGACAAGGATCTTTGACACAAAGCTATCCTAAGGTGTATTTTTTAACAGGAAGTTTAAAAGCTGCTGCCCTGGCGTAGCAATCCTGTAAAGTTCATGATTGCAAAGATGGAATTCCATTCCACTGTCAATAATCAACCACCTTCTGCTCCGGAACAGCAATAGAGCCAAAAGGCATAACATATGATCAAAATGCTTTAAAAGATATTGTTTTGAGAAAAGAAACTCTAAGGGGGTGTTCAAAGTGAAATATGTTCTCAAACCCAGTTGTATTCAAAGGTGAAAAATTCCCAATGGTAGCACAGCCTTGTAATTTCTGACTCCCAGAAAGGCAGCAAGACAAAGCCAAACTTTTGTGCAGATCAAAAACTTACCCATCTGTTGGGTTTGAAGAAGTAATTTTGTGAATTCATGCTACAGAGGAAGAATGTCAGAATTCAGAAAGTGGCAGGCTTCATCGCAGTATATTCTTAAGACTATAATCTCTGGAATAATGCTCAATGCCAAGCTCAAGTAGGAATTTAATTTGTCAGAATGACAAGTATCAGCAACTTGCTGGGCAAACATGGCCAAATCACTTGATTTCCCTTGTCTCAGTTTCTTCACCTATTCTCTCCCCAATAAGCAAAAGATGACCATGTTAAGCTACTTCACAGGGTTACTGAAGAACATACCTTAAAAAATCCTTAAGGTGATTATTAGAAGAAAAAGAATCAATGCCATATTTGGAGTCATTCACCCCTATGGTCACTTCCAGCTCTCTCTGAAAGCCATAACTGATATGCAGTAGCTCTGCAACAGAGATTCTTAACCTGGGTCCTTGAACCACATAGGGCATTATGGATGGGCTCTAAAATGAGCACACCCGCTGTGATCTAGGAGCAGGGTGCCCATGACACAGTTCAAGAAGCACCGCTCTACAGTAAGCCTTAGTTACAGGTGTACCAAAACACAGCTACTCTGTTTGATAGAGAGGAAAACTCAGGAAAGACGGCTACGGAAGCCAAATACACAGGATGGGGATCTCAAGAAAGCCACTAGGAGTTCGCCTTGACCCTCTGGGCCAGCTATCCAACACTGAGCCTATCTGTCAGACTGGGATTTCTTCAATCAACTAATTTGTCAGAATGACAAATAATAAGCAGAAAGGACTGACTGAGGAAGGCACAAGGCAGGAAGTACCGGAGCTGCCATCCATCCAATACCAAGAACACCTGTTGGAAGGAAAGCCCTAGGATTTCACAGGGCTTTGGCGAAAATGGGAAGATTTACAACAGGGCTGTCAAGAGTGGTAAGTGTGTCTTGTGTGCAGTGTGAGGCATGAGGATGGGGTCTGGGTCTGCAGATCAGAGATGAATTTCTGTAGTATCAGAAGGTGTCCCAGGAGGGGAGTGAGTCCTAAATGAGACCCAAGTTCTAATCCCCAAACAGGCACCATGTTTAGAAGAGAAACTAAAGGGAACTGTAATGGAAGCACTTCAAGAAGGGGAAGAAATGGTGCAAAAGATGGACAGAGACCAAGTTTGAAGGTGCCACTTAAAGAGAAGGAAAGACAGAGAAAGAATTCTAATTCCTGAGGGCTAGGCAATGCATATAGAATGATCTAACACTTATAGAGCAATTTACAGTTTACAAAACATTATGACAGTCACTATGTCATTTAATCCTTATCACTCTAAAACATAGTGGTATTTCTTCATTTTACCCAGGAGGAAACTGAGGCTAGGAAGGGTGGATAATGCGACTTGCTCAAGGTCACCTGCCAGAAATCAGACCTGAGAGGCACCCCAATTCCCCCCACCCTCTCACCCACCTTAAAAACCTTTTCATTAACTGCTAAGGGGCAGGGTTGATGTGGCTACCATCACCTCCCACCCCTGCCACTTCCCTAAAATCTGGGGCGGAGCAGCGCCCTCCGGTGCCAGGGAGGGGACCTGAGTGACGCGGAGCTTGAGACCGGGGTTTCCCTGTCCTGCGGGGCTCCGGAAAGCGGGCAGCAGAAGCCACCGCTCTCACACTCGGGGCAATCAAGTAACGCTCCAGAAGCAGCTGCTGGCTTGGGGCTTAATGTGCGAGAGGGACAGAGGTGGGAGAATTTCCTACCAAGCAATCCCAGATCTGAGACCCAATGCCTGCTCCCGCTTCATGGTTTCCCAAGCTCGCCCCTGCTCCGCTGGCTCCTTCTGGCGGTTCCCCAATGCATGGTGAAGGAAATAGGGGGCTGGGGTGGAGTGTTGGGGCAAAAGAGCCGGCCAACTCTGGGGCGAGATCTTCCACTTCTGATCCTTTGGGTCAGAAGAACCACGAGCAAACCCTGGATGGAAGTTTGGGCATCAGAGGTTTCAGATCAAGTAGCAAGTTGCCCGGAGAGCGGTGGAGGTGGAGGTCGGGGTCTAGCGTGGAGGTGGCGTAAGTGGGGGAAAGAACAGGCGAAAGAAGGTGCCCCTTCCCACGCAGACCCCTCGCGGCCCAGCGGGTGGGTGACCCGTCCGTCTCTGCAGCACGCGGGTGCGGAGAATTCGCGGGGCACCGGGCATCAGGCACCGCGCATCGAGCACCGCGGCGCAGCGCAGCCCCTCCTTGCCCGGCTCCGCGCTCCTCCCCACCTGCCCGCCGCCTCTCCCCCGCCGCGGAGACTCACAGTCCGCAGGAACTGGATCTCGTCCTCGCCTCCTTCTCCCCCTTCGGTCATGGCTCCCGAGGCGTCGGCGGTGCCCCAGCCTCCGGCGCCTCTGCTTCCCCCGGCAGCCGCTCGGCGTGCGCCCGCTGCTGCTGCGCTCTTTCTCCTCCTCCTTCTTCCCCTCCTCTTCCTCCTCCTCCTCCGACTCCTGGCTCAGCCTCAGCTGCGCCGAGCTAATCCCCGACCATATAGGGAGCTGGGCTAACACTCCACTGCACTGCAGAGCGCCAACGCCAACCAAGCAGCCCGCCTACCCTCTCGCCTCTCGCCCCAGCCAAGTGCGCGGCGGCAGCGGGACCGGCGGAGAGCGCAGCGCCTGGGCGCACGGAACGGGCGGGGGCGGCGCGGGCACCCGGGCGGGGGCCGTGGGGCCTCCCCCGCACCGCGCCGCACCGCGCTGTCAGCTCAGCGGAGACGCGCGCCCCGCGGCGACGAGAGGGTGCCCCTACCCTGCTCCGATTCGCAAACAAAGGCCAGTTGCTTAGCTCTAGCGTGCCCAGACAGGGCACCAACCCTCTTGCTTTGCCCACTTTGCGTGCGTGCGTGTGTGTGTGTGGACTCCAGTGCTTTGTTCTAACCCGAGTACATCGTTCAGACCCCCAGCCGCAAGAAGGCTGAGAGAGGTGTGCAGGTCATCTTCTGCCTGGCAGAAGGAAAAAAAAAGGTTCGGTGAGAAGGCTGTCTGGCCATTCACAGATGGAGTCTGTCCATTCATAATAAAGTTTGCAACTCCCCGGATAGCCCTTTCAGCACCTTAAGAGCGCCCCTTCTCCTCTTCAAAGCCCAGTCAGTACGTTTTACAAAACCCCTCCATTGTCCATTGCTGCCAGGCAGAGTAACGTCCCTGCACCCCAGGAAGCTTCTAGGGATTCCCCATTCCATCCACGAATCACAGGTCAGGTGGCAGCAGAACCCTTTCTCTCTGGCTACCCCTCACCTCCTAAACTTAATCTGCATTTTGGGGTGACAGCCCTGTGAACTCTAGAAGAGGCAGAGAAGAGTACAGACAGTGGGACCACTTCCAGTCCTTGGACTGCTCACATCTTGCCCAGCCTTAGGTCACTTTCTGGATCTGGGAGACTGTCGGATTAGTCCTCGCTAAAGCTGAGGGTACAGAATGCCCCCTTCTGTCTGCTGGCCAAGAAGTTCCAGGGCAAGAGAAGCTTTCAGGAGAAGGGGCACTAGGAAGAGATGTACACCTTCGCTGGAGAGGAACCCAGAAGCTGTATGGTGACAGAGGAAACTGGCAAGCCCAACCAATTTCACAGTTTCTTTGTAGATGACCTCTCTTTTGGCTCTACCTTTAGACCCTTTCACCAGCTCCAGTCCCACATTTTCAAGTGGACATCAGAGATGCTAAGAAAAATGTGATTTTTTTCCTTGTATTTTACCTAAACTTGTGTTTCTTTCAGAGGCTGCACCCTGGCCATAGTGCCTCTTCTGAAGCCTGCCTAGAATAAAAAACAAACAAACAAACCAAAAAAAACATCTGAGCACTGTAGTCCTTCACATGTTGGAGGGGACTTGTCATGCTCACCTCTCTGACCCACCATCTACTTTTCCCTTCTCCTGGCTAAATATTCCTCTTCCTCTCAACATCCCCTGTAGCACAATTTTCAGTCTCCATCATTCCTGACGGTCCTATTATAAAGCATTTCATTTTGTCTTCTTCCTCCTAAATCATAGCGCTCTCCTCCCTTGTTTCAGACAGTCTGTACATGCAGCCTAGTATTGAATTGGCTTTGGAGTAGCACCAATGACACTTTCTGTCTGCATTTAACTAGAATTTCTATGGGTTTTTTTTCTTTTTTTCTCTTTCTAGCATGAGCCGCTAAAGTCAAGATTTCCCCACTTTGGTCATGCCCAAGTACTTAAGTACCAGCTTTAAAAAATATTTCTATCATAATTCATTTAACTTATTTCTGTCTGCATATGATCCTTTAAGATACGTTCGAATCTAGATGCCATCCAAAGTGCTAATTATCACTAAACTATGGTATGGCATACCTTTGCCATAACCCTAGACACCTTCTTGGGTTAAGTTTCATACTTTTGTCTATGATTACTTAATAGGTAAAGAACCTACCCTAATATATTATTTTGCAGCCCCAATACAGCCCATGAAGTCCTTCTTGTTCATGGGGAGACCACAAATTCCTTTTTCAGACACTTCACTGAAATCAAGGTACATGAGGTGGGACACCACCTGCTCTATTGGTCAAATAACCCACTGCAAAAGGAAGTGGGACAGGAGTGCTGGAACACTGTGAGTGCATCTGTTTGGATTTGGGTAGACTTTGCATTCCTTTAGTGTGTGCACAAGTAAGCTGTTTAATAACCTAGTCTAGGATCTGTTCTGTGGCTCAGCCTATAGTTGCAGCCTATAGTTTAGGGAAAAGTAGAATATTTACCCCATATGTGAAATCCTCTTCCACTCGCTAAGATTTCCCCCAAATTCGTTAATAATGACACCATAGACAGGCGATCACATTCACATTATCTCACCACTGTAGGATTTAATTTATCCAGATCTGCAAATATAACATTGAACATGATAGCCAAAGTCCTTATCCTCAGGGATAGTTGAAAGAAAAAGAGTAGAAAGAAAGGAAATTAGGATGGATAGAAAGAGAGATTGACAGACAGATAGACGAATTTCAGATATTGGGCTTTGGTCTAGGTTTTGTTAGTCCACCCATGAAGTCTGGAAGGGCACACTAAAGCTAAGTTACTTGTCTAAATCTATACATCTGGTAAGTGGTAGAGCCATTATTCCCCCTTGGCTTGTTTGACTCCAAGCCTAATACTTTTTGGTACTTTTTACACTGTGTCACCTTGTTTTATGACAGCAAAATGGAAACCCTGAGATTGATACACTCCCCTCCCGACCACACTACACCTCCCTTATATGTAGACGGTTTTGTTTGTTTTTTTTTTAATGTATTTTTGGGAGAAGGTGAGAGCCCCATCTTACTCCTCTGCCATCTTTATCCCATGTTTCCACTCCCTATATATGAAGTTTGCTTTCCCACACCCTGTATTTTAAGCTGAGTCTCTTCCAAAACCACTTACTTTTTTAGAGAGCTAGAGGACTGGGACCTCAGGTCTTAGAGGATATAGCAGCTGCTATAGTCTCTTCGGAAAAAGCCAAGCCTCCCAGGTTTTAAACTCCTAAAAGCTATCTGCCACTATTAAACTTCACTGAGGTACCCTTAGAGCAATAAAGTACATTTGGGATGCTCTAGTTGTTCAAAGCCAGCCCTGGAAACCAGCAGCATTTGAATGTGGGGCGCTGTGCAGCCAGTATCACCAGCAGCTGGAAAGCACATAGTCACAGCCCCAGGCCTGTGGACCAAACTAGAAATTTTTAATTTTTATCGTCTTAGCACTTCTGTACATTTTATGTATTTTGTCAAGGCCTGGAAAAATGTGAAGGCTTATTATTGAAAGAAAATTCATGTATTTATTTTTCCCTTTGGCAAATTCTCAAATGAAGCATTGGTCCTAAGGACTTTTCTCATATAACAGGGCCTCTTACACGTGTTTTACCAGAAAGATTGATATAGCTTTAAAATATTAATGAAACATGGCTCTAGTCATATAATTCAGGATCTCATTTGCTATGCTTTATTACTCATGGTGGTCAATTGCTCAAGTGGCGTTAATGAGGCCAGAGTTGTGGATTCAATTCCAGGAGGGCTAGTTAGTCTCACCCTATTTGCTGGTCAAAGACCTTGGCCCCTTTACTCTGGCTAAGGGCCTCATAAATCTTTGCTGATTTAGCTATGGGGAAGGCGGTCCCAAGCCTGGTGACTAAGACCTACCATGCTTGAAGACACAGACACTAAGAAGCCACACTTGATAAAGATAGCCTTCACCCATATTATTGGAGATATATTAAACTCCACACAACATTGAGTCTGTCTTCAATATCCATTCCAGCCTTACCTCCCAACTATAGGAGTCATCCCCCTCCTAAAAATACATTCCTCCAGGTAATCACGCTCAAGACTTTGGCCTGCATTGACTCACATTCCACCAGGGGAAAGTATAAAAGGCAATGACAGAATAACTGTAGAGGTGAGGGGGACTGACCTCTCCGGCTGCCGTCTTTTTTGATCCATCGCCATGTACATAATTATCTATGTATTGTCTGAAGGCTTCTTTATTTTTCCATTAGCAAAGAGACACACAGAGAAAGAAAACACCTTTCTGTGCTTTTTCTTCAAGGGTTTAAATTGTGAAGCTCTTTTCTGGTGGTAGAGCAAGAAGGTGTCACTAATTAAACCCAAGAACAGAGATAATTCCTAAAAAGGACACCTGCTTTTGATTTGGCGCTGATAGGGATGATGGCATACTCACAGAAGTCTTTTTTATATAAAGTAATGATTATCAAGATTATCATCTTGATTATCAATGACTATCCAAGATCTTTGCAATAAACAACCAAGTGAATGAATTTACTTAATCCAAAGAATTGGAAGCCATACCCCAAACCCTTGACTTGAATTCCTTTCTTCATTAGCAAGGGAACAGGGGCAGGAAAAATTTTGGCTTTTTTTCTGATGATATCTGTTTTCTCTCTCTTATAAAATCCACAGACATCACAACTGCTTATCGCAGGCAAGGATTCACAGTTAAGGATACCTCCTGCAGTTGAACCAGTTGAATACATGGGAATGTCTTTATTTAATTTTTTCTTCTGACAGGATTGGAAGATTGTATAATAAGGTCAGAGTTAATGTGATGAAAGGCAGCTGAAACTAAACCACTCAAAGAGGGGACTCTGTACGGGGAGGGATGGAGGGATTCCTTGACTGACTCTCAGCAGAGATGGAAGCAAGCTGGGCACACCTGCAGAAGCCTGAAAGGCAGATCTTCGTACCATCCTTTGAGCTGATTCATCTTCAGGGCATCTCCAACTGGAACAGTTTGTTAAAGCAATGGATTGAGCTGCAGAAGTATCATTGCTTATTTGCATTTGCCTGCAGGTCAACCTCTGTTTAACCTCAATAGTTAGCATAGAGCACAAAGTTTACCTTAGGCAGAGGAGGCTTTGAGTCCTGGGTAAGCCTACAATGTAACGGTTATATGACCCAGAGCAAGTAATTTAAACTCTTGGAACTTCTTTCATATTCTGGAAAATGGGAATGAGAATACCTACTTCTCAAGGTTGTTTGAAGGAGTCAGTGACTTAGTGATTAGAAAATGCTTATCAAAGTGACCCGTAAAAGTGCTCAGTAGAAAACACCCATCCCCTTCCTCTCCTTTGTATGGGTTTCCAATGCTTGCCCTTCAGGCCTATTTGTGTGCCCTCCTCTCTTTACTCACAGCAAAAGACAAAATGCCTCTGATTTTGGAAAACAATTTCCTACCCCAAATGAGCAAAATATTCTGGGCAGATCTTTAGTGTTGTGAGTTCGTGGTGAACACCAATACTTTCTCAGTGTTTTGTTTCCTATGGAGTTTTGTTCTGAGCTGTACAACGTCCACATCTTTAATGAGAAATGTATTCTGTTGCTAAGGCATGTTGAAATTCATGGCTTCCTTGGGTAAGTGGTATCACCAGAGCCCACCTCCCTCAGGTTTTGCCCAGGGCTTGATGAGATTGAGATCTAGTGGCTTATGAAACCACACTTAATCAGATAAGTCTCAGTTACACTTAACTCAAGGCCTTTGATTTCTAATTTCTGCATTTTAATTCTTCTTGCCTGCAGTTCAGTGGCACAGATTTATTGAAGCTGCTGCCAGCGACAATTTGCTCTGACCTGCTACAGTTTTCAGAGTTCCTGCCGAAATAGGCAGGTACACAGTGGGAAGGAGACGAATGGAGTTTTGTGTCATTTATTTTAGGTGCCAGGGTAAGACCCACATTTCAGTAGGTAGAAATGGAGGTAAATAACTTTTATTCTGGTTCTAAGGTATTGTTTCCGTGGCAAGCTGCTGGGTTAATTTGTCTCTCCAGGCTGTGCTAACTGGATCTCATTACTAGTATCTTTGAACTGGTGAAATTTCCTATAAAAAGATTCAAAGAATTTATCAAAGCAAGGCTTCTTTCTCTCCACTCTACAAGGATGCACAATTTTCTGTTGACATTCAGAGCTCTGGTGTCCCAGGATGTGAGCTCTGTTTTTGAAATTTCTTTTCAATATGTCACTGCTGCTGACAAGTCTGGCAGATTGCTTCCAGACTCTGATAAGAAATTGAGACCGACCAGCAAGGCTGCTGGGTGCCTCCTGTTGCTCTCATCTGAGACCCAAAGTCAGAGATTTTAAACTCTACCCACCACATGCAACCTAGAATTGAAGAAGAAATAAGCATTCTAGCCCAGTGGGTCCACAGCTCAGTAAAAATCTAGAGAAAAATTTCAACAGGATCATGAAGTTGCCAGCTTTTTATGTTGCTATGTAAGCACATTAAAACTCCAACTGCTAATGCCTAAACCATTGTCTTATAAAAGAACATTTTAGCATAACAGAAGAAATGACAAATCTTAGAATTAAAAATAAATAATTTTGACTTTATAAACAATTCAATCCATAATCCCCACCCCCACCCCTTTCCTTTGCTGCAAAGCAGATGCAAACATCATCACAGACCAGTGCTAGTCTGGGAATCTCTATGATAAAGTCAATCTCCTCATTCTAAACTGAGAAAATTAGGGCTCTCTGAAGTGAACTAAATTGCTGAAAGCTGGGACTAGGCCCAGATCTCCTGGCTCCTTGTCCAGTATTTATTTTTTCCTGCTTTCTTCGTAATGGAATTCAGGATAATATCCCAAAGGTACAGCCAGATCCTGGAGTATCTTCTTAATCATCAAATACAATTATTTTGTCGTCTATTAAGTTATGATGTTAAGTGAATTGACCAT
This sequence comes from Sus scrofa, assembly GCF_054392235.1. NCBI lineage: Eukaryota > Metazoa > Chordata > Mammalia > Artiodactyla > Suidae > Sus > Sus scrofa. The sequence goes on from NC_139389.1 coordinate 92,270,551, forward strand.
GGTCTAATTTTTTAAAAATCAATGACACCTGTGTGGGAATTCTCTGGTGTCTAGCTAGACTACTTGTTCCCTAAAGAATGATTTACTAGTCTTTAAAACTAATAACAACCAACAAGCAAAATAAACCCAGAAAGTTAAGGTTGAGGTCAATCTTAAAGATGCCTCACTTAAACACCTATACATTAGAACACTGTGTTGAGGAGGTTTGGGGATTGGGTGGTTCTAGAATATCTTCACTAAAGCAAAGGATTGCTTTACTAAATTGCATGGCTGACATACACAGCACTCTTCACATTTTCCAGACCTTTCCTCTTTTTAGTTTCTGTCTCTTCTAGTTTCTGACCTCCAAGTTTAAGAGAAATGTCCCAAGCATGACATTTTAATTTTGCTCCTTATTATCCTCCTTGACCATTGCAGGATTTGGCCCTGTTGATTTGTTACTATTTCTTGGAAGTAACACCATTTCTTCTTCTTCTTTGGGGTCCATACTTGGGAGTACTCTTCTGGCTCTCCTACCTCTCCACCTCCTCTGGTCACTTCTCTTCCTCATCATAAATGGGCCCTCTCCATTATTCCATCCTTGAACCTGCTTTATCCTCTGCAAATCCAATGCTTACCCCTCTATGGTCTCAGCCACCAGAACTTCTAGGCTCAGATCCTTTTTTTTTTGCTTTTTTAGAGGTTCCCAGGCTAGGGGTCAAATCAGAGCTACGGCTGCTGGCCTACACCACAGTCACAGCAACATAGGATCCAAGCCCAGCCTGTGACCCACACCACACCTCATGGCAACACCGTATCCTCAACCCACTGAGTGAGGCCAGGGATTGAGCCTGAAACCCCATGGTCTCTAGTTGAATTTGTTTCTGCTGTACCACAACGTGACTAAAACAGAATTCCTCTCATAAGAGTCTTCCCCAAGAACTCTCCTTTTCCTTTCCATACCAGCTGACTTCTCTTTACTTCCAACATCTCCGTCTTTATTATTGGTACCACCATCCTTGGAGGAATGATTTCTAGAGTCAAAGCCTTATTCCTCCAGTGACACGGACAAGGGAACCAGCAGAAATAATGTGTCTCTCAATCCAAGATATCAGGATACACTACTCCCTGTTACACTGTCCCTGCTCTGATCTCGTGATAGAGATGGACATGTAAGAAACAAAATAAGGACTCCAATAGTCACCTTCAAATCACAGACCAAGGCCATCTATACTTAAAATATTTAAAAGCAATGCAAGATTCAAGAGTTAATGAGAAAGGCCAGAGTTCCCATTGTGGCACTGTAGATTAAGGACCCAATGTAGTCTCTCTGAGGATTTGGGTTCAATCAGGGTTCAATCCGTGGCCTCACTCAGTGGCTTAAGTATCCAGCGTTGCTGCAAGCTGCTGCACAGATCACAGATGCAGCTCAGATCCAGCATTGCTGTGGCTGGGGTATAGACTGCAGCCAGAGCTCTGATTCAACCCCTAGCCTGGGAACTTCCATATGCCACAGGTGTGGATGTAAAAAAACAAAAAAACAAAAAACAAACCAAAAATCTAATGAGAGAAAATACACTTCGCTGGGTAAAGGACTTCTGGAGGAAGCCGAGATTCTTCTCCCATGGCCAGGGAATCTACCAGATGAGCAAATTTCAGTTTTTTCGTTACTGAACCCTATGCTTTGAATCCCAGCATCGACATGAATTAGCTTTGTCAACTCGGATAAGATAACTGATGTTTCCTTGCCTTGATTTCCTTCTTTGCAAATGAAAACAAAATTTAAAAAACTATATAGGATGGTTGAGGAATTGAAATGCTCAGTATCTGTAAATCTTTTAGAAGAGTTGTTGGTAATGAACAGATGCTGAGTTAATGTCTGGTTTCACAGAAGCAGACCCTGAGACAAGAATCTGGGAGATGATCCTAGGAAATACCTTGAGGCGAGGAAGGGAAGAAAGCTAGTAAGGGCTAAGTTATTGAGGCAGTTTCCACTGTGAGAAAGCGGGGTCTAATCTCACTAGGGAGCCTTGGGAGGCAGTGAGGAACACCCACCTCAGAGTCACCCCCAGAAGGACAAGCAGCTGAGATATTTATACTATCTCCCATCAGTCAGTGTGGAAGTCTGGTCCCAGGGATGGGAATTCTCTGGCGCTTCCACCTGCTCTGGCTGCCAGAGGCTCTTAGGCAGTTGAAAACTGGGCTGGCAAGTACCCCACAATGGTAGAGCCCAAGGAGATCCATGGGGACATTGTCTACCAGTGTGCTCAATAAATATGCCATCGTCATCATCACCGTTGAAGTCCAAGAACAAAACAGATGGAAGCCAGGCTCTTCTGGATGGGGCTGCTAGGAGAGAGTGGGGGTGATGAGCCCAAGATTTGTGCTTGGAGCATGGTCCTCTCATCCTGGGTGACATATCTGTGTCACCTCTATAAGAATCTTAGAGGAGTTCCCATAGTGGCTCAATGATAAAGAATGGGACTAGTATCCCTGAGGACATGGGTTTGATCCCTGGCCTCACTCAGTGGGTCATGATCTAGCATTGCCATGAGCTGTGATGTAGGTTGCAGAGGCTGCTCAGACCTGGTGTTGCTATGGCTGTGATGTAGGCCAACAGCTGCAGCTCCAATTCAACCCCTAGCCTGGGAACTCCCATATGCCACAGATACAGGCCTAAAAAGACAAAAAAAGAGGATCTTATAGATCCACAGAACAGTGTGTGGAGCACAGTTCACAGTACCCGCAATGGGGACCCCCCCCTTCCATTCTCAAGGGAATGCAGTTTAGTTTCAGGGACAAGCTGTGAACATAGTACAGTAAGGTAAGTGTCAATGGAAATTGGATTTTCTCAGTGTCCAGTGAGTGGAACGGAAGTAGTTTGATAAGCTGACATTGCCACAGGCTGGGGCAGTCAGAGTGGGCTTCATTGAGTCAATAGGATTAAGCTCAGCTCTACACAATGATTGGTTTTCAATTAGAAGAACAGAGCCAGAGTAGAATTTCCAGGAGGTAGCCATACACTGATTGGGCCCAAGAGTTCCCTTGCTCCTGATGCTGGCTGTCAGTGTTGGAGGCCTAGGGGCTGGTATGGCTGCTTTGCACAATCCTTCAAGTTATCCTGGAATGTGCAAAGGTCTCTATGCTCACAGTGATGCCATTCTTCCTGAACCAGCACTCCCAGAGGCAGATCCAGCTTTCAATCTCTCTCTCTCTACCCCTATACCAACCTTCCATCCTGGACATTACCTCTCATATCATAATAACAGCTATCAACAACTCTGCGAGGGAGGCATTTTATCACCATTCTATAGATGAGGAGAGTAAGAGTGAGGGTAAAGGAAAATCTCTAAAGCTAAAATTGGATAGGCACTGAAACCTCTAAAATCCTTGTGTTTTGAAGGAAAAGGTTTTTTTCCTTTAGCCTCCCAGGCTTCCCTTCAGTCTCAAAAGGCTGACTCAAGAGTTAATGATTAGGAAATAGTTACAGTTAAAAACTAGTTAAAACAGTCTCCATTATGTTATGCCCTGTCTTGGCCAACTAACTTATTCCTAATATTTGCTTTCTGGTTAGAGTTATATTGCACCTAGTGTCCAGCTTTTCACAAATGATTCTTCCTTGCTTAATTGCTTTCTTTTACTAATGGTTGCTTTATATGGCACCTAGTGTTTTCTTTTGTAATTGAAACACTCCCTAACACCCCTTCCCTGTAAGTGATCTTCATTTCAGAGAAAAGGTCAAGGCATGATAACCCTGAAGACAACCAGAAACCATCATCGGACCGACTGATGCCAGATTTGACAACTCTGAAATGATCTATGGATGAAAAATAAGATAGACACTTTAATCAATAAACCTGTCTGCTGAGCTAAACCTATAACTCTCCTTGCTGTCCCCTTTCAAGACTGGACAGAGTTTTGAGGCATTAGCCTGCTGTGTCCTCCTTTGCCTGGCAAAGCAATAATGCTATTCTGCCTTACTCAAAACTGCCTGTGAGACTTAATTGGTGCCTGTGTACAGAGGCCACATTTTGGCTACTGCCCCCTAGTTTGTCTTATTTCAAAGTCAGGCCAAGTCACTATGCTTCATCCCTCCAGTTCAAGCAAAGAGAAAGAACTCTTGTAATTACTTGAAATTTGGGAGAGTCAAATAAGATCCTGAAAATTGATGCAAAGCACTTGTATTTACGGGTTGTTTCTTCTCCCTCAGGATCAGCCCAGCTATGGGTTCCTCTTCTAAGGATACTTGTATCCCAGCAGCTGCTGCAAGCTTACAGAAAACAAACTGGGAAGGGACAAAAGAAAATAGATTGAAACCCATTTGAGTGACAGCCTCCTTGCCTTGGTCAACAGATGGTGTCTTTATAGCATTCTTGGATCTGTAAGAGAAGAAGAATTCCTTGAGATCTGAGTTCAGCCCCATTTCTGCAAAAATTGCAAGGCTCATTCAGCTAGTACTTAACATTCCATCTGTTACCTTTTGGCAGTTTTTTTTTTTTTTTAATCAAAGGTACTCATTACCTAAAGCCTCCTTTTGATATCACAGATGTGTTAAAGATACCATCATTCAGATATTCATTCATTCCTTCGTTTCTAATAAGACAGCTTAGACAAGTAGAGAGAGTAAAATATTATTCTTCATTTACAGGTAAGGAAAGAGAGAGGACTCTTTAATTTGGTCTTTTCCTCTTGCATACACCCCCCCGCCATCCCCACCCCCTCCCCAGTCAGCATTCCTGGAGAAAAAGCTCTGTAAGATCCTGGAGTAATCATAGAGAGGGCAGATGCAGGCTCTTCTCAGAGTTCCCTTTAAGTGATGACTTGCCAATTTCTGAGCCAGAGGTCTCCTCCATTTTTTTTCTCCCCATCAGATAAGTCCATGACTGGGTGCTGAAAATCCTTGGGTAAAATCACACCATGGTGAAAGGGATCAGACACAAAAAGATGGCTGTGGAGGTTATTTCCTAACTACTTCAGAAATATTTCAGGATATTCTGGGCTCTGTGAGGCACTGGACCACCTGTGTATATGGACGGGCCATTCCAAATTTAGAATCGTATGAAGCTAGCAAGAGTTTGAGAAATTCATGTTGAAAATTTAAGGCCAACTCCCTAAGGAGCAGCAATTAGTCTTAATTGCCTGGTGGAGATGTGTGTTTTTCTAGAAGGCTGTACACAATCATCCTTCCCTAAACCTTTAATGATGACAGAGATAATCATAGTAGTCACAGCAGCAGTAGGAAGTGCACATTGATTGTGTGCCAGGCACTGTTCAGTTTTTACCTGTATCAAATCATTTAGTCCTACAATAGCTCTAGGCAATTGATTCTGTTATTATTGGCCACATTTTACAAATAAGTTGGCTGAAGCCTAGAATTCAAGTTACTTGCCCAAGGTCACACAGCTTATCAGTGGTGGGATATCAATACAGGCAGATTACATTAGTTATCTCTTGCTGTATTACAAATTACCCCCCAAACTTAGTGGCCTAAAAAATATGTGTTATGCTTTCTGTGAGCCAGGAATCCAAGCAGGGCTTAACTGACTCAGGGTCTGACTCAGGGTCTCTCCCAGGCTGCCTTCAAGGTGTCAGTAAGGGCTGGTCATATCAAGGATTGGTGGGGGAAGGGTCTGATTCCATCCCTTCTTGTGCATTTATCAACAGAATCTAGTTCTTCATGGCCTATTGGACTGAAGGTCTCAGTTCCTCTCTGAATGTTGCCAAAGTTGGCCCCCAGCTTCTTGCCACATGGGCCTCTCCTTAATGAAGTTTAAAACGTGGCAGCTTACTTCATGAGAACAAGCAAGCAAGAAGATTGGTGGGGGGAGGGAGGGAGGGAGAGAGAGGCACAGGATGCAGGTGGAAGTCACCATCTTTTATAGATCAATCTCAGAAGTGACATCCCAGCATCCTGCTGCATTCTTCTAATTAAAGATGATTTTCCAGGTCCAACCCACTCTCAAAGAGATGGATAATACAAAAGTCCCAAATACCACAGGGAAGGTCATTGGGGGCATCTTAAGGCTTTAAGCAGTCTGACTGCAGAGCCTAAGGCACTGATCAAGAGAGGAAAGGGGACACATTTCCCTTATGATCAAATTCAGAAGAATCAAACTGATAGGGATGGAGTAGACACGGGTAGTTATAGACGTCCCAGTAAAGGATCAGAGATAAAGAGGGAAACTTAGGGGACATTGGGAGATCACTGTAAGTTAATAACTGCTCAAGAAAGCCATCAGCACAAGGCAGGCTTGCAGGACTATTTATAAACAACTTCTGCAGCTCCATGCCCAAAAAACAAACAACCCCATCAAAAAATGGGCAGAAGATCTAAACAGACAGGTCTCCAAACAAGACATACAGATGGCCGAGAAACACATGAAAAGATGTTCAACATCACTCATTATTAGAGAGATGCAAATCAAAACCTCTCTGAGGAACCACCTTATACTAGCCAGAATGGCCATCATCCAAAAGTGTACAAACAAAAGTGCTGGAGAGGGTGTGGAGAAAAATGAACCCTATTACACTGTTGGTGGGATTGTAAATTGGTGCAACCACTGTGGAAAGCAGTATGGAGATTCCTCAGAAAACTAAACATAGAACTACCATTTGATCCAGCAATCCCACTCCTGGGCATCTACCCAGAGAAAACCACGACTCGCAAAGACACATGTACTCTAATGTTCATTGCAGCACTGTTTACGATAGCCAAGACATGGAAACAACCTAAATGTCCATCGACAGAGGAGTGGAACAAGAAGATGTGGTACATATACACAATGGAATATTACTAAGCCATTAAAAAGAACGTAATACCAGCATTTTTTTGCAACATGGATGGACCTAGAAACTATCATGCTAAGTGAAATCAGCCATACAATGAGACACCAACATCAAATGCTTTCACTGACATGTAGAATCTGAAAAAGGGACAGACTGAACTTCTTTGCAGAAGAGATGCTGACTCACAGACATTGAAAAACTTATGGTCTCCGGAGGAGACAGTTTGGGGGGTGGGGGGATGTGCCTGGGCTATGGGATGGAAATCCTGCGAAATCAGATTGTTATGATCATTATACAACTACAGATGTGATAAATTCATTTGAGTAATAAAAAAAAATAAAAAAAAAAAAGGAATTGCCTCAGGTAGTTGGGTGTGGGGTGGGATGAGGCCTGCATTCAGATTCAGACCTAGGGCAGAAGTTTGAGGACTGCCCTTCTGCTGGTCCGAATACACACCTTACCAGATACCAAGGAGGAGCTACTACTCCCAGAAAGGAAGGGGAGGTCTTTTTAGACCCCCACTCCCCTTGGATGATAAAAATGTAGCCACCAGATCTTGGAGCAGAGCTTCTTTTCCTGCCTGCTTGCATCTCTCACAAGTGTCCTATCCTAATAAACCTATTTCTTGCCTATCACTTTGTCTCTCCCTGACTTCCTTCTGTGTGGAGGCATGAAGAACCTGAACCTCAGTAAGTTCAGACTCTGGGTGAAGGATTCTAATTTAAAACCGTGGGTTTAAGTCCCAATCTGGGTTTAGACTGGGTTCGAGTCCCGGCAAGTGGATTCAAGTCCCAGTTTGTGTTCTGGCTAGGTTCAGGCCATTAGTTCTGTCAGTTTCAAAACTTATTTCCCAAAGAGTCTGGGGATGGGAAAATTCTAGCTCAGGGACCAGCTCTAGCCAGGATCTAAAGTTAATCATTTTCAGGTCACTTAAGCTTTGGGAATTCGTTTTCCCAACCTGGAAAATGCCACCATTCAGCTCTAAGGGTAAGGAAGATGAAGAACTAGGAATATTCATAATTTCTCCAAATCCTACTTTAAAGTTAATGATGAGAACAGTTGGGAACAGCCTTTCTTCCCTCTTTCTCTGTCTTCCAGTCCTTTGTCTTTTCTGCTCCAATTTTTTTATGTCTCTCTGTGGCAATTTTTCTGTCTCCATTCTGTGTCTGTCCTCCATTCATTCTCCTCCTACCTGACCAGCTTCCTCTTCTTGATCTGTTTTTTTTTAAATCTTTTATCCTTCTTACTTTTTACTCTCTATTTTAAAATTTTAATTTATAAAAAGGTTTTGGGAAGGAAGAAGTTGAGACCAAAGAATTTCACCTAAAGCGGTGTAACGGTCAGTTTTATGTGTCAATTTGGCTAGACCATTGTACCCGGTTATTTAATCAAATGCTAATCTTGTGTTGCTGTAAAAGTGTTTTGTCAATACAATTATGATCTGTTGTCTTTATGTAAAAGAGATGATCCTGGATAATCTGAGTGAAACTGATCTAATCTGTTGAAACCAAGGTTTCCTGGAAGAAGAAATTTTGTCTGTGGACTGCAACATCAGCTCCTGCCCAAGAGTTTCCAGCTTTCTTGTCCTAACAAATTCATTTAATATGCTAATGTACTGAACATCATCGCTTAGCCTAGCCTGGCTTAAACAAGCTGAGAACATTTACATTAGCCTACAATTGTGCAAAATCACCTAACACGAAGCATATCTTTAATTAAAGTATTGAATATCTCATGTCATTTGTTGAATACTTTACTGACAGTGGACAACAGAATGGTTGTACAAATACAGAATGGCTGGAAGTGTATCAGTTGTTTATTCTCCTGAGCAAGTGGCTGACTGGGAGCTGTGGTTCACTGCCCTGCCCAGTATCACAAGATGGTAACAGATTATCTCTAGCCTGGGAAAATAAAATTCAAAATTCAAAGTATGGTTTCTATTGAATGTGTATCATTTTTGCACCACTTTAATGTCAAAAAATCATAAGTCAAACCATGGTATGTTGGAGATCATCTGTATCTTAATATAGGTATAGATCTAGAGATAAATACAGAACTTGCTGAATCCACTTCTCTGGTGGAAGAAACCCAGAATGACACAGGTGGGAATGTCCAGTGGTTCTGAGAGTGGTCTCTATATCGGTTGGGAGAGGAAGGGATATGTTCATTAAAAAAAAAAAAAAAGGTGATTAATTGAAAGAAATGAGTTCTTAGAGCTACTTCTTTTCTTTCCAGATAAGAATTCTGCAAGTCCCTCAACTTATACATGCTGGCCACCTCCACTTGTGTCTGAATTAGTCCTTGACAATAACCATCTTCAGACTTTTCTACTCTGTCCCACCAAAATTTGCTTCTCATGTTTTCCATTCTTTCAGGGAACTCATTGCTCATAAATTGTTTTTATTATTCTGTTTTATGCACATTTCCATTCCTAGCTCTGAGTCTTGCACATTGATGTCATGTCTTACAGGTTTATTTAAAGGCTGATTGATAAATTTACATTTAAATAGGAGCATTCATGTCTTAACCCAAAGACAGGACAAATGGTCAGGTTCATGCACCCTGAGGGGACAGTGAAAGGGAAATACTTTGCAACGGGAACACCTCTTCATGCTTCTCAAATCCTATCACTCAGCTGCCTAATCGGCCCCCCATGTTCATACTATATCTCTGTATCTGTTTCAATATGTTGTCACGGACTGACATTAAACCATGCACATTGCCTGTGCCCAAACTCCACATAAAGATCACTGGTCTCAAAGTGTGGTCCAAGGACCCCTAGAGGTACCCAAAACACTCTTAGGGGGTCTGCTAGTTCCTCCTTTTCCACCTACATATCCATGTGATGCTGTATTTTCTTTGTACACTTCAATCAAAACAACATTATGACAGGAGTTCCCATTGTGGTGCAGCGGAAGCCAATCTAACTAGGAACCATGAGGTTTCCAGTTCAATTCCTGACCCTGCTCAGTGGGTTAAGGATCTGGCGTTGCCGTGAACTGTGGCGTAGGACAGCAGCCATAGCTCCAATTGGACCCCCTAGCCTGGGAATCTCCATATGCCGTGGGTGTGGCCATTATGACAGATTATAAATAAAAAATAAAAAAGCAGATATAAGCTTCAGACTCTCTTTTATTGCCATCCATTAAAGAGAATTTGTTTGTTTGTTTTTGCTTTTTTTGGGCCCCACCCATGTCATGTGGAAGTTCCCAGGCTAGTGGTTGAATCAGAGCTGCAGCTGCTGACCTACAACAGCCACAGCAACACAGGATCTGAACAACATCTGCAACCTATGCCACAGCTCAAAGCAATGCTGGGTCCCCCACCCACTGAATGAGGCCAGGATCAAACCTGCATCCTCATGGATATTAGCTGGATACGTTTCTGCTGCACCGCAATGGGAACTTTGAGATTTGAAGAAAATGTATAATGACAGAATTTTTTTTTCACTAATTTTTGGGGAAACACAGTTATTTTGCATAAAGTATAATATTCAATGAGTTTATTATTATTTTAAAATAAATACATACCTATTTTTAGAAATTTAATCTGTTTGAATTTTGAATATAAGAAATGCACATAAACAAAACTTCTTGTGTTCTCAATAAAATTTAAGAGAGTAAGGAATCCTAAAACCAAAAATCTTGAGAAACTGCTGCTATCAACCACTGACTGTTTCTGCTGGACCAAGAAGCACAGTGGTCCTGGGGGTGACTGGCCAGCCCCAGGAACTGGGAGCAATTTAGAGTGACATGGAGCTGTGAGTTTGTCCCTTTCGTTAATGGTCAAATCCACATCAGAGGCCATGTTTTGTATTCCTTCTTTATCTCCTACAGAGCTTAGTGAGCCCACAATACGCACTCCATAAAATGCACTGATCGATTTTTGTTGACCTTCAGCTGTGCAAAATGTATTCATTTGGAGTAAGGAGGTCTTTGTCACACAGCTCAAGAAGCTTAATGTCAACCTCAAGAAGCTAAAAGCTGAGTGGCTTGGGAGCTCCATCCTCCCTTAGCCTAAAGCCTGGAGCCTTTCCACAATCCATGGAGTCATTAGGTTCACTAGGAGATTCTGAAGTTTTCCTTTCGTTTGAAAAACCAGTAGGACAGGACATCAATTTTTATAGCATGGATCTTAGACCAACTCAGAATTAGTGATCAGTGATATAGAACCCAAGGTGCATTGCTTGTGTACATGCTCTATTCTTGCACAGTCTTTAAGTCCAGACTAAAGTATGGTTACGAGTGCTGAGTGAAAGCTCATCCTCCTGGTGGTGATATCTTGAGCAAATTTCTTACACATTAGTAACCTCAGTTTCCCCATCTGTAAAATAGAGATATTAGCAATATGGGTTGAAAAGGTTGGGGTGAAAGTTAAAGGATACAGTGTATGCCAAAGGCTTAACAGAGGGGCTTGGCACTGTGGAATACCAGGAAAAAATGTGAACTACTGCTGTGCTTATAATATATATAATACTTTGTGTTAGGCAGAATAGAGGGCCTGGAAAAATGGACTTTCTGTTCTTATTTTGTTGTTCATATTGAATATGTCAAGCACTGGAGAGACCTATTGTTTCCCCACAGTGCTTGCTGCAGATGAGAAAGGGAAAAAAAAAATCTGTCTTGCTTCTTTCTTATTCTCATCAAAAGCTCAAAGGGGGGAGAAGAAGGACAAGGAGGACAAACACTGGTTCACTGAAGAAAATGTGCTTCCACTTTAACCTTCTGTTGTGTGTGATTTTGGGACAATCCCGTCAATCCAACAAGATCCTGTTTGTGTTGGAACAGGAGCTGCTTTTGCTGGAGTGAAAGGGCATGCCATTGACCAGGCAGTGTGTTTATTTGCCACAGGTCCTCTGGCTGCTGGTTCATGGTCGGCACAGAGTTGGTTTTCTGGAGCCAGGAAAACATACTCCTTAATGTCCACATATTTGCAGTGTGACACACGTCTTGGAAGCCCGTCACACAGATTGCAGTGGTTACTTGATTTGTTTCCCAGGAAAGATTGTCTTCATGAGATATTATTAGGGATGAAAGCTGTGAGCCATGTGTACCGGGGACAGGATGGTTGCCACCTAACTTCAAAGGCTCCTCCCCTCCCAGGTCCCTGCAGGCTGAGTCCTGTCATCGGCTTGGCCCCAAAAGATCTTTCAGCATCAAGGGGACTGTGACTTGCCTGGTGGCTGCATTTGAGCATCAGAGGACTGATTTCAGTCCATGATATGCTGTTTGTCCTGTTCTGCTGAAGGAATGGAAGGAAAGCACTGTGAACTATAACCAAAGTAAACAAGAAGATACCTGCCATTTCACTAATGATGCACTTGTCAAACTAATGCAGGAGGTTGGAAAAAGAGAGAGCTAAATAGGAAATCCATTGATTGATCTGCTTGTTTCAGAAGCATGCACCAAAATCACAGTAAAGATGGAAAGTCGTAGTGCCAGGTAATGTCTGAGAAGTTGCTAAAAAGAATGCATATTATTTAACTAGAAAGCAAAAGGCCAAGGAAAGGATATAATACAACTTTCTGTATGTTTAACAAGATGCTTCCATCACTGGACAAAGGAGGCAGATGTGGGTTAGGAATCTGGGTTAAGTTGTGAGAACTCCGAGCTCTGTTGCTGTAACTACATCGAAGGTTATGCAACAGATGTCTGAGTGCATCTTTAAAACAGAAGGGGCCCCACTACGCTTTAGGAGTACCTCGGGGCCACCCTTCAATTTTAGGCAGTGAGTTGCGAAGATCGCAGCGCTTTACGTTCTACATAATCTTTTGACCTAAAGAAACACTTTTGTTATTACCTCAGGCTGCAGTGAGGCAATGGCAGGGTTTAAAAATAACCAAGGCAAGAAATAAAAATATCAAGTAGCAATGAATAAACATGTCCCTAATGAATGAACAGGTTTTTAGAGACAAGGAAGGTATGAATACGGAAAATTGGGAGACTGCGGGCATGGGTGTTCTTTTTTTAATTTTCCAAATGTATGTCCTTGTTTGTGAGACTCCACCTCAAAAATGTGGGGCTCACCACGGATTGTATTACCCTTCCTGAGATCCCCACACCCATATAATGAGGTTAGGTCGCCCTCTGGTGTCAAGGAGCAAATCTAGCGTCTGATAACGCTTGAATATCCTTTGCCGTTCCCTCAGATTTGAGTTCATATATTCTGCTAAATAGTATTTTCATGTGTAGCAAATGCAAACTTGAAATTTTTAAAGAATAAACAATAAAATCTAAACTAATTATGGCTCCTATTTCTTTTAAAGAAGTCGGAAATCAATTTGGGATCTTAAAGAACCTAAGTAATAACCATTATACTATTATATTCAAAGATGTGTCATTAATAGGGTTTCTCCATTACTGAAGTGGATAGAAAATCTGACAATAAGCTTTTACTATGGCTGGCAAATAAAACACTCTGGTTTATACGGAGATGTTCTCAGCCAGAACCACCTTCCTAAACCTACACGAAAAAAACCTGAAAAGATGAAAAGGCCAATGATTACTGAAAATTTCCCAGAGATAAGAAAAAATTAATAATTGAATGTCAATCACTATCTAAGCAACATTAAGCATACAGGATTCTAGTCCTGATCCTGTCGCTAACTGATCCTGTGCTTCCCTGATTTCATTAGATATTCTGATCGTCTCAACTTTCCTCTTTTTTTCTCAAAATACTTCTAATAGTACTAGCAACCTAACTATTCACCAAAGTAACATTAACTCCATGTGAATATTCTCCAGAAGACTGTGATCAGCACAGACCCAACAATATGTGCATACACATTATAAAGGTAATTAAAAACAATGAAAGCATGAGGAAGGTTTCCTCTGATTATTTAAGAGACAGTGGGAAATACGGCAAAAGTCAGCCTCGAAGTGGACATGTTATGGACACAGCTACAAGGGAGAGCCTGACATTTCATCTCAAACTCAGATTGTGAAAGAAGAGGTTATAACAGCTTTGGTCAGGGACCCATCTGAGACTACATAACTGTAACTGAAAATAGGGAGAGTAGAATGGGATTGGGGGCTGGCGCAGGTAACTAAGTAGATACCCACTGCAAGAGCAAACTCATATCAGTCTCAAATAGGTGAATGATCTCTTGATTTGACTCCTGATAAGTCCATGTCTGTGCTGTTGCTACTGTTGCTGATAATTAACAAGGAAGTGGTACTGATTATTTATCTCACTGGATTTAGGTCATAGAACAAAAACCATACTACTCAGTGAATGTATTCTAATCCATGATACAAAAAGGTTTTATGTCTCTGTAAAAATTCTTACATGGAATATAGCACAGTAAAAATATTAATCTCTGAGATAAAAATGCATCTGAGCCTTAAATGTCTGCTCTAAAATTCCATAATTTGAAAAAAAAGGCAAAATTTAATAAAAGGATTAGAGACAAGAGCAAAGATCATTGATGAAGTACTCTTTTACTGTTTTTTGCCTATGTTACCAGTGTCTTTAAATTCCTACATTAGCTGTTTTTATAACATTGCAGGCAGTAGGATTATTAGCTAATTAGAGAAAAAAAATGAGGGATTTCTCAAGACCCCAGAAAAACTCCTAGGGGGGGTCCACATGGGTCTTCTTTGATCCATTCATCTATCCATCAAATTTTTCTTCCATTCATTCGTTGTGTGTACTGAGTAAATATGTTTATTATGTGAATACCCTTGTAATGGTAGCAAAGGTGAATAAGATAAAATATGAGTTTTCTACACAGTAGGACCAATCAGACAACTACATTGTATAATGTATCTACATGTATAGATATAGAAAATAGGCTGAAATGGTGCTTTAGAAGTTCATAGAACTGGAATTTCAGAAACTAAAGGGACCTTAGAAATTATGCAGCCTAACTTCTCTTGTAGGGGACACATTATAGAATATTTGGTGTCCAGGGTCAATTTTTTTTCTTCTTTCTTTTTTTTTTTTTTTGTTTGCTTTTGTTTTTGTTTTCTTAGGGCCACACCTGTGGCATATGGAAGTTCCCAGGCTAGGGATCAAATCCTAGCTACGGCTGCTGGCCTACAACACAGCCACAGCAATGTGGGATCTGAGCCGTGTCTGTGACCTACACCACAGCTCAGGACAAAACCGGATCCCTAACTCACTGAGCAAGTCCAGGGATTGAACCTGCATCCTAATGGATACCAGTCAGATTTGTTTCCGCTGCGTCGCAATGGGAACTCCCAGGGTCATTTCTTATCACTCTTAATATGTGTATATTATATATACATTTTATGTATGTATAAAGAATATTAAAGAAAAATATGTATTTACACACACACATATATCCCATGAGAACAGATCATTTTGCATTTAAATAGTTTTAACTGAGAAAAACATTCCTCCTGATATTTAGTAAAAACCTTCACTGACTTTAATCTTTACTTAGAAGGTTATGCCATCTATTTCTGAAAACATTTTTTCCCTAATAGGCATTCTAGCATCAAACCCATCTCCTCTCAGGTTTTCTGTTTTCCAGGAAAGAGCTTGAAAGTCTTTCTGAATTCTGGTTGGCCTTTTCTGGAAGAACGAAACTGGTATTGTCTTTAGATGTGATGCCCATGTTGCAATGGGGCCGTTTCATCTCATGATATTTGTTATACTTCTACTAATGAATTAAACAAAGGTGTGTGCTTTTGTAGCATCTGTGGAACATTGATGGCTTATACTTGAAATCAGCTAGAGCCCAAGATCTTGCTTCTTTAGCAATCATCTTGGCCAGGGGACCTACAGTGTGTGGTAGAAGGGGAGAGGGGAAAAGAAAGAGCTAGTTAAGGAAATGCTTCTTGCACTAGCTAAGTCTCTGGAACAGAGTCTGGCTATGTGAACAGAGGAGCGAACCCAGGCTGGCCCTTATCTTGGAAGAAAATGGAAAAGGGAGTCCTGAATAAAGGCAGAGCAGAGAGCAAGGGAAAATTAGAAATTTAACATCTAGGAAGCAAATCAAGATAAACATCAAGATCCAGAGTGAAATAGCTTCAAGCAGGAAGCTTGAAGGATGCAAAGCAGGATGCAAAGCTGGTTTCAGAGGAGGAATCCAGAAAAACATGAAGCAATTTTAGGTCTTCCGGGAGTGAGCCCAGAGAAGAAGAGAAAATTGTTTAGAGGATCAAGACTATTCTAATATCTTCATTTAATCAATATTTACTACGTGCCATGTCCGGGAATAAGCACTAGGTATCAGAGATGAAGAAGTTCTACACCCAGATCTCAGAGTTCTTGCAAACTCTTTTGGAAAATGGCCACAGGCCATGTACCTGCTACGTAATGATGGAGAAAGTACAGGAACCACAGAAGAGGAGAAAGACCTCTGAACAAGATGTTTCTGTGTCTTAGAGGATGAGGAGCTGTGGTCATGACAGCAATGGGAAGGGACTTTCTAGATGGAAGGAAAAAGTTAAGGGAAGGACCAGAGAGTGAAAAATGGCATGATGTAAAAAGGAGCACAGGGAACTCTACCCAATATTCTGTGATAGTCTATATGGGAAAAGAGTCTGAAAGAGAATGGATATGTGTGTATGTACAGCTGAATCATTGTGTTGTACAGCAGAAATTATCACAACACTGTAAAGCAACTGTACTTAAGTACAATAAAACATAAGAAAAAAAAGGAGCTAGTTTTAGTTCTGTATTGCTGGTTTGCCAAGTGTAAAACACTGGGAGTCAGATTTTTTCCTTTCCTGTACTTGGGAAATTACATTTATAACGTAAGTAAAGGTCATTATATTTATTAATTTTAATATTTATATTATTTGTTTTGCCCTTTCATAGTAGTCCTAGAATATTCTCAAAATATCAAAGGGCTATAGTCATTATTTCCTCAAGCTGAAGATTATTTGAAAATTAGAGGAGTATTTCTTCTCCAGTTTCCTCTATCTTTGATTAAAAAATAAATAAGGTTGAACAGTGCTCCAAGTATAGAGCTCTTCTGAATTCTCTACAGATCTCCCACCAAACTGATTCTGATCCAGCAATCAAGAGCCTACACATATGGTTGTTTAATTAGGTAACACTCTGCAGCAATGAGACATAGTATGGCTACCTGTGACCAAGGAGGATAGGTAAGGATAATCTGGAAAGGATCCAGATACCAAAGTGCACCTGCCAAAGGGGAGGCCAGGCATCAGAAGAAAGATGCACATGTCAGTGCTGGAGGGAACCCAGTCCAAAAGGCAGTATCTGGAAATCATGGCAATAGACAACAAGCAAGTATTAAAGGGGAGAGGGAAGGCAGAGAATGAGGAGTATATACTGTAATGGGCTTATTTCTAAAAGATGAGTGGGACAGAGTGCTGGAGAGGGTATTTGGAAATCAAGGGGAACATTTAACATATGAAATATAGTTTATGCTCTAGTAGATCCCGAGCGACCAGGAAAGCTCAAAGGCAGAACTTCAATTCCCAGGAGAAGATTCAGCAAAAATCAAAGCATGGTCCTAAAAGGTAGCAAAGATGAGTACTGGAGCATAGAAAGCCAATAAGAACTGGATCTAGTTACCAGGACCCATACAAGTTGGGACTTAGTTTCAGAAGCAAGAAGGCAAACTAGAAATGCAAGTTAGAGCTAGGTGAGTCACTAGTATGACTTGAGCTAGACCACCAGATAGCCTCTTGCTTGGAGACAGAGGAAGGATGAACCTGTGGGTGAGGAAACAGTAGCCTCAGGTTTAGAGAGAGAAAGGCTCCAGGGGCCAGGAATCTGTATGTCAGTAGTATAATCAGCTTGTATTTGTCCCCTGATTCATGCTTCAAGACATGGTCATGTGCCTCACCCATTTAGAGATGTCTCTATTGTTTCCCTGAGCCTCAGTCTGACAACCTTATCAGGAAAGGGAATGAGATTATGCCACACAGCTTGCCCTCACTGTGGGCAGCTGGTGTCTAGAAGTTGTTGCTTCCTTCTCTCTCTCTCTCTCTTTTTTTTTTTTTAAGCCTTTTTTTCTCTTTTGGGCTGCACCCATGATGCGGGGAGCAGAGAAGATACAAGGAGCCGAGGAAGGGAGCTTGCCTGAACGGTACAAATCCGAGGGCAGGTTCCTAATCAGGAAAAGGGGCCTGTCTGAACGGTACAATTCTGAGGGCAGGTTCCTAAACAAGGGGATGCCTGCCTGCACAGCACAATTCTGAGGACAGGCCCCCAGAAGACAATAAGGCTCGCCTGCTGACATAGGTGGAAAACTAAATTTCCCAGAAAATAATTTCCATTTTGCGTTGCTGAGTGCGGATTGTTCCATGGATGACTTAGTCTTTTCTGTTATTCACTTGTTATTCAGTTTTCCTCAGTCTTTCCTGATTATTTACTTATTACTCTTATTTTCCTGTGGTGATTTGTGATTTAACAAAATTACAGCGATAATAAGAAATTCATCCTGAAAGACTTTCCCCTATTCAAAACCAACTTAATTAAAACATGGTGTTTATCTACTAACTAGTTATACTGTAAACTTTAGAGTTAGGATTTTAATGAGGTTCTTAGAAGTTAGACATATATTATTCTTGATCAAAAGAAACCCAGCTGTGAGTCTTGTCCTTGATTTTAGAAACTTTTAGTGATAGCTGGCTAAGTTGATTTGTATTTTCTCATACTGTTTCCCTGCCAAGGACACTTTGAAGATAGACACTAGTCTGAAGACAGGATTTTTTGTGTCTGTAACCTCTTCAGCTTGTGGGAATTGGCTGGCCATGAGATGGTTTGTGCTAGGTCTCCTCTTTCCCACATGATATGCTGCACCTGTTTGTCCTTGAATTGTACTCATTAAATTTAGTTAAGTTGAAGATTTTAAAATGTGATGTATCGCTACTGTACTATGTGATCAAAAAACAAAGCCTAATAGTTAACCAATGTACTTTTAACACTATGATGTAATCTGTAGTAAAAAAAAAACCTGTCTATATAATCAACCACTTATCCCCATAAAGTTTGAGCAGTCCAGCTCCCTGAAAGAAGGGACAAAGAGGCTATCTCCGTTCTTTCGCTGATGCTGTCCATCTTCTTCGGAAAAGTGTACACTGCCTGGCAGCCGGAGCTGGCCTCCGGCACTGTAGCATGTGGAGGTTCCCAGACCAGGGGTCCAGTCGGAGCCAGCCTACGCTAGAGCCACAGCAACTCGGGATCTGAGCCGCATCTACACCACACCACACGACGGCTACGACCTACACCACAGCTCACAGCAACACCGGATCCTTAAACCACTGAGTGAGGCCAGGGATTGAACCCAAGTGCTGATGGATGATAGCCGGGTTTGTTAACCACTGAGCCACAACAGGAACTCCAGTTGTTACCTTCTCTTAAGAGCTCATAAACGTGTGTTTCATAATTCATCCTCATTTTGCTGGAGATTAACACAAAAATCTCAGCAAAGCCTAGAGAAGTTCAGTAAAGGGAGAGGATGATTCCATGACTGGCAGAAAATATGGTTACTTGTACCTGGTACTTACATTCATCCTTGAAAGAGGAAGTGTAGGTAACAGTTGTTGAATGGAAGTGGAGAGAATGGTGCAGCATCATATGGTGGAAAGAAGGAAAAGCTTGAGAGATGACTGTAGACTGCTTTCCAGGCTGACTGCTTTCCAGGCTGATTGGAGAAAGGAGAGTCAGATCCTTGGAGACAAAGGATACAGACTTTGCTGGGGATATAACAGGTAGTAACAGAAGCTATTTTCCTGGCCTGAATGGAGCTTTAAAAAAAAGTGATGTGAATAATAAGAAAGCATCAGGCAAAATCCAAACAAAGGGCCCTCTGTAGGATAAGGGCACTTTAGTTGTTAAACTGTTAGGGCTGTGGGAGGTGAAGAAAGACTAAGAAACGTTCCAGAGTAAAGGAAACTAAATAAACATGACAACTGAAGACAACCAGTGATGGGATTCTTCCTTCCTCCCTCTTTCTTTCTTTCTTTCCTTCTTTCTTCCTTTCCTTTTTAGGGCCGCTCCTGCATATGGAAGTTCCCAGGCTAGGGGTCAGATTGGAGCTGCAGCTGAGGCCCACACCACAGCCACAGCAATGCAGGATCTGAGCCGTGTTGGTGATCTACACCACAGCTCATGGCAGTGCCAGATCCTTAACCCACTGAATGAGGCCAGGGATCGAACCCACATCCTTATGGATACTAATCAGTCTTGTAACCCACTGAGCCACAGCAGGAACTTCGGATTTTTCCTTAAACCAAAGACATTATTGGGAAAATTGGCAAAATCTAAATAAGATCCATAGATTTAAAAATAGTATTGTGTCAATATAATACCTGATTTTGATTATTGTATTGTGACTATGTATGAGAACATTCATTTTTTAAAGGAAGTGTACATTTCAGCAATTAGGGGTAAAAGACATATCTGCAACTGTCATGCAACTGTCAAATATATATATATATATCACACATATATACATATGCATGTATATGTGATGTATAAACCAACTATACATATATGGGTTTTATGTCTATCCATCTACCTATCTAGAGAAAGAATTTTAAATGTGATAAAATATTAATATTTGGATATTAACTTTGGATATTAATATCTGAGTGAAAGAATGCTTGAAGTCTTTGTACTTTTCTTGAAAATTTTCTGTAGAACCAAAAATATGTCCAACATAAAAATTAAAAGAAAAAAGAAAACCCATAATGTAATGGTGGAGTGGAGTGGAATGACTGATTAGGAGGCTCCAAGGGGCTAGTGCAATTATCCAGGTGAGAGGTCATCAGTGCCAGGTGTTGGCAGGGCTAGACAGGAGAAGGAAGCAAAAAGCATTCACAGGTAAAGGTCCTTATGTTTGGCGACTCAATAGATATGATATAGGAGTTCAAAGGACTTGAAATTTTCAAGTCAAGCTACCAGAGAATATGGTATCATCTTCATAGCTGGAAACATTTGCTAGATGATCACAGTAAAGAGTTTCTGATGAGATTTCAAAATATAAACTACGATTTAGGGAGTTCTTGTCATGGCGTAGCAGAAACAAATTGACTAGGAACCATGAGGTTGTGGGTTTGATCCCTGGCTCGCTCAGTGGGTTAAGTATCCGGCATTGTTACGAGCTGTGGTGTAGGTTGCAGACATAGCTCAGATCTGGCATTGCTGTGGCTCTGGTATAGGCTGGCAGCTACAGCTCCAATTCGATCCCTAACTTGGGAATCTCCATATGTGCAGCCCTAAAATGACAAAAGACAAATAAATAAATAAACCTAATTTATTTAAAAAAAAACTATAAAACTAGAAAAGAGGCATGGGGGAGAATAACTTGGACTGAGACTAAAATCCATGAATTTAACAGGAAAGTTGACAATTTTTTTGTTGTTGTTAAAGTATATAATTAAATTTCTTTGTGGTCCACCTGGTCAATTTGTGATTGTACAACCAGCTGGAAAAAAATTGCATCCATCCCAGTGAAGATGAAGAATGCTGGATGCTGGAAGGTAAAAAAAAAAAAAAAAAAAGCAGCCTGCTAGTTGTGCGGTAAGCTTTCCGAAGATTACAGGGGCTGGGCTGACCATCCCTCTTCAACTCACAACCCTTTTACAGAGCCTGGACCCACCCAGCTCTGTGTCTTTATCAGGCCACTCCTATGACCAGGCGCAATAAGAGAGGCCACTGTCGACCAGAACCTGCTGGTGGCCCTCTTGTCTGCACTTTGATGTCCTGAAATCGTAAGCCTCTACCCTCTTCAATTTTCCCAGCAAGTTTATTCTCTTATCAGCTATTGAGGTGGAATGTATTATTTGCTCACAATTCTTCCTTCCCTTCCTGGTTCGCCATGTGGACCTCCCTACCTTTTGACCCTGGGCTGGGCCATTTAGAGGAAATGACATGTGAAGTTCTCAACAGAAGCAGCACCTGTTTCTGCTCTCCCTCTTGTCTTCCATAACCTTTTTCTTTGTCACAACCATATACTCTAGCTAATAGCTGCTGCATTAGCTGTGCCATGTAGACCCAAACCCTTGCACCCAAGTCTAGATAAGCCCAGCCAAGTCCAGCCAAGTCAAGCAGCACCACAGATGAACTAACAGACATATGACAAAGAAATGAAGGTTCATTGTTGCAACCATTGAGTTTTAGGGTTATCAACCCCATAATCACAACAAAAAGAGATGAATAACTATCAGGATCTTATCTCTTTGGTTTGCACGTTTTCACTCACCCTTTGGATCTGACACTTTAGACGCCTCCTTTGGAACTGAACTCGGGTTTTTCTGGCCTCTCTGGCTTTCCCCTATAAACCACATTAATCTGTGGATCATACAGTTGCTGGTCACCCCTCCTCCCCACCAACTCTGACCCATCATGGCCATTCCCTGGTATTGCATCACTACTGGATGTATACAAGTCCACAGAGCAGGAAATAGACACAAAGTGGGCTGTATTCAGATCAGGAATGTCCTCCCGTATGTGAAACTCAGATTCATTTTTTTTTTTTTGGTCTTTTTAGGGCCGCACCTGCGGCATGTGGAGGTTCCCAGGCCTGCAGCGGCCGGCCTATGGCAGAACCACAGCAACTCAGGATCTGAGCCGCATCTGTGACCTACACCACAGCTCATGGCAATGCCGGATCCTTAACCCACTGAGCAAGGCCAGGGATTGAACCCCCAACCTCATGGTTACTAGTCAGCTTCATTAACCACTGAGCCACAACAGAAACTCCAGAAAGCTTTCCTCTTAGAACACAAAGGCGTAAAAATGAAAAGGGGAGAGTGAAAATCATAAATGCTCCCAAAGTTCAGGCCCAAGGGCAGAAATACATGACTCAGAGGAGAATTTCTCACTCCAAAACGACACGCTTTTATATTGTGTGTACTTGTAACAAACATAGTTATGTGGTTTTCAAGGCCAAGGTTTGACCGGAGGAGGAGAGGGCTGCTATAGACAGGGACACTAACATCCAGGAGGAGAGACAGCTAACATTCTCCAACTTTTCCAGTGTGAAAAATGAAATCAGCATTTGATCAAGAATTTTCATGTTAATGATTCCTGAGTCTATCCATTCAAACAGGGTTTTTCCTTTTTTTTTCTTCAAATGGCAACCCACAGTGAGAAATACATCTTATTTTCTTTGATATACTCCCATAATAGGGAAGAACCTTTGTATTCTATCACAAGTCAATCACTAAAGGGATGCTGCCTATAAGCTTAAATTTCTTATAATGACCCATCTCTGGGCACCCTGCCTCCCAGATGATGAGTGTTAAGCTGAAATCCCTTTGTTCAGCTCACAGGATCCCTGCTGACCAGGCCCCCATGTGAATGGCTAAGGAAGGAATTAGCACCTCCCCTCTGGTCTGAGCAGAACCAGGCCTTGGCCTCCTCCCCTTTTAGTATAAAAGAACTCAGGGAAGGTGGTGCTTTGGGACAGGAGCCCACTATCTTCTTGGTCTGCTGGCTTTCCAGATAAAGTCACTACTCCTTGCCCCCCAAACTCACCTCTCAATTTATTGGCATGTCATTCAGTGAGCAGTACAGATTCAGTAACACTGCTCTATTCTGTTTTGTCCTCATCTATTCATTAAAAATAAATACACACTGGTAGTGACCAACCAAACTGGTGTCATGGCTCACCAGTGGATTATGATCTGTAGTTTAAAAAAAATCATAATCTCCTGGGGTCTTAGTTTAAAATGCAGATCCCTTTGTTTCTTTCCTGGATTCTGAATGTGAATACATTTGCCTGTGGCCATGGCTCCTGGCCTCTATTCTCATTCAGTCATCATCCTGGGATGGGGGCTGGGCTGATGGAAAATTATGGGTTCCAGGGAATGAGGCCCAAAGATAGAAGTTAGCAGGGATCAGACCTGAGGGAGAAGCTTCAGGACAAAGAGACCAGAGGTCAGGAGGTGAGAAGAGCAGAAATAGAGGGAAGTGGAAAAAGGATAGGGGGCTGAGCCTGGCTAGATTTGAAAGTGCGGAACTGAGCTCCCAAACAGGGTCCAGTCAGGGACGGTCTCTGTCATGCTGGCCAAAAACAGAGTCTGAGAGTGAGGCCTGCGATTCTAGCTGAAATTAGCTCCCCAGGAGATGTTTAAGCAAATAAAGTTGTAGAGACATTGTCCCCATTGCCAGGCATAAATCGTGTCATTCACACACCAAGAAGGAGGATATTAAAATTTGCAGCTGCAGGCATGAAATAAATGTTTAACATGCAGCCATCCTCCAAAGTGAGGTTTAGTTACTTCCCTGCCATTGTAAAGCATATTTGCTTCTTTCAGTGGGGACTCCCTTCTCTTCCCTGCCACAGTTTCAACAAAATATTTGATCCTTCACCAGAGCCTCCTTGATGTGTTTCAGTTATTACCTGAAATTCAGAGCCACTTCTCACTACCAGGTGAGACACAGGGCCTGTGTCCACCCGAGGACATACAAGGGCAAATGTGTTAGCCAGACCAAAGGAGGATTTCTGAATAAGAGGCTTTGAGGGGAGGCTCTTCTCAGGGAGGATCTGCAAAAAAAAGTCATCATCTTAAAAACGAAATCCAGAAAGCTAATATATTAATTTTTAATGAAGAAAATATAACTCTCAGGAAAATGAATGTGTGTGTGCCTCTCCCTGTAGGCAATTTTCCTAGGATACTAAATTATCAGAATGTTGCTTGGTGGTCATGGCATCACAGCAAGTGGAACTCGTCAGGTGACTTCCTGTGCATCAGTACTGGAATGGATGCATCTCAGGCTCTCTTGTTGCTGGAATTCGGCCCTCTGTCTGCTGGTGCTGAATTGAAACGCAGAGACAGAGTTTTGGGCAAAGGAGAAAAAACAGCTTAATTGCTTTGCCAGGCAAAGGAGGGTCATGGCAGGCTAATGCCTTAAAGACTGTGCCCCCCACACCCCCTTAGAAAGAAATGTGAGGAGTTTTCTAGTAAAAAGGAGAAAAACAGGTTTTCAGATAGGAATCAGGATTAGGACACATGGGGAAGCAGGTTTTGGGGAGAAGATCAGGTGTTCAGTTGGGTATAATTTTGCAGTGGTTTCTGGGCATAAAAGTGGAAATAACTACCCCTCAGGCATATATTTGAGAATGCCAGCATGTGACGTAGAAGGAGATCAATCAGGGAGAAGTAGATAGAGAAGACAAAAGCTCTAAATAATGACTCTTCCTGGATCACCACACTATTTAGAGATCCAGGAGGAGGACCAGGACATGAATTTGAGCATGAGGACACAGGAAGGTGAGGGGAAACCAGGAACAAGAAGCCAAAGTGAAAGAGGAGGGGGTGGTTGACTGGGTCACATCCAGCGGCGTGCCCAGGCAGACCAGCTGGGTTTGGCGTTGCGGGAACTGTGAATGACCTCAACAGCATTGGTTTTAGTGGAGCCACTGATGGGGGCAGGGGTGGTGAAAGCCTCGTGGCAGGTGCTTCAAGATAGTAAGTGAGAAGAGGAACTGGGCACAGAATAGACAATTCTTTCTGCGAGTTTTGCTCTAAAAGGAAAGTGTTAAATGGGATAGTTGCCAGGGGGTGGATGTGAGAGTCATGAGAAGGCTTTGGAGGAGTTCCTCTGTGGTGCAGTGGGTTAAGGATCCAGTGCCAACACTGCAGGAGCTTAGGTTGCTGCTGTGGCAGAGGGGTTTGATCCCTGGCCTGGGAACTTCTTCATGGCCCAGATGCCACGTATGCTAGTGGGCATGATCCACCAGAGATGGGGAAATGATGATGGGGAGAGAGAGGAGCATTGCCAGTGTGGTGTGCTTGTGTAGAAGAGAGGGAGGGAGCTTAATGCATGAGTAGAGGGATGCACAGATAGACCTCCTCCCTGATACCAAGATGGGAGGCAGATTACCCGGCACAGATGCCTGTTACTGAGTTGAGATGGTGGTGGGAGGTGATGGACATTCTCTTCTCCTTGCTTTGGCTTTACCACGAAATGTAAGCAAGTCATGAGCTGAGAGTGAGGTTGGGGCAGGAAGTATGGGAGGTTTAAAGAAAAAGAATCACTTGGAGGGGAGAAGAAGAATGAATGGATTAAAGACAGGCACCCTTGTTCTGAGTGCTTTTTA
Organism: Sus scrofa; assembly: GCF_054392235.1. Lineage (NCBI taxonomy): Eukaryota > Metazoa > Chordata > Mammalia > Artiodactyla > Suidae > Sus > Sus scrofa. Next base: position 92,296,316 of record NC_139389.1, read on the forward strand.
CAAATTCATTCATTAATCCTTACAACAGACCTATGCAGTAGGAACTGATCTCCTTGTCTAAAAATAAGGCAACAGTATGATGAAACAGATACACCCAGTAAAGCAAAACCTCACGAGAGGCAGGCTTCACCAGCCAAGAGTGAAAGAGACCTGCCTCAGATGTCAAAGTCCTTCAGGGGTTGGTTCTTGCGTATCTATATGATTTACCTTATTTTTTTTTTAACCTCAGTGACTGAGGCTCCACTCCATGCCATAAGGAAAATCTAACTAACACAGTATTATAAAATATGAATGTTGACCCAGCTCTTTCTTTCTGCTGGCCAGGCGCTACGGTAAGAGGCAGGAGTTCTACTTACATCTAGCAGGTCACTTCCCAGCTCTCTTGCCTTTTGGTTCGAATTCAGTTAGACTTCCCACATGCTAGCATGCTTCTAGCTTGAGAACTGGCTTATTAGAATCACTGTAGAGAAGTGTTGCCTGAGAATGACAAATCTGGTATCTCAAAGCCTGGCCCTTTCCTAAGGCATGAAAGAGGCTATTTTAATCAAATTAAAGAGAGTTGGACTAGTTAGCATTTCAGTCCTTCAAGCTGATCATGTTTGCATGCATCACCTCTCTGACTCTAATTTGAGAAGAGTTTTCTGTGTATAACTCAACTTACCAATTAATAAAGGTCTTTTCTTTACTGTCACTATTCATTACTTTTCCTTGATCCCAGAGTTACGTTTTTACCTTGATGTGTCAGTACGAATGGTGACAACTACTGATTGTGTTGACATCCAGCCTTGTTCAAATACTTTAATCAAAAGTATATGTAACCATGCATATCTGCCAAGTATTAATTGAAATAGTTTTTTCTACCATCTTTCCCATTTTAAGTAGCAGTTGTGATTTTGGCAGTTATCTTTATCAGAAAAAGAAATATTGTCTGTTCTGGGAGGAATACATGAGGAAAGATAGTACTTTATGGCTTAAAGTAGCTTAACTGAAATCTGGCAGGAAGACCCCTCATTCAGATTCTAGTTTTGAGACATCCATCCAAAGTGATCTAAATATGGTCGGGAAAAATATTTTTCTGGCTCACTTTGGTCCAGAGATACAGAATTAAACATTTCATAAATAAGGTGTACAAACTTGACCTGATGTGCCTTTGGAGAGGAATGCCCTCTCCCATGAACTGAAACCCCCCATCTTTTGTCTTCCTATTTTCTGGATTCCAAGATAAACCAGAAGTGAGAAAACCATATCTCAGTGTTCTTGCTGATCCCACTTAAATCCACCTGCTCTACAAGAACATATTTTTAAAAAATTACCGACACTACTACATTCACTGTTTAAAAACAGAAAAGAACAGCATTCAGTTGGTCAGTATAAGGATGTGAAGACACACACATAAACCCCAGCATTATTTAATGAAAGTCACTTCTGTACCAATAGTTTTATTGTATGACATTTATCAACGGCAAGATAGATTATGCACCTACCACGAAAACACTCAACTACTTCACCTTGGGGATTTAGCTGAAAGGAGCTATATGACAATTTTGACTCACTCATACGACAGATATTTATTGATTGCCTATCATATGCCAGTCACTGTAGTAGTAACTGGCAGTACACAATTAGGGAGACTGTGTGCTTGAAGGCTGTATAGCCCACTCAGACAGAAATGTGCCTGTTAAGGGAAAATTCTATAAGGAATAAGCTTATCTGGTGGGCTCATTCTGAGCACCAGGATGTGGATTGTTTTTATGATTTTTGGATAGGTTGAATTGATTGAGATAGCTGTCTATGATAATACTTGAAATAGTATTTCTAATTGTTGTAAAGTTAGTCAAAGGATGGAGAATGCCTGAACTCACATTGATGAGCAAAAATAATAGTCTACCATTCAGCTAACTCAAAAGCTAAACAATAGAGAGACTGTTTAATAAACTGTAGAATAAATTAAAATGCTGGAGGTCTTGTTGTGGTGCATTGGAAATGTATCCGACTAGTAACTATGAGGTTGTGGGTTCGATCCGTGGCCTTGCTCTGTGGGTTAAGGATCCAGCATTGCTGGTGAGCTGTGGTGAAGATTGCAGACGTGGCTCAGATCCTGCGTTACTGTGGCTGTGATGTAGGTCAGCAGCAGTGGCTCCGATTTGACCCCTAGCCTGGGAACCTCCATATGCCTTGAGTTCGGCCCTAAAAAGCAAAAATAAATAAATACATAAATAAAATAAAAATAAAAATGCTGCAGCATGGTGTTTGGGGATTAACTTCCAATCTATCCTTATAGCAAATCAATGAATTATTTCCCTTTGGCTCTGCAGCCTCTTCTGCTTGTTCAGATTCTTCTGAGAGCTGTTTCTGCTCCTTGCTAGTCTGGCCTTAAATGGCAACTTCCTTGTATCAAGGCACTTGTTGCCCATTTTAGAGTTCTGTTTTTTGATTTGCAATTGTATAGGTTTGAATATTATCTAACAGGGTCTCATCAATTTTATTTCTTAGGAGATTTGCTTTGTTAAGTAAGCTTAGCAAAATGTTTGCCAATATATATTCATTAACTGGGAATAGTTTCTTGATTTGCATATTGCTGATGCTTTCTATCTGTCTCTATTCTGAATGTTCCTGAAGCCTCTGTAGGAAAAATAACATATGGGTTGCATTTGAATTGGAAAAGAATTCTCCTATTGCACAGAAATTAACAGGTGCCACCATACTTATTTCATCTCTTAACCTTTAGACGCCCTTCTGTTGAGGCTCCATCATAGTTTTAGGACTTCATGTTCTAACTGGGGTTATACATTTATAAGGTATGTACATATAAAATTCTGTGAGATTAAATAGGACAGGATAATTAATGGCTCTAGGGGTTAGGGGTGCCTGGAAGACCTCACAGAGGAGCTAACCTTGAGAGAAGACTAGGCATTTGCCAGGGAAACAAAAGTAGAAGATTTTCAGCTAAAGAGGACAGACACAGAGGGAGTAAACTCTCATTATGTTTAATTTCATCATAATTTTTAAGTAATTCAAATCTAATTTACTCTATTTCTACTACCAAAGATGAGAATTAACCCTGGAAAATGATGGGAAATCTTACTCTTCAAATTCAACTTTATGCACCTAGTTGATCCCACAAAGACCGGCTCTCCCAAAAAGCTATTAAACTCCTTTTCACACCCAAAGTAATTGTCTTGCACCCTTGTTTACCCCAGACATTTGCTTCAGCTTTCCAAAGCAAAACATTTATTTCAAAAGTTCAAGGTAAAAACCTCAATAACCGATCATAACTGCTACAGTACTCTTTCCAGGCATGACAGTACTTTGACAGGTTGATTCTAAATGCAAAAAAAGTTTACTGAAATTAGTGAATCTTTATTTGTGGACTTTTTGTCATTTTGTTAGATTGGTGGGGAAATGTCTTAGCATAACTTTAATGTCTAGATTCACAGTCTGGACAGAAACTGTGTGAAATACTATCCCTCTCTTGAATAATCAGGTGTTAGCCTTGTCTCTTAGCCATAACAATCTTTGTTTCACTTTATAACCAAGATTATATTTTTCCCAATCCATGAGGAACTGATTTCACTGGAAACTGGACTAACTTTTTTAGGCCTAATTTGTTTTACAAGTAGAAAGAGAGGAATCCCTGTTGTGGCTCATCTGGCTAATAAACTCGATTAGTATCCATGGAGATTTGGGTTTGAGTCCTAGCTTTGCTCAGTGGGTTAAGGATCCCACATTGTCTTGAGCTCTGGTGTAGGTTGAAGATGCAGCTTGGATCCCACGTTGCTGTAACTGTGTTGTAGGCCAGCAGCTGCAGCTCCAATTCAACCCCTAGCCTGGGAACTTCCATGCGCTGCGGGTTAAGGAGCAAAAAAAGAAAAAGAAGAAAAAAAAAAGTACAAAGGGAGATGGCAATTAAAAGTGCAGAGAAGCATTTTTCCAATCTAGCTGAATAAGATTGCACTAAAAGGGTGTTTTTCTTTCGTAATGAGGCTTAAAAATGGTAATTTACCTTTTTTTTTTTCATTTTTTACAAAGAGCCTTCTTCCGTCACTCTTCTGGATTTCCCACTAGTAAGTGAGAATCTAGTGGGAATGCATTAATTACATTTCCTAATAAGATTGTGTAGCTATTGGTCCTAAACTCTAGGGAAACAGTAAGTCCCTAATTACAGCTTATCAGTTGCAATTAAGCCTTTCAACTACTCCCCAGATGCACTTGAGAAGAGGAGAATGAAATGCTAATAAATTTTAGAAAAGATTGAAAGCTCTGTCTGGGGCTGTCAAGGGGCCCCCTATCGACTTGTGGGAACTAATCCCACAGTACATTTGGGAAGTCTTTACTGTAGAATAGTCTTATTTTCCTGAGACAGCCTCAGGACCTGGGTTTTTTGTGCAGTGGGTCTTGTGGAGGTGGGTTGGTCTTAGGCACGATGGCTCTGACTTGCCCCTGCAGACTCTGGGTTCTACTGTAGAGCCTTGAACACATTTTCAAGTGTCCCAGTTTCAAAAACCTGGAGTTAAGCACTCAGAGTGAGGCTGAGAGTGGATGGAAGAGAGTCTATAAACCGGAGAAACAGAACAAAGATAAGATGTGATGTTTAGCGTGAAGGACAAGGAAGGAGTGCAGGAGGCTGAAGGGCTAAGCCAGCAAAGCTCTTCAGGGGCACACAGTGAGCCTGGGATGAAGCTCAGGGTTTCTCAGCTTTAGCCTTTCAGGGGTGATTACTGAGCCTTGCTTATAAGGTTTGTAGATGGAAAGAGTCTTTTGTTAACTTCTGCTGACTGAGTCCCTACAGTTGTAGTATCCTTGAACTAGAATATCATTCTTGGTTTTGTATCTGAAAAGATTCTAAGCACCTAGCTCCTGGACACCTGAAGTTTAGATAGCATTCTGCTTATCTACAGCTATAGGAACAAACCACACACACAACCTAGATGCTGAAGACAGTTATGATATTTTCTTTTTTCCTTACAAATCTATAATGTGGGCAGGCCCTGCGGGAACAGCTACTTTCTTCTTCACAGGGTTAGCTGGGGCTGTTTGACTGGGAGCTGGAGGACCTAACTTCAAAATTTCTCACTCGCATGGCTGGAGAGCTGACAGTGGCTGTGACCAAGAAGCTCAACCAGGCCTACGAGCCCAATACTTTGGTCCTTCCCTTGGGTTGCTTGGGCTTCCTCAAAGTATGGTGGCTGAATTCCAAGGGAACCAGGCAAAAGTTGCATGGCCTTTTCTGGCCTAGCCTTGGAAGCCACTCAGTGTCACTTCCACTGCATTCTATTTTGAAAACAGTCACAAGTTTGGCCAAATTGAAGGAGGAAGGGATGTAGATTCCCCTATTGATAGGGGAGTGGCCAAGTTCCTAGAAATACCTAGTATGGCCATCTTTGGAAAATGTAAAAAGGACCCCCTTCCACTGAGAGGGGTCCTGTTCGTGAAGCACCTGATGTTTTGTGTTCTTTCTATCCAAGTCCCACCAGCCTTCAGGCTCTTGATTCCTTCACGGAGCCCTCTGAATATATTGCAGCCCTCACCAAAGCTTTTCTTATGTGCCAGCTGCCTAATGGAAATGTAAAAATTGGATTACTTTTAAAAAATTAATTTTTAATTAGCTTGTAGACTAAGATTTCTCATCTGTAAAATTAAGCAACATGGAATAACTTCAGTTTCCTTGAGCACTAAGATTCTCTCTCTCCCTATCTTAGTATTAAGAAGATTATGTACTATAAGGAATATTCTATGCAACAACTGGCTTATCCTCTTCAAAATATTAGGGTCATGACAGACAAAAGAAGGCAGAACTGTTTCATGTAAAAGAGGACTGAAGAGACATGACAACTTAAATGGAAGGAATCCCGGATATAGGAAAAATGCAATAAAGAACACTATTGGCACAATCGGCAAAATTCATAATACTATATAAACAATAGGCATTATGCAAATATGCATAGAATTTAAATGAGTTTGATTTGAATATATTTTAATTCCAGTACCTAGAGTGGCATGATTGACATGACAGCAATTATAAAAATCAACACTTGTTTATATTCCAGTTAAACACCCACCAATCAGCACTGAGGCATAGTCAGGAGAGGCAAATAAGTGGAACTTGTTTAACTAAATATTCTCCTTTTTAGAACTTTTGACAGACTCCAGCAGCAACTCAGCTCAGGGTTTCTCTAACTTCATCCTCCCTTCTCCCCAACCACAGAAGCCTCCTGGCTCTGTGGGTCATGGAGGAATGGAAAGAGTGCTCAGCTCCCACCATAGCTCTGATTGATCATAGTCCCCTTTGCACCATCCTTGCTGACTCCCTTTGGACTCGAGATTTTGTCCACCATTTGACTGTTTCACTGGGATCTGCCCCTTTGCCTGCCTGGTTCTAAAGTTGGACAGGCTCTTCCTCTTAACTGAAAGTTCCTTCCTCCACTCTAGAGTCTGAGTCTATTGGATTCCATGCTAGGGGGTAACCCTTATGAATTCTGGATCCTCATTGCCCTGTATCTGTAAGTATCTGCATCAGGTTCAAATAAGAATCCAGTTTGCCACCCCCACCTACTGCCAAATAGTAATTCTAATCTTTACAATGTTCTCATAAATATGAAATACATTTTAAATAATAAGGGGATCTTATTTATTTCATGACTGAAGTGACCCTCGTCTTTATCTTTCTGCCCTCCACAATCTTCTTGCTCACCACATAGCCCTCAGGCTGAATCACTCATTACACAGCCTCCTAGCCTCTTTCTACCCAGTCCACTTTCTCCCCCTCCCCACCTCCTGCTTTTTAAAAAAAATTTTTTCTTTAAATTTTATGGCTTCACCCTGGGCATATGGAAATTCCCAGGCCAGGGACTGAATCTGAGCCACAACAGTGACCTGCAATAGCTACAGATGTGGTGACTGCCAGATCCATTTTTTTTTTTTTTTTTTGGCCACCCTGATAGCATATGAAGTTCCTGGGCCAAGCTGCAATTGCAAGCTGCACCAGTGCTGAATCCTTTAATCCACTGTGCGGTATGGGGGTCGAACTTGTGTCCTGGCACTGCAAAGACTGGGCAATCCCCCTGCACCACAGCCAGAACTCCCATGCTGGATCCTTTTAACCCACTGTTCCCTGCCAGGGAATCTACACCTCCAAAGTGACCTGGGCAGCTGCAGTTGGATTCTTAACCAACTGCATCACAGCAGGTATTCCATACCACTCTTCAAGATCAATTTGACTTTTTTCCTTCATTTCCCCGCCTTCTCCTATTATCTGGGCTTTGCCCCTACCCATTTCTGATTCTGCTCTGGCATCTGCAAGTACAGGAACTGGGATCAGTAAAAGGAGAGTGAGGGAGAATAAGAAAATAAACTATCAAACACAAGATTCTCTTTTCTGAATGGGAGGAAAAACAGGAACTGAAAATGTTTATATGTTATTATTATTTTTTAACTCCCATCAAAATAGATAATCATAAAATACCACGTAAAAGGAATGAATGAATGGTCCTATAACAATCAAGGCTCAAAAAAGTTTGTATTTCTTTTTTTCCTCCATCAAGCCAAATCTGTTTCTGAGCTCACTTTTTCAAGATCAACAAGTTGCCCAGTACCAATACATTTCGGTGGCATCCTCCACTCACAGCCTACCCTTCCTTGTATTATGCCAGCCTTCTCAAGCTTTCTCCATCCAGGAAAAAATGATAGAGAAGAGCAAGCCATCCCTCATGATCCCTGCTGACATTCTCCCCACCTGGTTGCTGTGAGGCTGAGGGGCAGCCATCCATTGAGGCAGTCCCTCCACGCCAGGTCCATGCAGGACCCCTCATCACTGCTGCTTCAGAGACCATATCACATATTGACCAGCCTCCATGGCCATTCTTGTGGCCTCGGCCATGCTCAGGCTTGTTTCTCAAGTACTGGAAGTAAAAGGGCCACATTTTCTGTGCCACTTACAGAACCTATAAGCCATGTGTGGCATGTGAGAGAATGGAGGTCAGTCCACTCATGCAAATGAGGGGCATCCGTGTCAACCAGTGGGGAGCGATGACAGCCATGCTGAACAGAAGGAATACTCCATCAACACTGGCATCCAATGCCATCAGATTTGATTTTTTATGAGGAACTGAAATTCAAGATTTTCCCATAAAATCTCCTATTTTTGAAGTTGATACTAACTATCTTCAAAAATTATAAACACATGTGACTGTGGGTCCAGTCTAACATGTACGTGTGCTTGTGAGCCCCACCCCCTCATAGGCAGTTTGCAAACTCTGAGTCCCAGATCCAGGCTTCCCATTTTGGAAAGCCCTTCCTATTTCTGCTTAAAGCCATGCTTGCCATAACTTTCCCATCTTGGCAAATCCAGGATGGTTGTTTCAACAGGCCTAGACTAGATCTGGACTGTTGACTTAAAAAAATGCACAACCTGAAAGTTGAGAGTTGTTAATTTTTATTCGGGGCAAAATTTGGACTTGGGCCTGGGAGTCAGCATCTCAGGTAGCCCTGAGAAACCACCCTGAGGAGGTGAGGGAGGAGCTAGGATACATAGGAGTTTTTGCAACAAAGAGCAGGTAGCAGGAACAAAAGAGGTCAGGCTCACTGAAATCATCCCTTTAACGTGCACCTCCACAATCGGGGCCAGTATCCTGAGTTTTCATAGCCTGCAGGATGACAGACTCTCACCTTTGGAGGTGGTTGCATTTTCAGATGACTATGACATCCTTTGTTTTGTCCACTTAACTACAGCCTGGGTAGCTGTGGTATTTCAGATAGCTTTGCAATACCGCCCCAAAGAGGAAAGGGGGATATCAGGATATAATAAAGGTGAGGGGGAGGTGAATGGGGATGGGTTAATGTTCTCTTTTGCCGTTTACAGTTTTCCAAAAATGGTTTTGCTGAAGCAGTGGTTTCTACAAATTATTTTACACAGTTATTGTGCCAATCTACATCTCAATGGCAGTGGGTAAGATTCTTGTTGCTACACATAAATTATTAGGCCATACATAACATTGCCTAACTGAAATTTTCCTTTTTTCCAATGAATCCAGCTAACATAAAATGCAAGAAAGACACCAGCAAATTTTCAACAAGCCTCTTATACGTGGCCTTACAGGGCAGAAAACCCAATGTTGTCATTATTTTGATCTAAAATGATCCCACCATCCTAAAGATAATCAAGGCGTTGAGTATAGAGTCCCTCTTAGATAAAGATACAATGAAAAATTTTATTATCATGATGGGCTATATTATATATATATAAAATATATGATGAAGTCCTTCTTTATATTTTCATCCTGGTGTCATTCATAAACTTTGAGTACAAATTGTGAAAATCCAATGTTACCTTGTGAACAACTCTGTTAATGATATAGGAAATTTTTGTTTTATTTTATTAGTTTTAATTGACAACTTAGTTGTAATGCTATAAGCTACACAAAATGCAAAGTGAGTCTCTTCTAATTTCAAAAGATTTCATTTTTGCACATTTGCATGTAAAGTGAGGAGTGCAAGATCTTCAAAATGTTTAAAATCTACATTTCTGATCTTCTTCCAGGTATGCAATCCAATGACTGAAAACTTAATCCTCCTTAATCAGAAAACAAAGTTAATTCCTGACACCGTAGCAACAATTTGTCTTGCCAGGTTGTGATATTTGTAGAGAACTAAAATAGCACGACAATACCAGTCCTCTGACTTGTGGGATTTCTAAGAAAAAGATTAAGACTGCATTCTGCAGTCATGCCAATTAGCAACATAGACCTCCTCTATAGGCTTGGGTACTGGAACAAAACAGTAGCAGTTCTCAGTAAAACTAAGCTATTGAGAATAAAATGTCAAAATCAAAACAGTAAATAGGAGCCACCAATTCTTTTTTTTTTTTTTTTTTTGCTTTTTAGGGCTGTACTTGTGACATACGAAAGTTCCCAGGCTAGGGGTTGAATCAGAACTACAGCTTCTGGCCTATGCCACAGCCATAGCAATGCAAGATTTGAGCCATGTCTATAACCTACACCATAGCAAGGTCTGAGCTGTGTCTATGACCTACACCACAGCTCACAGCAACTCTGGACACTTAACCCACTGAGCAAGGCCAGTGATCAAACCTTCATCCTCATGGATACTAGTCAGGTTCTTTATTGCTGAGCCATGATGGGAACTCATAGGAACTGTCAATCTTTGTTTCCCTAAATTACTGAAGCTTAGAGCTCCCTGGTGCCTCATCACAAGTATGTTCCTAGGTGTAGGGAGGGCCAGAGGAAGTCCAAAAAGTTGATTGTTTTTAGATTCATTTTGAAATTGAGGTATTAAAAAGGTCTTTGTCGTCTTGATAAAAATATCCTTTCTTCTATTTTCTAGGATCACATGAATGAAACTACATCAAGAAGGCATGTATTTGGGTATGAGTCACAGCAAATGTTTCACATTCATGGATTATACAATGTGCCAGGAAAAAGAACATATGAGCTATACTCTTAAAAGTTTATGTCCATGGGGACCCATGACTTCAGATTACTTGCTATATGCTCTAGAAAGATCCAAATGCACTTTACTAATTAGTCATACATATGTAATCACTAAGGGCTAATACAGTTACTTGAGAAGCCCAGAAAAGATAGATTTAACTATATATTTCTACTCAGTCAATGAACAAGAAAAAAAATCTTCATTTACAACGGCATTTGCCTAGGAGCTAAATGTTGTATTACCACAACTGGATCTAATCAGCAGAAACTGTTGAAAGACCATTATTGGGCCAATAGGTTTTTGACAAAAGTGCAAAAACAGTTCAGTGGAGGAAGGCTAGTCTTTTCAACAAATGGTGATAGAGGAATTGGATATTTATAGATAAGTAAATGAACCTCGACATTAACCTCACACAAAAGTTAACTGAAAATGGATCATAGATTTAAATGTCAAATGTAAAATTAAAAATTTTAGAGGAAAACGTAGTAAAATAACTCTGGGATAGTGGTCTTGGTGATGAGTTCTAGACATGACAGTAGAAGCATGACCCATAAAAGAAAAAAATCCACAAACTGACGTTAAAAATTAAAAATTTTGCTCTGTGAAGACTCTGTTAAGAAGATGAAAAAAAAAGCTATAGACTGGAAGAAAATATTTGCAAGTCACATACCTGATTAAGGATTTTTATTTAAAATATATAAAGGATTCCCTAAGCTTAACAATAAAAAAACAATTCAAGTGAAAATGGGCAAAGAACATAGACATTTCACCAAGGAGAATATTCAGATGGCAAATTAAGCACATGAAAAAATGTTCAACATCCTTTACCATTAGGGAAATGCAAATTAAGACAATGATGGGATATTACTGCAAATCTGTTAGAATAGCTAAAATAAAAATCACAACCTAATACCTATTCATGATAAAAAAAAAAACCTTAATAAACTAGAAATAGCGGAAAAAAATTCAACTCGGTAAGGATTACCTACAAAAACCCTACAGCTAGTGTCCTACATAATGGTAAGAAACTTGGAGCTTTCCCATCAAGATCAGATACAGGCAAGGATGTCCATTCTCATCATTTTTTATTTTCAGTATCATACTAGAATTCCTTGATAATGCATTAAAGCAAGAAAAGGAAACAAAAGGCATACAGATTGAAAAGGAATACACAAAGCTGTCTTTGTTTACAGATGCCATGATCACCTATATATAAAATCCAAAAGTATCAACAACAAAACAAAACAAAACAAATCTCCTAGAATAAGCAACTGATTATAGGAAGGTGGCAAGATACAGGATTAATATAGAATAGCCACTTGGTTTTCTATATAACAACAATGAACAAGTAGAATTTTACATTAAAAACATGATATTTACAATAGCACCCCCCAAGTAGAAATGCTTGGGTAAAAACCAAACAAAATATGTACAAAGTCTATATGAGAAAAAAACTGTAAAATTATGATGAATAAAGTCAAAGATGAACTAAATAAATAGGGATATATTTTATGTTCATGGAAGATTCAGTATTGCCAAGGTGTCAGTTCTTCCCAACTAGATTCATGTAAATGATGCAAACCCAGTCAAAATCCCAGCAAGTTATTTTGTGGATACTTCAAGACTTCCTATAAAGTATTGTAATAAAGACGGGTGGAGTTCCCGTCACAGTGCAGCAGAAACGAATCCAACTAGGAAACATAAGGTGGCAGATACAACCCCTGGCCTTGCTAAGTGGGTTAAGGATCCGGTGTTGCCATGTGCTGTGGTGTAGGTTGCAGACATGGCTCGGATCCTGCATTGCTGTGGCTCTAGTGTAGGCCGGCAGCTGTAGCTCAGATTAGACCCCTAGCCTGGGAAACTCCATATGCTGCGGGTGTGGCCGCAAAAAGACAAAAAGACAGTATGGTATTAGGGAAGGAATAGACAATGAGATCAATGGAATGGAATGGAAAGCCCAGAAATAGACTCCCACAAGTATAATCAACTGATCTTTGAGAAAGGAGCAAAGCCAATACAATGGATCAAAGATAGTGTCTTCAACAAGTATGCTAAAATAACTGACATCCACATGCAGCAAATGAATCTAGACACAGACCTCATATCCTTCACAAAAGTTAACTCAAAATGCATCAGACAAATGTAAAATGCAAATCTGTAAAACTCCTAAAAGAGGGAGTTCCCATCGTGGCTCAGAGGAAATGAATCTGAATAGCATCCATGAGGACACAAGTTCCATCCCTGGCCTTGCTTAGTGGGTTAAAGGACCTGGCATTGCCATGAGCTGTGGTGTATGTTGCAGATGTGGCTTGGCTCTGCTATGGCTGTGGCGTAGGCCAGCAGCTATAGCTCCTGATTCAACCCCTAGCCTGGGACCCTCCCTACGCTGTGGGTGTGGCCCTAAAAAGACAAAAAGTAAAAAAAAAATAAGAAATAAAACTCCTAAAAGATAACATAAAAGAAAACCTAGATGACCTTGGATATGGCAATGACTTTTTAGATGCAACACCAAAGCCACAATACATGAAGGAGATAATTGAAAAGCAAAACTTCATTAAAATTAAAGACTTCTTCACTGTGAAAGACAGCATCAAGAGATTTAAAAGACACACCACAGATTGGGAGAAAATTGTGAAAAACACATCTGATAAAGGATGGTTATCCAAAATATACAAGGAACTCTTAAAACTCAACAATAAAAAATTAAATTACTGTATGTTACATATAAAAACTGTTAAGGGGGTAAATCCTAAGTGTTCTTACCACAAGGAAAATTTTTTTCTATTTTTAAAATTTTGTATCTATGTGAGATGATGGATTGTCTTAAATTTATTGTCGATATTCATTTCATGATGCATATAAGTCAAATCATTACGCTGACTACCTTAAACTTATACAGTGCTGTATGTCAATTATATTTCAATAAAACTGGAAGATAAATGACTTAAAAAATAAAATAATGGCAATATCAAATGCTAGAAAGGATATGGAGAAACTGGATCTCTCATACATTGCTGGTGGGAATGTAAGATGGTAAAGCTAGTCTGAAAGGTGTCTTGAAAATTTCCTTAAAAACTAAACATATAACTATAATACAAGTCAGTAATTTCAGTCCTGGGCATTTATCCCATAAAAATGAAAACTGGCATCTACACAAAAACTTGTATACAAGTGTTCACAGCAGCTTTAAATGTAATAACTTAACATGGTAATGACCAAAATGCCCTTCAATAGGTGACTAGCTTAAACAAAGTGTGGTACATCCATACCATGAATGAATTATTATACAGGAAACTACTTGGACAGATCTTAAGGCAAAAAAGCCCATCTCAACAGTTCACATACGGAGTGATTCCATTTATATAACATTGTCATAGCGGCAAAATTAGATAGAAACAGATTAGTGATGGCCAGGAGTTAAGGATGGTGAAGGGGAAGGAAGTGGGTGTGTCTATAGTAGGATAGAGTAGGGGAAGTTCTGTGGAGGTGGAATAGTTATGATCTTCATTGTGGTCACGGTTATACGAATCTACACTTTTAGTAAAATGTCATAGATATATTCACACACATTGTACTAATGTCAATTTCCTGGCTTCAATACTGTACTATAGTCAATTAAGGTGTTTGGGGAAAACTATGTGAAGGGTGTATGGAACCTATCAATACTATATTGTAACTTCCTATAATTACTTAAAAATAAAAAGTTTTTTTTAAAAAAAGACTAGCCTATTGAAGCAACTCACCAAATAATAAGGTGACAACTAAGAAACTTTAAGACATCCTGATATGCTAGCTCCTTGCTAGCATAGTTGAAACTCTTTCCTGACTAATGGATGATAACATCAGTTTGAATACATCCAATGCAAATATATAAATTCACTTGTCCTTACCTAGAATGCAAACTTTTAATTGTTAATTAGTATAACCCACCCAAACTCATCTTTCTAGCAATAACATCCCCCCTCCCCAAGTAACTTTTCCTCTCCAGGTAATTATGCAGTGAAATAAATGCCATTTGTTTACTGGTCTAGGTCCCCATTCTCTGGCAAGCTGATGCGTTCAGGGCTCACTTTGTTGGCCACTTTTGTGGCCATCACATTTCCTTTGTCACCACAAAAGATGTGACATGTCTGATGGAACTCATGCCCTATGTAAACAAATGGGGACTTACTGTTCCAGGGGATAGGCTAGGTACAGGGATGAAGAAGAATGTTTTATGGGTGACAGAAAGTACAACTAAGAACCCAAGGACAGGGTTTAGTTGGGGGGAAAGCCAGACTATCTAAAGGTCACCTTGGCAGCAAAAATGCGAAGACAAGAGAACTGGACAGAAAAGTAGAAATCAAAGAAAGATGTAACATAGGAAAGAGTGAAGAGCCATCAGAGAAGAACATAGGCTTAGGACGGTTGATGGAGATGGAGCCTGGAGGAACTTCCCCAAGGCAAAGGATGGAGAGGAAACTAATTGTGGATCATCCTCCTGAGGGATGTGGCCCTCTGTTGAGAATTCTCCTATGGGGCACTGTTCTGCTAATGAGAGTATGCAGGTGAGCATCTCGCAGGTGAGCATCTCCCAGGTGAGTTGGAAGGAAAGGGAGAATCATGCCTGTTCTAGATAAAGGGAGTGGAATGAGTCATTCATTCATTCTAAAAACATTCAGCATATGCCATATGCAAAAGTAGTATCAGACAGAAAAATGAAACATCCTTTTTGTTGGAGAATGGATGAGAATTCAGTATTTATACATGCCACACATTATGTTAGGAGCTTTACATATCTTAGTTCATTTAATCTCTACCACAACTTTGTGAAGCAGCTTCAATGCCTACCTCATAGGCCAGGAGACCTGAGCTCAGCAAGATTATGCATCTTGCCCAAGGTAACACAACTACAAAGGGCCAGTTTAGAATGAAACTCAGGTGCTTTTTGTATCTAACCCAGCCTACTTCCACTCTACGTTTTCAGGGTCCTTCCCAGGAATAACTGCAGGAGGCATCATTCCCATTGAATTCTGTAAATGGTGCTCCTGGAGCATAACTGGGGAGGGAGATCAAAATGGCTTTGATTAGAACACAGTCTTTCAAGAAGTTTATAGGCTGATTGTGGAATGAAGACCAGTGTGGGCACATTTCTAAAAACAACGTAAAATAACAAGGAAAACAGTACTTGGAGGTATTAATTCCACCAGGATTTAGCATGTGGTATCTCAGAAAGTATAGACGTGGCATCAGCTGAGCTGAGAAGAATCGGTAGGACTACAATGATAATTGTTGCATGGGAGAGGTATTTTCCCGGAAAGACAGTGGTATGTTTTATAAGACATTTCCAAGGACTTGAGACTAGAATAATTTAGCTGGAAAAGATGAGACTTTTATCATGGAGAAGTGAGTTGAGTGGAAGGGGTAGAAATGGAAGATTTGAAGACCAAGTACACACCTTTATTGATATCTCGCCAATTCTGTATCCTGCCTCATTTTCTCCATCAGCACAAAGAGAAATCTAGAACTGGACAGTAGAGTTACACTGGTATGTAAAATCATATCTACTCTTCCAGTAATTTAAGACCTCGAAAATGAGGAAGGAACTCTGAAGGAGTGGGCAGCAGAGCTGGGTCTCTGAACATGATGCTCTCTTTCCTCCTTCCTGCTAGACCTCCACATACTTCCCCATCTTTGAAATGTCAGACCTTTCCTTTCCAGTGACTTGTTAGTGTCTCTTCAGGGAGTATAAAGAAGTTTGTGTCATAGCTCCAAAAGTCCAGCTTTGTGAGAATGAGGGCTTTCTTGGCTCATAGATATGACATCTCTCAGGTTCTTCTTGGCCTCCTCTCAGACGTTCCTACCCTAAACCTGTGGGATGCATTGAGGAGAGGTGCATGGTTTGGATTTGGGTGCAGCCATTTACACACATACCACACAGAGATTGTGAAGGAAATGAGAGTGATATTAACACTGCTAGACCTACAGATTTGGAAAAATGAAGGAATGTATTCCAGAGAGCTGATTGCTGTTTCAGAACTGGTTTAAACTGTGTCCAGAAATGTGTTCCATCGATCTTATTGCTCTTTAGGAAGAGAATGAGACTGTCCCAAAGTACTGAACTCTGCTCCCACTCTTCCTACAGGGATGATGACGAGTGGCTTCCACCCCAGCTACTCCTACCCACTATGACATGTTGCCCCACCCTGCTGGAGATGACAGGTCCAGCTATATGTGGGGCATTCAATCATCAAGGAGATACATTTTCTGAAAGCTCTGACATTCAGTTGGACATCTCGGTTGGAGAAAAAGAAATCTCTGTTGGGATGAGAAGGGTGAGCTCAAAAGGCATAATCATGGGCTGGGGTATCTTATGCGTGAAGAGTAGAAAGAAAAGGAAGACACAGGGAGAGCTATGGAAGGAGAAGAAGGGAGAAGAAGAAATTAAAAGGGGAATTAAAACAAAAAAAGCTTCAAAGAAAAGAGGAAGGAAGAGAAGGTGGAATGTGAATGGAGATTTTGGTGTACTTTTCTTAGATTGGTTTCAGTCCTGAACTTTACTTTTGGTGCAATAGAACAGATAACATCCCTGAGAACCCAATTTTTTTTTTCCTTTCAGTAGTTCTATCCTATTGTCCATGATGCTGTTTCTGCTCCTATTTCAGGATCAACCCAGCAGTAATATGTAGATTTTGTTAAAAAGGAGGATGGCTAAAGACCAATAAAAAAATCAGACAGCCAACTTTTTTGTACCTTCTGACTGTTCTATTAGTCTTTTCCCTTGTCTTCCTGAATATCAGGGTGAGAAATGATCTCTCAGTGAGTTCGCCAACAGACATAAACTTGAGTACTCCCAGCACTATACCTGTGACCAGACAAATGCAGGCGAGAAAAGGGAAAGGTAGCTAAAGTGTGAAAAATTGCGAAAACAAAAATATTCCTGTATTCCAGTGGGATTCCTTTACGACATTCATTTAATCGATATGATCTGGCTTATTGAAATTAAGCAAAATATTGCAACTGATTCTGGAATATGAGTAGGCCTGGGAGCCTGGGTTTCTTCTTGGCTCTGTCTTGCCTGGTCAAAATTTTCCCTGTTCCTTCCTGGGTCAAGACTGTATTGGAAACTAGAGACTTCACTTCCATAACACATGTTTGTATTAACACCTTAGGAGACCTACAATGGAAGAAGTTGGACAGGACCCATTGGATGATGTGTAAGGAATAAGAATGAGGAACTAGGCCGGGAAGTGTCAACTACAATCCCATAAGGAAGAAAACCTTGACTACACAGGACTTTATCTCCTCAAGCCCAGAAGTCTTCCTAGGGAGAAAAGAGTTTGTTTTCAGTTCTTTTGGACTTTATCATACCATAAGTGGGGTTTTTCAGAGACAACTAATATCCCCCAAAGCAAATCAGTCTTATTTGGGGAAAAGATCCACCCCTGTCCCTTTTTCCCAGCCAGCCTATGCACCTACCTGACTAGGGTGAAATGTATTCAACATAACAAACTCCTTAGGAGACTTCAACAAAAGGAGACTGAAGAAAGTCCTCTCGCTTGCAGATATTTAAGTGCTTTATAGGTGTGGCTTGGAATCTACATACTCCATATAAAATTTTTAAAAACAAATAATTTTGGAGTATAACTACTCATATGGAAAAGATATTTTTTGTCTGATAAAAGATTTGTGTTTTAATGGATTCTATTTACCATATTTAAAATTGAAATGTGATTTGACTCCACAAATTTACTTAATGCAAAACACTGTAAAAATCAATTTATCATGGAAAATGATAATGCAGAGGTGGTTAGGCATAGTAACAACAGAAGATGGAGGAATAAATGAGATGACAGCTCATATGTTTCTCTGTCCTGAGTGTGGTAATGAAGATGATTTTCCTGCAGGCAGGAGATGATGGAAATACCGAAATTAGAAGTCACAAAACAAAACCTTGACTACTTGAACTCAGACCTTGAAAAGGACCTGCAGAGACTGGATGAGGCAAATCAGGTCCTTATCAAAAAAATTCAAGAGAGAGAAGAAACTATTCAAAGGTCAGGTTTTGCAGTTGGTGGGGGAAGGGCTTCTCATCTGAACTTCCTTTGGGGTGGAGAGAGGTTGGAAGGAAGGTTTACTTCTTTGTCCATGAATCTGGGCATTATTCAAATCCTGAAACATAAACAGTGGTGCCCTTAAAAGGTTTATGTACAGATTTTTGCACTTAATTACATGTTGCATTGACATCATATTATGCACAGATTTTTGCACGAAAGTACACATTCGGTTGACATTTTATTGCCACTGCATCAGGTAGTCACTCTGCCCCTTGAGACCTTGGCAGTGGCTTCCCACCTGGGGCCCTGGCAGCTTCCTTAAGTCTGAACCACACCTGGGTTCTATTTTTCAGTCTGGAAAGAGAGATTAACCTGTCAGCAGGACAAGCCAGAGAGAGTGAGGAGCTGAACAACATCACATCTGAGACAGAGGAAGCCCTGAGGGATCTGGAACTGGAGACGGCAAAGCTGGTAAGGAGACGCCTAGAACAGGACAGTCTGATGCATTTTGCTCTCAGCCTGCTGCTCTCTTGCCCAGGGGACCATCATTGCAGTTCATTGCTGTGTCTGTGGAAATCACAGCTGTTTAAGGGAGTGCTTTGGGAATAATACGCACTTGGAACAGGGCGGGGTGTGTGTGTGTGTGTGTGTGTGTGTGTGAAGCCTGGGCTCAGTCCTCAGACCCCCTCTGTGGGGCCCCGTGCACTTTTCCCAATTGGTACCCCCATCCCCCAGATGGGATTGCAGTGGCCTGGTGAGTGGGAGGGTATGGGAGCAAAGTGGAGTTTATTTCCTTTACCTCATTCTTTTCCCCAGGAAAGGAATAAGGAGATCCTACGAAAGAATGTGATGGAGGTTCAGAAGAAGGTAAGATGAGCCCTAGATCTTCAGGGAGAGGTCCCAGGATAAGCCCACCCTTGAAAGGAGGCTCATTTCTTAGGAATCCCAACAGAGTCAGCATCTTCCTGGATTCCCAGGTCAGACCGACAGGAGGAGGAACAACGGGCAAAGTGGGTGTGCTCCCTCTGGACTCTGCTGTCTGAATCTCTTAGAACAGGCTCTGATTAATTGATATCATCATTTGTCCTCTGGGAATTACAGATCTGGGCTGGGAAAGCTGAGGACTGTGAAGGGAGAGATTTGTCCCTCCCTCCCCCAACTACTCTGCCCCGGTTTATTGTTCTTTCTTCTCACCTCACCTTCCTCGCCTCCTTGTGCCACACAAGTTTTCATGGCCTATGGGGACAAAAAGGTCTCTCCGGCTGGCCTGGTGTCAGGCAGCTTCCATAGAAAGGAGATGCTTTCCTGTCAAGCGTCTATCTGGAATCTGAATTAATTAACCACCACTCTGCCGTCCTCAGACCTTCAAGGCTGACTCTATCCAAGCTTTCACATCTGCATGCCTTACTGAGTGTTTTTATAATTTGGGGGATGGCATTTCAGATTTCCAGGAGATTTAAGAATGTTGGCCTTGATAAAGAAGCCCTAAAGCAGATGTTGGCAGAGTTGAAGGTGAGTAGGAAAGCAAAGCTACAGATTTTCTGGGAGAGGTGTCAATTGTGAGTTTGGGGTAGAATGGCTCTCAAGGTCTCCCCCAGGCTAGATATGTCTGTGTGCTTATGGAGGGGAGCCAATGTCCTCTGTTCTCTATTCTCTACCCCCTGACCTGGGCGATATTCATAACTTATTAGTCACACCGGTAGCAGAGATGACTGCAATGGTGCCAAAGTGACGAGAATTGTCCCAGAGAACTCATCATCCATTAGTCAATAGAACACATTCTGAATGCTCATCAGGATATGCCCTCATGAAACATGATCTAAATAGCACACAAACACACATAGTCAAGGAGGAAGAGAATACTATCTTCCATAACCACACAGGGATAAGTCAACAATTGTATCTGATTTTCCAATCCATGGCTTATAGACCAAGGAAGTTTTATTTTTTAAAAATTTTAACTTTTTCTTCAGCTAGAAGGTAAATCCAATGAGGGCATGAATTTTTGTCTCTGTTGTTCACTCCTATTTCTCTAGTGCCTAGAATAGCATCTGGCATATAGTAGTAGCTCAATAAATGATTGTTGAATGAATAAATGAATGAATTGCATGCCCAGGAGGGCAGAAATCCTGCTGAGAAGCTCTTGCAGCTTTATGTGGCCACTATGGCAATTTGGCTGAACCCACCATGCCAGAGCCCTCCTGTCCTGTTTTTCTCTGGAAAAGAGGCAGGAGATTTCTTTTTTACTCTGTGCATCAGGGGGCATGTGGGTGCACCCTGTGACATACAAGAGGGAGGAAGGGGCTGGTGCTTTGGTTGTTAGGACTGGAAGAAGGATTATTAGGTTCACAGATTGGGCAGTTAGATGACCAAAGCTTAAACATCAGCTCTGCCACTGTGTAATGTTAAACAAGTTATTCACTTAACCTCTCCTTGCCTTTGTCTCCCCACCTGCAAAATGGGGACAATAATAGTGCCCACTCCAGACTATCATAGCCTGCCTCACAATATAATAGCTATTATTGGCCATATGAACTTTACCTATTTTCTTGCCTCAAAAGAGTGCCATTGCAGTTCCCACTGTGGTGTAGTGGATTAAGAATCAGACTGCAGTGGACAGGGTCACTGTGGAGGTGAGGGTTCGATCCTTGGCCTGCAACAGGGAGTTAAAGGATCTGGCAATGTTGCAGCTGTGGGGTAGGTTGCAGCTGTGGCTTGGATTTAATCCCTGGGCTGGGAACCTCTGTATGCCACTGGTATAGCCATTTTACTAACTTCTGCTGCCACTCACTGTCTTCCACAGGTGAAACTTCAAAAGTCAACAGAGTCCTGTGCAAATCAAGAGAAGGAACTGGTCAAGGTAGAGGCAGTATCTCCCCCCATGGAGGGTCTGTTCAGGATACAACTGGGAGAGAACCCCAAAGACCTTAGAAACAGAACAGGTTGAGGCATGGGAGGGGTAGGTATAAGAACATCTGGCAGATGAATCTCTGATTCATCTGCAGGTGAAGGGAAAGGATGCTTATTAAGTACAGGCCTTGCTATTTCCTCAACACCTTCTGCCTCAAATACTCAAATACTATTGCTGAAACCCAAACCTAAGTGCCCTGAAACATCTCCTGTTGTCTCACCTGAGAGGCACATGAGAACCCGGGCAAATAACTTCCTTAGCTTAAAATTAGACCCTGGCCATGAATGATGAGATCATTGCTTTGTGATGTGGTTTCTTTGTTCTTGAGTAAGAAGTTGCTAGGTAACCAGCCAAACGTCCAATGTGCCAGTTGGCAGCAGCCAAGGCTTTGCTGTGATTTAATCCATGAAATCTGTTAATTCTTCTTCCTTTCTAGATAGAGAGTGACTATCAATCTGTGTATCAGCTCTGTGAGGACCAGGCCCACTACATAAAGGTACACTGCCTCTGGAGGAAAGTCAGAGTACAGTATCGGCAGAATTTCTCCAAGGTCATGGGCTCTTGATTTCTCATTAAGGCTAACATTTGCCACTGGGGAATATGCCATTTATATAACAGCAACAACAAAATGGATCTATGCTAAATATGTACTTTGTGCTAGGCACTGGCGTATATAGAATTTTATTTTTTAAAATGATTTTTATTGGAGTTCCCATTGTGGCACAGCAGAAGTGAATCCGACTAGGAACCATGAGGTTGCCGGTTCCATCCCTGCCATGAGCTGGGTGTAGGTCGCGGACACAGCTTGGATCCTGTGTGGCTGTGGCTGTGGGGTAGGCCAGCAGCTGTAGCTCCAATTTGACCCCTAGCCTGGGAACCTCCATATGCTGCAAATGTGGCCCTAAAAAGAAAAAAAAAATGGTTTTCATTTTTTTCCATTATAGTTGGTTTACATATGTATAGTATTTTAAAACACACATCATATAGTATTTTTCTCAGTCAGTTTGCTTAATAACTCCTTGGGGGTCATTTGTTATGATCAAGAGGACACATGTTAAAGAAGTTTGGTTACTTGCTCTGAAAATGCAGCTAGTAAGTGTGAGATCTAGGATTTGAACACAAGCAGGACCCAAAGAGAGAATTCCTTTTTCTTTTTTACCATATGTATCCATCTAGTGCCTGATATCTCCCAATTTTTCTTAGAACACTGTCCTACTGTGTGTGCACATTCATGAATGTACTATTTGGAATATTCACGGTTAGTCTTAGGAGACTCTTTCATCAATGATACAGTAATGAAATATATGGAAATTCTTGGTTATGATCAAAATTTCTTTTATTTCCATGGGAAGAAATACCAGGAAATTCTGAGGCAGATGGAGAAGGAAAAGGAGGTGCTCCTTCTTGAAAAAGAAGTGTAAGTTTGGGAAAATGAACTAGTTGATGGACTGTGGTGACAAGCCCTGGGTGGTCTTTGAAGGGCAGATTTCTTCTCAAACCAGTTTGTGTCACTAAATGGTTCCCAACAAGTTAGTCCTGTCGACTTCTGTTCCATGTTCTGTACTGGAACATTATCAACATCCAGGCTTATCTCTTGCCTTTCTCAGCACCTGATGTTTAAAAGGTCTCTTTTTGAATGTTCTTTTTTTTCATGGGTCCTAAGTTGAGTGGTATTCTTGAAAATTGACTGTGCTAACCCCTTTCCCAGCACATGGTGAATCCACCACACTGACTGGAGGCCCCAGCAGTACCCAGTTATGTACACTTTGTATCCATAGACTTGTGTGGTTTAGGACCTGACACACTTTCTTTTGTTTTTACTTTTTGTGTTGTGTAGTATGTTGCTAATATACATAGAGTGCAAAAATCTTAAGGGATGTGTTAACACCACTGAGATCGAGATATAGACCATTCTGAGTATCCCAAAAGATTCCCTTATGTCCTTTTCTCAGTCAATATTCCCTGCAAAGGCAACCATGATTCTGAATTTTATCATTTATGTTTTGTTTTGTCTGATTTGGGACTTCACATAAATTCAATATGTCCTCTCACCTCTGGCTTTCACTGAGCTTCATCCACATTGCTGCATGGCCCTGTGGTTCATCCTTTTCATAGCTGTATGGTATTCCACTGTAGGAATACGGTAAAATCTATCACTTTTACCATTGATGAACATTTTGGTTATTTCCAGTTTGGGACTATTCAGCTAATGTGGGTCTAAACATTCTTGTGCATGTCTTTTGGTAGACATAGGCACTCATTTCTCTTATATGCCAAGGAGTGGAATTGCTAGAGTACACATTTGCTTGGCTTTACAAGACAAAAACAAACAATTTTCCAAAGTGCTGTACCAATATCTCCTTCCGTAAGAATCTCTGCTAGTTCTGGTTTTTCTATTTCCTCATTTTCATTTGATATTTACAGTCTTTTTTAATTTTAGCCACTATATTTTAGTGATATCTAAAATTAGTTTTAATAATGCATTTCATTACTGATTATTAAAGTAGTATATCTTTTTAAATGTTTATTGAAAATTCAGATACCCTCTTTTATAATATATCTTTTGCCTATATATTTTGGAGATTGTCAGTCTTTCTCTTATTAATTCCTAGGGGTTCCATACATTTTTTTCATAAGGTCCTTTGTCAGATATAGATATTATAGTTATGGCTGTCTTTTTTTACTCTCTTAATAGAATATTTTGATAAACAACTACATAATTTTAAGGAAATCTAATCCATCAAATTTTTTTCTTTTCTTTTTAGGGCCATACCTTCAGCATATAGAGTTTCCTAGGCTAGGGCTCTAATTGTAGCTACAGTTGCCGGCCTATGCCACAGCCACAGCAACACAGGATCCAAGCCGTGTCTGCGATCTACACCACAGCTCATAGCAATGCCAGATCCTTAACCCACTGAGCAAGGTCAGGTATCAAACCCACAACCTTGGGGTTCCTGGTTGGATTTGTTTCTGTTGCGCCATGACAGGAACTCCCTTCTTTTCTTTTTCTTTTTTTTTTTTGTACATAACTTTCTTTAGGTCATGAAAGTATTGTCTTATACTTGCCCTTAGAACTTTTTGTTCATTTTACCTTTTATATTTAAGTTTATATTCATCTGGAATTTTTTTTCCTCCTGTGGTGTGAGTTAGAGATCAAGATTACTTTTTTTCTATGTTGATAGCCAATTGCTCAGCACTGTTTACTTAAAAGTCCATGCATTTTCAGTGGTGCCTTGTTTTATAAGTAACCACATATGTGTGAGTCTGTTTCTGGATACTTTTGTGTATGCCATCAGTCTATGCTTCTATGCTTGTGTTGGTACTACGCTTTTAATTCCTGTAGCTTTATAATTAGCCTTGATTTATTGTACCTTAAATTCTACAACTTTTTGTTGCTCTTTAAGTCAATCTTGGCTATTCTTGGCCTTTTGAATTTCCAAATATATTTTAAAATTAGTTTTCCAATTTCTACCAAAAAAAAAAAGCCTTGCTTAGATTTTTATTGGAATAACATAGAATCTATAGATAAATTTTCAGGCTAATGAGTATCTAAGGACATTTTGTTCTCTAAGCCACAAATATTATTATCCCCCTGTGTATTTAGATCTTCTTTACTTTCTCATAAATATATTTTGTAGTTTTCTATAGAATGCTTGTGCATTTTTCATCATCATTCATCAGAGTTATTCCTAGGTATTTGATATGCATGTTTTTTTGGCTGTGCCTATGGCATGTAGAATTTCCCAGGCCAAGGATTGAACCCTTGGCACAGCAGTGACCCAAGATGCTTCAGTGGCATTATCAGGTCCTTAACCTCCTGCGCCACAACTCTTGATATTTTTGATGCTCTTATAAATAATGTACTTGTTAATTTCATTTTCTATAGATAGAATAGATTACTGATTACTGATAGTATATAGAAATACAATTGGTTTATAGATTCAGTTGGCCCTTGAACAACATGGGGGTTAGGGCTGTAAATCCCCTGAACAGTTGAAAGTGCATGTACTATTTTCTCTTCCTCAAAAACAAAGGAACTGATAAATGTCTCATCAAAGGGCAGGAAGCTGAAACAGCTTGGATGGACTCAGGACTCAAACCCTATTTCTTTTGATTCCACATATTGTGAACACAAACTTTTCTCCACATGTAAACATCTGTACAATGAAAATATTGTATATGTTGAAAAAAATCTACCTACAGTTCAAGCCTATGTTGTTCAAGGGTCAACTATGTTAAACTTGTATCATTGACCTTGCTAAATTCACTTATAATGATTTGTTTATAGATTCTTTAGATTTCCATCTATATATAAAAAGTTGTATTTATACCTTTTTAATCTTTCTACTTTTATTTTTCTTGCCTTATTGTACTAGCAAACACTTTTAGTACAATACTGACTAGAGAAGGTGAAAGTGGGCATCCTTGAGTTTCACTCAACTTAGTAGGGAAGTATTTTATATTTCATTAAATAGGGTGAGTTTCTTGTAAATAGATTAAAAAACTTCCCTTTTGAGTTTGTTGAGTTTTTTTTTATTACTATGAACATATTAAAGTTATATATTGAAAGCATCACTTCTTTTCCCCCTTGCAAATGTACCAGTGGCACTTCATGTTTAACAGGTCTCAAATTCCAACATATACTCCCCAGCACTGCATGACTAGTCCAATCTTTGCTCAACTCTTGAGGAATCTTCTACTTTCTGGGCTTTTTTGGAATCTTGAGCTACCCATGTAGAGCTTAGGAGCCAGCTATCACCTTGATAGGGAAGTTCATGCAAATATTTGACCTCATTTCTCTGTGGTTCCTTTCTTCCTTGGATTTTTCACCTTATGGTCTTAAACTCCAGCCTCTGTCTTTTCAGTCAATTGATCCTATGCTTGTTCCTTGGACTCTATTCCATGTACCACAAATTGACAAGTGCCCTTGGGGAAAAATCTTGGATGAGTGAGGAGGTTAGGTCACTTTAGTATGTTTTGTATCCCCTCATCTTCTGACTACATTCTTCAATGTATTCAAATGGCTGTTTTATGTATTTGGCCCAGTTTTTATAGTTGCTTATAGAGTTGGTCTAATCTTATATAAGCTATTCCATCATGGCCAAAACCTGGAGTCTGTAACACTGCTCTACTTGCTTCTCTATTTGATGATCACAAAAACATTCCCAAGCAAAGGCTAGTAAGTTTTCACTGGATCTGACTCTGACAGAAAACAGCTCTAAATTCCGAACAACAAAGCAAAACAAATGAATGAACAATCAGAAGGCACCAGAGAGTGAATAAAACCAGGCAGATTCCAGAGGTGGGTAGACACTTGGAAGAAGGGAAAGGCAAAGCGTGATTTCCCCATTTTATCACGTCTAGCCTGAGGGCAAGCTAAACTGAATGTTTGAAATTCAACTAAAATACTTGGAGAAAACTTACAGTCTTTCTGGGATGAAAACAGAAGGCAGACTTCAGGATAGTCAAACTGCTGTTGGATAAAAAAACAACAACAAAAAACAGAGTGCCAGAGATGGAGAGGCTCAAATTTTGTCTAAACTCCACCCAAATCACAATCTGACCTTGAAAATCATGAGTTCCCAGGTCAGTCTGGAACAGCCCAGCTGAGGATATCATACCTGAGCTGAGGTTTGAACTGCCACCAGGAGAGAGGCTTTTCATAGTGGGAATTTTAACATCAGGGTTGCATTCCAGTTATTCTTCATTGATCATCTTTTCTCTGGAGAATGGATTACATTTTCCTGCTTCTTTGTATGTTAGCAAATTATGAATTTTGAATATTGAGCATTGTGAATATTTTCAAGAATCTAGGAAATGAAACATAGATGCTGCATGACATAGAAAGGCACTTTTCCTCAGCCCCACAGATTATGTTACTTAATTCTTGGCTCTGATCTTTTTCACCCAGAATCAAAGCCCAGAACAACTCCTCCCAAACTGTGAAACCTGGGTCAATTCTGGTGGAGACCATCCAGAGCAACATGGTAAGTCTTCCTGGTCCCACATTGGAGTTTTCCTCTATCCCTTCCTCCTCTGGCTTCTTTCTTCTTGCCCCTCCCCCCTTCCCTTCTTTTCAATAACCCTAGAGTTAGGAGATAAGGAGAGACTCAGAATCTTGCTTCACATCCTGGCAGCTAGGAAGTGGCAGAGCCACTGACTTCTGAGTCTAAGCTCCTAGCTGCCCTGCTATACTGCCTCTCTTTGAGCATACGGACAGGGATATCCTGTGACTTTTTTTATTGCTTCCCACAGGAGAAGACCATCATTAAAAAACAGAAGAGAATCTTTTGGTACAGGTAGGTGGTAGAATCTTGTTTGTTTTTCCTTCTAGCCTAGGGTATATTCACTCTGTAGAAGTAACTTGATAAGAGCATCCAGAGTAAAGGTAAACACATCCACCAACCAGAAAATATCAGGCAGCCCCAGATTTTCCCCAACCCTTCCTTCCTTCTTTTCTCAAAGTCAGAATAATACAGGACTTGGTGGCTGGAGAAAGTGGCTATTTTTGAGAAGTTCAAGGTGAAGCTTTCAGATTACGATTCACTTTCAATTTCTATTCCTAGAACCCTTACTTGGGCCCATTTCTATTTTTTATATCCAGAACCTGATAATCTGCTTTCCTCTTCGCCAGAAAGAAAGTTTCAGGGTGCATTAATTTTCTTAGTTCTTTTACTGCAGGCTTTAAAATTTCAGAAAAAAATTTGAACTCTCTGTGCCTTTTCTTTTTTAATTTTTGAAATGAGGAGACTAACTCTGAAATGTTCTGTGTGGCACTTCAACAAAAAGCTTCAGTTTATAACATTTCAGAATAGTTAAAGACAAAGTGCTTTTTTTTTTTTTTTTTTTTTTTTTTTTGGCTGCACCTGAGGCATATGGAAGTTCCTGGGCTACGATGGAATCTAAGCCACAACTGCGAGAAACACCACAGTTCTGGCAACTCCAGATCCTTAACCCACTGCACCACCAGGGATCCAACCTGCATCACCCCAGAGACAATGCTGGATCCTTAACCCACTTGCTAGGGTGGGAACTCCGAGACCGAAGTCTTATGCCAGTTTTCAGGGTGGAATTTTCTTGGGTGCACACAAGAAAACACACACATGTAATTATTCTTTGAATTGGTTTCTTTTGGCACCTGATGTTTAAAAACAACTGACCCTGATCATTTTATGTGGATGTTAATGTCGGAGATGGCTCCGACTCATTTCAAATTCCAGAACTGCTCGCTATGGTGAATCTGAAGAAGCCTACTGACCTTGAGACTTACACGTGTGATGGACGGTCGTAGATGTTTTCTGACAACCCCCAGAGACGTCTGCTTATATAGTACCTGGAAGCCTTCACTTTCTCTAACTCTTCTACGTGGACATCTATTCTGTTGGAGGGCTTAAATGTCAGGAGGGCTGCATTCGATTCCTCACCACCACGTCCATCTTTTCTGTCATTGCCTGTCCCCTCCCTTCGCCCTTTGTGTCTCCGATCCCCTCTTCTCCCTCAGGTTGGCCTGACGAAAGCACCTCACCTGTCCTTAATGAGTGTGATGTTCGCCTCCTGCTGTTGGATCTTGGTCTGTCTCTTTCCCCCAGGCTAACGATGCATGTCTCTTTGCAGGCATTTCAGGTGTCTTGTCTTCATGGTCATGATCTTCATGAAGCTGCTGGGTTATGTGCTTTTCTACCTGCAGTACATACACCCAGACCTCCTTGTGGATGCCCTGCCCTTGGTAATGAGCAGAGACACCTTGAAGAGGCTGAGGGACATCTTATTTCCCTTCCTCACTCTAGAGGTGGAAGAAGTTCTACCACATTAGTCTGGAGTGGCCTGGGGGTGTCATGCAGCACCTGAGTGGGTGGGAGGAGGGGCATGGCTGAGGCCCCAAGTGGGGGCTGGACCAGGAAGGAAGTGGGAGCTTTGACTCAGAGCTGCTGCTTGGACCCCAAACCTCTTCATTCCATCCCCTTCCCTCGCTTTCCCTCCAGAGTGTCTCTCTTTCAAATAAAAAATATGTTTGACCAGAGCTCACTGTGTTGGTGGTCTATGAAATTGGTCTATGGGTTCTTTAGGGAAGATAACACATTACCTTTCCTAAAGCTCTTTTATGAAGTTCCCTGGTGGTTCAGAGAGTTAAGGATCTGGCATTGTTGCTGCTGCAGCTCTGGCCACTACTGTGGTGCAGGTTAGATCCCTGGCTGTGGAACTTCCGCATGTGGCAGATGTGGCCAAAAAAAAAAACCACTTCTTTTATTTTATATTATTCTATGTCCTACAGGAGAGAGGTACCCTGAAAAGCCGACCTTTACATGTATACAAATAGTCATTCTCAATTGAGAAGAAAATTACCCTAAAACTCTAGGATTATAATAAATCCAAATCCTAATTCAAATTCCGTCTCTTCCATAACAACTCCTCCGATCCCTCCCACCCTGAGACAGTCCCACTTGCCTTCTTCCATATGCTGCCTGTGCTGTCTCTGGGCTTCCCACGCTGCCCTGCCCACTTCTGCCTGTAATGCCATTACTCTGTGTCTTGACGGCTGAGGGCTGGGCTTCTGACCCTTGATTGTATCATCCCACAGCGCCCCAAGCACGGTGTCTTCACAAGGATTCCTTAAAGAGTTTGTCATTCCCTTCCATGGTATCTGGAGTGTGACAGGTAGAACCATGAGCCTAGAATCTGCACTGTGAGAGCTCTTTCTTGCTGGTACAGCCAAAAGGGGATCGATGGTAGAAGCGAGGGAGGTAGAAAGATGTGGCACAAAACACAGTCGTGTGGCCAGCCAGTGGTGTCTATTGGGTGCCAAAGCTGAGCCGGGGAGGCACCTTCCTTGGGCAGTTCCTCCTGCACATTCCCGAGGCTCTTGCTTTCTGGTGGCTTTTCTCCTTTGATGGACCATTCTTGATGGTTTTAACTGAATTTCACTTGCACAGTAATGTTGGGGTGGAAGAGACACACTGAGTGTTTGCCTTGGCTGCAGACACATCTTTCCTACATTTTCTTTTCAGGGTCTGGGAATGGTCTCGGAAGGTTCCCCCAAAATAAAAACTGATCAACACTACCCTCTTGTGGCCAAATACAAGCTCTATTGCATTTCAGCAGGCTTCCTTTCAAAAGGCAGGAGTGTCATCAGCAAGTTGAAGCAGAAAGATGGATCTTGGACTATTTCTTGAGCTCAAATAAGTCCAATTAATTAATTCATTCATTCAACAAATATTGAACCTCTTCCTTGGCCAGGCAGTGTGTAGGTGCTGGGTTTATAAACGAAGCAAACAAAAATCTCTGCCCACATGGTAGTAAGTAGAGACAAGACAAAAATATCAGGTGACATTAGGTGATTCTAAAAGTTAGATGGTTTTTTTTTTTGCTATTGAGTTGTATAAGTTTAGAGATTAAGCCCTTGTTAGTTGCATCATTTGAAACTATTTTCTCCCATTCTCTAAGTTGTCTTTTTTGTTTGTTTCCTTTGCTGTGCAAAAGCTTGTCAGTTTGATTAGGTCCTATTTGTTTGTTTTTGCTTGTATTTCTGTTTCCTGTTTCCTGACTGACCTGAGAAAACATTTGTAAGGTTATGTTAGAGAATGTTTTGCCTATGTTCTCTTCTGGGGGTTTTATGTTGTCTTGTCTTATGTTTAAGTCTTTAAGCCATTTTGAGTTTATTTTTGTGCATGGCATGAGGGTGTGTTCTGGTTTCATTGATTTACATGAAGCTGTCCAGTTTTCCACTTCCTGAAAAGACTGTCTTTTTCCCATTTTGTATTCTCCTTTCCTTGAAATAGACACATGCACCCATATGTTCATTGCAGCACTATTCACAATAACCAAGACATGGAAACAACCTAAATGTCCATTGAAAGATGAATGGATTAAGAAGATGTGGTATATATACATACAATAGAATACTACTCAGCCATAAAAAGAACAAAATAATGCCATTTGCAGCAACATGGATGGAACTAGAGATTCTCATATTAAGTGAAATAAGTCAGAAAAAGAAAGACAAGTACCATGTGATATCACTTATATCAAGAATCTAACATATGGCACAAATGAAACTTTCCACAGAAAAGAAAATCATGGACTTGGAGAACAGACTTATGGTTGCCAAGAAGGGGGGTGCTGGGAGGGACTGGGAATTTGGGGTTAATAGATGCAAACTGTTGCCTTTGGAATGGATAAGCAATGAGATCCTGCTGTATAGCACTGGGAACTATATCTAGTCACTTATGATGGCAAATAAAGGAGGACAATGTGAGAAAAAGAATATATGTATGTGTGACTGGGTCTCTTTGCCATGCTATAGAAAATTGACAGAACACTGTAAACCAGCTATAATGGAAAAAATAAAAATCATTTAAGAAAAAAAAAAGTTAGATGTGGGGAATTCCTATTGTGGCTCAGAGGTTAAGAACCTGACTAGTATCCATGAGGATGTGGGTCTGACCCCTGGCCTTGCTCAGTAGGTTACGCATGTGGCATTGTCGTGAGCTGTGGAATCTATCACAGATGCGGCTCAGATCCCATGTTTCTGTGGCTGTGGTGTAGGCCAGCAGCTGCAGCTCCAATTAGACCCTCAGCCTGGGAACTTCCGTATGCCTCAGGTGCAGCCCTGAAAAAGAAAAATTAAGAAAGTAAGGTGGGGGAGGTGGAAGGTGTGATGAGGAGCGGCAGTTACAATGCTCCCTTGAGAAGGTAGCGTTATAACTCAGACCTGAATAAGATGAAGGAGGCATGTGGATACCAAGGGGAGGTAGTGGGCCAATAGCAGGACATTAAGCTCATGGCCTTGAGGGCAGAGTGTGCCCCTTGGTGCTTTTGAGTTTCCTTTGCTGATTCCCTACTCACACATCCTTCATTAGACTTGCTTCATAGGAATCCTCCCATTTGAGTTCTGGTTCCTGCTAAGACTCGGGCTGATCCACTGTTCACTGGCCAGAAGTATGCCTCAGGCTGGGGGATTTCAGCATTTGGGTGAATCTAAACTACAGGTGTATGTGAAGAAAACGCCTGCAAATGGCCAAGAGATGTAAACAGGGTATTATTTCCTGAGTCATTTCCAGAGCATCTTATAAGCTCATGGAACACCGAGTCTCTCATCCACCACCCAGCCCTTCCCACAGGCACAGCCTAGACAAATGTGGTCCTGTTCAACATTCCAGACTGGCTGGGAAATGTCAGTTTAAGAAAACTGGGATGAGGTAGCCCCTCCTTTGCCATCAGGGGCCCAGTGGGGATGGGAAAACTTGACTTGATGCTGTACTGGAAATACACTTTGTAGGAACACAGAGACATTTTCTGTGATCCAGTGAGTCTGCCTACAAGTAGGAAGCTGGCTCCAGGAGGACCTGCCTCAATTCAAAACTCTGGGAAGCAGAAAAGAGTTTATTGCTGCTTTAAATGGGCAGTGTTGAGGGAGAAATTCAGTTTCCAGCAACTGGTGCCTTACCACCTCCCAACATCCATCAGTCTCTGAAAGATCTTAACAAAATAATGTAAGACACCTAATGCAACCCAGAGAACATGGTGGCCATTCGACAACATGAGTCTCCTTTCTCTTAGATAAAATTTGCCTTTGTCTAATAGTTAAGCTTACATAGCAACACAGCAAAGGGACTGCCTCCTTTATATTTTAGTCACTACAAAGAGCAGACTTCTGTTCTCCAAATGAACATTCCCAATTCCTTTAAGCTGTCACAAGACATGGCTTCTAGATCTTGTATTCTCTTATGAAACTTCCCTGGCACCTACCAAGCTGAAAGGAACACTACAGACAAGGTCCGATTGGCCCTATTCTGCTTTTAGTCTAAACACTATGACTTTATTAATGCTGCCAAAGAGTTCATTCTCTGTTTTGGCAGCTGCACCACATGAAGATAATGAGCTTTGTGTCAGCTGCGATTCTTAACCTTTTTAGACATGAATTATCCTTGTATTACATCTTCTCTGTTCTGTATTTATACAGATTCCAAAAAACATACTAAGTATAAGACTTACCATTTGTTCCACTACATTTCATTTGTTGGTTTGGATGCTTTATTTCAGTCTGTTTCAATCACTCAAATCTGTGATTCTAGGAAGAAATTAACTAGCCCATGTAGGGACCAGAGACCCTTGGTAGAATAGAAATTGCTGAACTTGGGAGTTCCCACTGTGGCTCAGTGGCTTAAGAACCCAACTAGTATCCTTGAGGATGTGGGTTTGATTCCTGGCCTCACTCAGTGGGTTAAGGATGATGCATTGCTTTGGCTCTGGTGTAAGCTGGTGGCTGCAGCTCTATTTTGACCCCTAGACTGTGAATTTCCATATGCAGCCCAAAAGACAAAAAAAGAAAAAGAAAAAAAGAAAAAAAAAAAGGATATGCTGAATTTTGGATGCAGAGAGGATTAGGTGTGACATCTCCTTTGGCCTTGTAATGATTGTTGATCCCAGGCAGCTAGTTAACCCTTTAAAGTGGCTATACCCTCCCCTAGGAACCTGTTATAATGGCTGCCAAGATTTCTCAGCATTCTAACATGGAATGTCTTTGGGTCTGAAGACTCGAATTCAGTTAAGTGGATTAGGAACTTTCCTCATATCTTCTCACCTATCTTAAAATGTGATATTACCCGTTAACTATTTTGGACTATCTTTTTTTGTTTGTTTGTTTGTATTTTAAATCATGCTAAAGATCCATTTCCTTGAGAGAGAAGGCTGATGTGAAATAGGACTCTTGCCTTTTTTTTTTTTTTTTTTTTTTTTTTTGCTATTTCTTGGGCCGCTCCCGTGGCATATGGAGGTTCCCAGGCTAGGGGTCAAATCGGAGCTGTAGTCTCCGGCCTACGCCAGAGCCACAGCAACGCGGGATCCGAGCCGCGTCTGCAACCTACACTGCAGCTCACGGCAACGCCGGATCGTTAACCCACTGAGCAAGGGCAGGGACCGAACCCTCAACCTCATGGTTCTTAGTCGGATTCGGATTCGTTAACCACTGCGCCACGACGGGAACTCCACTCTTGTCTTTTAACATTACACCCCATGCCCTAAGGAGTGGCCTACCCTCTTCACCTCTCCTGTTCTACACATAGCGTTAAAAGTGCCTCTTTAGGGTCACCACGAAGGTGGAGACAACTTTAAGAATATACCAAAACATGCATGGTCCCCTGCTCCTTATTTTTCTGTAAAAACCAGACAGGTGAGCTAATATCAATCCTGAAATGAGAGCCACTGAAAATGGACATAGGCATTTTTTAAGGCGCCGGAGATACCTTAACGAATGGGAGACACTAGAATTTGCACTACAAAAACATGCCTTTTGACAAAAACACAATTTATTTTATATATTTGCAAATTCCAGTGTTGTCTTAAAAAAAAGAAAAAGCACCGAATAAGGAAGAAATTCTTGGACCCTTGTCCCAGGCTTTTTGTTATGTATCTGATTTTCTACAAGTTACATACACTTTTCTGCGCCTGAGGTTGATTTCTGGGTGCCTTCTATGACCATTTGTGCTGACATTCTTTGGTCTTACAAACAAGTCTATTCGGGTCTTTGCATGAGTGAGGAACAACCATTTTCCTAGCCTTCTCCAAGCCTGTCAGTCCTCAGCCCTCCCAGTGATTTTAGCCTTTTCCTGGCCTCTTTCCCAGGGAATCCCTTTGGGAGCCTAAAATAGCTTCCATCGCGTTTCATTGTCAGGAGCCTTAGTGGGTGATGCTTCTATAATTCTTATCTTCTTGAGAAGAAATCGGTTTTCTATTAACCCTAAGAAGGAGTTAAGAAGTTTGGTTTAAAGGCTTAGTTTCAGAAACATTTGCTGAGTGCCTACTATGTGCCTGGCCCTGCACAATCAGTGTACTGGGATGCACAGAAGGGAGGGGGGACAGGCGAAGACATAAGCAATAAATCATGCTCTCAAAGGTTCTCAGTTGTGTGGCAGATCCCAGGACTCAACGTCAAGGTTAGCAGTAACACTGAAGCTTCTCTGAACTGTATAAATGCTGACTTAATGGAGGCTTATAACTGTCAATAACCACATTTATCCATCATCGACTGAACTGCAGACATTGAATTAGATACTTCCATAACGTGTCTACTTTGCAGTTTTCTAAACTGCCTGAAATCATCCAGATAGTCAATGGCAGAGCCCAGGCTCATAGGCCAGCTCTGGACTCCTCCAGGACACAGGAAAGGAAAGGAAGAAAGAAGTAGTAAAGACCCACAAAGTCATCCTCAAACAGTAATATTAACCTGCCAATTGTTAGAACTATTGAATCAGCAATTGCAATCAATTTTCCATTATTTATTTTCCTCTCTCCTCTCCAGCATTACCGTAGAGGCCCAGGACCCTTCCATCGCTGCCTTACATTTTCCTTTGGAGTGGAATTATCCCCCTAGTTTATGATTCCCATTAAAATAAGAAACACCTCAGACAAATGCTTCATCAAGGCATGAAGGGCCCTTCATAGATTAGCACGAACACAAAGCGGAAGAACTGAGTTGTACAGAGGTAGGGGAGGCACTGAAAGAGACATTAAGGCCATTGTCCCCTGAAGGTGGGTGAGGGGTTGAATCGAGGGAGGAACAGGGAAGCTGAAGGAGTCATTAGAATAATGACTCTACCAAGAGCAGTTTTGCCTGAAATAGCCCCTGGGGAGCCCACGGAAAGCTTTAGTTCTCACACATAGCCACGCCATTCTCACTGTTACAGCTTTTAGTAAAGCATAATGGGACTGGGGGAACCTGACCCAGTCCAGGGGTGCATTATCCCCCATAGGTTGCTCTCTGGCATAGTCCAGGTGAACTGTTCTTTCTCCCACAGTCCATAGATACTCACCAGTTAGGACTTCAGATCTTTTGAAATCCTTGCCTTTCTGCCATGGTCACTCACTCCCGGTGCCTAGTGCCATCTTGAAAGAATGATGTTAGTCGCGTTCTC
Source organism: Sus scrofa (assembly GCF_054392235.1). Lineage (NCBI taxonomy): Eukaryota > Metazoa > Chordata > Mammalia > Artiodactyla > Suidae > Sus > Sus scrofa. The sequence goes on from NC_139389.1 coordinate 92,332,618, forward strand.
TGGGAATTCAGTGAATTTGAACCTGAGGTTCTCTATGGGCCCAGAGCTCAAGAGCCTCTGGCTCAGTTTCAGGGACCATGGCCAGGCAGGTGCTGCTCCTTCCACTTGCTTGGGTGGGTCGAAGGCTTCCCCGCTGCTAACCTAATGGCTTTCAGCTGGCAAAGCTGCCCCAGTGTGGGATTGTCTACCCTTTGCCAGCAGTCTGCAAGAGCCTGAGCCCCTGCTTGGAGCTCAGGATTTATTTTTCTTTTTTTTTAAATTTAATTTTATTGGAGTATAGTTGATTTACAATGTTGTATTAGTTTCAAGTGCATGGCCATGTGAATCAGTCATACATATAAATATATCCATTCTTTCTACAAACCATTGAGTAGATTCTCCTGTTCTATCTAGTAGGTTCTCATTAATCATCTGTTTTATACAGTAGTGTGTATATGTTATTTCCACCCTCCCAAGTCTTCCCTCCACCCCAACGGTTTCACCTCTGGTAACCATAAGATTGGTTTTGAAATCTGTGAGTTTGTTTCTGTTTTCTACTTTATTTTTTTAATTTCTTTTGCTTTTTAGGGCCACACGCACGGCATATGGAAGTTCCCAGGCCAGTGGTTAAATCAGAGCTGCAGCTGCTGGCCTACACCACAGCCACAGCCACACCAGATCCTAACCCACTGAGTGAGGCCAGGGATGGAACCTGGTCCTCATGGACACCAGTCAGATTCATTACCACTGAGCCATCACGGTAACTCCCCCAGGCTTTTAAATAAACTAATCTAAACTGCCCCTGGAGAGGGTTGAGCTCCGCTAGTCCTTTGAATGTTGAAAAAATTTCTCCCAGGAGAGACTATCTGAACAGTAGTTTATTTGATTACTGAGTTCAAGAGAGGTTATTAATTATTCACTGACATTGGGTATGCAAGAGAGAGTTGGATTCAATAACCATTTGTGTTCAGTGGATTTGATATTGAGAGGGTTGGAGGGAGGAGGATTTCCTGGAAAATCTGAAGGTCCTTTGTGGGTTCACAGACTGGCTTCATACCTGGGGGGTAAGGAGAGACCAAAGAGGCAAATAGCTCCAGATAGTAGGTGACAGTTTAATCAGCAAGAAACTCACATATGAGGCTTTTCTTAAGAGGCTACAGGATGAGTGGAACTCTGCACCCATCCACTGGAATCTTAAAAGTTTATGCAGAGGACTTAACGGGGTTCAGTCACATACACCACCCAGATGGTCTCGATAATGCTTTACTTTCTCAAGGCTTCATCCTTGAGGCATCTTCTAGTGTGGGCAGTGGGTTGGGCTGGGGGAACAGGTAAAACACATTCCAAGCACAGGGGAGGGATGGGGAGCCTCTGAGTGCCCAGGTCCAGCACCTGGTTAACCAGTGGTCACAGCCCCTTCCAACACCCATTCCAGGCTGAACTTTCTAAATTCTTAAACCTGCAGGGGCAGTGATGTTCAGAGAGACTCAGACCACAGTGAAATATTATTTAGTAAAGAAAAGAAAAAGGAAGGAATGGTTGTGGGTCTGTGGAAGAGGAATTGAGTTCCTTTACACCCGAGTCTCTTATTAGAGTAATAAATTGGAATCACCTGGGGATATTGACAAACTTTGGTGCCCAGGCTCCAACCACAGATATCTTCATTTCATTTAAGGTCATTGGCAGTTTTGAAAACAAATCCCTTCCCAGGTGATTCCAATATATAGCCAAGGCTGAGAATCTTTGCTGTAAAAGCATTGAGCATAACCTCCAGACTCTTTATACAGAGAAATGTGGGGACAGCTATTTCCAAGTTGGGAAAATAAGTGGGAAGAAGCAGGGACATCTCTGTGGGAAGACAGAGTTCAGCTTAATATGAATCCACCCATCTGATCATTCTCTCTTTCTATTTACAGCTGCTTCGGCATCTTCCCCCTGGGTCTACATTTGCTCCTAACTCAAACTGATAAGATGTTTCTTTAGGGTATGGAGTTTTTTTCTATTCTGTGGAGAGAGTATAGAGATTAGGATAAAGGAATACCTTCTGCCTTTCCAAGTGTGAGAGGCAGAATAACGGCCCCCCAAACATCCACATCCTATTCTCTGGAAGCTGTAAACATGTGACTTACATGAGATTTTGCAGATATGATCAAGTTAAGGATTTTGAGGTGGGGATATTATCCTGTACTTTCCAGTCGGGCCTGAGGCAATCGCAAGGGTTGTTTCAAGTGAAAGAGGAAAGGAGGAGTATCAGAGTTGGAGGAGAGATGATGACAGAAGCAGAGGGCAGAGTAAAGGCTTTAAAGATGGAAGGGGGCATGAGCCAGGACAAGCAGGCGGGCCCTAGAAGCTGCTGAATGGTTTATTTTTTATTTTTTTATTTTTTTGTCTTTTTGCCTTTTCTAGGGCCGCTTCCTGCGGCATATGCAGGTTCCCAGGCTAGGGGTCCAATCGGAGCTGTAGCTACTGGCCTACGCCAGAGCAACGCGGGATCCAAGCCGAATCTGCAACCTACACCTCAGCTCATGGCAATGCCGGATCCTTAACCCACTGAGCAAGGCCAGGAATCGAACCTACGACCTCATGGTTCCTAGTCGGATTCGTTAACCACTGTGCCGCAGCGGGAATTCCCCTGCTAAATGTTTTACAAACATTATCTTATTTAATCCTCACAACAACCCTAATCCATGGGTCCTCTTGGTGCTCTATTTTATGGAGGAAGAGTCAGAGGCTCCGAAGGTTAAGATTTATATTTCCTGGTAAACTAAAGTTTAAAGACCTGGTATTGTCACTGCTGTGGCTCTGGTTTGATCCCAGGCCTGAGATCTTCCCCATGCTGTAGAAGTGGCTACAACAAAACAAACAACAACAAAAAAGATTTGTATTTCTTAGTATTTAAAATGTCACTAATTTTCAGACACACCTTTATATTATGTGCCACTAAGGGGAAAAATACTGCTAATGAAACTATGATATGTCATCAACACAGGTCATTTTATATTCTAACTTAGAAATCACAAAATGAATGAGATACAATTTTCCATATGGCAAATTTTATATTGCATGGTGGAAAAATCAAATATCAAATTCTTTAAACCATGTCCTACTTAAAATTGGAGCTCTTAAGTCTCCACTGTCCAGTATGGTAGCCAGGAGCCACGTATGGCTAGTCCAAAAATGGGAGGTGAGGTAGATGCAAAACACATCAGATTTCAAGGACTTACTATGATAAAATGTTAAATATTTCACTAGGAATTTTCTATATTGACTACATACTGAAGTGATGTAATATTTTGGATGTACTGGATTAAATAAAATTAAAATGAATTGTACCTGGGGAGTTCTGGTTGAGGCTCAGCAGGTTAAGAACCCAGCTAGTATCCATGAGGATTCAGGTTCTATCCCTGCCCTTGCTCAGTGGGTTAAGGATCTGGCATTGCTGTGGCTGTGGTGTAGACCAGCAGCGGCAGCTCCTGTTCGACCTGACCCCTAGCCTGGGAACTCCTATATGCCACAAGAGCAGTCCTAAAAAGCAAAGGAAAAAAAAAAAAAAGGAAAATCAATAGTACCTGTTTGTTTTTACCTTTTAGTGTGGCCTCTAAGGTATTAAAAGTTTCACAAGTGCCTCACATTCTATTACTGCTACATAGCACTGCCCTAAAGCATGTGAGTAATTCACCTATTGGGTAAAAGGGCACAATTCTGGAATTACGAAGCTATTCTGTGCCTTTTTTTCAGAGGAAAAAGGATGATAGTCATGAAATCTACAAAATTCAGGCAGAATGAGGGGTGTGTGTGTATGTGTGTGTGTGTGTGTGTGCGCGCGCGCGTGTGTGTGTGTATGTGTGCGCGCGTGTGTTGCTGGAAGTAGCTGGGGTCAGGGCAAGATGTTCTCGTAGGTTTTCATTTTGGAACATGTCACTTAAATTTTTTATTGCAATAAGACGTGTGCAACACGAAATTGACTATTTTAACTATTTATAAGTGCACAACTCAGTGGTATTAAGTATTTTTCATTTTGGAATATGTTACTTTCAAATTTTTTATTGCATTAAGATGTATGCAACACGAAATTGACTATTTTAACTATTTGTAAGTGCACAACTTAGTGGTGTTGAATATATTCACAGTGTTATGCAATCATCAACACCGTCCGTCTCCACAACGTTTTCATTTTTCTGAACTGAAACTGTCCCCATTAAACCATAACCCCTACCCTCTTTCCCACTCAGCCTCTGGCAACCATCATTCTACTTTTTTGTCTTTATACATTTGATTTTATACCTTATTATAGTTGGAATTCTACATTTATGCTCTTTTGTGTCTGACTTATTTCACTTAGCAGAATGTCCTCAAGGTTCATTCATTCTTTTTTTAGGATGAATAAAAAGGAATAATATTACATTTTTCTGTGTACGTCACATTTTTTTATCCATTCATCTGGTGATGGATGCAACATACCACCTTGCACTGGCTATGTTACTTATAAGCTTTTTTTTTTTTTTTGTCTTTTTGCCATTTCTTGGGCTGCTCCCGTGGCATATGGAGGTTCCCAGGTTAGGGGTCCAATCGGAGCTGTATCCACCTCCCTACACCAGAGCCACAGTAACTTGGGATCCGAGCCACGTCTGCAACCTACATCACAGCTCATGGCAATGCCAGATACTTAACCCACTGAGCAAGGACAGGGATCGAACCCACAACCTCGTGGTTCCTAGTCAGATTCATTAACCCCTGAGCCACGACAGGAACTCCACTTATAAGCTTTTTGATGAAGGGCTTTAGCTTTATCTCATTGCTTTTGTAGAGTCTATTGGAAGTCTTATGGCATAGGGACTCTCAATAGATTCCTTTCAATGAATTGTGCTTTTCAGAGCTATTTACAAATTGGGAAATTTATAGAAGAACCAGGAGTGCACATTCTCTGTCACAGTGTCAATAGATTTTAATAAGTGATAAGAAACATTGTAAATAAATGATTTGGCACTAAATCATGCAGACAAGACACTTCTATTGAGATGCCGAATTCTCATGCAGCATTTAAGACTAGGAACCAAGTGTTATTCCACTGTGATACTTTCCCAAGGTGTCCTGTCTACAGTCTTGGGATAATAGACATTTGACATGGTTACTAGGTTCTAGTGAATCTGTGTATAGCAAACCAGAAACCAGGAAGCGAAAGCTCCCCCCCCCCCGCCCCCAAAGTCTATCCGCTGTCCTCTATTGACAAAGCTTACACTTAGCTAGTTGGCAAAGGAACAATATTTGAAGGCCAAGACCCATCTTCACAGAGTGCCTTTTTGGAGCTCAGAGTCAATAATTTGTAACTGGCACAAAAACTTAAATAAATGGTAAGAAAAGGCCGATGCAAGCTACAAGATGATCAATCCTGTTCTCACAGATAGAGAGTGAAAGGAGATTGCTGGGAAAGGAGATTGCTGGAAAACTCTATGATATGTAAAAAAATATTTTTTTGAAGACTCCAACATGCCCTTGGTGACCTGACATGAATAAACAGGAAAACCTTGGCAGATGTAAGCTAAAGTGTTTAATAGTGCTGTATAAGAAAGATTAGGGGTTCCCTTCGTGGCTCAGTGGAGAAGAATCTGACTGGCACCCATGAGGATGGAGGTTCGATCCCTGACCTCACTCAGTGCGTTAAGGATCCAGCGTTGTTGTGAGCTGTGGTGTAGGTTGTAGACTCGGTTGTAGACTGGAGTTGCTGTGGCTGTGGCGTAGGCCGGGGCTACAGCTCTGATTCGACCCCTAGCCTGGGAAACTCCATATGACGTGGGTGCGGCCCTAAAAGGCAAAAAAAAAAAAAAAAAGGAAAGATTATATGGTCTATCTCCTCCGCCCAGTTGATGAGACCATATATGTCCTTTCAGCGAATATTTAATGAGCATCTTTTACGTGCAAGTACTACTCTAGTTACCAAGGAGACAATAGTAAACAAGGTAGATGTGACACATGACCTCTTGGCCCTTAAAGTAAAGGAAGACAATGAATAAGTAATGATTAAAACAACAGACTATTAACATGACAATAAATAACAAGCAAATCAAAATGGATGTCAAAGGCCACACAGGCGTTCTCTGCTGAGTCCTCACACCATGGTCCCAGAGGAAAACCCACTCATTAATTAAAACCTGCTCAACCGGGGACTTGGATAAGAACTGGCCATTCCGCATCTGAGCACCCATGGTGTCCTATGGTATCCCACTGCGAGACCCAAGACAGGTAAGAGGGAGTTGAAGCAACTCTAGGCAAAAACCTGGCCCACTGGCCCATTGGCCCACCACATGATTTCATTCCTAAACTTTATTCCTGACAAATTCGATTTTATTTTTTATTTTCTTTTTATGTTTTTGTTTTTTGTCTTTTTGCCTTTTCTAGGGCTGCTCCTGCGGCATATGGAGATTCCCAGGCTAGGGGTCTAATCAGAGCCATAGCCACCAGCCTACGCCAGAGCCACAGCAACATGGAATCCGAGCCGCCTCTGCAACCTACACCACAGCTCATGACAATGCTGGATCCTTAACCCACTGAGCAAGGCCAGGGATCGAACCTGCAACCTCATGGTTCCTAGTTGGATTCGTTAACCACTGCGCCACAATGGGAACTCCGACAAATTCGATTTTAAAATGGGAAACTGAATCTCTCAGAAAAGCGAGGGGTGTCTGGAAGCCAGTTTCCAACTAACACCTCAGCCAGCTTTACATTTGCACAAAACCTATACATGCAAGTATCTACCTAACTGAGTATTAAAGGGAAAAAAAGAAAACTGTCCTAAAAATAGCCAAAATGGGCTCTTTAATTGCACATGCAGTTGTTAGAGAAAGCTAGCTTGAAAAAAAAAAATTTCTTTCTTTTTTTTTTTAAGAATTCTGACCCCGAGGGAACACATCCTACTAGTGATAGGGCTAGAGCAGGCACAGGTGGTTGTGGAAGTCCCAATAGGGAATCAAAGATAGTGAGGGAAACCTGGGGGATGTTGGGAGACCACTGTAGGTTTAGGAGAACGATCAGAACAGGCAGGTTTGCTTAATCAGTGAAGGCGAGAGAATCGCCTCTGCTCATTGGGTGGGGGATGGGATTAGGCTTGCATTTAGAGTCAGACCTTAGGGCAAGGGTTTGAAGACTGCCTTTCAGCTGATTTGAATACACATCTTACCGGATACTAAGGAGGAGCTAAGGCTCCGGGAAAGGAAGAGGCGGGGCTTTCCGACCGCCATGCCCATTGGATGATAAAACTGTGGTGCACCAGCTCCTCCGGCCGACCCTCCTTGCTTGCCCGCTTGTGTCGCTTACAAGCTGCTTCTCGCTTATCACTGTGTCTCTCTGAATTCCTTCTGCGTGGAGGCATAAAGAACCTGAGCCTCGGAGAATCCAGACACAGGGTGAGTAACTCGAATTTTAAACCGTGGGTTCGAGTCCCAATCTGTGTTCTGGTTAGGTTCAGGCCATTATTGCTGTCCCTTTCACTAGGAGAACTTGCTTCCTTCCCCTGAAACTTGAAACCAGGGCTCTCAGGAACACTTATCTAGACCGCCTCTCTTGCCTGAGAATGAAGGAAAAAAAAAAATAGGGAAAGGAGTCTTTTAAAAACTTGTTCCAACTGTTATTTATAAACTGGTGAGTTTTATTTGTGGTATCTGACTCGTGACTAAGCTTAGAAATTGAATCTATGAGATCTTTGGGTGTGTTGGTCTATGTGTTTGTGCATTGCATATGTCTTAACTTTTGGATGGTATTATCAAAAATAATTTGTAAATGAGCCCTACTTAATTGGCTTAAAGGAAATTAAAATTAACGCAGGGATGGAACCCAGGCTGCAGTGGTAAAAGCATGGAATCCGAACCACTAGACCAACAGGGAGGGAACCCCCTGGCTAAAATTTTATTTTTTTTTCAGGGCCGCACCCCCGGCATATGGAAGTTCCCAGGTTAGGGGTCTCTCAGCAATGCGGGATCGTTAACCCACTGAGTGAGGCCAGGGATCGAACCTGCACCCTCATGGATATTAGTCAGGTTCTTAAACCAATGAGCCACAGTGGGAACTCCATGGCTAAAATATTTTTAATCCACTCCCTATCTTTGCCTGAACAAAGAAGGTAAGAATCCAGAAGGTGTATAGCTTATGCCTTGTGTATGAAACCCAAAGCTTGATTCCAAATAGGTTGTTTCCAGCCACTGGGAATTGCTAATCCTTGGCCACCTCAAACTTTTTAGTGACTACCTTTCTGTTATGCTGTTGCTACTATTATTGTTTTGTTAAAAAGAAAAGTTTGCATGACCAATTTGGCTTATATCTGTTTGCAATACATTCCCAAGTGACAAAAAACTGGCAGCAGGCGTTTAAAAGAGAGCAATCAGAGGAAAGCAGTTTTCTCTAAATACAGATTAGGATTCTAGACTTACAGTCTGAATGTCTGACTGCCTGAGACATGCACATTTCCTGCAGTTGGCAATAAGGTCTCCATTGTGAGGGCATGTCTATCCCCGAACAGGAGGAATGTGGCACAAGAGGAGTGGGAAGCTAAGGAAGAGGCCCCAGCACCCTTTAGACAGGGTTCCCCACATGAGGAGAATCACATTTGGGAGGTTGAGGGTGAACATGAGGGTGTAGCCTTCTTGAGCATTCTCATGAGTTTCATGGGAGCTGGCACTTTCACTCTGTTGGTCCCTTCCTCCATAAAAAACAAAACAGACTGCTCTGTTAGCATAAAAGTGGGTCTAAACCAGGAATGATTGTCTTTTTTTCCCCCTATTTTCAAATAAATCAAGAGTTCCCTTCATGGCTTATCAGTGACGAACCTGACTAGGATTCATGAGGATGCAGATTCGATCCTTGGCCTTGCTCAATGGGTTAAGGATCCATTGTTACCATGAGCTGTGGTGTGGCTCAGATCTTGTGTGGCTGTGGCATAGGCCGGTGGCTACAATTTGACCCCTAGCCTGGGAAACTCCATAGGCAGCAGGTGCAGCCCTAAAAGGACCAAAAAAAAAAAAAAAAGAAAGAAAAAGACCAAAACACTTCCTTGGGCCCTAAGTGCAGGGCCTGTTGAGCTGATGGATCCCCCACCTCTGAGAGGGTTAGCTTTTTTCCTGCTTGTATACTTTTTGTCCTGTGCATACATTTGCAATGAACAGTTAGTTCCTAGTTACAAGCAGGTTGCTTTTTCAACTGATCTATGATGTAATTAAGAGCCACATCAAGAGACCCAGTTTTTGACTTTCAGGTGTAAGCAGTGTTGTGGATTCTGAAGGGTAGGGGCTCAGACCATTGATCATTTCTGATAGGGTCAGTTCCTTTGTGGTCTGATTTACTGTCATAGTGGTGGGTGGCTGGCTCACTTCTGATCTGCTCAATGTATTTGTGATGTGATTGGCCTGAATTCGACAATCTGGTACTAGGAGCACTATTCAATTCTGATTGGCTGAATGCAAATGCTTTTTTATTGGCTGAAGCTCCACAGTGCTCAAAAACAAACAAAACACTTGCTGAGAAAACCACTCTGTCACGGAATCCTACTAGTTGTACCAGTACAGAAACGCCCCATCTGTGTCAATAAATCTATAGCTTGAAATGCCCCCACAACAAGTCTTTCTGTAAAGGTAACTGGAAAACTCAGAAACATTCATTTTGCAGAGATGCTCTAAAGCTGTCTGGGTATGTTGGTAGTAAGTATCCTAACTTCACTAACTGGCTGGATGCTGCCGTTAGAACCAAGGATCTTTTTGGGCCCCAGCAAGTCTGGGGCTGGGCCCAATTTTGTCTCTTGGTGGATCCTGGCCTGCAACAGCATGGAAGTGGACAAGGCAGCCCTGGTGTTCTGCTTTATCTTCTCTCTGCTCCCATTGCCCCCCACCCCCCAGTTCCTTTCTGGCTCTTCCTAAAAGAATCCTCAGACTGAGACCATGGAACTCTGCCAGTAAAACTGAAAGGAGATAGGTGTGGACCACAGGAGATTTCCAAATGGTAGGAGGAATAACTATTAAATTCAAACAGTGGGTCTCAGCATGGGACCCTAAACCAGCAACATCAGTGGTCACCAAGAGAACGTGATAGAAATGCACATTGTCAGCAACTCCAGATGTGGCCCAGGAACCTTGTTTTAACAAGCCCTCCAGGGGATGCTGATGCAAGATCAAGCCTTAGAACCCATGCCCTGTTATGATCTCTGCTAGAAAGAACACAGTCTTTTCCTCTATTTGAAGGAGGCCTTCCTATGACAGCTTTGCTAACCTACCTAGAGACCAGCAGACAGGCGTCCTGGGCTGGCTGTCTCTATCATAGGGAAGCAGGCCCTGCCACCGCAGCTTCCACGTGCAGTGCCTGGGAGTCCCAGGATTGCTACTCTAGCGAACTTTTAGTCTCTCGTCAGCACCCAAGCAGAATAAGTCCACCCGTGTATAGGTTTTGGCCTTTACTTCTCTTAATAATGTGGCATCAGTAGCCACTCATGTTGTTTAAAAAGATCAGGAGGCTGTGTCACTGCACAGGACCTAAAGGGGAAGATTCAGCTGATCTCCGCTGATGCCCCATGAGGCCACTAGATGGCGCTGTTGCACTTTCCTGTGGGCTCCTCGGGGTGCGGGCGCCCGGCTCCTGGCTTCCCTGTCCCACTAGAGTCCCCGAAGTGAAATAACAACGTGCCATTGTGAGCTCAGGCCCGCTTCACTAAGATGTCCAGGAAATGATATCAGCCCGGAGGCTTTACCAGAGGAAATGCTGACTGTGGGGCTGGGGTAGCAAAGGCCTGTAGGAATTTACTAGTCTTTCTCCCCATGTTCTGCGTGGTTCCCCTCAGCTCAAGCCCGGGCCCCTGGGCTGGCAGAGTTCTGGTCACAGGCCCTGATATTAGTTGGGTGTAGGAGCTCTCATAAAAGTGGCAACAGGCTATTTTCTTCCCCAGGGAGACCTCTATTCTGATTGTATTCCTCTTGTTCATGTGTGTGCATGTGCGCGCAAGCGGGCATATCAATTCAGCTGTGACAGGGAGTAAAAGCAAAAACACCATAGACTGCCAAGGGACCTGCAGAAGGCCCCACGGAGAAGGAACAGTCTTTAGGGTTTGAGGCTATCTGGCTTGGGCAGGTGAATGAGTGGACCTGAAGGGAAGCAGGAGGGCAGGCAAGGCCAGGCTGGGACTGGGTTTAGGACCCACTGGGGGTCAGAGCCCAGCAAAGCACCAGTGCATTTGCTAGACACCCATTGCACAGGGATGGCCACATCGCAGTAATCCCACCAGCAGGTGGCTGTCACCTGGGAGGATGAGTCTGACATGGTAATAAACACAACAGCAGCAGTGACAATAAAATGCTTATCAGGTGCAGGGAACTGTTCTACTACCTGAGATTCCTCTCCCCACCCCAAGACCCCATGAAGGAGAAACTGCTATATTCCAGAGGCATGGAGAAGCTGAGTCAGGCCACACCACAAGGAAGGGCAGAGGTAGGACTCACCACCAGGCTCTTTGATTCCACAGCCTCCTGACACCAAGCTGGTGGTCCTTGACTTTGACAAGTGGCCCCTGGAAGCTGTGTCCCCCTGAGGGAGGGTGATGCCCCTGCCTCAGGGTCTCTTGGAAGCTGGAGGGCCCAGTGCTCTGGGGTCATATTCTTCTGCTGGAGGCCCCGCCTCCCTCAGATCAGCTCCAAGGCCCTGAAGCTGTCTGAGGAAACCATATCAGCTCTCAAAAGTCACAGCTTTAATTCCACAAAGGGGTTTCTCTTAAAGGGCTCAGCCCTCCCCCAAAGGCTGCTGTGAAGAGGCATGGATGAAGCCGCAGCTTTAGAATGAGGCCCCTTCTCTAGAAGAGAATCCAAGCCACAGGTTCAGAGGCAGGACCAAGTGAGGGCACGCGGGGACCCCCAGAGCAGAGCAAGCATCAGTCAAAGCCTGTCCTGGAGGAAGACAGAACTCAGGGAGCTGGGGGAGTGTGAAGCACACTGTGAGAAGCGGGCCTCGTGGATGGTGCCTCAGAGTGAGCGCTGCTCCCCAGGGGGTGGGGGTTCTCTGCTCAGTGGGTGGCACCTAACTGCCCAAGCCCCTACCCCTCCCTGGCTTTTGCAACCTTGAGACCTGCAGGGACTCCCCCCCCCACCCCTGGACCCTGAGGTCTAGCTCCTCATGCCTCCTGCTGCTGCAGCTTGTTTTCCTAAGATGTGATCTAATCTAGACTTCTGATTTTACTTTCTCACAGAGTCTCCACTTTACTTTTTTATATCTTTTTGAACTTGTCTCCATTTGAGACTCACTTGTATGCTTTCTGGTCAGCCATCCGCCTCCTCTTCCCCTCTGTAAGCTCCTCGAGACTGTTGGTTTCGATCTCCAGCTTGCTAGGGCCTGAGGAAGATTCTGGAACCTAGTGGTGCCAGAGAAAATTGGATTTGGTCCTTTTCTGGGCCCCACGCTGGACATCACACTTCGCTGCCAGCTAATGCTCTCAGGACTGAGCATGCAGACACTCAATTCAGATAGATTTATTTATGTATTGTTTTTTCTTTTTACAGCCACACCCATGGTATAGGGGTGTAGAGGTTCCCAGGCTAGGGGTTGAATCAGAACTGCAGCTGCCGGCCTATGCCACAGCCACTGGCAACACTGGATCTGACTGGCATCTGCAACCTATGCCACAGCTTGTGGCAGTGCTGGATTCTTAACCCACCAAGGCCAGGGACTGAAGCCACAGACACTATGCTGGGTTCTTAACCCACTGAGCCACAAGGAGAACTCTTCAAGATCAGATTTAAACATCACTTTTTAGTTGGAATGAATTTTAAGTTTACAAGAGCTACCAAAATGCAAACAATACAAGGAGAACTCCTGTGCCCTTTGCCTAGATTTGTTCTCTGTGTATTTTTTTTTTTCCTGACCCATTTGAGGTTGTTACATAAATCATGACCCTTTAACCTTGAACATTTCCACATTTTTTTTTTTTTTTTTTGATAGTGATGTGTCTGAAGCATGCTGTTCTTTTTCAAGTGTAATGTCGAGAGGCAGATTGAAAGTCAGAAGCTTCCTCGAGTGCCTTCTCTTAGTGCCTTCTTCTGTTGTTCTGTGCGGGATCTGGGCAAATGATGCTGCTTTCAGAGGTGGCTCTTTTCCAAAGTGGGCTCTGAAAAAAAGTCTTCTCAGCTGCGATTGTCAGAGCTGAATGAGCCTCCTGACTTCTGGCAGGAAGGCCCGGCTTCAGGCTTCTAAAAAGCTGTTTCCTCTGGACTTAGTGCCAGGACCTCGCTATAAACTTCTCCCCAAGGAGCAAATCTGGGCTGGGAACAATCTACCTTTTACCTCCTTGGCAGGGTCACTGCATAGTTTTAAAAACACTCCCATGTGTGTTCTGCCACAAACAGCGGGGTTCGGTGGGAATGCTGGGAAGGCTCGCTCACACTTGGAGAGCAGCTGAAAATGCTAACGTCTGAAGAAGAGGGGACACCAGAAGCTATTACTGGCCCTGGGCTATTGGGGATGACCTGTTCCTGAGTGTCTCTTGGGGAGGGATCATGGAGAGCTGGGCCACTGGGGCTCTGGGGCTGCAGCAGTGACATCGTTGCAGGCAGCCTTTTCTGTGTGGTCCTTGCTGGACCAGAAAAGCAAAAGGACACATCTTTTTTGATGCTTTAAAGAGTCCACTGGGAAGGCAGCCCAGGTTTGAGCTTTGAGTTCAAGTCTTGGTTCTACATCTGACTGATGTGGGGCTTTAATTACCCCTGAGCCTCTTCTGTGCTCTGAGTTTGTAGCAATGACAAGAGACCATGTGTCATGGGCATTGTACCTTTAAGGTGCAGCGGTCTCTCCCCTCTCCTACCTCCTGGCTGCCTTTTGCACTCATTCCTCTAGCCTGGAGATGGGGAGGGACCCAACAGAAGGCTGCAGTGCTGAATGTGCCACCCTGACCCTGGCCGGAAGTGGGCACAGGCATCTGTAAATGCCATTTTTGACTTCTGCACTTTGGCATTGTTTGAAGGGTACCCAGGATCCAGTAAGACATACAGAAAGCAGAAATGAAGAATTTTATCATACTTATAGTTTTCTAGGAACAGAGGGTGTAGTACTTTATCTCGAGCCACACAGGGAAGCAGCAGGGTGGGTCAGGGGTGGGGGATTGAGGGAACATGTGGATCTGAGCCTTTTCTGGGGTTTCCATGGAAGGAATGATTGAGGCAAGGTGAGCAGACTTGGGATGAGCTGGGACACAGGGGCTGTCCTGAGTTGTCCAGGACCTGGCCCTTGTGTGATGAGGGCAGGTGGAGAGTGGGTCTGAGTGTAGGAACCTGATAGAGGAGCCTCCTGTTTAAGGATGTGGGGTCTGGATTAGCTGGTCTGCATATGAAAAGCATCCTCAGTGTCACAGTGTTGGCTAACCCTGAAAGGGACATTCCCTCCAGGGTCAGCCAGCCCCACAGGTTAGAGCATCAGGAAACAGAAGATAAATGGCAGGGTTAACGCAGGTGCTTATGGCCTGGTCCCTCAGGGCTGTAAGTTGTGCTGGTCTTCTAGAACTCACGTGTCACTGGTGCGAATAAAAACTCCCTGGATGCTTGGTGAAGGGCTGGACTTTCATTCAAATAGAGATACTTCCAGCATTGCATAAATTTTGGCAGGCAGAGCGGTGCTCACAGATGCCTTGTGGAGTGTCCCTCTTTAAACGTTTTCCTGGTCATTTGACCCAGGAGTGCCAACCTCAGGTGGGCTGGCGATGCCCAGGAGATGATGAGCCCTCCAGAAGAGGGCGGCATGCTGAGCATTGCCTTGTGTCTCCCAAAAGTTTCTCTTCTTTCAGACTGGAACATGGCAGGAGACAGAGAAATTGTACAGACTCTGGAATGTGAGAGTTTAAAACTTAACCAGATGTTGTTTGCAACTGGGAGTGAAGCCATCCTCCAGCACTGGGCAGGTCACCAGCTCCAGCACTGGGCAGGAGAGTCAAGTGGCCCTTTTTATTAGTTCCTATACACACACAGGTGTGTGCATGTGTGTGCACCTGTATGTGTGCACTCTTAGGCTGTGGGGTGGGCAGACCTGTGTGGGTTCTAGGGATGGAGGTTATGGCCAATGGGCAAGGTCACTCTTGGGCCCCAGTGAGAGAACACTGGGTAGAGAGAAGACAGACCCCTCTTCTGGGGCTCTCTGACTGGAGAGGAGGGGCTATTGATTAGGAGCAATGCTGCGTGATGTGCTGGGACAGGCATCTACCTCAGTAGCATCAAGGAGTTTGGATTGGTGACGTTTTAGAGGGGTGACAAACTCTTAGGAGACGACAGCATGGTTGGTTGAGCCAAAGTTAGTAATAGCCCTTCATCCAGCCTTTAAGTTTCTCCAGAGAATGTGGAGTTCCTGTTCTGGCTCAGTGGTTAATGAATCTGACTAGAAACCATGAGGTTGTGGGTTCGATCCCTGGCCTCACTCAGTGGGTTAAGGATCTGGCATTGCCGTGAGCTGTGGTGTAGGTCACAGACGCAGCTCGGATCCTGAGTTGCTGTGGCGTGGTGGCTGGTGGCTGCAGGTTCGATTAGACCTCTAGCCTGGGAACTTCCATATGCTGCAGGTGCAGCCCTAAAAAGACAAAAAAAAAAAAAAAGGAAAGTTTCTCCAGAGAATGTGTGATGCCTCTTCCCCTCCTTTCCTGCTTCCCTTCCTCCCTTCCACACCATCTGTGAACTGGGCACAAAACAAAGAACAAAGAAAGGCTCAATGCCTGCCTGGACGGAGCAGTATTCTGGACCAGGGTTTCTTGGTCTTGGCAACATTCAGATTTCGGGGTGAATCTGGATGAGTCTTTGTGGTGCAGCATACTGAGCTCTGGAAGGTGTTTAGCTGCATCCCTAGTCTCTATCCAGGAGAGGCCCACAGCACCTCTCTTGTCTCCACAGTTTTAACAATGAAGAAATATCTCTGTGGAGTTCCCATTGTGGCTTAGTAGGTTACGAACCTGATATAGTGGGTTCGATCCCCAGCTCTGCTCATTGGGTTAAGGATCCAACATTGCCACAAGGTGTGGCATAGGTCACAGATGTGGCTCAGATCTGGCGTTGCTGTGGCTGTGGTGTAGCCCTCAGGTGCAGCTCTGATTTGACTCCTAGCCTCGGAACTTCTATCTGCTGCAGGTGTGACCATAAAAAGAAAAAGAAAAAAAAAGTCTTCAGGTGTTGCCCAATGTCTCCTGGATGACCCAGTTGCCTTGGTTGAGAACCACTGATCCAGGGTAGAGACAGACAACTAAATGTAGCCCAGCTCATGTAACTGGGGGGGCTTGAAGGGATCTGTCCCAGGATCACCTCCTGCTCATCATCAGGCCAGTGAAACTGGCAGATGGTACTTAGTATGTGTCTGTTGAGAAAGTGATTGACCACAGGTCCCAAAATAAAACTCCAGTCTAAGAGAGGACCCATCTTAACAACTTGCAGGGTTGTTGTGGAAGCTCTTAGCGGGTACCACCCAAAAGGTAGGTGGAGGCCTCAGTGATGATGAACAAAATGAACTTTCCTGTTACTATTATTTTGCTTTTTAGGACTGCAACTGCAGTATATGGAAGTTCCCAGGCTAGGGGTCGAATTGGAGCTACAGCTGCTGGCCTACTCCACAGCCACAGCAACGCAAGATCCAAACCACATCTGTGACCTACTCCATAGCTCACGGCAACTCCAACTCGTTAACCCACTGAGCAAGGCCAGGGATTGAACCTATATCCTCCTGGATGTTAGTGGGGTTCGTTACCACTGAAGCACAATGGGAACTCCTCCCGTTAGTCTATTTTGGCCTTTCCTTCACCTGGAAGTAACTGCGGTGTTGAAGAGTGAGTGCATTTGGTAGCAGACCTACAATCTGAATTTTGTCTGCTTTTTGAGTTAAACCTTGAATTGCCTCCATTTCTCTGGCCCCTTTGAAAGGGAGGCAAAGGAGAGTGTGCAAATGTATTCCTTTGTGCTGGATCCAGGGGCCAACTTCAGCATTTTCTAAGTGTTTGGCTGTCTGGAGCCTGGCTAAGGCATATACATCTGCTGCCTGTGATGTCCAACAGAAGAGCACCAACTGATTCAAGAATCATTTACAGGAGATGCTGTCAGCACCTTCTGTGTGTTCCTCTCTGTGTCCAGCTGGGTTTCTTCCTCTCTGCTCAGCTTCAAAGTGTTGATGGGTCAATCAATGCCGTGCTGACAATTTTGTCTCAGCTGGGAGTTCTGATGGGCGCCTGTGTGCCCATGTGGATGCATGCGTGTGAGCTCGCTCCTTGGTCCACACAGACTGGTTTCCAGTGCTAAAAGATGCTGCTGGAAAGGATTTTTATCTTGCTCATTTGACCATTAAAAGAGGCCATTCCTGCTTCAAGTTCCTCAAATGCTCAAGGATGATTACAAGCAAGACACAGAAATGGAAATTTTTAGCAGAACGAGATATGCTTTGGCTGTTTCAATCACTGAAATGACAAATTTGGAAATCCCTTCATGTGATATTTTATAAGACGCTGCTTTTGAGAAGATAATTTTTAAAAGGAAAGCTTTTCTAAATACCCAAACTAACAGTGGTGATGATATTTATGATGACAATGGCACATCCACAGAATATCCATTTCCAAAGGCATGGAGGTGCCTCTGTCATTCAGGCTCCAAACATTGCAGTAACTTTTTTTTTTTTTTTTTTTTTTTTTTTGTGCTTTTTAGGGCCACACCCAAGGCATATGGTAGTTCCCAGGCTGGGGGTCAAATCAGAGTTATAGCTGCTGGCCGCAGCCACCACAACACGGGATCCAAGCCAAGTCTGCAACCTCTACCACAGCTCAAGGCAACACTGAATCCTTAATCCACTGAGATGGGCAGGGATAGAACCCACATCCTCATGGATCCTAGTCGGTTGGTTACTGCTGAGCCACGATGGAACTCCCTGCGATAGGTTTTTGCTATTTCTTTTCTAGCCCTCTCATTGTCAAGTTACCAAGACCTGTAGTATTTCTACCTTTCATCAGTCATGGGCTTTCCCATCCTTCCTGTCCCTACCACCTTCGTCCAGCCCCTCACTTGTCTTCCCCAAACTTTGGCAAGAGCTCTCTAACAAGGCTCCTCCATGTTAGCATTCATCCTCCAGTATTTCCTGAGCATCCCAGTGTACTAGTACCCCAGCTGTGTAACAACACCTTAAAATATATTGGCTAAAAACAACACAACTTTATTATTTCACATCGTTTCTGAGAATCAGGGATTTGGGAGCATCATAGATGGGTGGTTCTGGCTCAGGGCCTCTTGTGAGGTGACAGTCAAGACAGTGGCTGGAATCACTGTCATCTGAAGGCTTAACTGGGGCTGGAGAACCCACTTCCAAGATGGTGCACTCCTGGACTGCTGGCAGGAGGCCTCAGGTTCTCACCATAGTGCTGCTTGAAGGTCCTCACTACATGGCTGCTGTCTAGTCCCAAAGCAGATGGTCCATGAAGGGCAAGGGAGAGGGAGGGTATAATGCCTTATAAGACCTGGTCTTGGATGTCTGATCCATTTCTTCCTCTAAATTCTATTTGTCAGGAGCCAGCCCATATTTTAGGGAGGGGAGTTAGGTTCTACCTTTGAAGAGAGTGGTTTTGAGGAATTTGTGGCTGTATGTAAAATAAGCCTATTTCATGTGTAAATGATGCTCTCTGTGTTCTCAAGTCCCACTCACTTTTGTTAATCTCTGTCTAGACAGAGGAGTTGCCAGCATAAGTCAGCCAGTCCTTGCTGGATCATTGCTTAGAAATCTTCAGGGGCTACCCCTCGCCCATGGGGTTCAGCACAGAGTCCTTTCCAGTCCCCTCGCCCTCCTGGCCCCTGACATTTTCTTCTTCTTGACAACATTCCACTTCCTGCCTCACTTGGATGACTTGCTCTTTTCTGGACACATCCTGGCTCCCCCATCCTTCTGTCTCTGTGTCCCGTTGCCCTCAGAACTCTTGCCTCTCCTTTACCCATACTTTTTTTTTTTTTTTTTTTTTTTTTTTTTTTTTATAAATGACTGCATCTGCAGACTATGGGTTGAATTGGAGCTATGGCTGCTGGCCTACACCATAGCCACAGCATCACTGGATCCGAGTTGCATCTGCGACCTATGCTGCAACTTGTGTCAACACTGGATCCTTAACCCACTAAGTGAGGCCAGGGACCAAACCTACTTCCTCATGGATACTATGTTGGGGTCTTAACCCACTGAGTCACAACAGGAACTCCTACCCCTACTTTCAATCCCCAAACCCTGCTGACTTTATTTCTCAATTTATTTCAGAAACTGGTCCTCACTTCTCTCTCTTCACCAGCCCTAGGTCAGATGCCTGGCCTCTCCTGGGAGTCCTGCAGAAGAGTCCTCTCTGGACTCTTCCTCCACTTTCACTTCCTCTCCAATTTCTAGAGATACCTTTGTCCATGATCCATCTGAAGTGCACATCTGATCAGTTCACTCCTTGCCTGTCTTTCTACTAAGGGCTGGATAACTTCTAGCCTCCATCTGTGGTGACTGGGACTGTGCCGTGCAGCCCCCAGCCTGATCCCTGTGCTCTCCTCTCTCCACGTCTTGTTCTGCAATACCACAGCGCTTGCTGTTGGCACCACACCAGGCACCTCCCTGCCTTGGCGTCTGGCTCCTGCTTCCCTTTAGCAGGTGGGGTGAAGGACAGGGGAGAGAGGAAGTGGTATGATGGGGGGCCCTGTGAATGTAAGCCTCAAGAGTCCAGAGACATTTGGGGAGCACTGAACTTTCCAGCTGGCAAGGAATGGGGGTCCACAGCCAATTTTATATGGGTCTCAGAGGACATATATATTCTAAGTGTACGTACAGATTTTGTAACCAAGGTGCTAAGTAAACTCCCTAATGCTCTTGATCTAGAAAATGAGGGCCTTCCCTGGGTCCCCTCTAAGTCTGGCAGCACGAGGCACTCTTGATGCCACTGAGAACTCAGAACCATATCTGGTGGAGTAACGTGCCCAGAGGACCTTCTGCTGCTGTGTGCACTTTAAACTCACTTCCAGGAGTTCCCTTCGTGGTTCAGTGGTTAGCGAATCCGACTAGAAACCATGAGGTTGCGGGTTCGATCCATGGCCTTGCTCAGTGGGTTAAAGATCTGGCATTGCCGTGAGCTGTGGTGTAGGTCGCAGACGCGGCTCGGATCCTGCGTTGCTGTGACTCTGGTGTAGACCAGCGGCTATAGCTCCAATTCAACCCCTAGCCTGGGAACCTCCATATGCCGTAGGAGTGGCCCTAGAAATGGCAAAAAGACAAAAAAAGACAAAAAAAAAAAAAAAAAAAAAAAAACCCAAAACTCCCAAATTAGGGAAAGAAGCACTTGGTCACCCCTGTGCAAGATTCTGAATGCTCTGGGGCATTCTGTCCTGTTCTCGCCCAATACAGGCAGCATTGCAGTGTGACCTGCACACTCATTAGTGTGAATACAGCTGACTTTTAAAGAGAACAGTGGGAGTTCCCGTCGTGGCGCAGTGGTTAACGAATCCGACTAGGAACCATGAGGTTGCGGGTTCGGTCCCTGACCTTGCTCAGTGGGTTAACGATCCGGTGTTGCCGTGAGCTGTGGTGTAGGTTGCAGATGCGGCTCGGATCCCGCCTTGCTGTGGCTCTGGCGTAGGCCGGTGGCTACAGCTCCGATTGGACCCCTAGCCTGGGAACCTCCATATGCCGCGGGAGTGGCCCAAGAAATAGCAACAACAACAACAACAAAAAAAAGACAAAAAAAAAAGAGAGAACAGTGAGCAAATTTGGAGCTCTCCACCCTTTGCTAAATGCGAAATATCAGTCTTTTTTTTCCCCATTGACGCATTGTTGAGTTACAATATTGTGTTAGTTTATGGCATATATATATTTTTTCAGATTTTTTCCCTTACAGTTTATTAAATGATATTGAATATAGTTCCCTGTGCTACACAGTAGGTCTTTGTTGCTTATCTATTTTATGCATAGTAGTGTGTACCTGTTAATCCCAGGCTCCTAATTTATCCCTCTTCCTCCCCCTTCTTGATAACCATGTTTTCTGTGTCTGTGAGTCTGTTTCTGTTTTGTATATAGATTCATTTGTATTGTTTTTTAGATTTCACATAGAAGTGATATCTTATAATATTTGTCTTTCTGTATTTGATTTACTTCACCTAGGCTAATATTTTCTAGGTTCATCCATGTTAGAGCAAATGACAAAATTTCATTCTTTTTATGGCTGAGGAATATTCCATTGTGTGTATATCACACCTTCTTAAGCCAGTTGTCTGCTGATGGGCACTTGAGTTGTTTCCATGTCATGGTTATTGTAAACAGTGCTGCTATGAACATTAGAGTTTTTGGGTTTTTTTCCAGATATATAGTCAGGAGTGGAATTGATGGGTCATATGGTAACTCTTTTTTTAGTTTTTTTAGGAACCTCTATACTGTTTTCCTCAGTAGCTTCGCCAATTTGTGTTCCTACTAACAGTGTAGGAGGACTCCCTTTTTCCCACACTCTCTTCAACATTTATTATTTGCAGACTTTTTGATGATGGCCATGCTAAGTGCAAACTAAAGCTTCTGCGCTGACACCCCTTCCCTCCTTCTACTCTGAGCTGCTAGATCTTGGGAGGGGTTTTTTTGCTTCCTTGTCACCACTGTCTTGGGCTAGTCTGGCTGGAGCTTCCTAGGTGGCCTCTTCTCTTGTGGTGTGTGGTGCCCCTTAATGCCAGCCACTCAGTATTTCCCTTTCTTCCTACTCTGGCACATGCTGGGATTGCACCTCCTGACCACCTCTAGGTGGGATAGTGCCAAGTGATTAGTTCAGGCTAGTGGTGGTGCATGGACTGTGTCACCACAGGAGGGACATTTCATTGCCAGTATGAGACGCTCCAGAGCTATCTTTCTTCCTGGCATTGGTGATCAGCCCCATTTAAGATGCTAATTGTTCCGAAGCCTGGATCTTTAAGAAGAGTCTCCTTGCTGACCTGTAGAGGACACGTGACATGATTTTTAATCCACTGCAATTCTGAAAATCTTTGTTACCACAGCACACTCTAGTGTTCCCTGACTGACACATAGCCTTGGCATTTTCAGCCACTTAATATTTGCCACAATTTCACTTACACAGAAGCAGGGTCTTTGCCTTTCCTGGTTTATCAATTCACATTTTTGAGGGGATTTTCACTGATGGCCTATTGGATGGTCAGAATTTATTGTCCTTTTCAAGATTTGGAAGAGAGAAGTCATGATATCTTTTGGCCACTCAACTCAGTGGTCTGACATCTTAGAATGACCTTGGCATACTTTGTGGGGTTAACCTTTCTGACTTGATAACAGATTCCCCAGCTTTGGCCATGATGCTTCATGGCAGGGCTTGGTTAATATTGGCTTGGTTGATATTTATAATTACTTAGCGCCGACCCTGAACCCGGCACTGAACATATCTTGTCTATAGTTCTCAGCACAGCTCCATATGGTAGGCCTTATTCTCTAGGATAACACTGAGGGACAAAGAGGCTAGATACCTTACCTGAACTCCCTTTGCTAGTGGAGTGAAGATTTGGACCCAACTCTTGGTATGAAATATGATGTTCTTTTTATTGCATCTAGCCGCTTATGCTTGGCAAAATTTCCAGGAAAGGGATAAAATGTGCCCCCTTCCTTTGGCCTATTACCCTTGGGGATTTTAGCACCTTGATGTTCTTTTTTTGGTTGGATGCTCTATTTTTATTCAGTTACTCACTCACTTTCTCACACCTGTTTATAAATACATTCACTCATTCATTCATTTACTTATTCAGTAGGCTTTGCTGAGTCTATTAGGTGCTGGGTTTTGTGTGAGGCTCACATTGAGATATGAACAGGTTATGATTTTTCCCATCAGTGTTAATGGACTCACAGACTTGGGGGGATGGCTGTATGTATATAGACCCATAGAAAGTGTTACAGATGTATTCAAGAAAGTCTGGGCATTCTTGGTTGGTCCTGGGTCTTGATAGGGTATCAAGTTGTATTAGGGCAGACTTTCCTGGAGGAGGTGACACCAGAAATAGTTATAGAGGTTTTGTCTTCTATTTGTCTTTGAAACTCTTTCACTGTTTGCACCCTCCTACTCCATCCCACTAAATCTGTATCCTGAAGATCAATGTCATCACCAGCCAAGATCCTTCTCTTTCTGAAGGTTGCAACATGAGTGGCTCCTAGTGCCCATCCTCTTACCTTGGCAGGTGCCTGGCCCCCCTTCCTGTTCTGCTGCCCCCATCGGAGTTACCAGGTCCCAACATTCCTTACCAAGAAAGTTAGGCAGCCCCTCCTAATGAGTCATGGTATAGAATCTTAGCTGTTTGGGGACATAAATAGATTTTTCCAAATTTGGCCTGTCACTTGCTCTTAATGGCTTAGGGTTGGTAGCGGAACTCTTCTCCAGCAGGAAAAATGAACAGGACTTGCTGATTATGCGTTCCTGAGATGGCTGAGGTGATTTGAGCAGAAACAGCTTTGCAGCTCTGGGGAAAAATGTAATTCTTGTGTATGAAAAGCACGAACCAGAGTTGTCATGTTCGCTTCTTGTTTTTAAACCCCCCACAGGCCAAGTCACATATCTGGGTCAGAGGGTCTATTGATTACCTGTCAGGGCCTGAGGTGTGGGTAATCAATAACACTAACCTACAGGAAAGGTGGCCTTGTATGCAGAAATCCCATCACGTTGACCTGCTATTTCATCTGGTCTATAAGTGTTGTGCAGGGAAGTAAAATTCTCCAAACTAGAGCCACAAACACCCCCAATCCTGACAATGTTGCTTTATACCAGGACTTTGGAAATGCCCCCCCCCCCGAATGCACCAAAGATAGTTTTCTCTCTGGGTCCCTCAGCCCTTAAATATCCATGGGGTTTGTAGAGGCATGGGGAAGAGACAGGCTTTGCAACAGGAGGGTTCCTGAGGAAGAGAGATGAAGAGTGATTTTGCCAGGAGGTCCCTAGGTCCCAAACTTTGACCTTTTATTAATGTTTAATTGGGTGCTTAGAGCAAAGAGTGTTAAAAACGCCTGTAAATCCCTAAGACTGATAAAGGGTCTTGTGATGGAGGAGGCTGGCTTTGCCTCGGTTGGCTTATGACACTCCCCACACTTACTTTGTGAAGAGAGTTGCCACCCACAGCAGGTGCTGGCTTCTGGCTTTTCAGCATTTGTGTTCAGAGAACCGATGTCATAGCAGCTGCAGTGGCTCTTAAGGCTGTCTACCCAGTGTCCAGTCCCTGTCCTTCTTCCTAAGGGACCACACTTCCCAGGGACAGCTGTGGGAGGCAGGAAGTGTGACTCAGGACAGTAGGTAGCTGTTTCCCTGATGGTTGGGCTGAACTGAGGGGTGAGGATATGACCTATGCTGGCCAATATGAGAAATGTTTCAGAGTCCACAGAGGGAGGAGGGGGTCTCTTTCTTGCAGGGTGACAAGTCTACCTCCCAGCCCACCTGTCTGATGGAGGGCTGCTGCTGGCTGCAATCTTTCAGCTTCTTGGAGACTAGTGTTAAGATGCAGTTGACGATGGACAGGCAGGGCACCATCCCGGAATACACTGTAGAACTGAGAAACCAGTTGCTGACCTGGATACCCTATTATAGGAATTAATCGAAGTCTATATTTTATTGTCTTTTGTCCTTTTAAAGCCGCACCCACGGCATATGGAGGTTCCCAGGCTAGGGGTCTAATCGGAGCTGTAGCTGCCCCTTGCGCTAGAGCCACAGCAACGCCAGATCTGAGCTGCGTCTGCAACCTACACCATAGCTCAGGGCAATGCTGGGTCCTTAACCCACTGAGCAAGGCCAGGGATCAAAACTGTAACCTCATGGTTCCTAGTCAGATTCATTTCTGCTGCGCCACGACGGGAACTCCCAATGTCTATATTTTAAAACCAGTTTGAATCTGGGTTGTCTGTTACTGGGAGTTGAAAACTGGGTGGATATTGGGGTACAGCTGTGAACCTGCATTGTGGTCAAATAATGCAGATAAACATTACAAAATCTCACAATCTGGGAGTTCCTGCTGTGGTACAATGGGATCGGCAGCTTCTCTGGAGTACTGGGACCCAGGTTTGATTCCCTCAGCCCAGCACAGCGGGTTAAGGACCATAGGTGGAAACAGTGGCTTGGATCTAATCCCTGTCCTGGGAACTTCATTGCCGTGGGGTGGCCAAAAAATAAAAATAAAAAAAAATTAAAAAATTAAAACCCCACAATCTGGGCCACTGAGTGTAAGAAGGGAGTTTGAATTAGAGGATGTCTGAAGACAAGTCATGTGTTGTCCATAGGGAAGCTAGTGGGGTCAGTAACATCTTTCTTGATGATGGAAGGCATCCTGTGGGGAGGGACCATGAGTACTGGATGACACAGACCTGGCTGGGCAAGTTGTTAAGATAGTCAAAGTGGTCCACAATACCACTTCCTTGAGGGTAGCACTCTTCAATGACTTGTCATTCTGTGACTGATGGAAATAGGGCTTTACGATGCTTTGCAATAGTCTATTTTCTAAAGAACAGCAGAGCCTCAGATCTTCAGAGAGCAACCTTCCAGCACCTTCAGATTCCAAGAAAAACTCCACACTTGGAGCACAGGGGGAGAAGAAAAGTTTCTCAGGGGTGAGGAAAGCAGTGATCCCAGTGCTACTCACTCAACCTAAAACCATCTGTGGGAACTGCAGACTGCCTGGCCCAGGCCTTCGGAAAAGTGGAATCTCCCAGGATGGGGAATAGGATTCTGTCTTTTCAACAAGGATTCCCAGGAGAATTTTTGGGGGGTGGGGTAGATAACGGCTGTGTGTGATTGCTTTGAGGATCAGTAGTGATACGGGCAAGAGGGAAGCTGAAGATGACAGGGTTCTGTTTGGAAGGAAGGGACTAATGTGGTTGACAGAGGGATGAACTGCATGTGTGTGTGTGTGTGTGTGTGTGTGTGTGTGTAGCAGAAAGCATATGTTCTTCCACAGCACATCATATGTATATGATTTGTGGAATCATAGCACCATTTATGATGTACATCTAACTTGGGTTTGACTATGGAAATGGGAAAGGTTACTGACTGAAAGTGGTGGGAGCCTGGGGAAGGGGGACAGTGCTATCAGGGATAGCAGGGGCACAGTGAGGTCCCAAAGGGCTAAACATTGTGGCAGTGGAAGCAAAACCTAAACCTGAGTCTGGTTGGTTGAGAGGCACAGAAGACCCACACCGTGCCTCTTAAAGACCTCCAGGGATTGAATCCCCGCAACCTGATTGCTCTGAAGAATGCCCAGGAGGTAAATGCTATTGGTTGATTTAGTTAAGGCAGGTTTTCGACTAAAAGCCTAGCTAACTTCACTGTTGGGTCTAAAGCAACATTTGTAGAGGTGGCAATGAGTCTGGTCGCCTTAGAAGTTTCCTGATGCTGACCCCTTGGTGACAAGGCTCCGTCTCAACAGAGATGGAACGTACCCTCAAGCTGGCAGGACAAACGTGCAGAAACCACCAGCAGATCCAGCAGGGTGTGGGAGCCCCCAGGAACTCTGCCCACATCTGGTGCAGTTTGGGGTCAGTAAGTGGAGCAGATCATTTCTGTGGGTTCAGCCCCCCCCACTTTCTTTCCCTGGCCCCTCGCTGTCCCTCCTCTGCTGCCCTGGCTCCTTCTCTGCCTGACACCGTTGTTTCCCTCAGAGCCTGAGTCCACTCGTGTAGAAACCAGAGCACTATGACTAATTATAAAATCATTATATGATTAAACTCAATTAACTTCAAATAACCCTTGAAATTTGCTTAATGTCAGCCCTTGGCCCAGCTTGAACTGCTAAATATTGCTCTCCTTCAAAATTCTGTGGAGATGGGCTGGTTCCGCTCTGGAACCTGGTGCTCTGCGGGACACGTGTGTCTCTGAGTGCCGGGCAGGAGGTGGTGACTGTGCCGAGGGTCCAAGAGCAAGTGGTGGAGAAATTTTGGGAGACAGAGGAGGTGAAACTGGGGGGACCTGCAGCTATGCTGGGTATTAGACCATGATTTGCTGCCTGGGGACGTGAAGGGGGAGCTTCCCTTGGGCTCTGACAAGTTTGCTCAAACCTTTGACTTTGGACTTGGTGCCTGTAAGGGGCTGAATTACACCCAACACTCCCAACCCCTGCTGCCCCAGTTCACACATTGAAGATCTGACACCAGTATCTCAGAACATTTTTGACTGTATTTGGGGACAAGATAATTTAAAAGGTAATTAAATGAGGTCTTTAGGCTGGGACCTGAGCGACGGGATGGGTGTCCTTATAAGAAGAGGTTAGGACACAGACATGTACAGGAGGAAGACCAGGTGAGGTCACGGCCATCTATTAGCCAAGGAGAGAGGCTTCCGGGGAAAAAGCCCTGCCCATACCTTGATCTCGAACTCAGACTCCAGAACTGTTTAAGCCCCAGGTCTGTGGTATCGTGTTATGTCAGCTTGAGCACTACACTGCCCTTTGTTCTGCTTGACTTGGGGCAACGCTGTCCTACACAGCACTGTTTTGGGGGTCATCAAGTTGAGGCAGAATATTAACTCAGGTAGTCTGTGTAGGAGCATGGGCTTTGATGCATTCTTTGATATGGCCTTTGATTAACATAAGGGCTCTAGGGAGTAACACCCCCACCGGCCCTGTTTACTGTAGGGAGTGTACCTATGCCCAGATGGACATTAATCTCTAATCCCCTGTGACTCAGTTTATGGGATGAAAAGGACAAAGCAACTGTGAGACTTATAGGACATTTCCACCCCTAGGACCTTATTGGACAAGGACTGATAGAAGTAACTAAGCAAGGCCAATGGGAGAAGACCCCACCTTGGTACCTTCCCTCAACTTTAAGGATAAAAACTCCTACAGGACAATAGAGAAGGGGGGCTCTTCTCCCCCTTCCAGTAACCCTGGGAGCTATCTGCTTTTCTTCAATAAAAATTTGCTTGCTTGCTGTCTCTGTGTTCACGGAGTTCATTCTTTGACTGCCGTGAACAAGAACCTGGATTCTGGTATCATCTTTCTGGTATCAAAGTCATTTCACTGGATGAGGCACCCTGTCAGCCACTAAGACAGTGAGACTGGAGCCCTGGTGGCAGAGTCCGGAGGCAGGCACCCCTCAGATTGATTATGAGTAGAGAGATGGAGGGCTGGGAAAGGGATCCAGAGCCTTTCAGGAGGGAGGCCGGCAGCCACCTGGAATTTCAGTGCTGACTAAATCTTAGGAGAAATGGGTAAGAAGGCATCTGAATGGCCAATTAGTATATGAAAAGGTGCTCAACATCACTGATTAGCAGAGAAATGCAAATCAAAAGGACAATGAGCTATGCCTCACACCTGTTAGGAGGGCTGTTTTCAAAAGGACCAGAGATAAGGGAACTCCTTATCTTGTGCACCCTTGGTGAGAATGTAAATTGGTGCAGCCCTATGAAAAACAGTGTGGAGCTTCCTCAGAAAATTAAAAATAGAACTACCCTTTGACCCAGAAATCTTTCTTCTGGGCATCTATCCCAAGGATAGGAAATAAAGATCTTGAAAAAGTGTTTGCCCTCCCATGTTTATTCACAGTAGTCAAGATATAGAAACAACTAAGTGTCTATCAATGGATGAAGGGATAAGGAAATTTATATATATATAATCATGTCTATATGTACATGCAATACACACACATATATGAATACAACAAAAATTATTCAGCCTTAGAAAAAGAGTTCCTTCCATTTGCAACAATATGGGCAAAACTGGAAGATATATTGAGCGAAACAACCCAGATGCAGAAAGAAAAATATCGCATGAACTCACATGTGGAAACTAAAGTCAAATTCATAGAAGCAGAGCAGAATGGTGGCCCCCAGGAGGTGGGGACGTGGGGGAAATATTGGTCAAAGGTATAAAGCTTCAGTTATGTAGGATGATGACGTTCTAGAGAACAAGAAAGTGCTAATTATGGGAGGGGATGGATAGGTTAATTAATTTGACAAGCAATCACTTCACTGTGTATATGTGAATCCAAACATAAGGTTGTACAGTATAAAGATATAAAATTTTTATTAAAAAAAGAAATGGGTAAGAACTGGCTAAATGCTCAGTGTCCTGGTCTCCTCTCCTGTGAAATGGAGATAGGTTATGAGATGTAATTGAATGACACTTATGACTGTCCAGCAGAGAGGGAACACTAATTGTAAGCGATTGCATTTGTTTTTCCTCTCCTTCCTTCCTTCCATTCTTTTTTTGTCTTTTTAGGACTGCATCCACAGTATATGGAAATTCCCGGGCTAGGAGTCGAATCAGAGCTGCAGTGCCGGCCTATGAAACAGTCATAGCCACACCAGATCTGAGCTTCATCTGCGACCTACATCACAGCTCACGGCAACTCCGGATCCTTAACCTACTGAGCGAGGCCAGGGGTCAAACCTATGTCCTCATGGATACTAGTCAGGTTTGTTACCACTGAGCCAGGATGGGAACTCCACATTCGTGTTCTATTGCTATGTAATTAAGGGCCACATACTTAATGGATTCACATGTTGCTCGTATATTTGCTCAGAGTTGTGTACATCAGAAGACACGGCATGGCATGGCTGGGTTTTCTGCTCAGGGTCTGACGGGTTGAATTAGTGTGTTGGCCAGGCTGGGTTCTTACAGAGGCTCTGGGCAAGAATCAACCTCTCAGCTCAGTCTGATTGTTGGTCAGATTCATGGCTTTACTATTGTACTGATGAGGATGCTGCTGCTTTATCCTTCAGCCTAGGCTGCTCTCAGCTCCTAGGGGTCACTCACATGCCTTGCCATGTGGCCCCCTCCATCTTCAAAGCCAGTCACAGAGATCTACCCTTCTATCTCATCCCTTTCATGCTTCGAATCTCTTGAACCAGGAGGAGCTCCATCCCGTCTGAAGGATAACCTGATTAGGTCTGACTTGCCCAGTATAATTTCCCTTTCTAAGGTCAAATGATTTGGAACCTTAATTACATCTGGGACATCCTTTCACAGTGGCACCTAGCTAAGCGGTTGATCAAACATCTGGGATAACATACGGGCAGACCATGGAAGGGAGGCCAGGAGCCAACCCAGAATTCTGCCAGACATGGCAATCCTTGTTATTCTAAGTGTATCATTCCAGCTGTATTTGGGGAGCTCATCTGGATGAAAGCAGCCTGGTTTGCTTGCTTCTAAAAATGTCCCCTGCCCATAGGCGCTGCAGCTATGTGAAGAGTACGTTACCCTCTTGAGTCCTTTCTGTGTACTTTCTACTGATGTCCTGGGAAAGGGTCCTCATTGTTCTCTACTGTTTAGTCCTAGCCCCTTTCAGTTCTTACTGTGCTCCTGGACGGTTGAGCCTGAAGTATGCTTTGATGATATTTTCAGTGAATAATTGAACACATCAGCTTGGAAGGTGTTTTGGGATGAGATTAACTCTTAAATATGTGGACTTTTAGTAAAGCAGGTTGCCCTCCATGATGTGGGTGGGCCTTGTCCAATCAGTCGAAGCCCATACTAGAATAGAAAGATTGGACCCTCCACGCAGAGGGGGGAAAAAAAAAATCTCCAGCAGACTTCCTGTGGTCTGGAAATGTGCCATTAGCTTTCCTAGGTCTCTGTTTCCTCCCTACAAGGCAGGTGTGGACTTTCCAGCCCCATGACTCTGTGAGCCAATTCCACATAATAAATCTCTTTCTCCGTATGCCACGGGAGTGGCCCAAAAATGACAAAAAGACGAAAAAAAATTTTTTAAAGCTGTTTACCTGGGGTCCTTACTACCAGTTTAACCCTCTCATTCTCTGCAGAGATATTTTCCCCAACCATGGCCACTTCCCTTCTTCGATCAGTTTACATCCTGGCCACAATTTACCCTTCCAATTTCTTGTCCTGAACTTCTTGCTTCCCTACCACTCACTTATGTGACCTTGTTCATTTCTCATGACCTCCCTCAAAGGTCATCTCCCCAGTAGAGCCTTTTTCAAAGCCTTCTACGGTTTACTTTGAACGTGCATGACTTAGGGATGTGATCAAAGTGCACATCCCTATTTCCCCATTTTTCTCCCCATTTCCCACCACGCCTGGACTCTATGACCTCACCAGTCAAGGTAACAAGCAGTCTTGCAGTGTCTATAGCAAACAGTTTCCATCCAGGACTGAAGATTCTCAGTCTTGAGTAATGTTTAACACTTTGAATCTGGTTGAAATTAACACCTCTCTCCTCTGTGCACCAGGGCCAGCTGCCTGCGCTCCCACAGGGCGCCTCACTTGCCCTCCCCGCTGGCTTCTGACCCATTGAGGCCAGAGTGCAGAGAGAGAGTGCAAAGGAGATAAGGACAGATTTACTTGATGTTTTTGTCAGCGTGGGCTGCCTAAACTGCAGACTAGATGGCTTAAACACCAGAAATATGTTTCCTCATAGTTCTGGAGGCTGGAAGAACAAGATCGAGGTGCTGGCAGGGTTTACTTACAGACGGCTGCCTTCTCACATGGCAGAGAGAGAGGAAGCTAGCCTTCTGGTGTCTCTTCTTATAAGGGTATCAGTCACATCATGGGGGGCTTTATCCTCAAGACCTCATCTAGACCTAATCACCTTCCAAAGGTCCCATCTCCAAATATATGGAGTGTAGGGCTTTAACATATGGATGGGTGGGTGGGATTTGGTCCATAGTATTTGATTAATGCCACTGGGAGAGTCTATCATCTGGGTCTAGCCTACCTTCAAAGCTGCCTCTCCTCCATCATGCAAATGAGGGTCTTTCAGAAACTATAGCCTTCGTGAAGTGGGCAGCTCTTGCCCCCTCTTCAGGCCCAGTTTCTCTACCTGTCTCCTTGTGCAAACCTCTTTGTGGTATGATCTTTTTAAAGATGTTCCCAGGACAAGCACCCACTGGTGGGCTCCTCTCTGGGCCCTTGACTCACCTGTAGCAGGAGGGAAGACCCTTTGCCTTGGCTCCATCCTCTCCCCTTCTGATCCCTCAGGCACTGGCCAGACTCAGTCCCCTGCATCCCCCACTGCTCCCACTCCAGGGCTGTTGTTCAATTCTCCAAGTCTCTGCTCCAAACCCCACTGTGGGAGGGAGCCTGCCAGCTGTAGCCTCAGGGGAGGTCAGCATCTGGGCTCCTGTTCCACTTCTGAGGGGCTGCAGGCTGTGCGCAAATCCTGCACACGTCCACATTCACCTCCTCCTCCTCTGCAAGCCCCAGGCCACAGGGCCTCCCTGCTGCTGCCTAGACCACGTCTACCTGCCCTGTCTCGTGGTGCAGCTTCCCAAGAAACACTACCCCTGACTCCTGCCGGACCTCCGAAGGGTGCCTTTCCTACCTGGGATCTGGATTTTTCCCTGTTGAGACTAGCTGTGGCTGTGGGGGTCTCAAGACCACCTGCCCAAACATGGCCATTGAAGCCTGGGGCTGGATGGGAGCTGGGAAGGCCCTCCAGAACATGATCCCTAAAGCCTGGGTCTAGATTGTCTTTTTTTTTTCTTCACAGTCCTTGGCATCTAGCCCATCACTTTGCACGGAATAGGCACTTAGTTCACCAGCTAGAAGAATGCAAGCCTTTGTCAAGAAAGGCACCCTGCTTGCTTGCTTTCCTATACCCCTCACAGCACCTTGCAGCATGTTTTATATGACAGATGTGCTTAATAAGTATTTTTGACTGATTTACTGGGAAAAAGGTGATCCAGACATGCCTCCTGGAAACGTCCAATAAGCCCCTTTATTCCATTTTTTGCAGTCAATTGTCGTGGAATGGGCCTTTTGGCATTAATCCCGAAGGGGCAGTAAACAAAGATGGCTGTATAATTTTATTGTCACCCATCCTCCATCCAAGCCGGCTTCCTCGCCTCCATCCGCAGCTCTGCCTCATTGCGTCTAAGTTCACCCCAGTACAGCTGTTGAATTGCGCTAATAGCCCCTGGATCTTCATTTTGAACAATAATGTTTGTTTCCAGAGTAATTGAATTCAGCGGGGACTCAAAGGGTGTAGAACACTTTATAACACTTGCTGTGAAAGAAGGGGAAATCCAGAATTTGCTCCATGGCATTTAATCCAGGAAACACAATTTATCAGAGCTGTCTTTATCTACTTATGTTTTAGTGATGCGGTGCTGGGGGAAAATAGCCTCAGACATAAAATTCGAAGAGCGCTTCTGGCAAAGCCTGGCAGTTTAATTCAGATGTTAAATATTTTTAGGAGGGTCAAGTGCTCAAGGCCCAGTATGTTTTGTCCTTTGAGTGAAACTAGCTAAAATAAGAGCGGTAATCAGTAGCTCCAACCTGGGCTGCACTTCAGCGTCGAAAGGTCAGAGGTCCCAATTTCACAGGAAACTCATCTACCAGCTTTGGGACTCTGAGAAAAGAGTTTGGAATATGTATAATTTCATTATGTTAAAAAGGCAGTTTAGGAAAATCCTGATTCCTGGAAAGTAGATGCTTTATTTGAGGTTGGTAAAGTTGGAACTCTTTATCTGTCTGTAACTTCCCCCACATAGACAAGGGGACATTCTTGCCAGGGAACCATGCAGAGTGACTATTCCTGAGTGTCCTGTGCTAATCACCAGGGACAGGTGGGCATCAGTTGGCTCACGGTCTCAGGAAGCAAACCTGTAGGTTCCTGGAGAGAATTCTTGCTGCTGGGGGCTCCAGTTTGCATTGTGAGGTTTGTCCCAGAAGGTTCTTTATTTCCTCCCTGGAACCTCCTGTCAATAGAATCGACTCTGTGATCTCTCTGCTAAAGTCCCGAGGGGGTGTTCTTCCAGGAACTAGCAGCAGTTTCATCCCACGAAAGTGGGCCTTTAACACAAAGAAATCTTCATCACACTGATGGGCCAGTCTGCCTTAATAACTAACCCAAATACTGCACTTAAAACTTATGTAGGTAATATTTAGGGAATTATACTTCTAGGTTCAAAGTTCCTTGTTAACTAGCTAGAGTGTTAGAAGTAACTGGAAAGAATTCTGGAAAATGAACTCTTTATTAACTTGATTAAACAGAAACGTTCATCAGTTTTAATGTGAACATTGTCTTAAAGTATGACGTCAGGATGAGATTTAAATAATTGTCTCCTTTATTAGCTGCGCTCATGAAATAAATGAGAAGCAGGCAAACTGAAGTTGGAGCATAACATAAGCCAAACAGAACCATACACATAAGCTTACATTTCAAAATAGAACAAGATTTTGAAACAGCATTTTGGGATGATCCTCCACTCCCCAGGGACCCTGGACTTGTGGAGTTGCTTACGAAGATACCAAACATTTCAATGATAAGAGAAATACTCAATAATCCAGATTAGGTTTAAGGACTTGGTTCCTAAGAATCTTACATCATGAAATCTCACCTGCCTGGGGTTTTGTCAGTTTCCACAATGCCTGACTCTTGGAATTCCTTTTATTATTCACTTAAAGTGTATCTATCTTTGCAAAAGTTTTAGCCCTAGGGTGACCATATAGTTTACTGTCCTCGCCTGGCCACTTTCAAGTGTGAATAATTAAGTGGGGACATTAGACAGCAAGTGGGGGGAGGGGGGTCAGGTGTGGTTTCTCAGGAAACTAGATACCAGTGCAATCATGATCTCTTCTTTCTTCGTCTCCCCTTTACCATCCTGATATTTGCTCCAGGTTCTCCACTGGGATATTCCTATGGGTCTAAAATGTGTCAAGCAGTAGTATTAAGTATCCCTGAAGAAGTGCTTGGAAGGTGGGAGAACTCAGTAGTTAAGGGGACCCACATTGGTGTCACCCCTTATTAGCTCTGCGACCTAAAGTGACTTAGGGCATTCCCGTTGTGGCGCAGTGGAAACTAATTGGACTAGGAACTGTGAGGTTGCGGGGTCGCAGATGTGACTCAGATCTGGTGTTGCTGTGGCTGTGGTGTAGGCCGGCAGTTGTAGCTCTGATTCCACCCCTGGCCTGGGGACTTCCATATGCCGCAGGTGTGTCCCTAAAAAGCAAAAATAAAATAAAAAAGTGACTTAGTTGACCTCATGTGCCTCCACAGTCCTCATCTATAAAATAGGGAGGGTTAAAGAACCCAATACAACATATATTAGGGCTTCCATATGCTGCATATGCAGCCCTAAAAAGCAAAAAAAAAAAAAAAAAAAAAATTCTTAGAAACTCTGGTTGTTCAAATGTAACAAAAATCACAGTATATAGTGAACACTCAATCGCTGTAGCTATTATGGTATTATTGCTAAAAGCTTTAAAATGAGAGATTGTTCAGCCTCAAAAATAGCAAACCGGGAGTCTGACTTCCCTCCAAAATGAGATTTGCTAGGGCTAGATAGGGTTGGAAGGAAATACATTGAAAAGGTGTTGTTGTACTTTATTAAATATTGAAACATTTTCCCTGGGAAGCAGCATGTTGAGGGGCAGGTCTAAGAAGGGCCTTTAACTTAAACTTCCTCAGATCTGTGTGGGAGGGGTCTGTGCTTTCCTTAGTGACTGGCACGTGTTCTGGAAGGATACCCTGGTTTGCCAGCCCCTGTGCGGTTGATGAAGCCCATTCACCTGCACTCTTTGAATCCTTGCTTAAGCCATGTGAGGAAGTGATTGTGGACCCATTTTGCAGATGAGGATTATTGAGGCTCACTCGATAAACAGAGGAAGCCACGAGCGGAGTTAGGACTGGTGCCAGATCTTATGATGTGATGTTGGATTTCTTTCTGTTGCATTGCCCACCTGCCTTCGTTGAGTTTTAGCGCCCAGAATAGTCACAGGAACACACCCTATCACAGAGGCTAAACTCGGGAATGTGGAATGAGCATGAGGTCCAAGGACACACATTACCAGCAGTGTTACCTTCAGGTGGCCCTCCAGGAAGCCAGCAACGCCGCCATCCCACAGATGCTCAGCTGAGACTTATTATTGAAAAATTTAGGAGTTCCTGTTGTGGCTCAGTGGTCATGAATCCAACTAGTATCCATGAAGAGGTGGGCTCAGTCCCTGGCCTCGCTCAGTGGCTTAAAGATTGGTGTTGCCATGAGCTGTGGTGTAGGTCACAGACTCGGCTTGGATCCTGCGTTGCTGTGGCTGTGGCCAGCAGCTACAGCTTTGATTTGACCACTTAGCCTGGGAATCTCCACATGCTGTGGGTGGGGCCCTAAAAACCAAAAAAAAAAAAAAAAAAAAAAAGATGCGGCTTAGATCCTGCATTGCTGTGGCTGTAGTGGAGGCTGGCAGATGCAACTCTGATTCAAACCCTAGCCTGGAACTTCCATGTGTCACACTTGTGGCCCTAAAAAGCGAAAAGAAAAAAAAAAAATCTTACATGCTGTGGTTGTTCAAATGTAACAAATCGGAATCATACACAATCACAGTGATTTTCAAGGTGTATGTAGTGATTTCCTTTTAAAAAGAGGAAGAAGAGCAACTCAGTTTCATAGATTATTTCCACAGCATTACTCCCCCCAACCCATACAGATGGATTTGCACATCAATGCAAAAGACACACAGCACTTCAGCTGGCTTGGCTGGTAGCTGGCATGGGTGTGTGTGTGTGTGTGTGCGCGCGTGCATGCGCTCATGCCCACTGAGAGGGTGATTAAAAACCACGGAAGGACCTCCAGATGTCTATTTGGGTGTGAATGGCCACACTTGCCCACACTTATGTTGACTTAACACCACGATGCTCGCTCTGCAGTGTGCATTTTGCTGTCCAACATCTTTATTTCTCAGCACTTGGTTTCAAAGTTGGAAAAGCTGCAGTTGATGTTGAAAGCTAAGTTCACACCAGGCAGGGTATTTTAAAACCCAGCATCTGATGCCTGAAGTGTGAAAAAAACATCGTTTTAACTCTTTTTGTGCATACCAAAAGCTGGGAAAGTGTTTTCTTAACTTCCCAGGGCACATGAAGCATTGACAGAAGGTGACAGTGTTGTGAGGGTGATGATATCCGACGTTCCAGGAAGCATTTAGGAACCATCCCTGACATTTTAGCCATAAAACTGTTTCATTAAATAATGGTTTGGTAGGAAAAAGGTCTCCATGTTTAATGACAGGGCAATCTTTTGAGAAAAGATTATTCAAATTCAAAAATAAAAATGGATTTATCTGACTTTTTAAAAATTATGTAGTTTTGAGGCTTATAGAATTAAACAGTAATACAAGAAGCAAGTGAGCAAATCAGACCCTGAAGAAAGAAAGAGCAGCACGATTCTAAAGAGGGAGGGCAGTTATTTGCTGGAAAGATTACTGCACACTCCAGCAATTTGAGCCTTCTGCGGGGCTGGCCAGGACTCTCTCAAAGCAGCACCTTTCTTGGAGGCTCTTTCTGCCTGATTTTCCTTCCATCCTTCCCAGCTTCTCTCCCAGCTGTCAGACCTGCATCGCAAATGGAAGTCTACCCATCCTGCTCCGGTTCCCTCTTCCCTTTACTCGTCTCTTGCACGTTTAACTCCCTGAAGAGCCAACTGACAGGTGTGCTTATCAGTCACCTGCCTGTGAGTCCCAATTTCTCACCCGCTCCCAAGTATGACTGCTGGTCCCTGGTCCACACATTGTGTACAGGTGGCACTTTGTATCACAGGTTTTATTTTATGTGTATATTCCCTGTCAGAGTATAGGCATCAAGGAGAAAAGAATCCCTGTCTGGTTCATCTTTGTTCCCCTGCAAATGTCTTTCCTAGCATAGTGCCTTTCCCATGGATAAATTCTCAGCTAAAAGTGACAGTTTATGGAAGCAAGTTGGGGGAAGAATCTCTTGCTCAAAATATCTCATGGGAAATACATTCTGTGTTTGCAGAAATCAAATCTGGTCCCACAGTGGGCTTCACTGCTGAAGGTGATTCTTTAAAGTTAAGGTAGCTTGGAAAATAAATGATGGAAACTAAGAATTCTAAATCCCAGGGTCCCCCATTGAGTCAGGAGCATTATCCACAGTTTAAGTTTAAGCCCTGTTTCAGGGCTGGGTTCTAGAAAAGATGGGGGAAACTCATGGACATCTTCCCTAGTCTTCAGACCTCTAGGGGACAGCCGCCACCCAACGCTAGACAGTGTTAAGGGAGGGATGCCATGTACTAAGACCTGTGGCCTCCTTGCTCTCTTTTAGAATGGACATTGGCCAACTTTCTATGAAGGGCCGGCGAGTAAATATTTTAGGTTTTGAGGACCAGAAGTTCTCTGTTACAGCTTCTCAACTCTGCCGTTCTAGTGAGCAGGCAGCCATTAAATTTCTTGCTGCAATGATAAATAAATGAGCATGGCTGTGTTCCAATAAAGTTTTATTTAAAAACACCAAGTGCTTGGCCTGAAATGGGCAATGGGCCATTGTTTGCTGACTGCTGCTCTAAAACTCTTTGTGACAATAGGAGAGGTATATATGGAACAGATTCTTGAAGGTTTCTCATGAAAAGGGCATTTTTCCTCCTGACCTCTCATTAACTCAAGGAAGAAGGTGGCCTTGCCCCATTTGATAGATGAGGACACTGAAGCTCCATAGCTTCCTCCAAGTTGCCATGGCAGCAGAGCTTGTAAGAGATGCAGGAGGCATTTGAGTCCAGATCTACTGAGCAGACTCCATTGTTCTTTTTCCACTACGATTTCTTTGGTCTTGCCTTAGAGTGTGGGTTATAGCTCAAAATGCCACTGTGTAGTGTAAGGTCACCCCACTCAGCAGTCCTGGAATGGAAACCTGTCCTACACTAACACTAATGGCAGGAAACTGACTCTTACTCAACTTTTCTGCTTACCAGTAGGCACAGTACAGATGACAATGCATCACCTTGAAACATGAAGAAGCTGGCTGACTTTTTTTTTTACAACAGGCCTTTGTGCACAAGACAGTGAACACCAATAGAAAAAAAATAACCTTATCACAAATTAAAAGAACAATCTTTAGAAAATAGCTGCAATGTAAGGTTAATTGGAGCCAGAAATGTCAAATTAATGCAGCAATGCACCGGGGAGCCTGCCCTGGCCTTTGTGCACAGAATCAGTGCACACAACGGAGGGAAGCAGGGAACGCTTCCCTTATAATAGGATTTTAGGGAGTCCCCTGTCATATTAAACAGACTTTGCAATTAATTTCTTGCTGCAATGTTATTTTCATTGGCCTATATTTGCTTTGACCTCTCACATTTTTTAAGCTACCAATGCGGGGCAAGTGGGATTTAGGACTGAAATGGTATAAACGCACAAAACTCTTTGGACTTAAAATCAGTAGAAATGTGATAAAACTGCAGTGGGGTGGGTGGGTACTCAGAGCACTCCTGGGGTGAGCTGGGGTTCACAGGTCCTTTAGTGGGCAAGCGCTGACCCCAGAACGGGAAAGAGGGGCTGCTCTGCTCTGTGATCAGTGTTTTTACTACTACCCCTGGGTCCCATCTGGCAGGAAGGGCTTTGGGTTCCCACAAGGAGAGCAATGGCCTTACAAGCCAAGGTCTTGCATGTACGGAGCACGAAACACAAGCACCTTTTAAAACTATTATGTTATTTAATTTTACGAAACCCCGTGAGATATGTTCCATAATTATTGCCATTTTCAGACGGGGAAATGGAGGCACCAGAAAAGTTAAGGGTCTGGTAGAAGCCACATCGGTGGCAAATACCCAGGCTGGGATTTAAACCCAGGTCTTCCTGATTCTAAGGACTGTACATTTAACTGCCCTTTGATGCTTTCTCCTCCTCAGGATGACATCAAAGTTGACTGGGAATGCCTGCAGGCTATATAATCATAATCGATTTTATTTGTACTTTTATCTCTTTTTATTTATTGAATTACTTTTTCTTTGAAGGGCTGTACCCTCAGCATACGGAAGTTCCCAGGCTAGGGGTCTAATTGGAGCTACAGCTGCTGCCTACGCCACAGCCATAGCAACGCAGGATCTGAGTCGCGTTTGTGACTCACATCACAGCTCAGGGCAGTGCCAGATCCTTAACCCACTGAGTGAGTCCAGGGCTCGAATCCACAACCTCATGGCTCCTAGTCAGATTTGTTTCCGCTGAGCCATGACAGGAGCTCCTATCTCTTTTTGTTTTGAATCATGGTGAAAATACATGTTGCCATCTCAACCATTTTCAGATGTACAGTTTAATAGCACTAAGAATATTCACATTGTTGTAAAACTAACCTCCAGAGCCCTTTTGGTCTTGCAAAACCAAACCTCTGAAACCATTAAACCAATTATTCCCCATTCTTTGCTCCCTCCAACCTCTGGTGACCACCACTCTACTTTGTGTCTCTATGAATTTGGCTCCCGTAGGTACCTCATAGGAATGGAATGATAGTATTTGTTCATCCGTGACTGGCTTACTTCACTTAGCATGAAATCCTCCAGGTTCATCCATATTATAACCCATCAGGCTGAATAGCCTTCCAACGTATGGCTATACTACATTTCATTTAACCGTTCATCCATCATTGGACATTTGGGTGACTTTCACCTTTTATCTATGTGAATTAGGCAACTGTCTGGAGTAGTTAATTTTTTTTTTTTTAATTTTATTTTATTTTATTTTTTGTCTTTTTGCTATTTCTTGGGCCGCCCCTGCGGCATATGGAGGTTCCCAGGCTAGGGGTTCAATCGGAGCTGTAGCCACCGGCCTACACCAGAGCCACAGCAACGCGGGATCCGAGCCGCGTCCGCAATCTACACCACAGGTCACGGCAACGCCGGATCGTTAACCCACTGAGCAAGGTCAGGGACCGAACCCGCAACCTCATGGTTCCTAGTCGGATTCGTTTAACCACTGCGCCACGACGGGAACTCCTGTGAATGGCTTTTGAAGTACCACTCTAGGAGCACAGAGATAGATAGCTTCCTGTCCTGTGAACAAGATTCTTAGAGGACCAGGGTCCCTGGCCAAGGGTGGGTTGGAGGGCTGGCTTCTCTCCTGGAAGCAAGAAAAGAAGAAAATAAGCACCCGGCTTCACCTATTTCAATTCTCGCCACAACCTTCTAAGATAGATACTGTTTTGTCTACTTCAAGAAGGAAACTAAGGCTCAGGAGGATCAGTTTGCTGAGGGTCCTATCCTAATAAACAAAATAGCCAGACATGGTCCCACATTCTGAGTCCAAGTCCAGCCCTTGTTCCTGCACATTATGCTGGATTTTCTGTCATTTATTTTTTTAGG
This sequence comes from Sus scrofa, assembly GCF_054392235.1. Taxonomy (NCBI): domain Eukaryota; kingdom Metazoa; phylum Chordata; class Mammalia; order Artiodactyla; family Suidae; genus Sus; species Sus scrofa. The sequence continues at coordinate 92,373,605 of NC_139389.1, forward strand.
ATAAGTGGTAAAGTTAGAGGTTGGAAAATGTCGGCTTCCTTATACGTTTCCATATATGTATCTTCCACAGACCTATTTTCCACATTTATGTGTGTTTATACACATATTAGCACCAATCATTTAATATGTATGATAAATGGAACTTGTTCTTCCATATGCTAATTACTTTTTTGAAAATGTGCAATTGTTTAAAATTCGCCCAAACTGAAGAATGCGTTTGAGTGTATTTTAGCCAAAATAATGATTCGTCATCTTTTAGGAGACATGATATGTTGTTATAGGCCAGGGTTCATGGCCTCCTTAATCAATAGAAATTGACAAGAGGCCAGACAAGAATTCAGACAAGGCTTTACAGGGGCTCCTGCTGCAGCAGGAGGAAGCAAAAACAGTTAACAGTTTCCCTTGCTTGCTCCCTGAGGGGAGGTGAGCTGATTCCTTGTATGGGATGAGGGTAGGAGTGGGTAGAGGGGTCAGGCTGGAGCGGTGGCTTATTTGTCTGCCCACCCTCTTGGTGCTGTGTGCAGGGTGCAGGCCCAGTACCCTACTTTTGCTCCCAACACCTCTGGTAGTTGGATTTTTGGTCTTTTTGTATCTTGATCAGAATTTGCCCCAGCTGTGTGTGCACAGCTATTTTTAGTCCCTTATAGTCTTTGTATTTTGTTGCTGGAAGAAATAGTTGTCCATGTGCAAGAAATGCAGTAAAGGGTCCCAGATCCTAGGCTGTTCAATGTGACTTGTAGATAAGCCTGACAACTGGCGTATTTCCAGCTCTTTGGACTTCTTGGAGAATTTAGAATTCAGAGGTATCTTTCAACCTTTCTTACCTTCCGCCTACCATGAGTGCAACTGTTTGTATTCCTAGCATGCTTCAAAGGTGGCAGGATTTTAGAAGGTGGGGAGAATTTCGGTGTCATATGGGCAAATCCTTAATTGGCCCTGCTAACCAGGTGGCTAGCTGATGAACCACTTTATTTCAGTGGTATAAGCAGCAATTTATAGTTAAATATTTGCACGTGTATCTAATTGCCTATGTGAAATTGTTCCTGCCAAATAGAAGTCTGGTTGAGCCTTCAAAATAACTTGGCATCCAACACACATTAATATTTTAAACCATTGCTAACACTTGGTGCTGCAGATCCAATTTTACTAATGTGTGTGTGTTTTTTTAAACACCTCCCACTGGAGTGGGTAATTTTTGAATCTCTGTAGCATGCTTAGAATACTAGTGTATAAGGTCCCAAGAACCCATAATTCTAATGGTGTAGTCACAGTGCCCAAATAACCAGTAGAAAAAAAAAAAGCAAAAATTTCGTTAATTAACTCTTTTTTAAAGTTTTTCTGAAGTGATGACAAAAGCTGATTTAACTTTGTCTTACTGCCTTGGAGCAGGGGGGAGGGTCTGTCACTCAGTGCAGCATCTTGTGGGCGAGGGCACAGCAACTTTAACCCATGAATAAAGCCCTTCATGGAACATGTATGTTCCTGGTTCTGGGCTGGAGCAGGGCGGCCAGCGTTTGCAGCGATGCAGCAGGTGGGGGGTTTGGGAGCAGTGATTCTGCTGCCTGAGGAGGGCGATGGTGAGCTCAGAGCCCACAGCTGAACCACCCAGAGGCATCCTGCGGGGTGGTGAGGAGCCAAGAGAGTCCAGGCAGAAGGAGGAAGGACAGGCTTAGGAAATGCTGGCACATTGGCTTGGTGGCGAACAGGTGAGGGGCCCACGGGAGGGGGTGGGGAGTGAGGCTGGCAAGGACACAAGGATCCTGCAAGAACTTACAAGTTCACTAATGACTATGGACTTCCCCCATGTGGGATTTTCCGTGGGGGTGGTGTACCAGGGCCGTTGATGGCTCTGCCTCTGAGATAAGCAGCTCATGGGCACTGAAGCTCTGGGTGAGGGAACTTCATTTAATTCCATTGAATATGCTGAGATCCATTGACAATGAAGAGTAAATCATCCCACCCCTGGGATCTTACTTCTACAAAGATTATGAGGTTAAACGTTACTGGAAATTAAAATTCAAAAGCAACATTCATGCAGCTACACTCTCAGACAGTGCAGTGGCTGTTTATTTCGTTCATTTTGCCAACATTTATTTTGTTCAGTGGTTTCTCAACCAGACAGGAGACATTTTTGATTGTCATAACCACTGTGGGCTTGTTCCTGGCTTCACATCTACAGGGAAGAGGCCAGGGATGGAGCTAAATATTCAACATGGTGGAGGACAGACCATGATGAAGAATTATCTGGCCTCAAATGTCAATAGTGCCGAGGCTGAGAAACCCTGATTTAGTACCACCAGTGCCAGACATTGTGCCAGTTGCTGGGAGTATTGAGATGAATTAGACTGGCTCCATGGTCTTGAAACATCTGTGGGAGACAGCAAAGACAGACTTAGAGAGGCATAGCTGGGAGTCACCAAAGCGCTGCAGGCTGAGCTTTGCCAGATGCAAAACACCTTTTCTCTAAGTCCATTCATGTTTGCTTTGCCCCTTTTCATGTGGAAAAAAAAAAAAAAAAAAAAAAAAAAAAGCCATTTCCTTCCTTCATTGCTGGGCCAGCTCTTCCCTTGTTCTGCATGACAAGTGAGGCAAGCATGGGATGTTGGGATGGGAAAAAAATAAGTTGAGGGGAAAATGGCCGAGAAAAGACAGACCGAACTTAGAATGCCTAGCTATGCTTTAACTTTTATGTCTAAGTCATCTTTTATTGTTAGAGGCAGGCAAGGACCTTGACTGTGTTTTTGCAACCCAAAGTTGTAGGTCAGAGCTGACACAGAGGAAGTGCTTAAGAAACTCTTGTTAATTTGAAGTCTGGTCTTGCATGAAATCTCTTACAACTTCTACTTGGTACACTTATAGGGGGGATATTTTTGGTAGTGTCCGAGGTTTCTAAACATTGGGAGGCACATCCTAAAGGGAGCAGGGCCACAGAGAAGCAGCCATCCCACATCATTGAGGCCATTGGTTCCTACCTTCTTCTTGCTTTTGCAATCAGTTAAGTTACCGAAGTCCCTGTTTCCTGCTGACTTTCTCATGCTGGGGAGGGCAGGCTGCAGCTGAACCGCCAGCCGGGACCCTGAAAGCTTCCCAGATGTCTGTGCTCCAGGGGTGATGGTCCTTTCTCAGCCCAAATGCCCCACTGTAAGGGCTCCTGAAAACTCGGGCCTGGGACCACTCTGTCTGAAGCCCTCCTAGGTTTCAGACTCATTCACTGTCACTTGAGTCACAGCAGCAGGTAGTGTGACAGGATGGGAGAATCACAGATGGACCCCAGGCCCAGGCTTAGGCAAGAGTGACATGAATGGAGAAGAAAAATGTAAAAATTCCTGCCTGCTGGAGAAAGATTAAGCCGGGCTTACCCATTGGGTTCCCACTGAGCACAATTGTAATTGGAATGTATTCTTTGCAAAGTTTATTGGGTCCTGGAGCGACTTGTTACTGAACTGGTCAATTAATCTATTTTTTTTTTTTTTTTAATGAGTTCTGGGATTTCCTTCAGCAGAAAATCACCAGGAAGCATGACCAAATGCCCAGAGCTCAGGGAAAGGCTGGCCTTTCCTTCTAGAAAAGCCTATTCAACAATTAAAAGGGGGAAATGGATGCCTCCCGCTACAGGTAGCAAATGGGGCTGATCTGGGAACCAAAGAGGAAGGGTTTACTCTGCACAGAGGTGAGCGTGGGCCATCTCCATGAAACCGATTACTCAAGTGTGGCAGTTTGAGGATTCGGAAATAAATCCATTAGTGTCCCTGCTGAGAGACAAATGATTTCTATTTAAAAACCTGCTTGTTCCATGCAGTAACTCCCAGTGTAGCAATAATTAATGATATCAGAAGGTTAAGAAAGACCTTCTACTGGAATCCCTCTGCTCCAAGCATGAAATTGGATTAAAGTGAAGATAAACTTAGACACTAAATCTGTGGAGGAAATCAGTAATTATGTGGAAATGCACACATTTTGAGCTATTTGAGTGAGTCAGGTGGCTGATGTGTGGGCAGTCTTGTTCCAGGCACTTGGGCCTTGGTGGAGATGAACTGTCAGAGGATGCCGAATAAAGCGCTAGACTCACCTTAGTTCCAACTCTAGATTTATTTCCCAAAGTGAAGTTCTGTGGGCCTTTTTGATACATTCTGTGGCCAGTACTATTGGCTGCCTACCTAATATCCATTTCCCTTCTACTTATTAACATTTTTTTTTTTTTTTCAGGGAGACAAAGTATAGTTCAAAGAATAAAATATCCCAGGCAGTCTGGCACTTGGGGGTGGCAGTGTGTATGGTTCTGGCCTAAGAAACTTAAGTGGAAATCTGTAGGATGGGGCTTCTGGGAAAGTGGTTTTTCTTGATAAAAAGGGACAAAGTCAGCTCACTGGCTGACTGGCCTTTGGCCCTTTGCTTTTTGCCCTTCCCTTCTGCTCTATTCCCAGTCTGGAATAGCAGTGGAACAGCTGGAGGTTGGGCAGCCATTTTGTCACCAAAGGGATGAAATTTCTGTCTTAAGTGTGATGGAGCTAGAAGGAGCCTGGCTTCTTGTGGTTTCCTTGGGCAAATGGGAAGCAGAAGACCCTGACATCAGGCATCTCAACTGACCAAGCCATAAGACATGAATTTTAGATTTAGAACAATATCCTTTCTCTGATTTCAGGCATAAAGCCAAAAGAAGTCCAATCACTGGCAGCTTGGTGATGCTATTTGGGATGAGTCAGTGTGAATCTTCCCTGAGAGGATGAGCTGGACCAGCTGGGGTGTATTCTCAGGCAGAGGAAGGATGAAGGAGGTACTGATGGCTTCCTCAGAACTACTGCTGATGGATGTGGCTCTTTTTGTCCTCTCTAGGTCTCTCTTGTCAACCTTGGGGTATCACATATCTGTTTCTAGGGCCCTGATCAGTTCCCTTCACTCTGGAGTCTGAGTTGAACAGGAGGCCAACTTATATCAATGCCTTTAGGACTAACAGAAACAACAACAACAAACAATTTCACGTCCCTCTTCCTGTCAATATTCAAAGGTCACTATCTAGACTGAAGCTTGGATTTCTGCCAGTTCTTTTGTTCCTAGAATGATGCTGTTTGGATGCAGGCAAAGCTGAGCCAGAAGATATTTTCCTCCTTCCAGGCATCTCTGCGAAAGAGCCATTCTGGTTGGTTATAATCTGGCGTTGGGTTTCCCTCTTAGGGAACCACACCCTGCCTTGCCTTTCTTTGCGATGGGCTTCTTAAAGCTCTCTGGGTCCTCTAAATCAGGGTATTCGTCACAACATTCCCTGTGAATCCCAGGGTTCCCTGCGGCAGAGACTGAGATATAGGGGTCTGTGCTAAGAAGCTCTACTGGATTTGGGCAGGGAACAGCTTTCAGGCCGGGTGGGTACCTCCTGAAAACCCCTTTCCCACCAGCAGGAATCCTTAGTTCTCTCACACTTTCTGGGTGACATCGAAGTCCTTCCTTGGCTGAAAGGTCCAGTATTTGGTCTTTCATCATTTAAAGCCCCTACTCCTACATACCGCTTTAATAAGTTTAATAAAGTTGTCCTCATAACAACTTGATATGGTTATTTTTAACCTCACTTTACATGAGGAAACTGAGGTTGCAAGATGTTTGCTATCTGGGCCTCAAATTTCCCCCTTGATCTGTCATCTGAATTCAGTGGAGCCTTCTTTCTTCTCCCACCACTGCCTCTACACCTGCTCCCCCTCCTCTCCACACATTCCTTCCCATGCTGGAACCCTGGGATTCACAGGGAATGTTGCTTGAACTGCTTGCATTCAAACATTCAGTTTTCTACTCTTTCCTGGACACACTAAACCTCTCCCCCCTACCCCGCCCGGCCTCCCTTGTTTTGGATGGTATAATGAGTTCAGGATGTGGACAGAAGTGATTCAGTCCTGGCTCCTAAATTTTCCTGTGTGATGAATACCCTGATTTGGAGGGCCCAGAGGGCTTTAAGAAGTCTCTATCAATGGCAGAGCCACAAGTAAAATGTGTCTGAGACCTATCTTAGAATGGAGTTGCCAATTTACACTGGTCTGTCATGCCCAGTGAGAAATCTGGGGCCTTTTTGTTACAGTAGCTAGTGTGAATAACCCTGACTAATACAGGCTGCTTGGGTTGCTGACACACACGTGTATGTATTGGCTCTTGTAAGTCAATGGCTGGTTGTTGGGAAGAAGCCATGTCTTAGATATTGAGATGGGTAGAAATTTTTTGTGGAGAAAGTCTCTTAAAATTTGACATTCTTATGACCACATGTCTTGGAAGATGGCTGACAAATGGATTGTTTTTAAGGATGGAACCATAAAAGTGTGAATATAGCCTCCAGCTCCTAGCTACCAGGTCTGTCTTTAGTCTCTTAGAATTTTTCCCTAATGGTATCTTTAATCCCCAAACCGAATTCCTCCTGGAGTTTTTCTGTAAATATAAAAGGGTCTTTCTTGCAACCACTTCCTAAATGTAGCTTATAGTGATTTCTTCTCAAGTTGTAGAAGTAGCTCCTAGATATCTTCATTACCTTCTGCCGTACTCCTCATGCATGCACACACACACACAATTGTACTTGCACTCATAGAGTTTTGGTGGTCACACCTGCAGCATATAGAAGTTCCCAGGCCAGGGATTGGCTCTGAATGGTAAGTAGCTGTAACCTATGCCAGAGCTGCAGCAAAGCTGGATTCTTAACCAACCCACTGTGCCAAGCTGGGGATTGAACTTGCACCTCAACAGTGATCTGAGCGGCCAGAAATAAAACTCTGGATCCTTAACCCACTGTGCCACAGTAGGAACTCTGAGTCAATCTACTTTTAAAAAGAGGTTTTTAGTGCTTTTGAAAGCATTGCATTTATCAGGATTCCAGGACTTTTCTCCTATCATTGTGTTTCACTTTTTATTTTCTGTCTCAGTTAAAAATCTACCTTTTTATCATTCCCCTCAAGGCAGGTTAATATATACTATGTGGCTTGTTTTAAGTGAAAAGTCCCTTACAGGAGTTCCCGTCGTGGCGCAGTGGTTAACGAATCCGACTAGGAACCATGAGGTTGCGGGTTCGGTCCCTGCCCTTGCTCAGTGGGTTAACGATCCGGCGTTGCCGTGAGCTGTGGTGTAGGTTGCAGACGCGACTCGGATCCCGCGTTGCTGTGGCTCTGGCGTAGGCCGGTGGCTACAGCTCCGATTCAATCCCTAGCCTGGGAACCTCCATATGCCACGGGAGCGGCCCAAGAAATAGCAACAACAACAACAACAAAAAGACAAAAGACAAAAACAAACAAACAAACAGAAAAGTCCCTTACAGTTGAACACTTATTTATTATTTATGGTAGTAAAAGAAGGCTTCCCTTCTCACACTCTCAGCACTAGCCCCTGACACTTGAGATCAGAAGCTGGATTTAGAACATCCATTCCTCTCGGTGAATGCAGTAACTACACTGGCTGTCCTTTTGAGATGCCTCCCTTTTGGAGCGCTGCTTTATGGTACCTCTTTTCTTCCTTTTCATTACAGTTTTAACTTTGCTTCTTCTAGCATCAAGTGGAAGTGGCCAGAGTTGGCAGCTCTTGCATTATGTATCCAGAGAAATATTTTGGGGACCTATTAATTCTCAACCACTTCAGTTGGCAAGCAAATGCCTAGAAACAAATGAGCTTGGCCAGCAGCCCAGGCTGTCAAACTAGGCTGCTGTTCATTCATTAGTGAGGACCCACCTTCCATGCTCTGACGTGGTTGTACTCTGCCTCTGGTTTCTTTATCCAAGTTGGTGGATAGCTTTGTGCTCTTGGGGTTATTACTCTACTCACTTAAGCAGGAACTCAGAGACAGAGTCATGTGTAAAAGGGAAGCTGCAACTGGAGGTCTCTGTTGAAGGATCCTGATGCATTCTTCTTGCCCATTGTTTTTATTCCTGGCTCTTGAGGTTTGCATTTCAATCCCATCAATGGGGAAATATATATGAGTTCAGAAAAATACCTTTCTCTTTTCTTCAGAACAAGAAATCAATTTGGATTCATGTCATGTGAGTTTCTCTTCTGTGAGCAGAGCCTTGGGCTTCTTAGCTGCTCCATCTTTCTTTTCTAATTCATTCTTCCCTCCCAGCCACCCTCTTTTTCTCTGCCACTGGTCTTCCGTTGTCCAGGGTAAAAGTAGGAGAAGTTTCTGGATATTCTGTCTTTCCCCTTCCTCCTTTTTGTTTCTTCTAGAGAATAACTCTTATTTATTACAAAAGTGTTAAGTGTTTTCTGCAGAAATTGCATAAACTGCCCTTGCAGAAAATGCTTTAGCTGAGTTTAAACTAGGATTGAGATATATCAGAGACTGATCAACAGTCCCTTGCCCCATCTTACTCTCCCTTTCCACTGCACCTGTAAATTTATTTCCATGAGTTTATCATTCATTTTCTGCTTGCAGGGGCACAAAGTAGGAGGCTTTCTAAAGGAGAGGTCATACCCTAAGGCAGAGCATTTGAATTAAAAGGACTGTAAAAATGTACCTGGCCTTCCTCCATGCAATCTTTAGGAACTGCATGTACCTTTCTGGACCATCTTCTAAATCAGCCTTTTGTGAAGGGTTATCTGAGGGCCCCAGGAGATTACCAAGACTCTCAGAGATTCTGCAAGATCCTTTTCCCAATTGCATATCTGTGTGATGCTGGATTTTCTTCACACACCCTAGCCAAATGATATATTGCAGCAGATTGAATGTAGGAGAAGACTCAATGATATAGCTGTCTTCTATGAAAGTAGATGTTAAATTTGCAAACTATAAAATAATGCCCTCTTGTAACTATTTTCTGGGAAATATGGTTTTTTCCAGAAATGTAAAAATGTTTTTATATTAATATTTAATAGGTTTACTATCATTTTAAAATGAAATAATAAGTATTTAAACATTTATTGACTTAATTTTTTAATATAGTAACTGTTGATAGATGCAATCTATATAAACAAAGTTGCTTTGGAGTCCTCAGTAAGTTCTAATTGTGCAAAGAAATTTTGAGAATAACTTTTTTAGTTTTCTCTTCTGGTGCACCAGTGGATATTTTTAAGCCTTAAAATCAATGATTTGGGGTAAGCATCCTAAATGAAAGTCAACCATAATGGGTAATATACTGTGATCTATTTCTGCAATGGAATACTATATAGCAATGAACATGAGTAAGTTACAGCTACACACAATTACATACTGAGTGAGAGAATTCAGGCATAAAAGCATGTATATTGTAGGTTTAAAAACTAGTAAAAATAGACTGTAGTGTCTAAGGCTGCATACATAGGTGAGAAAAATATAAAGGAAGCATAGAGGTGATACTTAAATTATCTTTGTGAAGTAGAGTCAGGGTTGTGAATGGGAGGGCTATGTAGGAGCTTTAGGGGCTTGCAGTGTTTAAGTTGTATACAATGAAGTTTTATGCATTTCTCTACAGTGGATGTGCTGGTTATTAACCTATTGTCTCTGATCTCTAAACCTACCCCTTTATACCCGTTTTTTCAATGATGGGGCTGGGACAGAGACTCTGAAAGCCACATCCTCCTTTGCCAAATGACTGAGGCTGGAAGCCTGGAGGAAAAAGAAGGGACTTTGTCCTTCTAATGCCACTCAGCCACGCTTCTTTACCCTGGCAGGTCCGCTTGTTTCCAGCAGCAGCAGTTGATTCCAATTTGCACTCTTCTTACGGTCCTTGAACCAGCCTAACATTCATCTCCTCAGAGGTCATAGCACCAGCCAGTATGGCACCTAGTCCAAATAGAGCAGTGGTTTGTCCTTGAAGGTCTGATTTCCAGTTCTGCAGGATCCTATGTTCAAGCTTCTAAATTTTAACAATCCCAACTCTTCTCTTGTCCCAGCAGTCCTAGTGTTAGTAGCTCTTCCTACAGGTAGCTGCTTTCAGTGGAAACCACTTGCATCTTATTGCTACCTGAGACATTAAATAGTATAGAGCCCTTTTCCTGTTGCTGTCATTTATAGTTTATTACCAAACATTACAGATTGGAGGAAATGCCTAAGAACACCATTTGGGATATTCTCTAGGTGTTACCTCTGTGATAAGTATGTGTCTACATTGTTTCTTTCCATTCTCAAAAATTTAGCTAGCATTTCTTTATGTTAAAATCTCTTGATCTTTGGTTTAAGATGGCAGGGTAGGGAGATCCTGAACTCACTTCCTGCCATGGACAAAACAAATCCACAACTGCATATGGAGTAATTCCCTTGAAAAGGGGCCTGAAACCTGGATAAGCATAGCCTTTGCAACCAAAAGTAAATGGCCAGCATTGGGAATGGTAGGAGAGGCAGGAATAGTCTTACCAGGGAAGAAATCACACCCTAGCTGCAGTGATACACAATTGGGTGGAATCACAAAGGTATGGATCATTTCCCTGAGGAGCAAGGGATTCACGTTCCACAGCAGGTACCACAGTCCTTAGATCCTGCATGGGAGAGACAAACCCTGAAAACACCTGGCTTTGAAAAACAACAGGATACATGCAGGACAACTATAGAATTGCAGGGACTATGTACAGATTCAACACCAAAATCAGTGCAAACATCCAACTGAAAAGTGCATGGACCACAGGTGAAGGGAACCTACTTACTAATCTTGAAGTGTTAGTAGAGAGGTAAGAACTAGTTCGGATACTCTACAGGGACTGAGAAACTGGAAGGAACAATTTTTGTGATCTCAGTCTATTTTGTTAACATTGGCATTGCTGGGTGCCATTTTGAAATTATCCCCCTAACCTGTTAGTGCCAGTGAGTGTGCGCTGCTGAGAGCCCTACCCACTCCTGCACCTTGGCTAGGTCTCACAATGGGCCAAAAATATCCCCACCCACCAGCACAAAGCATTTGAGTATAGGCCTCCAAACCTGGGCACAAGGGGCTATTCCTTCCCCCTAGTATGAAGCTGGAGCTATTGCTTAGCCTTGCATCTGGTCCAGGGGCCAGAAAAGCCCACTGGAGCACTGCAGAAGCATTGACAGCCCTATCACAACAGGTGAGTGCACACAGTCCACATAAGGAATATCCCTTGAGGGTCTGACTCTGGTACAGCTGGGATTGACATTCCATGAAAATGAAAATCTAAAGAAATTTGGAGTAACTATATATATATATAGTTTTTTTGCCATTTCTTGGGCCGCTCCCACGGCATATGGAGGTTCTCAGGCTAGGGGTCTAATAGGAGCTGTAGCTGCCAGCCTACGCCAGAGCCATAGCAACGTGGGATCCGAGCCGTGTCTGCAACCTACACCACAGCTCACAGCAGCGCCGGGTCGTTAACCCACTGAGCAAGGCCAGGGATCGAACCCGCAACCTCATGGTTCTTAGTCGGATTCGTTAACCACTGTGCCACGACGGGAACTCCTGGAGTAACTATATTTATATCAGACAAATAGACTTTAAAAGGAAGACTGTAATAAAAGGCAAAGAATGGCATTACATAATGATAAAGGGGTCATTCCAACAAGAACACATAACATTAATAATTGTATATGCACTCAGCATAGGAAAACCATGATACATAAAGAAAATTATAACAGACTTAAAGAGAGATGGAAAGTAATACAATAATATTAGAGAACATTAACATCTCATTTATACCAATGGATTGATCATCCAGACAGAAAATTGGCAAGGAAAACACATGACTTGAATGACACGTTAGATCAGATTGACTTTATTCTATCCAAAACCCAGCATATTACACATTCTCAAATTCATACTGAACATTCTCCAGGATACTTCACATATTAGGACACAAAAGAAGTCTCAATAAATTCAAGAATATTGAAATTGAAGGTATTATGCTAAGTGAAACATATCAGATAAAGACACATCATATGATTTTAAACAAATTATCTCTGTTAAAATAATTTGTGTGGCTCCTGTCTCATGACTGAATGCTTGATAACACAGAAAACGGTTCCAGGAGTGACCTCCAAGAGAAAGGTCCTTAAAGTTGGCATTTTCAGAATGAGTTGATTGTGTCCTTGGGCTCGAATACAGTGCTGAGTCCTTTGTTGTGGCATGTGGTCACAGAATGAGTTATCTATGTATCACTGTGATGGCTTTAGTACAATGCTTTCTGAAGCAAAAGCTGTGCAGATCAAGTGGGTACTGCCCATCAAATAAGGTAGTCATGATGAGATCAAAGACTGTGAGATGGGATGGGTATTTATCAGGGTTCTGGGGCACTTAGAGAAAGGGAAACATGTTCATATTTTTAACCTTTCAGTTCCAGTCTTACTCAGAACCAGGGAGCATCTAGAGTGACCATCCATGCCAATCCTTTTTTCCTGTAAACTTAGGACTGAGTTTGCTGAAAATCAGACATGTTTAATTATGTGGGATGCAGAAATACCAACTACAGTGAATTCAAAACTATGGCAAGTCTATCATGCAAAATTTAGGGCATTCCTTGGGACGTACTGGGACCCTGAGGCCTGGAATAAAGACATCTGGATGGGTTCAGGTGAAGCTGATAATTGTGAAGCTCTGAGGCACTTTGATCCTTCTTGGCCAGTGGAAGCAGCTTGCCATCTGTGTCTGGGGAGATCAGATTTTATTGTGTCAAGACATTGTAAGAATCATAGGCAACAAAGTTTGCCTTGGGAGGCAGACCCAACCTCCACGCTCACACCTAACCAACTACCTCTCATGGCTCAGCATGCTCCAGAAAACAAGGGCAAATTCTACATGGGAAGCAGCCTATATTTCTAAAGATTTGTAAGAGTTTTCTAATTGACAGTACTGGAAACCTGAGGAATATGTGTAGTCATGTATTTTAAGGGTATTAGACATTTCCCCAGAGGAGCAAATTTCTCTACATTGTTGTACTTACCAGAAATCCTAGATTTTGTGTGCAGCTGGAATTGGATCTTGTAGTTTATTTGCTTGGATGACTCAAGCTTGGTCTGAGTGGTGTGGCACTTAGTAACAATGAAATGTCAGAACTTCCTTGGCATGATGTGGAGGAAGGAACCCAAAGGTGTAAGTATGTGGGAAAGTTGAAGCGGATTTATTTTGTGGAAACCTTCATTTTCCTCTCCCCATTACAACCCTCAAGAGGACCCAGAATGCCTCCCTTTTGTTAAGGGTCTGAGAAATGCAGGGGTGATGGGAACACTAGCATTCTGGAAAAATTTTGCTGGTTGGTCTTCATTGTGGGCTGGGTGATGATGCGAGATGGTGTGGCTCCAGTGGGGATGATGGGATCCCAGAGCAGCAGAGATCAAATACTACTCTTAACACTGAGACAAGGCAGGCTGTGCAAAAGCAGATGGCTGTGCCCACAGGGACTTTGGAAGGGGCTAATGATCCTGGAGTCTTAAGGAATGAAACCAAAGGCAGCCTATTGAAATGTATCTGTATTGAGGTCTGGTAGACAGAGGTGCCACAGTGGAGAGTTCCAATCTCTCATTCCAATCCTAGGCCTAAGCCAGCTCTTGGAGAGGCAGCCCCTTGATTGAAGGAAGGTGGGGTCCCCTTGAAGATTGCTGTACTGTCCCAAGTGTAGACTGTTTTTCTTCCCCCAAGCCTCTAATGATATTGGATCATTAACAAGGGTGATGCCACACTGAGGAAAATACATAGACCCTTCAGGATTTTCTGACTCTGAATTGATGTTAGTTCCTGGGGAGCCAAAATGCCACTTGCACTCACCCATCAGCTTATGGTGGTCAGGTTGTTAACGGAGAACTGAGGCCTTGTGCACAACCTCCAAATTTCAGCCTCTGGTTCAAGATCAAGCTGTATTGCACAATGACACCCCAGTGCTAGGTGCTTTGGAGCCGGGCACAAAGGGCTTCATTTCATGATGGATTGTGAGTCACTTGGTCAAATGTTTTGAGAGTTAGGTAGGGGTCAGTAGCAACACACCATCTGGGTTAACTAGAAAATAAACATGACCATCAGAACCTGTTAGAGATGCTCCTGTGTCAGAAATGTGCTCTGGCAAGGAGATGTTCCTCTCTTTTTTGTTGTTTGTTTTTTCTTTTTCTTTTTTCTTTTTTCTTTTTAGGGCTGTACCTATGGCATATGGAAGTTCCCTGGCTAGGGGCTGACTTGAAGCTGCAGCCGAGGCCTAAGCCATGCCAGATACAAGCTGCATCTGTGACCTACGCTGCAGCTTAAGGCAATACTCCATCCTTAACCCACTGAGCATGGCTACAGATTGACCCCACATCCTCATGGAGGCAATGTCAGGTCCCTACCTGCTGAGCCACAATGGGAACTCCTGTTTTATCTTTTAATGAAGGCAGCAGCAAAATCCGAAGCTTGGAATTAGCATTCAAAGAACGAGGCTGAGCTCTTACCCCAAAGCAGGAATAAGCCTGCAAAATACAGAGTTATACACATAACTGCCACTGAGAAAGGATGGGAAGCAGCTCTCTCTCTTCACCTTGGATTTAAATGTGATTCTTTTGACTTTCTCCTTGGCCCTTGGGGCTCCTAGTATCTTTGTTTCTACCACATGGTTCTGTCTTTAGAAATTTTCTGGGCCACTTCTGCTGCCATACTCTCAGCTAGCAGAGAGGTGTGCCTGTTTGCTATTCCCAGGCCTTGACCACAGATAGGTGCTCAATAAACGTTTTCTAAATGGACAGTTTAATTTCTTTTTTATCTTCTTATCTCTCTGCACTGTCCACCTCTAACTCCATAGATAACAGACTCTCTTAAGAAAGATGGGCCAGAGAAGAAAGGTTTAGATTTATGTTTTCTGTTTGAGTTTTATGCTATAGGTCATCCTTAAAGAATTGTAAATAGTCTCCCCAAATGATTAAAACTAGGTTCAAACTCACAGATACCAAGTGGGATTTATGTTTTGTCTCAAAGAGAGGACACGGGACAGTTTGTGTCCATAAAGTTAGGTTATGAACTGGACAGTTATGTCAAGAAAAATTTTAAAAAATTCTCTCAATATATACTAAGTGATTTAAATTTGGTAACTAGACTGCATGAGAGGTAATCTTGTTTCCACTGCTAATACTCCCTGAGTCAGGATTTCAGTGATACTTGGAGGAACTCTGAAGTCTTGTAACTAAGCACCATTAAAAAGAATTTTGCTGGCTTCCTTGCATGTTGTTCCTTGGAAAGGTTCTACCGCAAAATGGAATGCGGGTTGTAGATATTTCGATTGGGGAAAGATCCTCACGAAATAACTACAAATCCTGCACTATTGCTGTGTTGTTATGCCTCCATTTTTGGGCCCTTTATTTGCTATCCATTTAATTTTCAGAGCATGCCACACAATGAACAGAATTTAGCTTCACTTTGCAGACGAGAGTTCTGAGACTCAAAAATGGTACAAAAAATTTCCAATGTCTGTAAGAAAGCAAGTGCCTGAGCAGATTCCACCGGGGCTGTCTGACTCCTGTTGATTCCCAAGTGTCTTTTATTTATTTATTTTTAATTTTTAATTTTTTGTCTTTTTGCTTTTTCTAGGGCCGCACCTACGGCATATGGAGGTTCCCAGGCTAGGGGTCTAATCAGAGCTGTAGCCACCAGCCTACGCCACAGTCACAATAACGCAGGATCCGAGCTGCATCTACAGCTTACACCACAGTTCACAGCAACTTAACCGGATCCTTAACCCACTGAGCAAGGCCAGGGATCAAACCCGCAACCTCATGGTTCCTAGTCGGATTTGTTAATCACTGAGCCTTGACGGGTACTCCTCAAGTGTCTTTTAGATAAGAGCTCGGGCCCTCTGTGGAAAGCAGCTCTGAGTGTGAGAAGGGTTCCAGGCTTGGACTTAAAGAATATGGCAACTACATGGATGGTTGTTTTACCTCCTGTGAAAAGTTGAGGGTGGGCTTTATCTTCATCCAAGGCTCTTGAGAACTAGATTGTCCTTCTGTTTGGGCAATTTGCTCAACCATCTGGTCTTTAGTTTCCTTCTTGACCATGAATGAGGATAAATAGTGCCCTAGGTATCTTGTGGGGTTAAATGAAGAAATGAACACAAAAAGTGACATAAATGGAGACTTTAAAAACATGGAAGCTGCATGCTTTTATTCATTCAGTTGGTGACTCTCTGAGCCAAGGATGTGCAGCACCCAAGCCTCCATTTCATTGGAGAACCCACTGACCTTTGCCAGAGAGTGTATTTGGGATTAACGAGAGTCTCTACGATGGTGTCCAGTGGCTTAATTTTAGTGTCACTATGTATGTCTTTTAACCATGACTTGGAGGTACTGTCATTGGAAAGAGTTTCTCTCTTCTAGTTGAACACCAAGTTTTAAATTCATTAAAATTTTCCCCCTTATATCCTATTTTTGGACTGGCATGAGTGTAAATGTGGAAAAGTTTATCTAGATTTATATCCGAATGGAAATCACAGATGAAATAGGGGCAGGATGGGCTTTTACTGCCCCCCATTCTTTGCTTTGCATTCTTTCCCAGAATGTTTTTTTGTGTGTTATAACAGAAAGAGTCTTTTAACACTCTAATTTATTTATCTAAGCTGTACTATATGAATTGGCCAGTGACTAATGGTCCTCAGGTGTTTCATTTTGAAGGACGTAGGCAGTGTACCTAAATGCCCTGACAAGGTCTCTCTGGAGTCCTCCAGTCTGGTGAACTGGAAGCTGAGGGTCTGCAAAGCAACAGTGGGAAAGGCAAAGAACTGAATGTTGTGGTGTGACCATGATCATCCGATGATAAGATTTCTTTCCAGCAATGGATTGTACTATCAAGCACTTTTGGACCTTACTTGCACTACTGAGAGGTTACACATGTAATCTTAATATTTGTCTTTCTGTCACCACTTATTTAAAAAATGGACCCAAACCAGTTTTTCTTTTATCTGTCATGAGTAGGGCATAGATATTGAGGTCAATTAAATTTTGCAATGAAAAGTAGCAGGTAAACTAGACACACTTCAACAATTTTAAGGACACTGACAACACAAGCAAACACTTCATATTCAAATATTATAGAATGAAATGTCCCTCTGTGGATGGGGACTCAGAGGTCTTAGGGCCTCCGTCATGGAAGAATACCAACTGTCATGGACTAGGAGAGGTTCAGGGCTCTTAGCCATCATTTCACTTAGGGAGTTTTGGGTTGTACCCTGTGGGCTCCAGAGACAGGAAATTAAACCAGAAGATTTAACCTGAACATTAATGCTGAAAAGTTTTCTGGGGCTGACAAAGCAGAAGTGCCATAGTGGGTGACCACAATGCGATGTCTTAGAACAAAAGAAATTTATTGTCTCACAGGTCTTGAGTATAGAATTCCAAAGTCAAGGTGTCATTAGAGCCTACGTCCTCTGATGGGTAGGGGATGAGGAGGGTGGGAAAGGTGGTGTATCTGTTCTTGGCTTCTCTTCTTGCTTCTCATAGCCTCGGACTTGTAGAAGATAATCTTATGTCTGTGTATCTTCATATTGTCTTTCATTTGTGCATGTCTCTCTGTCTACATTTCCCTTTTTATAAAGACATCAGTCATATGGGAGTAGGACTCATCCTTAAGACCTCATTTTAAATTGATTACCTCTCTCTAGATAAGGTCACATTCTGAGGTATTGAAGATTAGGACTTCAGTATACCTTATTTTTGGAGGGGGCAGAATTCAACCCATAGCAGAGGCTTACAATAAATTGGAGCTCTGGATAAGACTTGTTGAAAAAACTAGTTCATTGCTAAGTATTTGAGAATTCACTATCTGAAAGGTGAGGACACTTAGGTCAGGGAGAGGGGTAGTTGTTTCATTCAAGTTGTTCGACTTGTGTAGCAGATTTGGGATTCAAACCCAGGGTCTTGGGAGATCTCAGTGTATTTTCTACTATACAGCAGTAGCTCCCACACCAGTTGATAGAAAGTTCTGATTGCTAGCATGGCTACTAACCCAACTTTATCCTTTAAAGTTTTTATTAGTCTTTTTCAAAAATGTCCCTTTTAATTGGAGAATTTGACATTGACATTCTGTTGGTTGGAAAGAGCCTAAGGCAACATAAAGTAATTGTCTTTTCATTAGAAGAGTTCACAATTTTGATGATCTCCGTCAGTTGCTGAACAAATACTCATTTTTTTCCCTGGAATAATTTTGAAGTGAAAATGTAGAAAACAGTCCTGTGCAATCAATACTGACATTTTTTTTTCCTTCATGATTTGATAAGGCTATTGACAGATGCTAATTTAAGGAATTCAGAACTTCTGAGAGAGATGAAGCTAGTTTGGAAATCCCACGTAGTCTTAATTCTCTTGTGATATTTGGGAATGTGGAGACCCACAGAATGAAAGTAATCAGTCAGTGAGATTTCTCTTGTTTGGCCAAGTCTGGCATGAAAGGCAGCCTGTGGTCGGTCCAGGAGGCCAACTCCTTGGCACATGGGGTGATGGGTCACATTTGTCCTGATGCCCGTGACTCTCTCCCCATAGCCCTTCCTGGTCATTGACTGTTTAGGCACCTGGGACTCTCCTTACTCACTTCCTATGTCACACCCAGGGAACTTGGGGAAGATGGCAGCTTGAATGCACCTCTCCGATCCCTCTCCCTCTTTGGAGAAACACAATGACCGGTGGCCAATGCAGTCATGACCTGGTTTGTTTGAGCTCTCTGAGGAAGATGGGCAAGGCATTATCCAGGGAATGGGGTGAACTGGGAAGGACCAACACAAAGTGGAAGACTTGCCTCTCCAGGTGGCCTGGAGGGTAGACTGCAGACATGGTGCCTCCTGAGCCCACCCAGCTGTCAGAGGCCTGGGTCCTCCCTAGGGATCCTTCTGAAACTTCTGCTCCCAGGCTTCCCATAGTACTGAGCCCAGAGAGTTAGAGGGGCCCCCACAAAGAGGCTGGAGAACTGTCTGTGGGCTTCAGGGTTGGGAGATAGTCTGTTGGTTGAATTTGGGATAAACTCAAGAGTAGTGAGTCTCCTTTGGTATTTCTCAGGTGAGTAATGAGTCTGACAGTTTTGGATCTTCCAGGAAGCAGCTGTCAAGACACAGTTAGAAGAGCAAGATATTCTGGGAGTTAATGTGTGTAAAAGCGAGGAGGAGGAGGAGCAGGACCAGGAAGGGGAAACCTTCAGACTATGATACAGGGCTGTGTCTGTTTAGAAGAGAGCAAGGAAGAAGAACAGAGAAGCAACTCTGAGGAAGTGAGTCATCCCAGTGGAGGACTACCACACAAAAATTGCTCACAGTGTCAGGTGGGACAGACATGGCTGGGCCTAGTGCCTCAGCTGGGCCTCAGTCACTGGCTGGGAGCTGCCTAAGGAAGATATGGCCTTGGCTTGAACACTGTGGCAACTCTTCAATGTACTGCAGCTTGAGGCTGCCCACCACTAACAGTCCTAGTGGAAAGTTCTTGCTGGGAGAACAGTGACCTCTGTAGCTGCGACAAGGGGTGCAGCTTAATCCCTTCATTTGCCATCAGCATAGAAAAGCAAGGTCAGCCTTGCCCTTCCACTTTATGGTTTGTGTTGCTGGAAAGACCCTGATAACCTGAATTGTGCCTATTCTCCAGTCAACCACAAAAAGGCCAGCCCAATATAACCACGCGAGGGGGCTTGTGACTTGAGGGAGAAGGGCCAAGTTGCAGAGCTGGAATTGAATGAAGGAATGGAGACAGGAGACAGTGACAGAGACAGAGATGAAGATGGAAATATATATATATAAAAAACCTTCCTTCTTTTCCCTGTTCCTCACATATCTATATCAAAATCTATATTTAAATCTACACCTAGGTTTATACAGGCTAATTCAATAGTATGCAGTAGAGCAAAAGATTTTCTAGAATTTAAGAACACAGTTTTTAGTTTCAAAGATTTTCCATATTTATATGCCTATGTAATACATATTTGTATGTTATATATATAAATATATACATATATAAAAATATAAATATACACATATAAACAGGTATAAACAGATGGACAGGTACATATGTTACAAATAATTTGTCTGTTAGTTTTTGTGTTCCGACAGGCATGGAGAAATTCATGCAAAGATAAGCACATTCAGGGAGTGTGGTTATCCCTGGGGTGAGAACAAAGGGAGGGTTTACTGGCCGGTCAATGATGAATAGTTTTCTTTTACAACTTTTAAGTTGTATGCTTGTTAGCACAAATTATCTGTGCATTAACATTTTAATTTTATTGAAGTAAAACATGTACATTTAAAAAAATCTAGTCATAGCAAACAGATGTGTAATGAAGAAAAGAAGCCCTGCCCTGCTCTTTCCCACTGGCTCGTCCATCGTCAAACAGGCCATCACTTAATTATTTCAGCTGTCTCTTTCGGTTGTTGCGCCCATATTTCCACGTCATATGCTCATGCTACTCTTTCCTGATTTTTCCCACTTTAGGCATTGTCCCTGTCACAGGGGAGCATTTCTCTCCCTGGCATCTCCCCACCATGCCCACTGGCCTCACCTCTCCTCTGTCTTCCCTATATGATTATGTAGTATCACAATGGTTAGTTAAGCCGATGAAAACCGTCTGTATCATTACAGCTGTATGACTATGCTTTCCCAGAGAGACAGAGATCATTCTATGATTGCATTTCTTTTATTATACAGTTTATTTGTTGTTTTTCCAGTAACACATGTTATTTCTACCCTTGTTATCTCCTAGCAATCAGATTCCCACTACAGAGCACCATGCATTTCTTATCAATCCTTCTAGAGAAAATTACACACATGCAAGCATGTCTGTATATATTTTCCTTCCCCTTCAGAAATAGTAGTGTATTATACACACTATCTCTCACTTAAAAAAATATATCTTAGGAACCGTTCTACATTAACGCATATAAACATACCTTGTTCTTTATAGTGGTTGTATAAATAGCATTCTATCATATGACTCTGCCAAAATCTGTTTAACTAGTGCTCTACTGATGAACATTTAGATTATCATCCAATACAGAATGCATACTCTATACACGTCATTTCTTTTTCTTTTTGTTGTTGTTTTTTTGGGCTGCACCCGTGGCATGTGGAGGTTCCCAGCCTAAGGGTGTAATCAGAGCTATAGCCTCTGGCCTACACCACAGCCACAGCAGTGCAAAATCCGAGCTGCATCTGCAATTGACACTACCGCTCACAGCAATGCCAGATCCTTAACCCACTGAGTGAGGCCAGGGATTGAACGTGTGTCCTCATGGATACTAGTCAGATTTGTTTCCGCTGAGCCACGAGGGGAACTCCAATATATGCTCTTTCATGTGTGCATTTATCTACCTAAAGGATAAATTCCTACATGTGGAATTTCTAAGTAAAACAACATGGTCATTTTAAGTTTGGATGAGATGATGAAGTTGTCCTTTAAGAAGATGTACCAGTTTGCATTGCCATCAACATAACTGTTTCTCCAGCTTTTGCTGGCATTGAGTATCACTAAATTGTTTCTTCCTTGCCAAACTGATAAAGAACGGCAATGAGATATGATTATAGTTTTATTTTGCATTTCCCTTACTATGAATAAGTACACGTTTATTTTCATATATTTAAGAGCCATTTATAAGAGCCATTCCTTTTATATGAACTAATAGTGTATTTTGCTAATTTTTCTACTGGATTCTATTGGTTTTATCTTATTGATTTGTTGACGCTATTTATTTTTAAGGCTTTTCTTTGGCTTACATCTTACAGATTATTTTCATCTGTTTGAGTTTTGTCTTGACTTTGTCTATAGGGTTTCTTTTATGCAGAAAACTTCAATTTTTATCTAATCAAATTTTGCAATTATATATAGCCTAACTCTGTTGAGGGGAAAGCTTTAGACAAACTCAAACTGAGGAATCATACTAAATAATGTAAAATTTTTCATACTAAGGAAGATTAACAACTAAATCAACATGGTATGCTGGATAGGATCCTGGAACTGTAAAAGGTCACTGATGAGAAACTTGGTGAAATTGAAATACTTTCAAAGGTCTTTAGTATTGTGCGAACATGAATTTCCTGGTTTTGAACATTATATTATGGCTATGTAAGACATTAATATTAGTGGAAACTGGGTTGGGGAGATATGTGAAAACTCTCTGCTCCATTTTTATAACTTTCTGTAAATCTAAAATTAAAGTTGAAAAAATGAAATTTTGGCAGGGGCTGCCAACTGTGAAACATACTTATTTTACCCTCTTTCCTTATTAACAGAAACCTAGGCAATGTTCCATCTTCTTTGCAGAATAGTGTAGCTAAAACAGATTCTTATGTAGGGCTTTGGTGAAAGCCAATTTGCTTTTCTCTTTCCAGCTGCCTGGAAAGCAGAAAATGTGGCTGGAGCTTCAGCAGCCATCTTTGGTTGGTGAAAGAAGGGATAGAAGAATTTCAGAGACTTGATCCTTGGCATCATTAATATTCTGAACCACCAGCAACAAAGGTCGACCCTTTTGTGATTAAGAATCTCTATACCTAGAGTACAGTTTCTAACTGATAAAGCAGCATGGCTCATGGTATTTCTCACTTTAGGAACTTAAAAAAAGATTCCATGTTCTTTCTAGTATGATTTCAGTTTCTTTCTTTCTTCCTTCCTTCCTTCCTTCCTTTCTTTCTTTCTTTCTTTTTGGTCTTTTTGTCTTTTTATGTCAGCACCCGCGGCATATTGAGGTTCCTAGGCTCGCTGTGCCTGGACTCCTGACCTGGTGACACTGAGATAATAAACGTGCATTGTTTTAATCCTCTAGATTTGTGGTACCTTGTTACACAGCAAGAACAAGGGCACACAACCCTTTTAAACATCCCACACTAACACTACATGTGGGTGTTGGGGCTCCCCTTTCCCAGATGAGGCCCTGAAGCTCAAAGTCAAATATCTTGCTCACATCAAAGCTACAGTGGAACAGAGGTGGGACTCCAGCCCCAGGGTGTCTGAGCCTACTGCCACATTTCTCCACAGCAAAGGGTGGAAAACAGACCCAATAATGAGCTTTGAGAGATGGTAAGGACAGAAAGAAGAAACAATTTGCTATGCATATGTAAACAGAGAGTTGAGGAGAAATTTAAATTCCTTTTATCAAGGAGTTCCCTCATGGCTCAATGGGTTAAGAACCTGACATCGTGTCATGATCGCAGATTCTAACTCTGGCCTTTCTCAGTCGGTTAAGGATCTGGCATTGTATGCCACAAGCTGTGGCTTAAGTTGCACATCAGCTTGGATCTGGCATTGCTGTGGCTGTGGTGTAGGCCGGCACCTACAGCTGCAATTTGACCCTTAGCCCAGGAACTTCCATATGCTGCAGGTGCAGCCCTAAATAAACAAATAGATATGATTTTTCATGAAGAAAGATTCTAGGAAGCTGGGTCATTTTCCTCAGGGGCCAGGTCCTTGAAATGCCTGAGGGATTCTTAGCTAGAAAATGAAGGGTTTAACACAGTCTGAACTGTGCAAGAGTGTGTGTCCTTTGATGCAGACAGGTTTGATAAGAGGGGAATGGGATGCCATGTGGGGGTGGAGGGTGTGGGATTCATGGCTGCTTTTGTCCAGGGCTGCTCTTGAGCCAGCCTGGAGGTGCTGAAAGTCTGCTTGACCATTGCCTTCTACTCTTGCGGCAGCAACCAACTCCTTGGGGATAGTGCTTCCTCCTGTTATCCAAGGATGCTGGGACTTTTTATTATCCCCATCTTCTGTCTTGGTGTAGGAAATAAGACTAGGACAATATTTGGGGATCTTTGGGGAATACATGCATCTCATCTGGTCATGAGCTGAAGAGATCAGGTGCCAGAACCACACAGCATAATGTTATTTGCCCCATTCCCCGAGGTTGGCTCTCAGATGAGGACTCCCTTCTTCGACTCTTTGTGGTCCTGTGGATTGTAAACTGTTGATCCCGAAAAGAAATCCTTGCTTACACTTCCTCCTTTTCTCTAAAAATAAATGGTTTATTGCTTCCTCTGAGTCCCTTCTTACCTTCTAAGAAGCTTCCTGAGTTTAACCTATGAGAATCCAGCTCCTCCTCCCTACTAACTTCTCAGGCAAAGTTGCTCATCCTTCTCAGTCTTTGCTTTGGTTTTATGTTCTCTGTTCCATCATGTGTGACATGCTGCATGAGCTGACACTGCTCACAGCTGTCTGGCTTTTCCTTTGGTTATCTTCCCCACAGTACTTAAAATATCCCAAATATGGAACCTGGGATTAGAAAGAGTTTTAGAGCAGATTTCAACAGCAAGAGATTCTCTCTCTCTCACTCCTTCTGATTTTATATCCATCCATTCATCCATTCATCTATCCATCCACCCATCCACCATTCCCTCCATCCATCCATCCATCTATCCCCCCATCCTTCTTGCATCATGTCAGAACTTGTTGATCCTCAAAACAAATTAGAGTTGAGTTATTTGTTAACTTTGTTGGTTATTCAATGAAATTGACAAAATTAATCAATTATTTTGGTTATATAAAATCAGTTAAAATATTAACACATTGTCTCAAAAATATTGAGCAGGGTCTTCGTTCTATTTTTGATACATCATTCATTCTTAATATATATTACCATGAATAGTTACTTGTTATCAATAAAGGTGGAGCTTTGGTGATATCGGAAGATCCAATGGGTCTTTGATAACTCTCCTATCATCCCATCTTCCTGTAGGCACTAATGATTGATTTTTTCCCAAGGCGCTTCCTTTGGTGCTGATTGGAACCATTAAATGCAGCATAAGGGAAAAGCTATTGCTCGGATTACCATCCTTGCTAAATTAGATATAGAATCTTCTTATTTCATAGGGCCTTTGGCACTGATTTTTTAAAGAAATTATTCTCTTTCATTTATGGACAGTGCCTCAGGCATCCATTATGTGATAGGTGCTTAATAAATAATAATGACAGTTATTATTTTGGAGCAGAAATCTGCTGATCCTTTCACATGAATAGAACCTTGAGACCTCTTTTGTATTATGGAGGAGGCTGAATTTGTTTTAAGACCACACTATTGTGGCTTTTTATTTCAATGCCTTAGCATTCCATTTATCCACATCCTTCAGGATTTATAGTTATTACTGTGTCTGTTTCTCTGTCTCCTCCATATTCCCAAGCTTCAAATTCTTTTCTTTCTAAATTCCAAGAGTTCAGCTAACAACATAAAATGCATAATAAATTTATGCCTCAGTAAATAATAAAGTGAATGACACTCTGCATATGATTAGACTTATTTTGTTTGTATTTTTATCACTTGAAAAAAATTGATCAGTTTATTCTTTATCACTTTAGGAAATAATATAAAATGTGATTAGAGGCATGCATAATCTGGGCTGCATTCCTGGAACTGTTTTTATTTAGTGTTGCTGTATTTGGGTAGTGAAATGTTTATGCTGTAGCTATAGACTTTCGAGTTACACTATATTCAGTAAAGATAATTGCATTTGAACCCCTTCTTGTCCATTTTGGGGTGATTGGGACAGGGATTTTTTTTTTTTTTACTCTACTCTAAACCTTGTACAAAATGTATTGGATGGAAAATATTTTAATAGGCATGACACTTTTCTCACCATTTCATAATGTCAATATAATTTGATGTTTTCTTTATGACTCAAAGTTGTTATGAACCTAAATTATCATAACGTCTTCAAGAGTTTTCAAAATATTCTCATACTAAGTGTTCGCAGGCTGTTTCTAGAACTTCTCTTTCATTGGTTGTGTCTCCTACTGTATTACCAGGCTGTTAATTTTTCTCTCATTGCTGCCGCTTCTGCCTAGTTCCCCTTCCTCTCACCCTACAGTGGTAATGTGAACTTGGAGATAGAAGAATACATAATCAGTATTGTTGGTATTGTATGTTAAGTCAGTAAGCTAGGAATAAGACACCAGGCTCTGAGTGGGAACTCAACCATGTGGACTAAAACTCTGTAGTGAGAGCTGTTGGTGTGTACCTCTCAGGTCCTCAGTTTCCCCTGCTGTAAAATGGCAATAAGATTATAAGAACCCCAGTTCTTTTTTTTTTTTTTTTTTTTTTGTCTTTTCGCTATTTCTTTGGGCCGCTCCTGCGGCATATGGAGATTCCCAGGCTAGGGGCCGAATCGGAGCTGTAGCCACTGGCCTACACCAGAGCCACAGCAACACGGGATCCGAGCCCTGTCTGCAAACTACACCACAGCTCAGGCAAGGCCGGATCCTTAACCCACTGAATGAGGGCAGGGACCAAACCCGCAACCTTATGCTTCCTAGTCGGATTCGTTAACCACTGCGCCACGACGGGAACTCCAAGAACCCCAGTCTTAACATTTATGGGTTTTTAGTCTTTGTACTTTATAACACGTGTAGCCTCCTTGGATGACATTTCTGTGTACTTCTGGATTTTTGCTATATTATCATCAAGATGATCAGCTAAATGTTTCCCCTCATGCCTTTAGCCTCATTGTCACCTCACTCGACCTCAGGTGTTGATCTGGGATCACTCCCTATAAAATATCGGAACACAAATCTCCATCTCAGAGGCTGCTTCCTACAGGAAAACTTGACCTGTGGCAGTTATTCAGTAAAAGCTTGTGTACTTGACTGTATATGCTGTACTGAAAAAAAAAATAGCAAAATAGTACCTATAAAAAATGTAAGAACAAATGGTAGGATGAATTATGGTTCCAAAAAGACATCCACTTCCTAGTTCCTGGAATCTGCAGTTATATTACCTTATATGGTAAAAGCAACTTTGCAGGCATGATTAAGTTAGGGACCTTGAAATGGGGGAGATGATTTTTCATGATCAGGTAATTGAATTCAGTTACAATTCAATGTAATTGAAAGGTCATTATAAGAGGAGACAGGAAGCTGGTTTTGGAGACAGAGGAAGGGTCCACGGGCCAGGGAATGAAGGCAGTCCCTGGAAGTTGGGAAGTGGAGGAAACAGATTCTTCCCTAGAACCTCCAAAAGGATTGATACCCTCCTGACACACTGATGTCAGCCTCATGAGACTTCTTTTGCATTTCTGACCTTTAGAATTATAAGGGAATACATTTGTTCACTGAAAGAAAGCTTGTGTTTCTTTATTATTGCAGCCGTGGCTGTGGGGAATTGACGCAGAGCTGCCGTTCATCTCGTCTGTGTCTTGCTCTCTGTTTTTCACCTCCTTCATAAGTAAACTGATTAAAAGGTTCTAGAAAGGATGGGCTAGAGCCATTTTCCCAGACAAGAAACCCAAAGCTGTGCTGTACTGGGCCCCTTTGTCCTGCCTGGTATCAAGTGTGGACTCCCTTTGCAGCCTCTGGATCCTGGGACAGAGGGAGAGACCCTGGTTTTGGAGGATATGAACTTCTCTAGACTCTGCCCTCTGGCTGACCAGGATATCCAACACTTCTTTCTTGGTCCCTGGTGCACTCTAGTTTCTGCCTGGGCCTGCAGTCTGCTGACCTTCCTGGGGATGTGTCGTGTGTGTGTGTGTGTGTGTGTGCCCCAAGCCCCACCTATTCTTCTAGGTCTCCTCCACCAGGTCCTGATGGTATTTTGAGCCTTTCTGCTCCCTGTGCTCCCAGGTCCCAGAGGGTCCCCTGAGGATTCTGGGAGTTCACTGCCCTCCTCCTCCTCTGTGACATCATCTGCTCTAATCTGAGGGTCAAAGAGCTCTCCAGCCTGAATACTTTTAATCTCAGCCTCCGTATTTTACATCATTCAACACTCACATTCCAGAATAGTGAGGAGGAAAAAGGACCATTGAGATGTAAAGTCCTATAACAAGAAAAGACACGGAGTAGTTATTTTCCTTGGTTTGCATTAGTGCATCTTCCTTCCACTTTCCCCTGAGAGGTACCTGATACTCCAGATGCTCCAAAAAGAACTGTCTGGATGGTGCCTCATCTGAATCAATAAGAAGCTGTGTTTGCCATGTGGAGGAGCATTTCCATTTCAGAATTCTGAAATGCCACTCAATTTTCCACTTTCACTAGGGCTAGGCTTCCAGAGTCCTTAGGAGTAAAGCTCTGTGTTGAGGGAACTCCATGCTCTCTATTTATAGCAATTTTTTCCCTATTAAATGAAGGTATTAATTATAGGCCTCTGAAAATTATGCTCTGTGCTCTGCCTGGTGAGGTGGGCAGCCACAAAAGTAACTAGATGAGTTCCACTCTCTCCAGCATTTTACCTGGGGGCTCCACCTCATGCCAACCAAGTCAGCCATGCCTTGGCATCCCCAGCCTCTTGACAGAGCAGCTGAGACATATGTGTAAAGCACAGAATCAGCCCATTACCTGCTCTGACCTGAAAAATTGGTCCAGCGTGTATTGTATGGAAATCGGTTCTCCACTAGATTTGTGGGAATGATCAGAAGTTCAAATGGGATCAGGTTTGTTTCATTTATTACTTGTTTGATTACTGTGAACTGGAAGGAGGTGGTGACAGGAAAGCAAATACAACTTCACATGGTGCATCAGAACCAGACAGACCTGGGTTTGAGACTCAGCTCTACCTTTTTCTAAAAGATAAGATCAGGATGAGCTCTCAGTTAATTTATCTATAAAATGAGGGATACTAATATCTACCTTTCAGGATTGTTGGTGAATTAAATAACATGATATAAAGTACCTTGTTGAGTACCTGGCATATGGCAGGGGCTCGATAAGATCTTAATTTCCTTACCTCACATTATATAGTCTGTAATCATGATAGACTTATAAAGATTCAAACTGTAGGCTCTACTCAAGCATGCCATTGTTTTATGGAGCATACTTTTCTTTTTCTGTATTCTTAATTTCTTATTCTATGATTTGGGCCTTCATGCCCACTGATCGATGGGGGTTAGGTGTTTCAGGGATGTGGGAATATCTCCTGGAATGAGTCATTGCTCAGCTGGGACCTTCGAGTTAGGCTTTGCTTTGAT
The DNA here is from genome assembly GCF_054392235.1 of Sus scrofa. Taxonomy (NCBI): domain Eukaryota; kingdom Metazoa; phylum Chordata; class Mammalia; order Artiodactyla; family Suidae; genus Sus; species Sus scrofa. The sequence continues at coordinate 92,402,328 of NC_139389.1, forward strand.
GCTATCAGCATCATCAAAGCAAAAAGGATTTTCCATGGAGTTCCCGTCGTGGCTCAGTGGTTGATGAATCTGACTAGAAACCATGAAGTTGTGGGTTCGATCTGTGGCCTTGCTCAGTGGGTTGGGAATCTGGCGTTGCCATGAGCTGTGGTGTAGGTCGTGGACATGGCTCGGATCCTGCGTTGCTGTGGCTCTGGTGCAGGCCAGTGGCTGCAGTTCCGATTAGACCTCTAGCCTGGGAACCTCCATATGCTGTGGGTGTGGCCCTAACAAAGACAAAAAAAAAAAAAAACAACAACAAAAAAGGATTTTCCAGATTCTTGAATGGAACAGAGAGGAAAGGTTGGAGGCATTAGATCACATAGTTCTTCCATAATGTGGAGAATGTCATCCTTCACATACGAAGTCTAGACCTTGAGGCTCATTGACCAGGAGGAAGGAGACTGTCCAGTAGAAGTGGGAAGGTTCAAGCCTGCCTCTCTGGCAGTGGAGCGTGGGATAAAGAAGGGACTGAGTTGTAGAATGGAGGCCTGCACCTTGAGATGCATGAAAGGCAGTTTAGAAATATTCATATAGGTATCAGAAGGGGGTATTCACAGGGGATGGGACTGATGCCTGCCTGCCTGGATTATCCTCCAAGGAGCTGCCTGTTTGTTCTCTGACACTTCCAACATGACACTGGATGATTGTGTAGCAGTATTGGCAGGAGGAGGCTTGATCAGTGAGCTAGAGATGAGCCTGAATATGGCACAAGTTGGGATGCAGAGATGCCTGTGTCCTAAAGATGGGATACCTAGGTGTTGTAGGGCCAGGAGTTGGCCTTTGAAACTGGCGGTAATTGACTCTGGTCATGCTTCTAGAGGGAAGGTCCATCATGCTCAGGACAAAACGCCACAGGAGACCATTGATACTTTCATAGTAGAGACCACTCAGTAGCAGAGAAAAAGGAGGATTGAGAAAACACTGGGTCCAAGGACCTTCTCTCCCTTCCTACTGCACACCCGTGAAGACATGATGAGCTCCCCTCACATCTGCAGACGCACCTTAGGAAGAGGATGAGGTTCTGCCTAATGAGAGGAGGTCAACAAAAATGGTTCCTGACCTGCAAGTCAAACTTTGTACAGACTGGCTGTTTAAACCAAGAAGAGATTATTCAAATCTAGAAAGACACAAGAATGGCTAATTAGCACATTTAAGTTTTTCTGCTAGCAGGGAGAAAATGTATTAAGTGCATTTTCAAAGCACATCTGAATGTAGTGTGAATACATTTGCAAGCCATTAGCTATTAAAGCTTGGTATATGAAACAATACTTTAATTAAAACGTATGTTAGAGTTAATTCACTTCAGTGGATTTTGAGTCTCTCTTTGGTTCTCATGCTACTGCTGTGATTTATAAAACTGTGTGTGTTAACATGTCATGTGCCTCTTTTAAGATTTTTCTTGCCAGAGTTCCCATCGTGGCGCAGTGGTTAACGAATCTGACCAGGAACCATGAGGTTGCAGGTTCGATCTGGTGTTGCCATGAGCTGTGGTGTAGGTCGCAGATGCCACTCGGATCTGGTGTTGCTGTGGCTCTGGCATGGGCCTGTGGCTACATCTCCGATTAGACCCCTAGCCTGGGAACCTCCATATGCCATGGAAGTGGCTCTAGAAAAGGCAAAAAGACAAAAAAAAAAAAAAAAAATTTCTCTTGGTCTTTGGCTTTCTGCAGTTGGAATGTGATATACCTAGGTGTGGTTATTTTATTTATCCTGCTTGGTGTTCTCTGAAATTCTTGTATCTGTGGCTTGGGATTTGTCTTTAACTTTGCAAAGTTCTCAACTATTACCACTTCAAATACTTCTTTTCTGTTCTCTTTTTGTATCCTTCTGGTATTCTGAATTTTCATATGTTACATCTTTTGAAATTATCCCACAGCTCTTTAATATTATTTTTTAAATATTTTTTCCTTTTTGCATTTCAGTTTGAGAAGAGTCTATTGACATTACTTCAAGTTCTCTGATTCCTTGGTCATGTCTAGTTATGGATTAATTTATCAAAACATTGGCTTTTGTTATGGCAATTATCTTTGTTTTTGGTTTTCAGTTTTTTTGGCCAGACCCACATATAGAAGTTTCCCAGCCAGGGATCAAACCCACACCACAGCAGCAACCAGAGCCACTGGAGTGACAATGCTGGATCCTTAACACACTCTGCCACAAGAAAAATCCTTGTCATGGTGTTTTTGATTTTTAACACTCCTTTGAGGTTCCCTTTTTTTTCCTCTTGTTAGCCATATTGTCCACTTAGTGGCTGAGACAGAGGCCCACAAAGTTACCTTAAAGAAAGTATCTCTAAGCATAGTCAGATTGGACCAGAAGTTGAACTGAATGTGCTTACTTAAGTCAGTTTAGAGGTTAAGAGAAAGTCGCTGCTTATGGAAGCAGTTGATGACTGGCACCATTTGACATCCTTTTAACTTTGTTTGGTTGCTAGTGATAGAAACCTACACGAACAAGAAGGAGGGATTTCCTCTAAAGGTAAGACACTAACTGAAGGATGGTGTGTACACCAGGGAGAGAATCAGTTCTCAGGGTGGTGAAGTTATGGACTGGGCAGCAGGAGGTTAGGTGATGACTTCTCATCATGAGGAAGAGTGCATCCATCACTTCGGCTGAGCTATACTCTTCAGGTCTGGTTCATGCCTTGGTTCTGATTTCATGTCACACATGGCTGTTTCTGATTATAATTTGATTTTCTATTCTACATTTTCTCCTGGCCATGCCCAAGATAATAGTCCAGTTATTCCAAGGGCATTAACCTACAGACATTGGGCTTATATATCAGTCTCTATTAATTTGACTGTGGTGAGTCTGTCCTTCAGTGACAATTCTTTCTGTTGGTTGATGCCAGGACTCTGACCCTTTAAGGCTGAAGGGTATGACTCAGCTCTCTGGTGAATTCTTTAAGAGATATGCCATTCCATTTTCTCCTGGAAATATTCCCAATGTATAATGTATTTTTCCTATCAAGCAAAAAAAAAAAAAAATTGTAGATTTACTTAGTTATATAAGTCTATGAAGGACAATGTTCTTAAATATTTATTTTGCTGTTCTGGGCAGGCCCAATTTCTTCCTTTTTAAATGTCTCTAATCCCAGGTTTTGATTTTACTCACGCCGGGTGTCTTAAGATCCATAACTCCGTAGAATCCTGTAAGCTGCCTCGATTCAGGGCTCCTTCCTGGTTAAATGGGGGATAAAATTGTTAACTGTGGTCTCTTCAAAACAGAAGTGCTTACGAAGCAGGCTGCTGTTGTTAGGTGTGTAACGAACAGCAGCCTGTACCTGATGAATGCCTACCTGAGTCGCACATTTGGTCCTGATGTTTTCAGAGGAGGAACGACTGTGCCTATCACAGCTATCATACATTTTTGGACCACTATGTGCTGCCTTGTGCTCTTGACTGCACTGCCCCAAATGGGGCAGGATGTAGCTCTCTACTAGACAATCTCTGGTTTTATTCAACCCTCGCTGAATACAATCACATTGTGCACAGTGGAATCGTGTTGGAGGGACACCTACCTAACTTAAGTTCAACTCTATGAGCTCCTTACTAGAGGAAAACAATAATATCGCTGGCATTATTGAGAAGAGACTCATTCATACGCATTCACATAGTTCATCAGACATTGGATTTTTATGCAAACGCAATGTGTCTTATTGGATAGTATACACCTAACCATGTGTACTGAGAGGCAGTAAAGCAAGGGATTAGGGAGAGGGCTCTAGAGCCAGACTTCCAGCGTTTGAATCCTGGATCCACCACTAGGTGGCTCTGTGACCTTAGGAGGGTGTAACCGAATTCCTCTAAGCCTCAGTTTCCCACAGCTCTAAAATGGAACTCAATCATACCTTTCTCTTAAGAATAGAGTAGGAGTTTCTGTTGTGGTTCAGCAGTAATGATCCTGACTAGTATCCATGAGGGCGTGGGTTTGATCCCTGGCCTCACTCAGTGGGTTAAGGGCCCGACATTACTGTGGTGTAGCTATGGTGTAGGTCACAGGTACCACTCAGATCCTGCATTGCTGTGGCTGTGGTGTAGGCTGGCAGCTACAGTTCCATCCAATTCAACCCCTAGCCTGGGAACTTCCATATGCTGTGGGTATGGCCCTAAAAAGATAAAACAACAACAAAAGAATAGAGTAGAATAATGCTGGCACATAGTAAGATCTAAGTGCTAGGTATTATCATGATTATTCTTACTCTACCCATTGAGCCATTTAAGGGATTTTTTTTCAAGGGCAACTCTGACTCCACATGATTTTTCCCTTACTTGCTGATTTTTAAAATCTCATGGGGCTAACTTACAGAAATCAGGACTCTCTGCCAGGCTTATATCCAAATCTAAGTCCTCTCAGGAGGCCCAGGAATTATGATCTTCCAGCTGGGTGGGAAGGAAGGCCACACCCCTACCCTCGCCCATTTCCTCCTTGTTGCTTGGCTAACCTTGATGGAAACTTCCAGCAGAGAGTTTCTGCAGAGCAATCCATAAAGCATGACCTAGAGCTATATTAAACCTACAAAAATCAACTTCCAACGGTGAGAAACAGTTTCATATGATAAAGTAGTGATTACATTTTCTAATGATTGCTCAAAGTATTTTGTAATCTATAGAGAATACATTTCACAGCTCCCAGGAGCCCTCCCAGCTCCCCTATTTGTCATCCTAAGTTTTAAGTAGAGCACAGAATATGAAGAGAGCTATCTTGGCATATATTCTCCTCTGGGGAGCTCAGTATATGCAGTGCTCAGGCAATTAACCTGTGTTTAGCCGGTCTGCCCATGATAAGGCTGTTTTGTCCCGGCCACAGAGACGAAACATTGTGTAAATGGCACAGTAGACCCCCACCCCTACCCCCATCCCAAATTTCTTTTTAAGAAAATCACATATTTTTCAGACTCCAAGTGAAGTGCTAGTGTTTTCCCTTTTCCTATGAGAAAGTATTTTCTGTTAAAAAGTTGAGAGCTGGAAGTTCCCTTTGTGGAACGTGACTAGTATCCATGAGGATGCGGGTTTGATCCCTGGCCTCACTCAGTGGGCTAAGGATCTAGCATTGCCATGAGCTGTGGTGTAGGTCGCAGATGAGGCTCGGATCTGGCATTGCTGTGGCTGTGGCGTAGACTCTTAGCTGCAGCTCCTATTTGACTCCTAGCCTGGGAACTTCCATATGCTGCACATGTTGCCCTAAAAAGCAAAAATAAATAAAGTTGAGAGCTGCAAATCCTTTGCAAATCTTTTAAAGGTTTTACAATCATGTGTAGTGTGCTCTGATTTAACATTCTTTTTTCCCTGTTTTTTCTTCCTTCCTTCCTTCCTTTCTTTCCTGCCTTCCTTCCTCCCTCCCTTTTGGTCCTTTTATGGCTGCGCCTGAGGCATATGTTGGTTCCAAGGCTAGGGGTCAAATTGGAGCTGTAGCCGCTGGTCTACACCACAGCCACAGCAAAGTGGGATCTGAGCTGCATCTGCGACCTATACCACAGATCATGGCAATGCCGGATCCTTAACTCACTGAGCCAGTCCAGGATTGAACCCGTGTCCTCATGGCTACCAGTTGGGTTCATTAACTGCTGAACTCTTGATTTAACATTCTTCATAAAAGCAGTTTCCTGATCAGAGACATTTTAGCTCTTTTTCTTGCTTCTTTGTCAACACTGCCCAAGTTCCCAAGGCAAGAATTCCTGGCTTGAGAGGTTGGGGTTTGGACCCCAACCACAAAAGTTTACAGCTTTTCTGGAGAAAGAACAGGTGATGCTGCTGGACATGAAAGAAATACTCTGGGTCTGGATTTAATAGGGTGTGGAGAAGGTGAAAGAAAGGCGATAGAAAACTAAAGTGCGGGGCTGGGCAGAACCTCTTCTGGGCTAGATCAGTGTTGGATTGGAAAGTAGCTTCGTTGCTGCTCTCAATACGGGATCTTTGGCTGTGGCTGAGAATAGTCTGCATTAGAGTAGACCAGCCTACTCTGTACAAAGATTGTTTTCTCATTTGAAAAGATGCACTGGATCTCAAAGATTGCTATTCAAAACAAGCTAGGGTGAATACTCTAATAAAAGATATAAAATATTAAGTGGGAAGGGCTTTAAGTAAATTTTAAAATGCATACACATAGGACATGTCTATCACGTATGTTTGTATGCATATATACATGAGACAGGTTGTGACCTGGGACCCTTCGCTACAGTGCTTGCACATGGACAAATGTCTTCTTGAGCAAGAAAATACAAAGAAACTACTAGGGACCAAAAACAGCTATGTGCATACCCAGCTGGGGCAAATTATAGGCAAGATACGAAAAGACCAAAAATCCAATTGCCACTTCTGAAGAGCCGGGAGTAAAAAAAAAAAAAAAAAAAATAGGGTATCAGGAGCAAAAGCAGGGCACTGCCCATGCACCCTGCACATGGCACCACCAAGGGGATGGACAAACCCTAAGCCACTCCTCCTCTCACCCCATATAAGGGTAGGGGTGGGGGTCTACTGTGCCATTTACACCCTCCGGAGTAGTGAGCAAAGGAAGATGTTACTTGTTTTCCCGCCCCTCTGCTGTAGCAGGGGCCTCCAATAAAGCTTCCCCTGAGTTTCTTATCTGGCCTCTTGTCAATTTCTATTCATTGAGGACGGCCAAGAAACCTTGTGGGTAACAGACACACATTTATGCCTGTGTTTGTGTGTGTGTGTCTGGGTATCATTAAAAGAGCACAAATTTGGAGGCTGGACTGTTACTTCCAGTGACTTGCAACTCCAGGGCAGCAATGACATGGAAAAGAGCAGGGCAGCCTGCTCTCTAAGAGATGTTCACTGTGTTCAAAAGGTCATGTCATGTTCCTGGCAATTGACTCCATGAATTTGGATTCTACAGTGTAGTTCTGGGCTGTTTCCACTCTGCCTGTGTTTCCTGCAGAACCTGCCTCCCAGTTGTTTTCACATTGACCTCATTACCCAGCCCTGGTGACAAGCCTGGCAGGCCTCTCTGCAGTGTCTGCTTGTTCATGGCTGCCTTGCTCCCAAACCCCCACACCTCTGTCCAGGGTCGGGGTAGCGGGTAGGGGGAGCATGGTGGGTGTGGATGCCTCTCTCTTGGCTTTGAAAGGCTGATACTGCCCCCACGAAGACCGGCTGTGGTCACTAAGTAAGGAGTGCTGGATTGCAAGGGTGTACTAGAGGCTGTGGGGACTATTCCACCCTCATGGGAGGGTGGGGAGTGGAAGGAGGAGAAGGCAAGAGACACCCAGTTCCCTAGACTCGGATTCTTAACCCATGAACAGATGGACTCAATCAAGACCAACATCAAAATTCCAAAACCTCTGAACTCCTTTCAGATCAGTTCTGGAAGCTCATTTTGAGCCATAAGTCAGTATTTTTTCTTTTTTAAGTCCACTGGCTTATATAACTCCCGCCTGCAAAAGGCTCTCCCTGGTCACTTTCAAAAGAATTACAGTGTTTGTGAAAACAAGGTCATTCCAACCTTGGAAAATGAACCCATCTTAAATTACTCAGTGAATTCTAAGCTTTATCCCCCAGACTACTGAGGAACTTGAACATGAGTCCGTGGCCAAAGTGCTTCTTTCATCTGAATATGAGGAAGCCAAGTGGACTAGGATGGGGCTGGGAGTGGGCTCATCAGACTGCCTCAGGCATGGTCCCCTCCTCGTGTTTTGGTCATGGCCAAGTTATTAGAAATCTCAGAGCCTGTCAAATGGAGACCCTGTTTCATGTCCTTTTTATGATTAAATGAGATCTCATCCCAGGAAAACTTAAGTCTACTTTAAGCTTTTTAACACCATATTTCTGAGTTTTACTGTAGGACTAATTCATTCACTGGAGTCTGGCCAGTTATCTGCTTAAGTTAGAAGAAGGAAAACTAAAGTCTGACAGGAAAGAGAACATTCTGAACCATGAAGGTCAATCAGGCAGTAGAGTAATTTTGCTCAAAAAGCTGTCAAGACACTAGCACTAGAGGTATTCAAGGGAAAATTGGATGTAATACTTAGGGAAATCATATGGGAAGACTTTTTGCCCTTGTGTTCAATGTCTGAAGGAGATGACCTGGTGGCCAATCTATAAATAAAATGCCTTTGTGTTGTTTTTATCTAAGATTTTGGCCCTTTGGGAATGATGGGATGTGTCGGGCATTTTGAAAAGTGGTAATATGAAAAGCATTGTAGTAAAATGAAAGCCTGATATGTCTCTTCATTATAAACTATATTAGAAATGTACAGCCCATTCTAAAACACAAATCTGACCATGTTGCTCATTCTGCATTAGAGCAGCCAGCCTAGTTTATACAAGCACGTATGATGATTCAACACCACAGAACTTTGTTTTTTGCTTCACAGTTGGAGGCAGCTGTTCTGGCTGGCGGGAATCTTTCTTCCACACAGTGATTCAGGAATCCAATTTCTTTTGTCCTCTGGTTCCACCATGCTCTACACCCTTGCCATCCTCTGAATGCATTGGTGGAACGAGAAAGGATAAGAAAGAGAGTCAGCCACTTCTTAAAAGCCTTAGCAAGATCAGACACTATCTTCCTTTTCACATTCCATTGGTGAGGATCTGGTCACATGGCCACACCTGCCAGCAAGTCATGCTGGGAAGCGGGGTCCTCTGGATGCCTGGGAAAAGGAGAGATGGCCCACACTCTCTTTCCTTAAAGTCCTTCCTAAGATTCCCTCTGCTCTGAGATTAGAGCATTTATACCAGGCAGAACAAAGTCAGTCTTTTTTGGGTAACAAATAAAAGCTATAGAACCTCTCCTTATCCTTACACCCATTGCCAGTTCTTCCTGTAAGTTTAAGAGCATTCAGTGGGTTAAGGATCCGGCGTTGCCGTGAGCTGTGGTGTAGGTTGCCGACGTGGCTTGGATCTGGTGTTGCTCGGGCTCTGGTGTAGGCCGGCGGCTATAGCTCCAATTGGACCCCTAGCCTGGGAACCTCCACATGCCACAGGAGCGGCCCCAGAAAAGGCAAAAAAAAAAAAACCCCAAAAACCAAAAAAACAAAAGCATTGCCAGATGCCTAGGCAGAATCCCTGATCTAGAGGGGCAGAGAAATTGTTTTCTGGAAATGACCCAGTCTTTGAAGTAGCTTTTCCATGAAAAACCAGTGTACCTTCTGAAAGCCTGGTGTGGATAAGGGAGCATGCAAGGGGTTTATTTTAATACGAATGTCCCTAAAATTGGTTGCCTGAAGACATGCATGGATAGAAAATGCTAGTTCCACATACAACGAGCCAAATTATTTTTTCCAGAGGCCTTGCTGTTGCTAATAATGCCCTGTTTGATTGCCATCCCTCAGCCATGGGAGACCATCTTGGCTCCCCACCCTAGAAGTGATGCTGATTTGTATACACAAGGTGGCCAGTCCCTGGAGCCCAATTGCATAGAAACGCATGTAGGTGTCATAATTAGCCATTTCCTGGCAAAGCCCCACAAATGAGCTACAATCCTCAAGACACAGCCCTCTGGAACCTTTCACAGAATTGTTTGCAGACCAAATAATATTCATGTGTAACCCATTTAATTACCCAAGCTGTATATATTTAATGGCCCTTGACTTGTTGGTATGAGTTTTACAGTGAATCGGATGTGAAGGGGGTTAATAGCAGGTGGGGCTCCAGCCACCATGTGGAGCTCAATAGGTCCAGACTAAAGCGGGTCTGCCCAGAGACAAGTCAGGTGGGTGCAAAGTTGCAGTTTCCTGCTGGAGTCTTTGCCTGTCAAGACCATCAAACACGTCATGAAGTGACCAGATTGGTGTGAAGTTGAGATGTCGAACATTGAGTACAGTGTTTCAGTGGTCTGAGCGTGTTCTACTCTGCCCTAGGAGGGAAGTTAAGGTACTAGATTGTTTGAGTGGCAAGAATACCTCAAATACCCCACTTTCCTCCTCCAGGTATTCCCTGCTACATCCCAGCTAATATACAAATCAAATTAACATTTTCCCTTCTAGGAGAACATCAAAGTTCATGTTAGAGCCTAAATGCTGTTGATTTGGGCTTCACTTGTTATTCATGACATAGATGAGGCCCTCTCTACCCCAGAAGCAAGGTGTTGGGGAGCTGCTCTGCATCTTACACAACACCTTCTGGGGATGCACTCACATGCTGAGCCTCCAAAGGGTGCAGTCACCGGATTAGCAATTGCTCATGCTGTCTGGAAGTTCATGCAAATGTATTTTCATCGCACAGTTCATTTGTCAGTGAGCAGACATCACTACCATTGCTCCCACTCTGAGGAACTTCGTTCTCGTATAGTTTAAACCCATTAGCCTTCTCAGGCTGGGAGTTGCACAGAGACTGTTCTTGGACAAATGCAAACTTAACTACATGGTTCCATGAGAAAGTTTGATGGGAATGTGTTTGTATGAAATGCAATGCATTTCTCTTTGGAAATATTGGGCACCAACAAATTCTGACAGGATGGAGAAGCAACAATTTCTTTTCTCCTATATTTCCAAAGTACAGAATTATATATATGTGTGTATGAGAGAGAGGGTGATCTGGTCATTGAGCAAAGGTTTATTTGTTTTCTTTACAAACCTTTATTGTTTCCTTTTCTTATTATTGTGAATAATTCTTTGATGAATATCTTCCTGCAAATAACTTCTTCTTATGAATTTTTTCAAGAATAAGTTTTACACATGGGAATAATTGATTAAAGGGAATGACTTTTTTGACATTACAAATACATTGCTAAATATACATACTTGGAAAAGTAAGTACTTTTCCAAGCGATTTATACTAATTCATATTGTCACCAGCAAATATTAAGCTTAAAGTTTTAGTGCAGTTTTATCAGTGTTGGATTTTGCCTTTTTCTCTTGTTCATTCCTGTACCAGGCCTGAAATGTCACTAATTATTATTTCAATTTGCTTTTCTTTTATCCATAGCAATGATATTTTCCCATGTGCTTGCTTACTCTGTATTTTTTGGTGACTATTCAAATATCATGACGTTTTACTGATTTTGCTATTTGGCATTCTTTTCTATTTGAATGAACTCTTTATAAAACATGAGCATTGTTCTTTAAAACAAAGTGATGCCTACCAGTGATAATTATATTCATATCTATAAAATGTGCCTAAAATTCTTTCCCTGGGCTATTGCATCAAATTGTTGTGATAATGCATTTGAAAGAGCTTTGAAAAATTCCATGTAGTATATACATGCAAGATGATATTAATGTAAAAATTTATTTTTAGCTAAAAGTGTGAGTATAAGTATAAATATACATTCTTTGGGATAAATCATCTGATACGAATTTATATGTAAAACTCCTGAGTATTTCAACTGATTACAAACTCAGTAAGAGACAATGGGGGAACTAAGTGATGAGGTCAATATGAGACACAATTTATGCTTGAACACATATTTTTTTCCTACCAAATTTAACCATCACAAAAAAACCCAATTCATATTCAAGTTCTAGCAAAGTCTCTGATATTATAGGAAAAAAGTGCTTATTAGGAAGGCATACTAACCTAAAAAGACTTCAGCTGATGCTAGTTTTGATGCTTTCAGAAGCCCCTTGGTAGAATCATTGTAAAAAGGTAGCAAAGAAATATAACATCAGTTTAGCGATTATTCCCAGGTGTGTGACCTCACAATTTAAAAAGTTGAATGTGATTTAAACAAGTTTTTCATTGATCTTAAACTTAATTCATCTTATAAAACTGAGACCATATGCCCGTTAAACAATAATTCTCCCTTCACCCTCTCCTCCCCTGACAACCACCGTTATCCTTTTTTTTTGTTTTTTTTTTTTTCTCACACCCGTAGCACATAGAAGTTCCCGGACCAGAGACTGAACCTGGGCCACAGCAGTGACCCAAGCCCTGCTGCTGTGACAATGCCAGATCCTTAACCCACTGTGCCATGGGAGAACTCCTGTTTTTTGAAATCTCAGTGTTTATTATTTTTAAATTCAGCTTTTCTTGAATTAAAAATACTTCATTTTGAACAACTTAGAACCAAAGATGGTGTGCTCTAGAAAACTGACTCCAAAAGAAACTCTAGTGGTAGCAAAGATGCAAATGAAGGGTGAATAATTTTTGTGATGAGTGGGTAGGAATTCTTAGAGACCACACTTTTTTTTTTTTTTTTTTTTTGGTCTTTTCTAGGGCCGCATCCGCGGTATATGGAGGTTCCCAGGCTAGGGGTCTAATTGGAGCTGTAGCCGCTGGCCTACGCAATGCGGGATCCATACTGCATCTGTGACCTACACCCACAGCTCAAGGCAATGCTGGATCCTTAACCCACTGAGCAAGGCCAGGGATCGAACCTGCAACCTCATGGTTCCTTGTCGGATTCGTTAACCACTGCGCCACCACGGGAATTCCAAAAAGGCCACACTACTAAATGAATCTATTACAATAAAATATAGGATTTAGAATGAGCATGACATTTAATTCTTAAATTTCAAAGTTAAAATCAACAATTTGAGGTATACATTTGACTGTTTCATATTGATCCCTCAGTTAAATATCCTCATTGGCCACACCACGTGCTGTAGGCTTTTCTTGCTGGGACTGTAGCCTGAACTTGTTTGCAGTGTCATATTATTTTAAGGTGCAGTTTGAGCTCATCTCCTGCATATTTATTTCTAGGTACTTTGTTTTAAAAGGGAGACTTACATCATGAAGTCAACACAGAAAAAGGTGACCAGAATACTGAGAAATTCCCAGAGCATTTGTATTTGGAAAGGCTAAGAGTGGCTAAGCTGAGGTAAGAGAAGATTGGGGTATACCAGATGTCTGTAAATATTGGAAGGGCTGTCATGTAGCTCCACAGAACTGAACTAGGACCAGTGAGTGGAGGGCATATTTCAAACCAATATTAGGAAGAATTTTTTTGTAACAGTTGGAGCTTTTTAGATAAGAGGTGGGCTGCCTTCAGGGTAGTCCCCTAGAAGATTCACAAAGCTAGGTAATTCTTTATAAGAAATAGCTGTCGGAGTTCCCCTCGTGGTGCAGAGGTTAACGAACCCGACTAGGAACCATGAGGTTGCGGGTTCGGTCCCTGCCCTTGCTCAGTGGGTTAACAATCTGGCGTTGCCTTGAGCTGTGGTGTAGGTTGCAGGCGCGGCTCGGATCCCGTGTTGCTGTGGCTCTGGCATAGGCTGGCGGCTACAGCTCCGATTCAACCCCTAGCCTGGGAACCTCCATATTCCGTGGGAGCGGCCCAAAGAAATAGCAAAAAGACAAAAAAAAAAAAAAGAAATAGTTGTCGAAGGGATTCCTTCAGTGGATCAGTTCATCTTTTAAGATTTTATCCAACCTCAAGAGCTCATGACCTGATGGGATCTTTCTTAGCTGTCTTTCCTTGGTCAGCACAGTGTCTGCAGTGGAGGTAAGATTTACTCTGTGAAGTGATTCACTCCATTAAAGACAAGCCACTTTGGCACCAATCCTAGGCTAGGATTATCTGATTTGATTCTTCACAAGGATCAAATGAACAAAATTAATTGCTTTTCTCTTTGTTAAGTTTTCCAGGTCAAAATTTTGAATGTGCTTTTCTCAGCTTACAGAGTTAAGAAAATAATTTGTTGGCAATATTTAAAAATCAGAAGTTTTCACAGAAAAGGCTGTAGGCAAGCAGTGCTGAACCCAGTTCCCACAGGCAAAAATGAGGTCCGTGGGGTCTCTGCTCCCTGTAGATGGAGCTGGTATTCTTGGGTCCACAAAGGCCCCACTCAGTAACTCCACTCATTCACATTATGGGCCCAACACCCAAATCTTCTGAGTTTGCAATCTTTATTTTAAGAAGATAGTTTAGTTTTTTTAAAATTTTGAACATAATTTCAATTGTCTTTAAAAAGCAATTAAATTTATTATGATCTTTCCACAGCAACGAAAAGTCAAAGTCTAATGCTTATCAATCAATTTTACATTCTAAGTTAAAATGACCCTTCCAAGACTTGGTATAATATCTGCTAACTTGTTTTTCAGTGTAAATTTAGAATGTTGTTTTCCTTTCCAACTTAATCTCTCTGTTCCTCAGTTTTCTCATATGTAAAATACAATGTAAGATTAGAATAATTTTTGTGGATTAAACGGAGGCAAGCTAGAAAGCACACGTCAGTGTTTTGCACATAGAAAACTCTTAAATATTTATTTTGTGGGAAAGCATAATGAAGGAATAATTTAAACTTCAAATTGTCTAAGATATACTCAATAAAATATACTGAGATAGAAATTTCAACATATTTACAATAATTCTGACTAGGCAAATGTTTCAATAATTTGGCTGCCGTTGTATTTTGTGGGATTGAAAAATTTATGCCATTTTCATGTTCATTTTCCAGTTTTCAGGCTCTGACCCAGTGGTCATTATAGTCCAGGAGGCTGTCTTAGTCTGGGAATGGTCACTCCTTGGGACTGGGGTCTTTTCAGGAATAGCAGTTGTTTCCCCTTTCTTATCTAGAATATCTTTGGAGGGGGTTGTCCTAAAAACAGAAATAGAACCAAAACCCAGACAAATGGACCCACAAACAAAATAATTCCTTTTGGAATAATAGAATGATAAAAGTCTCTTAGGTACTACCTGGAGTTAGCCAAACTCAAGGCAAAGGGCGCAGTCCTCCAAGACTGCCAGTTCTGCCTAAGAGTTCTAATGCCATTTATAAAGTGGGTGTCCTGGCGTACTTATTGTGGCTCAGTGGGTTAAGGATCCAGCATTGATGTGAGGTGCAGTGTAGGTTGAGGACACAGCTTGGAGCCTACATTGCTGTGGCTGTGGTGTAGGCCAGAAGCTGCAGCTCTTACTCAACCCCTAGCCCAGGAACTTCCAAATACAGCAGGTGTGGCCCCCCAAAATTAAAAAAAAAGCATTTGTCCCCAGGGCCACCTTCATATGAAACCATTTAGTTATAAAATTGGGGGTCCTTGTGGATTTTTTCTGGTTTAGTAATTTGCTAGAATAACTCACAGAACTTAGGAAAACACTATACTTATGATTAAAGTTTTATTACAACAAAAGGATGCAAATCAGAACCAGCCAAAAAGAGACACAGAGGGCAGAATCTGAGACCAGGAAGGTCCCAAATGCAAAGCGTCAGTGTCCTCAGGGCTGTGTTATCCTCCTGCTATAGACGTGTGACAGTATGCATGGAGTATGGCCAAACTGAGAAGCTCATCAAATTTCAGAGTCCAGAGTTTTTGCCAGAGTTTCATTATGTAGGCATGATCAGTTGAATCCTTGACATGTGACTAATTCTCTAGGCCCCCTCCTATTCCTGGAAGGCCTGCAAGTATCAAAACCCCCACCATCTAATCCCATGGTTATTCTTTCTCATAGCCAATCCTCATCCTGAGTCACCTTAGCATAAACTATCTAGGGACCTATCATGAATAACAAATATGTTGCTGTCACTCAGGAAATTCCAAGGTTTAGAGGTTACATTCCAGCTGGAACAGAGCTGGGACAGAGGGCAGACATCTCTTTGGGTAAAATTCATTCTTCACTACATGGGTACATGCCTCCAGCAGGCAGCCTCTGAGATGACCCCCAGTGGTTGCCACTGCCTGGTATTCATACTCTGTGTGATCCCCTTCCTTTGAGTTTGGGGTGGACGTAGTGACTCCTTTATAGTAAATAGAATTCTGAAAATTGATAGGATGTCACTTCTGGGATTAGGTTATGAAAAGACTCTGGCTTCCCTGTTGCTGCCTCACTTCTTGCATTGATGAAACCAGGTGCCATATTGTGGGCTTCCCTACAGAGAGGCCAATGGGGAAGGAAGAGAGGAAGGCCTCTGGCCAATAGCCAGCAAGGAACTGACACCTTTAGTCCATCCAACAGCCTGTGAGAACTGAATCCTGGCAACAGCCATGTGAGCAAGCTTGAGAACAGACCCCTCCCCAACTAAGCCTGAGATGATACACACTGACATATTCACCAGCATCTTGACTGGATCTTGTGAAGGACCGTGGGCTCCCTTGGGACACCCAGCTAAGCCACACCTGCATTCTTGACCCATTGAAACTATGAGAATGTAAAGGTTTGCTGTTTAAAGCTGCTAAGTGTTAGGATAATTTTTTTTTTTCACGAGCCAACAGATAAAATGCCACTTTATCCTATCCTTTGCTCTTTTCCCTGAGAAATCTGCTTGCCAATAGTTTATAGCAACATCTTTCAGATCATGGCTTGAAAGATGGATTATAGACACAGTATTTAAGTTTAAATATGTCCTTCACGGCTGTTCATATGATCTCTGACAATAGAATGATGACATTACTTTATTCCCCTTGAAGACATTCTTACGTATTATTTTCCTTGAAACCAATCAGTGTAAAATTAATACAGTCTGTAGGTTTTTAATTTTTGTAATTCTTTTTAAAAAAGCACACACATCTGTCCATTTCTATTTAAAGGATAAATGTCTCCTCAATGGGAGAAATTAGTGGAAGGTATTTAGGTTTATCTTCATTACCCATCAGGTGTATTTTCCCCAGTTTTAGTGTATGTCAAACTAATAGGGGCTTGAGCTACTGAAATGTTACCTTTGGAGAATATGTGTTTAAAAATATGAACACTCAACCCCAAATGCTATGCTTTTCCTTAAAGTTACTATTTTGGAATTTGAATTTTCTTGGAGCTAAGCCCTCTGATAGTTGTAAAGACTACACCTGTGAATTTGCTTCCTCAATGACACTTTCGTTTCGTGACCAATTGTTTATTTGTGGATAAAGTCAGTTACAAATTACAATAGACTTGGGTTTTTCAAGGCATCCCTCACTCACCCAGTACCTTAAAGTCCTCCATGGATAATAAAGTAATTACAGTACTCGAAGGACAGCTTAATAATTGTGGACTCGAATACAGACTCTCCTCTATATTTGAGAAGGACTCGTTCCCAGCTGGGAACATTAAGTTGGGTTTTATTGAGACTGAAGCCAGGCAGCTGGGTGATCCCCTGTGCTATTTTGAAAAGTATCCTGGGATCATTAATTTCCACCTGAATGGTCAGGGAGGTGAGAGAATGACCTTACTGGGAGTGACCTTGAGTTGCACTTGGAGTCTTGAACCAGGCACCCTCCCACCCTGGAGGTGAGATGTGCAATATAGGCAAATTATAGGGCTTCCTAATGATTTGTGATGAATCCCAACTGCATTCCCATGGTTTGTTCTCTCCCAGGTGAGTTCAGAATGGTGGCTGAGAAGAAATGCTGGAAAGTTTCCTAAGAATGTTTTGATTGGTCTATACGTGATCTTGTTTTGTTGTTGTCTTTTAATGCATTTTTTTTTTTTTTTTTTGGTTGTTTGCCACCACTTTCCTTTGGCACATCTAAGATCCTTGGTGTCTTTCTGCCTTTGTTCCTTCTCCTCTGCTGCCTTGGTACTACTGGTTTAGCAGATCCATGGTTATTGTGTCTTCTGCACCTCACCTTGACAGACTTTTCTATGAAGAGGTGCTAATTAAGCTGTAGCTGTTGGCCCTGTTGTTCGCATGTCTCCAGGACGCCCAAGACCAGGGTTAGCCTGTGAGTGAGTGTATGTGTGTGTTCAGTTTTTAGCTTTTGCAGTGATTGTTACTGGTTTAGGTAACAGTGTTGGTTTAGAGAGCTGATAAATATGACAGGGCCTTCAAACTATCTATGGGGTTGACTCCAAAGCAACTCAAAGGGAATTTGGCAGTTTGATCACATGCCATTCGGTTTGTGATAATTGTGACTCCATGTCCACTAAAGGTGAATAGTTTCTGAATCTACAGAGAAGTATTTCAGCAATGCCAGGTGGTTATGCTGCCAGCCACATGGGAAGTCCTACAGAGAAGAATTTAAAAATAATTGTCATCTTCCTTTCTCACCTTGCTCTGTAAATGTTGGGGAAAGTAATGGGGATAGTGCTATGAATGCCTACAATGAGAGGTAAATTCACACCAGTGCCTGAATCTGTGAGCTCACCCTGGGGGGTGATAACCATGGCATCCTCTGGGGAACTGGTTCCCAGGCATTGACCACATTTCTCCTGAAGCTAATACTTAGGTTTGCTTCCATGCCTTTGAATATAACTTCGGCACATTTCTAAAGAGCACCACTCAATATCTTTCACAGCTCAAAGTAAACCTATATCACAAATTTTTAGGATTTCCCTTATTTTCACCTACAGTGAGAATGTACCTTGTTTTAGCGCTATTTTTCTGAAATCCCATTCATCTGTGGGATGAATTTTAACACGATTTTTCTCAGATCCCATTCATCCCATGGGATCTGAGATCCCATTTTTCTTGCTGTGGTTAAAAAAAAATCACCACATTCTCTACATAGATGGGAGATTTTGGATTGTGAAATCCTTAAAGTTAGATGGGACCAGAATTTTTTAATCCCTATATCCTTGCCTAGCACCAAGAAGAAACTCAACAGTTATCGAGAAGCAGAGAGTTGCATGGTAGTTACCAGGGGTAGCGAGGTGGGGGAAATGGGAGAATATTGGTCAAAGAGTAAAAAGTCAAATTCATGTAAAATGAATAAGTCTAAGATCTAAGGTACAGCATGATGACAATAATGAATAATACTCTTTTGAATACTGGAAATTTGCTAAGAGACTTCAGGGGTGTACACCACACACACACACACACACACCCACACACACACACACACACACACACGGACAAAGATGCTCCATGGTAGTAGTAATCACTTTACTGAGTGTATCTATATCAAATCATCATATCATATACTTTAAATACATACACTTTGTATGTATGTATATATGTATTTGTCCTGCTGGCACCAGCAGCAGGAGGAAGTCCCAGGGCCAGGGATCTTGAACCCACACCACAGCAGTAAACATGAGGGATCCTTCACCTGCTGAGCTACCTGGGAAGTTTTTAAATTAAAAATAGTTAATGAGGGATGTAATTTAAATGGTGGAACAGTTCTGTCAAACACTCTACTGAATTATTTTTATGTGCTTAATTCATTGGTTGACGGAATCACCCTACTGATGGGTAGTTTGTGCATTGCCACTGTCTATACATTTCTGAAGAAAGTACGGTCATCTAGGTTAACCATGTTTGCTGGAGGCATTTGATTGCAAGAGGCCCAAAGAACCATGCTTGAATTCTGTTTGGGCATCATGCCATTTTTTTTTTCCCCAGAAAACAGATGAGAGCTTTTCCATAATTGATATGAAAATTTCACCTCTGAATGACACCCAGAAATTCCCCTTCTGCAGAAAAACAAACAAAATATTCTGAGGGATTCTGAGAGGAGGTCTTTTATCTCACGTGGGGAAGAGGACTCCTCTAAGTCTCTTAGATGAGGGTGGTCTCATTAGGAAAAAGAGGAAGGGTGGAAGCATCCACCAAATGTTCATGTTAGGAGACAGAGAGGGAGCTTCGAGTTTATGTGAGAGCCAATCACAATAATGAATGACAGCTGAAATAATGACCTGTCATCCATGCTACTTTTTGGGCAGAAACCATAACATCCTTGTGAAAGTTAGAAGAAAAATGTGTGCTTTGATGCTGGGGGGCAGGGCTGATGGATGGAGGTGGGGGTGGAAACATAAAGAGTGGTTTAATGTGTCTTGTTGGAACCTTTCAGCTTAGCCCCCAAGGCTTTTACCTCACCCTGTCACTATCCCGACACCTCCTGGTGCTGACAGTCTTGGTAATTGATGGACTGGTGGGGGCTCTTTTCTGCAGACACGTAAAAGCAGGAGGGGATACGCTGCCCCGCCTCCAGCCGCCTGGCACGGAGACCCAGAGGCGAGCGGATCCAGGGCCTGGCTGTGTTGGAGAGAAGAAGGGATCGATTCTGTCAATCAGGCAGCCCAGCTACTGTCAGGCTCCAGGACCTTTCACCTACTCCTTGGTGTCATTAGAACTCCCAAATCTCTTTGCGGGCTTTTTCTATTAGACACAGACTCCCACGTTTTGATTTTTTTGCTCTCAAAGTCTTTTTTTTTTTTTTTTTTTTAATAATTACCTGCATTGAACCACACTTACCATCGTGGGCTTAGAGCAGGCAAATGATTTATTAGTCTTGGTTTCTGAGCGTGCCGAGCAGCATGGGATTGATTTGGCTGGTGACACGCAGCTGATGGGTAGGGGTCCGCGTCAGGGTGACGCTTTTCCTGCAGCTGACACGCACGTGGGGACTGAGTTTGTTGTTCAGTCGGCCAACTGTGACATTGCCGAAATAGAGCCTCAAGTCAGGGTGGGTCACAATGGGGGGAAAAAAGCCATGAGGGCCACGTGGGACAGTTCTCTTTGAGTAGAAAGTAAAACTGTGTGAAAAGAGGAGACAGCCGGAACAACTCACATGGTTTCTGATGAGGCTCTGGATTTATTTTGTCCACACTGCCTGATTTGTGTCCAAGGATTTGACTGTGCAGTGGCCAGTTATGGTGGTGGGTCCTTGAGCTCTTGACTTGGCTTTTGGGTATTTGCCTTGATTTACACCCAAATCATGGTATCTATAAATATCTATGTATTTTCCTACTATCAGAATGCCTATTAGGCATTCTGCTTTCAGGGCTATTTTCTAAAATTTTTTGTCTTTTTTATTAAAAGATCATTGAAAATGTTGTATAGTTTTTGGTATATAGCAAAGTGATTCAGATGTGCATGTTCTTTTTCAGATTCTTTATTACAAGATATTGACTATTGTTTCCTGTGCTATACAGTAGGGCCTTGTTTGTTTATTTTCTATAAAGTAGTGTATATATGTTAATCCCAAGCTCCTAACTTATCCCTCTCCCCGTCTTTCCTTTGCTAACCATATGTTTGATTTTTGTCTGTTTGTTTTGTAAATAAGTTCATGTGTATCATTTTTTAAAGATTCCACGTATAAGCAATGTCATATGATATTTGTCTTTCTCTTTCTGGCTTACTTGACTTAATATGATAATTTCTATGTCCTTCCATGTTGTTGAGAATGGCATTATCTCAATTCTTTTTTATGGCTCAGTAATACTCCATTGTATATATATGTCCCATATTTTCTTTATCTGTTCATCTGCTGATGGACATTTAGGTTGCTTCCTTGTCCTGCTATTCATGCCAGCCTCTGTGCATGTGGGGTGGGTGTCAATATTTAGCAGATGGCTTCTTTCCTTCATCTCTTATTCCCTCCCACCCACAGTAGGATAGAGACTGACCCCAAATCCTTGGAATGTGGAGCCGATGGTGAGGGGTGAAGAGGAGGGATGTAGTGTGACCTCTGTGCCTTAAACACGTTTGCCTTCTTGCGACCCTTTTTCCGTTAAAAAAATAAGAAAAATAGCATTTTACTACATGTTGCTATAAAGACGACATCGTTAATGTTATATATAAAAGCTTTTTCTTCCACCTAAAAGTTTGTGTTCATTCATTTTCTTCTGGTTTTCAAAGAAATGAAAACATTTTCATGGCCCTTAGGAGTATTATGGGCCTGGGCACCATGTCTGCTGGGCCTCATGGCTATTGTTGGTGTGCAGAAGGGATGTCAGCGACATTTAGTGTCCAGCAGAAAATGTAAACTAACAGGATATTTTCCCATTGATACACTAGGTAAGGCACACAAAGAATGTTTTATTTTTTTCTTTGGCGAATTACGGGCTCTTAGTTATGAATGCTGTCCCCTTTAATTTTATAAGGTTAAGTTAGAGCCCATCTGTGCTGACCACCATGTTCTCTGAAGTTTGGCCTTTTTGATAATTCCATGATATGAGCTAAATTTGTTTCTAGTTATGACTTTCACCTCAATTCTAAATGTACAAGTTCAGTGTAGTTAAATTGTGGTAGTGGTGAATTACAGTGACATTTAACAACAAATTTACTATTTAAACGAACCAGGAATGCCCAGGCAGGCCATTTTTAAAATAAATCCTTTTGGAGTTCCCATTGTAGCTCAGCAGGTTAACAACCAGACTAGTATCCAGGAGGACTCAGGTTTGATCCCTGGCCTTGCTAAGTGGGTTAAGGGTCTGGCATTGCCCTGAGCTGTGGTATAGGACACAGATCCAATGCTGTGGATCCCGCATTGCTATGGCTATAGCATAGACCTGCAGCTACAACTCCAATTTTACCCCTAGTCTGGGAGTTTTCACATGCTGCAGGTGCGGCCCTTAAAAAAAAAAAAAAAGAAAAGAAAGAAAAGAAAAAAAATAGTAGTTTTAAAAAATCCTTTCTGCTCAGTGCAAAGGAACTTGTCACTTAGGTTTTTCAACTACTGAAATTTTTTTTTTTTTTTTTTATTTTCCCACTGTACAGCAAGGGGGTCAGGTTATCCTTACATGTATACATTGCAATTTCAGTTTTTCCCCCACCCTTTCTTCTGTTGCAACATGAGTAGCTAGACATAGTTCTCAATGCTATTCAGCAGGATCTCCTTGTAAATCTATTCTAGGTTGTGTCTGATAAGCCCAAGCTCCCGATCCCTCCCACTCCCTCCCCCTCCCATCAGGCAACCACAAGTCTCTTCTCCAAGTCCATGATTTTCTTTTCTGTGGAGATGTTCATTTGTGCTGGATATTAGATTCCAGTTATAAGTGATATCATATGGTATTTGCCTTTGTCTTTCTGGCTCATTTCACTCAGGATGAGAGTCTCTAGTTCCATCCATGTTGCTGCAAATGGCATTATGTCATTCTTTTTTATGGCTGAGTAGTATTCCATTGTGTATATATACCACATCTTCCGAATCCAATCCTCTGTCGATGGACATTTGGATTGTTTCCATGTCCTGGCTATTGTGAATAGTGCTGCAATGAACATGCGGGTGCATGTGTCTCTTTTAAGTAGAGCTTTGTCCGGATAGATGCCCAAGAGTGGGATTGCGGGGTCATATGGAAGTTCTATGTATAGATTTCTAAGGTATCTCCAAACTGTTCTCCATAGCGGCTGTACCAGTTTACATTCCCACCAACAGTGCAGGAGGGTTCCCTTTTCTCCACAGCCCCTCCAGCACTTGTTATTTGTGGACTTATGAATGATGGCCATTCTGACTGGTGTGAGGTGGTATCTCATGGTAGTTTTGATTTGCATTTCTCTTATAATCAGCGATGTTGAGCATTTTTTCATGTGTTTGCTGGCCATCTGTGTATCTTCTTTGGAGAAATGTCTATTCAGGTCTTTTGCCCATTTTTCCATTGATTGATTGGTTTTTTTGCTGTTGAGTTGTATAAGTTGCTTATATATTCTAGAGATTAAGCCCTTGTCTCAACTACTGAAAAATTTTAAACTAGATACATCCTATCCTTTCTAACCTGCTGAGTCCTGAGGGACAAGACTGCTCTGATGTTTTCTTTTTCCTACCTTGGCAAATGTTTCACTGTTACCTGTTACCTCAGAGCAAGTAATAGTAATAATCTGGGCCATAGAAGTGGGTGAATGGGGTTGAATCCTGGCTTTACCACTTGCACCGGGTGATCTGGGACAAGTTACTGAAATGCACTGTGCTTTAGTTTCCTCTACTATAAAAAGAAGACAGGAGCAGAGTTGCCACTGTGGCGTCGTGGGTTAAGAATTCAACTGCAGGAGTTCCCGTCGTGGTGCAGTGGTTAACGAATCCGACTAGGAACCATGAGGTTGCGGGTTCGGTCCCTGCACTTGCTCAGTGGGTTAAGGATCTGGCGTTGCCGTGAGCTGTGGTGTAGGTTGCAGACGCGGCTCGGATCCTGCATTGCTGTGCCTCTGGCGTAGGCCGGTGGCTACAGCTCCGATTCAACCCCTAGCCTGGGAACCTCCATATGCTGCGGGAGCAGCCCAAGAAATAGCAACAACAACAACAAAAAGACAAAAAGACAAAAAGACAAAAAAAAAAAAAAAAAAAAAAAAGAATTCAACTGCAGCAGCTCCAGTGCTGTGAGGTGAAGGTTTGATCCCTGGCCCTGCACAGTGGGTTAAAGGATCTGGCATTGCTACAGCTGAGGCGTAGGTTGCAGTTTTGGCTCTTATTCGTCCACTGACCAAGGAACTTCTGTATGCCATGGGGGCAGCCATTAAAAATAAATAAATAAATAAAAATAAAGAAGATAATGGTGCAACCATCCCTTGTTGTCCAAAACAAATCTGTCCCTGGAATCATATGACTGTGAATGTTCATAGAAGAGAAACCTACATCACATTATTTAAAAAAGGAGAAGTGATGGGTATGTTTCTAGCTCATTGGAGAATCCAAGGTGATTCCTCAAAAATCACTAAAAATCAAACAATTTACGACAATCCACTAGTAATTTCTGCATAAAATGAAAGTGTTTAAGACATTATCTCAATTTTTAATCAATCACTTAATCAACTCATTGCTGGGTATATTTGTATGTCCAGCAGCTGTAGGAATTATTTTCTCTTAATATTTCATTACATGTCAATGCTAATATAAATGAACAATGAAGAAATATGGTAAAAATTCATAAAATACCAAAAACACAGAGTGGAATAAAATAAAACTAACCAAATAAAAAATAATTTCTTACAAATTGAAGGTGAGTGAGATTTGGAGGTGAGAGAAGAGACATGGAGGCTGCAGTCTCCACTGGATCTGAAATGTCTTGAATATACAATAACTCTTTGGTACATAGGCTAGAAATGGACTTGGACTTTATCTTCATAATTAACAGTACTAGGAGTGTCTTCTATCAATACAAGAGTGTTGACTGCAGAGTTTCACGCTCCATATGATCATTAGTGCATGATGACAAAGAGCTCCTAACATTAGCACTGCTACAGGCCTCATGATTCAGATGTCACAAGGCAGGCAGACAATGCATTCATTCTCTTCAACACAGCTCTTGAGAGCCCTGGGGCTGTTGGAGGAATATACCATCACCAGTCAGAGTTTTAGCTTAATGCTTCCCTCCAAAAATTAGTATTAGCTTCTCTTAAGAGCCATCATGCCCTGGCACATTTTCTTGTCTTCTGAAATGCATGTATAAGATGGCATCCATTAAGGAGTTCCTTGGTGGCTCAGTGGGCTAAGTATCTGGTGTCACCACTGCTGTGGTTCAGGTCACTGCTGTGGTGCAAGTTTGATTCCTGGCCCAGCAATGCAGGGTGCAGCCAAATGAAATATTGTGTCTGTTAAAAATAAAAAATAAAAACAAAAACACCCCCCCAAAGGAAACCCCACCTAGTTGCAACATTAAAAATTTGTTTTGCAGTAAACCACCCTCCCTCAGGGTTTTCTGCCGTTCTCAGCAGCAGAAGTCTACAGACTCGCCATCAGAAGAAGCTGCTTCACCTGTGATCTTGAAAAAATACTTTCTTTCACAGATCATACTTTCTTTAGTATTTCTAACCATCAAGACTGTGGTTTGGAACTCAGCTTCTCCAGTGAATGCTCTATTTCCTTCTGACGTTTGAAGTTGAGTAGCCTCTTCTTTTGTTCCCACAGAAGGTTCTGGCATCCCACAGTGGCCAGCAAGTTCCTTACCTGGGGTTCTTCCAGCTTCTCAAAAATAGTATGATCTGGGTAACACTGTGAAGCTCTCCACAACCAACCACGCTTTTATAGTTTTCTGTAATTTTTTCTATGCATGAAAAATGAAACCACTGTGGGTTTTTGACATGGTCAGAGTTGTATCTTCATGTGTCCATTTTTTTCAGCTCCATGATTTTGTTCAAGGTTTGTGTTTTGCTAGGCTTCCTAGTCTTTCAGAATTTTCTACTTTCTTAGCAGGCATTTTCGCATTGTAACATAGGGAAGATGATTGCAATGAGGCACATCGTATTTCAACAATGTTTAAATTAAGTCACTGAGTGAGCATGACTTGGTCCTATGGCTGCAAATAGCTTCATGCATACTCTCATCAGATGCAGAAGCATCAAGTAGTGACTTTGGGGTAAACCTTTTGGCAAAGCTTTGAACAAATATTCTACTAGTGAGATTCAGGTAAGTCGTACTCGAAGTACCCTCAACTCACAGTGCAGCTACAAGAATGAAGATGGGCCCCAAGGGCAGGAAGTTGCATAGAGAGCCTATCTGTGGGCTGCACTGACATTGCACTGAGTCTCCAAGCCCAGGAGTGAGGTCATGTGGATCATCAGTCATGAGCTGTTTCTATAACCCGGCTCTCCTGCATGCAGCTGGGCTCAAAGCAGCTTCAATGGTTGCGAACAGGGTTCACTTCTGTTATTCTATTTCCATAGATAGAAAACTACCAGGGGAGAAGCCCAGGCAAGACTGTTAGCAAGAGAGAACCCAAGGGAGCTTGGAAGTGGCTAATGGGAGATAAAAGAAATGAGATAGATAAAGAACGATAAGAACAAAAATAAAGTCCCTTCTTTGGAGGAAGCTGGGTGGGTTCTGCCTTGGGTCCCTAGGTTTGTTAGTGTGGAAAGAGGCTGGAACAGAGCTGAAAGGTCTCCATGTGGCTTTAAGGGTCCAGGGAGACAGGAGGTAGAAGAGGTCTCTGGGAGGAGCCCAGGAGGGTAGACAGAGAATTTCCCAGGAAACACCTTCTCACACAGTCAGGAAGCCCATGAGGGAGAGCAGAATGGAGAATCACTAGCTTATGCTTGTGGTTTTTGGGTTGACATAAACACAGTATTTCTTCAGGTTAGCTTTGCTTATGTTGGGTCTGAGTTAGCCATTTTCACAAGACAAGTGTGTTCTCCACCTCCAACTAAACAACTTAACTGGCTAGCAAATTCTTGATCGGGGCACTTCATGTCATATGGAGGTAACATTTAGATGATGTAAAGTGTATTTAAAAATTTTTTTTTTCATAAAATGCTGGGAGGCTAGGGCCGGTTTTTGAATTTTGTTTATTTATTTGTTTCCAGCGAGCTGGTAGATGTTGAATTGAAAAGTCAACATTATTTTGGGTCGGGTTCATGTATGATAATGATGAAACACATTTCACTGGACTAAAGGAACCAGGTGGATGGAGCTCCCTGATTCATTCATTGCCT
The DNA here is from genome assembly GCF_054392235.1 of Sus scrofa. NCBI lineage: Eukaryota > Metazoa > Chordata > Mammalia > Artiodactyla > Suidae > Sus > Sus scrofa. The sequence continues at coordinate 92,429,206 of NC_139389.1, forward strand.
AGGCTTTGTAACTTTCTTGCTTCTCTAGGAGACGCTACTGGAAATGGAGGGGAGAGAGTCAGAGCTTTGGAACAGTGAGTCTTAGTAAATAAATGTAGAGAAAAAAATGTATGAATACTGAGAAAAAATTTACATAGGGAGAACACATAAAAGCCACAGAGAACTTTGGTGCAAAAATTAGGTGTGATCCAAGACTCATTCACATTAGAAATGATCCCTGGATTTTAAATTCCTGCTTTAAAATGACTATTGCGCTGCCGCCACCTGCTGGCCAGTAGAGGTATTAGGTTAAGGCACCCTCAGTAACGGGGTCTGGTCTTGAGGTGGAGTGAATGGTTTCCCATGGTTGTTTTTAAGGAGTCTTTACAAGACACCGTCAAACTCCTGGAAGAGAACATAAGCAAAACATTCTCTGACATCAGCCTTACAAATGTTTTCTCAGGTCCGTCTCCCAAAGCAACAGAAATAAAAGCAAAAATAAATCAATTGGACCTAATCAAACTGACAAGCTTTTGCACAGCAAAGGAAACCAAAAAGAAAACAAAAAGACAACTTTCAGAATGGGAGAAAATAGTTTCAAATGATGCAACTGATAAGGGCCTAATCTCTAAAATATACAAACAACTTATACAACTCAACAGCAAAAAAGCCAACAACCCAATTAAAAGATGGGCAAAGGGCCTGAATAGACATTTCTCCAAGGAAGATATACAGAGGGCCACAAGCACTTGAAAAAATGCTCAGCATCCCTGATTAGTAGAGAAATGCAAATCAAAACTACCATGAAATACCACCTCACACCAGTCAGAATGGCCATCATTAATAAGTCCACAAATAACAAATGCTGGAGGGGATGTAGAGAAAAGGGAATCCTCCTGCATTGTTGGTGGGAATGTAAACTGGTACAACCACTATGGAGATCAGTATGGAGATACCTTAGAAAACTATACACAGAACCACCATATGACCCAGCAATCCCACTCTTTGGCATATAGCCGGACAAAAGTCTCCTTGAAAAAGACACACGCACCCGCATGTTCACTGCAGCACTATTCACAATAGCCAAGACATGGAATCAACCCAAATTCCACTGACGGATGATTGGATCAGGAAGATGTGGTATATATACACAATGGAATACTACTCAGCCATAAAAAAGAAAATGAAATAATGCCATTTGCAGCAACACAGATGGAACTAGAAACTCTCATCCTGAGTGAAGTAAGTCAGAAAGAGAAAGACAAATACCATATGATATCACTTATATCTGGAATCTAATATATAGCACAAAGGAATTTTTCCACAGAAAAGAAAATCATGGACTTGGAGAATAGACTTGTGGCCAAGGGGGAAGGGGAGGGAGTGGGAGGGACTGGGAGCTTGGGGTAAATAGATGCAGAATGTTGCCTTCGGGATGGATTAGCAATGGGTCCTGCTGTGTAGCACTGGGACCTCTGGCTAGTCACTGATGATGGAACATGTAATGTGAGAAAAGAGAATGTATGCATGTAAGTGTAACTGGGTCACCATGCTGTACAGTAGAAAAAATATACTGATAAATAAAAGATAAAAAAAGAAGAGTCTTTATACATAAAATGTAAAAATGTGAACAAGTTAGAAAACTTTGAAAAATGTGTTTAAAAATCTTTTTCTGCCATATGTGTTTAAAAATTGTTCTAATTTTTATTCTAAAATTTACATTTTAAAAATTATAAAAATATTGCAATTGTGGAATTGAGAACTACAGGAAAGTTTAAGAATTATGTCACCTATTTTCAGCTTTATTGAGAAATAATTGACCTACATCACTGTATAAGTTTATAAGTGACATACATCACTATATAAGTGGTGGTTTGCATTCCACACATTGTGAAATGATTACTACAATCGGTCTAGCTAACCTCTATCTTCTCATATTTTCTTAATATAAAAACACTTTGGGGAGTTCCTGTGGTGGCTCAGCAGTTAATGAATCCAACTAGGAACCATGTGGTTGCGGGTTCCATTCCTGGCCTCGCTCAGTGGGTTAAGGATCCAGCGTTGCTGTGAGCTGTGGTGTAGGCTGCAAACGTGATTCAGATCCTGTGTTGCTTTGGCTGTGGTGTAGGCCTGCAGCTGTAGCTCTGATTTGACCCCTAGCCTGGGAACTTCCATATGCTGTGGGCATGACCCTGAAAAGACAGAAAAAAAGAAAAAAAAAAAACTGAAAAAATATTTTGAAAAAAAAACAAATTGGGATTGTTTTAGATGTATATTTTATATATATATCATATACATATATTTGTTTTATTTAGTTACTGAACATTTTTTTTTACCAAAAGATATTTAAAAATACCCCCAAATATAGAATAAAACAAATACCCATGAACCTATCGTCTAGATTTAATCCATTTAACATTTTGCTCATGTTTGCTCTTGAATTTTTTGAGCGGAAATACAATTTACAGGTATGGATGAAATTCACATCTGTCCCCACCCTCACCATCAAATTCCCCTCCATATATCTATAAACACCTTATCAGCATTGTTTAACACATTTTAAATTTCACACAATTGGGTGATCCTCTGGTTTTTCAATAATCTTTTTCCACTGAACATTATATTAATGATATTTATTAATGTTTTTATAAGTGAACCTGTTAGAGTCATTGTCACATGTAGCTGATTTAAACTATTCAATCTGGAAAAAATGATCTTTAACTGGAGAGTTTAATCCATTTACATTTATTGTGAATATCTTTAGATGTATTTCTAGCCCATTCTTTTTGTTATCTATTTATCGTGCTTTGTTTTCAACATCTTTTTTGTTGTTTTGTTTTCTATTAGAGACTTAGTATTTTTAAACAATTCCTTTTCCTCATCTATTTGTTTTAAAGTTATATATTCTCTTGCTTTTCTACTTTTAAATTAGTGTGGTGCTTAATCGACTTAACAAGCCTAAAGATAATAGTCATTGCTTCCCTTCTTCTGGAGAGTACAAAGACCAATACTGTTATAAATGCCTTTCACATTTCTTCATCTTCTGTGTTACACTTTCTAGGATTTAATGCCTTATTAGTTTAGATCTCCCACATTAGATGCAACTTCACTATGTGCATTACCAATCCATCTATGGTTACTTAGATTTATTCATGTGGCCACTTAAACCATCTATGGTTACTTAGATTTATTCATGTGGGGTTTATCTTAAGATTTGAATGTTTGTCTTCTGCACTCTAAGAACTTTTTTTGAGGGGAAATATTCTTTTTTGGAGAGGATAAGTTGAAAGGATGGGGTAACAGTGGGATCTAAATGGGGCTGTGGCAAAAGCTGAGAGGGAGAAGGAAACAAGAATCTAAAACATAAGATGTAAAAGTCCAAGACCAGCAGAGAATTTGCCTAAAGCAATAAGTGGGGTTTATTCCCTGTTGCCATATGAAAGAAACATATATGGACTCCACGTTAGGAACATCTGAACAAGATACTACATATATTATAACTGAGAGCTGCTGTTTACATACAGTGAGTATCTGTTAGTAAAATCCATGGTCCTGGATTTGGAAAACAGATTTGGATTAAATACAGAGACTACTTCCTAAACTTGAACTACACATACTTTTCTTTCCTTAACTAACTGATCTGATAGAACAAGACACTAGATCAAATTGTTTTTTGAAGTAAACCAGATGAAAAGACAAAGTTTTATGTGATATTTAGAGATGTCCTTTGTTTATTTTTATTTTACACTTTTTTTTTTGTACATTGCCTGTTGTTTGTTTTTTTTTGGGGGGGGGGGGTGCCTTCATCTTTGTTTGACCACAGTTTGGCCTGTTAGGATGGAATATTAAATGGCTCTGCTTTTGGAAGTTGCTTCTGCAGTGGAAGGCCAAAGGAGTTTTGTTTTGTTGTTTTTTTTTTTAAATAGCCTCATTTTGAAGAGGAAAGCTACTTGGATGAGCTGAGGCACTGTGAGGAGAGTGTTTTAGTTTCATTGGCAACTCCTTTAGTTCCTCCTGAGAGAAGGAATCTTCTCTGAACCACTCACGGTAGTCACATTTAGATCATAGAATCACAGTAGGCTAGCCTGGGAAGCTCCTTAGAAATGTGTTTATCCATCCCTGTAACTTTCCACAGAAGGAAATGGGGGGTTGGGGTGGTCAATTATTTGTAACACAATTCTGCCTACCTTGCTGTCCAGATGGTCCTTCATTTGGAACAACTGGGAGCATCATTTTGAACTCAAAGATAACCCACACATACTCATAATAAATAGTGGCCTCTCTCTTCAGAATCATGGGCTCCATCTCATGATCTGAGGAGCTCTGAACTGAGTCAGAAGGCTGGGAGTCTAGGCCTGCATGGCCAAGGTGGTGACCAGGAACTTCAGCTATGACACAAGGCCGAGGAGAGCTGACACTTTTCCTGTTTCCTCCCAGTTTTAAAGTTCTTCGAGTCTCAGTTCCTGCCTGGGGGATGGATGTAATTTGCAAAGCAGAGTCTAGAGGCGGCTGTTCCCTCTGTTAGGACATTATCCAGGGACCTTTACTACAGGTCAGATTGTTTGATATAGCTGGGCCACTGAAAATACAAATGGAAGATGAGCAGACCATATGTAAGTATAGAGTTCTCAAGAGTTCCCGTCTTGGCTCAGCAGTAATGAAACTGACGAGCATCCATGAGGATGCGGGTTCCATCCCTGGCTTCACTCAGTGGGTTAAATATCTGGCAATGCCATGAGCTGTGGTGTGGGTTGCCGATGTGGCTCTGATTTAGCATTGCTGTGGCTGTGGATGTGGCTGTGGCCGGGGGCTACAGCTCCAATTCAACCATCCATATGCTGTGGGTGGGGTCCTAAAAGAAAAAAAGACCAAAAAAAAAAAAAGTATATACATACATATATATATATATATATATATATATAGAGAGAGAGAGAGAGAGAGAGAGAGAGAGAGAGAGAGGGAGAGAGAGAGAGAGAGAGACTGCGCGTGGTCTCCAAGTTCCCCATCCACAGCCTCCGGTGAGGGCCCACCTGAAGCTTTTCCTTTATCCATGAAAACCTCCCTACTCCTCTGCCGAAAGGCAAGAGACAGGGCTGACTCACTGGCTACAGGAAGCTCTGAAATGCCTTTGTCTCTTCTCCTTTGGTTGCTCTTCCTTTATTTCCATACAGTGGTCATACCAGGAAGAGAACCAGAACCCTGGGGCCCATCATCCCCAGCCTTTCTCATGGCCACCAAAGCTCTAGCAAAAGGATCGGAAGCCAAGGACTCCTGGGAGAGCAAAGGACCCTCACCCTCAGCCCCTCCCATTTCTGTGCTTTCAAATCCTGTTTGTGGCATTTCCCCAGTGGCTGACCCCCATGTGATTGATAATGACAAAAAAAGACTTTTTATAAGATATAAAGTCCATGTAATTTCAACCTGGGTCTCACTGCTGGCAGTGGATTTAGGTGGACATTTCCAGTCAGTTTTGTCACCTGTGAGCTGGAAAATTACAGCGTGGGTTTAGGTCATTGGTGTTGGGTCAAAATCCTCTTTGAAATCTTTTGCATGTGAAACCTGGTCTGTTTTGCTTGGACTGTGTGATCTTTCTTCAACTTGCTTTGGCTGATGATAAATAATGCAGTGTTTTAGAGCAAAGGAAACTAAAAAATAAATATTTTTTAAAAAGGAAAACTCATCTTTTAAGCAGTTTTGAACTCCTACTCTTTGCCAGGCTCATGACTTACTATCAAAACACATTTTCACCATTTCTATGAAAAGACAAGTAATGCAGACACTTGATTTTTTTGTCACCACTTATGTTACTTTCTTGTCTCCATAGTTTACTGATTTTTTTTTTGGCCACGCCCACAGCATGCAGAATTTCTTGGGCCAGGGATCCAACTTGCACCACAGCAGTGACCTAAGCCACAGCAGTGACAACCTCTAAGCCACCAGGGAACTCAAAAATTGGTTGATCGACAGAATATTGGATGAGAAAAAGGCACGAACTGCTGTTCATTTGAAGTCCTCTGACAATCTGTGTCCATACTTTCAGAGATGCTTACTCTAAAAATGCAGTTCTCCAGGCCTCGTCTGGCCTTACAGAATCTGAAATTTTGGTAGGATTCTCAGGAGAGATGTGAACACCAATATTACAGAGCACTGAGAGTCTAGGTCACAAGACTTCTGCATTATTGGATGGAGAGGGATTTTGTTGTGTATGAAGAAACTCCACAAAGGAGGTTAAGTGTCCTGCTAAAGGTCACAGAACCAGTTGTGATTGTAATGTACAAAACTCAAGGAGTTGATTGATAGAGTGATTTGAATATGTGAGTCTCTCTGAGGCTTTAGGTCAATTGGCTACTATTTGCAACTCAAAAAAAAAATCGCTTAATAAACTGTGATACTGTTTTCACTCAAAAGTTCTTTAAATGGGGTGGAAAATATGGTGCTCTTTCTGGAATCTTAGTTTCTGGCCTGCTGGGAAGCCAGGCATTACGCTCTGGGAGAACTGGGTCCCAACCCAGCCCTTGTCTCAGAGCAAGATCCTTGTGACTTTTTGTTTTGTTTTGGTTTGGTTTTTTTGGGTCCCTGCCTGCAGGGTGTGGAAATTCCTGAGCCAGGGATCAAACATGTGCCACAGCAGTGACAACCTTAAGCTGCCCAACCTTAACCTGCTGTTCCATCTGCGAAGTCCCAGAGCAGATCCCTAATTTCCCCAATTAAGGAGCTGGGAGCTCTAGTTCCCATTTGTAAAGCTGCAATGACGTTGCCCCTCTTCTCCTGGAAAGAGATGGACCATCACAGAATCTTTGAGTGGAAAATTCATGGACATCCATTTTCCCCTGAGGTCTGAAGAATTCTGGGTAGTTGAAGCAGAGCTAAAAAGGTCTTTCTCATTTTTTTTTTTTTTTTTGGAGCCACGCCATGGCACATGGAAGTTCCCAGGCTAGGGGTCAAATCAGAGCTGCTGCTGCCAGCCTATGCCACAACCACAGCAATGCAGGATCCAAGTCACATCTGCAACCTATATCTCAGCTCATGGCAATGCCAGATCCTTAACCCACTAAGTGAGGCCAGGGATTGAACCCGCATCCTCTTGGATCCTAGTTGGGATAGTTAACCGCTGAGCCATGAAGGGAACTCCCTCATTTTGTTTTCAGTAACCTAATCGGGAAGACTACTTTCACTGTAATGTTGCCCCTTCTTCCTTGCTCCACATTTTCCTTTTGGGTTTATTTTCTTTTGCTGCAATCACTTTGCAGGGTGAATAATCTCTCTGCAGTGGGCTGCATTCTGAGTTGAGGCTCTGTCACCTTCGAAGCAGTGAAGGTGCTGCAATGTCACAGTAGCCTTGTGGTCTCCAGTAGTTCAGAGTTCAGGTCTCTGGGTATCCCCTCTACCCCAAGCTAGACTGGTGCCTGGTGACTCCCCCCTCTTTCCACACTGCTTTTCAAATGAACACAGAATCAGCAGCCAAACTTATGTCTTTCCAGAAAAAGAAAATAAAGGTAAAATAAAATTCTACTTATGTACAATCTGAATTTCAACAAAATGCTTTTACAAAATACAGTATACCTGGAAAGAAATAATTTTTGCTAAAGCAACAGATTTTAAAGTGTTTATTTTACCTGCTTTGCTATTCTGGATTCCAAAGCCATGACTACCAAAATCAGGCACGTCTGCTGATCCATTTGCAATAATCCAATAATTTGGTGCTGATGCCACAGACCATAGATGCCCTGGTCTTGAAGCAAGTGTCCAGCTGTTCCTCTCTAAGACACAGCTGACATCTTCTCAAGGGAGAGGGCTTATTCTGCTCCCTTTGCCCTCACCTGGGTTTCATGCTCTTCTGGACTGAAGCAAGCTGTCATAGTCTGGATGGTTCCCTGTAGATGCCTGTGCTTGAACTTGCTCAAAGTTCCAAGTCTAGAGTCTTTTTTTTTTTTTTTTTTTTTTTGGTAATGTTTACAAGGAAGCATTATTTTCTTCCAAAGTGCTCTGAGAAATGCCGGCCACTAATTGCTTATTAATAACCTGGCTGACACTTCAGCTCCCTGCTTTGACCCGAGCCATCTGCTGGGTCAGTGTTGTGGCCTCTAGAATTCTCTGCTGCACTGGGATGAAGGGAGGGTACAGACAAAGCAAACAAGCAGAACCAGCCATGATTCCTTCACTCATGAAAAGGATGATCAAATTATGCACTATTAAAATAAACAGTAACATGCAGGTAATGAATACATGCACTATACAAGTTAGAAAATGCAGATGAGCTAAATGGAGAGGGGTCTCTCACATCTCACTGCAGAAATAGAAATATCAACATTTCAGTCCACATCACATGCTGATCTTCCATCTGGTAATCTGTTCTCTCCACTTACATGATGTCTTGAGCGTATTTCATGTCATTCTTAAAATTTTTTATTTATTTAAATAAAAAATATTTCAGCCATGGCAATTTGGGGAGTTGTTATTTCAATAGCAATATTTTTCTCTCTCTTGCATTTTTTTTTTTTTTTTGTCTTTTTTTGCTATTTCTTTGGGCCGCTCCCGCGGCATATGGAGGTTCCCAGGCTAGGGGTCTAATCGGAGCTGTAGTCCCCGGCCTACACCAGAGCCACAGCAACGCAGGATCCGAGCGGCGTCTGCAACCTACACTACAGCTCACGGCAACGCCGGATCGTTAACCCACTGAGCAAGGCCAGGGATCGAACCCGCAACTTCATGGTTCCTAGTCGGATTCGTTAACCACTGCGCCACGACGGGAACTCCCTCTCTTGCATTTTTAATGATAATTTCCTATGTCTTTGTATGGAAGATCTGTACATATCTGGCTTTGATTGGACAATATGGACTGTTGCCAAATTTTTTATATTTCCAACAACACTGAGGTGAACATCCTGTGGCTGCCTGTTCACACCATCCTTGATTATGGAAAGGCTGCTTTTAATGTCTTTTTGGTTACGTCGACTGAAAAAAAAGTGCACAATGTGAGAGTCTGATTCTCCCAAGACTAGCTAATTTCTAGAGATAGTGGAGGACTCACCTGAGAGTGCATCTTTCCTGTGCAAACCAACCAATTCAGAGACCACCCCTCCTGCCATTACGCTCCTATACTCTGGGCCATCAACCACTGCCCTAATCACGCCAGACCAGGTAAGAAAACACCCAGAGCCCATTGAAATTATTTTAACCAGCCAATCCTAGGCCTGCTTACCCTGCCTTACTCATTCTTTCCCATGGAAACCACAATAAAGACTCTTGCCTATGTTTTCCTCCTGCTGCTTCTGCCTCCTGACCAACCCCAGTGCTTCCCCATGTAGCCCTGTGTGTTGTGCCCCAGCTTCTAGGCAAATGTGAGTCAAAAACGAATTCATGACAAACATTTCTATGTCTGAGTGTCTTACCATAACTGATGAATACAAAAGCCAAGTATATTCTAAAAGAGGGCCTGGCCCAAGTAAAGTTGGCAATTTCTGTGCCCCCACCATTGTTTTTTTTTAGGTTGTGTGTTTTTTTTAAATTAAAATATAGTTGATTGACATTGTGGTGGCAATTTCTGCTATACAACAAAATGATCCAGTCATGTGTGTGTGTTTGTGTGTGTGTGTGTATACACACATATGTACATTCTTTTTCTCATACTATCTTCCATTATATCACAAGAGTTCTCTGTTCCTCAGCATTTTTTATTTTCTTTCTCTCTCTCTGCTAATCTCCTTGGTGTTCCCAGAGGCACTCAGCATTTTTTATCCTTTCTCTTCATCTGGAATCCCCTGCAATATCATTTAGTCTAGCGTGTGACCCTAACACCAGCCTCCTAACTCCAGCTTAGTAAACAGGTGGGCCAGGGTGGAAGTGGGAAGCTGGGATTGGGGTCTATGCTCACCTTTTGCTATCAGACAAGGTCGCTAAAGGAGGGGATGGGTTCCCTCGCTTGGTCTGTGTAACAGTGAGGGAGAGAGTCTCATGACAGTTCTGAGAGGCCATACTTTCTCCTTGAACCAGAACTTGCTTTGAATACAGGAAGGTGAGTGTTCTAAGAAACTTCAGCTGCCAAGGAACCCATCGTACCCTTTCTTACCTCTGTGGCTTGGCTGTGTTAGCCACCTGCTTGTGCTGAGTGTTATGACATGGAAGGAAATCAGCCAAAGGCAGAGAGCCTTGGTGGGATGTACACAAATCAAGGAGTGAAATGAAAACAGTTGGGTTTGAGTTTGTTTTGTGCAGCATTTCTAATGAAGGCCTGGTTAGAATACTGGAGGGCTCAGGGTGATTATGTTATCGTTGTACCCCAGAAGTCAATCCTCTATACTGTGATAAAAGTGCGCATGTATGTAGAAGCTATGACTTAGAGTTCTGTGATTTCTTTTTCTTTTTATGGCCGCACCTGTGATATGGAAGGTCCCAGGGTAGGAGTAGAATTGGAGCTGCAGCTGAGGCCTCCACCACAGCCATGGCAATACTGGATCTGAGCCGCATCTGTGAACTACTTTGCCACTTGCAGCAATGTCAGATCCTTAACCCATTAATCGAGGCCAGGGATGGAATCCACATCCTCACGGAGACTACATCGGGTTCTTAACCTACTGTTCCACAATGGGAACTCCAAAATTCTGTAATTTCGAGGATGTCACATTTGAGCTGAAGGCTCTTATACTTGCATTTTAAATGGGCATTGCACACTGTAAAGATACATGGTAATTTTTAAAATTAAGATTTAAGTTTTTCCTCCCTTAAGATATATTCAATGGAAAATAAAAACATCACACAAGAGAGAGACCATGGAAGAAAGGAAAAGTCTTTATATTTTAATCCCTTTAATGACCCATCTCCCCCTGCTTTTGGAAGAAGGCGTCCCACTTCTGCATTTTGCACCAGGCGCTGAAAATTATGTAGTCAGCCCTGGCCAGCAAATTACTGGGCCCTGCTCCTTCCTCTTGGAGTCCCAGGAAAGCTCAGCTTTGAGTGGGAAAGAGGGGTCAGCACCAGGGACTCAACCTTGGTCCCAGAGAGTTTGTGCTGTGGTTCCCAACTCCACATTTATTTTCAATGAGTTAGAAGAACTTTCAAAATACTCCCCAAACATCATATTTAGTTTGGGATGAAAGATGTGTCTATTCTCCTTAAGTAGGAATAATAAGACGTCTAATTGTCTAGAGACCACACAGTACAAGAGGCCCAGATATTTTTAAAACTAAAATTTCACACAACCTCAACCACATCATGAAAAAAAAATATAGATCTTCTAGGAAGTGTACAAACCCTTTGAAATTTCCATGACAGAAGGTTTAGAACATTCTCTAACTCAAGGTGATTTAAATACTGAAAGAAAAGGTCACATATCTACCTTATTACATTGCCAAGGGCGAGGGGGAGGGAGTGGTATGGACTGGGAGTTTGGAGTTAGTAGATGCAAACTATTGCACTTGGAGTGGATAAGCAATGAGATCCTGCCATATAGCACAGGGAACTATATCTAACCACTTGTGATGGAACATGATGGAGAATAATGTGAGAAAAAGAATCTATCTATCTATATCTGGGTCACTTTACTGTACAGCATAAATTGACAAAACATCAAAGCATTGTTAATCAACTATAATAATAATAAAAAGATTTCCTAGAGATAGAAAGGCTGCACAAGAGCTGGTAATTTTTGATGTTATCTTTAAAATAAATTCCTTCCCTGTTAACACTAGAGGTCACTCTGCCACCGCAGATGTGAAATAAGCACCCTGGGGCTGGGAAGGTCAGCACAGCTAATCTGTATAAATTGCTGAACCATGAGCCAAATTTGTACCTAATTATGAGTTGCTTTGATGCAGCCCCACTCCTATTAAAAGTTTCCCTCTTTTCTGCAGAACTGTGGTTGGTGTGACGTATATTTCAACCCAAGCCCTACAATTTCCTAGTGAAGCTGTTGCATTTTAAGCTCCCTCATCTCCCTAGCCTCCAGATTTTTTTTCCCCTGGCAGTGTCATTGGCTTGTGGAAGTTCCCAGGTGAAAGAGTGAGTCGTGCCCACCAGCAACCCAAACTGCTCCAGTGCCAGATTAGCTGCTGCACCATAAGACAGCTCCCAGCCTTTATTTTTTGATGTCCATTTTCAAGTTGGAGAAAACACCTGTCACTTTGCTATCAAATGGTGATAACTTGGTTGATGTTTCTCTATGAGTCTGAGGTAGAGTTTTTTTTTTTTTTTTTTTTTAGGGCTACACCTGTGGCATATGGCGATTCCCAGGCAAGGGGGCGAATCAGAGCTACAGATGCCGGTGTACACCACAGCCACAGCAATGCCAGATCCAAGCCATGTCTGCAGATTACACCACAGCTCATAGCAATGCCAGGTCCTTAACCCACTGAGCAAGGTCAGGGATCGAACCTGCAACTTCATTGTTCCTAGTCGGATCCATTTCCGCTGTGCCACAATGGAAATTCTAAATTTAATACAATTCTGGATATGGGATGGCAAAGACCACAGGTGGACCAAACTGTGGAATCAATTGTCTAGAAATTTCAGTTTCTCTCTCCTGTTTTTGGAGATACACAAGACTAGTTACTAGTATACCTCTACTAGTATCCTGCATAAGGAATAGTATTTTTTGCATGGGAGGTGGTTGAGGTTTGGTGTCTGAACCTCAAAATGGCTTATCAATTGGAAATTAAAACCATTACTTTAGCATCCCTGGAAATCTTCAGTTTCCTTAGGTGTAAGCCTTTTCAGAATAACATTCTTTCTGATTTGGATTTCTGAGGTCTGGCATGTTTGTCTTTGTGGAAATTTCATGTACAATTGCAGACAAAAATGTCTGCCTCCTTTTATTAATGGCTCCAATTCACGGGTGTTCCGTCTGTAACCCATGGGACATACGAGGGACTTTGCAGTCTCCTCATTGAGGAAGGGTTGGTTCCCGAGCTGGGGAGGCATCAGAGACCTGAATACCGAACTTTATGAGAAATAAGGAGAACAGTGGAAATGTATCGTTCCAGTGGAGCTTCGTGAGGCATAGGTGAGGAGTATGTGGGAGAGACACTTGATGCAGATGACACACAGGTTAGAAAGACCTTAACTAGCGGACTAGCCAGACCTTCCCTCTGTGGTATGCACGCCAACCACAGAATCGCCCTGACCCCTTTGTGGTACATTCAGGCCTGGACTGGATTTTCAGAGTATTTTGCTTAGACTTAGTGCCCCAAGGCGGTGGAGATCATCCTTCTCTGAAAGAAGGTAACAAAAAACAGTCCATGGTCACTTACCTCGGCAGCTGTGGGTCTGCCAACCATAGATTTCCCATCTCTATTGGAAAGGTGCTGAATGGAGCTGATCGATTTAATAGCTGCTGATGTGTCTCAAATGTTGCCATAATCTGTATCACCAGTGGGCTGCCTTCCCAGTGTCCTCATCTGACCTGGTCACAGTGGCTTCTTGATGTAAGAGTGGAAGGAGGCTTTGAGATGTCTTTATGGGAATGTGTCCTCTTTAGCCCCGGGTTGGGGAGGGTTGGGGAGATCCTCAAGTCCACAGCTTCCCTCCTAATGCTTTTACTATTGTACCTGCTTACATCCTCCTGCTTAGATTTAAATTAAAAGCTCTAATTAGTCTCCTGTTTTCTAGCAGCCTGTGAAAATACCATTTAGGGAGGAACTGTTTAGAAAGCAGGTTTTTACTTAATAAACAGTGATCGATCGAATCGATTAACCATGAACACATTCCTGCAGCGTCTGTGGGTGGCACTTGTTGTTGGTAATTGCAGTTCACATGGACCAGACTATTAAATGGCTCCCTGCAAATGACGTTCAGCTCTTTCACTTAACAGAAAGGGGGTGGGGGTGGGAGTGCACCTCTGCTGAGGGCATTTTTAGGGTTGCAACTGTGCCTCCAGCCAGCCTTTGTCTCTAGTTTGTCTTTGCAGCAACTTGATCAATTGTGGCCATTTACTAAGCATTCACAGACATTTCTGTAAACCTGGCACCTGCTTTTTGACTCATTCGTATGGTAATTAGATCGTCTCATCCTGGCTTTGCTGCCTGCATATCAGAATTAGTGATGTGGGCTGGGCGAGGCTTCTGACTGTCCAGCTTCTCTCTGAGGAGACTTGGCTAGAAACCGTGAGGCGAGCTTCCTGGCAGCATTATAAAACTAGCCACCTCCTAGGGAGACGAAAATGATGGAGAAGAAGGAGGTTTGTGCAGGGAAGCCACCCGTAGCCCTGCCAAAGCTGCAAGGGTGCCTGGAGCTGTGGCTGATGGAGGCAGCTGGGGACAGCGGGCACGACTGGGTGCACCCGGAGAAGGGGCTGGTCTCTGTGCGACAGAGGCGGAGGCACCAAGGAAGGACGCCCATCTGTTGGAGTCGTTGGTGATACTCCGGTTCCTGTGGGACAGGCTTCTTTGCCTTTCTGGGCTTAGTTTACCAAAATACCAAAAGCACAAAATAGTGACACGGTGTATACGTGGTCAGGATTCAGTAAGACTTAGTGAGCGGTTCTGGGAGATGGGGCATCTGTGTAGGTTGGAATATGCTTTGTGCCTTTGACACTCTCCCTAGGTACATGGGAAGCACCCAGAGATCTGGATCAGGGTTCTGCAGGCTTTTTGAGTCCTCAGAGCTGAGTTATCTCTTACGCCCTCTCGTGGCTCACTTATGCAGTCTCCAGGGGCGCCTAATTTAGTGGTCCTGAGCTTTCACAGTGAATCACAATCTTAGGCCCCACTAGGGTTTGTTGGTCTGAGACGAGATCCAGGTGTGGGTGAGTTTCACAAGTTCTTCTGGTGATTCTAATGTGCAGCCTGGAGAACTGATATAAACCAAGGAAGGACAGAACTCCAACTGCATACATTTGGCTTTGAAATGTTTATTACGTATGTGTTTATTTTTATTTTACTTACCCAGGTAGTTCTAATCTGAAAATGTCTAATTCCCTGGGAAGACCCTGTAGGTTGCCTGGCCTGACAGTCACTCCCTGCCTAGTACAGAAACTGAGGATACAAAGTGTGTGATGCAGTGGGTGGCATGTAAGGCAGAGCTAGTCAATATAATGTAAGGAAGACCCCATCATTGGGTGATTCTGGGAAAGCCTTTTTTTCTCTGTTAAAAGAGGTGTGGAAGACCACCACTAATTTCCTTTTCTCCTGCCTTGAATGTGGATGTGATGCCTGGAACTCATGCAGCTATCTTGCTACCTTGAGGGTAAGGCTAAGAAAAAAGGAGAGACCCTGGATTTTACAAATCAACCCCAGCAGTGATTTGCTTCTAGATTTTTTTACTGTGGGGGAAAAGCAAGCCTCTATTTGTTTAAGCCACTAACAGGTTATCTGTTACTGGTAGCCAAACATTTCTTAGCAAATACACTTTCAAATGGAACATCATGGTGAAAAGCTGACCAGGAGAGAGCCGAGAAGACAAACACATTTCTTTGGAGTGTCTACCATGAGCCAGGCACTGGGCTTTCACATGAGTTATTTCAAGCAGTATCAGAGACATTGGTTATTACCATTTCAGCTGAGAAAACTGGGATTGAATAATTGCCCCATGTTCAAACAACCAGTTTAGTGTGAAGAACCAATTACCAAACAAAAGAATCAAAATCCCAGTGAGTTTTATCTGTCTCCAGAGCCCTTGCCCCTACTCCTAGTCAAGAGGAGATGCTCTAGCCCAGGATTATGGGGAAGGATAGTCAATCCAGTAAAGCTGCTGAGCAGGGGCAGGTGTACCCTGACTTCAAGGAGAGTATGGTGTGTCCCATACTCGACCTTGAACTGCCTCCCTCATCTCCACAGCACACAGAACAGTAATGGGGGCCAAGATGCTGGGCTGGCCTCTTCCATCAGGGAAAGACAGAGAGGAGGAAGGGGAGAAAACCTCCCAGGCAAATTCCTTTTGAAGGGAGCATTGATATTGGATGATAGAAAGATGGAAAATCCAGTCACATGGGCTTGGAAATGAGAAGTGACAGCCCCCCTCCAGGTCTGTGTCCAAAGCAGAGATCTGTGTACTTAATAGGGAGGGTTGGAGCACTGGTACCAGGAACTCCCTGATTGCCCATTTTAACACATGCATTATAAAAATTCATGTATTATAAATAGAACTTCATCACTGATTGTGGGGTCAGTCATTTCCCCATACATCTTTTATCTCCATATAACACAAAGTTAAAGACCCTTCACCTCCAGGCACTGCTATGTATGGCCAGGGGCACGTGGACCTGGATGACTCTGACAGGATTGAGGTGCCCATAAAGTGTCACACTCATCCTTCTGTCCTAACGCTGGGAACTGGCACCAGAGCAGCCCGCCCCCTGAGTTATAGCCGCTGGCCTCGCCTCCCAGTTCCTCGTCTCATTGATTTGCACCTTCCCAACTGGAAAGATCATTAAGAGAATTGGTTTACAAGGCTCTTGCTGAGCTGTTGGCTGTGGGGGAGAAAGTAAACAGACGCTAGATAGAGCTGTAACATATGATGTTATATCCAATGCTTAATGAGGCCAGTAAAAACAGGAAAGCAAGATTAGCTGCAGATAAATGAACATGCCTTGTGTAGAATCGAGAGTTGACTGTATTTTATTTGATTTAGCCCTGGAAATAGCAGTTGTTGTGTCAATTATTGCAAAAGAGTTCTCACCAAGCTCTTCATTGAATTCACCTCCTTGACTGAAACAGATTAAAATTTCACTTTGTTTCCATGATTGTAAGAGTTACACAGTCTCAAGCAGAAAATATAAAGAAGAGACATAAAATAACGGATCATCCCACCACTAACAGTAATTTGTAACAGTAGGTAACATTTACAAGTGCTAGCAGGTGCCAAGCTCTGTCTAGAACCATTACTCTATCAGCACATTGATTTAACCCTCTGTGAAGTAGAGACAACTAGCAACCACTTGCTTAATATGAGGAAATGGAGGCAGAAAAGTTTAACAACTTCTCCAGGGAGGCAAACTCGGAAGTGATGGAGTTAGGATTCAACCCTGGAAGTCTGGCTCTGACACCTGAATTTTAGCCATGCAGCTCTAGTGTCTCTGAGGGAAACTACAGATAACGTGGTTTTCTCCCTTTGAATATGCATGTCAACATAATATATATTTACACATTCAGGATTACGTGATATCTGCTGGTTTGCAGCATGCTTTGTCACATAACTTTATGTGTCATTATAAGTAAGTTTTTGATGACTGCATAGTATTCCTTCCTATGGGGGTGTACAGAAGTATTTTTAAAAATCAGTCTCCTAACATCAGGCATTTATACTCTTTCCAAGGGCTGGTTCATTTTATAAATAATGCAGAGATGAAACCTAGTTTTCTATACACATCTCTGAGTGAACGCCTTATTTCCTCTAGCTGCATTCCATAAGAAAAATTATGGGGCAAAAACATATGGGCACTTTTAATGCTCTTGATGCTTACATAGATTTAGCTTAATGATTCATTTGACCACGATGATGAAATGAATGGCCAGTTTCAAGTTTGAAGTTGTAAGCAACTCTATCCTCAGCTGTGTGACAAGGACACTTTTGACAAGTTGGAAAATGACGCACGGTGGCTTTAGTGCACCCCGTAGGCGCCGTGATGGACTGTCCTTCTTGGACCCCTCACAGTGCTGTGTTACAACCCCTTGCTTGCCTGTCTTCCCTGCTGGACCTTGAGCAGGAGGAGGGTGGGTTACTGACCATATGTTCACTGAGCATCCTCTTGAGGCCAGTCATGGGTAGGCAGGGCTCCTGTTCTTACCTATATCCCAGCGCTGGTACAAACCTGAGGGCTTGTGTCCCCCGAAGGGTCACCTTCTCCCTCTGCTTTGCCTTATGTCCTTACACTCAACCTCCAAAACTCAAGTCAGGTGCCTTCTAATGGAATGGAGACAGACATTTTCAGAAGACAAATGTGATCGTATATCCAATCCTTGCAAACATCTTGAAAGTTGGATCCTGATTGTTGTATCCCATTTCACAGGTGAGGAAGCTGAGGCACTGAGAAGAGGCCACACTTTTGTAAATTTACCTGCTGAATTCCCAAGGCTCTGTTCTTTTCACTTCCACCCTGTAGCTTTTAGGAATGAACTTCCAGGGTCCTGGAGAGGATTAAGCTTAGGGCTCAATGCTCGCCTGGACTCCTACAGAGTCAGTGTGGTCCCACCGGAAATACTCACAGAGCCAGGACTGACATTTTTGGCCATATTTTCAGGTTCAGGTCATGGATCCAGAAGTCCTCGTGATGAGAGGGGAACCCTGGTGGTCAACCACCAGGCTGAAATGAGTGTTTAGAATGACTCTCTGGTAGCACTTTAGTTTTTTCCATCTGGTGACAACAATCTCACCCTGCTTCTTCTAATTAAAAAGGTGACTTTTGTTGTTGGTGTTTTTAGCAAAATGGCTTCCACCACATTGTTCATTTCACATAAGGCAATCCGAGGGCTCTTCTGTTTGATCATTTGTTCATTTATCTGCTCTGAGTCCTGTCTAGGAGTCAGACCTTGTTCTTGGCATGCAGAATCCAGAGGGGCCTGAGAGAAAGATTCTCCCTCAAGGATCTCCCAGTTTAGTAGAGAGACACACAGGGAAATAACTGTATGCCACATGGAATTGGGTGGTGGCTTTAGGTGCAAAATTCTCTGGGCATGAGGGGAAGGAACAAATTAATTTCTCTTAATCTTTGGAGTTCCTGTTGTGGAATAGTGGAAAAGAGCTTGACTAGTATCCACAAGGATGTGGTTTTGATCCCTGGTCCCACTCAGTGGGTTAAGGATTCAGTGTTGCTGTGAGCTGTGATGTAGTTTGCAGAACTCAGATCCTGCGTTGCTGTGGCTGTGGTGTAGGCCAGCAGCTGTGGCTCCGATTCAACCCCTAGACTGGGAGCTTCCATGTGCTGGGTCACTTGGCTGTACAACAGAAATTGAAAGAACATGGCAAATCAACCATACTTTAGTAAAAAATCTAAAAAAGAAAAAAAAAAAAAGGACAGAAAATGAAGATGTTCTTCTGAGTCCAATGGTGACTGTAAATATGGCGCAGCGTTGTTTCCTGGAAAAACATCATACTTGCTCTCAGCTTGCAGATGGCTGGTAAAGCCCTTCCTTTATCCTGGTCCTGGAAGGTACATGAAGCTATGGAGGTACATGGGACTGGGCCCCTCAAAGTGTCCTAGGCCAGCCTTGAATCTGCACAGGGAGCTGTCTGTGACACTGCTCTGCAGCTCCAAGGGGCTCTGGGGTCAATCATGTGCAAATTAAGAAGGGTTTACATTTTAATCTGTCACTGCAATAATTTCAAAAGGAGGTGCTGGAATCTTTCAGATCAAAAGACTTTTAAAAAGTGCCCTCCGTTTTCACACTACAAGCTGGAATGGCTCCACTGGGTTGTACCCAATAACTCAAGCTTTAAAAATTCCATTTCTATGTTGTATGTTTAAATGTTACAAAGCTCTGTCATAAATCACCTTCTCCTGTGGCCACCTCCTCTGTCAATGAGAAGCCCTGGTTATAAATCAGGATCAAACCAGACATGATGGAACCCCCCACACCACCCCTTTTAAGAAAGTTTATTAGACTTTTTAATTATAAGAAATAATATTCCTTGTAGACATTTTAAACAATAAAGATATAATGAATTTGTAAAAAAATCAGCTATAACCCCACCAATCAAAAGCAGACCAACTGTTAATTACACTTTTTAAAAATAGCATAGCTATGGTTATAATATTGTTCAGAATGAATGAACCAGGATGGACTGACATTCGTGTACTGTTGTGTGCTTTTCAAATGTTTTCCCCCTAAGACAATTTTGACATCTTGGTGCCACCAGTATGTTGCAGGGTGGGTGCAGGGACAATGAAGACTTTTTGTTTCTTCAGTGGACCCTTGAAGTATTGTGACTCTACTTAAACTCTCTTAGTTACTGGGAGTAGGAATACTCTTCAGGCAAGACCAAAATGCCTCATCTCTGGGGGTGCACACGTGGGATGGAGTGATTCAATCTTCAGTTGGAAAGGAGGATGTCTGGAGTTCCCGTTGAGGCTCAGTGGTAATGAACCCAACTAGTATCCATGAAGCTGTGGGTTCAATCCCTGGCCCCACTCAGTGGGTTAAGGATTCAGTGTTGCCATTGAGCTGTGGTGTAGGTCTCAGGTGAGGCTGGGATCCCTTGTTGCTGTGGCTGTGACTTAGGCCAGCAGCTGCAACGCCAATTCAACCCCTAGCCTGGGAACTTCCATATGCTGTGGGTGCAGCCCCCCACAACAAAAAACAAACAAATAAAACAAACAAAAAAAGAAATAAAGGAGGATGTCTGAGTCTTCAGGGGCTGCTCAAACAAAAATCCCATACATGGTGTGGGTTAATAAACAAATATTTATCTTCTCACAGTTCTGGAGACTGAGAAATCCAAGATCAAGGTGCTGGCCAAGTCAGTTTCTGGTGAGAGGTCGCCTGCTGGCTTGCAGAGGGCCCTCCTCTTACCAGGTCCGCAAATGTCCTTTCCTTGGTGTGTGCCCAGAAAGAGAACAAACTCTCTGCTGTCTCTTCTTAGAAGGACACCAACCCTATCAGATCAGGGCCCCACCCTTAGGACCTCCTTTAACCTAAATTACCTCCTTAAGGCTCTAGCTCCACATATGAGGATATCAGAGGTGAATGTTTCAATGTATGGATTTTGAGGGACCCAATTCTAGTCCATAGCAAATGAGGTTGCAGTTGACAGCAGTGACATCCGTCTTCAGTGGCATCAAGAATGCATCCTCTCTTGTCATGAAGGTTGGCAGACATATGCTTTCAGCATCCTTTAAAATAGGTCCTAAAGGAAAATCAAGGCACTTTTCTTTCTAGTTTGAGTTATAGAACCCTAGGCCAGTGGTTCTCAGTTGGGGGAAATTTTGCCCCTAAGAGGTATTTGGCAAAGTCTGGGTACATTTTTTAGTTGTCACAGCTGGAGAGATGGGGTGCTATTGACATTTACTGAGTAGAGGGCAGTGAGGTGGCTAAATGTCCTTAATGCACAGGACTGCCCCCCTTCCCCAATAACAAAGAATGATCAGGCCCCAAATGCCAACAGTGCTGGAAACCCCATTCTAAGTTTTCTCTTTTCTGGAAGGGATAAAACTACTTGGTATAGGGAGTAAAATGAGGAGAATTGACTTGTATTGATCACCCATTACGTGCTCAATGTTAGACCCTCTACAGGTTAGTGCATTCAGTCTTCACAATGAACCTTTGAAGTGGGTATTGTCCCCTTTTACAGATGACACACACTAAGGCTCAGAGAGGTTAAGTAACTTGCCCAAAGTCACATGGGTAGCACATCTGAACACAAATATGTCTTGTTTCAGAGCCCACACCATTTCCACTAGATACACTGTGTCCTGCAGGTGGTGGGATATTGACTGCTTCCAAAGGAAACCTATATTATTAGATGAGGTAGACTATCTGCAGGAGGGGTGTAGTGAACCTTGTGTACTTTCAGACCTAATGGATCTGGAATATGAAAATTTGACCAAGTCAAAACTGGCTCAACCTTCCCTTTGCATCACCCACCAAGAGAAGATTGGCCCTGTGTAGGTAAGAGACCTCTTTCAGAGAACTGATTTTGTATTTTATTTTATCTTTAATAGAGTGTAATTGATCTACAGTGTTGCATCAATTTCAGCTCTATAGCATGGTGATCCAGTCATCCATGTATATATATACATTCTTTTTCTCATACTATCTTCTATTCTGTTCTATTCCAAGAGATTGGATATGGTTCCCTGTGCTGTACCGTAGGACCTCATTGCTGATTTTTAAAGCAGTGATTGTTGCTTAGTAGGCCTTTAAATGGCACCTGCTTCCCCATTACTCAGTTAGAAGACCTGGGAAGTTAGAGTATCCCCAGGCCCCTGCATTCAGGGAGAGGGGGCTGCCCCCACTGTGCTAGCCACCAACCCCTTCCACCCATATTTACTGAGCATCTGCTTTGTGGCTGATGTCCCCTGGGTCCTGGAGACACCCTAATAAGATGCACTGGGCTGGCAAGGTGTATAGTCTACTCAGGATGAGAACTAAAATAAAGAATTAAGATGCCCTGTATGAAGTGTCAGCACTGTGGCACTGGGCTGAGATGTGGACATCACTTTGCAGATGATAGGGGATGGCAAAGGGGATGGTGAGGATCCCATCTGGGAAATAAGCACAGGGAAAGCTTCTCTGAGGAGTAAAGATTGTTCTGGGTTTGCTCAAGGACAAGTAGAACTTTCTTGGGTGCCCCTGGGTGATAAGGGCATGTCAGGGAGCAATAGGGGCAAAGGCCTTGTAAGCCCAGAACATACTGTTTTCAGGAAACAGTGAATACGCATTCATAGACAGAGGTTTGAGCCCCTACTGGGCTCAAATACTGGATGGTGGTGAATAACAAAGACACATAAGTAAGATTTTATCAGAGTGTTAAAAGGGCTACCAACCCATAGAATAAGGCCATGAGGTAGAGAGACAGGAACATTAGAAGGGGGGTGGAATTGTATTCAGGACCCAAGTGGCTAGAATGATCATTTATGTGGCCTGAGATTTGCTCCTGTCCTAGGCCCCAGCCCAAGCATTTTAGGTAGTAAAGCCTCATCTTCATTGTGAAGGTCCCTGGGCAAAGGAACCAGAACACAGTAAAGGTCACAGGGAAAGAGAGTCTTCCTGCTTCTCCATTTCCTGTATTGGTCCTGGTGGGGAGGAGGGGTCCTTGCTATTGTCACCCAGCCCCCTGAGAAGCCCCTGAAGCCCCACACTGAAGATAGATGTACCAAACATCCCACCAGATGCAGGGCATCTCTCTGACTAAGGCATCACTGGAAAGTTTCCATCCTTGGGGGGACTGTGTCTCTCCAGGGTCCCAGAAAATGTGACTTCATTGAGAAGGCACAGACAGACTCTGCACAAGTATTTCCTTCCATCCAAGACTGGGCAGAGAATCTTTTCATGCAAGGAGTACTGGGATGAGGAGCGGGGGGTGGCTGGGTACCCACTTGGGCTTTGTTGGGAGGCAGGGCCATTATAGCATCATCTCCAACATCCAGGACAGCCTGGATGGAGGTACCAGGAGAACCAGCTGGATGATAGACGAGCAACGTGAGAGAGGGGAGAGACCGTTCTGGCGAATGTAGTTGAGAGATGAGACGGGAGAGGGCTGGGGATCCAGGAAGAGCTTGTGATAAACCATGATATAGACCTTGGATTTTCCCCTGCATGCAATAACCCAAGGGTGTTGGGTAACGAATGCAAGAATGATTTGTACTTTAGGAAGTTTCCCTCTGGGGACAGTTGAGATGATGGCTCTATAGATGAGGGACAGACATGGCCTGACTGTCAGGAGGCCAAGTTAGAGGTTATGGGGTGAGAACCAAATGGAATCCCAGCTTCCAGAAGTGGGATGAGAAAGTGGATGGCAGTTCCGTCAGCAGACAGAGAATGTGGGATCAGAAATAGGCTTGCTGGGAAAGATTAGGACTTTGGTTTTGAAGATGCCTCAGGAAATTCAGGTCTGATGTTCTGGAGGCTTGCGGCAGAGGAGATGAAAGAGTAGAGGAGTTGTGGGTGGTGGGGGCTAAGGGTCAAATCGGAGCTGCAGCTGTGGGCCTACACTATAGCCATGGCAACACCATATCAGAGCCGCATCTGTGATCTATGCCCCAGCTTGTGACAGTGCCAGATCCCTAACCCACTGAGCAAGGCCAGGGCTTGAACTCGTATCCTTACAGTGACTGTGTTGGGTCCTTAACCCGCTGAGGCACAATGGGAACTCCAAGATCCCAACTTTTAATGGGTGGACAGGGCAAAGTGCTGCATAAAGGTGATTGGAAAGAGACCAGAGGGAGGTGGAGGGAAAGTCAGAGAGGGTGCTGCCCCCTTTAAGAAGAGTTTGTCCCTTTTCATGATAACACTGAAGCTCAGAGCTAAATGATTCAGCTCATTGAGTTTGTCAGTGGAAGAGGACGCAGGTGGCAGGTCTCAGCAACTCTAGGTAAGGGATGGATTCATTAACCAAACTACTCAGTTTAGATTCATTTGAAAGGCTCACAAGAGTCACATTTACAAACATCATGGGTTTTCTTCTTTTTCATACCAGATTAATATATTTTTTTTCCTTTAGAAGGCATATAAATGCATTGCAGAAACTTTGGAGAGTAGAGGAAAAGGGAAAATGATTAACCATAATCCTCTCCTTTTAACCCAGTTGCTATTCGTATTTTGGTGTGACTTTGGTTATTGTATTTTTATTTTGATTTATATTCTGAATTTGTAAACCTAAATTGTAATAATCAATTGTTCAGATTTTGCACAATCTCCGTAATCATCCTTTTTAATGGTCACATGACAATCCACCAAGTGAATGGGCCACTTACTTGAACATATTCCACTTTTGAACATTTAGATTATTTTCTTTTTTTCTCATGGCTCTTTTGTAGAATATCATTACATGGTATTGAGCGTTTTTCTGAATTAAAGATTATTTCCTCATAAAAGTTTCACAGTCAATATTTTTATTGTTCTTAGTACATATTGCCAAATTGCTTCATGAGGGGCTGTATAAGTAATTATCCAGCAAATGTGTGACTAGAGATGTTTATTTTTCATTCTGGATTTCTTCACGGGAATTTCTCAGCTCAGCGAGATGGAAATCAGTGGCAAAAAGGATGGCCACTCTGGGCTGAAAAGTGGCTTCAGGGCAACATTTCAAGCAAGTGGGGATTGAGACAAGCCCAAGATGATCTTTCAGCCCACACTGTACAGTCAGTCAGCAGAATCTGCAAAGGGAGAGGCCCAAAGGGATCGGGGTAGGATTGGGGATGGGTAGGCAGGAGCAGATTAGAGGAGGAAGAAATCCTGACAGTGTGAAACCAATGAGCAGGCAAGAGAAGGTGAAACAGGCAGGAAACAGACACAGGTGGGAGCTCTCTAGGTCACCTTGGCCTGTTCCTAGAGTCTTCAGAGGATTTATGGCTGGAAACCAGGCCCTTCCAATTCTTAAGGGACCAATTTGTGGGACTAGCCAAGGGACCCATCACATCCTCCGGGGAGCTGTGGACTTCTAAAGGAGCCTCTCACTCGCCACTCAGTGGCATGTAGGGAGTGGGATGCCACCAGCCACATCCACTACTCCCAGGAGGGCTGAGCCAGGTCACCACTTATGAGCCCCATGCTGGTGTCTTAGATCC
The DNA here is from genome assembly GCF_054392235.1 of Sus scrofa. Classification (NCBI taxonomy): domain Eukaryota; kingdom Metazoa; phylum Chordata; class Mammalia; order Artiodactyla; family Suidae; genus Sus; species Sus scrofa. Next base: position 92,454,338 of record NC_139389.1, read on the forward strand.
AAGGGTCGTGTGCACATTGCTAGCCTGAGTAGGGCTAAATGCATCATCTTGTGCATGATTTTTTTAAAAAAAAATTTTTTTTTATTGCTTTTTAGGAGCAGAAGTGTGGCATATGGAAGTTCCCAGGTTCCCAGGCTAGAGGCTGAATCAGAGCTGCAGCTGCCCGCCTACACCACAGTCACAGCAATGCCAGATCCAAGCGGGACTGCAACCTACACCACGGCTCAGGGAAACACTGGATCCTTAACCCATTGAGGGAGACCAAGGATGGAACCTGTGTCCTCATGGACTCTAGTCGGGTTCTTTAACTGCTGAGCCACAATGGGAACTCCTGTGTGCACGTTCTTATTTCTTTGGTCCCTCTGAGGTCCTTAGAAAGATAATAGTGATAGAAGAGAGTTTAGGTGATGGGACGGGGTTGTACCCTGGCTTCCGTAAGCAATGATGCCAATGCAAGATATAAATACTGCACAGCCAGGGAGAGAAGGACCACGGGGAAGGGAACTTCCTGGTCCTCCTATTGGTATTGGTGGGAAAGGCTTTCGAGTCCAACTTTCCTTTTGTGTATTTCTTAATTCTGAAAGATTCAGACAGGGCTCTGGAGTCCCAGAGGAGGGAAGGCATAAACACTGCAGAACTGCCGCTCCAGAAGCCTTAAGACAACAGAGCACTCATTACTGGGAGAAATATACCCAGGCAGCCACCTTTATTTTTGTTTAGTCTTTTGACAGAGCTGGAATGAAAAGAGTTATGAGGGGGGCTGGGGTGGCGATGTGTGTGTTGGGGGGAGACCTCCTTGCGTTTAACTTCTGTGCGCTGCAATCGGGTGTAATTACCTGTAAGTGTAATTACAGAGAAGACAAATGGCGTTTGTAGTTGCGCTCTTTAAGAGCCGAGTTAATTTCCGACTTTGACCGGAACTATGTTAATTAGCCCCATGCTCCCTCTTTCTCTGAATGGAAGTTCCTCACCCAGGACTGAGCTGTGGCTGCCTCTCCAGTACCTTTGAATAATGAAGGGACACCGCATGCCAACCGAATTGGGGCTGCTGTATTAATAAGGCTACTTTCCTGTCCATTTATCATCAATTAAAGGTGCACTAGTTTGTAAAGTAACCCCACCTTCGGCCCGGCTGCCCAGAATGGCTCCTCATTTATTTTCTGCCTGGTTTCGGTTGGAGTTAGACCCACCTTGCAGCTCAGAGGTGACAGGCGGTATGAAAAAGTACACTAATTGAGACATCTCAAGGGAGAAATATAAGAAAACTGAAACGGTAATTAGAATGAGAGGATTTCAAGCTGGGTGAGGAAAATCGAATAGAAGTGCATATTAGAGGCTGTTACAAATGGGGATGAAAGTACTTGGGGGTGGGGAGAGAAATGGATCTCAGAGTAGAGTGTGGCCTTTTAACACTGCAGGGAGAGGGGGTGGGGGGAGGGTAAAGAAATATCCTGGGTCAGGTGTACAGGCTTTTAGGAAGGGTGAACTGGCATGCAGGCTGGAAGACAAAGCAAAGTGGAGAACCGGGCCTGCAAATCCCCAAGGTTTAAATGGGATGCTGCCACTTTGGGGAGAGGAAAATGCTCCATCTCTGGTGGGGATTGTGGCTCTGAAATGAAAATATGATATCAGGTGCTCCCAATCTTTTGCCACAAAAGGGGAGAAGGAAGCTGCAGGAATAGTTTCTGTGATTTGGAAACTGAATACATTCTCAGGTTTCAGCCTTGACACTCTCCCTTGGATGCTCTGGTAATTTGGACATCCTTGTAGGATTTGGAGGATGCTAGCATGAATCCAGATCTTCCTAGGCCAAAAAGTAACAGAGACAGATCCTTTCTCTCGATGTCATGCCTTGCAAATGTTGAGTGGGGACACATTTTTTTTTTTTTCTTCTGTCAGAGATTTGTATTCCAGTTGATCATTTTCTCCCTGAAATATCAGTTCCTGGAAACCACATACACATGGGCCATTTTAAGAAATGTTCCTCAACGTGTGAGGATAGTTCTGAGTGGCCAGCTCTTAATTCAGTTTAATAGATTATAACCCCCCAGTCACTACCTATCAGAAGTACAAGCGCAGAAAACATGGCAGGGGGATTTGTCCCCATGTCCTCATCTACTCGTAAAGTCTAGAGGTCTCGACTGGAATTCTTTGGGTGATGGCTTAAAGATGCCCAGATCCTTTAGGTTGAAAAAAAAAAAAAAAAAACTCTCATAGCCCAGTCCACACTGGGAACTTTGTCAAGGGCCTGAAGACTCAGGCTGAATGAACACTTTGAGCAACAGGCAGCCTCAGGAGGTGTTGTTCCATCAGGAGGTGTGGTTCTACCTTCTCTCTGCTGAGTAGAAAACCTGCATTGTCATGTAAGAGTGCTTCAGATATTTGCATCCAGTGGCCATAATTTCTCCACCTTGTTTCCAGCCTAAATGTACTTTGTTCCTTTAATGTTCTTGGGAGAGCATGGTTTTGAGCTCCCCAATTTCACTGTCATCTTGGTGTGGCACTCAACACAAACTCCCCTGTGTGACCTGACTGGCACAAAAAAGGGTTAATCTATCACCTCCTTTAACATATATATTAAAGATACATATATCTTTTAATGCATCCCAAGACCATCTTGATTTTTTCCCACACTAAACAGCATCATCAATTTCTATTCACTATAAGTTGAGTCCTATGAAGTGCTGGGCACTGGGAGTTGTGAGCTAAGTAAGACAGACATGCCCCTGCCTGCATGGAGTTCAGAGTGCAGTGAGGGAGATCTACATGGGTGGAGGAATCAGGTCTGGGTGTTAGGAAAGGAGAGGTCTGGATGCTGATGGAACTATGAGGCATGGCCTGGGATCAGATTCAGTGGAGGGTGAGAAGCCCCTGAGAAATAAATGTTCAAGCTGAGACCTACAGTCTGCAGGTGCTGGCCTGGTGAAGCAGGGGTGGGAAGTGAGGTGTGGCAAGTCTTCCTGGAGAGAGAATAGTATGTGCAAAGGCCCAGAGGTGAGGAAGGGTAGGGTGTGTGGAATGAAAAGCTAGAAGTCTTGGATAGCAAAGAGAGAAGGGGGAGGAGGTAGGGTGGAGCCAGCCTGGTCTTGGGAGAGCCTATGAATCCAGACAACCATTCTGCATCCTGCTAAAGCAGGAGGCCCTTTTAAACAGGTCATATGATTAGATTTTCAGTTAACTTACATCAGGAGCCCTTGAGACATTTTCCACACATCCTCCTGGGAAATCCCTCTCCTTCCCCTATCCCCCTTCTTATGATTGTGTCCTGGTTTTTCACATTTCTATGAAGAATTTTACATTTATCCATATTTTAGACTTCATCCTTTGCAATCTTGACAGTCTATATGGACATTAATTTTTGGATTTTGGTTCTATCTCCTGTTATATGTCCTCTCCCTCCCAGATCACTTCAGTTTTGCTAAGTGTGTCTCCTCTGACTGATTCCAGGTTGATGAGGCTTTTGAACCAGAGAGAGCCCTGTGACACTGTCTTCTGGGTTAGTCTAGGTCCACGCATGGGCACCAGCTGAGTCCATGTTTAAATCTCTTTTGAATCCTCCAAATTGTACTAACATCAGCCTGCACCTTCTGCTTTGCATCATCTGTGAGGGTGCAGGGGGAGGGGAGGCCATGGGGCCTGGGGTCATCCAGAGCCGGGCAGGGCTATGCCCTGGACAGCACCTCAGGGCCATCCCCCATCCTGGGCAGTGTGGGGGTCTCCACCTGGAACCCCTTCAACCCTCTCACAGACCTCTTCCTGAGAGTTTTATTAGAAAGGTTATTTCCCATAAATCCTATCTGGATCTTGGCTGAGAGGGCAAGGGCCAGGTGATAGCCCTGCTGCGATTCTTAGAAGTATGAAAGAAGCCTGCAGTGGGAATGACTTTGAAACCCATGACACGTCCAGAGAGGCCGGGATTTGAAATCATGTCTGAAAAGTGTTTGTTAACATACTGACTCGGTTTTCAGAGGGTCCAAAGGCTATTTTTTTAATTAAAAAAAAAAAAGCTTTTTTAGGGCTGCACCCATGACATGGAGGTTCCCAGGCTAGGGGTTGAGTTGGAGCTATAGCCGTGGCCTATGGCATAGCCACAGCAACGCCAGATCCAAGCCATGTCTGCTACCTACACCACAGCTCACAGCAATGCTGGATCCTTAACCTACTGAAAAAGGCCAGGGATTGAACCCTTGTCCTCATACTAGTCAGGTTCATTACCTCTGAGCCATGACAGGGACTCCCAAAAGCTTATTTATTTTATTTTTTTGCCAACACCTGAAGCAGTTTGAGGCTTTCTAATTATTATTCCAGAAACTGCACTAATTCCACTCAATAAATGTTGGGTCCCCAAGTGCTAAGTGGGCTAATTCTGTTATCAACCCTGGGTCCCTCTTGAGTTCCAGTCTCCAATGGATGAGTCTCCAGGTCTGTCCTGGTCCCTCTCTGGCTTTCGTCGGCCTGGTGGATGTGTCTGCTGAGCCCCTTTTGGTCTCCTGTGTTGTCACCCACCTCCTGTGCAACTCTGAGTGTGAATTAACTTGGCTTTCATGGTGCTTTCAGTGCCCAGTGTTGGGAATCTTTAGTCTCTCCATGTGCAGTGATACAGCAATTGTCCCCAGACTCGAGGTGCTAAGGGATGTTTCTGAAACCCACGGCATCTTTCTTTCCTCCAGCGTGTACTTTGGCCAATTCCTGGCTGCCCCCTTGTCATCAGCTTGGAGGGCATCAGGAGGGCTTTTACATAGACTGAGCCCAGCTCCCTCCTTGGAAGTACATGCTCCCCTTGGCAAGTCCAGCAGAAGCACCTGCACTGTTGAGACGTCAAGGCCTCAGTCACCTCCCTCCACCGTCTTCTCAGACTTTGTCCTTATGGCATCAGAAAGATAGCTCCTTTACCCTTTTGTGCCTGTTTTAAACGGGTGACCCATTTTGGATTGCAACTGCCAATTAGCATACTTTACTATGAAAAACCATAGTAATGGCATGGTGGATTTCACCGAGCACCCAGAAATAGTTATCAAGGCAGCATATGTGAGTGAGAACGGGTAATTTTATAAAGCCATGAAGAAATGGCCTCATGAAGGTTGAAAATTCAAAGCCAGCTCCACTTGGATGTCATGGCATTGAATTAGCTAATTATAGCATTTTAAATCTGTGTTTGATCATTATTAAAAAAATTTCTCCTCCTCCCTCCCCACCCCCAACACACATAGGAAAGCAGGCAAAATCCTATCAAACAAGTTTCTCTTTGAATTTAAAATTACTCTTGGGGCCAGGGAGGTTTCTGAATCACAAATGAAAATTTGGACATCAAAGAGATTTTCCTCCTTCTTCTAAGGGAAGAAGAGCCTTTTGTTCCCAACTATGTAAGAAAGAAAAAAGATATATAGATTTGAAAATAAATTTTCACCAAGGCAACGAGAGAATGGAAAACACCAAATTCCTGTGGGTAGACAAGTTCGAATGTTGCTCTGACAAGATAAAAATGGCCTTAAGATAGTAACTGATGAACAGGGAAAGCATGCCTTGTGCTAAGATCAGGTCCAGGACTGAAGTGACCATTTCTTCCAGGGCAGAACCCACTCAGATACTAATTTTTCATCCACTGTCAAATCAAGAGAAGGGATGCCTGATGCCTCAAAATAATTAACTCCAACTTGGCCTCAAAATTTATTCTTTTTTGGAGGATAGATGAAGAGGGATTTTAAAAATGACAGCATTCTTTGATTTAGAAAAAAGGTATTTGGCTCTGAATGGAAAATCAACTTCCAAAAGGACAGTAAAGCCACCATTTGGAGGAACAAGTAGGTCCATTTTATTAATTCGCAAAAAACAATCATTGCCATCTCTTCTCAGTTTGAATTTTTGTGATACATCATTTTGGCAATCATGTTTTCATGGACTGTTGTATCTTTTTCTTCTTTGTTTTGTTCCTTTGCTTCCTGGGAGTTCATGAATACTGGTAACTAACATACAATAACCTATAGATTATAAAGGGCTCTCACGGGTTCTCATAACCATCTTGTAAGCTAGGGAGATGATAGCTTTCATGTGGTCAAACAAGAATCTGGCTAAGAGAAATCAACAGCGGACATCACAATTAAGATTGGGACATGACATGGCAAGGATGTCTGCTTTCACCACACCTTTTCAATCTGGGGGAATTTGTTAATAACCATGTATGGAATTTCTTCAGGATGCTGGGATCTGCATCATATGCTACCCATCATGGTATTTTGTTTAATGTTCCCTATAACGCAGTGATGTAGGGACTATTTTCTCCACTTTATAGATGAGGACGTAAAAGTTCAGAGAGGTTATGGTCTTGTCCAAAGATGCACAGTGAGTGACTGTTACAGCAGGTATTTGCCACCACGGCAGTATGGTGACCTCCAAGCAGGAGCACTGTTCTCTGTCTTGCACAGAAGCCCTCTCTGCTAGCTTTAGGAATGTGGATTCTGAGAGGCACCATGACCACCCTGTGTCTGCAGGTGGTAGGGCCAGGACATAACTCTAGGCAAGGTATGCCCGCCTTTCCTTTTCACTTCTCTATTGTAGACCAGACTGTTGGTGGATCTTCAAAGTTTTCATAAATTTGAAGATCTTGGATACTAGTATATACATGTAGACACACACACACACACACACACACACACACACACACACACACACACAATTTTCTTCCCTTTCCAGTGAAAACAAATTCCAGTTAGGAAATTTAAAGGAAAAAAATTGGGTGCAGTGCTTATATTTTAATGCTCTTTAAATTTCTGAGGTCATTTTAATATACTGCCTGGTTTTTCTCAGGAAAATTTGTTGTTCCTTAAGTGAAATAGACTATTATAATTTAGTTAAGCGAGGTTTCCCATTTAGTGATTGATTTCCATTTTCTTGGGTTATTGATTAAATTTTAGGAGACACTGGCGCCAAGTGGAGGGCAGAAGTCTCCATCAATGTGAAACTACCACAAAGTTGTGGTGCTATATGGCTGTACCAGGCTCCACTTCACCTGAGTCAGGGCATGAGGGTGGCTGCGGGTGGCCCAGCATTCATCTCCATCCTTAGCTCTTTCTCCATCAGCTTCCTGATGGGAGAGAATTTAGGCCAAAGCAGGGAGAATAAAAGGGAAAGAAGGTAGGGCTTCCGTTTCTTCCCAGCATTGTTTCCATTTCCTTCCTCTTAAGCTTCTTCCTTGTGGCCACAAGGGGGCCAGATGTGGAAGGAGGAGGAATATTGTACCCAGAATTTAAGATAGGGATGCTCCCTGAGTAAGTGACTCCTGGTCTGGTCCAAAGATTTCCAATTGCTTAAGGCCCAGGGGCCAGAAACCATTTAACATTAACGTGTGTAATTCCAGCCAAGTAGAGACGATTGTATTAGGAGAAAATAAGTCAGCCAGAATTGCATATGAAGATCTGCAACTCCCAGCACTTTCCAAGAATTAGTATTTCTGAGTTTTTCTATTAAATTAATGGGATGCTTATTCTTTCATTTTATTATCTGCCTTCGTTACCAAATAGGCATTAGCGTCTGTCAAATACTTAAGAACATTTTCTAGAGAAAACATGATGTCTAAAAAAATCATTAAGGTTTTGGAGGTGGCCAAAAGAATCAGGTAATAAAGCTATTTACAGCCTCTGTGTGTGTTCCTTCCCCCTTTCCTTCCAATTTCTGATCTTATTAAAGTATAATACCCTAGCATGATGATATTATGAATGTCATATGGAAAATACAGAGGTTACCATATTATTAAGGGAATGTCCTCCGATAAGGCTGAATATCTTGGGTTTTTTATTTTTTTAATTATGGCAGTCTCTGGAGATGATTAAACTGCTTCTTGTCCCTCTTATCCAGCCCCTTAGAGGCACATTAACGTTGCTCATTTCAAAATGTAAGTGTTGAGAATCTGTCCATCCTTTGGAACAAAGAAATCCAGGTGACTGCTCTCCACTTTTTCCTTGGATTTGGAAACATTTGGGTGAACAGTTATTTGAAGGGATGCACATGGTTATTTCATCAAACCTCAAGATTTTGCTTTTCATAAGAAAATTGAGAGTTGTCGTTTATCTGTATTTTTTCAGCTTACTGGATGGACTCCTTTTTCTCACCTAGTTCTCCTCTGATAAATCTTGGGGAGCAAGAGTCTTATCTTCCAGGGACATGCTTGAGGGTGAGGGTATCTCACAGGTCCATGCTAAGGAGGTGAATCGGGGGAAGTAAAGAGAAGGGAAGCTAATATGTGGGTCATATGTGTCATATGTGTCTCTGAGCCTTTCTTGCGGCATCAAAGGACCTGGAGCTTTTGGGACCTTGGACTCCCTGGAGCCACACCCCCAGTGGGTAGAAGGGCTGGGCTTTCCCCTGACGTCTGCCAGACATAAAGCCCATTCTCTCTGCACCTCAAACTGTGTTGTTCCCTTACCCAAATGCACTGGACACAAATTGATATTTTTTAAAACTGAATAAGGGCTATTCAGTTAACACCAGTCCTGCTTTTTAAAAAAAAGATTTTTACTTTTCCATTATAGTCGATATATGGTGTTCTGTCAATCTCTAGTGTACAGCAAAGTGACCCAGTCATATATATATAATATATATATTCTTTTTCTCACATTATCCTCTATCATGTTCCATCACAAATGACTAGATACAGTTCCCTGTGCTATACAATTCTGCTTTTTAATGGATGCATACTCTGTAATTGCTAATGATAACAATACTATCAACTACTGTTTACTGGGCATTTTCTTTCGAGCCTTTACTATGCACCAAAGACTCTATGTACCATGTTGTTTTAGCCTCACAACAACTCTCTGAATTATGGGCAATTCAAAAATAAGGAAAAGAAATTCTTGGAGGTTAAATTATCTTGCTTAAGGTCATCACACAGTTGGTGGAGACTCAATTCCAGGTGTCTCTGGCTCCAAAGCCAAAGTACATGTGTGTGTGTTTTCCCCCTTTCCTTCCAATTTCTGGTATAGTAATAATAATAATAGTAATAATAATAATAATAATAGTAATAATAATGATAGTAATAATAATAATTTACTACTGATGACAAAGAGTATTTTTTCTTTTCTATAGTGAAAAGAGGGTAATGAATCAGGAATTTCCCGCTTATTTATATGAATTATCTACCTTTAAAAATGGCTCTGTTGGAGTTCCCATTGTGTCTCCTCAATGGAAATGAATCTAACTAGTATCCATGAGGGTGCAGGTTTGATCCCTGGCCCCACTCAGTGGGTTAAGGATCCGGTGTTGTCGTGAGCTGTGGTATAGATTGCAATCGCAGCTTGGATGTGATGTTGCTGTGGCTGTGGCGTAGGCTGGTGGCTGCAGGTCCAATTCAACCCCTATCCTGGGAACCTCCATATGCCATGGGAGTGGCCCTAGAAAAGTCAAAAAGACAAGAAAGAAAGAAAGGAAGGAAGGAAGGAAGAAAGAAAGGAAGAAAGAAAAAATAAATAAAAATAAAAATGGATCTATTAACATATGAATCATATTTGTTTTAAAATCATTGTTCTGAAGTTCCAACATCTTGTCCATTGATTGCTATGCCTCTTGATAATGGCTTGATTTACCTGACTTATTTGTGTAATTTTTGAGTGAATGCTACACATTGTGTGTAGAAGAAAGTAGGTTCTGATGTAATAGGAGCCTGGAAATTTTTCCACTTTAGGTGTTAGGCTGTTAGTGTGAAGAGTGGAACCAGTAATAGTTAGAACTTTGTCTGGGGTTGAATTTTGTTGTTGCTATTGTTACCCTTAGTTCATCTAAGGCTTCAAATTTTTATAGCAGTAGGTTGCACTAATGTCGTGCTTAAGAGTTGGGGCTTGAGTGTTGAAGGGTTTTCCTCAGTGTTCTTACTTCTGAATTATCTATAAGTTATCTCTGCACACCTGAGGCCTGGTGGGAGGGTAAAAGGCAGTGTCGTAAATTCTTCTTTGTATTCGATGATGTGCTAGAGCTATCTCATACTGGCTCATGAAAGCCACCTCTCTTTGCATCTCCATGTTCAGTGATGTCATAGAGATAGTTTGAAGTAGGAGATTGTGGTCATACTTATACCATGGAAACTGGCTAAATTTCCTACAAATCTGCAGGCTAATGTCCTGCAAAACTGCAAATCCGGAGAACTGGTACTTAAACCTTTATCAACACACCACCTCCTGTATTTATAGTTCATCTTGAGTGGGAAAGTATAATAATTCTTCCTTTGTGGTTAAAAAAAAAAAAAATCCTCTGCTTTGTGTCAGTGAAAGATCCTGAGCATAAGACTATTCTAATCTCTCCCTGGGGTAGAGGGTTTTGATTCTACCATTCCTCCAGCATCAAGGAATTTTTGCCTGTGTTTCAGGAAGAGTTCTCTACCCTTTAACCCAAGAAGACACCTTTTGCTTCTGTTTGTCTCTCAGGGCCATAATCTTTGTGCTCTTGCGAATCAAAAACTTTCTGCTCCTTTCCCTGTGGCTTAGGCTTTTGATTCACGTGCGGGGAATGTATCGGAATAAAGTGAAGTTTCATACCTGTCTTATTGCTTCCATTGACCATCTCCTGATGCCTGTAGGCATGCGTGCTGCTGAAGGAATCTTTTCAGTCTCCTGTCCTGACCAGTCTTTCTCACAAGAAGCTAGTGGAGAAGAGCTTGTGAACAACTGCAAACTTCCTTTATGTCTGTATTCTTCATCCAAAGATGAACATGAATTTGCTAAATACATAAATGGGAGAAATCTATTCAAAGTAGATTTAATGGCAAGTATAAGACTTGTAAAATCACATGGTGTCTTAGGCAGTGATTTTTAAATGGGTATGTGTGTACTCCTGGTAGCTGAATGTTTTCTAGAAAGTGCACATATATGAACAGCTTTAAGGGACTCTATTTTCAGATCACTCACGTTCAGACATGTGCTTTTCTAGAACTGCTCTGCTTGAGAAGAAGTCCATGTTTGCAATAGCTCTTCTCTACTTTCCAGTAAAAAGTCATACCTCTCACCCCTTCCAAATTTCACTTTGATGAATTGCCCTGTACTAGGATGTGAAAACCCTTAGAATGTCAAGTAGAAGGATAGATAGAGAAAATCAGACTGTGATAACACACTGTACTCCAGGTTTCTCCTGTTTTAAACACATTCCTATTTAAGGTGTTAGAAATAGGATTTGAAAATGCTAGTATGTTCTAAATTTGGATAAGCAGAATTTGTATAAGATAGCAATAGTATTCTTCTAAAAATTATGTTCTGTGGACTACTAGAAATTTAAGGGTGCATTGATTAAAACCAATGGCCATCCATCTTTCAGGATTACATTTTGATTTAAGGGCCTTTATTCAATAAAGTAATTAAGAACTATATTTAGGTATATAATTAAATACATATTCCCATTCTAGTTGATCTTCCTATGAAACGTGAGTGAGCAGCTCATGTGCAGAAACTGAAACTTGGCAAAGAAGCAACTGGGATTTGAATTAAAATCTGCTTGACTACAAAGGCCCTGCCCTTGGCTATGTGAATGTGACTTCTGACAAGTCCGTGGGTTCTTTTCCCATCTGTGGAATGTGTCTCTGGCTGACACCCAGTGAGGGGAGTGTGTGGAGGAAGGGCTAGGGCCCAGCACTTGGAGCCTGGCCCATAAAAGTTAACTCTGTCATCTGCCAAAGGGAGGCTGGTAGCTCCACTGTTTCTAGGAGTAATCTTGGGAGATGTTAGGATTTTATCACAAACGAAATAACTCTCAGATAGTATGGATGATTTCAATGCTTGAAAATGATAATCTGCCCAAACTCTTCCCAATGTTCCGTGTCCAGCGCTGCAGGGAAACGGGGAATCCTGGAAGAGGGATGGCATGGTATAACAGAACACACAAGACTCCTACATTTAGAAACTGGGGGACCAGGAGGCACTCTGTTCTGTAGAACAGAGGAGCCTAGGCTTTAGCCCACATGATTTTTATTAAGGAAGGTGATGAGATTATTAATGGGATTAATGAAGGTGACAAGGTGACAAGATTAGTGGGCAGGGACAGGCATAGGCAATAACGAGATTATCTTCTTAGTAATATTAAATATTAGGACATTAAATATTAGGACATAATATTAATATTAGGACAATGTTAAATATTAGGACATAGTGTAGCTGTTTATAGAATAACATGGTTAATGCATAAGTCCTTCATTTTGTCTTTGAAGGAGACTCTGTACTTTAGAACTCTGAGTCCATAGATATTTGCCTTCTGCAGAGTTCAGCTGTTCCATGGTCTCCAACACCAATGGACTCTCCCGATGTTTTATTGTTCCCCATTTGAAGGGTCCTTTGAAGCCAGACTCTACTTCTTGTAGGGTGTTCAACAATTTTTGGAAACTGATGTCTACACTCGCAATTTCCTTTTCTTTGCATTTTTACAGTTGAACTCAAGTATTCTGGCCCTAGGAAGGAAGGAAGGACAGAGAGGCCACTGGAAAACTCTCTCCCGGGGGCCCAGGTTTAAGCAGCCTTGGGGATAAATCTGTGTTCTGTTATGAGCTGGCTTCCCTGCACTTCCTATACTCCTCTTTGAATTTAGAGGGGAAGTGGAAGGTGGAAGATTAAGTTTGCTCCTCCAGCCCATGAGTGGCATCAGAGTCTGGTGGTGTGATGCTGGCTGGCCCTTCCTTCTTTTTACTCCTTTCCTGTCCTGGTGAGGATGAGGCCAGTTTTGCTTCCTGCAGAAAGTTTCCCCCAAGGAAAGTGCTGTGACTCCAGCTATGAAAGTGATGGATGTCCTTTTAGATCCCAGAGGCCTCTGCAGGCATCCACTGTCATTTCAAAGCAGAAAAAAAGTGCAAGTGTCTGTGGGAAATGGTGTGAAAAAAAGCATTTTTCTTTATTTTGTCCAAATGGGGAGGAGGGAAAGGGAAGAAATGTGGGAGTAAGTACTGGGCTTCTGTGATAAATGGACTGCTTAGGTTTTAACATTGAGGGAACTCTTCTTCAAGAATGAATTGTTTGGCCATTCAGTCATTCATTGAGCAGATACTGAGACCCTATTATCTGCTGAACCCTGTGCTGCCTTTGGAATAAACCAAGATGCATAAAATTGAGTGCCTATCATGTGTGGTTCAACGTCTTGTGGTGAATCCACATGTTTAAACGAAAAATATTGCAATGCCATTTGAGAGCTGATGTAGGGAGGTGGAAGTACTACAGGAATGAGGGACTCCTCTCCTCTCAACCCCCCTTTTTGGGCTGTTGAAAGGGAAAAGGATGGGCTTTATAAAGACAGTGACATTTGGGCCGAATCTTCAGAGAGCCATTTAGTATCAGGGCAAGGAGCCCAGCTGGAAGGGAGCTCTGTGCATCTGTAAACTTTCTCCCCCACCGCCTGGCTTTGTGGCCATGCCCACACCAGTAAATGAGCATAGCAGCATCATAGTGGCATTGTGAGCTTTAAATGAGATGGTGTCTGTAGACAAAATGCTCAATGCAGAGTTATGCACAGACAAACTTATTGATAAAAATGTGATCGGTCATCACGATCCTTGCTTTTTTGGGCTTTGTTTTTTGTTGAAGGATAAGGAAGAATCTGTCAATCAGAGAGAAGGGGTAGAGCAGGTGAACTGGTCATACAGAGAAACAAAGTTTAATAGGCTGGATAGAGGGTCTGCCGGTAAGGGCAGGGGGAGAAACTTCCCTCTGTGACAAGGTACTTGATCCTCTTTGATTCTTGTTTATATTTAGGGGTAGTGTAGGGAGGTGTTATAATTCTCCAAGGGCATTTACAAAAAAATAAAGAGAGTTCCCATTGTGGCTCAGAGGGTTAAGAAACCCCATAGCCTCTGTATGGCTGTGGCTTTGATCCCTGACCTTGCTCAGTGGGTTAAGGATCTGGTGTTGCTGCAAACTGTGGTGGAGGTTGCAGATGCGGCTCAAATCCAGCATTGCTGTGGCTGTGGGTAGGCCTGTAGCTGCAGCTCAAATTTGACCCCTACCTTAGGAACTTCCAAATGCCACAGGTGTGGTCCCAAAAAAGAAAAAAAAAAAGAGAAGATGATGTGATTCAAATTATTTTATTTTTTAATTTTACTGAAGTATAGTATTTATTTTACTGATTTACAATGTTGTATTAATTTCAGGTGTACAGCACAGTGATTCAGTGTGTATGTATTTTTTATACACTGTCTCTTTCTTTCTTTTTTCCTTCCTTCCTTCCTTCCTTCCTTCCTTCCTTCCTTCCTTTCTTTCTTTCTTTCTTTCTTTCTTTCTTTTTCTTTCTTTCTTTCTTTCTTTCTTTCTTTCTTTCTTTCTTTCTTTCTTTCATTTTTAGGGCTACCTGCAGCATATGGAAATTCCTAGGCTAGGGGTTGAATCAGAGCTACAGCTGCTGGCCTACACCACAGCCACGGCAGCTTAGGATCTGAGCCGTGTCTGCGACCTACACCACAGCTCATGGCAGTGCTAGATCCTTAACCCACTGAGTGGGACCAAGGATCAAACTAGTGTCCTCATGGATACTAGTCAGGTTCATTACCACTGAGCCACAAAGGGAACTCCTCAGTGTGTATATATTCTTTTTCAGATTCTTTTCCCTTAAAGGTTGCTATGAAATATTGAGTATAGTTCCCTGTGCTGTGCAGTAGGTCCTTGTTGGCTCTCTGTTTTATATATCAAGCTATTTTAGACCCATTCTCAGGAGGGGTATGCTGAAGCATGCTTTAATTTGGGTGTTCAGAGTCAATTTGATTTTATAGATGCATATTTTGTGTGTGTGTGTGTCCTGGTGAGAAGCAGGCAGGCTGGATGTTGGTTGAGTCAGAAGGCTTCAGGCATGTGCCTGGCATGAACTGTGGTGGCATCACTCTGGGTGAGCTTCATGGGAATCTAATGGAGTTACCTGAAATCTCCTTTCCTTATCTTTCCTTTGAATCATGTTTGCATTACGCCAGTGGTTCTCAGCCATGGTTGCATATTAGAATTACCTGGAAGATTTTATTTTATTATTTTACTTTATTTTTTTCTTTTTATGGCCACAACCATGGCATATGGATGTTCCCAGGTGAGGATGTTCCCAGCCATGGCAACACCTTTCGAGCCTTGACCACAGAAGCTCCCTGAGCCTTGACCTTCGGGGCTGTTCCAAAGGAATCTCCTTGTTCTGCTGTGACACTGTGGGAATTCTGAGTAGCACACTTGCCCTTTGCAGCCCTGTCAGCAGATCTCTCTCCTACCCTGAACTCAGCCCACACCCCACTCCCAGATATTATGCTGGCATCCTAAGAGCACCATCTCTTAGGAAAATGCCCAAGGTGAGTCAGCTGTTGAATTGGTTCAAACAGGTTCCTTTGAGAAACATTAAATAGTGCTTGCTCCCCAATAAAAAGGTTGAATTGATGTGAATTACTTTTGCCAAAAACATGCTGATTGGACTTGCAGAGGGGAAAGCAGGACCTTTTGATCTTCCGCTGAGCCCCTGGGCAATTCTGACTTCTGGACTAAATTCTGGGCAGATTAGCTCAGATTGAGTACAGTGCCAGGGGCTGAAGTTTACGAGTGCTATTCCTGCAGATTTCCAAGACTCAGGAACTGGCACTTTAGAGACAGGAAAGTTTGAAGGGCCCAAAACACAGCAGTTGAGGGGGAAAAAAGTCAAAAAATAGGAGAGAAAAATCCCATCCATAGAAGGACTTCAGAAGTCTTTGTTCCCCTCTTAGGAAAGGAAAGGATGGAAAGGAAAAGATACATTCTTTATATATGAAGTGCCTTACACATTCATTTTTGGTATTCTGCTAAGACTTTTTTTTTTTTTTTTTTTTTTTTTGACCAGCAATAGTGGGGAAAAAGCCCTAAAGAACTTATGCTCTGAAAAATCACAATAACTATAGATTATTTTCTTATGCCTGGCAGAACATCTAAGTCATAAAAAACCCAAGTATGACTGAAATGGACTTTTTAAAAAAAGTTACATAAGAATCCCAAGCACAGAGTTGGTGATGATATATGTAGGAGAGGTTACTTTCAAAGCAGTGACATGATGACTCCAGTAAATAAAAAATGGTGGTGAGCCCAGCCTTCCTCCAGCGAAGCTGGCTGTAAGCTCACCTGGGGGGCACCATGGGAGATGAGGTGTGGTACCTTCACCCCTTCCACCAGAGCTGTTTCATAATGCAAGCCTGTTAATTGAGGGAGAAGATGACATTATGTTCCTTGCTCCCTAAGGCAAGACCACACATGCTGTTCCTTGGAAAAGTGGGCATAAATCTGGATCGTTGCAAAAGAATTGGGGCCGTGAATATTTGTTTTTTCTTTCTTTTAGAAACCTACACTCTTTAGAGGGGTTAAGATGGTTGAAAAGTTGTTAAATAAACAGCACTTTTTGACCATTGTCCGTAGACCGGCAGTATTAGCTGTTTATTTCACTGACGTATTCTGAAGGGTCTAGAGGGGGGCCTTTTCAGAAGTCAGGACCTCAATGTAATATACAAGCATTGATTCTGATATTTCCCTTGGTAACAGTACTCGACCATATTGGGGTCGTAAGTCAGTAAGGTTCATTAGCTGCCATAATGCTCACTGTCACCAGTAATAAGTACAAAGGACTTGCTCTAAAAGCTGGCTTATAAAACTTTAAGGAAACTTGCATTGCTTAAGTGAACTTGCAAGGCTCTGGAGGGGGGCAAGTGGGCCTTAGTTGTCTACTTATATTAATTTCACAGAGTTTAAAGGGTCAAGTAAGGCGGCCGGTGATGCTTATTAATTTATGAAAGACAGACTCTTGTCTGTCTGCCTATCTTGCTTTGACCATTCTGCCTTTCCTTTTAGAAAATTTAATATAAACTCAAGCTTACCAGACAAGGGTGCCCTAAAGGATTAAGTCTAAAGTTCACAGCTGGACTAAAAGGACCCAGAGATGCTGTGTGTCTTTACTGGCACAATTTCATTGTAAGTGATGTTTGAACAATAGAACTACATAACGGATGTAAAACATGAGGAGAAAAAAGAAATCACAGACATATTGCAGTTAGTCAAGGATTAGGCTGTCTTAAAAATATGCAGCATACTTGCTTCTAAGGATTTTTTTCTTGTTTCTCCAAGAAATAATGGCTCATAACAGGAGCATCTCCTTGGCTTTAAGTAGGGGTATGGTTCTTGTTAAGATGGGAATGAGTTTATGTGTCTTTAAAATGTCTCAAAATGTATCTCATGGCTAAGGCCAGACTGCTGAAAAAAGGGAAGTGGAACATTCCCATAGAAACTCAAGCCAGTCTGACTGATGGAAATGTTCCTTCTTGGTTGATGTGCTTTGGTTTAAAGAGGGAGACCAGTGTCATGGAAAGGCAAGCATTTAAAAATGCAGCTCCTGGTTTAGTCCTCACCAAGAGTTTTGAATATTTCCCCCATTTTACAGATGCAACACATTTTCTGGGGTTGCACAGCTAATAATTGCCAGAGGAGTATTGAAAAATAAATGGATCCCCCTCCTCACCCTCACCATCCAAATCAGGGAACCGGGTCAAAGATCACTACTGTAAATCAAGACTTATCCTCTAGGAAGGCTTTTCCAGAAGCATATCCAAGGGGGGGAACAGCATGGGTGTCAAGGCCTGGAGCGAGGGATAAAATCTGCAGCTTGGTTGCAGTGCAGTGGGTGTGGGGAATGTAGAAAATGTAAGGTTATTCTGGGAAGGTAGCAGACAGACATGTAGGAGAAAGTGGGCTTGTAAATTAATTTTACTCTAGTCACTAGTAGGGGTCACTTGGAGATATGAAGCAGAGGAATATTCCGATGTGTAGATCTGTGAGTTTAAAAAGGTTACATTGACAGACTGCCAAGAGTAGCTGATGGAAAGTTTGATCCTGTAGAGAACAGCTGGGGAAAAAAAAAAAAAAAAAAAAAAAAAGAAGATACCAGAACCAGTGAATGGACCAGTTTAAAAGAGGCTGTAGAAGTCAGTTCACTTTTCCAGATTCTTAGCCACACTCATCCTCTTTGCCTTAGCAATTATGTGCTACCTTTGAACAGATGATTTCTATATTTTATCTTTACTTTTCACAGTCTTAGTCCTTATGGATCTAAGTTTCCATCTAATGTCATTTTACACTGGTCTAAAGAACTTCCTCTGGCATTTCTTGTGGTGTAATTCTGCAATTCTGTACCCAGGCTGAATATCCAAGATTTGCACTAGTGGAAGGCTGCTACTGGAAAAAAAGGGAAGCCAGCAGAGCTTGTGGGAGAGACTTGGGAGTTCTCATGCATGTAGCTGGTTTCCCCTCAGTTCAATTCTAGGCTGCATGGAGTTGGAGGCAAAAACCCTAAGTGCAAATCCTTTGGGGTGAAAAACACTGCAGAGTTTTCATTTTCAACAGTCTTCATAGTTTCAAGAAATGAAGATTAGAGCTCAGAACTCATTATGGAGAAGTGATACAGTGAGTGTACCAGGCTTTTAGATAAAACTCTTAGAAGACTGTGTCCTAAATAAAAGAAAACAGGAAATAGACTGAACTTTACCTTGATGACAACACAACCTTGCTATAGCATCATCTCTGATTAGGTTAAAGTGATCAGCTACTACTCTATCTGCCTAAATGCGGGAGTGGCAAATGGTCTATGGAGGAAAACAACATTACCTGGACTACCTACAAGTTTTATAAATAATATACATGAATTTACCAATTAACACCCTCACCAGAACACAGGACTGCATGACTGAAAAACAACAGAAAAGAAATGGGCCTACATGTGATCTAGCTATAGGAGTTAGTCAACAAGACTTTTAAGTAAATATGTATATTTAAGTAAATACACACACACACACACACACACACACACACACACACACACACACTTAAGAACATGGAGAAAATGGCTGTGATTATAGAGGATATATCAGAGGTTTGAATCTATAAGATCAAATCAGATGGGAAATTCTAGAACTGAATGAATAATATCAGTAACAGTAGGAGTTACTAGATCTAATAATAAGTAGAATTAATGATCTGGAAGGCAGATCAACAGAAAATCTCCATAATTTAGTACATGGGGATAAAATATAGAAAATACAGAAAAGAGGAGTTCCCGTTGTGGTGCAGTAGAAACTAATCTGACTAGGAACCATGAGGCTGTGGGTTTGATCCCTGGCCTCACTCATTGGGTTAAGGATCTGGCATTGCTGTGGCTGTGGTGTAGGCTGGCAGCTGTAGCTCTGATTGGACGTCTAGCCTGGCAACCTCCATATGCCATGAGAGTGGCCCTAAAAAGAAAAAGAAAAAAACTCCTGAAAATACAGGAAAGAAACATAGATATAGACAATCAATACATCTAATACATAAATGGAATTCCAGAAGGAAATGGTATTAAAAAAGCAGGAGCAATATTTAAGCAGATAATGGCTGAATAATTTCCAGAGTTGATGAATGATATTAATCCTCAGGTTCATGAAGCTCTGTAATGTCAAGAGTATAAATACAATAATCACAGTAATGCAGTTCAAATAAATATGACAAGACCAAGATAAGATAATAAAAGATAGTAAAAACCAAAGTCAAAAAGAAAAATAATGCACATTCCTTTCATAGGAGCAATAATATGTTTGATATCTGACTTCTCAATAGGAGTAATGGAAGCCAAAAACAGTAGGGTGATTATTTTCAAAGTATGAGAAAATTTGCTATGGCTTCTAGTATAGATTTTGGGGGCTACAGTTGGTTAGATAAGATATGGAAAAAACAATTCATAGACATTTAAAGTCTTATAACAGTATCTTATAAGAGGTGATTGTAGTCTAGATTAGGATAGAAATAATGGAGATAAAACAAACCAAATATAAGAGGTCAAAATCCTTAAGAGAAATAAAGCAAACTCACTAATCCACCCACGGCCAACTGCCCAAAGACTCTGCTTCATTTCCATGATTGCTTTCTTCTTTCCTTAAAGGTTTCCTTAACCACCTCATGGATCACCTGGTTGACTGAGATGAGAACACATTTTTCCCAAACAGTCTCTTTGATAAACGTATGCTCTTTCATTCTTGTCTTCTCTTTTGATGCTCAGTGACTAAGCACACCTCTGGTCTTTGTGTAGCATTCCGTGTTGCACCATAACAGAAACTCTGGCGGTGGGGGGACTTCATCTCCAGTCTTAACCAAGTACGTGATGGTCAGAGCTTGGGGTTATAGACAAGTGGGTATAATAACAGGCCAAGGGATGGGTGGGGCAGATGTGGTACTTTTTTGGGAGTCCTTCAGTTCAGAGAAATCTGGACTTGGTGGGGCTGACTTTAAGTTGGACTTAACTGAATCCAAACAGTCCTTCTGCTAGCTGCTGGTTATACAAACGTGGATCTCAGTTTCCTTCATCTGGAAAATAAGATCGCAGGTAATATCTGCACAGGGCAGTGCCAGGTTCTGAGCTCAGAGTCAGATAGGTGTCAGTAATGCCACTTTTAGGCCACCGGCCTGCCTAGACTGAGGAGGATGATCTGGCACAGACCATTTGCCAGCAGAAGGCCTCAGAGCTACAGGCCATAGTGGCTGGTTCTCTCAGGACATGACACGGTGATTTTTGAGTTCATAATGTTCGTCCTTGGTCAGGATAGATCTAAACGGAGAGAAAAGCCAGGCATGTTTGACTGAGGCATAGTCATAGGAATTGAGAGGGGTGGCAGATCAAATATCAACCGCTTTTCTATAAGTTCAACTCGGCTCTTGATCAAATCAGAGTTCTTCTAGTTTAGTACCTGCTGAGACGAGGTAGCTGACACCAAATGATGAGTGTTTGAAGAGCAGAGACTATTTAATTTATGTATTAATTTTCTATTACCACAAACCTAATGGCTTAAAACAATACAAATTCATTCTCTTAGGGCTCTGGAAGTGACAGATTTAAAATAAAGATCTGTGGGCCTGTGTCCTATCTGGACGTTTCAGGGAAGAATCTGTTTTCTTGTCTTTTTCAGCCTCTAGCGGCCACCTGTTCTGCATTCCTTCTCTCATGGATCCTTCCTTCTTGTCACATCTACTACTGACCCTGATTTTCCCATCTCCTTTGAATAAAGACCTTTATGATTACATCAGGCCCACCAAGATCCTTCAGGACAATCTCTCTATTTTACCTTAATTGCATCTGTAAAGTTCTATTTACCACACGAAGTAATATGTTAAACAAGTTCCTGGGATTAGGGTATGGACAGGATATAAGTCCTTAAGAGGCTGCCTGGAATGAATGTGGATGGTATTGGGGATAATGAGCTTTGTAGCCCAACTTCATTCCCATCTTCTTGGGGGTACCCATCATTAATCTTGCACTGGCAGGTGGGTAGGTATTTTTTATTTCTCCATGCTTGTTTGCCTTTGTGGCCATATTGCTTTACTGGGTCATCGTACATGATCTCAAGGCATGTGACCCAGCAAAAGGGCGAGCTGGAGCAAAGCATCATGTGAAAATTGATGCAGCTTATTTGGTTTGCCCCTCTGGCCACCAGTGACTGCACTGGTTCCTTGGAGTTCACTGACCAGACAGCTATGTAAAGAAAATTCTGAAGGGACTATTTAACCTGGAGCTAAAAGAGTCAACAAAGGAGTTAAAAATTAAAAAAAAAAAAAAAAAAAAAAAGAATGCAAATTTTTTTACAGAGTTAAATTTAACAAAGGCACATGTACCCATATGCATGTATTATGGCTAATCTCTCCTCCTGAGGAAATTACTGAAATTCTTCGTCAGATGTGGCTAAAGAAAATTCCTCAGTCCCATTTCAGTTTAGATTCTCTTATTATTCACCTATCTCTTTTCTCTCTTTTTAGTTTTCTCATTTCTGCTGCTTTGATTTAGAATGTTGCTTCTTTAATCAAGGACTCTAAGGATTTTAAAGTATTAATTGCAGAGATTTCTCAGCATTTCCATCAGCAATGGCTCGGGTTCCTCCTTTCCTCTAAAATGATTATCACTTACATTTTTAAAAGTTCCAGTGGCATACCGGTCCATTCAATGCTGACATTTATTAAGTCTCCCTCTCCTTAAAAATGCCATATTGACTTGTGGGGAAAGTTGCCTGTGTTCCGTGGGTCCCATACCCTTTCTTCTCCTTTTTTTCCCTCACTCAGCACCTTTTTTTTTTTTTTTTTTGATTTTTTTTTTTTTTTGACAATCAGTAGCTCAGATATTGAGAAGTTATCAGAATGTGTTTCTGTCATGAAATACAGCCAATAATCTGGTTGAAAATAATGATTCTGGAATATTCTTGAAAGTTAGTTTTCCAAAGAAAGTCCAAGGGCATCTGGAAGTACTTTTTGCTCAAGTTTGAGAGCCAAACGTTTCCCCCCTCCCCGCTCCCCAAAGGTTTTTAGGTAAATGGGCTTGGACTAAAATGCTTTTCAAAGAATGCTTTTAGGTGAGATATTTGTTGATTATTAGACTCTGTGTGTGATCAGTACATGTTCACTGACCCACTTCTCTTCCAAGATAGACTTTCCTTTCTCTAACTATATATTAAATTAGTTACTCTCTAATTTATCTTAATGGTTTTGTGAGTATTGGGGATAATAGTAATTAAAGAGCAGTTCCAGATTGCTGAAAAGGACTTATGATAGAAGTACTCAAATCTCTCATTTGTGCAGTGTGAATGATAATAATAATATTCACCTTGTCCACCTTCCAGAATTGCAGAGATTATCTACTTAGACAGTAGATGTGAGAGTGTTTTGCAGGTTATGAAACATTATAGAAATATCATTTGTTACTACAACCTTCATGCCAATGTGTTCTTTATGTTTCTTGGCCCAAGCTAATAAAAAGATTGTAACCTTTTACTTTCTACCTTTTTTTTTTTTTTTTTTTTTTTGCTCCTTCCTTAAATAGCTTTGCTTTATTTTAGTTGCCATTGACAGAAATCTAATTCAAAGTAAACCTGAGCAAAAAAGCTTACTTGGCTCATCTTATTGGAAAATCAAAGCCATCTTGAGGCATAATGATATCCAAGATCTCAAACAATCTCATCAAGACTCATCACACTCTAGTTTCTAGTTTTGCTTCCCTCTGTTTACGGGCCAGGCTCTCTCCCTTGGGCTTAAGTTTCCTCTATGTATCCAGGGAGGATGGCTATTGACATGGCCATGTACTTCAACAGACAGAGAACGTTTTCCCCCTAGGGTCTAGCCATTAGTTCTAGGGAAGTATACTTGGGGTGGCCCAAATTTGGTGATGGCTTGGAGCAGGAAAATGCACTGCCTTGATTGGGATTCCTGCTTACTGTGCTGATTCCTGTGGGCTGGGCAGAAGTTCCTGTGTCTGACTGCCTTGTTAGAGCTGCAGGAGTGGAAAATTAGTGTTTCTCCAAAAGAAGTCTTGTTGGACAGAAGCAAACATCATGTGCCTTTTGCAGAAGATGAGTTTAAGCATTTCACAGAAGAGGAATCTCAAATAGTGCATGAACATATGAAAATGTATTCAACTTCATTAATAGTCAGGGAAATTACAAAGCACCATGAAATACTATTTCATACCAACTAAATGGGGAAAAATGTAAAAGTCAGATAATACAAATTTAGAGTGGATGTGGAACAATGATCTCTCTAATAAACTGGTTGAAGGATAATCTAGTATAACTAATTTGGAAAATAATCTACTGTTATTATGAGGAGTGAATATTCATATAGTCAAACGGCTAGAATTTCTACTCCTAATATCTACCCTAGAAACTCTGTGCATGGTGTGCTGGGAGAAGTGCAAGAATGATCATAACTGACTTATTCCTAGTAGCAAAAAGTTGTAAATATCTTAAATGTCCACCAGCAGGAGAAAGAATAAATAAACCATGGTGTAATCATACAGTGGAATACAATGCAGCAAAATAAATAAGTATCAAAGAATGATCCAACACAGATTAAATTTAGAAACATAGTGTTAAGAGAAAAAGCAATTTGCCAAAACTAACTACATTTTGGTTATACTTTTATAAAGGTCAAAACAAGAAAAATCCAAAAAAATACAGTGTTTTGCTAAATAACAAAAGCAAGAGCATGACAAAGATTAAAAATAATAATGGTTACTTCTGGGGTTGTTCAACTGGCTAGGGAATAGTAACAGTACTGCTGGAGAGTTTTCCCTTAATCATGAGGATGAGTTGGCAGGGATTTGTTTCTTTTGCTTCATACAACACACACACACACACACACACACACACACACACACACACACACACACACATGCATATATATATCTGTGCATATATTACACATATTCTAAAATATTAGGTAATAGAAGCATGGAAAAACAAAACTTGTTTTCCCTACAAGTTTTCCCAAAGTAGGTAAGAAATATTTATTTCAATAGACAATATGCATATAACAGGGGAATTTTTAGAGTCAGAGTATAATTTATAGCCAACTATTGCATATTAGGACACACTAAAATTTATCTTTGTCAAGAAACTTACTGGGCATTTGATAAGTTACCAACATTTGAATGACACAAAGAAAACAACGAAGGAGTAACATGCCTTTTCCATCCTGATACATAGAACATTGGAATAAGTGAAAAAAATTGGGAGGCTGGTTTAAGGAATTTATTTTGAAAATTTAGAGCATTATTTCCACCTCAAAGCTATTAGACCATGGAAGAGTTACCCAGGGGTGGGGGGTGGGTTCAAAAAATTTACTTATTGCATCAATGGATATTTGGATACATCCATTTCCTGTAGAATAGAAGTCAGCATTAGGTACTGAGGACATGATTTTTGACTCATATGGAAATTTTTAACTCATATGGGAATCATTTAAATTTGTATCCCTATTAGGATTTCAGAACTGGATTTTTACAAAGCCTAGCATTTTCCTCAAAGGAATTATGAGTTAGGCAAGGGGAAAGGAGAATTATCTCTAACAAAGAAAATGATAGAAAAGAGGGGGAGGGAAGGAATGGGAGAATAGGCTATAGAAGACACCCAGTGAGGCTGAAATTTGCTGTGGGATGTGGACAAGTTCCCCACCGTCTCTGATGTCCAGTGAGCACATCTACAAAGTGGGGACACCAGTGTTCACCTCCCCACATTTTTTTTTGGGATCAGTCCCTCTGCAGGCACACCCAATTTGACCCAGGAAGGATCAGTGAAGAGACAGAGGGAAGATGAGCCCCATTCTGTAACATTAGACTAAGAGAATGTGATTATGATGAATGACTAGCATGGATGAACAACTTAAGGGTTGTTTTGGAAGTGTGGGGCTTCATTTGTTTGCCTGGAGCCCAACCTGTAGCTGAGCTACAGCCTGCCACCTCAGTTGAATGCAGATGTTGTGTCTGGCATGCAGACATAATGTTAATAAATATATATGTACTCTGACGTCTACCATGTCTGCTTGTTCTTTCCCAACATTAATTAATGCCAATATGGTAACTTAAAAAGGAAAGTTAGACAGTATGATTATACTATGTTAAAATACAAGGGATCTGTCTCAGACAATGGCCAGTTTAGGGTGGGGGGACCCACCTACAAGGATCCCTTTCTGTTGGGGGGAAGCAGATGGAAGAAGGAGTATCTTCTCTGGAGCCAGGCACACTGCAAGTTTTTCCTGGTTCCTACATTTAGAGCTGTGTGACCTCAGACATGTGACTTTACCTCTCTGAAAAGATGTCACCATGCTTCCTTTCGACTATCACCTTATCTTTGCTTTTCCATCATGGCTTTTTACATTCCTCTATGGACTTGACCATTGGACTTGCCCTTCATTTGAGATGGGATCCAAATCTGATATATTGAACCCTTCCTGATAAGCCACTGTATGTCATCCATTCCCTATTATCTCTCACCCCAATGGAGCTCAGATGGAAGGGGCT
This sequence comes from Sus scrofa, assembly GCF_054392235.1. Lineage (NCBI taxonomy): Eukaryota > Metazoa > Chordata > Mammalia > Artiodactyla > Suidae > Sus > Sus scrofa. Next base: position 92,480,129 of record NC_139389.1, read on the forward strand.
GGACTTTCTCATTGACAATTCCAATCACGACTATTGGTAAGTTTCTGTCACCTTGGCATATCATGATAGCCCCTCCTGAGTGGTATTAACATCAGCACAATCGCTCAGTAATTCTGTGCAACATTAGAGAGACTTACTCTTCTCTCCTCTAGGGATGTCCACTCAAGGGTCTTGTTTATCCTGCTCAGTGAGAAGTCACCATTTGTACATGCTTTTGCTGAATGGGGCTTCTGCCACTGTCTCGTCTCTATCCATGGACTAGAAAGCACAGAAGAAAATCCCTTGGTTTTCTTTCCATTTCTCCTTTAAAAGACATGAGAGGGATATCAGTTCTGATGATGATATGAGTCCCAACCACTCAGATTCTTTTTCTTGAGATTTGCTCTGCTCTGGCCTGTTTTGCCTTTTCCAAGGAGAAGGGTCTTCCCACTTGGAAAACAGTCCAATTCCTTGAGTCTTAGCACCCCAAATTCTTCTTCTTTCCAAAGGACCCCAATTGGCCTCCTTTGTAGCCCTTTCATTCTTTCTACAAGTAACTCCCACTACCAGGTTCGTGGTATCTTTACGAAGAGGAGGGAGGTGGGTTGGGTTCATCCTGGATGCCTCTAGCCCATGCTGTTCCTTGCTGTTGGTTTTTTTCTGTGAGTTGAGTCTAGAGAGATGAGGAAGGGGCCAGAACTGGAGCTGACAGGCATTCAGAGCACAGGGGCATGGGTGTCAGTCAAAGGTGCCAGAGGATGTTGTAGATTTCACGGTCCCATTTGCAGACCAGTTCACTCAGTTGGAGTCAGTTCAGATATCTATAATAATAATGCCTGGGGAAGGGAAAGACCAATATTTGCTGAGCACCAGTGCATGCCAGGGTATCTTATGTGTTAGTCCTTTAGTTTTCACAAAACCTCTTCATGAAAACTATTATATCCTGAATTTAAAAAATCCACTTTATTGAGATATGATTGACACACAAAAGACTGTGCTTACTTATAAGTACACATACATGTACCTATGTATACATATTTAATGTATATAGCTTGATGACTTTGGAGATAAATATACATCCCTGAAACTACTGCTGCCATCTATGCCATAGACAAATCCATCACCTCAAAAGTTTCTTCTCACCCTTTTATTTACTATTATTGTAATTATTTTTATGATAAGAATACTTGACATAAGATCTACCCTTGCAGCACATTTTATTTTTTAAATTAAAAAATTTTTTATTAAAGTACAGTTGATTTATAACATTGTGCCGATTTCATCTATACTGCAAAGTGACCCCCCCCCACACACACACACTTCCTTTCTTTTCACGGCTACACTAATGGCATATGGAAGTTCCCAGGCTAGGGGTCAAATTGGAGCTACAGTTGCCCACCACAGCAATGTGTGATCTGAGCCTCATCTGTGACCTACACCACTCTACTGAGAGAGGCCAGGGATCGAACCTGCATCCTCATAGATACTAATTGGATTCATTTCCACCACCCCGCAATGGGAACTCCCACACATTCCCTTTCTTATATTATCTTCCATCATGGTCTAACCCAAGAGATTTTAAAATATACAATGTAGTATTGTTAACTGTAGTTCTGTGCAGTAGATCTCTAGAAATCTCATATAACTGAAACTTCGTACCTTTTTATGCATTCTTCTCTTAGCTGCTGGCACACACCAGTCTCCTCTCTGCTTCCATGAGTTTGATTATTTCAGGTTCTCTAGTGGTTTCCTTCTGATCACATATTGAAGCTCCATATTCACATTTAAGGACACCTGGCTACAAGTCATGGGGTCTGCCCACTAACCCACACTGTCTCCCCTTTGATAAAATACTCACAGAGTCTATCCTACTTGGATGTTGCCCCCAAACCAAACCTCAGGAAGGAGTCATGGAAGGCATTTCTCAGATGAGGAAGTAGGTGCTACTTGTCTGTGAGTGGGAGAATGGGCCATGGAACTGAGTCTTTTGACTAAGTCCCGCTGATGGAGTGTTGTATGGAGGTCAAGGAGGAAGCCACTTTCCCATGGGATCCTACAGGCAGAGTAGAACCAAGAGGGCAAGGGTAGAGACAGATTTTTGGGTGAGCAAACAGGAAAAATGAAATTCCTAATGGGAGCTGACCATGAAGTCGGCTACTGCACTGTGAGCTATGGTGAAGAGGTAAGTGTATGGTCAGTCATGGTGGAAGCTGACCAACAAACTTGAAGTGCTATGACTCTTGTGGTTCCAGAAGCTTTTCACTTCCTTTCACGGAAGTATAGACCATCCTCCACTCAAGCCAAGATGGGGAGTCAGTGCTCAGAGTTCCAAGTGCCTCACCATTGCAAGCTTGGAAGATGGAGACCATAAATGATTCAAATACTGCTCTCTGGTGTGAATCACCCAAGAATTCCAAGTGATTTGCCTATTGATTTTCTGCATTTGGCAACAGCCTATCCACTCTGTGGGATATGATTTTGTCTGCAATTCTTATCATAGGGAAGCTCCTCTTTTGTTTAAAAGGCTCATCAGTTTTCCAAAACTTGAAAAATACTACCCTAGAATGCACAACCCCTGACCCCATTGTGGCCTAAAACAATGGATATCACCATTAGCTGGTGATATTTTCCTTAAATCTGCCCTCTTCTCAGCTCATATGCCAACAATTCAACTCTCCCAGAACCAGGCATGTGTTTTTCAAATGAAATTGCAGTTAATGTTACAAAATATTTACATCTATGCCCCCAATCCAAAGAGCCACAAAACTTTATTTCTCCTTTCATACTTTCAATATTTAATTAGCAGTGAAGCACCAGAAACCTGTAGGGAAAAAACACCCCATTATTTTTTAAGTTGTAGTATATTTACAACCCATTTCCACCTGCTCCCTTTGTCTCCACCTGTCTCCGTTGTACACAGATTCGTCTCAGCCATCCCCTCAGGAATACAGCTGTGTCATCACATACTATGGCATCCTAATATTTCATAGTAAGCTTTAAACCAATTAGGCATGACTACTGACTCTGCTGACTCATGGGAAGAGAAAGGGATAATGTGTCCTTCAGGTAATGAACTTCTTTGGGGACTTAACACATATTTCATTTTTTAGCACTGTTGGTTTTCCACTGTCACATTTCTGTGGCTGCGACTTCATTTTGCTTCACTGTGCTAGGAGGATTATGCAGGGATTAATATTTGTGAAGTAACCAAGCTTATATTAATAATGTTAGGAACTGGATCAATATATGGTGAGGTTATTGAGCCAAACTCAGGGTCTCAGGGATATCTTGGAATGGCAGACATATTTGGGGAGGTGGGACCCATTTCAAGGGGTACTCTCAGCTGACCTCCAGCTGATTGTGACATGTGGAAACCAGAATTTCTTCCTTTCTTTTTCTTTCTTCCTTCCTTCCTTCTTTCCTTCCTTCCTTTCTTTCCAGAAGTTCCATAGCCAGGAATTGAATCTGAGCCACTGCTGAGACCTATGCCACAGCTGTGGTAAAGCCATATCCTTTAACCCATTGAGCAGGGCTGGGGATGGAACCTGCACCTCCACAGCAACCTGAGCCACTGCAGTCAGATTCTTAATCCATTGCACCACATAAGGAACTCTTAGAATTTCTGATTTTTATGAAATGACCCCCAAATCTTGGTCTTTAAAATGTGAAATTTCCCTATTTCAAAATAGAGCCACCATACAAAAGAAACAAACCACCCTTTGGGTGATAGCTGAAACTGGCTCTCAGTTGCCAGTGTGTGACTTATAGCTTAAACTAGTCTACAACTTTATTTTATTTTTTGTAAAGAGAATAGATAGCAGAATAGGTGCATAGCATCATACACAGAATTTCTTTAGGGTTTTTTACAACTTTGCCACTTACCCACCCTAGTCCAGTGGAGGACTTGGGTCCTGATTCCCTGTCTGGGTCCATGTGATGGAAACCTAAGACAAAGGGCTGGCCAGCTGGGAACAAGCAGGGTCAAAACTCTAGTGCGCAGCTAGAAACCAGGAGGGAGGTTTATGTATAAATGACATGGGATGAAACAGACTCTCTTGAACTAGAAAGAAGGATTCTAGCCCATGACGGTGGTTGGGTCTGGAGTAATTACTGTGTTTGTGTAGGGGCAGCAATAGATTTCTATAGAGCAGATGCTTGCAACCCACAAGAGAAGAGGAACAAGACTCGGTTGTGGTTGTATCCCATTAGAGGAGGACGCTTGTCATAGGAGCTTTCGTAGGCTGCCTTTCACTTAATCCACACACACATAATGAGACTGTTATTGCTGTTTTGCTGAAGGTGAAATTGAAGGTCTGAGAGTTTCTGATGTAAGTGGTTCAGTAAGTAAGTGGTGGAGCTGCAAATTGAATCTAGATCGTTTGATAGGAAGGCAAGTAAACCACCACCCTCAATTAGGGCTAATATGCCCCTGCCTCCTGGCCCAGGCATATAGCCTGACAAACGGAAAGAAGACCATGGATTTCACCTATTTTTATGACCCCAAGTTTTACAGTGGGAATCTGGCCTCACATTTGCATATATTTCTACCTAGGAAGAGCTATATTTTCATGATTAGCATAAAAAATGACTACAGGAGAAGTCCATTCTCAATTCAAGTTGAAATAGGATATGAGCAGAAACCTCCTCTACCCTGCAGAGCCCACTCCTGAGCCATTACATCCCTGTTTGACCAGGGCAGATCCTAATTCTTCAACTGAGATTTCTTTGCTCCACTACATTCAATCCATGTTGGGGCTATTAAAATGTCTTTTTTAGTGCTTAGTCTGAAATTACCTCATTTTACATATTTCCCTGTTACATAGATCTGTAGCCTTTTGGAAAATGAATTTCTTTCATTGGGGGTGGTGGAATGTCTGTGATTTTAATGTTATTATATAATGTGTCTTGATTAATCGGTGTTTGAGAGCCATCTAGCTCTAAGCCCGAGTACAAGTAAATAAAAATGGACTTTGAGCCTCCCTTCTGCCTCCATTAAAAAAAACCCTCTGAAAATGAGATGATAGGAGAAAGGGGATGGCAGCACCTAAGCCCAAGAACCTGGAAGGTTTAAGCGAGGTACTTAGTATTCATCTGGTAGTCACTGCAATAATATCAATCTTACCAAATTCTCCTGGTATTAATGTAGATGTTCTGCATTTAATATATATTTGCATAGAATTTCATTGTAATTGAGCACTAAATGATACCCACTTATGGTAAAGTGGTTCCAGAATTTTTTGTAATAAATGGATTGTAGTGGAATAGAAGATCCCAGATTCATCGCTGAGTCTATATTAGACTCTTTATGCTCTAATCGTCATTGACTGTCTTTACTATATTATTTCGAGAGAGTTCATAATTCCCCGTGCTGAACAAATGATGATTTGTGAGTGAAGTAAGACTGTGCCTGGATTATGCAGTGCCATTGATTTTTTTATTGCTCTTGTTTCACAAAATATCTTCTAAAATCATTTGAATCATCTCTGTTGGTGTCATTACTAATGGCTGTAGATTCATGCGGGGAGGGATTTGTATAGTGACAATGACAGCAAACATTTATTGAGTGCTTACTATGTTCTAAACACCCTATAAAGGTAAATACTTTACATTCATTGTCTTATTGGAACCTCACAACAATTCGATAGATTTGGTTACAATTCATATTTTAGCCCAGTAAGTTGAAGTTCAGAGGTTAAGGAATTTGTAGGAGGTATACAGCTAGAAAGAGACAGAATTGGGGTTGAATTCATATCCACCTGGCTTCAGGCTTCAAAGTCTGTGCTTTGATTCACCATACCAGATGGCTCGTGGAATGGAATCCCTCTAAGGAGACGGAACAAACTATGGATTCCTGGACCAGTAAAGAAATCCTTGTGTTCCTTGATCACAAGCAGATAGAGTTATTAAAATAACTCAGAAACTATAATTCGGACTCAGGGATGAGGGGAGCTAATGTTTTTTTGTGGGGGGGTGGTGGAATATCTGCCTAAAAATTGGAAACACAATGATTCCAAGAAGTGAATAACCAGTAAACCAGATAAATTATATTACTGTACTTGTTTGCATGGAAGTGGCTTTACCAGACACGTGACAGTGGCTACTTAATCCCAGGGTTAGAGCAGGTGGCTGTTAGAGCTGAGGTTGAAAGCTCTGTGTGATTTGTAATCCTCACACTGCCCGTATTGAGTGTTCTGGGAGGCCCATGGGAAGGGGCTGTCCCAGCTCTGACACTAATCAATGGCCTTGGCGAAACATTGACTTGTCTCATCAGCAAAACGAAGGGACTGGGTTGAATTCAAGACTTGGAAATGTATTGAGATTTTGGCATCGTGCGTCTTCAAAAAATATAATTCAAAATTAATTCTATGTAAGAACAGATGAGAAGAGAACATATGTGGTTTGAAGTAAGTGTTCTCCCTCCCCATTCTAGTGCTGGGGTGCCCCCTGTCCTAGTCCAGACCCTCTGAAACCCCATGGGCTGTTGAAGACAAGTCTGGAAAACCTCTGGTTGAGCTGCTCCCAAAGGCTCTGCTAACTCATACTCTCATACCCATAACATCCAGATATAGAGCACACCCAGAGCCACGTCTGCTTTAATTTTGTGAACGCCGGGAATTGTCACTGATAAGTGTTCCTTGCCACAGTGATTCTTGGGCTAATGGTTTCCTTAGGGCAAGGGTACAGGGCATTAAGCATCTTGGATTAACACTAATTTGTTTTGGATTAACCACAATTTATGTTCCCACCATTTCATTTTTCTTTCTCCTCTTCTTCTAGTGCATGTGATTGGCTATTTTACATAATTCTGCAAACTGCTTCAAAAAAATTTTTTTTTGAGCAAGGTGGATTAGGAAATGAACCAACCACAAACAAAATCTCCCTTGAATCATTTCTGATTCCATGCACAAAACCTGTCGTGAAGTCCTACCTATTTTGTCAGTTGGAGCTCAACTGACACTTTGTTGCTTTGGTGGTTCCCAAACTTAGGTGCATCAGCTGGTCCCAGGGTCACTCTTATTACATCTGTGTGCTTCCTTGATCACACTTAGCAGTTTCTGGCACGAACCTGTGTGATTATGTGACTTAGTACTGAATTCTCATGGGACCTCAAACTCTCCAGGTATGAGGGAAGCAAACACACCCATGCTGTTCACTATTTTATCCTAAGTATCAACACATTTTCTGGCATGGGGAGGATGTGCACCAAATGTCTGTGGAATGAATCAAGGTTAAAATTCTTTCTGTTTGGGAGCAGTCTAATAGATAGCTATTGATTCGTGGTGAAGCTCTGGAGCCAGGCTACTTGGTTCAAATCCAGGCTCAAACACTTCCTCACTGTGTATTCTTGGATGAATCACTTAAATCTTTTAAGGCTTGGTTTCTTCATCTGTGAAATAGGACTGATGAAAATATCTGTGTTGTAGTGTTTGTATAAGAAATAATGAGAGGAGTTCCCGTCGTGGTGCAGTGGTTAACGAATCCGACTAGGAACCATGAGGTTGTGGGTTCGGTCCCTGCCCTTGCTCAGTGGGTTAATGATCTGGCGTTGCCGTGAGCTGTGGTGTAGGTTGCAGACGCGGCTCGGATCCCACGTTGCTGTGGCTGTGGCGTAGGCCGGTGGCTACAGCTCCGATTGGACCCCTAGCCTGGGAACCTCCATATGCCGCGGGAGTGGCCCAAGAAATAGCAACAACAACAACAACAACAACAACAAAAGACAAAAAGACAAAAAGACAAAAAAAAAAAAAAAAAAAAAAGAAATAATGAGAAAACTTATGCAGAGCATTGAATTCAGTGCCTAGTTTATAGCAAGCCTCCACAAATTTTAGTTTCATATTATTATGATGTTTATTTTCCTAGCCAAATGCATAGTCCCATACAGGAGACAAATAAATTGATATTTACAGTATAACATGATAAATTGAAAAATTTGGCTCAATTTCACTGGGGTGCTGTTGAAAGTTCATTGGAGGAAATGGAGAATGAAGTGATTAATTAAAGAATACCAACTATTCATGTATTTATTTATTCATTTTATGACTAGTTCACGTATAACTAATAAACGACTAATTTATTCATTTATTCTAGCCTTGAGCTAGATATAGGGATATAGGGGAAAATACGATACTGCTCTTACCATTGGGGAATTTAAAACATCTGGCTAGGGATAAAAGGGATAAAAATATTAGTAAAATTAATGTTGTATAATTTATACTTTAATCTCAGTGAGACTGAGACCTTAATGTCCTTAAACTGTGGAATGATTATGGTTTCACCCCCACCATTACTCCCCATTCGAATTCTGAATGAAATCAATACAAGTAAGAAAGGTCAATAAAATCTGGATTTTTCCTGAGATGACTATTGTGATACTATTCTGGAATATTGTTCTCAATAAAACCTACTCTCCTGGTGACTTGCAGTCATGCTGGTTGTGCCCACTGGGTACCCAACACAGAGCACGCGTTGAGTGTATGGCTCTGGCTCTGGTGGGTGTGAGTCCAAAGCACTGTGGGAATTCTGGAGTCTTCTATGGCTCTGGTGATAAAAGATGAAGCCTTTGCATGGCCTCTGGGCACTTGCTCACCCTGTACCCTTCCAGGTTTCTCATGCACGGTAGACCCTCTCTGGGAGCCAGCAGTCTTGTTACTTACTGAAGCGTCACTCACCTGCTCCTCTTGCTGGTTCTTTCCTTGGGCCCTTTTTCTGTTCTGGAACATTATCACACATAATATTGAAGTAGGAAAATCGTGTGTTTTGATAACTCTCAAGATCATTTCTCTTTATCTCATGTGTAATGTTATTTAACACTTGCTTTCTTGGTTTTGAATTTGCTTCAAGCAAATACATTTACACACACTTTCATCTTTTTTTTTTTTTTTTCTTTTCGCCATTTTCTTGGGCCACTCCCACGGCATATGGAGGTTCCCAGGCTAGGGGTCGAATCGGAGCTGTAGCCACCGGCCTACGCTGGAGCCATAGCAATGTGGGATCCAAGCTGCATCTTTGACCTACACCACAGCTCAGGGCAAGGCCGAATCCTTAACCTACTGAGCAAGGCCAGGGATCGAACCCACAACCTCATGGTTCCTAGTCGGATTTGTTAACCACTGAGCCACAATGGGAACTCCACATGCACTTTCATCTTAAACAAAGTCTCTGGGAGCAGAGCCCTGTTGCTCACTGGCTTCCTGCCCTCAGTTCATTGCAGTGCAGTCCCTTCTGCTGGGTACTGGGTGTGATGGATGAATGAGGCAACCATGCCTAACCACAATGAGTGTGTACTCTTTTGGGATGACATGTCCTCTGATTCCTGAGAATCTCTGAGCAAAGTGAAGATGCAGAATAGGGGCAGTGGCACACTCTGCCCCAGAGACTGAAGAAATTCCAAAATGAGAAGGACCTCTCCAGTCAGAGAAGGGGTTTGTGTGTCATTGTTTTTTGTGTGGAAGGGAGGGCTTTGTGTGTGTGTGTGTGTGTGTGTGTGTGTGTGTGTGTGTGTGTGTTTGGAGGGAATTGTAGGTGTGTGTGTATGTGTATTGTATATATGTGTAGGACATTGTGTGTGGAGGTGTGTATAAAGTTGTTGATGTGGGTTTTGAGGGTTTGTTAGGAAGTTACTTGTGTGTTGTGGAGTTGTATGTGTGTGTGTATATAGAAATTTTGATGTGCATGGGGGGTAGTGAGTGCATGGAGAAGAATTTAACATGTGTATGGTGAGTTGGGTGTGTAGCCTTGTGGGGGTATTGTGAGGGAGTTGCGTTTGTGTGTAAATGCCGTATGTATGTTTGTATAGGACTGTGTCTGGATGTTTTGGGGGGATTTTATGTGTGCAAGGGCTGTGTGTATATGGGGTTGAGGGCGTGTGCATGAGAATTGTGGTATGTAGATGGACCCATTTAAGATGGAAATACACATGCCCAGAGAATGGAGAAGTGAAAAGCACAGCTCTTTGGAGGATGGTGAGTTTTTAGGATGGGAAGCTGGAAAGTTTGGTTTACACCAAATCTGGTTAAGGCTGGGGCCATGCTAAGGTATTTTGGGCTTTCCCCTGTTGAGTTAAAAAGCCACCTCGATGTCCAGTAGGTCCTCAGTCGACCGTTACTGAATGATTGCAGGAGACAAATGATTCCCTAGAGACTTAATAGGAGGCTGCCATCGCCACTTAAGGCTCCACGATGGGGAAAAGCAGCTCTTTATTGTTAATGCCAACACCTCAGATAATACACTTTTTATCTCTGCTCCTAATGGTCATGTAGATAAATTCCATAAATCAAGTCTCAGCAGTAAAAAGGTTAATAAGTTTATGCTGTATAATTGAAAGCCATATTGGTGATTAAAAGGATTTTATATATCAGTTTTCTGGGTCACCAACTAATTATTTTCAATGACTGGTAATAAAACACAGCACCATGGCTGGCCAGACACTGCAAACTGTCAGATGTTAAATCGTGTAGAAAGGCCTACACAGGGTTACCTTACGTTGGCTGGCCTTTCTCTTGAGAGGTGATGCCATTGAAATCTGTGTTGTCTGTGCTGTCCCAAACCTATGTGATGCTTTGGGGTTGTCTTCTCGCCAAAGTAAGGAAGCTGGACAATCCTCCAAATATAAAGAACATGCTAATCTTCTGAGACCCCAGGGTAGCTGTAATCATTCATGTTTAATGCGTTCCCTAGAATAACACGGAGCAGTTTCTCCTACGGCAAGGTGGTACTTGCCACCCTTGCTCAGAATGTAGGACTCAGAAAGGAAAGGGAAAGTGCGTGTCATGGAACAGATGAATATTTATGGACCCCCTAAAATGTTCCGGGGCAGTGCTTTGTGATTCATATCCACTGGAGGCCACTAACGTGTACATTATCAACCCAAGGTTAGGGACATGAAAACAGAGGCCTAGAAAAATGTAGCTGCATTACCCAAGGTCATGGTTTTCCAAGTGGCATGACCCGTATTCAGCCTTGGGTTTGTCTGATCCACACTGAAGGAATTCCACTATCGAGTTATATACTTTTTACTGCTGGCTTTGCGGAGTACCATCTGAAAGCACAACAACAAAGATAGCATGTTATGGCTTGATCTTGAGCTTAGTTTGGGCAATTGGAGGTTTGGGTAGCTAGGGGCTAAGGAGGCATTGTTGCTGCATTGCATAAAACACACTGTGTAGGGGAATGGTGCTGGGATGGTCTATCTACCTGTTTTGTAGGCTTCCTAAAGATGAATGGAAGTAAGACTGGGAGGAGGAAGTAGGGGAGGAGCATTTGTTCCAAATCTTGCTTTTATTCCTTGAGAGTAAGCCCAATGTGTCGCTTTTAGTCAAAATACCATCTCTTCCAGGGTTTCTTCAAAAGACGTATGTTTATAGCATTTGCCTATATAATTAAAGGAGCACTATTGTTTATTTGTATTGTAAATTATTGTATATTTAAGTATGAATTCGTAGACTTAATCCAGATAAATTGCTAGGTACAGCAGTCAGCATCTTTTCTTTGACACTTGAATTTGTCTGATCTTGCTGTATTAACAGGTGGAGAAAATAAGTTAGGCAACCTTGTGGTTGAAGTCTTTTTTTTTGTTTCTCAAGTTTTTTTGGTAGGTATTATCTTGCAAAAAAAGGCACAGTGTTGGGTTGTAAGTGGTGTGTGTGTGTGTGTATGTGTGTGCGGAGGGGTGGGGAATATTTGTAAGATCTTTCTACTGGGGCTCTACAAGATCTGCTAATAACAGATGAGTCAGAAAGTTTGAACTACTCAGTTACTTTCTTCAAAGGCAAGCGAATTGCAGATGAAATGAAGGAATGAAAATTGCAAGGTGAATGCCATTATCTGGGCCACAGAGTTTAGTCGTTTAAAAACCAGCCAAGATCATTCAGAACTGTGATGACTGGTTTAAAAAAATGTAGTTGACAGATAGGGTAATTATGCCACCAAATAAAAGAGACAATCTGAATATGGCTCTGAGACTGGACATTCCTGGAACTCTCCAAGGGCTTGGTCATTAAATGACAGCTGCTTCCTCTTCTTGGCATCCAGTCCTAGGAAAGGCAGCCTACCCGTTACTTCCTATTCTCATCTGCCATCAGGCAGTACGGGACAGGTAGGAGCAGCCTCAGGTCCTCCCTAGAGTGAGAAAGAGAAGAATTAACCCAGTAACCCAAGGGCAAGGCTCAGAAACATTCACAGAGGGAAGGCAAGTAACTTACCTCCGGTTCTAGTGGAGCAATTCACTGTTCAGGGAAAAGCTGGGCTTCTCACTTCTCAAGGATCTTCATGTCCACTGTGACAAGAGGTTCCAAAGATGACAGATCCTTAGCTGCTGAGCCATATTTTAGAAAGACATACTGGGGTAGGGTGAGGAGTGGGAAGTAAGAGGAGAAGAAGGAAGTCTGAGGAACAGATTAGAAAGTAAAGAGAAAGAGAAGAGAATGGCAAATGTAGTACTTAAACAAATATGAAAACAAATAGGCACAAGTGACATTTCTCTTTCACAGGAAGCACACTTTGAATAAAAGCAATCATCCATCATCCATCATCTTCCCTTCAGATACGCCTTAACAATCAGTGTGCATGAGGCCATATGGGGCTCATGCGAGGATTGTGGGTGAGAAGAGCTGTAGTCAAGAAAAGAGGCTTGTCTGGGCTCCAGGGGCACAGATCTGGGCACCCAGGGGTGGCTGCAGGTGAAGGAAGCCAACATCAAAATATATCATCAAGGGTCTCCTTGGTGGACCAATTCTCACAGGGAAATCCATCTCTGTCATGGGCATACTCATTGTGGATGGCTAGTTTTTGCCTAAGAGGGAGCTGGTGGAGAAAGGAAGGTGAGAAGGTGTGTTTTATTTATCCTTGGAAAGGCTATAAAAATTGTGTGCCTTTGTCCTTGCCCACTCGCTCCCTCCAGGAACCATAGCTTTTCCTGACTGATAGGTTTTTCCTGTATTCATCTTCTCCCTAATCAAAAGTTTTATGCCCCATGCTCACTCTCAGCTTGTCTGATGGACACAACCAATCTGACATGAGAATACCTACAAATGGGTGCACTTGTGATTATCAGGTAATGGGCTAAGATCATGAAGAGCCTATTGGGAAACAATGTCTTGATCCAGGGACAGGTTTAGAGGGAGGAATTTCAGACACCCTTGTAGACAGGGCAGTGCTTAGTGGGAAGTAAGTGAGGCCCTGGCTATGGGCATAAAACTGAAGGAATTAAAAAACCCTCAAAGGTTAAGAAAAATAATTTATAATGTCATTTTTATGTTTACTTCTCTCTCTCTCTTTTTTTTTTTTTTTTTTTTTTTTGTCTTTTTGCTATTTCTTGGGCCACTCCTGCGGCATATGGAGGTTCCCAGGCTAGGGGTCAAATCGGAGCTGCAGCCACAGGCCTACGCCACAGCCACAGCAACGTGGGATCCGAGCCGCGTCTGCAACCTACACCACAGCTCATGGCAACGCAGGATCCTTAACGCACTGAGCAAGGGCAGGGACTGAACCCGCAACCTCATGGTTCCTAGTCGGATTCGTTAACCACTGCGCCACGACGGGAACTCCTATGTTTACTTCTTGATTTATCATTTATTTTTAAAAAATTTTATTGGAATATAGTTGACTTACAAAGTTGTGTTAATTTCAGGTGTACAGCAAAGTGACTGACTCAATTATACATGTACATGTATCTGGTCCTTTTTTTTTTCTTTCTTTCTTTTCTTTTTTTTTTTTTTTTTGTCTTTTATCTTTTTAGGGCTGCACCCGTGTGGCATATGGAGGTTCCTAGGTTAGGGGTTGAATTGGAGCTGCAGCTGCTGGCCTACACTACAGTCACAGCAACTGCAGGATACAAGCCATGTCTGCAACCTACACCACAGCTCACTGGCAATGCCGGATCCTTACTTAACCTACTGAGCGAGGCCAGGGGTCGAACCTGCGTCCTCATGGATGCTAGTCAGATCCGTTTCCACTGAGCCATGGCTCAGTGGAACTCCCTATCTGTTCCTTTTCAAAAGAATCCTATATGGGATTCTTTTCCCATATAGGTTATTATACAGTATTGAGTAGAGTTTCCTGTGTTATACAGCAGATCCTTGTTACTTATCTATCTTACATATAGCCATGTGTATATGTTAATTCCACCCTCTTAACTGATCCTTCCCTGCAATATTTCCCCTTTGGTAACCATAAGTTTGGTTTCAAAATCTTCAAGTCTGTTTCCATTTTGTGAATAAGTCCTTTTGTATCATTTCTTATTAGATTCCACAAATAAATGCAAAATCCATGATGAACAAAATGTTGAAGCTGTAGTTAGAGAACCCAGGGGCGTGTCAAGAGTGAGCAGTGAGGCAGACCCCTCTCAGGGTCATGCAAGTCTAGGGTTGGATCTAGTCTTCATTTAAAATGTTGATGTCTTATTCATGTGGCCTTGGGGCTGGTGAGGCCAAGGTGGGGCCTGTGCCTTCTCCTCTGGTTCTAGCCCAGCCTTGTCCTGTAGCCCAGCTAGGATTCTCTTTCTGAATTCACTTTCTGTCTTTGCAATAAATTCCATTTTATCTAAGTGAGATTAAGTGGGGTTCTGCTCCTGGCAACCCATAATCTCTAAGACAGAAGTAAATCTTCATGTCTTTCCCTTCCAACTTCACTGAGTCCTATCAGAGGATTCTTTCTTCTAGATTCAGTCTTCTATTCCAAATTGTAAAGAGAAATTTTATCACAGTAATAAAGGATTTAAAAAATATATATATATTTAAAGGACTTAACATATATATTATATATATATATAAACCTTCTAATCTCACAAATCTAATATAGTGTTTTTCACTTTTATATGCTCCCTTATAAGATCTGATTATAGTTTTATATAGTCATAAGCATACTGAACATGTAACTTTGCACTCTGTTCTTTCTGGTGAACTTTGTGTACCAAAGATTTTCAATGTTGTTACACGTCAGCGGTTCTAGGTTTCTACTAAATTTCTTGTTCCATATTAAGACTCTTTAAAACTCTTATTTCTTATTGACTTATATATTGTCTCCAATTTTTCCATATAATAGATAATATGAAAAAAGTGTGTCCATTTCCATAGGTTTTCTTTCTTTAGTTATTTCTTTATACTATATCTCAGAAGTCTGATTTCTGAGCCAAAATCCCTTGCTATGCTTCTTAATTATAACTTGTATTGCCATGTAATTTTTAACAGCACTTAGAATTTTACAGTGAAAACAATAGAATTTGAACCCAAAGAAATCTTAACATCTGAGCTACCTCATTTCAGATTTAAGTGGGAGTGGGGAAAATATTCATCTTTAAAATTTGATTTATGCTATTGCTCATTTTTTAAAATTGAGCCCCAGGTATGTATTTTTTTTCCTTTTACTTGCAGTAGAGCTTTATGGCTGTGCTGACTACTTTGTCTTTCTACAGTTTATTTTGTGAACCAGAGAAGCAATCATATTTTATAGTTTCTTTACCAAGAAAATGGATTTGACACCTCTGATGATAACCAAATAGTCGTAGAAGTTACAGATTTAAATTGTATCTCTAATACACATAGTAGATAACTGATGCCAAAACATTTATTTAAAAAATAGCAATATTAATGTCATGCCTCTAAGAAAGAATAAAAATCTTTTCTTTCAATTGTGAATTGTGCTAAAAAGCACAGTATCCCCTCTACTACTCAGCAATCAAATATATGCAAATGAAAATCCATATTTCACATTTCTGTGCCTTATTTTCAATGTTTAAGGACATCTTTAAACAAATACTAAAGACAAAAGAAGGACTTGAGTTCCCCAAAGGCTTCATTTTCCCAAATTGAGTCAATGACTAAACTAGTGATTAAGTAAATATACCTTATACATGGGTCATTGTCTCTCTATAAAAGAATATTATAAACATTTTCCCCCAAGCCAACATCTTGAAACGTTAAACTCATTCTCAACCTAGATAAATAAAATGGAGGTAGAGAGCCAAAACGTGACTATTGAGAGAGGTCAGTGTTTTAAAAGCAAATCTGGTTCCGGCCACGTCCATTAGCAGAAATATTTTCATCAGCCGCAGTATTAAGTCAATAGCTTTACAGTCATGATTTCCTCCCAAAAGATTTTTCTGGGAAATGGGAAGCAAAGGATAGGAAGAAACTTTTTGCATCTTGGAGAGGATGTTTCCAGGAGGCAGGATGAACTAGGGAAAGTCTAACTCCTGAAATAGGTAACACTGAAGATAAGCGGTGTCTTGAGATTAGCCAGTAAAATAACCCCTTGGTCTTATTTATGAAAAATTGAAGGCTCCACAGCTTGCTCAAAGTCTGATGGCTAGACTGTTCCAGCACCAAGGCTACACTTTAGCTTTTTATATTTCTGTGCACCCTCATTTCCTTCTACTACCATTTCGCTTAACAGTGATGCTCTTCCGGAGACCCACCTCCTTGCCCTCTTCCTCCTGAGTAACCCAAGTTTCTATTCTGGGAACTAACTTGGGGGTGTTCCCATTCCAGGTAGTGCCATGATCTCTGGGCTTCTAATACTGAGCAACATGGTAAGCTCTCTCCCCAAATTCTCTTTCTCTGTACTATCAGGCTAGGACCAGCCCCTCCCACCATTTAACAACTCAGTCTTAGTTTATCTTAGCTCAAATTCTCCAGAATATATTTAACAGGCTTTATTCAGCTAATGGATTCATTCTGTTTAGATTAGACTTGTGCCCCGGCCCCTTCCACAGGGGCTGAAAAGCAACTTTAAGGAAAGAGCAGCTGTCTCTACAGATAGCATAACAGTATGTCTCTGATAACTGAGCATCATTTTGGGCCCCAGTTTTTTGATACATACAAGGTCCTGGAAGGAAATACTTCAGTCAGGTGTTTCAATGAAGAAACATTCAAGAAAGGACTATCAGTGACTATCCTTTTCAAGAAAGGAATGGACAGTGTTAAGGGACCAAACGAGGTGTTGAGGTACCCAGAGAGTTGTATCAGTGAGGGGTGTTGCTGTGGAGGCTGAAGTGTAAGATCGGGGGAATGGTGCTCTAGAGCCTGGAGGAGGATGGCGCCCTGGAGGAAGGGCCACTTCCCAGGCAGCTGCAGCCATGGAGGATGTTGATGGTGCTTGAGCTGTTGCACTGAAGCAAAAAGGGCAAGAGGAAGAAATACAC
Organism: Sus scrofa; assembly: GCF_054392235.1. Classification (NCBI taxonomy): domain Eukaryota; kingdom Metazoa; phylum Chordata; class Mammalia; order Artiodactyla; family Suidae; genus Sus; species Sus scrofa. Next base: position 92,497,245 of record NC_139389.1, read on the forward strand.
CTGCCTCTCTCTCTTACCTTCCTCTTCCTGTTGGCCAACCATTGGCCAAATACAAAGGGAAGTCAACCAGCAAAGGAGTCAGGGATGCATTTTGTCAGGGTCAGCCTCCTGGGCCACAGAGCAGAGAAGGTAAAAGAATGTGGTTGGAGAATAAAAGAAATAATATTACCAACTGTTTTTCTCCTCATGTAAGATCCCACTATCCCATTGTGTGGGTGATGAAACTGTAGTAACTTGATGGGGTTCACTGAATCTTTTTTGAAAGAAGATAATGTATCCATCAATAAACCTGCTCCTGGTCATAGAACTAGTTTGTCACTGGGATGTGAACACGTCTGACCTCAAAGATGACAACAGTATCTAACACTATGTGTACAGGTCATATGCAGGCACTGTGTCAAGACCTTCACAATTGTTAGCTCATTTGATCTTTGCAGCAGCTCTGGAGGCTAGGTTCTATTACTCTTCTAGGATGTCAAGTTTGGGGTGCACCATCCTCAGCAGGTCATGAGATATATTCCTTTATGAAATAATGATGATTCAAAATGACATTTTCCCCTAGTCCTTAGAACAAGACTGCTAGGCAGGTGCTATCCCTATCTTACAGATGGTCTAACTCAGGTTTCTGAGAGATATGTGACTCAGGCAAGCTCCCTTGGTACTAAGTCACAGCTGGATTTGAGCTGCATTGAACTGACTGACAGTAACATCTGCTCTCCTTGCTTTGATTCCCACATTTTACTTTCTCATCTACCCTTTAAATCAACAAAAGAACTTAAAAAGGAACCTAGTAATTTGTTCCTGAGAGTCAGGTAGATCCAAAAATTTGCTTCTTTGGCAATCCTCATCTCTTCATCCAAACATAAAGAATGAAACCTCCTGTCTCCTTCTGTCTGAAGAGGGTAATTGGAAAAAGTGAATGAATAAATGCATGAATGAATGAATGAGCATGTGCATTCTCATTCTGACTGCATGAAATTCATAATGTAAACCCTTTATTGTGTCATTAAAACCCTAGGATTAGTGGTTATTCTTGTTTTATTGAAAAGGAGGTCCTGGGAAGATGAAAGCAACATGATTTCAATTTAGTTTTTCCTTATGCTTTTCACGTTGCCTCCACTAGCTTTTCAGATGGTGGAGGCTGAAAAAGCCTGCAGCAAATATTTAATAGACCAATTTATTTGGTGTGCTGGGTACTGGACAGAACCCTTTGAGGGTTTACAATCTGAGAAATAGATTTTTAAATCCTGTAAATTAATGTGGCCCTGCAACTTTTTCAGGAGCAGACTGACAAAGAATGGCCCTTGAGATGCCTAGTCCAGTGTTTCTTCTTGACAGTAGAATGGTCCACTTTCAGAGGGATGTTATCCAAGTGCTTCTTCAGTTTCATGTGCATACAAATCACCTGGGGGTGTTATAAAAGTGCAGATTTTGACTCACTAAATCTGGATGGCACCTGAGTTTCTTCATTTCTAACAAGTTCCCAAGTGATGCTGCCATCACTGGTCTCGGGGCCACACCTTGAGTAGCAAAGTCCTCGAATATGCATGAGATCTTATTGCAGTAGCGATCTCATGATTAGGTCAGTGATTTATAGCTAGCTTTCCCTGGGCCAAGGCAGATCTTACACAAAAACATTTGAAACCATGGAAGTCATTGTCATAGTCACTGTACTCCCCTTGGAGTCATCATTGTTCTTGCCACTATCTGTTGAGTGTCTCAATCAGGGGAAAATGTTTGCAAGCACCAGAAATTCACTCAAAAAGACTCAAAGAAAATTTGTTGTAACATAGCAACAAATCCCTTAGAACCTAATTACAGCTCCATGAGCACTGGAGATACAAAAAAGTGATTCCTCTGTCTTTCCTTCATGTGCCTCATTTTCTCATTCAACTTCATGCACATCAAGACTGGCCTCCACGGCTGGTCTTATTGATTGACTCTTCATAACCTAGAAGCTCATCCTCTCATTGTAAACCGACTGCACTTTTAAAGCCCGAGTTTTAAATTCCCAAGTGCCAATAGGTCTAGATTCAGTCTGGGGTCTAGCCTGGATATAATGCTGGGGAGGTGGGGGCAGGTGGTGTGGGCTGGATATCATGGCCCAGAGGCTGCCAGGACTGAGGGCTCAGAAAGTGGCTGAGTCAGGAGACATGATGCATGTGTCTACTGCAGGTGGGTCTTAGTGCTGTTTACCTTGTTTAGTAGGAGACTGAGATTTCCTAGCTCACGTAGCCATAAATGGCTAAACTGGGATCCACACTCAAGTCTTTCTTTCTTCCTTTCTCTCTTTTCTTCCTTCCTCTTAATTGAAGTACTTTTTTTTGAGTCCTTTTCAGGGCCAAACTTGCAGCATATGGAAGTTCCCAGGCTAAGGGTCGAATCGGAGCTGCAGCCATTGACCTACACCACAGCCACAGCAATGCCAGATCTGAACCACATTTGCAACCTACATTACAGCTCATGGCAGTGCCTGATCCTTAACCCACTGAGTGAGGCTAGGGATCAAACCTGTGTCCTCATGGATCCTAGTCAGATTTATTTCCACTTAACCATAACAGGAACTCCTGAAGTACATGACAGACCAATGGAACGGAATAGAGAACACAGAAATAAACCCTGACACCTGTGGTCAATTAATCTTTGACAAAGGAGGCAAGAAAATAAAATTGGAAAAAGACAGTCTATTTAGCAAGAATTTCTGGGAAACCTGGATAGCCACATGTAAATCACCACATCTAGAACACACCCTCACCCCATGTACAAAAATAAACTAAAAATGGCTGAAAGACCTAAATATGAGACAAGATACCATCAAACTCCTGGAAGAGAACATAGGCAAAACATCCTCTGACATCAACCTTACAAATGTTTTCTCAGGTCCGTCTCCCAAAGCAACAGAAATAAAAGCAAACATAAACCAATGGGACCTAATCAAACTGACAAGCTTTTGCGCAGCAAAGGAAACCAAAAAGAAAACAAAAAGACAACTTACAGAATGGGAGAAAATAGTTTCAAATGATTCAACTGACAAGGGCTTAATCTCTAAAATATACAAATGACTTCTACAACTCAACAGCAAAAAAACCAACGACCCAATGGAAAAATGGGCAAAACACCTGAGTAGACATTTTTCCAAAGAAGATGTACAGATGCCCAACAAGCACATGAAAAAATTCTCAATATCCCTGATTATTAGAGAAATGCAAATCAAAACTACCATGAGATACCATCTCACACCTGTCAGAATGGCCATCATTAATGAGTTCACAAATAACAAGTGCTGGAGGGGGTATGGAGAAAAGGGAACCCTCCTGCAATGTTGGTGGGAATGTAAGCTGGTACAGCCACTATGGAGAACAGTATGGAGGTAACTTAGAAGTCTATACATAGAACTACCATATGATCCAGCAATCCCACTCTTGGGCATATATCCAGACAAAAATCTCCTTAAAAAACACATGCACCTGCATGTTCATTGAAGCACTATTCACAATAGCCAGGACATGGAAACAACCCAGATGTCCATTGACAGACTATTGGCTTAGGAAGATGTGATCTATATACACAATGGAATACTACTCAGCCATAAAAAAGAATGATATAATGCCATTTGCAGCAATGTGGATGGAACTAGAGACCCTCATCCTTAGTGAAGTAAGTCAGAAAGAGAAAGACAAATACCATATGATATCACTTATATCTGGAATCTAATATACAACACAAATGAACCTTTCCACAGAAAAGAAAATCACGGACTTGGAGAATAGACTTGTGGTTGCCCAGGGGGAGGGGAGGGAGTAGGAGGGATGGGGAGCTTGGGGTTAATGGATACAAACTATTGCTTTTGGAATGAATTGACAATGAGATCCTGCTGTGTAGCACTGAGAACTATGTCTAGATATGTACAACGGAGCATGACAATAGGATGTGTAACTGGGTCCCCATGCTGTATAGTGGGAAAAAAATGCATTGGGGGAAATAACAATAAGAAAAAGAACAATGTTTAAGGCATACAGCAATGTGATTCAGTTGTATATATATATATCCACACATACAAAAATATATGTATATACATATTTTCTTTTTCAGATTCTTTTCCATTATAGGTTATTTCAACTCACTGAATATAGCTCTCTGTGCTATACAGCAGGTTCTTGTTTATCTACTTTATATATATAATAGTGTGTGTCTGCTACACAGTCATGTCTTTCTCATGTCCCATTTGAGGAACTTTCCATTGTTATACCTCTTTTCGTGATTTGATGAAATGCTGCATCCTGTCTCCTTTGCACCTTTTACCTTTAGGAAATCCCCTTCTTTGGTTTCACATGCCTCCTCCCAGGAGAACTGCAGCTGAGAAGGTGGTGGCATCATTTTCTCAAGGGATACTCAGAGCTAAGCCCCTTCATGTCTGCCCTGTAGTTTCAGATATATAGCCAACATTGACAGAGGCAAAACTTTAGGGTTAATCATTTTACAGGTCTCAGTCCTATGAATGTTCACCCATAACTTCTTGGTTTCTGAATGGTCATCAAGTAGCAGCTCCTGACATCTTTTACCTCACATCCTGAATGTCCCTTTTTCACTCCCGCTTGCCTTCTTCTCCCCATCAGGGACTGCCTTCCACTTTGTCCTGCACTCTCACTGGCCTGGGCCTCTGCAGGTCATGGGCAAATCTCCTAGACACCATTGCCAGCTACTCAATGTCCAGTTCACTTGGATACCCATCACCACACTTCTGTGGGATTAGAGATCCAGGAATCAAAGTTGCCTGGTAGTCGTGACCTCACTGACCCTGCATGTTTGGTGCTTCTGGATCCCCTCCAAAGTCTCACCTTTGTGAGACTCTGGTATGATTCACTCTGATGAGCAAATTGGGATGCTCTTCCTGCCACACTGTCTTCCTGCTGCCTGAGCAGGACATCAGGCCTTGCCCATAGTCACACTCACCTTTCAGTGAAAGAATGGACCAAGTGATGGGGGATGAAAGGAGGGATATTCACCCAAAGACAACATTTGCTGCACTTATGATGCTGCTTGAGGTCTTCTTGACCCAAGAGCACACTCTCAGCCTCATGGCTCTTTTACGATTGAAATCTGAAAACCAAATGTTCTCCACCAAGTTGATGGTGTTCTATCTGTTGAGTGGAGCAAGGCAGTGATGATTCCATTTGTCAGGAGAGCAATGGGCTTCCCCTGAGGTCTGGTGGGGAGGGTACAGGGAAAAGGAGGGCCCAAAAGGAGAAGGAAAAGCTCCTAATGGGAGTGTGAAACCAGTCGGGACCCTAGGGCCACAGGAAGCCACTGTCTGGACAGTGGGATTGCTGTGACTCTGACAGCCAGCTAGCCCAGCTCCAGCTAGGACAGATGCTGTGCCATGGTCAGGGCACTTGGAGAGTCAGCTGGATGAGACTAACTTGTCTTCAGCAAGGGGGTTAAGGGAGCTAGATGGTGGTCCAGGGGTCTCTGGCAACAAGGAAGCCAGCTGGGTATGGCGGGCCTGAGGAGGCTTTCTCAGGCTTGGTTTCACTGGGCAGTTGGTTTAAAATCCCAGCTACATAATTACAGTTATAACAATTTGTGTATCCTTTTACTTCCCTCAACCTCGTTGGAAAGTCAGTTATTACTCTATGGTGATGGGAAGGATTAAATGAGATAATGTCAGACAATACATTAATTACTTTCTTATAAAGGCGGGGAAGGTGGGACTAATTTAGGGAGCAATTGAAGGGAAAAGATTCTGTAATAATCAAAAGATTGCAACACTTCAGCAACACTACTCCATTTAAAAAAAGAGATTTTGAAAATGAGTGGAAGTAAGTTTTGGCTAACAGTGGCCCCAATTTGCTTAGTGATTATCTTTTTTGTTTTTTGGGTTTTTTTTTTGTTTGTTTGTTTGTGTTTTTTTTTTTTTTTTGTCTTTTGAAGGCTATACCCACAGCATATAGAAATTCCCAGGCTAGGGGTCAAATCAGAGCTACAGCTTCTGACCTACACCACAGTCACAGCAATGCCAGATTGGAGCCATGTCTGCGATCCACACCACAGCCCACGGCAACTGCCGGATCCCCAACCTACTGAGCAGGGCCAGAGATCGAACCCTCATCCTCATAGATACTAGGATACGAACCATCCTCAGTGGTTCATTAACCACTGAGTCAGGACAGGAACTCCTGTGTTTTTTTTTTTTTTTCTTAGTGATTATCTTCATAACTGTAAATTTTATGCCTCCAGCAAAGTATCTTACACTTTGTTAATTGTAACTTGAGTGGTCTCTTCTCCCAAGGGGACCCTCCTCTCTGGCAACCCCTGTCAAGCAGTGTGTTTGCCTGCGGTGTGTTGATATCCTTTGAAAAAGACTGTAAAAAAAGACCCACAAAAGAAAAATCAAGCACCTTTTGACTTCTTATCCACTTTCTCCTTTTTATGTTTCATTGACCATTAAAAGTTTTTATGGGTCACGCGGAAAGGCATTTTGCCACTTGAAGCTAAGGTGTGATGCAAATCACAGGACTGCAGAGCTGGGTATTTAGTGAATTGTACAGATAATCTTGTTTTTTTCACAGAACATTTCTTCTGGAGCAGAATGCCAGAAAGAGTGGAAGATTTAGAAGCTCTTGAGTAACTGACCTTGAAGCCTAGGCCTGTTTACTTTGCAGCTGGTCGTCTTTCCTCTGATTACTTTCCTTTGCCCCTTACGGAACAACCATAGTACCCTGGCCCATGAATGGGCTCCAGGCCACTTACCTACAGAAGCTCCCTCCTGGGCATGTAGGTGACTGGGATCAGCAGGTGCCCAGAAAGGCCTGCCTCCTTGGGTGAATATATTATTTTCTGTGTTCAACTGTCTGTGGGGGTCCCATGTGAGGTCTTTGCATTTACGCCATTTAAATCTTAGTATTGTCTTTTTTTTTTTTTTTTTTTTTTTTTAAGGGCCACACATGTGGCATATGGACATTCCCTGGATCAAATGGGAGCTGCAGCTGCTGGCCCTATGCCACAGCCACAACAACTCAGGATCCGAGTGGCACCTGCAACCTACACCACAGCTCATGGCAACACTAGATCTTTCACCCACTGAGCAAGGCCAGAGATGAAACCTGCATCCTCATGGATCCCAGTCGGGTTCATTTCTGCTGAGCCATGAAAAGAACTCCTGTCTGTATTTTGTTCTCCGTTGGGTAAAAAGGAGCCACATACTGGTTGAAATACAGATCATTGTCATTAATGCTTGCCAGACTTGGGTTTTGAAAACTGCAGAGACTTTCTGTTTTCCAAAGGATAAGAACAAACAAGCAAACAGAATTGCTTGATGATTTAGTAGAATGGGTATGCATTATTATTGGCATGCAGATTAAATGTAAAAAACCCCACAGATTTAAGAACCATGAACTAAATTAATACCTGCAGCTCCTGCAGTGAAGACACGTGAACCTGTTCTCTCTTTCTTCTTGAAAGCAATGTCTTCTTGCCCAAGGCATAACCATCTAGTTAATCTGGTCAATAATTGAAGAGACTTCTTTTAATGTGAGGGTTGATTTATCCTGTTTGATTTTTTTTTATCGTTTGTCACATTAGTTGAATAATCACCTAATTGATACTTTTCACTGCATAAAGAGATCCAACTTGAATGTAGACCAAATTAAAAAATGATTTTCCCTGCCAATTAGAAAAGAAAGCAGTTCTCACCTGTCTATTGCTGGATCTGTCACAGCCTTCAAGCAGTGATCCAATAAAACAGGTTTGGAGTGGGGGTGAGGCAAACCCACTGTGAAAGTTTTATTCTTTTCACATTTAGCATAAAACCATCTCCATCAACAAAGAGTGGCCAGTTTGGCTCAACTAATATTAACATGCCTTAAAAATTAATGATAAAATCCCCTCCCACATTTAGGTACACACATTTCTAACTGAACTAAAAGACGTGGGAGAGAAAATTTTTAAACTCACAAGAGAAACTTCTTCTGCCTTTAAAGTCAAGCAAATCTGAGTTGACTTCTCTCATCAATTCAAGAACAAAAAGTTATAAATTGAACAGATGAAGGACACTGCCTCCTTTTAAAAGTGATGTTTCCCTGCCTTAATGGATTTCACTGTGGCAGGGAGTCAGAGTAGAGCTGTCTTAACTAAATCTTTGACTGATTATGCATTTTTTTCCTTATTCATACAAGATAGATTCATCATCCCAATTTGTCAAGCTGGCGATGTTCCAATTAATTACACTCCGCAAACCTCAGCTTGTGCTGTGCCCGTGTCAGGCCTAATCTAGTGCCTCATTTGCCGGCGGCCCAATGAAGAGGTATCAGAGGTGTTGTTCCTCTGGTCCTTACTGTGATGGATGCCCCTGGCGGCACGGCCCATGGCAGAGGCAGAGTGTTGAGTGCCTCTCTCCTCCAAGCCCGAGGGCTTGTGGCTCCTCACTAATTTGAGGGCTCATCTGTATAGTGGATGTTGTCGTCAAGTCTATCCTTCATGGCCAGGCTGAAGACTCTCCCTGTCGCACGGGCTGTTTAAATATCTACACAGGTTCTACATTTCTGTCAGATTTGTCCTTGCAAAACAGAAAAAAAGGAAGGCAACATGTCCTCGAGCTGAGTTTCTGAGCTCTACGATTTAGTGGCTGAGGTGTGTTGGAGGAGGAAATCACAGGTCCTGGTGAGGTGCACCCTAGGCACTTATGAACGTATCTGCATGTGCTTGTGCAGGTGCTTCAGGGCTGTGCAGAGGCAATGCCGTGTTCTTTTGATTATGGTGACTTTGCTTTCATGCTTTTAGTTTTTCGGGCAGTGACCTGTTAACAATTATAATTTATTAAGCAATGTGAGGCCACTGGATTATGATCTGTGTTCCCAGGTGCATGGAGGCATTCATGATTGGTGGGTGACTAGAACCATCTGCTATGCTAAGACCTATATTGGCATAAGATCTCTTTAGACCAGCTATTTTTATCATCATGGGGATTACTTGGAGTTCCTGTTGTGGCTCAGTGGGTTAAGAATCTGACTAGTATCCATGAGAATGCAGGTTTGATCCCTGGTCTCACTCAGTGGGTTAAGGATCCAGAGTTGCAGATGCGGCTCAGATCCTATGTCGCTGTGGCTGTGGCATAGGCCAGCAGATGCAGCTCCAATTTGACCCCTAGCCCAGGAACTTCCCTATGCTGCAGGTGTGGCCCTAAAAAAATTAAAAATAAAAAAAATGGGGAAGGTTGCATAGCTAGTAAGTGTGGAGATGGAATTTGAACCAAGATTTAATCTGATTATAAGGTTTGAGATCTCTTCAGGACCCCATATCATTTATCTTCTCCATTCACACTATGTCCTAGGCCTCTGACCCAGGCCTCTGACCCTTGCCTTTCATTTCTTTCTTTTTCATCTATTTTTTTTTTTTTTTCTTTTTAGGGCTGCACTTGTGGCATATGGAGATTCCCAGGCTAGGGGTTGAATCAGAGCTGTAGATGCTGGCCTACACCACAGCCACAGCAATGCCAGATCCGAGCCTCGTCTGTGACCTATACCACAGCTCATGTCAATGCCAGATCCTTAACCGAGTGAGTGAGGTCAGGGATAGAACCTGCGTCCTCATGGATGCTAGTCATATTTGTTTCTGCTGAGCCATGACGGGAACTCCTGACCCCTGTTTTTCTAACCTGAAAACCTCAGCAAGAGGCTACAGCACCTTGGCAGAGTGCAAAGCTTTGTGACAACACCGTTGCTGGGGCTGTGTCACTTCTGGACCCATGGAGACAGCAGGCACAGGGGTGTAATGGGGTTAAAGCATGGGCATGTTCCTAGGTTGCCTGGACCACCTCCATTCCCTCTAAGTCTCCCACTCATCTTAGCCACCCTCCCATTCTTTGAAGGTCATGGGGCCTGGATCCCAGAGTGAACACTAGAGGGCCTCATGGTACAGCCCAGAGGTGCTGGGTAGTCAGTGCCACTTGGAGTGAGCCTGGACCCACTGAGGAAGGGCGGATGAAAGGATCCAAGCTGATACAGACCCCTCCCTTCCTGCTTCTGTGGACCACCCTGAGGTGTGGTTCCTCCTTGATTCCCTTCAGATAACATGCTAAGTGAACAGGACTGCGGAGTTATGGGCTGTATTTCTGTGGCTCACAGTGAGTCAGTGCTGGGCCAGTAGTTGGCATCTTGATCCTTACCTCTAGACCCTAGTTAAAGTGGCACTAGGAGCAAAGCTAATTCTACCTGTGCAGCCCCCGCAGAAGAGACCCTGAAAGGAATTCTCATGTTTTGGAAATAACCAAGTCACGTCAAAGATCAACTTTTAATTTAAATAAGACTTTAAGCACATTAACATTCAGGATTTACATTCCTTCTTGGTTCTTAAATATAATGTGTTTTACAGTTATCAAAAACATATGCTACTTTTCAGCAGCATTTTATATACAACTTGTTCAACAGAAGGTGCCAGCATCCCAATATGTCTTGTTTAGTTTTGGCTTTAACTATTGTGATGAAAGAATTCAAGTGCAAGAGAGTCATCTTTCTGAATGTAGATGGAGGTGCTGCCAAAGGGTGCCTGTGCCAGGAAAGAAAGAAGGGAATTATTTATATTTCTTTCACTGAACTGATTTTTATGATGTTTCTGTTATGAGGAAGGCTCTGTATGTACCCCGTTTCGTGAGAGCTACATGGGCAAATCAACCAGATCTTGTTTTCAAGGAACTTTCAGTCTAATAAAGTACCTTCTTGAGAAAGCTGGTAAAATACTGAAATATGCCTGTTAGTAAATATGTATTGTCCTAAGCTTCCCACACCTGGCATAGCTGATCCCTCTCCTTTGGTCCAGCAGCTAAAGCAATAAACACCTTGTAAGGCAGGGGATTCCAAGAACTTCCTCTAGCCCTACAGCCAGCCTATGCTCAGAACCCATGCCTCACTTATTAAGGTCATAAGGAATGTCTTCCCTGAAAGGAGTGATGCTGTGATGCTCTATACTCATACTATTGCAATCTCCAGTGAAGATTGTGGATCTATATCTGCCTTGTTTTAGTTCTATTAGTTTTGCTCTATGTATTATGAGACTCTGTTATAGGTGCATATTCATTGAGTTGTTAAATCTTCCTAATGAATGGATTCATTATTCACCATGGAGTGTCCCTCTTTACCTCTTTATCTTGATATTTATTTTATCTGGTCTTAGTAAAGTCATACCTGTTTCCTTAAGTTGAGTTTTCGTAGTCTGTCTTTTCCCACCTTTTTTTTTAGGTCTGCACCTGTGGTATATAGAAGTTTCCAGGCTAAGAGTCAAATTGGAGCTGCAGCTGCCAGCCTCTACTATAGCATGTCAGATCTAAGCTGCATCTGTGATCTACACTGCAGCTTGTGGCAATGGCAGATCCTTAACCCACTAAGCAAGGCAAGGGATCAAACTCAAATCCTCATGGATACTAGTTCAGTTCTTAAACCCCTAAGCCACAATGGGAACTCCCTAGCCTTTAATTTTTAACCTATCTTTACCTTCACATTTAAAGTTATTCTCTTGTAGATGGCATGCAGGTGTGTCTTAAATTTTTGTTTTTGTTATTCATATTTTTTTTAATCCAGTCTGACAATCTTTGCCTTTTAATAAGAATTGTTTCTCTATTTATATTTAATGGATTTGGGGATATCATTGGGTGTAATCTGGATTTTGCTATTTGTTTTCTACCTGTATATCTGTTTTTTGCTCCTTTGTTTCTTCTTTCTTGCTTTCTTTGGGTGATCAAATCTATTTTTATTATTTCATTTTCATTCCTCTATTGGATCTTCCCTATATCTTGTAGTATTTTTTAAGTCTTTATTCTAAGAATTATATATATATCTCAGTATATTATCCCAGTCTATTTAGTGTTATTATTATAACACTTCTTGTAAAATATAAGACCCTGAGACAGATTGATTTTAGTTATTTTCTTCCCACACTCTTTGTGTAATTGTTATTGTCTATTTTTATACATACATATGTTATAAACTCTGAAATACATACATATTATATATATAAAAATATACATATACAATAGTCAGCTGCTTTTTAAAGACATTAACAAAAAGGCGATAGTCTTGTTTTTGGCTATAGTCACCATTTTCAGTGCTGTTTATTCTTCCCTGTGGATCTAAGTTTCCATCTCATGTCCTTTTACTCTGGTCTGAAGAACTTCCTCTGGCATTTCTTATGACGTAATTCTGTACATCCAGGCATTTCATCCAGGGTGGCTCTAGTTTCCTTCTTCTTTGACTTCTCTCTAGTACCTTCACATAGAAATACATGTGGATTAAACATAGCAGAGATGACTGAACTCAAATTTCTGTTGACAAGTCATTTCTAGGCACCCAGCCTTTCTGCAAAGGCACTCAGAATGAGATTATAAAACTGGGAGCCTCTGAGCCAGCTTCTGCCTCTACACAGATTTTACTGACCTACACAGGGTTTAACATCTTTTAAATATACTTTTAGATTTGGAAGATTTTGCATAAAATTGTGGATTTTTGGCTTCTCTTGAAAAAAATGAAAAGCTCTATAAATTTAGACCCCAAATCCTGTTATTCCATTTGGCACCATTGGCCAAGACAAATAGCATTCCTGGCCCCAGGGATACTTGTGCTCTTTAGTCCTACCTGGTTTCCCACTAGGAGACACTCACCAACATTGTCCTGCTGGTCTCCAGGTTCAAGAGCAAGGAACTAGAACCTCTCCACGCAATACATCATCCAGGGATGTATCCTGAATGATCTAGAAAGTGAATTGAAGTGATTTATACATTTGTAATTCACATCAGTTAAGAGATTAAGTGTGAGGTTCAGAATATACTTTGCTTGTGCCCATCTAAGACCAAATTAAATCTTCTCTGAAGGGAATGTGAACATGGGGAACTCTTTACATAGAGAAGATAATCTCCTGAATTCCTAGATGAAGATTGCAAGCCTGACTACATAGCACTGAATTTCTCAGGCTTAGTAAATTTATGCATATTGGATAAAGGATTTCCACTCCCAAATCACAGAAGAGTCCACATTTTCTGAAAGTGTTTCACATCTGAAGTTAAACCTTAATCATAAAGGATTGGCTCAGAATTATAATCTCAGCGATGGCAAGGCTCCAGATTGTGCTGGGGGAGATATAGGTGTCACACAAAATAATCTTGCTACAGCTATTGAATTTTCGATGACTCCAGAATGATGTCAGAGTCAGACACTTTGCTTCTGCAGGTTAGATTCCATGGCCCTTTCCAAGGTTCAGAGCTACAGTGATGAGCAAAAGTATAGGAAACAAAAAGAGCAAATGAGAAGAAGGTATCCCCAAAAAAGGAGTACGTGGATGGTCATTAGTGAAGAATGGGGTTCATGACTTAGTATGAGATGAAGTTAAACTTGAGTGATGCATTTGGCAAGAAGAAACTTCGAATCCATCTAGAGTGGTGCAAATAGCCATCAGTCAATCTGGAAAGAGAGACAAATACTCTTCAGGTCATTTTGTCCTTTTTGGAGATTCATAGGGAGAAAAATACTTATTCTGATGATAGAAAATTAGGAAAGACAAGAGGAATGGGATCTCTGCCCCAAATCTATCCTTTTAGATTAATGTTCACTAATGGATATTAAAACATTGTAGATTAATGAAAGCCCGATAGACCATGCAACTGAAAAAACACACTTTATTTTGACAGGCAGTCAAGAGAGGCCCAGGGATTAAAGAGCAATTCAGATTAAATTACTCTCTCTGTTAGGACATCCTTTCCTTGGTAAATTGTGAGCTGGAGGAGAGGGCCAAAGAGATGCTGTGGCCACCAGAGGGCATTTCTTCCACCTGCAGTTTGAGATGATAGAAATAAAGGGTACACTTAGATTTCATGTCCTGGCAGGTGACCCAAACAGGGGACAACAGGAAGCAGGGGCAAGGGATGCTGAATTTTGGATTGGCAGCTGTTGATCCAGAGAAGCCTAGATGGAGAAAAACAAAGGAGTTTCCAGGTGTCAGTCGGTCAGTGTACCAACAAAGTGCATTTTCATCACTGAATTGCTATTTACTCTCTGTGGTGGTTATGTGCCACATGAATTTAGTTAAACTGGAACTACATTTCCCAGATTCCCTTCCCTGTCTGGTTCCTTATTAGGGTTGGTCACAGGAGGAGTGTGTGTGATTTGGAAGATGCAAGGGAGACAGAAGCCAATTTTATGCTCTGAGGGTTGGGATAGGTAGGGCTCCAAGCTCTGTGGCAGACAACACCTACTGCCCTCAACATGCCGTCTCACCTTGCTGACTCAGCACAGCACCTGGACCTCCAACTTCTCTGGCTCCCATAGGTTCTCACCTACATGCAGCTCTGCGATAGAGGATACCAGCGCTTTCTTCATGCCACCATGGATTTTAGGTGGTGAGAGACAGATGTGGAGGGTTCCAGGTTGCATTTGTGGGTTCTGGCTTATGCATGTGAGTCCAGCTCTTCATTGCCCTCCCCCATTTCACATACAGCTTTCCTTCAAGACTACGCACCTGGATGACTTAATAATGCTGTCTTCAGCCACAGTGCCAGATGGAGAGGCAACTGCCTTGTGTAGACTCCCCTCCAACCTCCAGGTCTGATTTTATCAACACATCTCTTTCTTTCTTTTTTTTTTTTTTTTTGCTTTTTAGGGCTGCACCCACAGCATATGGGTCATTTAGGATCTCTGTTGCCTTACTGACTTTTTGTCTAGAGAATCTGTCCATTGATGTGAGTGGGGTGTTAAAGTGTCCTACTATTATTGTATTCCCATCAATTTCTCCTTTTACGTCTGTTAGTATTTGTTGTAGGTTTCTGGGTGCTCTTCTTTAGGGGCATACATATTGACGATTGTAATATCCTCTTCTTGAATGGATCCTTTTACCATTAAATAGTGTCCTTTTTGTCTTTCTTTATGGCCTTCATTTTAAAGTCTATTTTGTCTGATATGAGTATTGCAACTCCTGCTTTCTTTTCTTGTCCATTGGTATGAAATATCTTTTCCCATCCTCTCACTTTCAATCTATATGTGTCCTTTGCCCTAAGGTGAGTCTCTGTAGACAGCAGATTGTAAGTTTTTGCTTTTTCATCCAGTCTGTCACTCTGTGTCTTTTGATTGGAGCATTCAGATCATTGACATTTAAGGTAATTATTGATAGATATGTATTTATTGCCATTTTAAACTTTGTTTTCCAGCTGATTCTATGTTTCTCCTTTCTTCCTTTCTTTTTTTGATTGGATGATTTCCATTTATTTTATGCTTGAGTATTTTTCTTTTTAGTTTTTGTGAATGTAATGTTTGGTTTTGATTTGTGGTTGCCCTGTTTTTTAAGTATGTTAATCCCTTTCCTGTGTCTTCTTGCTTTAGCCTGATAGTCATATAGGCTCAAAGACATTATTAAAATAAAAAAAAGGATCTATATTTTCTTACTTTCCTTCCCCACATTCTTTGATTTTGAAGTCTTTTTTTTTTAATATGTTCATGTTTGTCCTTTTGCTGTTGCTTGTGTTTATCATTGCTTTTACAGTAGGTTTTTTTTTTTTCTCTTTTAGATCTGTATGCTGGCTTATTTAAGTGACTGCTTTCCAATTGTGGTTTCCTCCATCCTATTTTTTCTTAACTTTTTTTATTTAGAGAAGCCCTTTTAGTATTTCTTTTAGAATGGGTTTAATATTGCTGTACTCCTGTGGCTTTTGTTTGTTGGAGAAATTCTTTATTTCCCCTTCTATTTTAAATGATATTCTTGCTGGATAGACTATTCTAGGTTGCATTTTTTTTCCTTTCAGAACTTTAAATATATCTTGCCACTCTCTTCTGGCCTGTAGTGCTTCTGTACAGAAATCAGCTGATAGCCTTATGGGGATTCCATTATAATTAACGCTTTTCTTTTCTCTTGTTACCTTTAGAATCCTTTCATTAACTTTTGCCATTTTTATTATAATATGTCTTGGTGTGGTCCTATTTGGGTTCAACTTGTTTGGGGCCCTCTGTGCTTCCTGTATCTTGATATCAGTTTCCTTTAGATTTGGAAAGGTTTCAGCCATAATTTCTTCATTTATGTTTTCAATCCCCTTTTATTTTTCTTCTCCTTCTGGAATTCCTATTATGCATAGATTGGCCGATTTATATTATCCCATAGATCTCTTATATTGCTTTTGTGTTTTTTCATTTGGTTTTCTGTCCTGATTGGGTGATTTCCATTATTCTATCTTCCAAGTCACTAATTTGTTCCTCTGCATTATTCATTCTTCTCTTTAGTGTCTTTAGCTCATTTTTTGTCTCTGCAAATGAATTTTCCAAGTTCCTCCTTATATTTTCTAGTTGCTTTCTAAAGGAATCTGCATTACTGTTCATATCCATTCTTAATTCCTGGATATTCAGCCTTAATTCCTTCAGTATTTCCATTACATCCGTTTTGAACTCAGTGTCTGTCAGACTGCAGAGGTCTATTTTATTGTTTGCTGCTTCAGGTGAATTCTCCTGTTCTTTTAACTGGGAATGGTACCTGAGCTTCTTCATCTTGCTTACATTTTTCTTTTTCTGTGAGTTTAGGGAAGCCAATCTATAGTCTTGGAGGGCTACTTCTATGCAACAGCACCTCTTTGTATTTTGTGGGGGTTACTATTTATTTTTGGCATGGGAGTTTGGATATTTGTTGTCTTTTTCTTGGTGTGAGCAGGCTATTATCCCCAGGGTGCTGAGTGTGTTTCCAGGGAGAAGGAGGCAATGGGTAGGGCTAGTGGTCAGTGCCTGGTTGCTGGGCTCTTAACAGCAGCAAGGACCTGCAGGAAGGTGGCACAGGCTACTCCTAGTTGCAGGGCCCTGGGAAGTGGTAATGAGCCTAGGCAGATTTACAAGGTGCCCAGAGCATTTGGCAGTGGCAGCAGTAGGGTGTGTGAATTCCCAGGGGAGTGAGAGCAACAACAGGTAGTGTTCAATTGCAGTGCCCTCCTCTGAGGTGATTGGAGCTGCAAATGGTGCCTGTTCATGGATCCCTAGTGGTAGCAGGCCACACCCACCTCTGGAGTCAGAGATAACTGTGGTGGTCTTCTGAAGACCATGCAAGAAGCACCTCATCCTTCTTAGCCCCCACAGGAGGTGGTTGGTGCACAAGCTGCTCCTAGTTGCATGTTCCTAGGAAAGTACAGTGATCAAGTATCTGGATACTGCCCAGTGCATTTGGCAGTGGCAGCAGCAGGGTGGGTGTGCTCTCCAGAGCTAGAATAACAACAGGTGGTATTCTGTTGCAATGTCCTTCTCTATGGTGTCCTCTGAGGTGGTTGGACTGCAAGTGGTTCTTGTTCAGGGATCCCCAGTGGCGGTGGGCCACACCCACCTCTGGAGTCAGGGATAACTGCAGTGGTTTGCCCCCACCAACTGCAGACCACATAAGAAGCACCCTGTCCCGCTTAGCCCACGAAGGAGGTGCTGCACCAGCTGCTCCAAGTTGTAGGGTCTTGGGAAGGGACAGTGATCAAGTGTCTGGGCACTGCCCAGAGCATTTGGCAGTGGCAGCTGCAGGGTGGGTGTGTTCCCAGGGGACTGAGAGCAATAACATATGGTTTGATTGCAGTGCCCTCTTTTTTTTTTTTTTTTTTTTTTTTGGTCCATCCGTGAGGTGACGGGGGCTGCAGGTGGAGCCCACTCACAGTCCCTCCCTTTGGTCTCTCAGATGACTGCCATGGTCTGTCCCTGATGCCTGTAGATCACACAAGAGGCACCAAAGCACACTTAGCCGGCCGCCTCCCCCCATCTTCCCTGCCCTTAGCCCACACAAGAGGTTCCCCCGCCACCCACAGCCGGCTTTGGAGGCGCCCCGCCCTCTGAGAGGTCGAGTACGCATGCGCAGGGAGATTTCTATGGCGGTCCGCCCCTCCTCCTCTCACTCTTCCTCAACAGTGGTGCCTTGCTTCTCCTGTGGGCCCAGACCTTCTCCCTGATTCCCTTTGCCATGGCGTTCCACTCCCATGCTCGTAGCACACTGCTCCCGCGCCCACAGCACACGGCTCTTTAGCCCCTCAGGCTGTCCCCACACAGCCAACCCCAGTCCTCTCCCCCGGAGTCTAAGTCTCAGCGCCCAGCCCACGCCAGAGAGTCTCGGGCTGTGGCGTCCTGGCCGGTGGTGCAGATGATCTGTGCGGCTCTCACTCTGCTTTGTCCTGAGTCCAGCTGCAGCGCTTTTCTCGGTGACTTTGAAGTTCCCTCCGTCTCGGCTGATCTCCCGGTAGGTTAGGTGGCTTTCCAGGATGTGGATTCCTTTTCTCCTTCACACCTCCCTTTCAGGAATGCTAGTGCTGTCCTGATTCCTTTCCTCTCTCTCTTTTTCTTTTGTTCTACCCAGTTATGTCAAGAGTTTCTTGCCCTTTTTCGAGGTTTAAGTTCTTTTGCCAGCATTCAATAGATGTTCCGTGCGATTCATTTTACATGTACGTGTGTTTTTTTGGTGTGTTTGTGGGAGAAGGTGAGCACGACCTCTTACCCTTCTGCCATTTTGCTCCGCCTCACCCATGGCATATGGAAGTTCCTAGGCTAGGGGTCAAATCAGAGGTACAGCTGCCAGCCTATGCTGCAGCCACAGTGACACAGGATCCAAGCCATGTCTGTGACCTACAGCACAGCTCATGGCAATGTCAGATCCTTAACCCACTGACTGAAGCTGGGGATCAGACCTGCATCCTCAGGGATTTGTTTCTGAGCCACATTCGTTTGAGTCACAATGGCAAGTCCAACACATCTCTTACTCTAAATACCTCATAGTGGTTATGCTTTTGGTGTCAAATCCCCACTGATACCCAGATGATACATGGTGGATTAACATCTGGGGGTATTACTGATTCAAACTTGGATCTGTTTATTGGTGTGCAATAAAGCCAATCTATTGACACCGCATTGCAGCAAAGAAAAGCGCAGCATTTATTGCAGGGTGTGAAGCTTTCAGAGAAAGACTTTTAAAGACAGAGTGAGGGAGAAGATTATGAAGTATATGACCAGCTCATGGGCACTATTGTAATTGGTTGATGTTCATTGGGAATTAACGTCATCAATCTTATGGTTCCCATGGATCTGGGGGTCTGTGTGCTTGTGGCTAACATGCAGTTAACTTCTTCCACCTGGTGGGTGTTTCTATATCTGCAAAATAGCTCAAAGGATTTGGCTTGGGATATTACCTATAGCCCTTGAAGAGGAACTAAAAGTCCTTGATTTTGTTGAATGGCTAAATTGTTATTATTTTGTCTTGCTTGACTCTTCCTTTATTCCTCCATTTTCCCACTTCTCTGATTAAATCTATTCTTTGGATCTTGGAGAAGGCCTAGGAGGCTAAAGTTTTTCTATAAACAAGAGATTGGTGGAGAATATGGGGGGATCTGTCCCAAGAAGGCCCCATAATGTCCTGCTTGGTTACAGGGGGATTATTGCAAAGTTTCTGGGGGTCTCTGTCATCTTAAGTTCTAGCCTCCCTTTAGCTTCAGTCTCTAGGAGAATCTAAGTTTAACTATGATGAGCCTTCTGTGTCCCCTTTATAGTGATGAAGGCTATTGAAATAGGTTTTCAGGTAGAATTACCCTGTAGTGATGGAATACAACTTGCCTCTGTGTCTCCCTGTCACCGCCTTTGACATACAGAGTAAATGCAATCGCTGCATCTGTGCTCTCATAACACTCAAAAGTTGAGGGGTTTATCTGTGTTTTTTATCTTCTGCCTTCAAGAGTTAGCAGTGTAGCCACCTTCCTAATCCAGAAAAAAACAAACAAACGAACAAAAAACCCCAATATTTAGCTATAACACCTAGGTTGGAAATTCAGTGAATGCAAGACTTGAGGTTATTTTTTAATGAGTTATTTTGAATTGTGAGACTGAGAGCCATATATCATGTTCAAGATCTTATGGGTAAAAGGAGAGAAACTAGCCTTTGTTGAATTATTGCTCTGTCCCCTGTGCTTCAAGTGCATTTTCTGTGTTATTTAATCCTTGAATTATGCAAGGAAATAGGTATTAGTACTGCCACCTCACAGATGAGATCATGGGGCCTTGGAGAGGTTAAATTATTTGGTTGGGTTCCATTAGGTTGTGGATAGTTGGGGTTTGAATCTAGATATTTCTAGCTCAAAAGCTGTTTTTTAAATTTTATTTTATTATTATTATTTTTCCCCGCTATACAGCATGGGGATCAGGTTACTCTTACATGTATACATTTTTTTTCCCCACCCTTTGTTCCGTTGCAATATGAGTATCTAGACATAGTTCTCAATGCTACTCAGCAGGATCTCCTTGTAAATCTATTCTAAGTTGTATCTGATAACCCCAAGCTCCCGATCCCTCCCCCTCCCTCCCTCTCCCATCAGGCAGCCACAAGTCTATTCTCCAACAGATGATTGGATTAGGAAGATGTGGTATATATACACAATGGAATACTACTCAGCCATAAAAAAGAATGACATAATGCCATTTTCAACAACATGAATGGAACTAGAGACTCTCATACTGAGTGAAATGAGTCAGAAAGACAAAGACAAATACCATATGATATCACTTATAACTGGAATCTAATATACAGCACAAATGAACATCTCCACAGAAAAGAAAATCAAAAGCTTTTGATTTCATAATACAGGTATACCCTGCTTTTCAAAAATGTGCCTTAGGCTATTTCACTTTAATGAAAGTCTGCATTAGTACCTATTTTTGCTAACTGAAAGAAACCCAAAGAGGATTTTCACATTTACCAAAAGACAAAACAAAACAAACAAACAAAGGACAGGTGAAAAGTGAACACAGTTTTTAAAGGTTTTTTTTTTTTTTTTTTGTAGCAGCATTCACTATAGAGGCAGAGCACACCCTAAGCAGTGAGAGTGGCACCATCAAACTCCTTCCTGGGAACCACACTCAACATCTCAGCATTAAACCATCATAGCTTTGGACTGTGTCTCTGAACACTTGTGCTTTTTCTTGCTTTATTTCTTGTATCCTTTAGCAAGATATGTCCTAAGGTTATTGCTTCTTTGCTTTACACCATTTCTGCTTACAAGAAGTCTCATAGGAGCATTCTATTTTAAAACAGCCAGAGGAACCTATAATAGCTAATAGGAAGTTTAATTTGTTGATTTCTTCCACAAATCTTTGTCCAGCAAGAAACAAACTTTCCCCTTAAACATCTGAAGTATCCATGATGATGTGGGTCTAATCCCTGGCCTTGTTCAGTGGGTTAAAAGAGTTGGTGTTGCCATGAGCTGTGGTGTAGGTCACAGATGAGACTCAGATCCTGTGTTGCTGTGGCTATGGTGAAGGCCGGCAGCTCTAGCTCCAATTTGACCCCTAGCCTGGGAAATTCCTTATTCCTCAGGCACTGCCCTAAAAAGCAAAGCAAAATACAAATACAATAAAATAAAGTAAAATAAAAGTGTAAGATAACCAAATCAAGTTTCTTCCAAACTTAGTGGTAAGTGGATGTAGATACTACACAATTCTGAAAAAATAAATTTCAGAGTAGTGGCTCCTAACCCTGGGCATTGCCAAAAATTATGGTGCCTGTATAAGAAAACCACAGAAGTGCTTGTGAGAGGGAAATTTCCTTTCCTAGAACTTGGAGAGAACAAAGATGGAAGGGAAGCCCATGACAAGGGGGAGGGCAGGGGGCAGTGTTGGATGAACTGCTACTTTCAGTGGAAATTCCATCATCTCCCTAGATCTACTTGTGTTGCCTAGGTGTGTGTGCCATCATATGGGAATGGCATCCTAGTGCTGGTGGGGGAATCTGACATCATTCTCATCAAAAAAGCTCCATTTTAAAAATCATTTTTAACAATGAGATTGGAAAAATTAAGGATTTAGTTATTTTTAGAGCAGTTTAAGGTTCAGAGCAAAGTTGAGAGGAAGTTACAAAGATTTCCCTGCACAGACAGTTCTCCCTATAATCAACAACTCCCACAAGAGTGGTACTTCCGATACAATTGATGAACCTGCAGTTACACATCATAATCACTCAAATTAATCCATAGTTTACATTAGGGCTCACTCTCGGTGTTGTACATTCCATGGACTTGGTCGAATATATAATGACACATATCCAACATTATAGTATTGTACTACAGAGTATTTTCACTGCCATAAAAATCCTCTATGCTGCACTGATTCATCTCTCTCTCCACTTCTCAAAATGAGATTTTTATATTGGAGTAATGAGTCAGTTTGATTAGAAATAATAATAACAATTAAAAAAATAACGAGTTTCTGGTACTCAAATTTGAAAGCCACTGATGTTGGATAAAGTTCTTGATGACTTCATGGTTAGGACAAACATGCATTGGGCAGGAAGATGTCCATGTTACATGCAAAAGTTTATAAATCTGGAGCAGAAGGCAAGTCTAGGTACAAAATTATGGTATGTATTAGGGAAAGTAATTATGGAGAGTCTAAATTCAGTTCTGATTTTGCATGGTTGGTAGAGGGTTGTGAAAGAATATTCAGCTCTTATCTGACTTTAGGAGGTGGGTAGCTAGCAGTGGCTCGGCTAACTAGGAGTCAGAATGCCAAGTGGCATAGGTCCTAGAAGGAAAAAGAGATGTCAGAGCAGGAGATGTAGATCTAGTAGAGCAATTGCACCAGTGTGGGGTAATTAGCAAGTCACTTCCCCATGCAGATGCTCATTTGAACATTCACACAGATTCAGTGTCTTTTTTGCATAGGTACTGAAGCCAAATCGATAATATCATGAGCCTCTAAAAATATTCTCATATTTTATGCTCAGTTGTTGCTGTTTAGGTGGAGTGCAGTTGGGCACAGAGAATGGGAAGAATTACTCAGAAGGTGGGGAGAGAGGAGCGAAGAAGGTGTGAAGTTTGGAAAAAGGACCATTGCCTGAATTTTCCTCTCCTATCATTACATTCTTTTTTCTTTCTGCAGTAGTCAGATTGATGCTGGGGTTTCAGGGAGGTCCATTCCTGAAAGTATTTGCTAAGTTCATGATCTAAATATCCAAATGGGCTCCGTCCTTTACTGGACTGATTCCAGTAGCCAACAGAAGCCATCTAGGGAAGCGGGGCTTTCTACGGAGATCACTCTTTTCAGAAGAGGGAAATGGGAACCCATCAGGCTGACCTTTGGTTTTGCCAGCAAAAGGCATCAGAGCTGGCCAGCTCACTTGTGAACAGCCATTTTTGGCAGCAATCTTCAAGACAGCAGTGGTGGAGAGCTTTTTTATGAGGATGCAGGGTATCCATAGACATAAAAAGCAGAAGAAATGCTTGTTAGTTATGGGGAAGGTGAAAGGCTTAGAAAACTGATTAGCGTAGCAGTGTGGTCAGATAGAAATGAAAGCTCAGAAGCATAATCGTTAATTGGGTGCTTACCTACTAATTTGAGCTTGGATGTCAGCAGAACTGCACTTCATTTCAAACCCAGGGTCAGACTTTAATGCTACATCATAAATTACGTAAAGGCACAACACTAACAATTAGATAATTATGGAGACCCATGCTGTTGCAATTTAACTGGGCAAGTTCAGGGCAAACATGACAGGATTACTGCTTAACCCTTAGACTGCTGGCAGGTTTCTCCCCCAAAGGGACAAATGAACACGTAAGTTGATGTGGTTGGCTGTTTTTCAAAACTTAGGGGTAAAATAATTTCTTTCCAGTAGCTAGATTCCTCAGATGACCTAAGCAGACTCAGAAGATATATTAGAGAAGTGTTAATTATTTCTTAGAAAAACCTAGTCTTTAAATCCACACCAGCTAAAATACCTGGGGGTGAGCTGGGTTCCAGCTAAACTTTAAGCTTAAAATCAAAGCTAATTTTTACCATTATGAGACTTTCTGTAGATGGAATGTGTCATTTTTCAATTCCAGTTTCCTCGCATTAACACATGAATCAAAATAGAAGAGCTGGGGTCCATATTTTATTTCTCATTACATTCTTGCTGGCAAATAAGTTGCTGATTGAATTGATGAAGGTGTTTTTATAATCAGTGTGAAGTGACAAGGCTGTGCTGGGGCTTCTGTGATGTGCATCATTCATTTGTTCATTTATTTATTCATTTTTTATTAATTGACATCCGAAATATTTTGAGCACCTCTGTGTGCTCGGTGTGGAGGATACAGGCATCATTAGATAGGCATTTATACATCAGTCTGCTTTCCTGATGGAGTCAGAAGATGTGTGGAGTGTTGGCCCACATGCCAGCACTAAGGGTGTTTCTGGGAGTTTTATTTTTATTGTCAGAATGTGAGCTTGAGAAAGTCAAGAGCCACGCCTTGTTTTCCTTCCATTCCCACATCCCCAGCACAGGGACAAGAGTACATTCATTAAACAGACAGGTCTAAGAGCTTCCTGGAGGAATTATTTTTATCTACGAAGAAAAAGAAAAAAATGGACCATTTCAATGAAATTTATATTTTGAAAACTCAAATTGTTTGACAACTGAGATCATATTTTAACTTCCCAAAAGTAATACTGAAAAATAGAATTCTATCTTATGAACAATTGTCTGTTAAATGTAGATCTGCTTTAGTTGACCCTTCTTGTTCTAAAAAGACACAGTGCGACCAGCCTTAGTGCATAGTGTAGATTACTGAGATCTTAGAATAAGGGACCATAGAATTTAAGGTTGTAGGATTCATGGGGAGTTTGATGTTGAGTCTCTTTGTAATGTGTAGGAGAGTGAGTTTTCCTGAGACCTTGAGGTGCGAACACCTAGACAGAGAGGGATGTGACTCAGGGCTATGATGAAAAGATGGAGATGGAAGGGAAGCTGAGACTGAAAATCTGGGGATTACCTGCCTGGCACTAAGAACATGCCATGGGTAAAAGTGCTTAGTGTATGTGTGTGTGCAATCATGAGTATCAACCACCAACAAAGTAGTATAATTCCAGAGCTATGCAAGAGTAGTTAGAACCAAGCCTACTCCTTGGGGGAGATGTCCACTTCCACCTGGTTCTACCTCTCACCAGTGAGAATTGGTGCTTGGTAAGTTGTCCTCTGTGTCTTTTCTCTGATTCATTGATTTCATCCACAGAGTGACAGCACTTGGAAGGTCATCACAGAGCCTCCAGAGTGGACCAGAGCAGCAGTGGCTAAAGACAATGTGACTCCTTGATCATCAGAGCTCTCTCCTCTGAAAGAATGTGGCTAGGACTGACCCTGGAAACCCAGAGAACATGTAAGTATTTTTGAGATTTATTTCCTCTGATTTTTATCATTTCCTTCCTTCTGCTAACTTTAGGTTTCATTTATTCTTGTTTTTCTAATTCTTTTAGGTGGCAAGGTAGGTTGCTTGAGATTTTTCTCTTCTTTTTTTTTTTTCCGAAGATGGTCTGTATCCCTATGAACTTCCCTCTTAGGACTGCTTTTGCTGCATCCCATAGATTTATGTGGTTGTGTTTTCATTGTCCTTTGTCTAAGGTATTTTATGATTTTTCTCTTTGATTTCATTGCTGACTCATTGGTTTTTTTATTAACATGTTGTGTAGGCATCATGTAATTGTTTTTCATTTAATTTGAATATTAAAAGGATCTCTTCATTTTATACCCCAAGCCACTTAAGTGGGAATATTGGTTACATATAGACAAGGAAATTGAGGCCTAGAAAGGATAGAGAACAAGGATGTTTCAGATTGTAGAAAGTGCAGTTGAACCATCCCCTCAACAAATGGTGGTAATTTTTTTTTTTTTTTTTGTATATGGCAGTAATACACAAAATGAGAAAGAAGAGTGCAGAAATACCATTTCAGGATTTTCCTTGGCAAAAGTCCTTTTTACCACTTCGCCTTTTTGTCCTTCCAAATTCTCCAAAAGAAAGGTCCAAGTCAGATAAAAATTCAATAAAAGCAATGCATTTCATAAACTGTCTTCATTTGAAACCCCTTTGAAGTGTCTTTGGTGAGCTTTGATGCTGGTAGATGTGACTTGTTTGGCAATAGATGTCTTCATAAAGGAACTCTGGGGAATTTTGCTAGTGATTGGAATTTGAGATGATTTTCTTCTCCTCTGTACAAAGACATCTGGTGGTCCAACTTTGAACATTAATTCATTTAAAGTTTAAGGAAATTTCCATCATGGCTCAGTGGTAACAATCCTGACTAGTATTCAGGAGGATGCAAGTTTGATACCTGACCTTGCTCAGAGAGTTAAGGATCCTAGTGTGGCCATGAGCTGTGGCACAGGCAAGCAGCCACAGCTCTGGTTCAAGCCCTAGTCTTGGAACTTTCATATGCTGTGGGTGTGGTCCTAAAAAGACCAAAAAAAAAAAAAATCATTTAAAATTTAAGCAGTGACCCGTTTTCTTCTTTTTTCTTTATTCTGAATTTTTGTACCTTTTAACCACCTTCACCCATTTTTCTCAATTTCACCCTCTGCCTCTGGCAACCATCAGTCTGTTTTCTGTTTATATGAGTTTGCTTTTGTTAGATTCTACATATAAATGAGATTATACATTATTGGCAGTATTGGTCCTTCTCCGTGCTTCTCTGTATGACATTTCATTTAGCCTAGTGCCCTCAAGGTCAATACATACATATATATATATTTATTACATGAAAATGTAATGCCCTCAAGATCAATATATACACACATACATATCTCACATTTTCACATTTTCTTTATCTATTCTTCCATCAGTGGACACTCAGATTGTTTCTAGGTTGTGGCTATTGTAAATAATGGTGCAGCGAACATGGGGGAGCAGCTATCTCTTCAAGACCATGATTTCATTTCTTTTGGCTATATACTCAGAAGGAGAATTACTGGATCCTATGGTAGTTGTAATTTTAGTGTTTTGAGGAACCTCCTTGCTGTTTTCCGTAGTGGCTGCACTGATTGATATTCCCATCAACAATGCACAAGTGTTCCCTTTTCTCCACATCCTCACCCATACTTGTTATCTCTTGTTCCCTTAAATGATAGCCTTTCTAACCGGTGTGAGGTGATACCTTATTGTGGTTTTGTTTGCATTTCCTTGAAGATGAGTGATATTGAGCACTGTTTCATTTACCTGTTAACTAAGAAATAAAAGTTCTTTAATTTATTTAAAGTTTAAGCAATGGCCCATTTTCAAGGGTGAGTTAATGTCAGAACACTT
Organism: Sus scrofa; assembly: GCF_054392235.1. Lineage (NCBI taxonomy): Eukaryota > Metazoa > Chordata > Mammalia > Artiodactyla > Suidae > Sus > Sus scrofa. The sequence goes on from NC_139389.1 coordinate 92,524,303, forward strand.
ATTTTTAGCCAATGTTATATACACATCAACAATAATAATGCACAGAATATTCTCTTAATTCTTAAAAATCTTACAAAAGGAAGCTGGTAAGGTTAGCAGAGTGTGGCTTTTTGGAACCATCTAAATAAGAGAGTAGTCAACTGAGAATAAGTTTGGGCTTGCTGTGTGCTAGCGGTTGTCTTTTAGTGAATAAGTAGCCACAGCACTTTGGGAAGCCAGCTTATGGAGAAATCACTACTTTAATTCAAGGAAGTAATCTTTTTCTAGACAAGCACTATCCATTATTTGAATAACCTCGTATCTCCTATATTTTACCTCCCCCGCTCCACTCTTCAATTGGGTTTATCTGTGTAAACTCAGCTAATTACATCACAATTAAATGACACAAAAGAATGGTGACTCCTTATAGGCCCAGGAAAGTTGCAGTTTTCTCTGAAATTGTGCTTCTTCCTTGTTAGGCAGCATTTATGTTACTCATTTGTCTACCAGGTTCTTGCCAATTAGAGCAAAAGGAGAAAGACTAAACAGTAATGTAAGTAGGGTACTTTCTTCTTCTTAGAACACACCAGCTGTCTCACTTTCTCTTTTTTCTTCCCCCTTCCTTCACTCTTCTTACCATGGGGAGCATGACATTTTGCAAGGTTCTACACTTGGTTTTTTTGCATGTGACGACATACCCTGTGGATGTCTCACTTCAGTATGTGGAAGGTCACCTCATTCTTTCTAGCATCCTATTGTGTGGACAGACCATGGTTTATGAACCTGTGCTCGAAAGATGAATATCTTCTTAAAGATCCCAATCTTCTGCCTTTGAAAAGAGTGCTATGATGGAAAAATTATTGTGCATGTGCCTTTGATCACATATGAGGATGAATTACTGGAAATATAGATTATTGGATGAAAGGGAAAGTGCATTTAAAATTTTGGTGGATACTGTCATATTGTTTTCCAAAGATTTGGCAGTGATTTGGGATGCTATCTCTCTGTGTGATGCTAACCCACTGTTCCAAAGACACCTTGAGACAGAATTTGACCAAGTGGAATTGGTTCAGACATTAAGACAATTTTAAAAAGAGATAAACACTGAACTATGGCTATGGGGGAGAGGCTGATGGTCTATCTGTCAGGTGAAAGGGGAAGGAGTTTGGCTTGTCCTATGGGGACCCAGAGGCACTGGAACTAACAATGGATGAGATGCATTAAGGCTTAGTATGAAGAAATAACTGGGTTCTAATATGGAACTAACTGTCTCAAGAGAAGTCAGACAGCTGTTACTATACGTGACCAGGTCAAGGCTGGTTGTCTTTGGTCGTGTGTGTGTGTGTGTGTGTGTGTGTGTGTATGTTTGCATTTGTGTATGTGCATGCATTTGTGTGGAGGGGACATGGGCATACAATGAGAAGCTAAAGTAGATGACTTTAAAATCCTGAGTGTCGGAGTTCCCGTGGTGGCACAGTGGTTAACGAATCCGACTAGGAACCATGAGGTTGCGGGTTCGGTCCCTGCCCTTGCTCAGTGGGTTGACGATCCGGCGTTGCCATGAGCTGTGGTGTAGGTTGCAGACGCGGCTTGGATCCTGCGTTGCTGTGGCTCTGGTGTAGGCCGGTGGCTGCAGCTCCGATTGGACCCCTAGCCTGGGAACCTCCATATGCCGCGGGAGCGGCCCAAGAAATAGCAAAAAAAAAAAATCCTGAGTGTCTGAGACACAGATTTAATGAATGAGCCAAAGTATAGAAAATTATATATGCTAAGACACAAGTTTTTGTTTGACTGGGTTGCTCAAATCTAAATATCCCCAGAGACTAGCTTTACTGTATTATTATGCTGTTTGTTCATTATTTTTATGAACAGGTATTGAGTGCCCTATTGTAAGGCAGACGGGGGAGAGAGCAGACAGACAGACAAGGTCCTTGCCCAGAGGGAGCATACATAAGGTGAAGGATGGTAAAAACACAAATGACCTGGGAGTGCAGAGGCCACACCCTGAATAGGAGATCGGGTTAGGCAGAAATATGAAGGCTGAGTAAGAGTTCCCTTAGTACAGTTTAACTCCTTGATGGATAGAGGCAGAAAATTTTGTCCAGAGACCCAGAAGTTCTAGGAACTAAAAGAATCTGGATGTGGACATTTGAAGCATGGAGCCTGCAGGGAAGGCCGTTGAGAGCAATTACTGTGAGATCAGAAGGCAGGCTGGGGACAGAGTGTGAAGGGCCTTGGGGACTTTGCTCTAGATCATATTTGAAAGGTTCGAACAGGAGTGTCATGTGTTAAGATTTGTGGTTGTGGAGTTCACCCTGGCACTTTGGCAGTGAGATGTTTTAGGGCAGGGTTTCTCAATCTCAGTACTACTGATATTTTGGACTTGTTACTCCTTGCTGTAGCGACTGTTCTTTGCATTACTGGATATTTAGCAGCATCCTAGCCTCTACCCACCAGATGCCAGTAGCATCATACCAGCCTCCAACTATGACAATCAAAAATATCTCCAGACATTGTTAAATGTCTCCTGGGGTGTGTGTGCATGTGTGTGTGTGAGCGTGTGAGTGTGTGTGTGTGTGTGTGTGTGTGTGTGTGTGTGTGGAGGAGGGATGTGAAATTGTCTCTGGTTGAGAAACCTTGTTTTAGGGACTAAGATGCTACGATAATCTGAACTAGAAGGAGGATCATGGCAGAAGTGTGGGTCAGAAGGTCACAGGGAGCATCAGCAAATCTTGGGTGTGCACTGATTTTGGAGAAGAGGGAGAGCTGAAGGTGAAGCCCAGGTTTGAAGATTTGTCAAATAAGTGATGGGTGGTGTGATTTCTGAGCTATAGGACCTAAGCTTGGTTTTGCAGAGAACACAAGAAATTCTGTTTTGGAAATACTGTATTTAAAGTGCCTGGAGAACATCCAAGTAGACATCCGTTGGAGGTGAGTCTATCTAGGCTTCAGGTGAGTCTTGTAAGGATTCTGAGTTGGGAGGTGGTATTTGAGAGCTAATGTCTTATAGCTGGTTGTTGGTATTTCATTGTTATGCTCCTTCCAACTCCACCAATAACATTGTGCAGTTGTGTATCTTGGATGCCCAAGGGTTTGTGGTGCTTGCTGGGCCATCTACCTAGGAATGTGTGGCCAATTCCAGATGCTCGGAGTTCCTGGGTCATTCAGCAGGGCCACCCTGCTGGAAAAAGATCCACATGATTTCCCAACTAAGGAGGGGTGGCCCTGCAAGTTTGACCTTTCCTGCTCCAGGCAGCTGAAGTGTTTCTTAAGTGTTGGCTGAATGGCCGAGGCTATTACTCTAACTGTAATTTGTAATGGCTCTCTAACACTTCAGAGAGAACTGGGTTTGTTGGGATGAAAGGTGACTTTTAAAAGTCAGTAATTATACTTCCAGTGAAAATGTGTCTTTGGCATAGTGCGTAACTATAGTATGCAGGGCACCCAGGAATTCACTCCTGGACAAGGCTTATATTAATCATAGTTTCAATGCCCAGAGAACATGTTCTCAGCAGTTAACCATCCTCTTCCCCCTCCTTCAAATGTGGACCTTGTAATCAAAAGAAAGACACACCCTTAACTATAGCAGGGCTGCCATACTAAATAAAAAATTATAGTTATTATACAAGGACTTCATACTGAGGAGGGTGAAGTAATAACACATCTGGTAACCTCCATTAAAGAACTGAGTTATGTTCAGCTTGTGTTTTAATTAGCCTGTGATAAACAAAGAATCAAAGGCCATTCCGCTCTGGTGGTTTTTATATTTACGGCTGCCTTCACCTGCACTTAGATACAAGTTTATGAAGTATAAAAAGGCGAAGAGTTCCAGTTGAGCTGTCTAGACCATTTACTGTAATAGATCAGTTAGGAGGCTGTATTTCCGAACCAACCAGATGTGTACAATGTCTGCAGAGCTGGTTAGCCGCTTGGCTTACAGAAATGTTTCGGACAAACACAGTGTAATCTCCCAAGAAAGGATCTGGGATCAATACTTCCAGATCACTCAGAAGCTTTCACAGTTTGTGAAAACACCTCCCAACAAAGGGGTTTAGGAAAAAGAAAATGTTATCTTGGGGGTTTAGACCTAATTCCTCCTCAAAAGTTATAGGAGCCAATGAGAAAATATTTTGATTGCAGTGGTGGTGGTGGGGTTCAGCCAAGCAAGAGCTCCCCCAGCCCTACCTCCCAGCTGAGATAAATACTGAGCTAGTTTATGTGGAAGACTTTATTTGCTCTAAGACCTTCTAATGACCTTTAATGATCTCCCAAGTATGTTTCAGCTCTGCAATTCTCATGTCAAGGATTAATTTAGGTATCGTACTTTCAAGGTTATCTCACCATTTCACTGGTTGGGCCTGTGGAATTGGCCTGGAATAAGCATCTGGAATGACCCTGTTTCTTTCTGGCCCCTTGGAGAGCTCACCACCTGCCTGTACTGGAAGGGGATTCTGGGCCAGCTCCCAGGACAGGGACTTGATTCACTGATTCAGCTCCATTTCTATTTTCTTCCTTTCAGCCACTTAAAAAACCCTGGGTTTTGAAGTATAATATGCATGCAGAAAAATGTGAGCGTTTCAAAGAGAGCATACTTTTGGAACCCCGCCCCCAGGTCAAGAAGTAGGTTATCAACAACAGCCCCAGAAATTCCCTTGGGGTCCCCCCAAATTACTTTCCTTCCTTGTTCTCGAAAGTAACTGTTCTGACCTCCAAGGTAGATTCATTTTTTTGCTAAGATATAATTGTTTCATCTTTCTTTGAATTTCGTCTAAATAGAATTAAATACAATGTGCTCTTTTGCGTCTACCTTCTCTCATTCAGCATTTGTGAGATTCATCAATATTGTTGCACACAGCTGTAGTTATATTTTAAAAATTGTGATGTAGCATTCCTTTGTATGACTATATTCCCTAATATATTTGTTCATTTTACTGTTGATGTAAATGTATCCAGTTTGGGATCAAGAATAAAGAAACGGACAATTTGGAACATGCCATTCCGTGCTCACATGCAAGCATTTCTCTTGTGAGTTGACCTCTGACAAATCATTCACCCTTTTTAGGATTTGTTTGTTTCCTTCTCTTTGAAATAAGTTAATGAAGTCAGCCTTGATACACCCTTTCCACCCTGCTGTCTGTGGAATGTTTTTAGTAATCTTGTTATTCCACAATCTCATCATTATTCTCCTGCTTCCTCCCTGTAAGCATGTGTTCACAGTAAGCTCCCTGACATCAGGGGAGTTACATTAAATTTCTCCTTCAGACCAAAAGTTCTCATGGTGTGGTCCCTAGATCTGCAGCATCAGTCTCACCTGGGGACTCATTAGAAATGAACATCCTCGGACCTCTTCCCAGACTTACACAATTGAGAATAGGTCTGGAGCCCAGGACTCTGTGTCTTTACAAACCCTCCAGGGATTTTTGATGCCTATTCAGGTTTGAGAACTATTGTTTTAGTCAACTCTCCTCTCGGTTACCTTTCTCAGCTTCTACATAATGCAAAGCACTTGGTAGGAAATATATTCATTTATTTACTATTCATTCATTTGACCAGTACCTGCTGAGCCCCTGCTAAGTCCTGGGCAACAGTATGCTTAGCATTGGAGATAAGAAGATACATTAGAGAACTCAGGGAACTCAGCATCAGCAAACAGATATACGGTATGATGGCTGCTTGGAGATAAGAGAAGGGGAAGTCTCTGAGAATGTTTTAATGTTTTAATCAGGAGATGAGACTTGAACTCAAATAAGAGTTGAACTAAATCTTTAAATGTCATGACCCATGAGTGAAAACTAATTAATGCTGGCAAATTGCTAGTAGCTCCTTAGATATGGACATGGACTATGTTGTCATTTTGGAAACCCACGTGATTGGAACATAGCCAGTCATTATATATGTGTTGAGTTTCTGAATGAATGGGCTAGATTTTCCCATGCATTTTTGGTCTTGGATCTCATGCATTCAACATGCATTGATTGAACAAATGCTGTATAACGGGAACTCTGCTACATACTGAGTCAATGAGGTGAGTGGAAATAGACCTAATAAGGGCAGTAGAAATAAACAGTGTCTACATTTCCCGAGACCAGGAATTGAGGCCACTGATGAGAAGTGTTTGAATGATGGTCAATGGTGGTGTTTACTTCATGGTCTTGGCTGCTCCCAGCAAGCGATTTCAATGCTTCTAATTGGTCAGGTTAGTCCAAATGACTGTGGGGCTGGAACAAGCCTATGTATTTGAGCTTTTTGTATGAAGAAAAGGATCTATTCAGTTCTCCATGGTATTTTATAAGGTTTAAAAGTTATTTTGATGGTCTGATGAAACACACTCATGCTCACATAGGTGAAAGACACAGCACTTTGTTGCGTATACCTTAGGGTGAGAGAAGGCTGTCAGGCAGGGCCATGTGGGGGTTTGTACCAGGGGACGGGATAAAAGCAAGCAGAGTTGTTGGGGCAGGTCTTGTATGACCGGTGTGGTGGTGTTAGCTTGGTTTCTTGTTCATATAGATTAGCTAACTGGAATATTTTTTGTGGGCTCTGGGGTATAGAGGCTGTTGCTAGTTATCTGGTACCTGGCCCTGCGCCACCCCAGGGAGACTGTTGCACAGCGGCCCTGGACTGTAAAGTGGTCGGTGTATGGACTTAATCAGCTTCTCAAAAGGGGAGCTGAAAAGCCTCTATCTAGTCAGGGCCTAAAAACTCAGTCAAGGTGGAATTTTAAGGAAAAGCTTTGGGGAATGACAAAAATCTATTTCGCTGTAGTGAAGCACTTGTTCAGCTTTGGGGTAGCTGTCCCACTTGCTCTGTCCCCAACATTTCCATCTATCCTAATCCTTGTAATGGACAATTTTTTGATTTTCACATGGGAATAAAGAATTCTGCAACAGTACTACTAAGCCATAAAAAAGAACGAAATAATGCCATTTGCAGCAACATGGATGGAACTAGAGACTCTCATACTGAGTGAAATAAGTCAGAAAGAGAAAGATAAATACATATGATATCACTTATAACTGGAATCTAATATACAGCACAAATGAACCTTCCCATAGAAAAGAAAATCATAGACTTGGAGAAGAGACTTGTGGCTGCCTGCGGTGAGGCGGGGAGGATGGAGGGAGTGGGAGGGATCCAGAGCTTGGGGTTAACGGATGCAAAGTATTGCTCTTGGAATGGATTTACAATGAGATCCTACTGTGTAGCATTGAGAACTATGTCTAGATACTTACATCGCAACACAACAGTGGGAGGAAAAAGTATGTATACATGTATGTGTAACTTGGTCCCCATGCTGTACAGCAGAAAAAAAAATTAAAAAAATTAAAAAAAAACACACAAACAAAAAACCAAAAAAAAAAATAAAAAGAATTCTGCAACAGTGTAATTGAGCAAATATTTTCATATACATTATATGCAGTATTTCTAGCCTGGTGAGAGGAATGATGTATTAACAATAAGCCCCACAGACCTCATTTAGTACCTCAAGTTGACATTAACTGTGGTGGAAGATGGTCCTCAAAATAGGGGTGGCCAAACGTTCCTCATTTGCATTGTCAGTAATCAGCCAAACGCTTAAGAAGGGCCTGTGATTATATAAAGGTGCTCTTGCACAAAGCTTGCATGCATTTTCTGGAGAACAGATATTAAAGGTGAGTAACCACTTAAACAGTCTAAAAGATTCCAATTAATGTTACTGTGGCCTATCAAGTGGTACAACTTTTTTTTTTTTTTTTTTTTCTGGAGTAATGCAGAATAAAATCTGTTGAGGTATAAGAAAGGAGTAACATCAGAAATGAACTTCTGCTGTTTTGGAGCCCATTTTTCACTGGAAGTTGTCTGCATGGGTTATGGGAGCTGGGGCCAGTCTCACTTAGAAGCCTGAGTTGTAAGCTGTGTCATCTGAATGGAACTTTTCACTTGAACTCTTCCTGTGCCACCAGGATGTCTTGTTCTGCTGTGCCCAGAGATGGCTGTGCTTAGTGAGTGCCCATGGCTGAAGCTGGGCTGCTGGGCTGGACTCTGGGGAAGAGCAATTAGGTCTCTCCAAAACTCCAGACAACCTTTTTTCCCAGTAAAGCTTATTTCTGGAGTTCCCATCAAGGCGCAGCAGAAATGAATCTGACTAGGAACCATGAGGTTACGGGTTCGATCCCTAGCCTCATTCAGTGGGTTAAGGATCCAGTGTTTCCATGAGCTGTGGTGTAGGTTGCAGATGTGGTTCGGATCTGATGTGGCTGTGGCTGTGGCATAGACCAGCAACTGTAGCACCAATTAGACCCCTAGGCTGAGAACCTCCATATGCTGCAAGTGCGGTCCTGAAAAAAAAAAAAAGCTTAAGTTCTGCTGAAACTGTCCTGAGATGCAGATGTCAAGTTCATTAAAATAGACTGAACTGTATCCATATTTAAAGCATTGGTTGTCCCAAGATGCACAGGTAAAGTGGTGGGATATTATTCTTGGTGGATTTGCTCTCTGAAAGCTCAAACATCCCTTTCATATCATCCTGATGCTGTAATTCATTGTTTATTTTTTTTTAAATTCAACCTTCTTCTACATTAAAAAACACCATATACACTGTGCTTATTTTAGTAAGTTTATTTTTAAAAAATACAAAAATCAATATTCTCCCTTGCACAGCTGATGTCCTGGGGGATGAACTGCAGGAATCATTGTTAAATTGCTGCTAGTCTGTCTGTATGATAGAAAAGGTCAATATTTTTTCTAGAAAGAAAGCCCTCTGCTTTCCTCTTGGGAGACAAAAGAATGCACAAGTGGTAAATTACTGGATTGTGTGCCCAAGTGATTGCCAGGGAGAACTCTACTCCCTGAATGGAAATACCCCTCTTCTGCTGCATTTCTTCTCACTTCTCATGCTCTTAACTCAGAGGGACTTTCCTTTGGTCCAGGTCACTTGCTTGTCCCTGCAGAATTTCTCTGCTAGGTCTGCCCCACCTCCTCCATTCAGTCATGTAGGAAGTCAGTTCTAGAGGTTGTCTCTGAAGAGTTAAGATCTAAAATGCCACCACATCAGTCAGGATCAGCTGGGTTACATGGAGATAACAAAACTCTCCAATCTCAGTTATTTAAAACCAGTTTGATTCCTGCTTATAGTGCAGTCCCACTGCAGGTCAGTAGGGGGCTCTGCTCATTGAAATTGTTCAGCTAAAGGAGATCCCATCACTTGCCTTGAGAGACAGACACACTGAAGTGATGGAGATGGAGCAAGGTGGGTTGTGCCTCACTCTTAAGCTTTGCTTTGCTTTAAGAGATGCACGTTGCATCTGTTTACATTTCATTGGCCAAAACAAGGCATAGGGCACACCTACATTCCAGGAGAAGGAAATAACTGAAATATATGTGAAGAGCCCTAATGACCCCTGAATTCAGCAATCTAACAAACTGGGAAGTTGGAAAGGATCTGAGAGGCAGTATCCTCCAGACTTTCTTCCTAAGGGAGAGAGCTTTTCTGCAATTCATTGATTGCCTCTCGGGGCTCAGGCTCTGCTGAAGCATCCCTGGTGAGCAGGCCTCACTGAAGCTCCAGGATACCATTGCATTGTGGAGCAGCCATTGGAGAGTTAAAATCTCTTTGAGCCTGAGTATTTGGAGCTTGGTCTCATCCTGTCCTCTGGCTGTGTAACCCTGACTATGCAGCTCACCTTGCTAAGCCTTTGTTTCCCCTCTTATAAAATAGAAATACTGCTTTTATTTAAATTTGAATGGACAATTCAATGAAATGAAATAATTTCTATAAAGCTCCTTTATAATTGGCATGTAATTGAAAGCAAAGGCTTATTCCCTTCCTCTTGATTCTAATGTGGGATTGAATATGAAAATATATTAAAAGTGCTTTGCTAAGTGTAGATGGTTAAAAAAAAGTAGTATAAGCACAATCTAAAAATATACCCATACTAATATACCCATATTTGAGCAGAAGCAGCTATAGAAAGTCTTAGAAGTCCAGGGGCATGGATGAATATTTATAAACTGTTCAATCATATCAGACATTTATTTAAAAATGGATGGATTTTTATTTTTATATTTACTTCCAATTTGTTGCCTGGAGTACATCTTTCTCCCTGTCTTTTATTCCAAGTTATTCTTCCTGTCTGTTTCTCTCCAGAGTTCACTGACAAAAATGGTCTGTATTTTCCCATATCTCAGCATTTATCACGTGGGATTGCCTATGACTTCAGGTATCTGAGCACTGTGTTTGAATGCCATTGTATACACCCTGGCCTTTTGGAGAGAATGAATGGATGACATCTACAAGGTGCCTGTCAAGGTCTCTAACACTTAGTGAGTCCTCAACATATAGTCACTCTTCTCTCTTCCCCTTGGGTAACCTTGGAGGGCAGATCCCCAATTCTCACTGCTTAAGCTCAATATGCTAAACGGAATTCAGAAATGTGTTGCTTGTCGATGCCTTTCCTAAAATATTACCATCATTTCGGACAAATAGCTCAGAGGACATCTGGCTATTCCCTGTGAGTTATGATGATCTAACAAAGCAATGGCTATTTGAAGAATGGCTAAAGGCATTCAAGAACAGTGGGTAAGCAGAAACTACACTGGGGTCAAGGAAGTGCTTCAGAGGAAGGGGCAAATAACTTTCTAACTTTTAAAATAACATAAGTTGATTTAAAGAGTGCTTTCCTTTAGAAATCATGCTTTGTTGAATGAATACAAAGTTTTACAACTTCACTGGTTACTTGGACAGTGAATCTGGAGAGTCACTCTGAATTGCCACTTTAAACAACAACAACAACAAAATCCCAGAAGATACAAACTCAGAGTACTGTTGTGGCTCAGTGGGTTAAGGACCCAATATTGTCTCTGGGAGGATGCAGGTTCAATACTTGGCTTCGATAAGTGGGTTAAGGATCTGTAATACCTTCCTGGTTAGCTCTGCTTTGGTGCTTTACCTTTAACATGGATATTCATGTTTGTGAATATTATACTATTGTGAAATTATACTATTTAAATTGAGGCTTACAATAATTTTGTGATATAAACACACTGATTTATTGCTCTCCAGTAAATCAAGGTGCTTACCTCAAGCCATGTGAATGGCGAAGCTAGAAGGTCTCATTGAGTTCTTCATGCCTAGGACTGACCTGTCCTGCCCCAGAAGGTGAGAACTGTTACAGAATAGAGACCATGTGGCTCAAACTCCTCCAGGGACCAAAGCAGCAGCTCTTCAGCGAAGGTACCAGACTCTTCAGACTTGGATTGTCATCTGAGGATGTTTGGGAGGTGGAAAACCTACAGGTTGACTCAGGGGATTAATGAATACTTATCGTTGGTGATTGGGGTTAAGTTAATGTTACTTTTCTCTTGAGTGTACTTTTCCTCTGGTTGTCCCACATTTCCCACAATGTACAATTGTGGGGTGTCTTTATATGACTCTAAGACCTAATTTGACCACTGTGTTATTTAATCCTTTATGGGGAAGTTTGTATTGATTTTCTACTGATTGACAGGAAAAATCAAGTCAACCAAAAGCTTACTTAAAAGACATCTCAAACTTCACAGAGTGGCTTTCCTCCAAAGAGCACAGCATGAAAAGGGGGTAAAATAACTTTACAGTGTAGAATCCTGACCAACACTACCTCAAGGTCAACATCAAGGTCAATGCAAACCTGAATAAGTCATGTTGATAGTACGTGATGATGAGAATGGCAATTTACCTCTGTGGTCTTCCTCCCAAAATACATGACTGTTAATCCAATAATGAGGAAAACAGAAGACAAATCACAACTCAAGGGCATTTTAACAAAATACCTGGCCAGTATTTCTCAGAACCATCAGAGTCATCAAAAACAAGAAGAGTCTGATAAATGATCATAGTTAAAAGAAACCTAAAGAGACATGATGGCTAAAGGCAATGCAGTATCATGTGTGAGATCCTGGAACAGAAAATGGACATTAGGTAAAAACTAAGGAAACTGGAATAAAATATGAATTTTGATTTACCATGTATCAATATTAGTTCATGAATTGTGGCAAATGTGCCATACTAATGGAAGTTGTTAGCAATAGGAGAAACTGTATATGGGTTTATAGGAACTCTGTACACTTTGCAATGTTGGTATAAATCTAAAGTTATTCTAAATTTAAAATATATATTATATATACATATATATAAAGTAGACCACTCAGCCTTGAGGCTGGCTTTAGTTACTTATTTATCTATTTTTGAGAATAAAATTAAACGTCATACTTGTGACCATTAAGCTATCCGAAGAATAAAGAGTTGAAAATATAACTCTTAATTCCATACTTTTGACTGTTCAGGGGGAGAGGTGAGAACATAGGGGAAGAAGGAAAATGATGGTGAAATGAAGATATGCCTAGAGAGAGGGCAGGAGTGGGAGCAGGAAGAGGTCATAGACTGGAAATCCAGCCAGGCACAGAGCAGAGGTTCAGATACCCACTCCTACAAGAAAAAGAGAAAAATAAAAAGCTGCCAGGGAAATGAAACTTGAAGACAGCAATGCATCCATCTTGCACTTACTCAGTTTTTGCCCGTCAAGTCCACACACACCTGTTGCCATTTTACAAGTGTAGTTGATAGTTTTATTGGCTGTGAGGCTAAGGATTGCTTTTCCCAGGGTTCAGAAGCTCCATCTTTCTGCATTATATAAACCCTTTCAAAATAATATTTTATCAATGTAATAATTTAAAAAATAATTTTGGCTAAATACAACTTGCAGCATTAGAATGAAAATAATTAGCTAGAATCACAACTGTTGCCTAACAAAATTTATGGGAAATAAGAAATGAGCTCTCTAGCGCTTTAAAAACTTCAAACCTCAACTTATGCACATTTTAAACTCAGAAGAAACCTTAGGCATAATAATTAGCTGACATTCTTGATGTTATCAGGAACTTCTGCTAAACTTGACCACAATGGACCTCAGTTTTGTGGTGGTCTGAGCTTCTTTCACCTTTTATCTGGGAACAAAATACCGTATTGTTCATTGCCTTCCAGGACCTCAGTGTGACTGCAACAATTGGTGAACAGACAAAAAAGCCAACAGAATTGCACTTCAACTTGTGTCTCTAGGTAGTGATTTTTTGTATTAATCACTGGACAGGACTTATGCTTATCTATCATGACTACTTGCAAAATAATTTGTATTTGAGCACGTCTTTGCATGTATCATTTTTAGTTTACTGGAGTTTCTAATTCTTTTTTTTTTTTTTCTTGCTGAGAAAACATACATGCTTTCTACCACATTTCTACTAACTTTCAGCTACTGAGTCATATTGTTGAATAGAATCACTTTAATTTTCTTAAATTTTTCCAAGCACAGTATGACCTCCTCTGTCTTTGGATCAGTCAAGCTTTTTACACAGCATGGATGCCAGGGGTTCATTTTATTTTTCATCCAAGTTAGTTCCTCTAATTTTAAGATCCTATGTTTTCTTTCATTCTGTTTTTGTTTGTGTCCTCATTTTCCTGGAGTATGTTTTCAAACAATATTTAAAGTTTTAAAATTTTTTTGCTGTGTCTAAAAAAGTATACATTTTACCCATTCCTGACTGATAGTTTGGATGATATTGAATCTGAGGTCAAAATAATTTCCTTTTATAACTCTTAAGACAACTCTCTGTTATCTCCTAGTAGTTAATTTTTCTGATGACAAGTCTGATGCCAATCTGATTCTTGTTCCTTTGTAAATAAACTAGTTCTTCAAATCTCTCTAATAGCTTTTAAGATGATTTCTTTATCCTGGCATTCTGAGATTTCTTTACATTTTTTAATTTATCCTGCTTAGCATTCAGTGGAATCTTTCAATCATAAGGTTCATATTTTCTTGGTAATTTTCAGTTGTTTTGATTATTTTCTCCTCTCCATTAAAAAAATTTTTTTGTCTATTGAACTTCATGGATTGATCTTCATGTTGGCTATTTTCTCTCTTATATTTTCCTTTTTCTTTTTGAGCAATGTTATAGAGATTTCTTTGATTTCAATCCTTTTTAATTTCCAAAAACTCTCAAAATCCATTATATTTCTAATTTCCAAAAACTCACAAAATCCCTGAATGTTCCTGCTTTTGTTTTATGGATTTAAAAAGTTAGGACTTTTTTTCCTGGGCTACCGACAACTCTCTTCTATTTCCTGATAACTTCTTTCCTGGGGGTTGAAAGTTATATTTGCTCATCTTGGTTTTCATCTTTCGCGATACCTGTTTTGTTCAAATATACACTAATTCCTGGCTGCCTATTCAAATTTGTGAATGGAAACATATGTTGGTAAGTGTAGTCAGCTGGCTTGGTTTTCCTGGGATCTTGATCCCTTCTCTTTCCATACACAGGCCACTGGGACTACAGCCTGGGGGTCTGTGAGCTGGGAGCAGGGAGGTCAGCAGGCAGGCCAACACCTGCTCTTCCTCCATGCACACTCTATGCTGCAACATGGGGGGCTTTACAGTGGAGACACAACACCCACCTAAGGAGCCCTCATTCTCTCCTGGCCAAGCATTTATCATTAAAGCAGTCCCTAGATTTCAACTGGGAGGTAGTGATTGTTGCTTTCAGTGGCCTAGAAATTGAGCAGGAAAATCACAGTGTTTGAAGGAGGGCTCCAATCCCCCAATCCCTTTCTCCCATGGCCCCTTTTTTCTCTTGCTCCCTGAGTTTTGCCGTCTCAGGGAAACTGGTTCTAATCTCTCCTCCAGATGACTCTTTTGCTTATTATAGCAGTTGGCATTGTCCACTGTGTGCTTTTTTTTTTTTTTAATCAATATCTAATTTAACAAACCTAATTTGGAATCCTTTTTACAGTTTATGTTTTGCTGATTGCTATACCATTCCACCTTTTGTTTCTTAACATAGTTCTGGACTTATTTCCTTTCATACATACATCAATACTACACTTTCTTTTTTTTATTTTAATTTTATAGTCACACCCCATGGCATATGGAAGTTCCCAGGCCAGGGATTGAATCCAGCGCCCTGTGATTTATAGGTCGCAGCTGCAGCAACGCTGGATCCTTTAACCTACTGTGCTGGGCTGGGGATCCAACCTGCACCCTCATAGCTACCTGAGCCACTGCCGTCAGTTTCTTAACCTGCTGTATTAATTCTTAACACAGCAGGAACTCCTAGATACTATACTTTCAGTGGGGTTTGTGAGGACGTGAATATAAATGAGTGTGTTCAGACTGCATATGAAACCAGAAATCTTTTCAATTCATTCTTAATTGTACAGGGAGGACAAAAGCATATGACCCTTCTTGGCCTATGACTAAGAAAATGGAAAGAGGAGTTCATTAAATTCTTTAATTAAGACAAAATTTTTATTGCACAGTGGTTAAAAGAGCAGGTTTAACTCCAGGTCCACCACTGCCTAAGCTGAGGGGCCTAGGGGGCACATTTCTTAGAGGTTCCCTGCCTCTCTTTCCTCATCCATAGAATTGGAGATAAACCAGTACTTCATTTAAGGGGTGGTGTGAGGGTTGAAAGAAGGTCCTAAGCGTGCTACAAAATAAACTTTCAACCAATGCTTGCTCTATAAGTGTCATCTACAATGGGGGTGGTACATTCATTGAAGATGTGCAAAGTTAAGTCTGATATAAACATTGTTTATATCTCCACTTCAACAAAGAATCATATGTATTTAGTCTGAAAAATGGTGTCATAGGTAACAAACCACAGGTTAAGCATGGACAAGGCTGGAAGGGACCTTCAGGCCTGTCATATGCAACCAGAAAACATGGTCCAAGAAGTAGGAGTTGGTAACCCTGTGACACAGCCTTCATCTGTATCCAGGTCTTCCAACTCCCCATGAAAAGGAAGTGAAGGGCACTTAGTGTTTTCCAGGCACTGTTCAGGTCTTTTTATTTAGTCCCCCCAACAGAGAAGTACTTCCACTATTTCTATATTTTATGGAGGGAAAACTGAGTGTAGCGGAGAAGCAGCTTGTATGGTGCTGGGTCTCAAAGTTAGCGTGGGAAGTGAAAAACTCCATGTGCTTGTGTTATCCTGACATTCCTGCAGGAAATGCTATGTTGGGGACCAATATATTAGACTGTCCGTAAACCCGACACAACTCATCCTTTATTCTGCCTTGGATTAAAGTACTGTTTCTTCAACTAAACATAAGATAAAGCAGTGGACTTGCAATTAGCAGGGGGTGCTATATGAAAAAAAAAATGAAGAATTTCATTACAGGAATTTCCTAGATGGAAAGAGGAGATGGAGATCTGAGCTGAGGATGGCATAGATCCCATGGTCTGTTTTCCCTCTTTCTCTGGGGTAATTACTTACTGAGTGAAACAGTGGGTAGGATTCCCTCTCATCTTTAAATTCTCTTTCCCTTTCCCAGATTACTGCAGTTGAATTTGTGAAGTTCAGCTAGCACAGGAGGCAACCCACAGCCATCTGAACAAGTCACATAGCCAGTGGGTGGGGATCTGGGGATGCGTACCCCTCTCCTTAGGCCCAAGCTCTTGTTAAGGGCTCCTCCCATGGTCCCAACAGGGCTCACTGTTCTCCAGCACACCACACTGGGCTAATTTAGTTCAGTTTGACATTCAACACACACAGCTTCTGTTTTCTCCTATAAATCTCCAGACATTTTATGGACCAATAATGTCCAGCACGTACATGGACTGTTCTGCTGCTTGGTAATTACCACTGACCTCTTTCCAGGACCCTTCTCCATAAAGAGGCCACCTCTTTGGGGCAGCTCTGCCATCCCCTTTTCTCCAAGGCTGTAGGTGGAACAACCAAGTTCTTAATTAGCCAGCCTGCACAGGGAAGCTAGGTGTCAGATTTCCAGGTCAGCATTTGATAGAAGGGTAATCAGGGGAGGTGATGCATTGACTTTGATTAAAGAGCTGTGATGAATCAAGATAAAATTGACACCTTATTTCTTTCAGACCAACTAATCTTGTAGACCAAACTTAAAGGTGAATTGTCTTCTCTTCTGGTTTGTGGGGCAGGGGGAGTTTATCCACAATGGAAATGGCAACCCTGAAAAAATTTGCTATAATCTCTTTCTCAAATCATTGATATATAATTGAACCGGGGCTCACGAGGTGATTTAGTGGAGTTATAATTCCTCCTCACTTTTCTGTGCTCAAAGAATCTCCCCATGTCTTTGCAGCACACAGGAGCACTTGTGTCACACTGCTGTCAGCTGGGGAACCCCATGATGGAGTGGGTCCTGACCACTTCTTGAGCATCTCATTCAATTTCCACCTCACTCCTCATGCCAGTGGGGAGATGATCCTTTGTAATTCAAATAACAAAAACAACAATAACAAAACAAACAAACAAAAAAACCCCCAAAATCCAACCCAAACAGCAGCACACATAGAATAACGATGTGCTTTGAAAAAAAAAACTATCACAAAATGCCTGTTTTTTTTTCCTAATTAAAAAAAAAAGGGAAACATCTTCAAGTGATAGTTTTTTTTTTCAATTGTCAAGAGTGAAATCAAAAGAATAGGAAAACAGTAACTCTCCAGTTGATAGACTAGGTTACTGTTAATTATTCTCAGAACATGCACACACACACACACTGACCTGGAAATCTCTGAGATGAAGTGACTTAAGAACAGCAGTGGATCCTCAGGCTGTAGTCAGCTTGGACTTGGAAAGGGCAGAGGAGGAGCACTTCCGGAGAAATAGCAGCCTCTTATCAGTAGGTGGGAGTAGAGTAACACAGATGGAACCGCGGGGCAGCCAGGCTGGAACACATCCTCAAATCCATCCTCTCCTGCTCCTTTGGCATTACTGCAGGGAAGAAAGGAAAGACATACCAACAGAGGCTGTCAATCATAAGATGGACTTTTAAACCCACACTAGGGCTTCTGAGATCAAGGGAGGAGGGAAATTCAGGAAACTGTATTTCCTGCCAAGTTCTACGTTGCATTGTGGACTTCTTTAAATTTGCTTAGGAAGTAAAATGATTGTTTTTAGTTTTATTTCTCATTATCCTATTGTCCTCTCATTCCTCGTTTTGTCTCTTCTTGTTTTATTCGTTCCCTCTCTTCTTTATAGCCACAACTTCTTTTGCAGACATCACAACTTTTTATAGTGGGGTGAAATATAACTAAAAATTTTAAAATAGCCATAAATGTTCTTTTGGAGTGTCCGATGATGAAACTTTTTCTTTCAAGTATGGAAGGAAATGAAGTAATGGGATTCCTAGTACAACTTTAATACATGTGCTCACACACACACACACACACGTATATATCCATTTATTAGCATGAGTTCTTAGAAAATATGGGTTGTGAGCATATTTTGTAATTTATATAAATGGTATTTTGCTATTGACCATATCCTAGTACTTTCTTTTTCCACCAAGCATTAGCCTTTAAAAAATCTATTCATATTGCCATGTGTATTTTCAGTCTTTTGCATCCAGTTGCTGTGGAGGATTCTAACTATCAAATTAGGTGTTTCCATTCCCCCAAGAAAGGACACCTAGTTTGCCGATAACTCTCCATGCCCCAAACAATGCTGTGATGAGCATTCATATCCAGGCATCCTTGCGAACTTGTGTAACAGTCTCTGGAACCTATGCCAAAGAGCAACATTGCTGTGTCACTGGATGTAACTATGGTTAACTAGATGCTTCCGGAAAGGCTGCACCATTTTATTCCACCAGCAGTGCCTGATCCCATATCTCTGTATCCCTGAGTTGCAGTTGTCTGGAGAGCAGAGAAGTCCTCTCCTTTTATTTAGATATTCTTTTATATTCCTTGTTAGACTTTAAGACAATTCTTCGTAGAAATTTTGTATATTCCTGAGTAAATTCCGAGATATTTTACTATGGTTGTAGCTATTGTGGCTTTTCCTTACAGTTGTAGTTCCTAATTGTTTATTGCTGGTATTATAAAGGCTGCTAAATTGTTTGTGAATGATTTTGTCTTTAGCAAGTTTTTGGAATAATCTTAGTGGTTCCAATAGCTTATCCATTGATCTAATTGTATTTTATTGATGAGGAACATATTGCCTGTTGGTAACAGTAGTTTGCTTCTTTACACATTTTACTTGGGTATCACATTTCTTAAAGGATAGGCCAGGACCGCTAGTGTCATGTTAAGTGGTAGCAGTAATAATGGGAATTCCTATCTTGCTTCCAGTCTTAAGGTAATATCTGGTATTTTTTCCTTAATATACTGTTTGCTATAGGTTTTTGATATACACATTTTAATCAGTTTAAGGAAGTTCCTTTCCCTTTCTAGTGGGGTGAGATACTTTTCTGTATCTGTTGGGATGACCACATGATTTTTTTTTTTGCCTGTGGTATATTGCATTGATAGATTTCTCAAATATTGAAATACTTTTATGTTTTAGGGAGGGATGTTGTTTTGGTGATAGGGAAGCAGGATGGCTCTGAGAAGAAGTCTTCAGCAGTAAATTTCTCTGACACTTGGTGCTAATTTATTTTGCAAATTACATGTATTTATTTATGCCTTTATTCAGTTAATGCAGCTTTTTATTTTCTCTGGATTTGGCCTCAGACTGTACACTAAAGATATTCTTTTCATTTCATCAGTACTGAGTTTTTTCAATGAATGACTTGACCCTATAGTTGCTGCAGTTTCCACTGGCCCTCAGGCCCATTAAATGAGATATTGAGGAAGCCACAAAACCTCTGTTGATTTTTTTTTTTTGTCTTGGCCATAAAAGGCAAGTTGTCAGTTCTGATTGTCATTTAAGAAGGAGGGGGGCTGCATAAGATATAAAGCATGTAACCTGGGAAGTATGACCTAAAGAGACCACTGTGCATATGGGCTGGGCTTCCATCCAGCTTCACTGCTGATAGTATATGGCCTGCTTTCTGGATTTATCAAGCCTAAAAAAAGGCTGTGATCTCTTTGTTTATTGCTAAGTTACTTCAGTTGCATCGACATGATTATAAACCAGTAAGAATGATAAGCAATCTCTTGGCAAAACAAGTGTTCAAAAAAATCCCCAAGGAAAATGATTGAAACAATGAAAGTAGAACTTGTTCTTGGCCAATTACTTTTTTCCTAGAAAAATCTCAACTTAATACGCATTATGTCCTTGAAGAGAAAAAGGATGCATCCTGGAAAAGATTCCAACTTTGATTCTGAGCAGTGAGCCATAGAGGAGCTTTTGCTAGTCCCTGGGTGCACACATGGAAGTGCTGGGTTGCCTGTGGTCAAGGTAGTCTTCACCCTGAAAACTAGGTTTGGGAGGAAATAACAACTGAGATACCTGAGACGAAGTAATTGGATTTCCTGATCTTTCCTCTCACCTAATTGGAGGTGCAAATGATCCATCTGCACAATGAGCCTTTGCCCATGGCTCTTCTCTCCTGCATCTGTATGCAGTGCATGTGTATGAATTCACACCAAATCGCACAGGTTCTATTTTCCTGTAGCAAGATCTCTGTACCCCCAGAACAAAAAGAAAAAAAAAATGGCTCCTTAATTGTGATGATCTCTGTAACACTGCCATGCAGTTTTCTGGTTGTTTTTTTGTGACCTGTCATAAAGGCGGAGGGGCAGAGAAGAGGCGCTGCCTATTAAAGGGGGTTGTTATAGGAGCTTTCGTTGTGCATTGGTGTATGTGCTGTGCTCAGCAGGGGCCACTTTATTATGTATAACTGCAATATTTTGCCTGTACGTGTCTCCTACCCCGGCATTTCAGACATTGATTTCATTTCAGCCACTCCCCTATTGTGAGGTTGCTACGTATAGGCTAGACTCTGATCCTATGGGAAAATCTCTCTGTGGTCCAGAATCCTTTTAGGGATTAGCATCTCAATCAATATCAGTCCATATTTCTGTATGAGCTGACCTAAACTACTGGATAAATTTGTCTTAAAATTCTGTGCTTTTTTTCCCCTTTTATACTTTACAATATCTGCAGCTTTAGACAGTATCCTAAAGTATCCTGGAGGATGAAAGTGGAGGGAGGTGGGGAGTAGTTAGGAAGAATTTGCTATTCCTTAAGAAGAATTTCCTAAGACTTATACCTGAGTCTTAAAGAGGAACCAGGGCAGGCCCGGTGAAGAAAGGGTAAGGGTGCTCCAGGCAGAGGGCATAGAAAGGGCAGTGGCTTAAAAGTGCTAGAGCAGGTGGCCTATTTGGAAAGGTAAAGGTGACAGTGTGGTAGAAGGATGGGAAGCAAGAGAGCAAGGGGAAGATGGAGTAGGCAGAGTATGAGTTTACTGTCACCTGTTATCCTAATTACCTTAGGAAACCATGGCAGTGTTTGAGGCTCTATCTTCTCAGGTTCTTTGGCTCTTGTAGCTTTCTTGACCTGTGAATCTGCCTGGCTGGCTTTGTTCTTTGTAGCAGGTTAGCATAAAATCAGTTTCTCCAGAGTGAAAATATATATCTAACCTTGGGGCATTTTTCCTGCTTTAGGTTAGAATTTTTCTTCCCTCATTTCCACTTACTTAGGCACTCCTTGGCAATAGTAGCCTTAAATGAAACTAATAAGTGGATAAATGCCACTGTGATCCTCAAGTTACCATTTTGTTAAAGGCACAGGCTTCAGGCTGCCTTTTTTCAGTTGCATTCCTGAAAACCACAGTCATGAGTCCTGGTGATGTTATTATACCATGTGAGGGTCAGGGAAAGAGTTAACTTTGGGGGAGAACTCTGCTTCCGGCCAAGATGGGATAACATGGACCTTCTCAACGGAAACAACTGAATTTACCTTTGGACTCTGCTCATTCAATTACTCTCTTCAACTGCCCAAAGTATATATGATTTAGATTTGCGGTGAGGGAACCAATCATGAATTTTGTCTTGGTTGAATTTTAATGGTTTATGGAGCATGATAATATAATGGAAAGAACATTGGTTTACAAAGA
Source organism: Sus scrofa (assembly GCF_054392235.1). NCBI lineage: Eukaryota > Metazoa > Chordata > Mammalia > Artiodactyla > Suidae > Sus > Sus scrofa. The sequence goes on from NC_139389.1 coordinate 92,546,105, forward strand.
GCACTGGGTTCTTGGAAAAGACAAAATAGGGAAAGGAAAATCAATGTTTATTGAACACCTACCATGTGCCAGGTGTGGTAAGGAGCATTTTCTATGTATTATCTCATTGAGTTCTTATTAAAATGTTGTAAGGAATGAGTTATCATTTATGGGTACAGAAACTGAGAGTTAAGGGACTTGTTCAAAGGTCAGACAATGATGAAGAGTCACATAGTCTGATTATCAAAATTACTGAAAAAGAAACTAGACAAAATAAATTAAATAATGATTTTCAAGATATTGGACATCTGGCAGGAGGACAGTGATCCCGGAGAGAGGAAAACAAACCAAGTGAATCCTACAGTTGCCCCCAGATTACTGCCGGTGGAGTTTCTGTGTTGTCATGAAGGGAGGAGAAATCCAGGTACTTCCCAGAGGTCTTCTTCTGGGAAGAGGAAGGAAACAGGAGACAGAGACACAGGAGGAGAGATGCAGAGGTGGAGGAGATAGGAATGCAGAGAGATCAAGGCATCTAGAGTTTACAGTGCAGAGGACCAAACAGGAGAGAGCTTCATGGAGGAGAGGGAGAGATGTGGAGAGAGAGATCTGGATATCTTTAGTGAGTCCTCATTGAGTCTTCAGTTGTGATTTGTCACAGCACATGTGTGAGGAATTACCTAGGCTTTGGAAAGAAGAACAAAAAAGGATTAGTGTGAATAATCCCCAGGACTCCTCTAGTGTCCAAAACAGTTCTTTTGCCACAAACCAGAGTGGAAAATCTCATAATTCAGTGAACATAATATATAGTATTCATAAGTACTTTGTCTTATTTAGTATGCCATAAGTAAATGGAAAATTAGCCCCAAACTAGATGGGGTTTTTTGAACTAAAAAAACTGAAAATTAAGACATGAAAGGATTAAACTATTTTAAAGTAACTTAATTGCATATCAGAACAGAGTCCAAGAATATTTATGAAAACTGCAAAATATCCAGTACTCAGTATAGTAAAATGCATAATGTCTGGACTCTATTGAAAATTACCATCCATAAGAAGCAGCAGGAAAATATTAAAAAAATGAAGATGAAATAATTCAATCAAAACTGTTGCAGAAATAGCATAGGTGATAGAATTACTAGACAAGGGTATTCAAACAGTTACAATTGTATTCCATATGTTCAAGAAGCTAAACACTGAATATGTTAAGTTAAATACAGAATATATAAAAAGACCTACAGTGTATGAGATGAAGAAATACACCAGATAAAATAACAAATGGATTTGCGCATAAAAGAAAAAGTCATGGGAGTTCCCATCGTGGCACAGTGGTTTACGAATCTGACTAGGAACCATGAGGTTGCCGGTTCGATCCCTGGCCTTGCTCAGCAGGTTAAGGATCTGGCGTTGCTGTGAGCTGTGGTGTAGATTGCAGATGTGGCTCAGATCCTGCATTGCTGTGGCTCTGGTGTAGGCTGGAGACTACAGCTCCGATTGGACCCCTAGCCTGGGAACCTTCATATGCTGTGGGAAGTGGCCCTAGAAAAGGAAAAAAAAAAAAAAAAGAAAAGAAAAGAATGAAAAGAAAAAGTCATGAAAGTGAGAACAAAGCAATAGTAAACCATTTAAAATGAAATAGAGAGATAAAAAAGGACAAAAGAAAATGAATACCAATTAGACTTGGGATAACTAAAATGGTAAAATATAGTGGTAATCGTAGGAGGGTGAGGCAAAGGATATAGGAAGATAAATACTTCAAAAATTTCCAAATTTGATGAAAATTCTAAACTCACAGATCAAAGAAGCTTAGCAAACCCTAAGAAAAATAAAGATATTTATAATAGACTGCATCCTAATCAAATTGTTCAAATCCAGTGAAAAAGATAAAATTCTAATAAAGGCTGGAGAAAAAAGGCACACTATGAATAGGGAAACCAACATAAGAATGACAGAAGATTTCCCATCAGGATCATTGCAAATGAAGAGATAGTGGAACAACATATTTCAAAGTACTGAAAGAAAAAAAACCTGTCTAGCGAGCAAAATAGCTTTCAGAAACAAAGATGAGATAAAACTTTTTGAGCATAGGTGTGCATGTATCTTTTTGAATGAAACTTTTGTCTGGGTATATGCCCAGCAGTGGAATTGCTGGATCATATGGTAGTTCTATATTTAGTTTTCTGAGGTACCTCCGTACTGTTTTACATAGTGGTTGTACCAATTTAAATTCTCACCAACAGTGTAGGAGGGTACCCTTTTCTCCACACCTTCTCCAGCATTTGTTATTTGTAGACTTATTAATGACAGCCATTCTGACTGGTGTGAGGTGGTACCTCATTGCAGTTTTGATTTGCATTTTTTTTTAGCTTTTAATTTTTTAATTTTTTCCTTGTTACTCATCTATTTTTTTTTTTATTTTCCCACTGTACAGCAAGGGGGTCAGGTTATCCTTACATGTATACATTACATTTTTCCCCCCACCCTTTGTTCTGTTGCAACATGAGTATCTAGACATAGTTCTCAATGCTACTCAGCAGGATCTCCTTGTAAATCTATTCTAAGTTGTGTCTGCTAACCCCAAGCTCCCAATCCCTCCCACTCCCTCCCTCTCCCATCAGGCAGCCACAAGTCTATTTTCCAAGTCCATGATTTTCTTTTCTGAGGAGATGTTCATTTGTGCTGGATATTAGATTCCAGTTATAAGTGATATCATATGGTATTTGTCTTTGTCTTTCTGGCTCATTTCACTCAGTATGAGATTCTCTAGTTCCATCCATGTTGCTGCAAATGGCATTATATCATTCTTTTTATGGCTGAGTAGTATTCCATTGTGTATATATACCACATCTTCCGAATCCAATCATCTGTCGATGGACATTTGGGTTGTTTCCATGTCCTGGCTATTGTGAATAGTGCTGCAATGAACATGCGGGTGCATGTGTCTCTTTTAAGTAGAGTTTTGTCTGGATAGATGCCCAAGAGTGGGATTGTGGGGTCATATGGAAGTTCTATGTATAGATTTCTAAGGTATCTCCAAACTGTTCTCCATAGTGGCTGTACCAGTTTACATTCCCACCAACAGTGCAGGAGGGTTCCCTTTTCTCCACAACCCCTCCAACATTTGTTATTTGTGGACTTATTAATGATGGTCATTCTGACTGGTATGGGGTGGTATCTCATGGTAGTTTTGATTTACATTTCTCTTATGATCAGTGATGTTGAGCATTTTCTCATGTGTTTGTTGGCCGTCTATATATCTTCCTTGGAGAACATTCTATTCAGGTGTTTTGCCCATTTTTCCATTGATTGATTTTTCTAATAATTAGTGACATTGAGCATTTTTTTCATGTGCCTGTTGACCATCAATATGTATTCTTTGGAGAAATGTCTATTTAGTTCTTCTGTCCATTTTTCATTTTTCATTTTTTTTTTGCTGTTGAGTTGTATGAGTTGTTTGTATATTTTTGAGATTAAGCCCTTGTCAGTTGCATCATTTGCAATTACTTTCTCCCATTCTACAGGTTGTCTTTTTGTTTTGTTTATGGTTTCCTTTTCTATGCAAAAGCTTGTAAGTTTGGTTAGGTCCCATTGGTTTATTTTTATTTTTATTTCTATCACCTTGGGATACTGATCTAAGAAAACATTTGTACAGCTGATCTCAGAGGATGTTTTGCCTATGTTTTCTTCTAGGAGTTTTAAGGTGTCTTGTCTTATGTTTAATTCACAATAGCCAAGACATAGAAACAACCTAAATGTCTGTTGACAGATGAATGGATTAAGAAGATGTGTTATCTATACACAATGGAATACTACTCAGCCATTAAAATAGAAAATAATGCCATTTTCAGCAACATGGATGGAACTAGAGACTCTCATACTATGTGAAGTCAGAAAGAGAAAGACAAATACCACATTATATATCATTTATATGTGGAATCTAATATATGGCACAAATGAACCTATCAACAGAAAAGAAACAAATTCATGGACATGGAGCCAGACTTGTGGTTGCCAAGGGGGAGGGGGAGGAAGTGAGATGGATTGGGAGTTTGGGGTTAGTAGATTCAAACTATTGCATTTGGAGTGGATAAGCAATGAGGTCCTGCTGTATAGCACAGGGAACTATATCTAATCACCTGTGATGGAACATGATGGAAAATACCATGATAAAAAAAAAATATATATATATATATATATATATATATATATATATATATATATACATATATAAAACCAGGTCACTTTGCTGTATGGAAGAAATTGATGGAACATTATAATTCAAGTATAATAAAAATAGAGTTCCAAAAAATTAAAAAAGCTTTTTTATAGACACTCACTAAAATGATTCATTACTAACCTAACTTACCTATTCATGCTTACCCCAACTTTTCTTATTTTCCCTTTATTTCATTGTTTTTATTCATTTAAAGTGTTTTTATCTAGCTATTTTTTTTCCATCATCATAAGTTTCCTAATTAAAAAAATTGAGGTAGTATATAAATAAATACCTAATAAGAAATGCTATATTAGGGAGTTCCCATTGTGGCACAGTGGAAGCAAATCTGACTAGTATCCACTAGGATGCAGGTTTGATCCCTGATCTCACTCAGTGGGTTGGGGATCCAGTGTTGCCGTGAACTGTGGTATAGGTCGCAGAAGCAGCTTGGATCCATCCAGCATTGCTGTGGCTGTGGCATAGGCTGGCAGCTGTACCTCCTATTTGGCCTCTAGCCTGGGAACTTCATATGCCACGAGTGTCGCCATAAAAAGAAAAAAAAAAAAAAAGAAAAAGCTTCATTAGTTCATTAAAAGAAGACATCAACTGAGAGACATTTTCTCCCATGGCTGGTTTATATATTTTCTAATGACTGATATTTGCAACAACAGTGTGAAAGACATATTTCTGATCTTATTCCTGTGCCCTTGATAAATGCTGAGGGCATAAAGCCGAAGTGGGCTTTTGGAAGGTGTGTTTGTCCCCCTGGAAGAGGCTGACATTGAATGGAAGTTCCAGCCAGACAGAGCCCAAGGGGAAGGGTGTGTTCACTGGTGCTCACTCAGAGTGCCTAGATGGCAACTTCATCCATAACTTGAGTGGTGCATACAGATCATCAAACCATTACTACTATGATAAGTCAAGCTTAGTGTGAGAGGAGCCAGGGTACAGAGTTCTAGGGGAAGAATCTGAGTCCTGAGATGTAGGCAAGGTGGGATTTTTGGAAGCCAATGTCACGTACAAGTCAGGAAAAATAACTTTAGGTGGGATTACAGCACGAGCTATGTGCCAAGCAAAAGTGCCTGTAGCTTGTTTTCCATGTTAGGTAAAGCTGTGTAAGGGAAAGGGTGTAGAATTTGGAGGATGGTATGTGAAAAGTTTTAAATCTAGGCATAGAGCAAGGCAACACAGACACACAGATTCCTGGGCCCCAGTGCTTTCCTGAATTGTATATGAGAGAGAGAAATGGACACAAGTTCCAAGGAGCATCTCTGTACCTGGCCTCTACTCCTGTGACGTGGGAATTGAGATGCCAGCTCTCCTCCCTCACAGACACCAAGAGGCTCAGGCTTGAATAAGAGGATGCTCCTGAAATGCTTTCAGTACTGGAGAGGCTTTATTGACAGCTAGCTTGTTTTGAGGGTGGGGAGGGGAGAAAGGATCTGGAATTCTTGAGTGGTGGAGGGATTAGGTCAGTTTCAAAACCTTACTGCTGATTTGCTGAAATCAGATATTTTAGGCAGAGATACCTGGAGAGCCACCAAGTGGATGAAAAAGCCCAGGGCATACCCAGGACAGCTGTGGATGGAGAAGCCTTGGCTTCAGATACTTCAAGGGTTGCTTTTCAAAGCCTCCTGAGTTGGAGGTGAGAAGGTACGGAGTGCGGAAGGAGGGAGGGGATGGAGTGAGTTGATTGTACTTCTTCCTACAGAGCACTATAGCTTGCATTTGTTTAACATAATGCGTTTTCTTTAAAGGTTTTACTTGAGTGAAATGTCCCAAGGCTTATTTAAGAACTAAACAAAAAGACTAAAAGCACTTCTAGAGAAGGCATGATTCTAAAACATGACATGCCAGGCAGGTGGGAGCGTAAAATGAATGCCTTAGGTTCATTAAGGAACCCAGATAAAAATTATGGAGAAACCTGTTGCTTTTGGATAAACTATGAAGTTCATTCATACAGTGTTAAAGGTATTGTTTTTATAGTCAATCAAAGTGGAAGTACTGCATGCTTTCTATATCACTTATCTTTCCATAAGCCAGTTAAACAATATGAATAATAATCAATGCACAATGTAGTTCTAGCTTCAGCTCCCAATCCCTCTTCCCTGGGGACTTAACGAGGACTCATGTCCCTTTATGTCCGCTCTGGATTTCCTTGTCTTAGGTGCTCTACCACCATCACTCCATGGATTTCCAGCTACAGACCGTTCAGCCTCACAGTGGGTCAGTAAGTGCTCAGAGTTCAGGGTTTAACTGAGCATCCTTATTAATGGCTTCCTCTGCCCTTTAGACCTGTGCTCTTCCCTGCAAAGGATCTGGGAAGTTACAGCTTCTTCCCATGCATGATGAAAAAAATGTCTAGCCCTGTTTAATTTATCACCAGGGATAGGCATTTGGGTTCTCTCTGTGAAAGTGTTGCAGTTTTAGCCCATCCTATTGCCCTCCCATGGCTGCCCTCACATGAGGCCCAACTTGGCCCTGGGGAGTCTTTGTTGCCCCTGTAATTTTGGCAGTAAGAGTAGCTTCAAGAATGTGTCTGAGCTGGAAAGAGAGAGGCATCAATTGCATCAATGTTATTTATTCATTCACTTGACATATGCTGATTGAACCTCTACCAGATACCAGGCATTGTGCTGGGGATAAAGGGATGAACTCAATAGCAGTGTCACTCCTGCAACCCTCCAAGATAATAAGATCACTATTTGTGGTTTGATTTCTGCACCTGTCATTTTTTAAAACATAGGAGATTTCATTTTCTAATAGTGACTTAGAAGTCACTGTTCTTTCTTTTTATGAGTAATTCTCCTAGTGAGAGTGGGCTTCCATTTACCTTAAAAAAAAAAAAAAAAAACTTCCAGTGTTGTGTTAACTTCTGCTGTAAAGCATTGTGACCCAGTCATACATATATACATTCTTTTTCTCATACCATCTTCCGTCATGTTCTACCCCTAGAGTAAATCAGTTATACTCTAATTAAAAAAACAAACAAACAAACTTCTAATACAATGAGGATTAGGATTACACTAAAATATCTTCCTAGAACTTTGCTGGCAACTCCTGTAGAGCATATCTCACATTCTGTTTTGAATTGTGGATAATGTTCCTACAGCTCTCATTTTTGCTTCTGGACTTGAGGGCAGACACCGTGACTTCATTATTTCTGATTTCTCGTAGAGCCTGACATCATTGTTATTTGAAGAAGAGTAAGGAGGGAACCTTCTGGTTTCCTGCTGGTACCCAAAACCTCCTTTCTATACCTGGAGAGTGGGTGGGCAGAATGGCCTCTGAGGCATACATGTGGTCGAAGAAAAAGAGAAACCCATTTAATTCTTGTCCAGAGAATGCTGTAAAGGGAACATTCCTAGGTATGCATGTTGTTTCTGGCTATGAATTTGGATCCAGCCAAAGGATTCAGTGTGGTCATTGACATGGTCTCAATAACCTGCCCATGAGCAGGTCATTGGTCCACTCATTTTGGTCATCTTTGGCATCCTCCCCCTGTCTCTTTTCAACCTTCCACTTAGATTTGCTTCCGATAGAAACATCTATGGCTCCAGTGGTCTTTCAACATCTGACATATCCCGGGTAACTGGTATGACACTTAGGTACACATTACCATGTTTTAACTCTGGGAGGTACATTATTATTACCAATTTTATAAAAGGAAAAGCCCAGGTCAGAGGGCTAATGAGTGGCAGAACAAAGAGACAGATTGAGGGTTCTTGACTTTACATTTAATATTCTAGTTTTGATTATTTAGTTTTTAAAGCACACCATGTATGGGGAATGAAGTCAGCTTACATGTGTCCCCTGTGGGGCAGGTATGATATTACCTACGTTCTATAGGTGAGCACCCTGAGGCTGGACTGGGAAGGCCCACTGATGTTCCCAAGGTCAAGAACTAGATTGTATCATGTCCAGGATGAGAACTTTCATCTTCCTGAACACGATTCTTATTCTTTCTCTATTCCACTAGTCAAAGTGTGAATAAGCCCTGGAATAAATGGTAGTCTTTTGAGGAACGTGTTTGAAGAGATCAGGGGCCTCTTAGAAGCTGCGATTGTTCAGTGGTGACTTTCAGTTTTATGTGCTGCTCCCTGATATGTTGCCATCATGGTCCAAGCCTTTAGTGAGTTTCTCAGAGATGCCTCACTCTTGCATCATAGGGCATCTCACCCAAGGGCATTGTCTCTAGAATGTAGCCCTCGGGGCTCTGAGGCGGGGGTGACAGGACCTCGGTGTGGCTCCCTTGATGCACTGAGGAATCTTAGTTCTAGTTCTGTTCCAGTGAACAGAGAGACCTAGAGAAATTCTTTCACCTGGTGGCTGTTATTGTTTACCTGTAAATCCAGGGCCCTTGGCCAGGCGATTTTGAAGGTTTTCTCCTGCTTGGAGACAGTTTGTAATAGTATTTACTAGTGCCTCCCACCAGCATGCATGCACTCTCTGCATATTAAATGACCATTTTTCTTTATTATCCAGCTTCTTTTTTATGATCTCAATTGTGTGATCTCAACATCAACAATTTCTTGAAGAGTGGCAGTAAAATCTCTGTGCATGGCAGTATTTGAATGAGCCCAATGATGAGAGATTTATATTTTAAACCAATCGCTCATCTCATTTAAAAAGAACACGGTGTCGGTCATCCTCACGTAAAATACTGATGAGTCGGATTAACTGTCTGAAAGTGCTCCACCAATTCACTTCTGCGTAATTGTGAAGCAGAGAGTGGAACTGCCATAGCATTTACAAAGCAGGAGCTGACACCAGGCATATTTGAACATGGTGAGATATGGTATCGCTGGGGACAGAAAGTGAGTTTAGTTAATAATGAATGGCATATCCCATAAAATACCATTACACAGTGTTCAGGGCCCAAGAATGATGACATAATTATTAGGAGACTGGGAGATTAAGATATAATTTAAAAAAACATGACAGGGGAGGGTGTAATTGGGGAGACAAAATACACAGGAAGTTTGTAATTTACATGTCAAAATACCTTTTTCATGTTTTGATTGGATTAGACGCTGCCTTTCCACTCCATTTATCCTGGCTTCAATTAGAGGCAGCCGAAATGACATCTCACGTTCATATTCTTGACACACACTGCTCATAGGCACTTTCTAATTCTAACCGACAGGAAGGGGAAAAGGGAAAATCAGTTTTGCCTCCGTCATGCACTTCTTACTTAACCTCTAATTTGTTTCTAAATGAGCCTGTCACTGCGGTTCACATGGCTTTGCGCGTGGGCTGTGCCTCCCGGTTCGGGTGGAAGCAACTTGATGGGCTCCAACCCCATGAAGCCATGTGGGGAGACTAAACCAAGCAGGGTTATATGGAAAAGGATGGTGGGTTCCTTTCTGGGCAGGGCAGGGTGAGGACATATCTTGAGGAAACATGGAGATGTTACCAGCATCATTTTTTTTTTCCGTAGCATCAATCATAATCTCTCCAAACCAGAGGTCATGGGATAGCAAACACTCTCCTTTTTTTCCTTTGTTGCTTACTGGGTTTGATCTGCAGACATCCATGCATTCAATGGGGACACATCCTGAGGTTTTCATTTACCTTGCGTCCGTGGTACCTCCTCTCAGAGACCCAGTAGCCCAAAACCCATCACCTGAAAACCATCGGTGAGATATTTCAGTTAACTCCTTTTCACTACAAGGGTCGTACATCTACCAAGATGAAGGCATTAGGTACCCAACTAGCAATTATAATTATGTGTTAACATGGAAGCTTTTATTCCCTTCTTATCTATTTGATGCAAGCACCTATGCTTTATTTTATCATCTTGAGGTTTTTCTTTGCATTGGGTGTAATGATGCTACTACATCTAGATACATTTCAGTTTCTACTGGTAAAAAGTAACCTATTAAGATCTGACTGGTGAATATAGCCTACTGATCCTTCCCATCAAGTATTTGGCTGCAGCTTTGAAGAGCAAGCCTTGGCTAAAATAAACCCTAAGCCAACTAAGTGCCATCTGGTAGAAGCAAAGGGTTCTTCCCTACCAGCTGCTCCCTTGGTTCCCTTTACCACTCATGCTTACTGATTCTTGATCAACAGTTTTAAATTGGGTGTTATTTTCTTGGGTCACTGAGTGGGTGATTGGAGAAAACTTTTAAGACGATCAAAATAAATGAACCTTATAATAGGGAGGTGATATCCTGGGGAAGCAGCAGAGTGTAGAGGTTCAAACAGCCAGGTTTCAAATCCTCTGCCGTCATCGGTTTAGCTCTATCCACCCTAAGCCTTGGTTTCCTCGTCTGTGAATTGGACATAATTGAGTACCTATCTCACACTGTTTATATGGGAGTTAAACGAAATGGAGCTGGCTGAATGCCTGTCAGGGAGCTTGGATAGCAAAGTACTGGTAGAGGTTAGTGGTTACTTATTGTCTGGTTTCAGTCACATTTTCTGACTGTTCCTGCCAAGCTGTTTACTCTCTGAACCTCTGTATTGGGCACTGGCTTCAGCCCTGGCCCAGTGACCAGCCTCTAATGGACGGCTGCTGTTCCCATAAGAAAACCTTCCTCCCATGTTCAGCTTCCCCCTTTTATGGTTTCTGATCCTGTGGGGAGAGTGGTCTGTACCTATGTCACTATGATAATGGAAGAAGAAAGAAAATGATATCAACTCAAGACTCTATAGCAATATTCCATTAAATCAGGCTTGGGAAACATCCAGGACTGCTGAGCCTGGTTGAGCAGGGACAGAGTTGTATACTTCAAACGCACGGATACTCAGGTGCCCCCAGAGACTTCACACACCCCCTACACTATCTAATCCCACCAGGTAGGGGGTGTGCGTGATTCACCTAAGACTGTGAGCCATCCCTGAGCCCTCACTCCATCCAGGCACTCCGCTTTAGGCATTATGGAAAAAAAGCCCAATACTTGGCCTAGATATGTTCCTGGTCTGTATAATACTCCCCTGGGTACAAAGATGAAAGAGCCAGTCTTAACCACCAGGAAGGGCATGACTAGAAGGGGGATTGCCTTTTCTGTAAGGCTCTATGCAGTATAAAGAAAAAAGAGGAAGGAACCCCTTTCTGGAACTTTTGCTAAATGAAACCACTAAGCCTTATGTGCAGTGTCATCATAGAATAGCTCATATCAGTAAAATGTGGTACAAGGCATTCACACTTATTTGATTCTTAGAACAACTGTGAGGAAGGTGACAAAGAGGCTGTTACCCCATTTTAAAGATGGGAAATCGAGGCTCAGTTGTGGTGACTGAAGGTGTAAGGGCCACCCAGTCTGGTTCCTGGTACCAGATTCAGTAGCCTCTCTGTTAAATCACATGCCTTAACACCTGCGTCATCAGACTTTTTCTATTTCACCATCCTCCTACCTGGGCAACAGAAACTTCCTTAAAATTGGGACCATCTAGTTCCAAATTTGCCCTGAGGTAAAAAAAGTCCCCTGAAGACTGAAAAAGTGCTTTGGGTGGGGTGTGATTCTCTTTGGAAATTGAACAATGGTTTAAGAGTGCATTATTTATTTAATTGTGTGTATTTACTTTTTCTTATATTTAAAAAAAACAAGTAGATCATTCAGTTATAACGAGCTGCTTGCTCTAATAGAGTTCAAATTCTCTGAATGGGGAGGGTGTATTAATTTTATGTAAAATTTTGAATGCAATAAGAACTGAGAGACAATTGGTTTATTGTATCAGAAACTGAATGATAAAACAAAACAAAACAAAACCCTCAAGTTAAAGAAATACTGCACCAGAGGTGAGGGACCATCCTCTCCTTCTCCCTTAGACATTTCCTTAAATCATTTACCTTGGAGATAGTGTTGGAGACAAAGCTCTTGGATTCTTGTGAGAGTGTTTTCATACTGATTTTGAAAACCACATTTTGAAAACCGCACGCAGCCCCTACTTGTCTCCTCACGTAAGCCTGGGGCTGGAGTCAAAACTGGAACTCAGGTACTCAAATCCAGGGTCAGAGACAGTCTCCTCAACTTTTCAGCCTCATGAAACTTTGTATAAGGGCTTCATGTTAAATCACTTTGCATTTAACTGAGAAGATATGGTGAAATGGGCTGGAGAAAGAGAAGGGAAGTTTATTGGATGTGGCTCCTCAGAGAAACAGAACCAATAGGAGATAGATCTACTGTCTATCTATCATCTATCTACCTATCTAGCTACTATCAATCATCTATTTATCTATGTATCTATCATCTATCAACTATCTATCATCTATCAATTATCTGTCATCTATTTATCTATCTACCTATCAACTATATATCATCATCTATTTAAGTATCTATTAATCGTCTACCAACTATCTATCTATCATCTATCAACTATCTATCACCTATCTATCCATCTATCTACTGAAATTGATTAATTTTCAGGACTTTGTTCACACAGGCAGGCAGGCTGGAAGTTCAGGGAAGAGATGAAGCTGCAGTCTTGACACTGAAGTCTTCTGAATGGAAACTCAGGCAGAGTTTCTATGTTGCTGCCTTAAAGCTGAATTGCTTTTTCTGGACTCCTCAGTCTTTATTCTTAAGACTTTTGACTGACTGAATGAGGTCTAACCATATTATGGAGGGTAATTTGATTTAAATGTTAATCATATCTAACAAGTGACTTCACAGCAGCTTCTAGACTAGAGTTTGACCAAAGAGCTGGGCCACAGGCTAGCCCAGTTGTCATATAATATAACCATTGCAGGACAATTCCCAAATTGGTCTGTGAAGGACCTCAGCTGTACTTTTTTACCCAACTAAATTTTTTTTCTTCTTGGCAAAGGAGAAAATAGAAAGAAAAAGCTATAATAAAAACAAAACAAAAACAAAACCAATTGCTTGTGAAATTTTATCAAATATTACTATAAATATAGAACCAATTGAGATGTCTAGTAGACAGTTTGATAAGAGTTTGAAGCTCCCAGGAGAAGGCGGAACTGGAGATATAAATGTATGAGTCACAAGCATAGAGACGATTTTTTTTTTTTTTTATATGGCTGAAGCTGTGGGATATGGGTGTTCCTGGGCTAGGAGCCGAAATGGAACTGCAGCTGAAGCCTACACCATAGCCACAGAATTATTGGATGTGAGCTGCATCTGCAACCTACACCGGAGCTTGTGGCAATGCCAGATTCTTAACCCAATGATTGAAACCAGTGATCGAACCTGCATCCTCAGAGACAACATTAGGTTCTTAACCCACTGAGCCACAATGGGAACTCTGAGATGATATTTAAACAATGGGACATATAGTTCCCATTGTGGCAGAGCAGGTTAAGAACTCAGAATAGTGTCGGCGAGGATGCAGTTTCCATCCCTGGCCTTGTTCAGGGCATTAAGGATCCAGTATTGCCCCAAGTGGGTCACAGATGCAGCTCAGATCTAGTTTTGCTGTGGCTGTGGCGTAGGCCTCAGCTGCAGGTCCTATTTGACTCCTAGCCTGGGAACTTCCATATGCTGCAGGGGTGGCCTTAAACAAACAAACAAACAAACAAACAAATAAACAATGGGACAAAATAAAATTCTGTAGGGAGAGAATGTAGATAAAACAGGGGCAGGATTGCGAACCAAGCAGTAGGCACTCCTATTTTTAGTGAATTGAGTAAAGTCAAAAATAGAATTTAAGTGCTAGAAGTGAGTTTAACATTGTTCTTTGTTCTCTGAAAATTCCTTAATATTAATAATTTTAAAACAAAGTAAACTCATCTAAGCAAATATCCCTGCAGTGTGTTCTACCAGACTGGCAGCCCTCAGTCATTCTCCTGAATCTAGAAAAGGAGTATTGCCTTGAAACATTCTTGAAATGAGTCCATATGCCTTTCCACATGACTCTGCCATCATTTGAACAACCCAGGTCATTTTAGTTGTGGGATATTTTGTGCTTCCAAAATTTGGAGCATAACAACACTGAACACACAGGAAAATATTGACAAGCCTATGGGTCCATTGGGAATGCTGCTTATGTGTATTGTCTGCCCTAATTTAATTTATCTGATGTAAACAAAGACCATTTGAAGAGTACAAATTGCAATTTGGGCAGAGTGTGAGTGAGCAGCTGCCAACAGTTAATGATGGATACATTTCTCTAGTGACTGGGCTTCAAATTGAAGGAAGAGAGAAGGAAAGGGCTGGAAACTTTAATTCAGTCCGGCTTCTCAATATCCTTTAGTTTGTCTTTTCTTTCTGTTTTCTGTGTTGCATTGTGGCGAGAAGGTCAAGGCAGACTTACTTTTCATTCTCCACATTTCTACATAAGCTGTTTTTGTTTGCTTGTTTGTTTGTTTTTTGCTTTTTAGGGCTTCTCCTTGGGCATATGGAAGTTCCCAGGCTAGGGGTTAAATCAGAGCTGCAGCTTGCAGTCTACACCACAGCCACAGCAACATGGAATCCAAGCCCTGTCTGTGACCTACACCACAGCTCTTGACTATGCTGGATCCTTAATCCATTGAGCAAGGCCAGGGATGGAACTTGCATCCTCATGGATACTAGTCAGGTTCATTACCACTGAGCCACAATGGGAACTCTGTGTATGAGATGAATTTTATTGAGTAAATATTCCTGAATTATTTTTATATTGGGAAAAATACTCTAACATGCAATGTCAGCCAGGGTGTAGCTCTCTTAGACATGCATTCTCAGTTAGCTGAAATTGTCCTAATTTGGGAAGAAAACCTTTGCATCATAAATGTTGTCTTGAGTTGGTCTTATTTTTTAGTTGCTGCTGTTTTTTTCTTTTTATTATAACTTGCTGGGGTTTTTTTGGCTCTATCAACTTCGTTTATTTTGTGTTCTGTTTAACCCTGTGACGTACAGTGATGTGTGTTTGTAACAATAGTATTTCGCAGATATAATTTCCTAATAACTAGACTTTAAGGCACTTGCATTGTGGCTTGGCTGTGTTTGAATAATCTGTATCTCACTTGTTCACACAGATGTCTATAATGATATGACATCACATGATAAAATGCAAAATATTATCATCAATGACATGCTAGTGCATTCGCCACTGGGAAGTGAGGTTGGTAATGTCAGGAGGTTATCAGCACTTTGCCCAGTAAAGTGGGCTTCAGACATCTTTAGAGACTGCTCAGCCATTGTACACGTGTTGAGGAGTTGTCCTTGGCAGAGTCAACATCCTTCTTTTGGCTTGAAGGGGCTTTCTGAAAATATTTTAACCTATAGATATAGAACTGGAATCCTATGGCACTGTCTCATTTAACATAATGTTGAAGTGCTTTCTAATTTTTTAGATTTAAAAAAATGGCTTAATTTTATTATGGATATGTGTTTGATAAAGTAAGAATGTTTATGAATGTATAATTCTGTTTAAAGTTATCCTCTTGGCTTTTCTCATAAATGTTACACACACACACACACATATGCAGGTGCACGCACGCACACACAGCATACAGCAGATCTCAAGAGCCTTGTTTGGATGCTGACCCTCCATTCTTTTCTCCCTGGTCTATGAGAAGTTTCACTGTTACTTCTTCACCTTTCTCTCTAGAATTATGTGCACTCCTTGCATTTCTTTAATATTAAGGACTTCAGAGATTTTTTTTTCATATATTCATTGGCCATTAGTATTTCATTGTGGTTGAAGCGAGTCCATGTTTTTTGTGCTTTTATATTAGGTTATTCTTTTTCTCATCTACAGGTAAGAACTATTTTTGTATTAATGTTAGAAATGCTTGGTCAATCATACATATCACACACGTAATTCCCCATTATGCTTGAGGCAAAAAAATTAAAACCCCTCTTATGAGAAATTTCAAAAAAATATGAAAGAGAAGAAAATAATGAGTAAATCCTATATAGCCGTTGCAGCTGCCACAATTGTCTACTGATGGCCAGTCTTGTTCCATCTTAACCCCATATCCACACATTTTTACCTCCCTGAGTTATTTTGAAGCAAGTCCTTGGTATCAGCCCATTTCACCTGCAGTATTTGAGCATATACCTCTATAAGTATGTATGTGTGTGTGTGTGTGTGTGTGTGTGTGTGTGTGTATAAGGTAAAGCTTCTTTTTAATATATACATAAATACCATACCATTATCTCATCTATAACCTAACAATATTGTGTAATATTCAGTGTTCAGATGTTCCATATGGCCTCATAAATTTTTTACAGTGTTTTCATTTGAATTTGGATTGGAATTATACCCTCATTACAAGTGAGTTTATGTCTTTAATTGTCTTTTACTCTATAGGGTTCTTCCCCTCCCCACCCATCTCCTCTTCCCTTTCTCAGTTATTTAATGAAGAAACCGAGTTACTTGTCTTGTAGAATTTTCTGCTTGCATCCTTAAGGTATTCTTCCTATGTTGTCTAGATGTATTTCCTGTAAACTCATAGTCAGATTTAAAAAATTGATAATTTCCATATTTTATTTGTTTGTTTGTTTTTTGCAAAGTTAAATCATAGGTCATGTTGGTACCATGTGATTATGTGAATGGGTCTTGTTGACTTTGAGCTCGGGTATGGGTAAGCTAATTTATGCAGAATCTCTGATCTCAGCACCTCTGGATCTTCTGTCCACGGACAGTCATTTCTCTAGGTGAGACCCTTCCAATAGTCTGTCTGGGATTTAGAGGTTGGCGGTATTTAGTCTGGGCTTGTAGGAGAGGAGGCCTATGTTCATCATTCAGAATGCACGGTCACCCCCAATTGTGCACGGTCACTTCCCCAGGCCGCATCTTCTGTTTTACCATCTCAGAAAATGCACCTACAGTTTTCAGCTGGGATGGAAGATACAGAACCTCTCCTTGAATTCTATCTTGAATTCTACTTGGATTAACTGCTTCTCAAATACATTTTGCCCATTGCTCTTTATTTCCATTTTTGCCCCTCTCCTGTTGAAATTGCTTTGCATGATGAGTACATCCATGAGCATTTTGGGGGGAGATTACGCTTTGCAATTGAGTCAGCTTTCATTTTCCACACAGCTGCCCTGGTGTTTAGCTTTCTCAGGTTTGCTATGCCTGTTGTTATGCATCCATCTTTCTTTCATTATAGGATTTGGTGGCTGTGCTCCTTGCAGGTTAAAGTGTATTTTAACAAGTTAACAGATTTGAGAAGGGAAAATTTTAAGATTTATATGTTTAATCTGTCAACTTCTCTCTTAATATGAAAAGTTTTTAACGTTCATTAGACATGTCTTCCTTGTAAGTACATTATGAATGGTTAAAATCAGAAACAGGCAATGAGGACCCGCCTAGTTAATTCCTTTGACCAACTGTGATTCTTCACTGACCAGGGCCATCTGTGTAAAATAACAAGGCAGTCAATGCATTCAAACAATCAACATGATCCTGACAAAACATGTTTGCCCTTAGACTGCGTCCATGGAAAATAGCCAAATGATTAAGTTTCACACTTTTCAACCTGACTGCTTTCTTTTTTTTCTTTTTTTTTTTTTTGATTTTTAGGGCCACACCTGTGGCATATGGAGGTTCCCAGGTTAGGGGTTGAATTGGAGTTAACAGCTTCTGACCTACACCACAGCCACAGCAATGCAGGATCCAAGATGCATCCGTGACCCACACCACAGCCCACGGCAACACCAGATCCCCAACCCACAGAGCGAGGCCAAGGTTCAAACCCACAACCTCATGGTTCCCAGTCAGATTCAGTTCCACTGTGCCACGATGGGAACTCCAGCCTGTTTTTGAAGTCAGTCTATATAGAGCTGGTGTTCTTTCTCAGTTTTTTTTTTTTTTTTGATTAGACATTAGTGTTACGAATTCATAGCCAGGGCTGCTCTTACGTTTTGGTGGCCTAGTATTTAGGGGAATGGCTAAGGATTAAGTTTCCATGACAACCACAAGTCAGCTTCCCTCAGGATCATTCCTAAAGGAAAGAAGCATGAAATCACAACTCAGGGGGTTTGGAGTATAGTTCAAGAAGCCACCCACTGGTAGTGAAAAACTTCAGCATATTTTGCACTATAGTCCATAATATATGTGTTTATTTAAATATAAAATCAATTACTATACACCTGAAACTAATATAATATTGTAAATCAAATGTACTTCAATAAAAACAAAATGAATGATTGACCATGGAGTGTAAGGACTGCTCCAGAAAGATGAATTGTGATTATTTTGGAATTTCTATATTTTTTGACATTTGATTATGCATATTCTTCAGAAGTTTGTCACAAATACCTTCTCTAAACTTAGCAGTGGAGGAATTTCTATTATGTTTTCAGTCTGAAAATAGAAAATTTGGGGGCTTCTCTTCATTGGCAAAAGGCTAATGAAAATTTAACTCTGAATGATTTGGTTTCTCTTTATTTTTAGAAAGAATTCCAAACCATGCCCTCTGACCTCTTTTTTAAATTATTGTTGCCAACTAATGATAGGTGCCTGATTGTCCCATTATTATTTCTCTAAAAATAAATCTCAGCCACTTTTATAAAGTGCTAGCACAAACAGTATCCCATAGAGACACAGCCTGAGTTTGAAAGAAAAAATTTTTTTTTCACAGGAAACCCAAGGATAGCTGAGTGTGGGTTAGAGTTCCAAACTTTTGAATTTTGCATAGTACTTAAAGGTAGACAGGAAGGATGTGAAACTACATTACAAGCTTTAGCTCCTTGGCTGGAATAGACCCTGGATCCCAGGATAGGGTTCGTTAGGTTCCCTCCTCCCACTGTTTCCCAAATTGCTTGTCCCAAGACCCCGCTTGTCAAGAATGACCATTGAGCAGAGAGTGGTTATTACAAAAAAAAGTATTCAAGTAGGTTGATTGTCAATTTGCCTTTTGAAGATGGGCTCCTGTTCTGAAAGCAAGAAAACTTGAATTAAATTCATGTGTTGATTTGAGGGAATCTCTGCAATTTATATAGTCTCTGAGTCACATTACTTTTCTAGTAGTTGTTGGGGGGATGTGGGTCTACCCAAGTCTCTGTAGGAAACAAATTTGAGGTGAAATTCACCCTGTGTCCTTGACTAGTATGTGACTGAAGGAAAGTTATTCAATGTCTCTGAGTGTCATTCCTGTGAAATCAGGGGTTTTTCTTTGTTTTGTTGCATTCTTATACCCAGACACAGAAAAAGCCTTGGCATATGGCAGGGGTGGGAGAGGAGTGCTTAGGCAGTGATGAATGAGTTAAGTGATGAATGAATTAGCTAATTAGAGCATTCCTAGCCCAATTCAGAGGAGCTAATAGATGCTCTGTTAACAATACTTCCTCCCCCCCCAAGGATGAATGCTGCTCATAACAATATTAATTACTATTACCACAGCCAACATGTGTTGGGTGCTGGGGGTTCTGCCTGAACTAACTCATTTACTCCTTACAAACAACTCGGTGAAGCATTATAACTCTGTTAAGGTTGAGGAAACTGAGGCACGGAGAGAATCAATTAGTTGTCCAAAGCTGCAAACAGTAGAATCAGGACCTGATGCAGGTTGGCACTGGAGCCGCAACGATGGGCATGTCTTGCTTAGTGGCTCACATCTCCTGCATCCTTCACAGCTTGAGTGCAGGCATTTAGCTTGGCTATCAGACACCCCATGTCAGACTTTGGTAGTAGCTAGTGATGTAAGGAAGTAGAGATTTCTTGAAGTTCATACTGGTAGAGGTGTGGCTGTGTTGATGGTTTCCAAGTCCATAATGGTAGGGTTCTGACAGCAGGACCTAGTGTCTAGTGTCTGTGTATCAGCATTTACCAGCAGCATGCCATTTTGGAGTGGAAGAGGATACTTCAAAAAGGCCCAGCTACTTCCTGAAGATGTATATGCATGAGGAATGGGTCAGCTTCCAGCTACTGCTGGCACTGCCATCCTCCCCCAGTCCAGCTCATGACTTCCTGGAGATTTCCATGTTGAGAGGAAGGGCAAAAGTCCTTATTCCTAGTTTGTTGACGTCCCAGTACAGTACACTGACACCACGCAAGACGGAGGGCTACTGCATAAGAGCACCTCTTAAAGAGAGCCCTGCATGAGAGAGGGCATGGGACATTTTCCAAGTGGCAGAACTTTACGTGATTTCTCAATGTCCCTTACCTGGAAGGAGAGTTTGGGTTAAAAATCTTCATCAATTTGTGGACAGTGGCTGATGATTTGGCGGGTTGCTCAAGGTCTAAGAAGGGACCATGACTGGAAGATTGGTGTCACAGAGAGTCGAGGAAGAGGGATGTGGATAGTCCCCTTATAATGGGCTAAGAATATGATACTATTTGCCTCCCATATGAATTTGCCAAAGGGTCTTCACTGCAGGGAAGACCTTCAGAAACAAAGGGACTCCCCACTCCCCCCGCCTTTGTAGATGTCAATAAGCCTCTCTCCAGCCAATCCAGTGTTTGTCCAATGATCTCTTGAAGTCAAGAGAATGAAAGGGATAGACACATGGATGGACTCAACACATGGCTTTCCTTTCCTGAAGATGACTCCATTCATTTAACCACTGCTAAGTGCCCAACCTACTGGTAAGGAGCGATAGTTAATCCAAAACCTTGCTGTGGTGCCTCACCATGGAGTGGACAGTCAGCCACCTGGTGAAATGCTAACTACATTAGACTCAAGTTATACCTGGGAATCAAGGGTTGGAAGTGGAAGTGGCATCTCTCACTAGAAAATTCACTTGTAAAACTGATGCTTCTTTCTCTTCGGACTCAGGGCTCTGCTAGCTTTATGCACTTAGCACCCAAGGGAGAAGTGCTTTCACCAGAGAGTGAAATAATGATTCCATGTAACTGGAAGGTGACCATTTCAGGCTCCTCTTATTATTGGAGGTACAAAAGGAAGAAGTGTGTGTTTTTGTTGGGGTGATTGACCCCTAGATGCCTCTAATTGTTATTACAATTTCTTTTTCTGATACCATTTCTGACACCACATATATGTGGTTTCTCACACAATTTCTCCAATTCCTTTTGACGACAACAAAGTGTCCAATAACTCAGTTAAATTCTGACACTACCCAGCGTTAGTGCAGAGCCCCCAGGTTTATGGTTCAGACCCACAAGACTCCCTCCACTTCAGATACCTGTTGTAAGTTACAGGACCACCTGTACCTTCAACCAGCTATGAATTCAGGGGTTCCCACACTGTCTTTCAGTTTTTCTAATTTGCTAGAATAACTCAGAACTTATGTTTACCAATTTATTATAAAGTACACAACTTGGGAACAGCCAAGTGGAAGAGATGCATAGGGTAAGGTATGGGTGGTGGTGGTAAGGAAGGCTATTTCATGCCCTCCAAGTGTGTCACCCTTCTAGCACTTCAATCTGTTCATCAACATGAAAACTCTGAATCCCATCATTTAATATTTTCCAATGGAGGTTTCATTACACAAAGATGATTGATTAAATCATTGGCCTTTGGTGATTGAACTCAATTTTCATCACTCCTCTCCTCCCTGGAGGTCCAAAGCTGGGGCCGATGATTCCATCCCTCTAATCATGACTTGGTTGGTTTGGTGAGCAGCTCCCTACTCCACCCTGAAGCTGAGAGTCATCTCTTTAGCAGACAAAAGACACTCATCATTCAGGAGATTACATGGCTTTTAGAAACTCAGTACCAAATATAATTTTTTTTTATTGTGCTATAGTTGCCATACTTACACTTCAGAAGAATGAACTTCAAGCTCAAGTTCTTTGGTTCTTAACTTACATTTTAATAAGAAAATGTTGAATGGAGTTATTAATATGGTATTTAGCTTTCTTGGGTGGAAAAGAAATTAAAAAGCTACCTTGTACCCCTGCCATATGTTACTCAGACTCTTAGGTAGGCGTGAAAAGTCAATTTGCACTGATGCTTTGTTTTTGCTTTCTTTCTGTGGAAAGGTGTTTAAGATAATGTCTTAACACGGGTGAGGAAGAGGCAGCCAGATACTGCCTCCTAGAGGCTTACCCGAGCTGAAGAAGTAACCTTCTACATGGTCTCACCAAACCTGGTCTCTATGCTTATTGAGAAAGTGCTGTATCTTGCCTCAGCTCTGCTGAATTAACTCTTCAGTGCCTGACTAATACAACAAGCAAGTACACAGAGTTTCCTGAGATCTGGCACCAACTTATTTTTGATTATCTCTCATCGCTGCCCACATACAGACAATAGCCAAGGAAACCACACAATTTGCTGGCTCCCTAATATACATCTCTCTTTCCAAGTCCTCTCTCTGTTGCCACTTTTGAAGAATCTGACCCCTTGAACACAACCTATACTTGCTTCCATGTTTTTTTTTGATTTTCCACCTCTGCCACCACACAGGCTCCACAGTCAGAAACGCTGCCCCAAAGCAGCAGAAAGTTGTCCCTCTTGATCTGAACTCATGATATAGTCCATACTTTATTATAAAGTAGGCTTTGTGTCAGAAGATTTTGGCACCCTAGAGGCTAATGTAAGTATTCTGAGCATATTTAAGGTAGGTTAGGCTAAGCTATGACGTTCTATCAGGTAGGTGTATTCATTTTTATTTTTATTTATTTATTTTTTTTGTCTTTTTGTCCATTTAGGGCTGCATCCACAGCATATACAGGTTCCCAGGCTAGGGGTCATGTCAGAGCTGTAGCTACCGACCTACACCACAGCTCACAGCAACACCAGATCTTTACCCCACTGAGCAAGGCAAGGGATGGAACCCGAGTCCTCTTGGATACTAGTTGGGTTCGTTAACCACTGAGCCACTACAGGAACTCCAAGTCATGTGTATTTAATGCATTTTTGACTTAATGATATTTTCAAATCACAATGAGTCATTGGGACATAACCTTACCATAAATCAAGCAAGATCTGTACATTATAATTTGAAACTTCTTATGAACATCCTTTATATGTAGCATTATGACATGAGAGAAGGAATGTCAAACTTGAGTTTGAGTCTGGGTTTGAGCATTGATTCTCTTGTATAATTGATGTTATATGAGAAAAGTTACCTCTTCTTTCTTCTGTTTTCTTGCTTGTAAAATGGGGCAATAAAACCATACATGAGTATGAAAGAGGTCAGAGAAGTAGAGGAATTTTATAAGTCTTCCATCACCCTCCCCCCTGTTGTGGCCCATGCATTTTATTCAAGGTCACATGTCTCCTCATCTGGGGTAGCTTTCACAATTCCCCTAGACTAAATTAGTTGTATCTTAACTGCTTCAACAGAAGCACATGCTAAGGGTCTGAGAACTCTAAGAATGACTGATTTGGTGTGAGGAGTAAGAGGGTAGTCGGGGGGGGGAATGTCAGAGAAAATGTCCTTGGGGGGCTTACACTTGAACTTCAGTCCTCTCTACTGTCCGCATATTCTAGGCCAATTAGATGTTGGCAGGAAGGGTTCTGGAACACCCTCCTAAGTGACCCAGAGACATTAACTCTGGCCCAATAAGTGGTGGATGAGGAATTGTTCTCTCTTAGCTGACCTGCGGTGCATGCTCTGACCTTACCAATATCACTGGAACATTTGATGTCACTGGGTTACCTCATCCTCAGATTCAGCTCAGGGGCCCATCCTCCAAGAAACCTCCTGCGATGCCCCACAACTCTGCTTCTTGGCTGGATTCTGTGCCTGTATCAACCAGTACAGGTTAGGTTATGCTTTGATAACAAACATTTCCAACATTGAAATGGCTTCAAACAATAAGACTTCTTGCTCAAGCTTGTAGTGCATACCTGTTGCCCATGAATTGAAGATGATACTCTAAGTTGTTCTGGCTCAGCACACCTGAGTCTTAAGGATTACCTTAAGGATTGCTGAGGCAGGCACTGCTTTTATGGCTTCTGCTGCAAGTGACACGTGGCACTTGTGCTAACATTTCATTCCAAAGCAAATTGTACTGTCACCACTACCACCTTAGGAGACAGGGAAGCAGAATCTTGTTATAAAGCACAAAGGGATAACTGGAAATTTTTGGTGTGCTGTCAGATTACCCAGAATGACCCCTTTCTGTGTTTTGAATGTCCTATGCCTATAGCAATCCCAGGCCTTATATGTCAAAGATATATATATATGTGTGTGTATATATATATATATATCTTCCTGTAAACCCATCTCCTTTATAACCCATAAGTCCGCTTAGGGCAGGAGCAGTGATAGTGGCATATCTGTAGTACTAATCCAGAAAGTGAGTGGAACTTGTCCAAGCCTGGTGTTCTTTCATAGCCAAACATCACTGTATTTAAGATCTCTTCTCTCAGTGGCCTCTCCAGGCTTTTCCAAAGGCTTCCAAACTACTTGGCTTCATTCTTCCTTGGCCCTGGGTGAGAACAGTCAATCAATCCAGACTTTGCATATCAGGAGTAGCTTGTATCCTTTGTTTGGGGTGAAGCTAAGTTTTTAACCAGACCCCAGGAGCTTGTCCTCAGGATCATCAGAGGATAGAGGGGAACTGAGGGCTCAGCTCCTTTGTTCAGAGCAGGCTCTGTGGGTGCCAAATATCCACAGACTCATCACATATAGGCTCAGGGTACTGGTGTCTGACTCCCACTCCCCAAGTTCTAGCCCATGCCCCAGAGCTCCCAGCTGCCTGACTGCAAACAAATCTCTATCCCTGTGGGGCTGGGAACTGTCCCATACGGTCCCCATCCTTCTGGCATAGGGAACACTGGGAAGCTGGCCACTGGTTCAGCCAGGAGATCACACTCTGATGGGACAACCTGTCAGCTTTTCCCCTCCAGACCGCAGAAGTGAGATGTGGATGGGGCCAGCTGGCAGTTACCATCAAGCTCTACACACTTGGCTTTGGAGCTTCTCCAGCAGATGCTTAGCCTTAGGCATAGATGCTTCCTGATCTTCTCTCTCCTTTGCCTCTTAAGAGCAAATGCCAGAAGAATCTGGGTGGAGAGTACCTGGCCTCTGACTGGTGCCAGGGGTGCTGAACTGGATGCTGGGTCCTGCCTCTCAACCAGAGCATCTGAAGAAAAAAAAAAAAAAATCAAAAGGAGTCAGGTCTGAAAGAAAGAAAATGAAATGGGCTGAAGAAATTTCATATCATATCTCAGATTGCTTGAAGATAAAAACAGTCCAGAGAGGAATTCCCTAGTGGTTCAGCAGGCCAAGGATCCAGAGGTCATCACTGCTGTGGCTTGCATTGCTACTGTGGCATGGGTTTGATCCCTGGCCTGGGAACTTCTGTATGATGTGGGCATGGTCAAAAATGAAAACAAACAAACAAAAAACAGTCCAGAGAAAATATTCCCATGAAT
Source organism: Sus scrofa (assembly GCF_054392235.1). Lineage (NCBI taxonomy): Eukaryota > Metazoa > Chordata > Mammalia > Artiodactyla > Suidae > Sus > Sus scrofa. Next base: position 92,571,427 of record NC_139389.1, read on the forward strand.
TAAAAGACTCCGCATGGCATTTTTGATACCAGTAATGGCGAATTGATTTCTCTTCATTTCTGTCTTCACATTGCTGACGGCCTCCCTCATTATCTTAAATATTGGGTTGCCAGAGTCAATTAAATATGCAAGGAAAACAGTATACATTTTAGGGGAACGTAATGATTGTTACAACTTAGAGCAGCTTAATGAATACATTAATAAACGATGCTTCGCCAGGATTTTCCCCTAATAGCCATCAAACTCTTTGTAAACCTACAGCACAATGCATAACATTTTGCTCCAAGATTTGCTTAAAAAAAAATCAATGCATACCTAAGTTATTTGTGTCAAAACTCATTTATTTTCACAATAACACGGGCTGTCAAACCTGACATCCTGCTAATAACATCCAGTGCATTTCCATATTATTCAAACATTTCCTTTTATGCGATGGGGGACTTACACACTCAGACTGCCCCACTTGCCATGCACCAGGCTTATGCACATCAGCTCAGTTCACGCAGCCATAGAGGGGTTACCTGTGGCAACTAATTACGCCACCCTTTATGCATATTAATGAGTCTATGAGCAGCCATGCTCTGCTCTGCAGAGAGGAAAAACAATTCCAGCCTAAGTGGGAAACCGATTACAGGCAGCATACCAGAAAGTCAGGCAGCGATTTTTGATAATTTTCCATTTTTGATGTCCCTAGTTATCATTTTCTAGTGCTGCTGTATCAAATTATGACAAACTTTGTGGCTTAAAATATAAATCTATTATTTTACAGTTCTGAAGGTCACAAGTCCCGCTTGGGTCTCCCAGAGTTAAAATTAAGGTATCTGCAGAGCTGCATTCCTTTCTGGAGGCTCCAGGGGTGGATCTGCTTCCTTGACTTTTCAAGCTTCTAGAGACCTCTCTGGTCTTTGCCCACAGTGCCACATTTCAGAACCAGAAAGGTGTGTTGACTCCGTCTCATGCCGCCATCTCTCTCTGATTACAGCTTGGAAAGAATGTCTCCACTTTTACAGACTTATGTGATTAGATACAGCCCACTTAGATAATTTCGGATTTTCTCCCCATTTCAAGGTCCTTAACGCTCATCACATCTGCAAAGCCCCTTCTGCTATGTAAATATTGACAAATGGACAAGTTCAGTGAATCAGATATGGACGTCTTTAATGAGGGCTGGGGTGCTCGTACTGCCTCTTACCCTGAATCTTTTATATCCAGCTGTGCTTTAAGAGGGAAAAAAAATAAGTGGAATTGCAAATTTCCACCCAGGTTAATTACTTTCCTGTCATTTACTACTTGCCCTCATTTACCTTTCATCCACTTTCTTCTCTTTTATCTCCACATGGCTTCCTTTATCTCCTCAGCTGCCCTACCCCATGGATTTCCTCTGCCTCTTTCTATCCGTGGGTGATTTCTCCTAATCAGTTTGCTTATTATCCAGAGAACTCTGGAGACTTTCTTTGAGTCACCTACTCTTGCTGAGCATCCATTCTGTCCCTGATCTGTGCTTTGTGTTCTCTGTAGCTCCTCCCATTATGTTTAACATGGCAGCCTCTAATGGCTGCCCCACTTCATTTCAACCTAAACCTACTCATCACTGCAACGTGCCAGGCTCCCTGCATAGCAATGACACCACAGACGCAGAATAGAACAGGCACCTCCATGTCTTACCCATATGCCCTTGAAACACCACTGGTCCCTCCAGACACTTTCCACTGGTGGCTTTCTGCACCTATTTACCTGAGAGCCAGTGGGCTGGGTGGGAAAGAGTGGATGGTGCCTGGGCACTAGTACTCCTAGAGCCACCCTCAGCCCACTAAGAGTTGAAGTTCATGAATAAACATTCCAGATTCCTCAGTCCTCGGTGAGACAATGCCAGGGCCTATCTACTTGGCTCGTGGAGGTTGAGAATGGGTCGAGCCCTGGTTGTCTTCAGTGGCAATTCAATTGCTTCTCTTCTCTGTCTCACTCTCCCACATCCTCCAGGGATCACCTTCCACATAAAACACTTGCCCCAGTTCTTATTTCTGGGTCTACTTTGGGGAGAACCCCAAGTCCAACAGAAGGCTGACTCCCGTGCTGGGGAGAATCAGGGTGACATGAACAGTACAGGTGACCTAAAAAGCGAGGTCCTATGCAAATTGCTGCATCCTGAGACCTCTATCTCTTTCAGTAAACCTTCCTCACAAAGGAAACTGTACATTTCCTTTAAAAATGTTGTTAACTTTTTTTTTTCTATATTAGAACTATTGGTTGGCATAGAACTGGGTTTCTGGTGTTGCAAATCCAAGAGGACCTTCTTGCTCCTCTCCTCCAGGCAACACAAGGGAAATGAAGAAGGTGGGGAGGTCTGGTCAATGGCTGGCCTATCCTCATTCCAGGGAGGAAAAAAACTAGATGTGCAAAAACAAGGCCAAGCCTTTTTGCAGGAAAAATGAGTGAAGAGTGTCCCAGGAAGCAATCCTGTACCATCTTACACTGACATCCCCCTCCCATCTCCTGGCTACTTCCTCTTGTCCAGCCCCAGGTGCAGAATCTAGCTGTGACATTGACCCTTTGACCTGGTGGAGGAGATTCAGACTGCCTGTGTCCCCCAGATGCTCATTCCTGAGCTCCCTGGCGGAGCCCCCTGGGGGCCTTTATTTTAGGAAACTGCGGCTGCTGTTGACATCATCACAGGCCATGTCAAATTGGGAAGCTAATTTGATTTCAGAAGTAGGCCCAAATCTCTGCCTAAAATCCCCTCAACGGGCCTTGAATCTACAGCAATCATCTCAGACTCAAGGAGGGTTATGACCGTGAAAGTCATAAATACATGTTTGTACCAGACACCTAACTAGGCCAGATTGTGGAAGTGACCACCATGCTCTGGCTGGAAGTACAGGTAGGTTGGCTGAGAGGCGTCCCATGTTTTTAGGAGGAGATGTAAAACCAACTCATTTGGAGGGGACATCAAATCTTTGGGGGCTGCTGTAGTCTGATTCCCTCTCAATCTTACTGCGGTGGCAACAGTGGGAAGGGGCAGGGAACACGTTTTCTTCAGGGACATATCAGAATGGGGGTGGGAAGGAACAGATGCATGGTTTGAAAAAATATATTCCGAAATAGAGGTTATTCATAACATTAATGCAAATTTAAGCTTCTTGATTGGATATGAAGGGCATTTGATAATCTTGCAGGTGGGAGATTGAGTTTTTAAATTTGTTGAAAGGGACAGCATTTTTTTTAAAAGAGATTGCAAACACCTTTTAGGTTCAGATATAAGGGAAGGTCAGTAACTTTAGACGATGTCTGAGATTAAAAGCAAGAAATGAGTGGAAAGAGAAGTGAATAAATTGGGAATATAGAATGAACAGATACAAACTACTGTACATAAAGTAAACAATAAGGACTTAACTGTACAGCACAGGGAACTATACTCAATATCTTGTAATAACTTAACATGGAAAAGAATCTGAAAAAATATATAACAATCACTTTGCTATTCAACTGAAACTAACACAGTATTGTAAATCAACTATACTTCAATTAAGAAAAGAATGAGCAGGCATTTCTATCATCGTACAGTGGTAACAAACCCCACTAATATCCATGAGAACTCAGGTTCGAACCCTGGCCTTGCCCAGTGGATTAAAGATCCAGGGTTGGTGTGAGCTGTGGTGTAGGTCACAGACACAGCTCAGATCCCCCACTGCTGTGGCTTCAGTGTAGGTCAGCAGCTGTAGCTGGAGTTCAACCCCTAGGCTATGACCTTTCGTGTGTCATGGGTTTGGCCCTAAAAAAAAACAAAAACGAAAATACAGGAGTTCCCGTCGTGGCGCAGTGGTTAACGAATCCAACTAGGAACCATGAGGTTGCAGGTTCAGTCCCTGCCCTTGCTCAGTGGGTTAAGGATCTGGCGTTGCCGTGAGCTGTGGTGTAGGTTGCAGACGTGGCTCAGATCCCGTGTTGCTGTGGCTCTGGTGTAGGCTGGTGGCTACAGCTCCGATTCGACCCCTAGCCTGGGAACCTCCCAAGAAATGGCAAAAATACCAAAAAAAAAAAAAAAAAAAAAGAAGAAGAAGAAGAAAGAAAGAAAAGAATGAGCAGACAATGTAATAAGCTTGGGGGCAAGCCAATAAGAAATTGTTCAAGATTCAGAATGGAGAAAGCCCTTCCTTACCCCACCTTCATCCCCAAAGGTCCAAGAGTTTTTATGAGAGGAGGTTTCTTGCTTAGGGTGGAGGACAAGGTGGGGTGAGGCAGTGATTTTTTTTTTTTCTTTTTTAACAGCCACACCTGTGGCATATGAAAGTTCCTGGGCTAGGGATCAAATTGGAACTGTAGCCGTTAGCCTATGCCGCAGCCACAGCAACATCAGATCTGAGCTCAATCTGTGACTTATGCCACATCTTGCAGCAATGCTAGATCCTTAACCTATTGAACGATGCCAGGGATCAAACCCTAATCCTCATGGACACTGTATCAAATTCTTAACCCTTCGAGTTATAAGGACAACTCAGGGAGGTGATTTTTACCCATAAATGCTTTTGTCAATTCATTCATTTATTCAACAAAGATTTCTGAGGACCTACCATGCTCCAGACATTATGTCCAGCACTGGGAACATGGTGATTAGCAAGGCGGTTACATGCCTGAAAGGAAAGATGGGTACTTCTCAACCATTAGAAGATCAACCATTGGGTAATGACAGGGAGAACACAGGGGTCTGGAGTAAAAAAAAAGCAAAGAGTCACAGGTAAACTGAGGCCTGGAGGATGGAAAGAAAGTGCCCAGATAAAGCAGGTAGGGGGATGTTCCAGGCAGACTGACAAACTCTTGCAAAGTTACAGATAAGAGGGAACACAAGACATTCAGAGGATGAAAGTAAGTGCCAGTGTGGTTCAGACAGCAGGGGGGAGAGTGACAGGGGAAGGGCTGAGGAGTCAAGCCAAGAGGGCCTGTTTCAAGAAGGGCCTCCCAGGCCAGACTCAGCAGTTTAGACTTGATTCTCAAGTTAGAGTCCACCAGGCAGGGAAATGATGTATTAACAGCAATAGTTGGCCTTTCCTGAGGGCTTGCAACCTGCCACTTTGGTAGGCATGTCTGTGGTTATCTTACTAGTCCTCAAAATACTATGTGGTTGGAATAGTAACCCTGGTGGGACACAGTGATTATTCCTATTTTATTATTATTTAGATTACTCCTTAGATAACAAAACCAAGGTTCAAAGATGGTATGTGATTTTCTCGAGTTCATGTGACTACCACATGTAGTCATGTAGAGGAGGGATTTTGTTGTAGGCCTGTGTGCCCTGGAAGCCTCCTAGCTTAAATACTTCTCTATATGTGCCCCTGGATTAGAGGCTTCTTTAAAAAAGACTTCTCTAGGGTTCTCTTGTGATGCTATGGGTTAGGGATCTGACCTTGTCATTGGCAGCGGCTTGGACCATTGCTGTGGTGTGGATTTGATCCCTGACCTGGGAACTGCCATATGCCTCAAGTTCAGCCAAAAAGCCCCATGAATTAAAAAAAAAAAAAAAGGACTACTCTGCTGAGGAGCAGGGCAAGGCTAAGTGCAGAGACAGCTTTGAGAGCATGGACCTCAATCTTCTCAGGAGCTGAAGAGGGTGCTCCAGATGAGCGAGCATGGAAAAGAGGAATGGGTTGAGATATACTCAGGAAGCAAAAACAACAGGAAGCTGAGGTGTGTTTGACAAGAGATGCTTTTCTTTCACAAAGTATTTTTAGGTCAGTTATCCTTTTTTAATAATAATATTACATTGTAGAAATATACCAAAATTGTATATCCATTATTTTGCTGACCCTTGGGCTGCTTTGCTATTGCGAAAAATGCTCCTGGCATGCTAGAAACAGATCCAAAATGGCACGTTGATTTTGAGTTCCTGCAATGGAATTATGCACAATTCCCTAAATTTTAATATTTGCATATGACTGAAGACAATTAAGTAGTAATCCCATGTATTGATGATTGGGTTTTGAGATGTAATTTTCTTCTCTAAGTATTTTTTTCATAAAATTATTTTTCCATTTTCATAAATATTTTTTTCTCCCCATTGCAAATTCCATTGGTAATGATGGAATTGGACATGTCACAGAATTCATAATCAAAAAGTGTTCAAATAACTGCTCTAAGAGAAGATATGGAATTTGGACTTGGAAAAAACACAGATAAAAGAAAAGAAACATGGATAAAACATGACAAGTATATTACTCATCTATGAAATGGGTATAATCATCAAGGATTGGTGTAATCATTACATGAAGTAATGTAGATGAAACTTTCTTTAAGGTTAAAAAGTGCTATATAAATTCTGTGTGTTTAGTATTTTTCTTCCTGGAATTCCAAAAATGTAAATTTCTATTTAGGTAGATTATTGTCCATATGAACAGTTAATGCTAGTGTACAAAGATATTTTTACTGAAAAGAAAACACAGATGCAGAAAATCATACAACATGAATGTATAGCTTAATGAGTTATCATAGGGCGAACATCATGCCACCCCAGGTGATGCCATCCAGGCCACATTAATCACCTAGGAAGCATCTTCCCCTCTCCATTTGTCCCATCCCAGTCACAGACCCCTCTCTCCATACTCTCTTGACTTTTACAAAAAACATTTTCTTGTATTTCCTTGTATTTTATTATCCAGCTGTGCATCCCCAAACACTATGATGTAGTCTTGCCTTAAAGAAGTTATGTTATGTCTTTTAAAGCTCTTTTAATCTACCTTCTTTTTCCCATGCAATTGATGTGGTGAAGAACCAGGTTCACTGAGCTGTAGTTTCCCTGTGTGTTTGTTGATTGCACCCACAGGGTGCAACTCAACACAGGCCCCTCCCTCCTCTGCATTTCCTGCACATGGGAGCTGGATCCAGAACCTTGCTCATATTCAGGTTAGACCCCCTTGGCCAGATGAATAGGTGGAACCATGTCCTTGTACAAGAAGCCATGATTTCTGGTTGTCTCTTTTTTATAATGTGAAGAGGCATTGATGTGCAGTGCCTAAGTCCATTGCTTAATGCGGGGCTGTGTAATAGTGCTATCGTAATTCTATACGTTTTTGCCATTTACTCATTGGACTTCCTTCATAAAAAGATGCTTCTTCTGATTTACCATTTGGCTATTCTGCAGTTCAGTTCATTAAAAAGGCAGGATAAATACTTGATTCTTTTCTTTTCCTTTACTTAACAGTTTTCAAGATAATAGACTGATTTCCTTTCAGCCTCTGAAGGTGATTTATTTTTCCCTTAAAATCATTGTCAGCTCATGGTTTTAAAGATACTTGATGGATTAAATTCTTTGAAATCATGCCAGCTCTCTTTCAAAGTCAAAAGTTCTTGTTATCAAACCCCTCCTCTACTTTCTCACTGCTTCTGATTTATCTTTTTTTTTTTTTTTTTGGCTAGCCAGTGAAAACTTCTTTCTGACTAGTCTCACCTCTCTTCCAATCCTTCTTTTTTTTTTTTTTTTCCTTGGGAGCACCTATAGCAGGATTGAATCCAAACGGCTGCAACCTGAACCGCAGCAGTGACAATGCAGAGTCCCTCACCTGCTAGGCCACCAGGGAACTCTTCCAGTACTTCTTTTGTTTTTAAAACCTTTTATTTTATTTTGACTTTTGACCTGTACATAAAAGAGCACAAAGAATGATGTACATCTCTATAAGTTATCACCAAACAAGCCATTCTGCGAACAGAACCTGCCGGTACCCTAGAAGGTCCTTCTTCACTTGCCCTCCCTATCATGATGTCCTTCCTGCCTTCCCATCATTCTGAATCCTAACACTGTAGTTGGATTTTGCCTTCCTACTTAGCATCATATAAATGGAATTCTATGGTATACATTCTTTTGTGTTTGGCTTCTTTTGCCAAAGCTCATGTTCATGTGTTGTATGCATTGTGGCTCAGCATTCCATTTCAAATATACCCCAATTTTATGTGTCCATTCTTCTGTGGATGGACATGTAGGTTATTTATAGTTTGGGGACATTGTGACTAATGCTGGTGTGAACATCTTTATACAAGTATGTTGGTTTCAATGTGCACAAATCTTTGTTGCTTTATTTCTTAGTTTGGAATTCATAAATTCACACACACACACACACACACACACACACACACACACTCAACCTTAGTAGGTAATTATAGTTTCCCAAACTTCTCATATTGATTTAAAATCCCACCAGTAGAATGCTAGAATAGGAGACTTCTCATTACTGGCTATCCTCCTATCCTTGCCAACACTTGGTATTGTCAATCTTTTAATTTTAGACATTCTAGTAGTGTGACGTTTTATTGTCGTCTCAATTTGTTGTTCTGATTACTGATGAGATTGTGTACATTTTCATTTATTTAATGTCTATTTGGATATCCTTTCTTTTGAGGTTCCTATTATACATTTATTTTCCACTGGTTTGCCTGTCCTTTAGGAGGGGACTGATTTTCATTCATTCTTTACATATCCTGGATAAAAGCCCTTTGTCAGCTATATGTGTTGTAAGTAATTTTTCACTGTTTTTCCTTTCACTCTTTTAATGGTGTCTCTGAATGAAAAGAAGTTCTTGATTTAAATGCAGTCAAATAACAACCCAACTTCTCCTTAATGGCTAGTGCCTTTTCTTAAGAAATATTTCCCTTCCTTGAAGTCCTTTAGATCAATTACTATATTGCTTTTCACATTTGGATCTATAATTCACTGGAAATTTTTGTATAGGCTGTGAAGTAGAGGTTGAATTTCTTTTCTTTTCTTTCTTTCTTTCTTTTTTTTTTTTTTTTGCAGGTGAATAGCCAATTTTCAGACTCTTAGCCTCACCTGCAATTGGTAGATATGTCCTTGCCACCTCCCTGAGCCCTGGAGAAAAATGCTTCTAAATGTTGACCTCACCTCTCTAGATTTCCATCTGGGCCTGTAATTGTTCACTACCTACTTAGTGCTCTGACATCTTCAAGAAGATGTTTTGTTGATATTTTATTTTGTCCAGCCTTTTAGCCTCAGAGAGAGGGTTGATTCAGGTGATGTGGTCCATCATTATCTGAAAGAGGTCCCCCTCCAATTCCTTCCTATTTATTGTTGTCAATGATCATTTCTAAAATTTAAATAATTAAAATTATCTGATTCCTTTAATTAAAACATTCAATCACTCCGGAACACATTATTCAATGTGTTTTCAAGGCCCCTCTAAAAGAGTTTCAGGGAAAATAGAAGGTTTCTGTGGTCAGATGCCTTCTTCCTATGCATTTAGAATGTGCTGGTATAAAGAGCCTCACTCAGGGTTCTTACTGCAGGCCTCCTCAGGAGCTCTGGTGTATAATTTATAATGTGAGAGTTGTGGTAGAAAAGTGTTCCCCAAATCTATCTGACTACAAGCCCTTTCCTTGTCAAACATCTCAAAAAACTACTCTTCTAGGGAACACACTAGAAAGGTAAAAGTTACCTAGGTGCTTTAGGTAAAAAGGACTTCCTCTGTAGGACACAGGATCTGCCTCCACTTTCAGCTTCACTCCTAGCCTCCCCCTTCCCCACACTGTGCTCCAACCCGTTGGAGCTGCTCATGCTTTTCTGTGCTCCCTCTGTTCTATTCTGTTCCTTTGCTGCTACCTAGGATGTCTTCTCTTGCTCTTGGCCTAACTCATTCTTATCCTCCACAGTAAGGCCTCATCTCCAGGGAACTTTGACATCCTGGTCCTGTGGAGTACCCTCTCTGCCCTCTGGGGCTCCTTCTCCTCACAGTACTCGTATGTCAGAGTAGAACTGTCGACCTCGCCCTCCGCTTCCTTGATTGGGCACTCCAGGGGAATAGGCTAGCCTGTCCTTCATCTAGCTCCCTGGTGCTTCAGTGCAATGGGACCATCAACAAAGGTCCCAATCATTCATTTACTTATCCTGCCAATGTTTTGTTGATTTTCCATCTTGGGCCAGGCTCCAAGCTAGGTGCAGAGAAGTAAACAAGAGGGTGAAGTCAACTTGAACCTCACCTTCTCATAGACTGTCATAGATTGTCTCCAGACAAATCAGTGCTGCAAACAATTGACAAGACATCATTGGTTTATGCAAGCCCCACCCCAACCTCATAGCACTGCAGGGCTGCCTCTAGATGCGATCAGATAAATCATCTTTATCCAGTAAGCCTCTGGCTTGTCTGCCATCAAGGAGGGGCTGGAAACTGGAGCCTCTAGGGACTTACAATGTTGTGTAATCTATAGATTCTTTTTTCTAAATCTTTCAATTTTATTTTCTTTAAAAATTTATTATAGTTGATTAGAGTGTTCTGTCTATTTCTGATGTACAGCAGTGACCCAGTCATATATATATATATATATATATATATATATACTCATTCTTTTTCTCACATTATCCTCCATCATGTTCCATCCCAAGTAATTGGATATAGTTTCCAGTGGTATGCATCAGGATCTCATTACATTTGAAGTGGATAAGTAATCTGTAGATTCTTAACTAAAAGTAAAATCTGCAAGAATATTCACTCACATATGTGGTCTTGTAACTGCAGGATAGTGGCTTGCTGTTTCACTTGTGAAAAAGAACCTTGTGTATCTTCACATGAGACATGTTCCAACAAGGCTCAGCCTTGGGCAGCTATTTGTGTTGAGATCATCATTCTCCTTATCTCGGTGTTTATGGTTGGAAAATGAGTCTTAATTAAGTTCTGCTGCAAGTGTACTTTGAGTACTTTGCATTAGTTACTGTGACCAACATGATAGTAGTAATTATTATTATTTATATAAAAACAGTGGCGATAATTATGGTGCTATCGTTTATTGAATGTTCACCATGTTCTAGTCAATAGTCAATAAATGCCTTGTTTGGAATGGAATCCTGCCCCCAATATCAATCAATTCATTTTGGAGACAACATGGCACAGTGGAAACCATGCACCACAGAGTCAAACCTGGGTTTGACTTCCAGCATTGTCACTTATTAGCTGTGTAACTTAGACAAGTTCCTCACTTTTCTGAATTTCAGAGTCCTCTCCAATAAAATGATCAACTCAGGCTCACAGAGTGCTTAAGGAGAATGAAATCTAATGTACGGATTTTGCATTGCTCAGTAGCAGGCACATAGTCAATGCTCAAAGCTTAGTTGATTTTCCCTGTGGCATACTGGATAACTCTCTTTGGCCATCTTGGATGACTAGCCAAGGAGCAGGGGTGGGTCTAGGAGTCCATATCTGAAGTCCCTGTTGGGGACTTTTCCCAGGACCATGAGCACTGTGGGGTTGGATACCTTGAGATTGTGAGAATTTTTGTGGGCTGGAGTTTTCTCCTGCTAAATCTCCCATACTCCCTGATGGGGCCTTTATTATGAACTCTGACCTCAAGCAACCTTGAGCTCTTGAAGTGTTAAGATTCTCTTCTTTCTTCAATTGAGTTGTGATGAAACATGGGCTTTAACAAAAATGTTCCAAGGTCCCACAGAAGTGCCTTCTGGAGGAAGAGGGCCAATGATCACTCTGTGGAGTATGTGTGTCCAGTGTGATTTCACTTAGAGCTCTTTGTGGGGACGTGGCTCAGAGCAGCCCCGGGGGCCAACTGGTGATGGGCTGACAGCATAGCTTGTTCACTGATTGAAAGGAGACTAAAACCCACTACCTGCCAGGTTTGGTTCTAAGTATCCTCAGTTTATTATCCCCAGTCCTTCTACAAATATCCCCTGAGGAATGAGTAGGCTTGAAGGCTTATGAGAACAGATTAAAAAGCTGGTGCACAAAGACCCTGGTACCATTTATGATAACCTTGTTGGCCCCCCATAGGTGGGGACTGTTATTTGGAAGCTCAGGTTTAGAGATCCCATGTCTTGAATGAAAGTCTATCTCTTTCATTTTTCTACCAAGGCTTTTCTACAACTAGAAAGGGTAGAGATAATGTGGGGGGCTATAATTATTTAAACATTATATTGAATATTAATTGAATAAAAGAGATATAATTATTGAATAAACACATGAGTGAGTGAATGAATGGATGCATGAATGAAATGACTTATTTTCTTCTGTGGAAAACATATAGTATAGAGTCTTCCAGAAGGACTGGACTAAATCTCACCCTCCTTTCCCACCAACCCACCTTACTTCTGCCTCTAAGCACTTTATAGCTCAGTCACGAAATAAATTGTGGGAGTGGGAGTAATTTAATCCAGAGGCTTTTCAAAGTGTCAATCAAGATTCTTAAACATATTTTTGTCCCATTTTCTTGGATAAAGCCGATATCTTCATATATTTTTATATTCACTTATAATTTATTCAGTGTGTAGAGATTATCCCTATGCTAGATACTCTGCTATGTGCTAAGAATAGAAAGGTAACTAAGAAGCGGAGGGCAAGGAAGATCCTGGAAGAGTTCATAACCTAGTAATTAATCAGATGCCGTAGTTCTGTGGGAACACAGAAAAGTTGAGTGTTAAAGGACCAGTAGAATTTTTCCAGACAGAGGGAATAGCATGTGCAAATGTGCAGAGGCCTAAGAGGCTATTATACTTATGGGATCTTCAAGTTCAGTTATGGTTGGAAGGGCAACTTGGCAGACAGGTAGAAGCATGGGTATTGATTCCTGTCTTGATACAACTTTTTAAATTTGGGCAAATTATTTAATTATGTAAGTGTCAATTTCCTTCTTTTAAAGACTGGACTATTGATGATGATGGCAACGATAATGATGAAAAAAAAGGTCTCTATAGCTATGCGTGCCTGTTGTTGTTCTACATGTTTTGCCTGTATTACATCATTTTATCCTTAAAATAACCTAATTAAATGGGTACTATTATTTATCCCATTTTAGAGACAACAAAACTGAGGCAAGTACCTCAATGAGTTATTGAGATGATTCAATGTAAAGCAATATGTATATGCGTCCTGTGTATATACACATGTGAAATCTACTATTAGGACCTTTTGTTCAGAAACCATAGTTTTTTGGATTCTGAAATAACAAAAAGAAATAAGACTTGTCTGATTACAAAGTCTTAGAGTATTTTTGTTGATATTATAAAGTCTGTCCATTCTGGGAGCAAGGGATAGATCCTTCCTATCATGCATTTAAGGAAATCATAGGGAAAAACCCTCACCTGTTGAAGCTTACAATTCTTTCCCAAGGTCAAATTTCTCCTCCTAACATGGCCTTTTTTGACATTATCAGGGATGAGTCTTGACAGCCTGCTGCTGTGAAATCTTCCCCCCACTGAGAAAGTCTTAACTTGTAATATCTTTTCTGATATTCTTCATGGGAATTCTCAGCATCTTGCATCATTCAGCTGGACATTTTGGAGCTGAATCCTCCCCTAGGTTTAGGACCAAAAGATCAAACAAATGCTCTGCATTCCATAAAACCTACATGACAACAAGAAGAAAAACAAACCTTTCCAAAACAATGTGAAAGGACAGCATGTTCCCAGCTGGCACTTAGTGGATAAGGGCCAGTGGGATCATGAAGAAGCATCAACAGGGTAAAAATAAAGGGTTCAGCAGAGGAACTCTGACTCCAAAACTCTGTGTATGGGAATATAATGGGCTGGGTATGGAGCATATCACCAAATAAGGGGGGTGAGGGACTGTCGTAGAGGCTAGGCTATGAAGTCTGAAAGTCCTCCTCTAGTCAATTGGAAGTTTTGAAGTATTAAATCAATGACATGACAAGATTTAAGGTTTACAGAGATGATTCTGTAACAGTAGAGTAGACAAATGGGAAGGGGCCATGGAAAAGGAGAGGGAGATGAGTTAAGAAGCAGTTTCTGTGTCACACTGGAAAGGAAGAAGCTTTGAACAGTGTATCAGTAGAGAGAAGGACATGTTTGTGAGATAGTTGGGAAGCAAAAATTGTAGGTTTGGGAATGATCTAAAGTTAATAAGAAATTCTTCATAAATCTAGTCTTTGATTGAGCTCCTCTAGGAGATCTTGAGACAAGGATTTGGATGTAAATTTTTCTTATTTAGGGTTGAGATCTCAGGAAGGATAAGGTATTTCCTTGGGACAGGAACATAGCTCCACCCCTAACGGTAAGGCAGGAAAGGGAAGAGAGTTAATACAGGATGGCTTAATATGTAAATTACCACTGTGGTCCTCTTGGAGTCTATGTAGACCATACCTCAGAGCTGTTCCACCCAAGGGGTGTAAGCTTGGGTGATTTCCTCCGACTCCCATCCATCACTATTGAGAGCTGCTCAAAGGAACAGGCAGTAACTCTCTGGCTCTTCCATCCTTCCCTAGAGCTAGACTCACATCTCCTCCAAAAAATACATTCTGTTAATAAGTGGAAAATTGAAAGCAATCAGGTGGTGAGCTCCTGTGGCCAAAGAAAGCCCTAAGCAGGAAATCAAAGGTGTTCATAGAAAGAATCCCTGGACATATACTAAAGGGTGAATGCTAAGGGGCTAGGGATGGATACCAACAGTATATGTTACACCTCCCCATTTTAAAACGACATAATAGGAAAAGTTTGGCAATAAGCCTGCATCTCTGAATGTAGTTGAATGTAGCCTCTATTTGGGGTTCATCTATGATGGGTTGTGTATCCTGCTTGGAGATGAGCCTTGGGGCACTGTCTAGCCTGAAATCTGTCTTACCCAGACCTGGACTGGAACTAGAAACCCCTGCCTCTTGGGTCTTCTAATGCTCAGTGACTTAAGGAAATACAAGTGCAGTATCAGAAAAGGGCTTATTACTCCTGGCAGAACTCCTGTGAAATAAGAAATGTGAGGAAACCGGGTCTCACAGAAAGCTACAAAACAATGATAAATACAGGCTGATGGGCTTAGATAAACCCATCTAGTAAATAGGAGATAAGAAGCATGATCTTGGATGGGGTGAATGCTAATGAGATGACCCAGCTGATGGAAGCCCTTCCCCATGATGTCAAAGCACTCACTGGTAATGCAGCCCAGATTACCACCTGCTTCTCATGTCCCCAGGCTGAGAAATGGGTGGTTTCATAGAGATGTCTAACCTGGCAAAATAATGATTAGTTTAGAAACAGTGGAAAATGGAGAAGAGATTTGGTTGCACTGTAATCTTATTTAATTTGCCAAAAAGGTAATTCAATCTGAAGATTGAACCTTTAAAGCCAACATGTTTTATTCAGACTCAAAAGCAGAAATGGTTAAATGTCCTCATGCTTTGGGCATATATAGAGACCAGGGCTCCTTGAAAGGGTACACCACAAATTAGGTCATGATGGATGCCTTTGTTCTGTGAGCTTCACCATATTTCATCTTCCACTGTCTTTAATTCTAAATTGCATGTAGCTATAGAACCTGTTTTTTTTTTTTCTTTTTTCTCCATGTCCATCACCACTACCCCAGTTCAGACCTTGTCACCTCTTATGTGGAGGTTTTAGTAGCTCCCTTCTTCATCCATATCTCCCTACATTTAACCCCATCCTATTCTACCTCCATCCTAGAAACTCCTGCCAAAGCGGTCTTCTCCAAACCACAACTGATCATATGACTTCATTCTTTAAAAATCTTCCAACACTTCCCATCATCTAAAATGATGTATTGCAGAAAGAATCTGACCTGTAGATGTCTTTTATTTCAGCAGGTCAATATTTACTTGTAATATTAATTTGGAAAGTCTTTTCATCCGGACAAGAACTCTAAGGAGGAACAACCCTCATTTTTATTTTCTGTTTTCTGCATGTCTTGTTTCTTGTCTGACCTCTATTGGCATTTGAGATCGCCGTAAAAAGGCTCATATTATCTGCTTTCTGCTTGCTTTTCCTGTATCATCTTTGCCTCCACCTATTTATTAAATCACAGAAAGTTCTGGAATATGCTATTCTGTTTCATGCCTCTAAGTCTTGCCATATGCTATTTTCAATACATGAAGTGCCTTTTCCACCTACGCTTTCAGAATCATTCAAATGTCAAGTACTTGGCAAGGGTTTCTCTGACCTCCCCAGATTGAATTAGCTACTTTTGTCTTTGGGTCCACAGTATATTATTCATTCATTCATTCATTCATCCATCCATCCATCCATCCACTCTACAATGTATTGCACATGTAGGAGGTATCAGATTACAGAAAGAAGTATTGTGAATATAAAAATATCCAAGCCATAGGTTTGGCTCAAAATAGGTCAGCTTGGTTGTAATGAGGGGTGTGAATGAAATGGGGAGAAGATAACATTGGAAAAAGCAGCAGGGGCCAAACCACAGAGTACCTAGCTAGGTATGCCAAGTGTAGAATTGTCATGAATTTGGCATGAAAATTTTTCACAAGAGAGTGAAATGGTCAGACTTGTGTACTCTAAACATTTCTCTTCAGGAAAATGGTAAGACTGGGTTACAGTGAAGTTAATTCAGAGTTGGGTCACCCACTTAGGATTCTGTTCTCATGAACTTGGTGGCAGATGCCGAGGGGCTGAACTAAGACCGACACAATGGGAAGGAAAGGAGGAAAGGGGGTGCTGCAGGAGGAATTTTCACCCAGTAAATAACTGGTTGTGGAAGGCAAGGGTAAAAGTGGTAAAAAGGAAAAATAGCAGTTTGTCTGCTGGTGCCTGGTGATGGTGTGGCCATAGAAATGAGACATACTGAAGATAAGGTAGCACAGGTTTCAGGTAAAGACTAGAAGTTTAGTTTTGAACTTGCTGACTTGTTTTTTAAAAGAATAAATAAATAAAAATTGTATATAGTTAAGATGTACAACAAGATTATTTGATATACACATACACAGTGAAATGATGACTCCAGTCAAGCTAAATAATGTCTCTTCACATAGTTGCCACTGTGCGTGCCTTTGTATGAAAGTACCAGAAAGCTTCTCTCTTAGCAAATTCCCAGCACTCAATACCTGTCAGTTTGTTGAGTTGTTGGTTTTGATCACCAAGGGAATAGCCAAGTACATGAAAGAGCTGGGGCTCAGGGATGGGTGTCCCTCGGGTGTGGGGACCATTCCCAGCTGGTCAGTAGCCTGAAGCCCTGTTGGGTGAGCATGGGAGAGAGTAAGGAGAATCGAGCCAGGACAGAACTTTGAAGATCAGCAACCAAAACAAAGGAAAAGGGTGAATAGCCCTCCCTTCACCATCAGTGATGCAAAAAGAAAGCAGAAGGCAGCACAAATGCCATAGGACCCAACTCCCCAATGAGAACACACCTCTATCAATGAACCCCAAATATGACCACATTCCACTATTAAACTTATTTTTTGACTATCCTCTAAATTGTCGTGCACATGCCACCTGTCTCCCTTTTGGTATTTCTTCCATCATTTCTTGGGGTGGGTTTCCTTAGCTGCAGGGCTTATCCTTGCTAAATTTCATCTGACAAGGTCCACCCCATTGTTTTAGTCTGTCATTGCCTGTGGGGGGTCTGTCAGTGGTTTTCCACAACCCAACCTCCAAATTCCTTCCAGCTTTAGTCATCTACACAAATGAAGAGCATATGCTACAAGCAAACTAAATAAATAAAATCAATCAATCAATCAATCAAGCAAGCAAGCAAGCAAGCGATATAAATAAAAACATCAGATTTCCCATCGTGGCTCAGTGGGAACTTGCAGGTAAGGAACTCCACCCCAAGAAATGATGGAAGAACCCGACTAGTATCCATGAGGATGCAGGTTCAATCTCTGGCCTCACTCAGTGGGTTAAGGATCCAGTGTTGCCATGAGCTGTGGTGTAGGTTGCAGATGCAGCTTGGATCCCAAGTTGCTGTGGCTCTGGTGTAGGCTGGTGGCTACAGCTCCGATTGGACCCCTAGCCTGGGAATCTTCATATGCCATGGGTGCTGCCCTAAAAAGACAAAAAGACCAAAAAAAAAAAAAAATCCTGGAAGCCCCTCAGTGACCTACCATGCCTGACATGGCATGGCCTCCATCATTCCTGACAGTATAGCAGTTCATCTGGTTATTAATCCACTTATTTTTTTATTTTATTTTTTATGAGGGTATATTGATTTACTATTTGCCCTTGTATCCAGCCCCTGTTTTCTGCAATGTAAATTCCAATAGAGTGGGGATTCTTGCTTTATTTATTTTTATTTTATTTTTATTCTTTTTATGTCTGTGCCTGCATCATTTGTAAGTTCCCAGGCTAAGGGTCGAAAAGGAGCTGCATCTGCCAGCCTGTGCCACAGCCATGGCAACACAGGATCCGAGCTGCATCTGTGAACTGTGCTGCAGTGTGTGGCAATTCAGGATTCTTAACCCACTGAGTGAGGCCAGAGACTGAACCTGAATCGTCACAGAGACAGTGTTCGCTACTTAGCCTGCTGCTCCACAACCGGAAATCTGGGATGCTTGCTTTATTTCTGTATTTTCAGTGTCTAGCACACCACATGGCACATAGTAGGTACCAATTTCTGTAGAATGAATGAGTGGATTCAAAACCTCTCTTCTCCTCAAAACAAATCTCACTCAATCTGATTCAACAAGCGTATTATAATCTTGTTAAAATGAAATAATGTCTAAGGATTCATTAACAGATGAATAGATAATAGATAAAGAATATTTAATAGATATACACCATCGTGTGTGTGTGTGTGTGTGTGTGTGTGTGTGTGTGTGTGTAGGAGTACTACTCAGCCATAAAAAAGAAGGAAATTTTGCTGCTCTCTTTCTTTATGAGGGAGGATTTTACCTAGAAATCCCAGCTGATGTCCCATGACATCTCATTAGCCAGGACTGGGAGGTCACCTCTACACTGATCGCTGACCAAGGGACTGGCATTGTCATGACTGATTGACACTAATCATGATTCATGCCCAGCAGTACTCCAAACAAAAACAGAGGTCTATTAAGAGAAAGAGAGGGAATAGATCTTCTGATCAGAAGCTACAAACAAGGCGTGGTGAACATATTCTTACACCCTCTCCTCACTAGGCTGCAGACATGTTAAAATAAGCAACTATGTGTGGAAAGTAAATACCGTATTTTAAAAGCAGAGTTTTAAAATGAATGAAAATGCTATTGTCAGAAGTTAGAAAAGAGGCTTCCTTCTGCAATCCAGGTAGGAAGCCCTACCAAGTTATAAAGAGGTGCTCATGGAAGGGCTTGGATTGGATACGTCAGTCAGGTTTAAAAAAGTAATTCTTAGTTTTCCAAGAAATTCCAAGAATTGTCCCCAGGGGAATAAAAATGAAATGCAGGAGTAATGGAAATAAATGGGCTTTTAAGGTGTTCTCCTGACTCCTTCTACTTTGTTCTGAATTCCTCCAAGACAGGAGCCCCTGTCATCACCTGTTTGGCTGGTGTAAAAAGGGCCCTGGGGAACTAATTCCTTGCTTTCCTCCATTTGACCATGGCTTCAGGGATGCCCTTCTTCCCAGATGAAATTGCAGCGGAAGACTCAGCCCCTCCACCTCCCCTCCCATGCACTTGATTTTTCTACTCTTTCCCTTGTTTCCTCTTTCTCATTAGCATGGGTCATTAGCATTTTCCCTTCAGTTCTGATACACTGTCTTCTCAAGCCCCAGGATCCCTGCAGCATGAGCAATGACACTGGTGTCCCTTTTACCCAGCAAGACATTGCACTGGCCCTTCCTATTGTCCCACCCTGACATGTCCTGGGGCATCATCTCATAACCCTCTTGCAGCTATTTATCTGTTTACATCGTGACCGGGCCCTGCTTCTAATTAGGAACCCTTTGGCCATCACACAGAGGGCACAGGCAGAGACAAAGCAATTGAGGGATAAAAGGAGGATTTTGAAGATAACCAAATCTGGACTCGAAGTTCCTGTCCACCCTCTTACTAAATAGGGGTGTGGTAGCTGAAAGAAAATTGTAATTCTTTGCTACACCTCCCATCGAGAGAGGGAGTCCAATTTAGGCTGGCTTTAGAGACTTGCTTGATCAACAGACGATGGCAGATGTGACAAGCAGAGATTTCTGAGGCTACATCTTAAGAAGTCATGTAGACTTTTGTGACCTTTGCCCTGGGGAAGGTCCACTGCCAGGCAAGAAGACCAGTTGCCCTAAGGCCATCATGCTGTGAGGAAGCCCAAGCTAGTGATATAGAGAGAAGCTGGAAGGAGACAGTGATGTCAGGCAAGGCCAGGAATGGGTGAGGAAAAATTGTTCACATGGACTTTCCAGCTGGAGCAAATATGATAGAACCAAGGAATCTAGAAGAAACCAGAATCAAGCCACCAGTCACATTGTTCCAGTCATCTCCAGTCATTTGGGCCAAACTGGCTGAAGATTCACCACTGTGGAGCAGAAAGTAGCCACCCCATTGTCTCTTTGAATTGAACAGCCATGGTTTTATGCTGCTGACTTTTGGGCATAGATTTTACTATAGTAGATGGTGCCAGAACAAGAGGCACTGGGCAACTCCCTAAGCTTTCTGAGCCTCCATTTCCTCATTATAGAAGGAGGGCAAGAATAACACCTATTTTATGTGTATTACCTGTCTCAAGTGGATTAAATAAAGTAATTTCCTCAAGGTGCAGCCAAGAGCTTTTAGGAGGTAGGTACTGATTTACCACTGGGTCCTTTGATATAAAATAAAAATATATTCTAGGCAAACATATGTTAAGCTCTAATTAGGAGACTGTTAATTAACAATGGTTCTTTTATCATTGGAAGCTGAAATCAAGAGAATTGCTCATGAGTGTCTCACAGGCACCAAGTAAAGCCCGCAGTACCAGCCCCAGGTTTTGCTTCCCAGGAAGATGAATCAGCTTAGAAAAGCAATGTGTGCTAACAGGAAAATGCAAGCAACTGTGTGACTTAAGGCCATTGAAACAATTCTCTACGTATAGGAGATGTTATATATTACATATATTATATATGGCCATCCTATTGGTTCTGTCTCTCTGGAGGGCCCTGACTAATACAGTTGTCAGTTCTAGATATCTCATTGCAAAATGAGGCTTATCTCATCATGTATGAACCATATGAACTCATGAACATCAGTCTGATTTCAGGTTAGCACCCAAACTCCACAACTTAAGAGGTCTTTAGAAATCCTTGAGCTCAGCCTGCCATGTTCTCATTATTTCCTAGGAAAATTATGGATAACTATAATTTACTTTTAATTGAAATTATAGTTAATATATAACATTATATAAATTATAGGTGTATAATATCATGATTCACAATTTTAAAGGTTATATGCCATTTATAAGTGTTATAAAATATTTACTGCATTTTCCCAACTGTATAATATATCCTTGTAGCTTATTTTATACATAATACTTTCAAACTCTTAATCCCCTACCACTATATTGCCTCCCTCTCTTTCCTCTTCCCACTGGTAACCATTAGTTTGTTCTCTAAATCTGTAAGCCTGCTTCTTTTTCGTTATATTCATGATTTTCTTGCATTTTTTAGGTTCCACATGTAAGTATTATCATACAGTACTTGTCCTTCTCTGTCTGGCTTGTTTTACTTAGCATAAGCTCTCCAAGTTCATCCATGCTGCTGCTGGAAAATTCAGGATACTGGCCCAGGATAATTAAGGTGTATATCAAAGGAATGATTTCAATGAGCCCAGACTCTTGCATCTTCCTATATATAAAAAAGCACTAATTCATTAACTTGAGATGTTTGTTTTTTCTTTAATTAACAGTAATCATTTGATGCTCTGGCTACCATGTTTTTGTTGCAAAAATTCCTAAATATCCTGGCCCCTCCCTTAGCTTTCCAGAGTGGTCCCTCTGAGTCATCTAAGGAACTACCTCTCAGGCTTAAGTCCTCAGCAGGTCCATGGAATAAAACATAATTCTCAGCTTTTAAGCTGTGCATTTTTTTTTTTTTTAAGTCCACAAGACTGAAGGAGGAAGGATTTATTTGGAAAGAAAAAAAAAAAAAAGAATAGGAAATGGCTATCCTGAAGGACAGCTTTGGAGCAGACTTTGGCCGAGTATGTTTATATGTGACTTAACCCAGAGGCAGCAGAATGATTGGGCTGAGGCCGGCTGAAGGGATTGCCTGGTGTCAGTGGTGTTGGTGTAGGAAGGATGACTTTACCCACATAGATATGGGCCTTAGAACAAATGAGGAGGGATGTGACAATGGTCCTAGGTGGTGATGCCCAGCTGTGATTGAGAACTGTCCCATGTACCCAGCACTGCTGTTAATGCTCTATACATGTCACATCTCTTCTGAGGTCCTGCTTCCCATCTTGGGCTTCTCCCCACGGCCCTGTCAGCAGACTTCACTCTGCCTCCTGAAAACATTTGGGCTCGACCACAGGTGAGCTGTGTCAGAAGGTTGATGTCAGGGGCTGGGGGTGGGGCGAGGACTCAACTAGTGTTTTTAAATTCCTGACAAATATCTTGGGAATTCTTGGGAATAACTAAAATCTTAAATTGCTCTGTATTACAGTTGTATTTACAAAGTATTTTCATAGTATTTTAAAAAGTATTTTAGGGGTGTTTACAAAGAATTGTAGCCTAAAGCAAATATTCAAATGGGGGGAAACACCAGTGAACAATAAGGGGTACTGTTGAATAATGCACCATTCAGTATTTTTAACAGGCTTAATAACACTGCACAGAATCACGTGATGAAATGGCAGATTTAAAGATACATAATTTCTTCCTAAACTTGTTATTTCTTGGATCATCAACACCATTCATAGGACTTGTATAAGATATATTCTGTATGTAAACTTATTAATATCCATTGCATTTGTAAGAATGGCGTTAGCAGCAGACAGGATAAGGAACACGTCCTTGTCACAGGGCCACAATACTAGCAAGACAGTTTGGATTGTAATGTTTCTCTGCTGCACACAGGTTCCTGCCTGGTTCTTGGAAAAGCAGCCTTAACCTTCTATTCTACCTGTCAGCCTTGCCTGCTCCTGCCTCCACATGACTCAATGGGTTTTTTTTTTTAATCAGTGATGTCTTTATGTTGATTTTTCAAATGTGTAATGCTTTTTCACATTTTCCTATATCTTCATATGATTATTTGGGGGGGGGGGACTGGGGGTTTGAAATATATAAATTTCTGGTAAGGAATTTCCGTATAGAAACACCACCTTCAGCCAATGAAGAATAGGGATGTTGACTGGAAAAACAAACCAAAAACCCCCACAACTTAAAAGCTAAGAATTACATTTTATTTGTCAGACTTTCTTAGGTTTCAAGACTGGAAGGCACCCTCTTAGCTCTGAGGGACTACTCTGAAGAGGCATGAGAAGAGCCAGGATACATAGGAGTGTCTGCAACAAAACCCAAGTAGTTGAAACATCAAACGATTACTCTTAATTAAAGAAAACCCAGAGTTCCCACTGTGGCACAGTGAGTTAAGGATCCTGAGTTGCTGAAGCTGCAACTTGGATTCAATCCATGGCCCAGAACTTCCATATGCCAAGAGTGCAGCCAAGAAAAACAAAACAAAACAAAAACCCAAAAACAAAAACCAGACATCACAAGCCAATTAATTTAGTGCTTTTCTCTACATAGGAGGATGCAAGAGCCTGGGCTTATTGTTCATTCCTTTGATATGCACCTTAACTGTCCAGGGCCAGTATCCTGAATTTTTCCATTCTGAACCTCTCCATGGTGCACAGTTGGGGGCAGCTGCAGTGGCTCATGGCCACGTGATTTGTTTACTGATATGACAGGTGACATTTTTCGTCCACACCTTCATGAATTAAAATCAGATCATGAGTGTGGGCCCTAATCCAATGTGATGGTGTCCTGAGGAAGAAGAAGCTAGGGCAGGGACACGAACAGAGTAAATGTGAAGGCAGGGAGAAGACGGCCATGTACCAGCCAAGGAGCAAGGCCTTCAGAAGGAATCACCTTGGTCTTAGAGTTCTGAACTCCAGATTGAGATGATACATTCCCATCTATAACACACCCAGTCTGTGGGGATTTTTATGGTAGCTCTAAAACACTAGCTCAGGTTTGTCTCCAGATCCATCTCTTGCTCTTGAATCTTGGTCTCAGGGTCTACTATGGCAGGAAACCAAACCACAAAGACAGTCTGTCTTTTTATCCCCACAACAGATTTGGAGGGGAGCCTTTATGCATATCTTCTTTGTTAAGAGTTCAGTGAAGTGAAGCCCGCAAAGATAAAGGGGATGGACATTTTGCATTTAGTGTCATCAAAATCCCAGCCCCAAGCTCTCTCTCATGCTGCCCCCTGCTCCCCCCCACAAAGTCTGCAGCTGATCGCACTCAGCAATACTTTCTCTTCCTGTTGGATTTGGAACTTGCCACTTGCCATAACAAGACTTTAGCCTGGGGATTCCTTTTCTGTCGACTTCAGTGGATCAAAAAGGCCTTGGTCTTGCCTCCCAGAAAGAGCACAGTGAGAACCGTGAAGGGCAAGGCCCTGCTTCTTTCTCCAGTGCTGTTTCTGTGGCTCTACTTTAAGGTTGGAAGGCAGGTGAGTGGCAAATGTTTCAGATTTGATCCTTGATGCTTCAACTCATGGGAGAGGTCAGAGCCCTTCAAAAGGGAAAAAAATGAACTTGGAATATAGCAAAATATTGAGAGAGTAATGCTCAACCTCTCCAAATTGAAGAGGACTATAGGTGAATCAGTGCCCTGAGAGAAGAGGAAGTGGGACTGATCCTTCAGGAAAAAGGGAGGGCAGGGCTCCAAAGATGCTGGGGGCCAGTGGGGTGGCTGGGACCACGGTGAGTGTCTCTGTGTGGAAAAGGAAGCTGGAAACACAGGTCATTTCAGGGATGAGGCCCAGAAGCCCAGTGCCCTAATGTTTTTGGGACAGGAAGATTTATCCCAGTTAGTGACTCTTGGTACTCGAGACAGATGTGGCCTTCCTTCAGCACTGCAGCCAGATCATCTGTTTTGCTTTTTCCGTAAATATGTCTCTCTGAATGCTGACAGGGAGAGATTTGGAAATAAAACACAAAATCATTTTCTGTGGGCATGAAAGTCTTAATTTATTACCAGCCTTTCAACCAAATGAAAATGATTTGCTTTTTTAAAGACTGTTTGCTGAACAAATGTTTTAAAAATGCAACAGATTATTGCAATTATTGTACCTACTTTTTAAAAAATTTACCAACGGATAGACAGGTGCTCTGAGAATGTTTTCATACATTTCTCTCTGAGAAGGTGGAACTTGAGATGAAAATTGCCTGGGAAGAGTTTCATGTACAGTTGGGCTGTTTAAAGAAAGGTACAGACTTTCAATTTGCTTGCCCTGCTGCTCTTTGGTGCTGTGCCTGAGATAAGCTTCGGGTGGTTGCTGAGAAGTTGCCATGAAATAATCGCTGTTATACTGATCATAGGCTTTCTCGTCTACTTCACGGGCCCTCAGCGTTATCAGGAAGCAGAGGAGAAACATGTTTTAAACCTCAAGCCCAAGAAAAGAAGTCATGCTCTTGAATGTGTAGAATGCTTTTATCTTGTTGACTTTGTGCATCTGATCATCTTTCCTCTTATTATTGGTCACTTGGAAGTTTTCAATCAAGTTTGTGCCTCGTGGGGTTTAATAGATGTGTAGCATCTTTGGGGCAAATTTCTGTCACTGATCCAAATTTGGATCCCTTCACCCACATGCAGTAAAACCAATCTATTGGCATCAGGGTTGTAGTACAGGAAAGTGCAGTGTTTATTGGAGGATGCTGTACAAGAAGTCTGGGACAGCTAGTGCTCAAAAAGCCTGCACTCCCCCAAGGGTTTTGGAAAATTGTTTTTATTGTTTTAATTAAAAAAAATTTTGTTTTGTTTTGTTGTTATTAAAAACTCCATTTTATTATGCTAACATTATTTTCTAAATAATCATATTTTCCACCAATAGTCATATTTTCTACCAAGCTATCATATACTAGTAATTTTATATTCAATGCCTTTTTTTTTTCCTATTTGGGCCACACCTGGGCATATGGAAGTTCCCTGGCTAGGGGTTGAATCAGAGCTGGAGCTGCTGGGCTATACCACAGGTCATGGCCACTGTGGATCATTAACCCACTGAGTGAGGTCAGAGGTTGAACCTGCATCCTCATGGATACTAGTCGGGTTCGTAACATGCTGAACCACGATGGAAACTCCCACAATATCTTTTTTTGTTTGTTTTTTTCTTTCTTTTTCAAAAATTATAGTTGGCTTATAGTATTGTGCCAGTTTCTGCTGTATAGCATAGGGATCCAGTCAAACACACACACACACACACATGTACGTGTGTGTGTGTGTGTGTGTTCTTTTTCTCCTACTATCTTATCTTCTATCATTGTCTAGCCCAAGAGATTATATATAGTCCTATGTGCGACACAGTAGGATCTCCTTTTTTTTTTTTTTTTTTTAGTTGGTATATTTATTTATTTACTTATTTATTGGCCATGCCCATAACATGTGGAAGTTCCAGGGCCAGGGATCAAACTCGTGCCACTGCAGTGAACAGAGCCACAGCATTGCCAATGGCAGATCCTTAACCAACTGAGCCCCTAGGAAACTCCAGTTGGTATTTTTAAGGAGTGAATTTTGCAAATAACATCCCTAAATTTGTATTCTTATCGTTTGGCATGCCCTCAGAGTAAATTTGCAGCATTTTAGTTAGAGGGGCATTCTTCCATCTGCTTTGGCCAATGATACATTTTCCTGGTTCACAAAAATTTGGAAGCCAAAGAAGTGAGCATTTCAGTTTGCTGTACTCTCTTATACTTATCTGGCTTTGGAACCAAGCTTTCATCCTTCCCCTTGTCTCAAAAATGCAAAGGACTCTTATGGATAAACCCGGGCTTTTAGGGTTGAGCAGGAAACCCCAGGTGTGGTATGGGAGATGAGATATATAGATTTCGTAAGCTGGTCGGAGCGATCTCCAGGAGTCCTAAGAGCTGGGGCAGGACTGGAATGCCCAGCTGGTCAGAGCCTGCTGCTCTTTCTTTAAGGCGCTGAGCATGCCTAGTCTTGTATGGAGAGTGGCCTGGCCAGCCAGCATTCAGGAGTTAGGCTGCCCTTGCACTGGAAACCTCCAACCCTTTCAAGACACGTTGCTAAATCAGATCACACCCTGGTCGTTTTAAATGCAGCAGGGGTACCTAAACTCCAGTTGCTGCTTTGTATCCAAGTGGCCTCGATTTCTTCACCTTGACTTACAGTGGCTTCTACTAATGCAAAGTACAATGTTTCTTTGAGAGAGAAAATCTCTTTATTAAGTGCAGGGGCTTGAGAAGCCCGGTCCTGGGAGGGATTGTCCTGGGGGAAGTAGTAATCTTACTGTAGCTCTACTGTTTATTTGCACGTTTATCTCCCAAGGATTTAAGCTCCTTGAAAACAGGAACTCTGTCTTTCCATCTCCCTGTCTCCAAGGGCCTAGAGCAATGCCTGCCTCTGAGGGAACCCTTTATAAAAATCAGGATCTCCTTTTTAAAGGCAAGGTGAGGAAAGGGAGTGGCAGGGTATGACAATTTTCTGATTAGTTGATGGTGAGGTAACAGGTGATTACACAGGGGTTAACATCATCAGTCCTTAGGTTCCAATAGGTTTGGGGGATAAAGGCTCATCGTCATCAAGTAGTGAATTTCTCCTGTTGGCTGGTGGTTTTAGCATCTGTAAAAACAAGTCAGGAAATGTGCATCAGCTACTGTTACCTAAATACTTCAGAGAGGAGCTGAACCAGAGGATAGTGGGGAGGGGGTCTGTCCTGGAAAAGCCCTATAGGGTCCCACTTATTTGCATTGTGAGTACTAAATGCAATTTTATTTTATTTCTCTTTCTTCACCTCCTCTGTGGTATGAGTGTCTATGAGCTTCTTGGAATGTTTTAGACTAAGATGCTCTTGTAGATGCTGAGTTATGGTGCCTCAATCTCCCTTTAAGACCAAGGCCCCCCTGGGTGTTCTTCTTGTGGCTCAGGGGGTTAAGAATCCGACTAGTGTCTGAGAGGATTTGGGTTCGATCCCTGGCCTTGCTCAGTGGGTTAAGGATATGGCATTGCTCTGCGGCATGGTCTCAGATGTGGCTCAGATCCCACATTGCTGTGGCTTGTGGTGTAGGCCGGCAGCTGGAGCTCCAATTCAACTTTTTTTTTCTTCTTCTTTTTTTTAATACTCAATGAATGTATTACATTTATAGTTGTACAATGATCATCACAATCCAATTTTATAGGACTTCCGTGTCACAACACCAGTGCATCCCCCCACCCCCCAAACTGTCTCTTCCAGAGACCGTAAGTTTTTCAAAGTCTGTGAGTCAGTATCTGTTCTGCAAAGAAGTTCATCCTGTCCTTTTTTCAATTCCACATGTCCTTGAAAGCATTTGATGTTGGTGTCTCATTCTATGGCTGACTTCACTTAGAATGATAATTTCTAGGTCTATCCATGTTGCTAAAAATGCCGGTATTTTGTTCCTTTTAATGGCTGAGTAATATTCCATTGTGTATATGTACCACATCTTCTGGATCCACTCCTCGGTCGATGGACATTTAGGTTGTTTCCATGTCTTGGCTATTGCAAATAGCTGCAATGAACCTTGGAGTGCATGTGTCTTTACGAGTCATGGTTTTCTCTGGATAGATGCCCAGAAGTGGGATTGCTGGATCGAATGGTAGTTCTACTTTTAGTTTTCTGAGGAATCTCCATCCTGTTTTCCACAGTGGTTGCACCAATTTACAATCCGACCAACAGTGTACTAGGGTTCCTTTTTCTCCCACCCTCTCCAGCACTTATTGTTTATAGACTTTTTGATGATGGCCATTTTGGTTGGTTTAAGGTGGTACCTCAGAGTGGTTTTGATTTGCATTTCTCTAATAATGAGTGATGTTGAACATCTTTTTATGTGTTTTTTGGCCATCTGTATGTCTTTGGAGAACTGTCTGTTTAGATCTTCTGCCCATTTTTGGATGGGGTTGTTTGTTTTGGTATGGAGCTGCAGAAGGTGTTTATAAATTTTGGAGATTAATCCCTTGTCAGTCAATTCATTTGCAAAGATTTTCTCGCATTCTGTGGGTTGTCTTTTCATTTTGTTTAGGGTTTTCTTTGCTGTGCAGAAACTTTTAAGTTTAATTAGGTCCCATTTGTTTATTTATTTATTTTTTACTGTCATTACTCTAATCCAATTCAACTCTTATCCTGGGCACTTCCATATGTCGCAGGTGAGGCCCTAAAAAAATAAAAAAATAAAAAATATATATTTCCAAGGCCCTTCTTCCCATAACTGCCAAGGGTGCTACTGCTGACCACTCACAACCATGTCCCTCTACAGGAGCTGTCTTCTCTGTGTCTAAAAGGAGCTCTCTTAGGAGTTCCCACTGTGGCTCAGTGGAAACAATATGACTAGTATCCATGAGGATGCAGGTGTGATCCCTGGCCTTACTTAGTGGGTTAAGGGTCTGGCATTGACATGAGCTGTGGTATAGGTCATAGACATGGCTTGGATCCTGAGTTGCTGTAGCTGTGGCTGTGGCACAGGCCAGCAGGTGTAGCTCTGATTCAACCCCTACCTTGGGAGCTTCCATATGCCATGGGTATAGCCCTAAAAAAAAAAAAAAAAAAAAAAAAAGAGAGAGAGAAAATAAAGGGAGCTCTCTCACCCACAACTGCACCCCTTCTCTGGGGGCAGTTTGTATCCAAGAACTCATCAATGGAGGGGCCTGAAAGCCTGACAAACTTGCCTCAATTCAGGACTACTCAGCTTCAGACATCAAAGCCTGTTTCCTGAGGAATCTAACCAACAGCCATAGGTGCCAGCAGTCCTCTGAGGAAGCAGATTTAAAAATGGAATTTGGGGGGCTGGGTCACTACAAGCCAGCTGGCAGTGAAAGTGCCTTCCTCCAGGGTAAGTGGATGACCTGACCTGACCTCCAGATCAATGGTACAACCTGAGCTGCCATTTATGGCCTGGGATGGCAAAGAGGAGAGGGACTCTACCACAAAAATGCTGAAGAACCTCATCCGCTGGTGTCAGGAGCGCTCAGGGGAGTATTCACGGGCCAGGGTGCTTAGCTTCTGGATGGAGGAGACAGTGTTGGAGTATAACATTGGGTAAGGAATAACCTCTTGACAGGGATCACGCACCCATGCTACAGGATTAGCATTTAATTGACCATCTGGGAGATGATGCTAACATACAACTAGCATGGTTCTTGGGAGCTTGGAGACAGCAAAGGAGGACAAGTGAAGTAGATATCCTAGAACAGTCATGTCAGGTAATAACGGAAGTGATCAGAAGACTCAGAGATGTAGGCATACTTGTGTGGACAAAGAAGTGCATGGTATGAATCATTGAACTGATGAATGGACTCTTTTTCTACAATATCTCACACGTGGTGGGTCCTCAGTGTCATTGATGACTGTTAGTTTCTCTTTAGGTAGCCAAGAGGAGATGATCCTTTAAATGGATAAGCTGAGATAACTTTAGAGCTGCTGTCTCAGATCCATCCTGGCTGCATTGCTATGGCACCTGGTCCTTGAGCTGGTACTTTACTCCCTACTCACTGACTTAGCAATCTTGGGCAGGAAAGTTCACTTCAAATACTCAGGGTCAGGAAGAAAATGCCTCTCAGATTAGATCAGAGAATCCTTGCCCAGAAGGAGGTAGGTGGTCCTCATCTGTGTGTCCATAGCTCCTACCTCTGACCCCATCTGGACACTTCTCACACTGCCTGGTTTCGTTCACCTAATGCACCTTGAAGGTACGCACTATGGCTTACTTATCCCTGGTGGCTGTATCCACCTAAGACAGCTGGTCGACCACAGTTGACCCACAGAGCATTTGACCTCTTTGCCTTTCTTCACCCCCTATATTTCTCTTGTGTTCCCTCTGAAACATGTTCTTTGGCCAGCCTTGGAATTCCCACATTTACTTTGCCCTCTTTTTATTTGAAAGGTTAGACTCCTCAAGTCCCTGTGTTCATTTCAATTCATGAAACACAAAACCAGCACATGGTAGAGATAACTGTCAGGAGGCGAATGTCTGTGCTTGATTAGACTCAGACTGGGTTGACACAACACAAGCTGGATGAAAATGGAAAAAAAAATGTTTTTTAACTTTTAAAAGAAATTATTTCAAAATACCTAGACATTAAGTTCCATTGGATGCAGCTGAGTGTGGAGTGAGTTTTCCAGGGCTTGGATGCACCTGACCTTTTATTCAGACAAAGGCCATGGCTAGAGTCACTGGTGTCCTTGCCTCCTCCAGCCTCTAATTTTCCACTCACCTTTTCTCAGAACTGCTTCCCTGCCCTTTAATCATTTTTATTGCTTTTCCCTGGACCATCTCCAGGTCTTGACATCTCTCTTAAAATTCAGAGGCCACAAACTGGGTAAAGCACGTTAATGAGGAAGGGAGCAATGTGGAGTCCATTAGGAGGATTAATTCCTGGCCCCTGCATGTGCTACTCATTCATCTCAGCTTTGAAAGTCATGTCCAGGAGAGCTGCTTCGCATCCAGACTGAGGTCCTTGATGACCCTCAGTGCTTTAGCACTGTGCTGAGCATGGGTCTTTCCGAAGCTCAGCCAGCTTTGGTTTGGCTTTTGCTCCTGATCAGGCTGCCTTGCATTTTATTCATCTGTTTTGGGTGAAAAATTAAAAAAAAAAAAAGAAGAAGAAGAAGATTTGCCTGGAATTTACTTTCACTTAACATTCTGCAAACTTCCCCTTGCTTCATCAAACCCAGCAGAGAAAATACTCCCAGAAACTCCATGCCTGGGGTGGTGGCCTGAAGACACAGCAAAGGATTTTGGGAGGTTTTTGCTCTGAATAGGCTGTGCGACTGCATTAAGCCTGTACCCTAGGCAGCCTCACCCCACACATATCCTGAGGCATTGCAGCAGGAGTGATGTTTCACCAGTTCAGGCAGCAAAACCCAGCTGTCTCCATGACCTTGTGGCTGGTCTGGAAATGGCCAATATGAACTTGTGAAAAACAAGTGGTGCACTTGGTACTTTCTTATTCTCATCTTGAATGAAAGCAGAAAGATTGGCTTTAAGTCGTGACTAAGGGAAGGCCTGTGTGTGTAGTTGTGGTGGGTGGAGTTGCTTTGTATAATATTATACCGACTTCTCTGCTATGTAAGACTAAGATGCTGCTTTAGAGAAGGTAGACACTGTCTGAGGTGGAGGCTTTCTTGAGTGGTTGTCTCAGGGGCTGAGAAAGAGTCAGATCAAGGATGGTGGGAATGACATTGGTATAACAACTATGGAGGAGAGTATGGAGGTTCCTTAAAAAACTAAATATAAAACTACCATATGATCCAGCAATCCCATTCCTGGGCATATTTCTGGAGAAAACCATAATTTGAAAGGATACATGCACCGCAATGTTCATTGCAGCACTATTTACAACAGTCAAGACATGGAAGCAACAAAAATGTCATCTACAGAGGATTGGATAAACAAAATATGGTATGTATATATATATATATTGGAATATTACTTAGCCATAAAATGAATGAAATAGTGCCATTTATAGCCACATAGATGGACCAAGAGATCATCCTACTGAGCAAAATAACTCAAAGACAAGTATTATATGATATCACTTATATATGGAATTTAATAAAATATGATACAAAATAACTTATTCACAAAATAAAAACAAACTCACAGATTTCAAAACCAATCTTATGGCTACCATAGGACAAACAGTGGGGAGAAGAGGGAGGAATTAAGAGGATGGGAACAACATATACACATTATTCTGTAAAATAGGTTACTAACAAGAACCTACTGTATGGCACAGGAAAATCTACTCAATAGTTCATAATAACCCATATAAGAAAAAAGAACCAGAAAAGATTGATTCATTTTGCTATACGCATGAAACTAATACATTGTAAGTCAGCTGTACTCCAACAATAATTTGTGATAACCTATATAGGAAATATGAGTATATGTATATGTATATAACTGATTCACTTTTCTGTGCATGTGAAACAAATACAACATTATAAGTCAATTATACTCCAATAGAATTATGAAAAAGAAAAAAATGCTCAGGGAGACATAGCCATACAAAAACTGTTTGTCAAGGATGGCTCTACAGAACAGGATGCACTTGAACTGGACTTGGAGGAAGGGCAAATTTTAGATGTAATAAAGGGAGCTGGACAAACATGTAAGCAACAGGGAAGGGCTAGAATGATCAGCACTTGCTGGTAGACCCTGCTGAAGCAGAGTATGTAATGAGGTGAGGATTAGGGTTCACAGAGCAGTCTGAGTGAGGTAGGGATAGATTATGGAGGGACTTGAAGATGAGACATAGGAGTTGAATTCTTATGACAGGTGGTCATGGTCATCTCCAGATGTGCTGCAAAATGGGTAGTGATTAACAGATTGGCCCTCTAATGTGTTTTGCCTAGAAATTTTAATATATTTGGCAAATAGTGAAGCCTGTCCACCAAAATCTGTTTTCTCTGATACTAGGCACATGGCTAGATTACATTTTTGAGCCTCTATCCGAAGGAGATAGCTGCCATATGTTAAAGTTCTCTCCAGGGGAATCTGGGAAGTCTTCTCTGCTCCAGGTTTTGGAATGACTCAGTTTTGACTGGGCAGACCATGACAATGCCCTGGGATTTGACAGAGGGTAAAAGAAAAGGCTCTGGACCCCCAAAATGACCATGAGGTCATAGGGCTTACCTTGCATATAGCATAAGAATGTGAAGGTCAGACCATAAACTGTATGAAACAGAAATTTGGAAGCTGCATATCACTACATAAATGTAAAATGCTTATGTGATTCTAAGAATATATTTAAAAATTGAAATGTAATTCACATAACATAAAACTCATCATTTTAAAGTATTCAATTCAGTGTTTCTTAGTATATTCACTAGATTATGCAACCATCACTACTATATAATTCCAGAACATTTTTGTTATCTCAAAGAAAAACCTGGTTCCCATTAGCAGTCACTCTCCATTTGCTTCTCCCTCCAGCCCCTGATTGCAAATCTACTTTCTGTCTCTGTGCATTTGCCTATTCTGGACATGGCATATAAGTGGAATCATACTTATGTGATCTTCAGTGTCTGACTTCTTCCACTTAGCATACTTTTTTCAAGGTTTGTCCATGTTGTAGCATGATTAGCACTTCATTCCTTTGTAGGGGTGAATAATTGTCCATTATAAGGATATACAATCTTTAATATTACTTGGCCATAAAAAAGACAAATAATGCCATTTGAGGCAACATTGGTGGATCTAGAGATTATATACTAAGTGAAGTAAGTCAGACAAAGATAGATATCATATGAGATCACTAATATGTAGAATCTAATCAAATATGACACAAAAAAACTTATTCACAAAACAGAAACAGGGTCAAAGGTTTTGAAACCAACTTTATGGTTGATATTGCGGGGAGGAGATATTGCGGGGAGGGATGGATTGGGAAACTGGGAGTAGTATATACACGTTACTATATACAAAATTGATGGATAACTAGGACTTATTCTCTAGCATGGGGAAATCTATTCAAAACTCTGTGATAACCTCTGTGGGGAAATAATCTGTAAAAGAATGGAGTGTATATATATATATATATATATATATATATACATGTATGTATGTATGTATATCTAATTCGTTTTGCTGTATACCTTAAACTAACACAGCATTGTAAGTCAAGTGTACTCCAATAACTTTTGTCTAAAAAACACTATTTGTTGAAAAGACTATTCCTTCACCATTGAATGATTTTGACACTTGTTAAAAATTAATTTATCATAGGTTAATGGATATAGGTGAATAGGCTCTCAATTCTGTTCCATTGATCTTTGTGTCTGTTCTTACACCAATATCAAGTTATCTTGATTACTGAAGTTTTGCAGTAGGTTTTGAAATTGGGAGTGTGTGTCTTCAAACATTCTTTTCCTTTTTTTTGAAAAAGAAGTGAATGCAAGACTTTATTATATTTAGTAATACTTTTCTATTTTTTTCTCTTTAAATGATTTTTATTTTTTCCATTATAGTTGGTTGACAGTGTTCTGTCAGTTTTCTACTGTACAGCAAAGTGACCCAGTCACATTCTTTTTCTTTTCAAAATTGTTTGACCATTCAAGGTCACTTTCATTTCCATATGAACTTTGTAATCTTGTCAATTCATGCAGAAAAAGGAAGTTGCAATTTTGATAAGAATTATATTTAATCTGTAGAGAAATTTGGGGAGTATTGCCATCCTAAAAATATCTAGTCTTCTTATCAATGAATGTAGGATATCTTTCCATTTTTAGATCTTTTTACTTTCAGCAATGTTTTGTAGTTTTCATTGTATACGACTTGCGTTTCTTTTGTTAAATTTATTATTTTTTTGTTAAATTGTGTTCTTTTTGATGCTATTATAAAATTGTTAATTTCTTTTAGGATTGGTCATTGCTAATATATAGAAATGCAACAAACTATAGTATTTTGATCCTATGTCCTGCAACCTTACTGAATGTGTTAATTAGCTATAATAGTTTGTTGTTGGTGATTGTTTTTCTTTTTTTGGTGGATTTTTTAGGATTTTCTATGTTCAAGATCTTATCATCTGTTTTTACATCTTCCTTTCCAATCTGAATTCCTTTTATTTCTTTTGCTTTCCTAAATTGCTCAAGCTCAAATCTCTAGAACAATTTAAATAGAATTGTTAAGGGTAAATATCCTTGTTTTATTACTGATCATCAGGAGGAAACTTATAGCCTTTTACCATTAAGTGAGATATATTAGAATGGGGTTTTGATATATCCATTTTATCAGGTTGAGAAAATTCTCTTTTACTCCTAACTTGTTGAATATTTTTGTTTTGAAGTTGTGATGTATTTTGTTATTTTTTCTTTATCTGAGATTACCATAGTTATTTGTCATTGTTCTATTAATACTGTGTATTACATGAATTAATTTTTATATATGGAACTACTCTTGCATTTGTGGTATAAATTCTACTTGTTCATAGAGTATAATCCTTGATATATTTGCAGGATTTGGTTTGCTAGTATTTTGTAGAGGATTTTTGCATCCATATTCATAAGAGTTGCCGGTCTGTATTTTTCTGGTGATATCTTCATTTGGTTTTGGTATCAGGGTAATACTGACTTCAAAAATTAAGTTCAGAAATTTCCCCTTATTTTTTCCTTTTTTTTGAAGAGTTTGTGAAGGGTTGGTATTAATTCATTTTTAAATATTTGATAGAATTCACCAGTGAAGTCATTTGGTCTTTTGATTTTCTTTGTGGGAATTTTTTTTGGCTAGTAATCAATTTCTTTTCTTGCTTTAAGTATATTCAGATTTTTTTTCTTCTTAAGTAAGTTAAGCTGTTTTTTTGTCTTTCTAGGAATATATCCATTTACAATTGTTTATAGTATTCCCTGTGATTCCTTTTCTTTCTAAAAGGTAGGTAGTAACATTTCTCTTTCTTGGTTTCAGTAATTTGGTCTTTCTCCTGCTTCCCCTTGTTTTAGTTTGCTCTTTGTTTTCTTGTTTTTCAAAGTCAAAGTTTAGGTTATTGAATTTGTAAAAAAAAAAAAAAAAAAAAAAAGCTCATTCTGCCAAGCTCTGCCTTTTAATAGAGCTTAATTATTTTGTATCCATGTCTTTTATGTAGGTTTATATCTGCAATCTTGCTATCTGTATTCTATTTATCCTATGTCTTTTTATCCTCATTACTGACTTTTTTGTGTTATATAGATATATATTTTCTAGTGTTTTATTTTGATTTCCTTGATGGTTCTTTTACTATGTGTTTTAATTGACTCCTTTTGTGTTGGCCCTGGGGATTACAATTTACATCTTAACTTATTAGAATGCAATTTGTATTAATGCCAGCTTAATTATAGTAGTATAGAAAGACTACTTCTATATGGCTATGCCACGGCCTCCTCCTTTGTGCTTTTATTACTGTAGAAATTAGTTTTTTGTACAGAGTATACCCATCAACATAGATTTATAATTATGATTATACAGCTTTCTTTTAAATTAGATAGGATAAACAAAGAGTTATAATAAAAAATACATTTATATAGTGTTTTATATTTACCTATGTCATTACCTTTCCTGGGGCCTTGTTTTTTTTATGTGGATTTGAGTTGTTTTCTAATGTCCTTTCATTTCAGTCTGTAGGACATTTTACAGGGCAGGTCTAGTGAGAAATTCAGTTTTTTTCTGTCTGGGAGTATCCTAATTTATTCTTCATTTGTAAGGATACTTTTGCTGGATATAAAATTATTTGTCAACAGGCTTTTTTTGTTGTTCTTGTTGTTGTCAGCACTTTGAATATGTCTTCCAACATCTGGTCTCCATGGTTTCTGATGAGAAAACAGCTGATTGAGGATCCTTACACATGATAATTTTCTTCTCTCTGTGATTTCAATATCCTCTTTTGCCTGCGTCTTCCAACAGTTTGTATTATGATGTGTCTGGCTGTGTATCTGAGTTTATTTTTCCTACTTGGTCTTTGTTGAGCTTCCTGAATGGGTAGGTCAATGTTTTGCTTCAAATTTTGCAATTTTTAAGCCATATTTCTCTTCTTCTCTCTCTCTCTTTTGTTTTTTGGTTGCCTTTAGAGCAGCACCCACAGCAAATGGAAATTCCCAGATTAGGGGTCAAATCAGAACTATAGTGCTGGTCTACATCACAGCCTCAGCAACGCAAGATCTGAGCTGCATCTGTGACCTATACCACAGCTCACGGCAATGTTGGATCCTTAATCCGCTGAGCGAGGCCAGAGAATGAACCCTCATCCTCATTGATCCTAGTCAGGTTTGTTACTGGTGAGCCACTATGGCACCTCCTGAGCCATATTTCTTCAAGTATTCTTTCTGTTCCTTTTTCTTTCTCCCCTCCTGAGATGTGTTACATATGTTGGTTTGCTTGATGTTGTCACACAGGCTTTTAATGCTATGTTAATTTTTTAATTTTACTTTCTGTTCTTCAGACTAGGTGATATCAGTTGGTGCATCTTCAAATTTGCAATACTTTCTTCTGTTTGCTCAAATTTGATGCTATACTTCACAGTAAATTTTTCATTTCAGTTATTGTATTTTTCAGCCCCAGAATTTATGTTTTTAATATATAATTTTTATCCCTTTATGAATATTCTTTCATTTGGTGAGACATTGTTTTTACATTTTCCTTTAGTTCTTTAGACTTCATTTTCTTTGGAGTTTAGAATATGTTTTAAATGGCTGATTTAAAGAACTCTCTTTAAAATTGTCTCTGCTTCCTCAGGGAAAAATTTTTATTAATCACTTTATGTCCTTTTAAAAGGCCATATTTTTTACAGCTGTACACATTGTACATATGTACCACGTCTTCTTAATCTATTCATCTGTCAATGGACATTTAGGTTGTTTCCATTTCTTGATTATTGTCAATAGTTATGTGATGAACATAGAGGTACATGTATCTTTTTGAACAAAAGTTTTGTTTTGATATATGGCTAGGCGTGGGATTGCTAGATTATATGGTAGTTCCATATTTAGGTTTCTGAGGTACTTCCATACTGTTTTCCAAAGTGGTTATACCAATTTACTTGTTATAACCAGCAATAGTGAAGGAGGGTACCCTTTTCTCCACACCTTCTCCAGCATTTGTAATTTGTTGTCTTGTTAATGATGACCATTCTGACTGGTATGAGGTGGTACCTTGTTGTAGTTTTGATTTTCATTTCTCTAATGATTGGCAATGTTTAGCATTTTTTCATGTGCCTGTTGGCTATCTGTATGTCTTCTTTAGAGAAATGTCTATTTAGCTCTTCTGCCCATTTTTCAATTGGGCTATGTGTTTATTTTTGTTGTTGATTTGTATGAGTTGTTTGTATATTTTGGAGATTAGGCCCTTGTCTGTTGCATCATTTGCAAAGATTCTTCTCCCATTCAGTGGGTTGTCAGACAAACTAATGCAATTTGTAGCAACATGGATGTAACTATAGATTCTCATACTAAGTTCAGTAAGCCAGAAAGAAAAAGATAAATACCATATTATATCAGTTATTTGTGGAATCTTAAATATGGTACAGAGGATCCTATCTACAAAACAGAAATAGATCATGCCCAAGGAGAGCAGACTCGTGGTTCTCAGTGGGGAGAGGGGAGGGAATGGGATGAACAGGGAGTTTGGGGTTTTTGGATGCAAACTGTTACATTTGGAATGGATGGGCAGTGGGGCCCTACTGTATAATATAGGGAACTGTGTGTGATTGGGTCACTTTTCTGTACAACAGAAATTCAAGAAATGCTGTAAATCAACTATACTTTAATAAAAAATTAAATAAATAAAATTAGTCAATTAAAAAAAAAAGATACATGCACTCCTGTGTCATTGAAGTGCTATTCACAATAGCCAAGACATGGAAACAACCCAAGTGTCCGCTGATATTTGAATGGATTAAGAAGGTGTGGTACATATACACAATGGAATACTACTCAGCCATAAAACGAACAAAATAATGTCATTTTCAGCAACATGGATGGAACTAGAGATTCTCATACAAGTGAAGTAAGTCAGAAAAAGAAAGACAAGTACTACATAATATCACTTATATGTAGAATCTAAAATATGGCAGAAATGATCCTATCTATAAAACAGAAGCAGATCATAAACACAGAGAGCAGACTCGTGGTTGCCAGGGGTAAGGGGGTAGTGGGATGGACAGGGACTTGGGGGTTAGTAGATGCAAACCATTACATTTGGAATGGATAAGCAATGGGGTCCTACTGTACAGTACAAGGAATTATGTCCAGTCTCTTAAGTTATAACATAATAGAAAATAGTATAGGAAAAAAAAAAGAATGTACATATGTGTATTAGTGGGTCACTTTGCTGTACAACATAAATTGAAAGAACATTGTAAATCTACTATAATTTAAAAAATGATGAGTAGATTGAAGTTCAGCAAAAAGAGCAGAAAAAAAATCCATATTCTCTTAGTTCTTCAAATTCATTGAAATTTCACTTGAAAACTGGTCATTTAAAATAATATAATGTAGCACCTTCAGAAATAAAATTCTCTCCCCACACCAGAGTGTCTGTTGTTTATGCTTTATGTTATTTTTGTTTATTTAGAATCTTTTCTAAACTAGTTCTACAAAGTCTGTATTCTTCATCATTTATGGCCACTGAAATCTGGACTTGGTTTGCTTAGTGGTCAGTTAATAATGGACAGGGATTTCCTTAAACATCTGCAACCAGTAGATCTCTAAATCAGGTTAAATAGAGACAGCCTTGCAAGTGGAGTTTTCAAGGGAATCACTAAGGCAGGGCTGACTAGATAGATCAGATGATAATTATTTGGAAATGAAATTTTGAAAAGGCTCCAGGTCCATTTTGCTCCCTCTGGTGGCACCAAGGCAGCACTGGGGATTATTTTTCAAGGTTACAGCAGAGCTAGAGAGTGAGGGATGGAATTCAGTTGAATTAAAAACCACAAAGCTATTGTTCTCAGCAAGATTCAGCTGTTTTTTAAATAGATACTTTACCAACTGCTGCAAGCTTTTGGTTGATATTGGCAATTTTTGCCAACTTTCTCATTGTTTCTAGGAAGATAATTTTTAGTTTGAAAGTCTTTACTCCAACATGCATTCTGACTTCACTCACTGATTTTTTAAAAATTAATCATTAAAATAGTATTCACAATTATTTGTTGAAATAACATTGTGCTCTGGTGTTTAACTTTTTTGGGTTTATATCCTGACTTTGTCACTTATTAGCTTGTGGCCTTCAGCAAGCTACTTAACTTCTTTGGGTCTCAGCATTCTTTTATGAACTGGGCATATTAATAGTACATAATAGGTGACCCATGACATATAAAATGAGTTAATATGTGGAGAGCTCTCATAAAGGTGCTTAACACAGAATAAGGGCTTGGTAAATCTTGGTATTACTACTATTCCTTTGAATTCTCATAACATTACTACGCAGTTGATAGGCCAACTTCTAAACTGAGGTTGGTAGAATTACTTACTGATGCCATAGAGGCAACGAGTAATTTATTCAAGCAATCTTGCAGAGTTGTTACCAGGATTAGCGATAACGTGTAAAATTGTCAACTTTTACTGAATTGGGAACCGCTTCTACAAATGATGGATCTAGTACCTTCCCCAAAGATTTGGAGAAGTATATAGCTCCTTGAACATTTTATCTATTTTTTATATGAATATGCGTGCTGGTATTCAATCGTATTTTACAGCTGACATGAGTTTTTGGTGAAATTTTCTTCTGTCTGATACCTGGATTTTGGCAGAACGCCAAGACTCAGAAGCAAGAATCAGCCATGATGGGCCTCTAGCATAGTTATGGCTATGTGGACTAGCAACCTTGGCTTGATATGAGGCCTCAACACATTCTAGAAAGTATTTCACTTCAGAAGAACTTTGGGGGAGAAGGCAAGTGAAAGGGCTTTCAAAGCACAATGAATGGGGTAAAAGCAGTTGATCAGGAGTGGCTAAAAATGGAACAGGTGGCCCGCATAAATACCAGCTGTGCATTATGGCCAATTTTATTGCCAGTTTATAATGCTGTCCATGGTTATTTTACAACAGTTTTCTTTATTCTTGACATTGCTATAAATCTTGCCATAAAATGGCTCTCATGCAGCAAAAAGGCTATGAAATGAAAGGGGGAACTTCAAGGATCAGTTGATTGTAGTGGAATGGAAGGGAGACGGAAGATGCCCAGAGGGAAAATAATGGAAAGCCACAGGGAAAAGGGACCGAATGTCTCATTATGGACTAGAGTCTGTCCTCTTCTGTCAATTTAATTTCGAGAACAGACAGTACTTTTAGGATGAATCCACCAGATGGCACCATCGAAAACATAACATCTCATCTTTAAAGGCCCCTTTCTCCAATTACTTGGGACAATTTAGCAAACCTGCTGTTTTTAGAGGAAGAAACAATATTTGTTCATTTGGGGATGGAGAATAATTGCTTGCTTATTATTTTACCCTCTGTAGTGTGTGTGTGTGTGTGTGTTGTAGTTTTAAACAATGAAAGACCCTTTTCTCAAGAGACAACTTAGCTTTTCTAGAGTCTTCAGTGGCAAGTTGGAGCTAAAATCCCAGATTTAGGTATACATTTTTGTATCTTCTTATTAATAATATACTGTGTGATTTCGTCTCTTTTCTTAGCTTAAGACTATATAAGCCTATAATTCTATTTTTTTTTTAAGTCATTCCAACCAAGAGGTGAAGGAGACCACTAAATACCCCATTCCTGCTCCTCCCCATATCTGACCTCTGGCTCTTTCCCCCAGCTGTCCCTTCCAAGCCTTCCAAGACCTGTTTCCCAGGCCTGGAACCCTTGGGGAATTTGTGTGGGAGAGGTTCTTATGATTCTTAAACTTATACACAAAAACACAACGGAGAGCTGGAGTCTAAGAAAGCTGAGCTTCTGGTCCATCCTGCATCTTACTAGCTCAGTCGTTATTTTTATTTTTATTTTTGCTTTTTAGGGCTGTACTTGCGGCATATGGAGATTCCCAGGAGAGGTGTCCAATTGGAGCTACAGCTGCCGGCCACAGCCACAGTCACAGCCACAGCAACGCAGGACCCAAGCCGAGTCTGCTTCTTATACCACAGCTCACGGCAACACCGGGTCCTTAGCCCACTGAGCGAGGCCAGGGATTGAACCCGCAACCTTATGATTTCTAGTCTGATTCGTTTCCGCTGCGCCATGATGGGAACTCCCTCAGGTGTTATTTCAAAGGCTACTACAAGGATGGAAGAGGATACCATGTGCAAAGGGATTAGCACACAGCCTGGGGCATTCTAGGTGCTCAAAGTATGTGAGGAAAGAAACGATTTAAAAATTTTACATGTATTCAATTCATGAGTTTTCAGCAGAAGCTCCAAAGCAACTTCTTGTCTCTTTTTGGTTTAGTTTCCCTCACTAACTTTTCCAAGAATCAGGAAGGATGAGAGCAAGCAGGAACTGAAATCGAGTATTAATCTCTGTCCATGGGGCCCGAGGAGGGCCTTGCCTATCAGCTACGAGACAGGCTGGTGTTTTTGACACTGATTTTTTTTTTTTTTTTTTTTTTTTTTTTTTGTCTTTTTGTCTTTTTGCCTTTCCTAGGGCCGCTCCTGTGGCATATGGAGGTTCCCAGGCTAGGGGTCTAATCGGAGCTGTAGCCGCTGGCCTAGGCCACAGCCACACGGCCTAACAACAGCCACATCTGCAACTACACCACAGCTCACGGCAACACTGGATCCTTAACCCACTGAGTGAGGCCAGGGATCGAACCCACAACCTCATGTTTCCTAGTTGGATTCATTAACCACTGAGCCACGACGGGAACTCTGATTTTTTTTTTTTTTTAAGTGTTCTCCATTCTCTGTGGTGGGATTTAGGGAAAAATGGAGACAGAGCCAATGTCTGTTACTGCCTGGGAAGGATGGGAGCAGCCTGTAGACACAAGCCCTGCGAGGTTCAATTGAAAACAGCAGCAGTGAGATGCCTGGGGCACTTCTAATGTTCATTGTCCATTTCTCTGTAAGGATAATTGATGGATGAGGGTAGGGAGTGGGGAGATGTGGTAATGTTGAAAAGTCATGCACAGAAATGGATATTTTAGCACAAGTGAATCCTTGATGGTTGTTTTCTTGGAAAGATGAAGTGGAGAGGCAGAGTTTTCTAACCGAGTTGTTGATCCCTTCTGCCAAGCCTAGAAGTCCTACAGAGAGCTGTTTACTGAGCCAAAGCACCCTGCCAACCCCCGGCCCCTCCCCACACACCTCACCAGCTTCTGTGTGCTTTCACTGAGGCATGGACTAGAGCAGGACTGATGGATACTGTTTGGAGGCATACCAGCCACACGCTCCTTGCCTAGCTGGCTACTGGAGCCTCAAGTTTAACTTCCAGGGGAACCAGGACTTCTAGATGGTCCAGAAAACCAAAGCAATAGTCTGGGAGCCTGAGGGCAGGGCAAGGAAGGCTTGGTTCTAAGGACAGGGTTAAACTATGGCCTTGGCAACTCAAGTGGCCCATTTTCACTTTCAAATACTTGCAAAGCCTGGCTGGTCATGTAAATACTTGAGGTGGCCCAGGGTCAAGGGAGCAGAACTGGTTCTTGCTCAAACTGAAAGATAAAAACTCTACTCTTCAAACAAAATTTAGCTTCAGGGCCTAAACTTTGATTACATCTTTTGTTTGGACTCCACAATGGCTTCCTGACTGCATCGCAGATATAGTATTCTCATGTTTTCTATCCCATTTCCTCCTCTTACTTCCAAAGGGGAGATATTCTACCTTCTTCATTTGACTCCTTTCTTGCTGGAAGTAAGTGGGATATGAGACTCTCCATGGCTTATTTTATTTTATTATTTTTCCGGCTGCACCTTTTGCATATGGAATGGAATCCAAGCCACAGCTGTAACCTACCCCACAGCTGCAGCAAAGCCAGATCCTTAACCCAGTGCACCAGGCTGGGGATTGTACCTGCACTGCAACAGCAACCCAAGCTGCTGAAGAATCAATATCAGATCCTTAACCTACTGCTCCCTCCCACTAGTGATTCTTAAGGGGCATGACCAGAAACCTTTGGATCTGCAGGCTGCAAAGCCACAAAGGAAAAGAAGACTGTTGCCAGCTCAGGCTCACCCTACCACATGATGCTTTGCTTATGTCTCATGGCCTTGCTTGTTTGATGGCCCCACCTCTGCAGTCTCCACCACTGC
Organism: Sus scrofa; assembly: GCF_054392235.1. Classification (NCBI taxonomy): domain Eukaryota; kingdom Metazoa; phylum Chordata; class Mammalia; order Artiodactyla; family Suidae; genus Sus; species Sus scrofa. Next base: position 92,615,888 of record NC_139389.1, read on the forward strand.
TCTGTAATGTCCCCAAGGCCATTCAGAAAACCAAAAATTCTTACCTTTAGGTAAGGCAAGGGGTAGGTCACAGCTTTGTGTGGCCTAAATCTTATGCACTTGGGAGATCTTTTCTGAGTATAAGAACACATAATTATGAGTTAATAAAATTATATAAGAAACATAACATATAGAATAGAAAGTAAATTATAAGCTACAGAATTTTAAAACTGGCAAATTATGCAAATACCATAAAGATACGTAACTTTTTATTAATTATCTGCCTAGCTTACTCAATAATAATTTTTCCCTCGATCTTTTGGCTGTATCCTTTTGAATGGAAATTTTGCGATATATTTTATAGACAGGAGAACAAGATAATTTAGTCTTTACTCTGGCATGATTTGTTAAATTTTTTGGTATTATTGATAGATTGAGCAGTCTCTTTCAGCTTCCCAAACTGCTAGTCTTAAAAACACAAATACAAATCACTGATGAGGGAGTTCCTGTCGTGGCTCAGTGGTTAACAAATCCGACTAGGAACCATGAGGTTGCGGGTTCGATCCCTGTCCTTGCTCAGTGGGTTAAGGATCTGGCGTTGCCGTGAGCAGTGGTGTAGGTTGCAGACGTGGCTCAGATCCCGTGTTGCTGTGGCTCTGGTGTAGGCTGGTGGCTACAGCTCCGATTCGACCCCTAGCCTGGGAACCTCCATATGCAGCAGGAGCGGCCCTAGAAATGGTAAAAAAAAAAAAAGGACAAAAAACAAACAAAAAAAATGAATCACTGATGAGGTCATATAAATGTTCAAGATTGCTGTCAAATTTTAAAATTTCTTGTTTCTTTCTTACAAATATATGAGCTGTGAGATTTGGAAGTATATTATACAGAGTAGCTTTGTTAGGGAACCAGACTGACACCACTGTCCTTGGCAGGCAGGATGATAACCACTTGCATGAGTTATCTCACAACAGGAGGTCCTGATAAGTAACACAGTGCTGCTGCCAAAAACTAACCATTAAAATTTGGGAGGGATCAAAAGGGAGGAGGAGATGCCAGCCCATAACATGTCCTGTCAATATCCCAGAATCTTTCATGCTGGACTCCATCTTGGCTGAGAGATGCATGTGCCACTAGGAAGAACCCTGAGTCAAACCAGATATTGGCAGGAGCAAGGTGATTGGCCAGAGACAACCTGGAAAGCTATTCCTATTACCCTAAACCCTGAGACTGTGAGCTACATGGCAGGGCAGTTCTACTAGTTTCCTTTATCCTGCTGCTCTCTGCTGGAGTGCCAATTTACAATAAAGTCTTTTGCTTTATCATTCTTGATCGTTAGACAAGAGCCCACTCTTGGGCTGAGGAAGGCATCCCCTCTCCAGTGACAACTTCTTCTAGCTCTATATGTTTTTTTTTTTTTTTTCCTCCACTTATCTCATGTGTCTGGTGTTGGGCACAGTGGCAGAGCACCACATAAAGACCTCTGGCCCTGCATCTGGATGACACAACACTGGGTGAGTCCACACTGTGGATGGTAGATATCCCTGGAAGCCAGTGTTATATCAGGACAGTCCTCATTAACTCATCTCTATAAGGAATTGACTATAAATCACATGCACATATTCTACAAAAGCCAAATTTAATTTATCCCCAACTCAACTTCTCCTGAGTGGGACCCCAAAAGTACTCATGGCCACTCCATTGCCTCCTGATATGATGGGAACCATGATAAATGGAACATCAGTAGAAAGACTCAGCTTTAAGGGATTGCAGTGAAAATATATCACTTGAAAATCTGACAAAAATATATGACCATGTGCAACTCCTATCAGAACCTCTTCCAGAGCCTCAGAGGGATCTGTGCAAATAAGACACCCTGAAGCTTCAATTTCATGCCTTTCATTTGCTTTACCTCTAGGCTCAAGGAAGGGCAGGTATTACTTTTATCAAGTTCAAAGGGAATAAAGAGACAGTCAAGGCCTTGGGCTGCTCCCTGTGTCTTTGTAGCCTAAATTTTCCAGTTCTTGTGATAAAAAATAGATTTAAATTATGTTCTTGCACAAAGATGAAAAACATTCCTACTTTTGGTGGGCCCTGCAACATCATTTAATCATCTAGCCAAAGGAGGGTGGGGCCTCTATTTTGTAACAGGGGCTGGGCCATCTGGCTCAGGAAATCCCTCTACTCTGTGCTTCTAGGGTTGGCAGTGAGGGAGAAGAGAGGAAGGCAGGCTGCATTTACTGAGTGCTTGCTGAATGCTAGGTACTGCCTCTGTGAGGGCTTTATGTGTTATCTTGTTTAACAAAGCTACAATCAGGCATTCTTATCTCCAAATGAATACCAATTAGGTATTCAGTCTTCAGTACAAACATGAAAATGGACACTCAGAGAAGAAATGTTCTCAAGTGCAGAGTGGTGAGCACCGAACCAGAACATAAACCTGTGTCCCTATGATTCCTGCTTTCTGGATAATTGCAGGTATGGAAAAAGCTGCTGATTCCAACCTATGCTCATTTTTGCACAAAAAAATCATTTCTTCAAATAGGAAGTGAACTACAAGCAACCTACCTTGTCAAGTTGCTCAAAAAAAAAAAAAAAGTTGGGATTTTTGACTGGAAGTGAATTGAGCTATAGACTACTTTGGGTAGAACTGGCATTTTTTATGATATCAAGGCTTCACATCCTTGAATATAGACTATTTCTTTGATAATTTATATATTCTTAAGAAATCACTGTTAAAAAATGAATTCAAACTCACCAATATCATTGTAATACACATTCTCGATAAACAATCAGTATTCAGCATATATCAAGGACTACTATAATCCAAAAGAAAAATCAACTCAATAAAAATTAACAAAAAATATAAACAGGCATTTCATGGAGATGGAAATATAGTCAAGAAATCTATAAGGGTAATTTCAGTCTTCTGGATAATCAGGAAAACAAAAAGTGCCATGGAATACTTTTTTATGCCCATTGATTTATTAAAATTAAGACATTTTATTGATCAAGTATTTGAAATATAAAGAATGGGAAGACACACCCTATTGGTGTGAGAGTAAATTGATATAGATATTTTGAAAAACAATATCTTATAAATTTGTATGTAAATTAATACTATGACTCATTAGTTGACTATATACCTTGGAGAAACGCATATTTTTGGGTACTAGAAAAGCATATACCAGAACATTTTGTAGTCTTGTAGTAGCCAAAATGAGAACACACTAAAAGTCCCTCCATAGTAAGATGTATAAATAAAGATAGAGTATATTCACCCAGTGGAATATTTCACACTTAAGAAAATGAACTAGTTAATGCTGCCCATCAACACATAATGAGTGCAAATGAGTTTCTCAGAATTTTAGAAAAAGTAGTATAAGATAATATCACTATTATTTAGCTAAAAACCAAGCGAAGCAAAACTACATTGTTTAGGAATATATGCATAATTGGTAAAATTATTTTTTAAAAAAAGCAAGCGAAGGATAAGCACAGCCTTCGGAATGGTGGCTCCTTTTGAGACAGAGACATGGGTTAGGGGAACACATGAGGGTTCTATGTAGATCCGTCAGGGCATTTTCTGAAGTTGGGTAGTAGAATCAGGGGTACCCATGTCACAATTACTGTCCTATCTGTACTGCATACTCTGAACATCTACATCCTCAATGCATCCTAACCTTCACACATAATGACAGTTTTCATAAATATTAATGAAATAAGGGGAAAAATTAAAATACTGAGAAAAGCTTTTGGAAGAGGGCATTCTGTCAGTCTTTTCCCTCCCTGGCTGTGCATGCGTGATGATATAGGTAGGCACCAAAATGAGCAGAGGTGAGAAGGCGGTCTCCCCACCCTTCAGATATAGAATTTCTCCTGATCCATATTTCCATTCCTCTGCCTCACATTGCTGTGACCATTTCCCTGAGCCTGGGTTTCTTTGTTTCCATTTTTCCGGAATGATCATTCAGATCTTGCAGGAGTCAGAGGGTAGGCATTCCTGGATGGGGTTGGACTGGGGACGAGGGTCCACACTTTCTGCATTTTAGGCTCAGAGAGAACTCTTTCTACCTCTCCCCTCTCCAAAATGGGTGCCTGAACTTGTCTCCAAAGTCCCAAGGCTCTGCCCTGCCAGTTCACCCACTTCCAACTAACCTTCAGCTTCCAAGAGAGAGTGATAGCCCTCTCTTCTCCACTGTTGCCACCTTTCCTCTGAGCACTTGACCTCCTTAAAAATTCCACTTTTGTCATTTCAATGATGTTTTGGGAAGTCAGTCTTCCAAGTTCAATCCAGCAATCCCACTAGCTCAGAGTAAATCAAGTTATTAGAATTTGTCTTTTCTAAGTGGAATAGAGAAGTTCCTATCACCTGGATCATCTGGCAGGCTAAATTCTTTATGCAGAGGTTTAGGAGGGAATAAACCATTAAGTCCCTTGTCAGTGCTGTTTCTGTCTGGGCAGATCCAGCCCCTCCCAAGCAGTTCCCAGGAAGACTCTGAGGAAGTATTTTTGAAGTAGCTGTGTTGCTGCTAGCTGTCCTGGCTGCTGCTTCTCTTCCTCCTCCTTCCTCTTCTGCTTTCTTTTCTTTTTCTTTTCCTTTTTTTTTTTTTTTAAATAGCTTTAAACGTAAACTTGTTAATAATCAGTGTTAAATTTAATCTTTGATTTAACAGCCATGAGGTAGATACAAAGGGATTACTTTTTGTACTTTATGTTCTAATTTATCTCTTTCAAGGTAGAATGGACTCATTGAATCAGTCTTAAAAGATTAAATTATTTGATTCTTTTACATTACAAGAGGTGACACCTGGTTTCTCATGACAATGGCACCTACTCAAGTGGAAACCACGGCTTGTGCCTGCTCTCTCCTTGGGTATGATGTGTGTGGCTGAACCTTGGAGGACTGTAGACAGACAGAGCTCAAGTTAATTTAGAAAATATAATGCATAACCTGCCCATTCTTCTCCTAACCGCAAACATCTAAGAGTCACACAAGCCATGAACATGTTATTTCAGCTGTCAAAGTAATGAAACCAATAGCCAGGAAGTGCAAGTAATTCAGAATTATTGAAGACAAAGCAACTTTGTGGGGTGTCTGAATAGGTTTGTGTGTTTTTTCAAATTTTTTTTTTTTGTCTTTTTGTCTTTTTGCCATTTCTAGGGCTGCTTCCACGGCATATGGAGGTTCCTAGGCTAGGGGTCTATTCGGAGCTGTAGCTGCCAGCCTACCCCAGAGCCACAGCAACGTGGGATCCAAGCCGCATCTGCAACCTAAACCACAGCTCACAGCAACGCCGGATCCTTAACCCACTGAGCAACGCCAGGTATCAGACCCGCAACCTCATGGTTCCTAGTTGGATTCATTAACCACTGAGCTACGATGGGAACTCCCTCAAGTCCTTTTTTAAAAAAACTGAACGTCATTCAAGTAAATTGTTTAAAATGATTGCTTTTGTAATATAAATGTACTGGAGAGTCAAAATAGAAATGCCCAGTAAGATCATAATTATCAATATGGTGGACAAGGTTATAGAAAGTGTACCTGTCATATCCTTTTTAGGCTCTACGTCTATGCTCATGTTATTTTCCCAGTGACTGGCTTTAATCAAATCCTTCCATCTCCTTTTGACCTCAGTGCAACTGTCTTCATAACTGACTTACAAAGAGGAGCATCTAATTAAGATCATATTCAAACTTGAAATCTCTCTGCCAAGTGGGGAAAGATAATATTGTCACTCAGTATTTGGGGTGGATTATGACGTTAAATGCTTTTCCCCATGGGAAACATGGTTGAACCAGGGCCCCATCTGAATTTGTAGAGACTTGAGCATCTCAGAAGGGAGATGGCTGGGCACGTTCCCAGGGAGTCAGGCAGAGTTGCCTGATTTTTTTTTCATGACCCTTTCCACTCTCTTCAGAAAACAGTTTAGATAACCAGCTATGCTGCCCACAGCAAGCCGAGATATCATGTTTATTGAGTAGTAATTCATATACAATAAAATTCACTCTTTTTTGTGTTCCTTTTTTTGATGCATTCTGACACATGTACACAGTTGTGTAGCAATCGCATTACCCCCAAAAGAGCCCCTTTTAGTCAATCCCTTTCCTCTTTCCCCAGCCCCTGGTAACCACTGACCTTTTTTGCGTTTTCCAGAATGCTGTTTAAATGGCATCATAACAGAATGCAGCCTTTTGTAAATGGCTGCTTTTCCTCAGCATGATGCTCTTGAAATTTGTTCAGGTTGTTTCAGTACTGTGAGTTTTTTTTCTTCCTGTTTTTTTGGGGGGGTTTTTTGGTGGTTTTTTTGTAGGGATACACCACAGTTTGTTAATCTGTCACCATTTGAAGAATATTTGAGTTATTTCTGATTTTGGCAATTCCCAACCAAGTTTCTAAGAACAAGAGCATATGGGTCTTTGTGTGCGTATGTTGTCATTTCCCTAGAGTAAATCCCTAAAAGTGGCATTGCTAGGTCATGTGGTAGGTATAGGTTTGCTTTTATAGGAAATCATGTTGAACAGAGCAGGTGTGCCAATTTGTATCCCCATCAGCGTCAGGTGCTGTCCAAGAATTTGAGTTGCTTTCTATACTCACCAGCTCTAGAGGTTATTAAAAAATATCCCCCAAAATCTATTCTACTAAGTGTGTAAATGAATCTCATTGTGGTTTTCATTTGTATTTCCCTTCCCTTATGATGTTGAGGATCTTTTTATATTATTTTTTGCCATGTATCTCTTCTTTGGCGTTTCTATTTTCATAAAAAGTATTTTTTTTCATCACTTAAAATTTGTTTTTGTTTTATTTTCCTATTATTGAGTTTTGAGAGGTCTTTACATATTTGGGATGTGGATCCTTTATCAGATATGTATTTTATAAATATTTTCCCAAGTCTATGCCTTATTGGATATATTTTTAAAGATTATTTTAATTTCATTGTTTATAATCAGTGCTGAATGTCCATAGTTCAAAAAGTTTGAGAAAATGCACAATGAAAAGTAAGTCTTCTTCCCATGAATCCTAGCAATCCCATTCATCTTCCCAGAAACAATCACTCTTCCTAGTTTTGTTTTGTTTTTTGTCTTTTTAGGGCCTCTCCCACGGCATATGGAGGTTTCCAGGCTAGGGTTCCGACTGGAGCTGTAGTCGCTGGTCTGTGCCACAGCTACAGCAACACAGGATCCGAGCTGTGTCTGCGACCTACACCACAGCTCATGGCAACAACAGATCCTTGAGCCACTGAACAAGGCCAGGGATTGAACATTTCCCTAGAGTAAATGTTTTTTTTTTTTTTTTTTAAGGGAAAGGAAAAAGCTATTCACGAGACAGTTAACACAATTACAAAAAGTACATGTATAGGTTTTTTTTTTCATAAATATGTGTTATTCACACTGTTTTCTCTTGTTCTTTTTTATGTTATAGTTCAGTTCAACATGTAACAGTTTAACATTAAAAAGTTCATCTTAGAAGTCTTGCCCTATCACTGTGTGCAGAATGTATCTCATTCATTTTAATAGCTGGTTAGTTTTCCAGTGTGAGTATATACCATAACTTGTGTAATTTGCTCCCTATTGGTTTCTAATCTTTTGTTATTACACAGTGGTAATGAATATTTTGTAGAGTACTGTACTATGTACTGTACTTTGTACTGTTACTGGAACTACTAAATTACAGGGTATATGCATTTTTAATGTAGGAAGCCATTTCATTTCCATCATAGGAATTGAACCAGTGTAAACCCCTAGAAGTGGTACATGAGAATACCAATTTCTCCACATCCTTTCCAGTGTATGTCTTAAATATTTTAATTTTTGACAAACTTATAGTGAAAGCAGATGTTTTTAGTTTTAATTACATTTGTCTTATTATTAATGAGACATCAATATGTATTGTTCCTTGCTTGTGAGCTGTTTGCACATCCACATATTAGAGTGTTTGGTACAGTGGCATCATCTATTGTGTGGGCTTTTACTGCAAAAGCTTGAGAACTCTTGGCTTGGCCTCAGGGAAGCCACCAGTACTGAGCAGTCACTGTAAAGAGGCACAAGCAAGCATGGCCTGCCTTCCACAAGCAATTGGAAGTGGTGAGAGAGAGCTTCAGGTAGAGACAGGGCCATTGTTTTTGGGAACTGCCTTCAGAGCCAGTTTCTGGAAAATCAACCTTGCTTCCTTAAATCCATTACAAGTTGTTTTTCATCACATCCTGTCACCCAAATTGTTTACTTCCCCTGGTGTACCAGATTTTGTTCTAAAGAGGCCTCAGATTCTGCAGGTTACCAAACGCTTTGGGCACTGTCAGCATGTGACTCACCAGCTGACAAGGTGGTCACATGTCCCTCCTGTGTACCAAGTAGCCAGTCACATAGTCCTGGTGACTAAGTCCCTGCTAGATTTTTCTTAGCACTAAATACAGGTAAAGGCATGGCTCATCATGCTTTAGGGAATAGAAGGTTAGATTTTCTAGAATGGGACTATGGCCCATAAAGAGGCTTTGCCAAATTTTCTTGGAATTAAATTACAGTGTATGCCCAAATGTAAAGAGAAAGTCCTTCCTTCCCCCAAATCATCTTTCAGAAAGGAGGGAATTGCCCTATAATCAAATCCTTCCAAATTCTCTTCTATTACAGACAGCCTCTTAATTACTGAATTATGATGTATTTTGTAGAGAACCCAGAGTAGCTTTAATTGATTTCAATAGATTCTAGTTTGTGATGCCTGTAGAGGTCGCTAGAAAGAATTAGTGAGAGAGAGGGAGAGGGAAAGACTATTAGTACAAGAGTAGTGATTATCCTTAGGGAAAAGACCTCACTTTCCCAAGTTTTGTTAATTGTAGATTAGCCTTTGAAAGATCCTTCAAAAGGATATTTTTTTGTCAGATCACTGCAGGAGAACTGGGGGAAAATGATTCCTGATATTGTGTCACTGGATCCTTATAGCTTGGAATAAAATTTAGAATGATCACATCATTTGCAGATTTAGAAAATTCATTATCTTAACCCGGATAGAAGGGAAGTTGACATCTCTGGAAAATGGTATGTGATCACTGAAAAACAGGTTCCAGAGATGCTGGAGAAATGGTTGTTGAAACATGTGAACATTTTGAATAAAATTATGTTATGAAACATTTAGAGAGGAAAAAAAAAGGCAATCTTAAAAATAATACCTTATTCTATGAAATGTGAGATTTAAATTATCTATGTCTAAGTTATTTGACTATGTAATCTGAAATAGTACAAGTTGATTTGAATTAGTTTAGAGTGTTAAATTACAATCACATTGAGATAATGGAGTTTCCCTTATACTCAGAAGATGGAGCACTTTTTTTCCCCCTGGTAATATTTACAGGCTCCATAGAGAGGAGAGGAATCAGAAGGGAGAATCCAATTATGTTCACAATCTACAATAAGGAATATGGAGAAATACTGCCTAATTTACAGTGTGGTGCCAATTTCTGCTGTACAGCAAAGTGACTCAGTCATACACACACACACACACACACACACACACACACACACACACACACACTTATATACGCATTCCTTTTTAAATACTATTTTCCACCAAGATCTATCCCAGGAGATTGGATTGATAGTATTTTTAATTATTACAAAAATAATACTATTGATTCCCATTATTTGTGGACTCCATATTTGCAAATTCACCTATTCACTAAAACTGATTTGTCACCCAAATCAATACTTGGTAAATTGCCAAGGTCACTCATGGACATGCACAGTGTGGTGAAAAAAAATTGAAATGCACATGTTCTGGGCTAAGGTCAAACAAAGTGATGCTCTGCCTTCCTGTTTCAGTCCTCACACTCGAGTTACAGTTTTATGGTTTTTATACAACAGTCAAGTACAGTGCTAAAGCGCTGGTTAGTGTTCCTAAAGGCAAGAAAGCTGTGAAGTTCCTTATGAAGAGAATATGTGTTTTGGGATGAGCTTTGTTCAGGCAATGATAGAGCCACTGGTCAGGAGTTTAGTGTTAATAAGTCAACTACTTATATTACACAGTGTCTTTAAACAGAAGTACACATAAAACAAAGTTATATATTGAGTGGTTGATAAAAATGTGACTAAAGGCTCACAGGAATCTACTCTTTTATTTCTCCTTGAGTAATGGTTGAAGATTTGCTAATTCAGTGTTCACAGACCCAGTGAAGAACGTGACTACCAGAGATAAGGACACCTGACTGGGTACATGTAACGTTCCATTGGTGGCATACATTTCATTTGTATACATACATTTCTATATGTTGCCAATATTTTTTCAGGACATTTAACAACCTTAAGATTATTTTCTAAAACTCAGTGTACAGGGATTAATTCACCATAATAGAACTGGGTCGAAAAGATTTAAAAATTTTACTTTGGGTCCAAGAAGTGAGGAAGTTAATGAGAGAATGTTTCAGCTATGTGAATGGAAAAGGAGAAAGCCAAGTGAAGTTTTCACTTTTCTTCCAGATGTTTGACAGGATGCTGACAGTCATATCTATCTGAGGTCATATTTATTTGGTTCCTAAAACAATACTTTTCACCATCCTGTTTATAATGTGAAGGAAAAGAAGTACAGAACTTAGAACAGGTACAAAGTCTACCCACATGGGCATTTCCTAATGAGTGTTCTGTATAAAACGAGTTCCAGAAAGTGATGGTAGGTGTTACTCGTGGGGTGCAGTTCAAATTTGCCGTCACTGTGAGACTCAAGTGTAAGGAAGTCCTTATTAACTCTCATGGCCCATATCTAATTAAATGTGACCCTGAAATCCCATGTACCTGTGAGGTAAGAAATTTAGGCATGTTTATTTCCAAGGCATCCGCCTCCTTCCTTTGCTCCAGGCAAGTTTTCAGGGCACTCACACATATAGGAATACTTGGGGAAGTCTCTCCGAGGTTAGTACACACTGAATCCCACTGTTCTGCTCAGGTTCTAAGCCAGTGTGCCCCCAGTGGTGGGGGCTGGGGCAGACCAGTGCAGCTTCCTGCTTCCAGCCAGATCAGGCCATTTGACACCTGCTTAGGTTAAGCTGCAGAAGAACAGGGCCCATCCCTGTATGTCCACTGTCCCCTCACTGGTATCCTGCACCCACCCCACCCCTCAGGACAGAAACTCCAAATACTGACCTGTTTCTGTTTGGAAAATCTCTTTTCCCCAAGGCTAGTTCCTCCAAACCTCAGGACACTTTCAGTTCTTCCATTGATTTGTTTTTCAAGTGTTTATCGTAGAATCATTTTTGAAAATGTTATTAGAATATAGTTGGCTTACAAAGTTGTATTAATTTCAGGCATATAGCAAAATAAATCAATCATACAGATATATATATCCATCCCTTTTCAGATTCTTTTCCCATATAGGTTACTAACAGTACTGAGTAAATTTCCCTGTGCTATATAGTAGGTTTCCCTTATCTGTCTATTCTACATAAAGTATATATATCATCTCCCAAACACCCTAATTTAGCCCCCCCAACCATGTTTCCTTTGGTAAACATAAGATTGGATTGAAATCTTTTAAACTTGACCTTAGGCATAAGGAAAATCCCAAGCCTCCAATACAAAGGCCTAGGATAGGGACCATAACCCTCTTTTATTTGACCCTATTATGGGCATAAAAATGTTTCTCACTCTCAATAAATTTTGTCTCCATCCTCTGTAAAATAGGTGAGAGGATGCTCAAGTCAAAAGAAATTTGTCAAAGCAGTGGATTTACTTATTTCGTAACTTCTCGCAGCCTTTACTATGCACTGTGAATCTCCCAGAGGAGGTTGGAGAGGGGAGTGCATCTCAAATGTATTGAACTCTGGAGCTTCTTGCATGTGCAGCACCTCTTGGGGTTGGGCTGGTAATTGGCTGAATGTACCTGGGTATTCAAGGAGGTAAATGACTTCTGAAGGCCATGAAGTTGCCTGGTGATGGGTTTCCTCTTCTTGAGAATATTTCTCCAGCAAAAGATAAAGTCATTTATCCCAGGTCTTTCTTCATGTGTTTGGTTTATATGGTGTCTAGGGTATGCTCTGTTGGTCTTCATCTGGGAAGCCTGATACATTCATGGTTTTAGGCTCCAAGTAAAGGAGTGGGACCTCTGGGGACAGGCCTAGAGCTTGGACCTGTGGGGTGAGGAAGATTTGCCACCTGCATGATGTTGGTCTTGAGCCACCAGGACCTTTGGGGCATTATGGCCTGCTTTTTGAGACTGCAGGGAATTTACAGACCCCTTGTGAGATGGGAGATGCTATATAGTGTTTGTCTCTAGGCTGAGACCTTTCTTGGCCAGAGGGCAGTGGTGTTGCCCTTTGGGGTGAATGCAAGAGGACAGAGCTCGCAGTCAGTTTTAGGCAGGCTGTGACTTCTGTATGAGAAATGGGGGGCGTTGTGTGGGTTGGAGAAATGTACAACTTTATACCTGCCTCCCCCAAAGCAGATGGCGCATCTTCCAAGATGGGGTCTCGTTGATGTTACCCAGGGGTCCTTCATCTAGGACCAAGGAGCAAAGATGTCTAATGCCCCACGGACACTCCCACCGGTCTCTACAGGATGGGCTGCCTTCCACCCTGGATGTAAACAGAGATCTAAACCAGCCTCTCATTTCACTGGCTGAGTTGAGAGTGTGCTTGCTGTGGGATTCTGGAAGGATCCCAAGGGCCCTGTCTTTCAGGTGCCTTGGAGCTAAGGCATAGTCTCTTGGTCAAGTGGATATGTGTCTCTAAGATATAGATTGTGGGACTTCCTGTTGTGGCTCAGTGGGTTAAGGATCAAAGTTGTCTCTGTAAAGATGCAGATTCAATCACTGACCTCACTCAGTAGGTTAAGGATCCAGCACTGCCACGAGCCATGGTATAGAAGAGTATGTCAAAGATGCAGCTTGGATCTGGTATTGCAATGGCTGTGGCATAGGCTCTGATTTGACCCCAGCCTGGGAACTTCCATATGCTGTAAGTGTGGTTATAAAAAGAAAAAAAAAGAGAGATATAGTTTCTGTCTTTAAGCTGTTGGGAGTAGGAAAATACAGGGTTGGGCGAGTGGGAGTTACAAATTATTAGGTGTAAGAAAGGCCCAAGGATGTATTGTCCACCACAGAGAATAGGGACAATATTCTGTAATAGTTATACACGGAAAGTAACCTTTAAAACTGTATAAAGATGAAAAAAAAAATAAAAACAAAAGAAAGACTAAAATAAAGGTGAAAAAAAGAAAATATGTACAGTGCAGCAAGTTTCCACTTTCTTCCTGGGAGCACCACCCCCTCCCTGACTTCACATTCAGCTTCTCTTTCCTGAATTATTTTGCCCTAGACAGGGGGAGACCATGTAATTTGAATCATTTGAAGACTGTGAGTCATGCTCAGTGCTTGCTCTGTGCTCTATCTGCCCCATCACCCATTTCACTGAATTTCCTATTATGCTGAATGAAACGGTTGTGTTACAGTCATCATCTTTCACTTGTGCAGTGCAGTGAATAAGATGGTTGCTGCCGTATGCTCTACCTACATATTATTTTGAGAGGTTAAAATAAACATTAGGAGCTCAACATAGATTGAACAGAAAAATGTAAAACATTCAGCCTGGTGAGACGTCTGACACGTCATCTCTGTGGATTTACTCATATCTGCATGTTTCCATGTACAGTCCAATCTTGAACTTCTTGCTGTTATCTCCTGGGAATAACACCCAGATTTCTATTTTCCTTCTTCCAGCTGTCCCTCTTTATATTGTGTCACCTTGTCTACTTTGGAGTCTGACAAGCCTATACCAGCCATGCCCGAGTCATTGACTATTAGGGGTTCTCCTGGAGGCTTGGGGGAGATGTTCTGGCCTTTGGTGAGTTGTACACACAGCTTTGAACTTGATGCCAGAAGTTCTGAATGTGGGACCCAGGCTTAAGCCACCACCTGGCTTAATGACCTTGGGCACATAACTTCTCCAGAACTTCATGTTTTTGTGAGGATGTTTTTTGTGAAGGATTATCCTTGAAAATGCATAATGCCTGTTTCCAAATCAATTATAGCTGCCTTATATAGACTCTCTGAGGCTCAGTCTTCTCATGCATTCACTGGGGATAATCACTTTTGTTCAACAAACCTCTTAGACGTGTTATTAGACTCAAAGGAGTGCTTTTAGGGGAGCCCACAGCATCATTCACATTCTGTGTGGTTTGGAATTTCCTGAATCCCTTGCAACTCATGGGGCTTCCATCTGACAGGTGTGCAGTTGGTGCTGTTTTGCCTCAAAAGGAGTCTGCTACCCTGTGGAGCCTGATTCTTTCCAAATTCTTCTTGCTGCTTGAAGGGCTATTGGATGCATTGTCTGGACATCAAGACCCTGGTCTGAGATGAGGGCATTTTAGGCTGTAGCTGCCAGCTTTCCCTTTGGGAGTGAAAAAAGTATTAAAGATAAATGGTGAATCCACGTGTGAGGTGATATACAGACTCCCCTTTGTTTAGCCTTGGTGCTGCCTGTATGTCTAGGGCCTCATTCTCTTTTCTTTCTTAACTTGTGACTTTTGGACACTTGGCCAGAAAGGGAGATGAAGCGGGGCCTCTGGTGCCTTGGGAAGCAGTGGTGAGTGGTGTGAATTCATGTACACACCTTGCTCCCAGAATCACATCTTCCTGGTGGCATTGGCCAAGGTTGTGTCTTCACACCTTATTGGCTATGAAACTTGAGAAAATTACTATTTGATCCCTGGTGTCCCACATTTCAAATCTGAGTAGCTAGATCTACCCACTGTGCTTGTTAGAATCAGATCTGAGGACACATGTGGATGGAGTTAGGCATTGTTGTAAATGCTGAAGTAAGGGCCTGGTAAACATCTTTCATCATCATCCTCTTCATGGTCATGGGCAGGTGCTGCAAAGAAATGAGCCCCACCTTTCTGAGAGACCAGTGGGTCGGAGAGCTAGTGTCTGAGAAGATGTCCTTGGAAATGAAGATGCTAGGAACTGACTAATCACCCAGGAGACAAACAAAGCTTTGCAATGTTGTTCGGGCAAAAGATGGGCCCAGGGTTCTGCTGTGGGGAAGCCAGAGATGTGAGACCTCAGAGGAGCCTTTGGGATCCAGAGGGCTTCTCCTGAAAGAATGTTCTGAGTCTCAAGGAAGGGACCTCTTGCACCTGCATAAATCAACAGACCCCTCGTGTCTTTAACTTTGGCAAAATTATTCCTGAGCCCTGTGCCTGTATTTTTATTTCCATCTACAAAGAAAGGGAGGGATCCCAGTACCTGAAAAGTGGTTCTATAAACTATAAAATCAAATTATAGCTGACATCAGAAAGTGACACAGAACAGGAAAACATGAGAAATTAAGTTGTAGGGTACAGGCTTTGTCTGACTACATCAGAATTAAGCAATACCCGCTTCTCGCTCTGGCTCAGGCTCAAAATAAGATGCATGTGTAGTTTCTTATTGGCACACTCTGATGGGTAAGGTACCTCAGGCCACGGGGTGAGCATCAGAATGGAAGTAATAATTATTTTTTTTCTTGCAATGTCTTCTGGAGCTTCAAAGAGAGGGGCCTCTCTCCTTGCACATAGGAGCTTCAATTTGGGAGCTGAGGAAGGTAATTTTCACATGCAAATGCATCTGAGCTGAAATGAGCAGAAGTGATGAGCAGACTGTTAAACAGACACTGGCCGCCTTTTCTTCCATGACAACAAGCCAGGGTCTTGAGAGAAGCAGTGGTTTCTGGAAGGAAGAAAAGTAGAAACCTAAGAGTTCCTTTGCTCACTGCTCCCATAGACCTCTTCAAGAAGTCTTTTATTAAAGATTCACCCTGCAGAAAATAAGAGCCATTTGTTCTGGTGAAGTAAAAATTGTGTGTTTGGAGTACTACTTGATGACTTCAGAGCCTACTCTTCTGCCTCCTGCCTGTGTGACAGGATGATCAGGATCAACAGGGGTCACTGTGAGGTCCCCAGTGAACCACAGGCCCCGTATGCAGGGAAGAAGCAACAAGTAAAACTGCATTTTCTCCAATAGCAGTTTCTATGGCAATTCCTCATGCAAGCATCCCTTTCAGGGATCTCCTTTCCCAAGTCACACCAAGACTGTGAAATCCATGGATACCTCAGATCTGTCCACCATCCAGATCTGCAGAATGCAGAGTGCCTTGTGGCCCAGGGCTTCTGCCATTCCATGCCACCCTTGGTACACTGGAACTTTGCCAACATGCCTGGGCCCTGCATATACAGATGAACCCTCAGTTACTCTTCCTCTCACTTACAGTGGTTAGGGAACCACAGGATTTCTGCTTCCTCAGTGCCCCCCTGATGCTCTCCCACCATGCCCCACACCAGCTTTGAGACAATACTCCTTTTATGCACTTAGGTTTCTGCACTATTTCTGAATCTCTCCCCAGGCTCTCTTGGGGAACAAATTCCAGGATGTCACGTAGGAAGGCTCTGCTTTTGCCCCTTGCCTGCCTGGGAGTTGTGAGCATAGGCTGGTTATTTGTGGGATCAGGGGAGGGAAGGGAAAGGAAAGAGGAAATTAATGCTTCACTATGATTGCTTCACCATAACCTCAGTCACCTTCACTTAAGTGTGGAAAGTCTTGGCTCACAGAATAAGGGTAAGCGCCCTGCCTCTTCCTCAACCCTGCACTAAAAACTAAAAGACTCTCCCCAACCATCTCAATGAAATGACCCTTTCATTCTGTAAAAAAGACACAACTGGTGGATCATTGCATCCTGACTTTGGCCCAAGACACCTCTCCTTTGGGGGAGGGCAATTTTGCATCATCAAAAGTTTTGGCATTGCCAGTGCAGAAGGGACTTTATTTATTTATTTTTGCTTTTTAGGGCCACACCTGCAGCATATGGACATTCCTGGGCTAGGGGTCGAATTGGGGATGCAGCTGCCAACCTATACCACAGCCACAGCAAAGCAGGATCCAAGCCATATCTGTGATCTACACCACAGCTCAAGGCAACACTGGATCCCCAATCCACTGAATGAGGCCAGGGATCAAACCCGTGTCCTCATGGCTATTAGTTGAGTTGGTTACCTCTGAGCCACAACAGAAACTCCAGAAGGGACTTTTAAATGTGCCTTCAAGCTAAATGTCATGGTGATTTCAAAAAAGACTATTGGGAAATACACCCCTGCAATATTCCCCACATCTTCCACTTGTGGTTAGCTTAACAACAGCCAGGAGGGTTTCATTAGAATCGTGAAAACTCTGACCACAGCAGAAGGAACAGAAATCAAATGAGAAAAATACCTAAGTTCTGGGCAGGGTCAGGGAGTTCTCTCTGATTTTCTGCTTTTGCCCCACACCACAATCTCTAGGTGATCGCCAGACCCCGATTGGTAAGGAGACACCAGGGCAAGTTGAAGTTTATTTTTCTCTCATTCCAGATAGTTTATTCATTTTGCCCCCCTCTATATTTTTCCCAGCCCAAGACCCTCCCAGTTAACACCCAAGGCTCATGAGGTACCCTAAGAACTTTGGACATTATATGTAAAACAAACACGGGATAATCCTGAAAGGTGAAGAAAACACGCCACCTGAGGACTTTGAGATCCAAGGAATGACACCATCATGCGTTCCTTTGGTTTTCTTTTTGCTTCATACATCCCATATGTGGAGCTGATGAAGCCAGTAACCTGGAAATGCCAGTGAACCTGGATAAAAACAGCTTCCAGAAAAGCCTGTTCTCTCTAGCTAGAGGACTAGGAAGTGGGCAGCCTAGCAAGACAGAAGACTTTCAGACAATAACCACTCTAGTCCCCAAACACACCAGAGGAATGTGACAACTCCATTCTTAACCATACCAGCAAAAGCTGTTTAGGGAGCTTAGTGCTCTACCCTCAGGGGGCTGCAATGAGGTGCCCCAGCAGCCCCTTCAAAGTGGTGTTGGAAGAGGCCAGGCTGAGAGCCAGGACTCCCAGCCCCTCTGGAAAACATCTCCCACCCCAGCACAGTATCAATGCGCTAAACTCCCACTCCCTGCTCAGCTCAGCAGTAGTGATGGGTCCTCCTCGCCTTCTGTGTCAATGGAGGCCAAGGGGAGAACCTGAACTTGTGCTGTCATCCGGCAGTAACAAGAGGGCACCAGTGCTGCTCTGGCCACAATGGTGTTAAAGAAAACCAGCCAAGAGTTCCCTTGAGGTACAGCAGGTTGAGGATCTGCTGTATTATGTATAACCGAATCACTTTGCTGTATATCTGGAATTAATACAACAGTGTAAATGAACTGTATTTCATTTTTTTAAAGTATAGAAATAGAGAATAGATTAGTGGGTTAAGGAGTGATTGGGGGCTGGAGAGAAGTACATGTGGATATAAAAAGGCAACATGAGGGATGCTTTGGTGCTGCATCTGTTCCATGTCTTGACTATATCCATGTCACTGTCCTTGTGATATTGGACTAGAGTTTTATAGTATGTTACCTTTGGGGGAAATGGAGTAAATCGTACAAGGAGTTTCTTTGTGTTATTTCTTACAGGCATATGTGAATCTAGCATTACCTCTAAATAAAAACTTAATTAAAAATTGGAAAATAATTTGAGACATAATCTTTAGAATTTACAAAACCAGTAAGTTCTGAAGTTGAGTTTAGCCTGACATAAACATCCCTAATGTTACCACCATCAAAGACATTACCTCTGGTCCCTCACCTGGTTTTCATTCCACTGCAGTTGCACTGGGTTCTTTCTGTCCTTGTAAGGCCTTGCTTTCTTCTGCTAAGGGCCTTTGTGCATAACTGTTCCTTGTGCATCCCCTGCTCCCTTCATTTGCTGGACTTCTGCTCATCCTTTAGATCACTTTCTTAGGATGCCTTCTATGACCTTCTAAAATTGCCGTCTCATCCTTTCTGGACTCTGCTACATAGGACCAGTTATGCTTGTCACATTGAAGGCATGTGAGGACTGGGTCTGCTTTGACTCACCAATGTATCTACAGCATCTAGAATGGTTCCTGGCACTTCGTAGGCACTCGCCAAGGATTTGGGAGTGAATGAAAGAATACATCAGAAGGATTACCTACCTTCCCCCTCTCAGAATAGCAAAGTCTTTAAAACTTCAAAACCTAGGCTAAATCATTCCTCACTGTTCTGAGTGACCTGCCATCTCAGAAGGAAGTCAATATTACATCCTTTGAAGGTTCCCCAGCCTTGTTTTCTGTTTGTTTGTTTCGTATTGTTTGCTTTAAAATTTTTTTTTTTCTTAGGGGTACACCCTTGGCATGTGGACATTCCCAGGCTAGGGGTCAAATTGGAGCTATAGCTATCGGCCTGCACCACAGCCACAGAACTTGGGCTCCTAGCTGGGTCTGTGACCTACACCACAGTTCATGGCAATGCCAGATCCCCAACCCATTTTGGGATCCCTGACCCACTAAGTGAGACCAGGGATCAAACCTAGATCCTCATGGATACTAGTCGGATTTGTTTCCTTTGAGCCATGATGGAGACTTCCTCCTCAGCCTTGTTGATCCTGACCAGCCAGGATCTCAGGAACTCTGGTGATAGACCATCTGTGCATGGCCACATTAGATTTCCAGAGGGAGGGCAAGGAGGCAGGAAAACTGCACTCAGAGAAAGGCTGTTTGACCTTCTCTAGGGAACGAGTCTTCCCCCCAAAAGACTACTCATCTCAGTGACTCTCCAGTGATTAATTAGTAAGTGTGGGGTGATTCGTTCTAGTTGTGCACGTCTTTGATGATTATCTGGCTTTTGGGACGAGAGAATATGTAGCATGTTTGCTTATCCAATGCCATTCTGTTGCCTCCCAGGCCAGCCAGCTCCTTCCCTATTCCCAGATGGCTCGATACCCTGTGAGCAGAATCCCTCCTGGTGGAAAGAAGGCAGCTGACCCAGGGCTGCCCTAGAGTGGGGAGCATGGGGGGCTACCAACATTGCAGCCACCAGATCATCCCACACCACAACCCTTACTATTCTGTCTCCATGCCTGCTGCCCCCAGTAGAGTGTCAGCTTTCTGAAGAAAAGGAAGGAGCTTATTGTGTCCCCACTGCACCCTCTGCATCTAACTCTGCCCCTGTCGTAGTAACTTTTCAATCAATGTCAGTAACTTGAATGAATAATACTAACCTTTACTATTTTATTGGATTTCTTTTCAGGTTTTTATCATTTCCATGAATCCTAAATAGTCATTGAGTCTGCCTCACTCCTGGTACATTCCCACCCCACCTGACTCCCATGTCTATTATATCACATTCCACATTTAAGCTAAAAGCAGTCTAACCAGCATTACCTAGGAGGCGAAAATTGTCCCATCAGTTTAAATGTTTGAATCTCCATCCTCCCAAATAGGCAAGGTTTTCCAGTAAGAGCTGAATGAAGATTTGGGTAAATGAAAATTGATTGTACCCTCACAGTGTTTTGGACATTATGTTTCATGTATCTTGTCTTGTCCCTCCCTATGGGAGAGGCATTTTTACTTCTGTTATTATAGAGAAGGAAACTTAGATTCACAAAGGTAAGCCCTTTTCCCCAAGCCTAGCAGCAAGCGAGCAAGCACCAAGGATTCAAATTCAGATCTTCCTCATTCCTAAGCTCCTTCCCACAAGGGCTGGAATGTCTCAGAAATTTTTCTGAGAATAATTTTAGCTTTACAAGAAAGACTAGACACTGTTTTTTGACCTTTCCAATTATCTTACAAGCCCAGTGTTAATCAGCTGAATCAGAATTGACGACCTCAGGACTGCTTCTGCCCCAAACCATCTTCTGATGAAATGATAAAATGAGACTGCTAGGCTAATTAGCGTGTCTAAAAACATTATGTGAGTTCCAATGGTGCCTTTGCTTCCGGTCCATCCTACACCTTCCCTAAATAAGAAAGCAGCTAATTTGCAAAACCCTTGCTTCTGTAAAGCAGCTGTGAGAATCACAGACATATATGATTAGCATAAAATTAATTCCTGTTGGGGAAGCATTATTACCACCCCTAATGAGGTTTAGGAAATGACTAGTAGTGTATATGAGGGAAGGCAGATACTGTTCTTTTAACTCCAGATGAAATGTGTGTGGGATGCATTTTTCAAAACACAGATTTATACTTAGGAATCAGGTGTTTATGGCAACTGGCATGAAGTAGGTTTTTCTCAGTGATATGAGACTTGGAAAAATTTATGACAGTGTAAGTAGGCCTCTTTGGTATATTTCTATGATTTCCTTTCATGCGAAATTCTGTGTGTGGAAGACAATTTATAACAACCTAAAGCCCTTGAATTAAATGTCCTTTACCTAAATTATAAATGTTAGCTTTTGTTCTATTTATAATTTAAATAGGAAAGGGAGAGTGACTCCTATATGAAAATCATTTATTTCAATCACAGAAAACTAACCACTCATAACCTTTATACCTATAGATGAACAGTGTTAACTGAATTATGTATTTCCTCTTAGGCTTTTTTTATGCATACAACTTTGTTATTTAGCTGAAATCACACAGTGTATTGAAATTTGCAACTTGTTTTCTCCATATGCAATAATATAAATGTTTTTTCTTATTAAAAAAATCTTCCAAAGCATCACTTTAATGTTTTCCCAATATTGAACTGTATGGATTTGTCATAATTTACTTCAACATAGTGTTAAAGTTGGATTTTATGTAATTACCATTTTTTCACTTTTGTGAGTAGTGGTGAAATTCATTTCTTTGTATCTCCTGCTTTTTTTAAATTTTAATTTATTTCATTTGATTTCCTAAAAGAAAAATTACTCGTTCAAAGCCAGTTTTGGATAAATTTTAGGTTTCAGATAAATATTGATGAATAGATTTTCTGAATATAACTGCCAGCTTAGAATTCTATCCAGAAAAAAAACATTCTTTTAAAATAAAAGAAAAATAAGGACCTTTTCAGGAAAACCAAAACTGAAACAATTTGTTGCCTTTAGGAAGGCACTTCCTCCTAAGAGAGAAGGAAACATGGAAATATAAGAAGAAGTAAAGAGAAATGGGAAATGTAAATATGTAAGTATATCTAAATGAATATTGACTAGGCAGAATAATAATGATTTAAAATACATGAAGAACTAATATGTAAAACAACTCACAAAATATGGGAATAAAGTAATTGAATTAAAATTAGTAAAACTCAAGCACTACCTGGGGAGTGATCCAAGCACTGATTTATTTTAGATTCTAACAAATCAAGGATGTTTGTTGTAATCACTGAGTAACCATTAAGGGAAAATAAAAGATATAGCTATAACATCAAATAAGGAAGAAGGAACCGGAAAATAATTTTAAAGTGATTTATTAGTTCAAAAATTTGCAAGAAAGGCATATCAAGGGATATCGAACAGGTATGACAAATAGTAGACAGTAGATAATATAAGTATCAGCACTTATATTAAGTGTAAATAAACTAAATCTATTGAAAAACAAAACATATAAAACTGAACAAATAAAACTTAGAAAACACCATACATACAGGGACACAAAAGAACTAAAAGTATAAACACTAATATAAAGGAACGTGGCATAAATTCTATAAGACAGAATAGACTTTGAGGCAAGAGGCATTCCTGAAGAAAATGAGGGGCATTTTATAATGATAAAATACCCATCAGCCAGAAAAATTTAATACTTCTCAATTTGTATGCTCCCAATAATATAGCATCAAAAAGTATAGTGCAAAAATGCAGATTTAAAAAATAGATAAATTCACAACCATGTTAGTTGATTTCAGTGTTCTCCATAACTGATGAATCAAGAAAGAAAATTGTCCTGTATAAAATCTGAGAAACATTTACCAACTGTATAAACAATTTCAGAATTCACATCACTTTTAGCAGTACATAGAATATTTAGCAAAACTGACCATATGCTGAGTCAATTTAAATCTTAACAAAATTCCATGTATTAAAATTATACAGCAAAATAAAGCTAGAAATCAATAATAAAGTTTACTGGAAAACCATCAAATGTTTAGTAACTAAACAGTGTGTCTAAATAACCCATGAACAAAGATTAAATCTTAATTAAAATTTTAAATAATTTTAATTAAAATGAAAATATGACACACTAAAATGTGTTAATTAAAAGCACACTTAAAAGGTTTAAATTCACATATCATAAAAAAGATATGCTGAAAATTAATCATCTATTAACTTTCTGACGATACCCAGAGCAGGAAGTATATCAAGTTAAACCCAAAGAACGAAGAAAGGAGATAATTATAAGCATGGTAGCAGACATTTGTCAAATATAGAAAAAATGTACAATAGAAGACAGCAAAGTTAAAAGTCAGTTCTTTGAAAAACTAAACCCTCAGCAAGAATGATTAGGAGAGAGAAGATTAATATTATCAGTATCAGGAAGCCCAAAGAAATTACCAGAGATCTGATAGACATTCAAATAAAATAATGAGAGGATATTGTGAAAAACTTTATTTCAAAAAATTTTAAAACATTGATGAAGCAATAATTTACCTAGAAAAATACAACTTACCCAAATGGTAAGAAAAAGAAAATTTCTAAAATCCAAATAATTATATATTAAGTAAATCAAAACTGTAATTAACAAAATTCCCACAAGGAAATCTCCAGACATGATTGACTTCACTGGTAAATTCTTCCAGATATTTAAAGAAGAAATAACACAAATTTTATATAAACCTCTCCAGAAAATTTAAAAAACCAAACATAGGCCATGTATGTCTTGTTTTATGAGGCCAATATTACCTTGAGACCAACACATGGCATTCACATTTATTTATAAGAAAGTAAAATTAAGGACCAGTCTCAAGGATCTACATACAAAAATTTTAAATATAATCTTAACAAAATTAATCCAGCAATATGTTTAAAAGGCAGTATATCACTTTGAGAGCATTACAGGGATGTAAGATTCACTTAACTTTGGAAAATCAATCAGTGTATTTTATTACATTAACAAGACTGAAGGAACAAAATGATCTGATGATCTCAATAGGTACAGAATTAGCATTTAAAATCTATTACCCAATACTGATACGGCTCAGCAAATGACCTTAAACTGATAAGGAATAGTTCAAAAAACCCATAGCAAAAATTATAATATATGGTGCAATATGGACAGCATTACCCCAAAGCTTAGAAGGAAGACAAGATTTATGATAATCATTTCCATTCATTGTTGTAATAGTGGTTTTAACCAGTGCAACAAGGCAAGAAAAAAAAGTACAGACTAAAATGGAAAAAATAAAGTAAAATTATTTCCAGACCACACTGATCTTGAAGTAGAAAATTATAGAGGAATTTATAAATAGACCATCGAAATTAAGAAATGAATTTAACTAGGACACTGGATGAAAGGTCAGTGTATAAAAATCAAGGATATTTCAATATATCAACAACAAATACATAGAAAATGGCATTTAAAATGATACCAATTACAAGAAAATCACAAAACATCAAATTTCTAGGAAAAGAAATGCAAGATCTGTATGACTTCAACACTAAACATTATAAAACATTATTGTAAGGAAGAAGACGTGACTAAATAGAGGGAAATTCCATTGTTATGGGGTGAACTGTATACCCTTCCAATTCCTCTATTGAAGTCCTAACTTCTAGTACCTCCTGTAACAATATTATTTGGAGAAAATAACCACTCCCTTTAAAGCAGTGGTTAAGGGAATTCCCATCGTGGCTCAGTGGAAATGAATCCCTTTAGTATCCATGAGGACGAGGGTTTGATCCCTGGCCCTGCGCAGTGGGTTAAGGATCCACCAGCATTGCTGTGAGTTGCGGTGTAGGTCGCAGACGTGGCTCAGATCCCACATTGCTATGGCTGTGGTGTAGGCCGGTGGCTGCAGTTCCAATTCATCCCCTTGCCTGGGAGCTTCCATATGCCGCGTGTGTGGCCCTAAAAAGCAAAAAATAAAAAAATTTTTAAAAATGCAGTGGTATGGAGTTCTCGTCGTGGCGCAGTGGTTAACGAATCCGACTAGGAACCATGAGGTTTCAGGTTCGATCCCTGACCTTGCTCAGTGGGTTAACGATCCGGCGTTGCCCTGAGCTGTGGTGTGGGTCGCAGACGCGGCTCGGATCCTGCATTGCTGTGGCTCTGGCGTAGGCTGGCAGCTACAGCTCCGATTCGACCCCTAGACTGGGAACCTCCATATGCCGTGGGAGCGGCCCAAGAAATGGCAAAAAGACCAAAAAAAAAAAAAAAAAATGCAGTGGTAAAATTAAAATCAAGTTATTTGTATGGGCCCTAATCCAATATGACCAGTGTAAGATGAATAACTTTGGATACAAATAGGTGCAGAAGAAAGACCATGTGAAAACACAGGAGAAGACTATGATCTATAAGCCAAAGGAGAGAGGCCTAAGGATAAAGGAACTATGCCAACACCTTGATCTTGGAATTCTAGACTCCAGACCATGAGAAAATAAGTTTCTCTTGTTTAAGCCATCTAATCAGTGGTACTTTGTTAGGGCAGCCTTAGCAAACCAACCCACATTTATAGAATAGAACACTCATTATTGTAAAGATGTCAATTACCTCCAATTTAATCTATAGATTTAATGAATCTGACATTGTTTCATTCTAAATGTATATTTCTATTATTCTCTCCAAGCTATCTTATTTTTTCCTTTCCTTTCCTGACTCCCTCAGCGTTTAGGGGTTGGGGGCTGTAAGGAGAGAGAAGGCTGAGGCAGGGAAGATTTACCCAGTTTCTAAAACCCCAGAAGTGATCAGAGGCGAGCTTGACTTGGGGTGCATGTCCCAGAAAGAGGAGATGAAGGCCAGTTCCTAACTTGGAAATTCTGGCCACAGGAAAGTCAGGCAGGCCTATTGCTGGGGGTGGTATCCTGCATCTGTCTTGATGCCCTCAGATCCTGAGAACTAGCTGGGGACAAATCAGAAGGTTCAGTAAGTCCTGAAGTAGCAACTGGGGCAGAGGCTGCAAAGTGCTCTAGTCTCTGTGACCCCATATATGCCTTAGGTAGCTGTGGTCATTTGGTTCGGGGAGGGAGGCATGGTCGTTTTCTTTTCTGTGCAATTTTGGCCTAGAGAGATAGCCCTTGTGATGGCAAAGTTGCCATGGTGATTGCATAAAGAAGAGCTATCCATGGAACACTTTCCTGAGCATATGTTCCTTTAGCGGAGTTGGTGAGGTTAAGCCTGCTCACATATACGCATCAATGAGTAAAAAGTCAATGTGGGATTCTGGCGCTCTTCTCTGACACCCACAGTGGCAGAAGACAACACTGTTGGCATAAATTAGCATCGTTTGTGCATCACCAAGTTTCCCTAAGCAAATACTTTCTCCTCCTTTCCCAGGGACTGCCAGCCAGGTACCCAGGGAAGGCTGGAGGGTGAGGGACCATTCTTGACACCTCCAGGGATTATGGTGGGGAGACATGGTGATGTCACTGGCTCTTGGAGGTGTTTCTCTGCCACTGAACTAGAGGGGAGGGGGCTGTTGTTTAAACATAAAATCAGAAAATCATAGTTTTATATATAGATCAGGTGGAGGGCTGCAGTGAGAGTTGCCCCTCTCCAGTAGGACCTGGGAGGGGAGCATCCCGTAGATCCAGGCTTGGGCTTCCCCTGAACCAGGCAGCCCCAGCCCAGGTCCTGGAAGGTCATGGCCCAGCGACTGTTATATACTTTTTGACCTGTACTCATAGCACCGGTCTTCCCCTGTCATTGATTGCTGAGCTCGACCTGTAGGGATTTGTGTCCACTATAGTTCACTGCTGTACTCTTAGGACCAGTGAGGTCCTTGGCACGTAGAGAATTACTAAACATTTGTGGAATAAGTGAATAAAAAATAGTTACTTTGTTCTCAGAGCGAACCGTGGTCCCCAAGTCAGATAAATAAGTACATAAATCCATTCTTTTCTTCACTCATCCATTTAATCATTGAATGAATATTTATTTAGGGGACGGATAATACTTGTACACAGCACAGTTCCTTGCAGACGCAAGACTCTTAATAAATCTCTTAAATTGTATGGTAAACTTATTTTTATCTTTTAAAAACTTTTTAAGTATGGATGTTTTACAATGTGCCAATTTCTGCTATATAGCAAAGTGACCCAGTTATACATTTCTTTTTAATTTTTAAAAACTAAAGTACAGTTGATTTACAATGTTGTGCCAGTTTCCGCTGTATTGTAAACTTGTATTGATTGAAAAATCCAAATACATCCCTAAAGTCTCCTTTCTGCATGTGTGTGTGTGTGTTTGTGTATGTGTGTGTGTATATGTGTATATATATATACATATATATGCATGTATATATATATATAAATGTTCTTCTCCCTTCCCATCTATCTCTCTCTACACACACACCAACTTTTGAATCATTTCTTTGAAATAGAGTAATGTTTCCAGAAAAATCTTGTCTTAAAAAAGCAAATTTGAATTTAGAAATCCAGTCTGATTAAAGGTCTATCGCATGCAGACTTTGTCCTGAGAAAGGGGTGTAGCTATAAAGGGTGTTGGGTGGATATTTTGTCTAAGACTGGGCCACAGAGAGACTGCATTTGATTGGGGGGGGGGGGATGGGGCACAATAATGATCCAGAGAAGGAGGCCAGTCTCTGGTAAGGACAGACACTTGCCCTGCTGTGAGGATGTCACAGAACCCTGAACACCCAGGAGAGATGGCAGAGGGGAGCAGTTACCACAAAACCACTGGTGTGGAAAGCTAGAGAAAACCGCCACGTGCTTGTAACTTCCTGTCAAACCCAAGCTCTGGTCATGACAAAGGACTGTTTCCTCCCTTAGGCTCAGCCTTGGCCCCAGGCGTGGTCAAATTGGGGCCTGGGTGGGGGAGGTGAGCAACAGGGGTGAGCCAGCTGGCTTAGTGCTAAGACCTCAGGGACTGGTGGTGGAGGGAAATGGGGAATCAAAAATCAAGGATAATCCTGAGGTTTCAGAGCTGTGTGACCAGAAGACCAGTGAATTCCCTCACAGAGGCAGAGTAGTCAGGAGGATGGAAGAGAGTGGGTTGGGGAGGAGGGCTGGCTGTTCTGCTGTGAACACACTGCATTTGCAGTGGCCACAGGAGGGTACGGAAGGGAAATATAGCAGGCAGGTGAATAAGGGTCAGGACTGGGTTTGCCCTGGGGGATCTTCCCAGAAAGGTACAGACTGAGGCATGGGAGTAAATGAGGTCATTGAAGAAAGAGGGTCAGTGCAGAAAAGGCATCTGGGAGGAACTAGGCTATAAAGGCTAAGTTCCCATTTGAGAACCAGGCAGGCCTGGGGATAACTGTGGCTCGATGTCCTTAGCGCAGTGTCCTTGAGTGAGTCCTTAAGCACAGAGAGCCTCCATTTCCATATCTGCAAAATCAAATAATGTGGAAACTTCACTTAGCACAGTGTCTGTGCATAGAAATATGTCCATGTTAGCTGTCATTATCAGGGGGCCAAATAAAGAAGAGGAGAAAATAAAAATATAGAGACTGATTGATCTGGAAAGCATAGTCAGCTGCACTGACAGAATGCCTTTTGTGATTAAAAAAATAGAAAAGAAAAAGCTGCAACCACTAGAGGTTTCCAGGAATAGGTTTTTCCTACCCCCGAGGCTTCTGAAGTGAAACAAACGTGAAGGAGACCTCTCTAAAACTCTGTTTCTCTAGGAACTAATGGTATTGGACTCTTACCCTGACACTGGTAATCAGCAGAAGAGGGAATAATCCAGTATTTCCAACCAACATGTTCCCATCGGGGACGTGGGGCTAACCATCTCAGCAATCTTTGCAGCTTCAGTAGATCCCATGGCTGCTTTGGTGCCCACAGGTCTCCAGGGCAGCAGCCCAAGAGAGGCTCTTCCCAGCTTGCTGGCTACCACTCAGCTGCTGGGTCCACGTGGCCTGGCTTCAGATGTCATACCATGTGGTTGGGCGTAGCCACTAGTTTAGAAATCCTGTGTATCCTCATTCTCATTTAATATATTATTAAAGTTAAAAAAGGAAAAGAATCCATCTCTTACTAGCAGCCTTATACCAATTGGATATTAGTTTTATGATTTGCTCAGCTGTTGAGTTCAAATCTCCCAAATGCTTTGGCTCTTGTATTAAGGTGTATTTCAGGGCAACTATGCCTTGTCGCATCAAGTTCAAGCCAAAGGTGACACTGGGAAGTGGACTGAACAACCTCTGGAACCCTTTCAATCTACATTATGGACACTTCTTAGAGGTGGAGGCTGGGGAAAAAAAAAAGAAAATCCTTGAAAAGATAGGAAGAATAAAATCAGATTTTATTTGAATTGCTGCAATGTAATAGTAAGGCTAGTTAAGCATATAATTAATTGTTGTAACTATAGCAACAGGATTAGCTGGAACTATTAGGGCAGCACCAGGGGTTCAATGAGAGATTCTTAAAAAGACAAGTGGTGGAGATTGTTGAAAATAATTCATTCTCCTCTGGAGGTTCTCTAGAGGGACTCACACTCTATAGCAACCCCAAATAAATCTATTTAATAATATTTTCTTAGATTCATGCAGGTTTTCTTATCCCAAAGGACCCTGACGTGCTTCATAAGCCATAAACATAAATATAGATTTGGAATAATGTATTGGGCCAGATTTTTCTAGCACTTAAACAACTCCCTAGTGGTTTGTTCTGCACCTTTGGAAGCCCATTACCTCCAGGATACACAGAAGAAGTAATTTACTAAGTGGCATCCCCAGAGGCCTGGGGCCTGAAGCAACAACAGAGTGTAAACTCAGGTAGGAGCAGAGGAGGCTCCAGAGGTAGTACTTTTATTTATTTATACCCTACCTCATTCCAAAAAAACCTCAAGGAGGCTTACAAAATACTCAAAATACATCAGGATAAAATAAACACAGGAGGAAATCCAAATCAGGGGCAAATAATAGTAAGAAAGAAACAATTAAATCTTTGGAAATGTTAGTATAGGAAACACACCCAGCAGTTTCTCCTACAGAGGTGGGAAAAATTTCCATTGTTCTTCCTACTGGAAGGAAAACAGAATCCACTTCTGGAAATACAAACTTGGTGCTGAGACCTCTCAGAAATCTTCACTTTACCTTTAAGAATCTACTTTTTTCGAGTCATGGTTTTCTCTGGATAGATGCCCAGGAGTGGGATTGCTGGATCAAATGGTAGTTCTATTTTTAGTTTTCTGAGGAATCTCCATCCTGTTTTCCACAGTGGTCGCCATGACTCGAAAAGATGCATGTACTCCAATGCTCATTGAAGCGCTGTATACAATAGACAAGACATGGAAACAATCTAAATGTCCATTGACAGAGGAGTGGATCAAGAAGAAGATGTGGTACATATACTCAATGGAATAGTACTCAGCCATTAAAAGGAAAGAAATAATGGCATTTGCAGCAACTTGGATGGGCCTAGAAATTATCATGCTTAGTGAAGTCAGTCAGACAGTGAGACACCAACATCACGTGTTATCACTGACATGTGGAATCTAAAAAAAGGACACAATGAACTTCTTTGCAGAACAGATACTGACACACAGACTTTGAAAAACTTATGGTTTCCAAAGGAGATGGGTTGTAGGGTGGGGAGATGTGCTGGGGTTGTGGAAAGGAAATGCTATAAAATTGGGTTGTGACGATCGTTGTACAACTGTAAGCATAATAAAATTCACTGAGTAATTAAATAAAAGAATCTACTTTTTGGCATAAAGACTTTCCAGCTACTCTGCTGGAAGGAGGTAAATGGGGTTTTCATAAAGATGCACTTTTATCAAAGGAAACTTTCTCTTCCATTCAGCTGATAACTATTGATTGATGATCTAATTTTGTTATAGGTATTTGCCCTTATAGCCAAGAATATCTAGCTTTTGATGTTTTCTGGTATTGTGATTTGGTCTACAGTTAAAGTTTAGTCTTTGGAACAGAGGTAACAATTGATGGTCCACAGAACAGATATAGTCCACAAAAAATTTTGTCTTGCTCATTGGGAAGCTCTGCTTTCAAATCCAGATTTCTACTTTCTTTTGAATAATTGGAAAGCCTGTGACACTGGTCCACTGTTGCTAAGCAGAGCATAGACTGACCCCCTTGGACTGGACAACATCCCAGTGCCCACCAGTTCCCACCATGCATGATGCCATATGGCTTGTGTGATGAGCTATGTCATAGGTAACTAGGTTACCTGCTTAGTTTCTCTAGGCGTTTAAGTTTTAAATCTCTGATCTGGAGTCTTTTCCACCAAATGTTCACACTGTTCATCACTGTGGAATCTGAAATAGAAATGAGACAGCCAAAGGGTTTAGTCTCAGGTATTTCCAGGCCACTGTTCCTCAAGTATTTTCCATCAGGACACTCCAATCAGAATTTTTACTCCTGCGGTGCCACTCAGGTAGCTAGTCCTCCTAAGGCTTCTGTGTTTATCTAAATCTCACCTGCCCTCCACCCTCAGCTCAAGAGTTCTCTCTGAAGCTTTTTCCAAGTCTTCTAGTACATTGATCCTCCTGCTAGGTCAATATTTGGACTTTCCAGTAGGATAGTAATAGTTTTCAAAGCCATTGATCTTCATATGTCTGATATGCCTGTGAAAGTGTCCATTAATGGTCAAAACACATATGAAAAGATACCTAACATCACTTTATTAGAGAAATGCAAATCAAAACTACAGTGAAATATCACCTCACACCAGTCAGAATGGCCATAATTAAAAAGTTTACAAACAATAAATTCTAGAGTGGGTATGGGAAAAAAGGGAACCCTCCTATGCTATTGGTGGGAGTGTAAATTGATAGTCACTATGGAGGTTCCTGTAAAAACTAGATATAAAACTACCATATTATCCAGCAATCCCACTTCTGAGCATCTATCCGGAAAACCATAATTCAAAAAAATGCATGTATTCCAATGTTCATTACAGCACTGTTTACAATAGCCAAAACATGGAAGCGACCTAAATGTCCATGAACAGAGGAATGGATAAAGAAGAAGTGGTACATATACACAATGGAATATTACTCAACCATAAAAAAGAATGAAATAATGCCATTTGCAACAACATGGGTGGACTTAGAGATTACCATACTAAGTAAAGTAAGTCAGACAGAGAAAGACAAATATAATACATATCACTTATATGTAGAATCTAATGAAAATGACACAAAACTTATTTATAAAACAGAAACAAACTCACAGATGTCAAAACCAATTTTATGGCTATCATAGGTGAAACCCTTGGGGGGAAGGAAGAATTGAGAGGGTAGGAATAACATACACACACTACTGTATAAAACAGGTGATTAACAAAAGCCTACTGTATAGCACAGGAAAATCTACCCAATATGTTGCTATAACCTATATGGGAAAAAAGAATGGATATATTTTTATGTATGACTAATTCACTTTGCTATACACCTGAAACTACTATAACATTGTAAGTCAACTATACCCCAATAAAATTTAATTTTAGAAAATATTTATCATTTTGCTTCTCCTACAATCTTATGAGGGATATTTATCTATCAATTATGTAGTATCAATAACTGTAATGATAAGCCTACTGAGAAGAAATAAAATCCTATAAGGTTAGTGAAATACAAATCTGAATTCAAGGACCAAAAGGAAGGATATAAAATTTGTGACTGTTGAAGAGGAACTTGCTTGTGTATTTTTTAAGTGGATGTTAGCTGTATTTAATCACCATGGTATCTAGATTCCATTGGTATATTTAAAATTAAGACACAGTTCTATTTTCGAAAGTCAGTATTTACAATATAATGAAAAATGTGTTCTTTGCAACTTTTCAGACTTAAAATGGCACATTTTGGAAGTCAAATTATAAATGTGCTACTGAATATGTAGTTTTTCAGTTTTTCTATAGAGTCACACACACAAAAAAAGCTTTAAAGACCAGTTTTAGTATTTTTTCTCCCAGTATCTTGATTTTTCATCACACATATCCTGGGTCTTTGATTTACTACTTCATGACTTGATCTCTGGCCTCCACAGTTCCTAAGAGACTTAGAGCTCTATGAATTGCCACGTAACCAGGGCTTATCAAGCATCTACTCTGTGTTTGGAACAGCAGGTCATATACAAATATAGCACCTATTTTTTTCCCATGGAAAAACATGTATTTTATTTAAGTGAAGATGACAAGAGAAAGGTGCCAGTAAAAGCAATATTTAAAAGGCAGGTGAATATCTCATATTTGGAAGCCATTTCTCCAAAACTTCAACTAGTCAGAGCACGACTCTTAAAACCGTTTACAAAAGTAAATAAATACATAAATAAATGTCTGACCAGGTCAGGCTGAAAATATAGAGGAAAACCCACAAGGGTAAAATAACAAAAATCAAGGCTCTACTCAGAGCTTATTTACTCAGACTTTTAAAATAGTATTAAAGAGTTGTGTCTCTGTTGCTGCAATTAAGATAAAATTAGAAGTGGGGAATTGTAGAGGGGACAGGAAATTAACACTCCCTCTGGAGGGAGTGTCAAGTGTCCTTTTAACAAGTAGGGGAGGAGAGGGGCTTAAGAGGAAGTGAAAGGCTAAGCATTTGGGGCTGCATGACCTAAGGCTACTGGCCCCATTAGCATTACTAGGAGCAGAGCAAAATAATTAGGATTAGCACTCATCAAAATAAATTCACAGGATTTATTTTTTCGCACTCCTTACCAAGGCAGAAAAGTGTGAAAGGATTTTAGAAGTATTTCCCTCCAATTTTTTTTGAATGTGAAATTAAAATTTGGATTAAAGACAGAACATGGGTTCTTACTTGAAAATTCTTTAAAGGAACTCGTCCTCACATGGTCACAAAGCTCATTTCTCCTGTAATTCCCAGGTAAACAAGGTAGCTTATGCTGAGGGTTTGCCCACCGGACCTGGCCCAGGCCTGCTGGAGCAGTCAGCTCTCAGGTGAGCTGATCTGATGGCTGCCATGCCATCTTGCAATGTGGCTGGAAGCATGCTTTGAAAGCACCTTGCTACTAGCTGCAATGGTTGATAAAATAAAGTGGGCTGTTCCTGGCAGGACACAAGGCTATACAGGCTGTGTTCTGCATCAGCTGCAAGTTCTAAACTCAAAGCACAGCCTACAAGGAGGCTGTGGCTTGATCTACGTGAGTAGTAAAGAGTTCAAGAGCCTTCTTGAGCAATGGCTCAAGGGAGGACAAATGGGTCATTCAATTCAGAAACAAAGCAGAAGGGAATTTCCGTAGAGGCAAGGAGGTGGGGAGCTAAGCATTTCTGCATTGAAACTAAAAGGAAAGAAATATATCATATAAAAATGCAAATACAAATAAAGTTAGGAAAAATCATATGTACTGAAAAACTCGACATTTTGGTATGCCTCTACCAGTCTTCTTCTTCTTTTTTTTTTTTTTTTTTTTTTCTGCTAAACCTGCAGCATGCAGAAATCCCTGAGCCAGTGGTTGAATCTGCATTGCAGCAGTGACAATGGCAGATCCTTAACCCACTAGGCCACCAGGGAAATCCCTACCAGTCTTTTTTTTTCTTTATCTACACAGTATTTACCTGTTTTTGTGTGTGTGTGTGTGTGTGTGTGTGTCCATGTGTGTGTGTGATGCATTTTTCAACTCTTTTATCTCTTTAGTAACACATTGTGGACATTCTTCCATGTCATTAAATATTCTACTGCATCATTATTTTGAGTGGTTATATAGCATCCCAATGTAATCATGTATCAAGGGGATTTATCATTGTATTTGTGTAAACAATCCCCTCTACTGAACACTTGCTTTTTCTCTTTTTAATAGTTTTAATTTTATTGCTATGACAATCAACTCAATGGTAAAAGGTCTGTGCTAATGAATCAGAAGGAGTTTTCTTCTTGCTCCTGCTTTTGTCTGTCCAGACCTTTGCAGTGGGCTGTCTTCAATCATTTGTGGGTTGGAGTTTCTTATTCTGGTAATGCCCAAAGGATGGCAGGTTCTGTCCCTTCCCTTCTGTTAAGATTAGAGGAAAAAAGAACTTGAGATTTAATGAATGAATCTGGAGAGAACCCTCATTCTCTCTAAGAATAAGAACTGACAGCGGCTCTGTGAAAGTTCAAAAGTCCTGTCATCCAGGAGGTCAGGATCTTCAACAGAGTAGCTTGATAATCTTTGAGGAAAATAACAAAAATAACAAAAGAAATTAAGAAATTGGAAAGAAGAAATATAAACGAATGCAAGACTCCAAGGGGGTTTATTAACACTTCACCTCATGCCACAAAAGATGCCCAAGAGGTTCCTGTATTGATGTCGAAGGATGACTTCATGTCCCTGAGCTGGACCAGCCTGGGACCATTGTTGAGAGTTGGGAGAGGAGGCTGGGGTCGGAAGAGAAAGGAGGGCTTTGACATTGATCCCAGGAGGGCTACCTTGATTTCACATCATCACAGATACACTTCTAGGTATGAAATGTGAACCAGTCTCAGAGTCAGGGCAGAAGGGAGCTCTGTATTCTGCTATTACTGAATTTTCAGTGCTATTATCAAATCTTTGCAGCTGATGCTCACATTATGCTACTGTGCCTAGGAAGTGATGGTTCATTTCTAATCCCAATTATATGAATGCTGCAAAAATGCATCCAGCCCTCTAGAACAGGAACTGTGGTACATCTTATGTAATATATATGTGTGTGTGTGTGTGTGTGTGTAATATATATATGGATTATTTTCCATTATAGGTTATTACAAATATTTACTATACTCCCCTGTGCTATACAGTATATCCTTATTGTTTGTCTATTTTATATATGGTAGGGTGTATCTGTTAATCCTTTACTCATAATTTACACCCAATTTACTCCCTCCCTTCCTCTTTGGTAACTAAATTTATTTCCTATGTATATGAGTCTATATTTTCTGGTAAATAAGTTAGTTTGTACAATTTTTTAGATTCCACATACAGGTGATACCATATAATAGGTGTCTTTTTTTGGCAGTGCCTGAGGTATGCAGAAGTTCCCAGGCCAGGGATCAAACTTGCACCACAGCAGTGACAATGCCAGATCCTTAACCTGCTGCACCACAAGGGAACTTCTTATTTGTCTTTCTTTGTCTGACTTATTTCACCTAGTGTGATCATCTCAAGGTCCATTCAACATAGATGACTCTTGTACGCACATTGTTGAGTAAAAAGAGTTTCAGAAGATGACATTGTTCACAATGTCATTGGTGTAATGTTTAGTTGTATAAAATTGATATTCAGTATTGCTTAGGCATACTGGCTAATGTGATAAAAGTATAAAGGTATTCTCAGGTATGATGGACATCTCCAGGGGGAATGGAATAGGGGAAAAAGAGTGAGTCAAGTGTGTTTGTATAGTCCTATTTTTTAGTCTGGGTTATGGATACCCTTGCATTTATTATATTGTTTTATCCATAATTTTATATGTCAGAAATATTTCATGATATATTTTCTTTTTTTTCTTTTTTTGTCTTTTTGCCTTTTCTAGGGCCGCTCCCATGGCATATGAAGGTTCCCAGGCTAGGGATCTAATCAGAGCTGTAGCCGCTGTCCTACGCCAGAGCCACAGCAACACCAGATCTGAGCAGTGTCTGCAACCTATACCACAGCTCACGGCAACGCCGGATCCTTAACCCACTGAGGAAGGGCAGGGATCGAACCCGCAACCTCATGGTTCCTAGTCAGATTCGTTAACCACTTCGCCACGATGGAAACTCCATGATATATTTTTCAAAGAGCAAAAGAAAGAGGCAGATCTCTAGTGTCCACAAAGAACACTGCTGAGTCAATGTACACCCTTTCTGCACTGTGCATCATCTAGAAGTTCACAGGAGATGTCTTCCCATGACCTGAGGGGAAAGCACTGCTCTGGTGTCCTGTGCCATGTGAAGCAGCTCCCATAGATTCAGCGGGACTGCTGATCTTAACATTCAAACTGAATTTGAACAACGTGTTTTGGAGCACATTTTTTTAAATTGCAAGTTTATGAAATGCTTCTTGAAAAATCCGAACTGCTTTCTGAGGAAAATGATGCTCTCCCTGCATCATGAGTCACTCAGTTCTTCCTAGAAATATTAGGAAATTCAGGCCACAGGCCAGCTCAAAGGCTATTGTCAATTGTTTCCCAGTATGTGTTGTTCCTTTTTTATTTCTTAAGTCTTCTGGGTTGTCTGATCTTATCTGATTGTGGAGCATGAGTTTTCTTGTTTTAACTGCCATTGGTTCTGCAATCCAGCTCAAGTCAGTGGACCTGGAAAATGAGAGGATTTAGCTGGGGAGAACCAAGGATTTTCCTGGGGAGCTCAGAAGCCCCAGTGTGGTTTTCTCAACCTCTTGATGCTGTCTGCAGTTGGTTGTGAAGGAATGGCTTTGGGACTGGCTTGCCTTGGTGGGGCTAGGGGTGGGGGCAGACGGGAGAGGGTGGCCAGTGGGTGCCAGGTCAGTCCTTCCTGAGAATTGCTGCCCAGCCAGCCATTGTGGGAGGACAGCCCTTGGACTATGGGCTTAAAGACTAACCCATCCTACCATGTGTTATCTGTGAGATCTGGGCTGAGTCATTGAACCTACTTGAGCCTCTGATTCCTCATCTGAAAAACAATGTGTTTTGAAAATTAAAGTAAACAGTATTTGATGATTCCAGTGTACATGAGAAATATTCACTGGAATCACTAGCCGGATGAACTCTCCCAGGCCCATTGAAACTGACTTTCTGACCCTCCTCTGAGAATGCAAAAATGAGCCTTTTTAGTTTGGTCCTTACAGCATTAGGATAGTGGGATAAATGAACTTGTAGGTTTATCGCTTAAACACCTCTGGAAAGGAAAAAGAGAGACAGAGAGAGAGAACAATCTGTGAAAGGGAGGCTTCAATAACAGAATTCTGTCCCTTAGTGTGGAGTGCTAGTGGTTCATGAAAAGGTTTTCAGTGGTTCAGTTTTCTATCCTGAATGTAATGACATCATTTAGTTTTCCCTGGACTCATCTTTACAGTTACCTTCTGGTGCAGAATGGACATGGAGCATTTAGCTTGGCCCACAGTAGGTACTCAGTAGGTGGAGGTAATGTTATTACTGCTCTTTTCTCTAATCAACACTGCTCCTTATGGGAATATTACTGCATCAAAAGTGCTAGGGTTCTGCATTGGGAAAAGGGGAATCAATGCCAGTGGGTTGTGGGAGGAAAGGGAATAGTGTGGACAACGAGGTACTCGGTCCATCACTCCTTCCCACCAGCTTTCCAAGATTTCAGAAAAATAAGACCAATCACCTCATGAAAAAAAGTGTATGTGATAGGAGTTCCCGTCGTGGCGCAGTGGTTAACGAATCTGACTAGGAACCATGAGGTTGCGGGTTCGGTCCCTGAGCTTGCTCAGTGGGTTAACGATCTGGCATTGCCGTGAGCTGTGGTGTAGGTTGCAGACACAGCTCGGATCCCACATTGCTGTGGCTGTGGTGTAGGCCGGTGGCTATAGCTCCGATTGGACCCCTAGCCTGGGAACCTCCATATGCCGCGGGAGCGGCCCAAGAAATAGCAAAAAGACAAAAAAAAAAGTGTATGTGATAAGATAATAAAGTCTGGATTGCACAACCGGAGACCTGAGGCAAAGATGGATCTCCCATGCAATAGTTCAGGCAAACTGGTAGGATTTCTGTCCTTGTATTTCCTAGGGGGATCTGTGTGGTCTCTAAGGTCCATTGCTGTGTCCCCAGAGTTTATCTGTTTGCCCCAAACAGCCCCAGCCCCCTAAATCATTTCTTCTTATACTGCATCCTGTTAATATGGCTTTTGGTCCCCTTCACATCATCAATAGACTCAGAGCCTCCTGGTGGGTGATGTAATCCCTGCCCACTACACATTTTCAGTACAGAACGATGCTCCTGTCTTCTAACTCCTGGGCCCAGCAAGAGATGACTCAGTCAGAAGGAAATTTCACTTTGCACATCATAAGACTAGACCTTGGGCTTTCCCCAGCAGAGGAGAACAATGGCGTCTTGGCTCCCAAGCACTGCCTTTCACCTGCATCATTCCCTATAAAATGAGGCTGGGCCCTGTGAAATGGGTGG
The DNA here is from genome assembly GCF_054392235.1 of Sus scrofa. Classification (NCBI taxonomy): domain Eukaryota; kingdom Metazoa; phylum Chordata; class Mammalia; order Artiodactyla; family Suidae; genus Sus; species Sus scrofa. Next base: position 92,654,774 of record NC_139389.1, read on the forward strand.
GCTGATGTAACAGTTGTAGGACCAGCTTCTCTGCTCTGAGTCTATTATTGCCTGGTAGTCATACGAAGGAAATTTGATTTAAATGTTATTTTATTTATTTATTTATTTATCTTTTTGCCATTTCTTGGGCAGCTCCCATGGCATATGGAGGTTCCCAGGCTAGGGGTTGAATCAGAGCTGTAGCTGCCGGCCGGCCCATGCCACAGACACAGCAATGCAGGATCCGAGCCACATCTGCAACCTACAACACAGCTCACAGCAACGCCAGATCGTTAACCCACTGAGCAAGGGCAGGGATCACACCCGCAACCTCATGGTTCCTAGTCGGATTTGTTAACCACTGAGCCATGACAGGAACTCCTAGTTCATCAGATTTTTAAATCTAAATATTTTCCTCTGGTGACAAATCCTGAGATACAGAAGCCCCCCTGTGTATATACTTTCTTTTTTGAGAAAAGTAATAGCTTGTACTTATGTAAAAAAAAAAAGTGAGTGGGGAGTTCCCGTCGTGGCGCAGTGGTTAACGAATCCGACTAGGAACCATGAGGTTGCAGGTTTGGTCCCTGCCCTTGCTCAGTGGGTTAAGGATCCGGCGTTGCCGTGAGCTGTGGTGTAGGTTGCAGATGCGGCTCGGATCCCGCGTTGCTGTGGCTCTGGCGTAGGCTGGCAGCTACAGCTCTGATTCAACCCCTAGCCTGGGAACCTCCATATGCCGCGGGAGCGGCCCAAGAAATGGCAAAAAAGACGAAAAAAAAAGTGAATGATCTTTCTTTTCTCCCTTTATATTTAAAAATGTATCTTATACAAAAATATATTAGGCTAAGTAAGGTCAAAATTTTTTATTATATTGTAGGTAGATATTCAGAGATGACTAAACTTTCTTTAGTCTTTCTTAATGTGGGGTCACCAATCTTTTTCAAGGGAGGGTCTTCTTTTTTCTTTTTCCTTTTTTTTATGGCCACACACATGGCATATGGAAGTTCCCAGGCTAGGGGTCAAATCAGAGGTGTAGCTACAGGCCTACCCACAGCCACAACAACACTGGATCTGAGCCACATCTGCAACCTACACCATAGTTGGCAGTAATACCAGATCCATAACTCACTGAGCGAGGCCAGGGATTGAATCTGCATCCTCATAGACACTATGTCAGGTTCTTAACCCACTGAGTCATAATGGGAACTCTGAGTCTCCTTTCCTTAAAATGCCTATGCCTATTGACCAGAGAGATGCTATGTAGGAAATGAGGAAATAGGGAGGAGAATGGAACTATTAATGCTTTCTTGCCCCTGGGCAGACCCAGTTGCTGTACCATGCTGGCCTGTGGTAGAGTCTGAATTCAAAGGTTGCCCAGCTGCCTATGCCTATTGACCAGAGAGATGCGATGTAGGAAATGAGGAAATAGGGAGGAGAATGGAACTATTAATGCTTTCTTGCCCCTGGGCAGACCCAGTTGCTGTACCATGCTGGCCTGTGGTAGAGTCTGAATTCAAAGGTTGCCCAGCTGCTTAAGAATGAGAACCAAAATTTGTATTGACCAATTCTCTTCTCTCAAGACAGAGTGATTTTCATTGTGTCTCTAATAGGTTTGTTGAAAGAAAATCCCTTAAATATCTTAACTGAAACAATGCTTATTGGAAGGGAAATGCTTTCTGGGTCAGCAAAGTTTGAGTCCTGACTGTGGAGGCTTCCATGGACTCTCAGGGACTCCTCAGCCCATTCTTCTCTGCTTCCTTTACAGTGGCCCCTCTCAGACCCCAGACCTGGAGGGTAGCTGGACAGGGAACTCAGCTGTGGAGTGTGAGGTCACATGCCAGTCTAGAATCCTTGACCCCAGAAACTTCTGTCATTTCTTTCTCTGGGCAAGTTTCTGAGTTTTTTCAGAGCTAGAAGTTTCCCATTCATAATAACCCTGAGGGTTCTATCAGTCTCTTATGTATGAACGTTATGAGGGGCATTGGCGTCTGCTGTTGGTTAAACTTGATACAGCAGGAAATGTGGCTTCTGTCATTGAGAGCTTGAGTTTGGTATCACCTGTGCCTTAGAGAGAAGCAAAGAATAAGTGGAACAGAATGTCTTTATCATTTTACCTTTTAATGAGATCTCTGCAATACTTAACGATATCAGATGAACTTGTCATCATCACAGGCATTTAGAATGGCAGATGGAAACCTCCAGGGGTATATATGTGTATGCATGTGTGTGAAATTGTGTCCTGATTTCCTATACCTTTGTTTTATGAATAATCTTCTATTAAATATTTGTGATAGAGAAAGCAGTTTTTCAGAAAGTTAAGTATGGAATTATCATATGACCTAGCGATTCAATCTTTGGAAATATCCAGAAGAATTGAAAGCAGGGGTTTATTATTATTATTTTTTAATAGTAATTTCCCCAATACATTTTTTTTCTACTGTACAGCATGGTGACCCAGTTACACATACATGTACACATTCTATTTTTGCATATTATTGTGCTCCATCATAAGTGACTAGATTTAGTTCCCAGTGCTATACAGCAGGATCTCATTGCTAATCCATTCCAAAGGCAATAGTTTGCATCTATTAACCACAAGCTCCCCAACCACCCCACTCCCTCTCCCTCCCCCTTGGCAACCACAAGTCTATTCTCCAAGTCCATGGTTTTCTTTTCTGTGGAAAGCTTCCTTTATGCTGTATATTAGATTCCAGATGTAAGTGATATCATATGGTATTTGTCTTTCTCTTTCTGACTTACTTCACTCAGGATGAGAGTCTCTAGTTCCATCCATGTTGCTGCAAATGGCAATATTTTGTTCTTTTTTATAGCTGAGTAGTATTGCATTATGTATATATACCACATATTCCTGATCCAATCATCCATCAGTGGACATTTGGGTTGATTCCATGTCTTGGCTATTGTGAATAGTGCTAATGAACATGTGGGTGCATGTGTCTTTTTCAAGGAGACTTTTGTCTGCATATATGCCCAAGAGTGGGATTGCTGGGTCATATGGTAGTTCTATGTATAGTTTTCTAAGGTATCTCCATACTGATTTCGAGAGTGGTTGTACCAGCTTACATTCCCACCAACGGTGCAGGAGGGTTCCCTTTTCTCTACACCCCCTCCAGCATTTGTTCTTTGTGGACTTATTAATGATGGCCATTCTGACTGGTGTGAGGTGATATCTCGTGGTAGTTTTGATTGGCATTTCTCTAATAATCAGTGATGTTGAGCATTTTTTCAAGTGCTTATTGGCCCTCAGTATATCTTCCTTGGAGAAATGTCTGTTCAGGTCTTTTTCCCATTTTTCCATTGGGTTGTTGGCTTTTTTGCTGTTGAGTTGTGTAAGTTGTTTGTATATTCTAGAGATTAGGCCCCTGTCAGTCACATTATTTGAAACTATTTTCTCCCATTCCATAAGTTGTCTTTTTGTTTTCTTTTTGGTTTCCATTGCTGTGCCAAGCTTGTCAGTTTGATTGAGTCCCATTGGTTTATTTCTGCTCTTATTTCTGTTGCTTTGGGAGACTGACCTGAGAAAATATTCTTAAGGTTGATGTCAGAGAATGTTTTGCCTATGTTCTCTTCCAGGAGTCTGATGGTGTCTTGTCTTATATTTAAGTCTTTCAGCCATTTTGAGTTTATTTTCATGCATGGTGTGAGGGTGTGTTCTAATTTCATTGATTTGCATGCAGCTGTCCAGGTTTCCCTTCAATACTTGCTGAAAAGACTGTCTTTTTCCCATTTTATGTTCTTGCCTCCTTTGTCAAAAATTAATTGACCATAGGTGTCAGGGTTTATTTCTGGGTTCTCTATTCTGTTCCATTGGTCTGTCTGTCTGTTTTGGTACCAGTACCACACTGTTTTGATGACTGTGGCTTTGTAATATTGCCTGAAGTCTGGGAGAGTTATGCCTCCTGCTTGGTTTTTGTTCCTCAGGATTTGAAAGCAGGGTTTTGAACTGATATTTGCACACCCTTAAAATGGTATTGTACACAGCAACACAACTATTACTCATAGTAGCAATCTTCACAATAGCCAACAGGTGGAAACAACCCAAATGCCCATCGGTGGATGAATAAACAAACTGTGGTATACACATACAATGGAATATCGATCCATAAAATGGAAAGAAGTACTGATACATGCGACAAAGAATGAACCTGAAAAACATTATGCTAACTGAAAGATGTTGGAAATAAAGGGTCTCATGTTGTATGATTAAATTTATATGAATTATCAAGAATACCAAATCTATAGAGACAGAGAGTATATTTTCCAGGGGCTGGGGAAAGGCGTAAACGAGGAATGACTGATTAATGGGCATAGGATTTCTTTTTAGGGTGATGAAATGTTTTGGAACTAGATAGAGGTCATCGTTGCCCAACATTGTTTATATATCTTAAATGTCACAAAATTGTATACTTTAAAATAGTTAATTTCATATTATCTGAATTTGAACCCAATTAAAAATATCTATGGTGATGTTTCAAGAATCCAAGAGCAGAGCTTTAAAATAATGGAATAACACTCAGCCGTAGAGAAGAATGAAACAATGTCATTTGCAGAAATATGATGGACCTAGAGATTATCATTCTGAGTGTAGTTAAGTCAGACAGAGAAAGACAGATATCATATGATATCACTTATTTGTGGCATATAATAAAAATGATTCCACGGAACTTGTTTATGGAACAGAAGCACAGTCACAGATTTCAAAACCGATCTTATGGTTATCATGTGGGGATGGGGAGGGAGGAACTGGGAGTACTATGCAGAACACACTACTGTATAGAATAGATGATTAACAGGAACATACTATATAGAATAGGGAAATATACTCAATAGTTTTTAATAATCTATTTAGGAAAAATGGATATACATATAAATGATTCATTTTTCAGCACACCTGAGACTAATACAACATTATAAGTCAACTCTATGTCAATAAAATTTAAAAGAATAAAATAAAAACAGATCAAAAGTATATATTTCTTAAATACTATGCTCACATGTGCATACACCTACAGATGTAGATACAGAAGTCCCAATACAAAGACTGTTAACATACACTGGCCAGGTATGAGGGTTAAATTTATGTGTCAACTTGACTGGCCCAGGGGGTGCTGAGTTATTTGGTTAAGCATTAGTCTGGGGATTTCTGTGAGAGTGTGTTGCATGAGCTGAACATTTAAATCAGTAGATTTAAGTAGATTTCCTCCCTGTTGTGGGTGGGCCTCAACCACCCAGTTGAAGGTCTGAATAGAACAAAAAGGTTGATTATCCCCAGAGCCAGAGACAATTCCTTCTGTTGGACCCCATTTAAGCTGGGATGATGGCCTTTCTTGTCTTCACAGTAGAATTACTCCATCTAACTCTTCTGAGTCTCTTTTCCTGCTCACTCTGTAGATCTTGATACTAGTCAACTTCCATAATTGCATGAGCCATTTTGATACAATAAATCTCTTTGTCTGTCTGTCTGCCTGTCTATCTGTCTATCCTTCCATCTTCCTATCTGTCTCTCATATTGATTCTCTTTCCCCGAGAATCCTAATATACCAGTTTATTATTCCTTTTTTCATTTTATTTATGAGCTTTCTTTCCTGTTTACTTTTTTAACTTTTTTACAGAATGCCCTGTTGTCTACATGAGTCTACAAGTAATCTCACACTTAATGGCAAATAAAATTGTTTATCCAACCTGAAATAAAAATTTTATCAGAAAATAAAGTTAATAACTCCATTGTTTTTTTTGACTGAAACTTAATTTTACCGAGTGTGAAAATGTCACCAAATTATGTTTCATTGTCTTTTTCTCCAGAAGAGCAGAGGTTTTGTTTTGTTGTGCCTTTTCTGACATATCAGTTTTATAATGAAGTGACTAGGTTCACCTCCAATCATACTGCCCATGGTATGTTATGAAAGAATTTATGACTCTCATTAACTTTGATGGTTATAATTAAATGAAGCTGTGAAATATACCCAGGGCCAGCCCTCATAGTGCTCCTAATTCAGTTTCCGCAGACGTCCGAGATGATGAGTCCACAATACTGTGACTTAAGTATCTACTATCTTAAAATAGGTCTTTGCCTTAAAAAAAAAAAAAAAAAAGGCCAGACATCAATAAAAGTCAATATGAGAGATCATTTTATATCAGTGCAGTGAAAGAGTGGACAAAGCTTCAGAAAAGAGGTGGTGCTTCATCTGGGAGTTTACCTAATTTACCAAGGGACAGAAAGGCAAGAGGCATCTATTGAGCTCTTACAATGAGCTCTCATTCATTTTCACAAAACCCTTGTAAAGAACATGGCATTACCCCCACTTCAGAGATGAGTAAAGTGAGGCTTTTGTCCCTGTAAACTTTGTGCCATAAAGCAGATGTCTTGGCTATGAGAACTGAAGCTCTGCCTATATGAGAGCCCTGTCTGGATGATGATGAATTTGGAACCACCAGGAGGTGTCTGCTGGATAGTGGGCCAGAATTACAGAAGTATCTTTTTATGTCTATCCCTCCAAGAATCTTGCACTGGTATCCCCTCATGTTATGACTGATTCAAGGAAGACAAAGCTGCACAAAGAAGTGAGAAAAACAGAAAGGGCCAAGTCACTGAGCTCTCCAGAAGCATTCTGTGAATAAGGAAGCATTCTCAAAAGGGGAAACTATGTGGCACCCAGAGGTGAGGGTGTGGAATGGAGGAGTGTGTGCAGTGTGTTAACTTCATAGAAGCACCATAAAGCATCCCCTAGGGATGTTAAAGCAGGAGTGGAAAGTGTCAATTGGTAGCCAAAGAAGTCTCTTGGGAGCAGAGAGGAGGCAATTTCCAGAGATGGAGAGGGGTCAGGGAAAGGGCAAGTCCATGGCCTGCCTTGGAGAGTGGGGGCTGAGTCAGATACTGAGAGCTATGATCATCATGGCCCTGAGTTTGCCTTTGCCTGTGATGGCCTTGAAAATATGCAATAGTAGGTATAATAGTCTTTGTATGAGGATCTCATATTCATGAAATAGAAGCAAAATTGGATTCTTTTTTTTTTTTTTCTATTTACAGCCACTCCTGCAGCATATGGAATTTTCCAAGCCAGGGTTCAAATCAAAGCTGCAGCTGAGGCCTACACCACAGTCATCTCAACTAGAGCTGAGCCACTCTGTGACCTAGGCCATAGCCTGTGGCAACACCTGATCTTTAACTCACTGAGTGAGGTCAAGGATCAAACCAGCATCCTCCCAGAGACAATGTCAAGTCTTTAACCTGCTGAGCCACAATAGGAACTCCACAATTGGGTTCTAATAAAATACTCATGAAAACAGACAAGTCCATCAGTGGTACAGAACAATTAAGAAGGCAGTCAGTGAATATTTACAACTTCAGTTGTAAATGTGATAAAGGTGAACTTTTGAACCAGTGTATAATGAATGGTAATGAAATAATTTGTTATCCAAATGAAATTAATCAAACTAGTTTGGGAAAATATTAAAGTTCACTCTCTTATACCATGAAAACAAAATTCTAGATAAATTAAATGCCTAAACAACTAAAACATTATAAAGGCATTTGAAGAAAAGTAGAATATACTTCTACTTTGAGAGTAGGAAAGGGATTTTATAAGAAACAAAATGCAAAAGCAATGCAGAAAACAGATATCTACATAGAATTATGTCAGTGACACATATCAAACTCTCAAAATGATCCAGTTGAAGACTTTTCCTTGGTTTGAGGTGAACAAAGACACATTGACTCTCCCTCTCCATGGGCCCAAGGTTCCCAAGGTCCAATATCTTTTACCTCATCTCTCCTCTCACCACCTAATGTCCTTCTTAAAATCCTTTTATGCCCTAGACATGGTCCATGGATGAAAACCTTTGATGTTCTCCACAAGTCATCTTGTATCTCACATAGGAATAGAGCATTTACTTTCTTGGGACTTCAGGCAAAGTTAAGATTAAATAGCTTCAATTTTATGTATTTGTGGGGGGGGGGGTCATGCACACGCACTTGTTTGATGACACACTTCAAATTGATAACAGCAGTAATCCCAGGGAGGGGAAATGAGTAGAGTGGTGAGAGGTCAAGAGGGACTTCAATGTTATCTGTATCATTTCAATTTTTATAGTGACAATATATTCATGGATTACTTGGGTAATTAAAAATAAATGAAATTAACTCCACTTAAGTCTGTTCTGGTTGAATGTCTGCAACTTAATTTCCATCTGCCAATGAAATAAATCTGAAACCTTTCATTTGGGTTAATAGCCCAACTTAATGTGTTGCTCTGTTGGAAGAAAACCAAATTGTAGGAAACTATTCAGGGCTCAGTACCGCAGTTGCTCATATGGTTTCAGCATCTGTCTCTTGGTGTTCACTCTTTCTAGATATGTAATCAGTTATAATATACATTTGCCCTGGTACTTTGACTTCCTAGCCTCTCACTGACCTAAAGAGATAAACAAATCCAGAAAATTCCTCTCTTGCAAATATGAGAGGAAACATAGTTACCTGGTCTATTTCCAACTGGAAGCAAAGTGCAATAGGTAGGGTATTTATTCCTACCATGAAATGGAAATGGATATTTATTTGGCTTCCCAAAGTAAGCTGAAAAATCACTTCTCTGGCATTCAGACAGCATCCTGGGGATATTCTGATAAAGTGACAGTCATAAAATGAACAAGGTGATTAGTCAGTATGTAATGTAACTTTGGCTGGAAGCACACAAGGCAAAGAGTGGCAGTAAAGACAGAAGCCCCAGCCTTATCTATGTATGCTTCCTCTGGGCAATTTTCCACACTGCATTAACAATACCTTAATAATACCCTATTGGTGTTTTATAAACATTTCAAAGTGCTTCTACATTACCAGTGGCCCATTTTACATCTATTATATGCCTACAATTTTTTGTTATGGGGTTTGGAGCAGAAAGAGCCATTTTTCTTCTTCCCACAGAAAGCTCAGAGTGTAGTTCAAGGAGGCAAACACAGAAGCTAACATTACAGCAAAGAAAATGCCATGAGAGAAAGAAACACAAGAGTTGTGGGAGAACGGAGCAGGACATTGTATACAGGTGTAAGAGAGCAGGGCTGCTTTAGGAAAAGGAAATAGCATGTGCAAAGGCACCAAGGCATGAGATTGCACAGAGTTTTGAGAAACATAAATTATCGAGGACAAGACATGAGCATAGTGAGAGTTATAGCCAAATGGAGGGTCTTGTGTACTTATCTATGGATACTGGAACTTATCTGAAGACAAAGAGAACACTTAATGGATTCTAAAGAAGTAATGGACGTAGACATATTTGCACTGCAGAATAAAAAATCAATTAGAAGGAAGAAACAGTGGAAGCAGGGAGACTACTTTAGAAGCTATCCAAGTAACCTGCAGGAGTGAGGCTGCTCTAAAAGGTCCTAGTCTTACCAAAAGAGAGGTATGTTGCCATTCAAAAACCAATATAGAGATGAGATTAGTGGAAAATTTGCTTTATTTTGGATGTTAGCAACCAGTGGGGAGGGTGGACTCCTGTCCAAAGTCCAACTCCTTCTACTGCCAATAGGCAGAGGGTTTCATGCAGAATAGTACAGTCATCTGTGACAGTCTTCTTGAAATTGGTCGTGTGGTGGACTGATCAGTGTCATCTTGTTTGCTTTAAGTACGTTATTCTTCAGTCTAGGGTTGGGTTTGTTCTCTTTTCTTTGAGGTGAGTTCTCGGAATTGTGGCAGTTTATTTCTCAGCTACAGTCTGGCCGTCATGTAGTTAACTTCCTTCACCTGCTGGAGTTTTCCATATCTCCAAGACAACTCAAAGGATATGGCTCAGAATATTATTAGAGAAATTAAGGTCCTTGACTTTGTTTAATGACTGAACTATTAGTCTTTTGTCCTGTTTGACTGCTTTCCTTTTACTTCTGTATTTTCTCGCTTTTCCAATTAAATTTATTATTTGGCTAAAGTTTTTCTACAGATAAAATGCAGGGAGGATACAAGGGGAGGAAGGATCATAGGGTCCTGCTCCATTTCACTAGGAAGAGGTAGGTGCAAATGGAATTGAGATAAGTTAAGGAAGCAGCTTCTATAGGACTTGATTAGTTGTTGACTGTTGGAGAGATGGATGGGTATCTGGGTTGCTGGCTTTGGTGTCTGGATGAGTAGGGGCACCATTCACAAGGCAGTGAAAATAGTAAGGAGATTAGAGTCAGGATTTCCAGGGGGTGGGGAAGAGGCAGTGGGATGGACTGGGAATTTGGGGTTGGTTTATACAAACTTTAACATTTGGAATGGATCAGCAATGGGCTTCTAGTGCACAGCATAGGGAACTAGGTGTTATTGGGTCATTTTGCTGGACAGCAGAAATTGAAGAAACATGGTAGAACAGCTATACTTTAATATTAATTAATTAAAAATGACTTTCTAGGATCTATTCTCCCATGCCTTTTAACAAAAGGATGGTATTCTCCCATACCTTTGAACTAGGTATGATAATATGATGAAGCTATCTTCTGGCAAGAAATCATAAATACTCAAGATAAATGGACTAATCCAGGGCCTCCACCTGGTTAGGAACAAATAAGAGATCGGTACCAGGTTTTATTTGCTCTGACACAAAGATCCTTTAGCTGAGTTATCAAAGTTACATACCTTTGACTCTGAATCCACTTGCTTTTCCATACAAGACAGGATATACACAAGAGGCACTTTGGCCAGAATAGAAACTGTGTTCCCAATTCATTCTTTCATTCATTCTCACATATTTAAGGGCCCCTCCTTTGTGCAAGCTGCTCTCCTAGGTGTTAGGAGTTCAACTGTGAAAGAAAGTCTTGCTGTTGCAGAGCTTACACGTAAGGTGTGGAGTTGGATGTTATAAACATGAACAGTTACAGAGGGAGATAGATGATGGAGAGAAGTGCTGCAGGAAGTGGATGGGAAATGTTAGGGGTAGGAGGTTGTTCCTTCCCAGGCGGTTTTCAGGAAAGGCCCTTTGGATTAGGAGATATTGAGCAGAGATCAGGAGAAGTGAGGAATCCATCTCATGTGGATTCCGTGGAGAGTATTCCTGGATAAGGAAACTGCAAGTATAATAGGGAAGAACAAATCTGATTCCATATTAATTCTCTTTCTTTTACTTTAACATTTTATTCTACTGCTTTTTCTTGGAGTAAAGAATGTTGCCTAAAGCCTGAAATATACAGGAAAGTCCATTCTCAAGGCTTTGACCTTTAAGAGTATAACACTTTCCCATTAATATAGAGATAAAAAATTACAGAACAGAGAATAACATTTCTCTTCTTGGAGGTTTATAGAAACATTATGACCTGACATACTTGGACAGCTGCCAAGAACAAGGATTCCTACATCAAGAAGTTTGCAACAACCAACCATATACCTCCCTCACCTGGACTTTAAAAAAGCTTAGTAGAGAAGTTACCACAGTGGCTCATTGATAATGAACCTGAGTAGTATCCATGAGGATCTGGGTTCAATCCCTGGCCTTACTCAGTGGATTAAGGATCTGGCATTGACATAAGCTATATTGTAGGTCAGAGATGCAGCTCAGAACTTGCATTGTTGTAGCTATGGCACAGGCCAGCAGCCATAGCTCTGATTTGACCCCTAGCCTGGGAATTTCCACATGCCATGTGTGCGGCCCTAAAAAGGTTTAAAAAAAAAATGCTTCATAGAAACCCTTTGAGGAGTTAGGCATTTTGATGGACATGAGTCACCCATTCCCCTTGCATGGCCTTGCAATAGAATTTTCTTCACTTCAAACTCTGACATTTCAGACTTCTTGGCCTCGCTGTGTCAGGCATACAAACCTGTGTTTTCGGTAGCACAAGTGCAAAGGCAATGCTCTGGGGAAGTGTTGATATAGTCAAAGAACATAGAGAAGACCCATGTGATTGAAGCAGAAGGAGCTTGGAGAGACTGGTGGGAGGTGAGATCAGAGAAGTAGATGATGAGGTTTTAGAGACTTAGAAAAAAAAGAAAATTCTTGGCTCCTTCCTTGAATCAAGTGGGAGCCACTGTGGGGACTCATTCTCAGAGAAAAGACATGATGCGACTTTACTCTTCCCAGGACCACTCTGGCTACAGGGAAAGAGCAAACGCATAATGAAGATGAAAGAGACTGGTGCCTCTGATTGGGGTCTCTGCTGTGGAGTGATAAGAAGTGGTCAAGGGTATATTTTGAGGGTAGAGATAGCAGGTTTGCTGGTTGATTAGCTATGAGATATGAGACAAAGCCAAAAACCAAAAATGGCTTCATTGCTTCTTCCTGAACAACCCCAAGGATGAAACTATCACTTATTTAGGGATGGGGAGTAGAGAATAAAAGGATCACTTTTGGTAACTGGAGGAGGATATTTGATTTTGGGCATGTCAATCTGAGACATTCACTAGATAACAAAGTGGAAATATTGAACAGGTGATTATCCATGAGTTTAGTGGTGAATGTTGAGGTCTGAGATGGATCTATAACCTTGAGAGTCATTAGCATGTAAATACTATTTAAAACCATAAGACTTGATGAGATTACGCTGCTGATTGATATATCAAATAATGTAGTGACTGAGATCTGGCTACTGGAGAGCATGAGCCCATGGAGGTGGCTGTGACATTGATAAGCTTTGTTTTGACAGAGTGATGGGGACAGAGCATGGAGTGAGAGAAGAGGAATTGAAGACTGCAAACACAGACAAATATTTCAAGGAGTCATGTTGTAAAGGTGAGTGGACAATGAGAGAATTATCAGGGGTGGAGGAAGGTAGGGTTCATTTAAGGTTCCTTTTTATTTTTAACTGAATTATATTTAATTTAAAAGATTGCGATAATTTCTACTGTACTGTAAAGTGATTCAGATATATATATATATATTCTTTTTTATATATATTCAGATGTGTGTGTGTGTGTGTGTGTTCTTCTTCATATTTTTCCATTATGGCTTTCTATGGGGTATTGAATATAGTTTCCTATGCTATGCAGTAGGATATTGTTGTTTATCTATTCTATATATATATATATATATGTGTATATATATATATATATATCTTAAATTCCCACTCTAACTCTCTGTTAACCCCCCTCCCTCTTGGCAACCACAAGTCTGTTCTCTATGTCTATGAGCCTATTTTTGTTTCCTAGGTAAGTTTGATTCCACATATAAGTGATATCATATGGTATTTTTCACTCTTTCTGACTTACTTCACTTAGTATGATAATTTCCAGGTCCTGTCATGTGACTGCAAATGGTATTATTTGGTTTTTTTTGTGGCTGAGTAATATTCCATCCTGTATATATATGTACCACATCTTTATCCATTCATCTGTCAATGAACATTTAGGTTGTTTCCATGTCTTGGCTATTGCAAATAGTGCTTCTATGAATATAGGGGTGCATGTATCTTTTCAAATTAGAGTCTGGTCTAGATAAAAGCCCGGGAATAGGATTGCAGGATCATATGGTAGTTCTATTTTTAGAGTTTCATTTTTTTAAAATGGGTAACATTACTACATGATTATTGCTGATAGGCTCTAGTGTAGATTGGACAGAAAGACAAATTGATGTTGCAAGAGTGATACATTAGATCGTGCACACATAAAGCTAAATAGCAGGCACTACCTTTATTAAGGAAGAAGAGATGGGAGTTCCCATCGTGGCTCAGTGGTTAACGACTCTGACTAGGAACGATGAGGTTGCGGGTTCGATCCCTGACCTTGCTCAGTGGGTTAAGGATCCGGCGTTACCATGAGCTGTGGTGTAGGTTGCAGATGTGGCTTGGATCTGGCGTTGCTGTGGCTCTGGTGTAGTCCGGTGGCTACGTCTCGATTAGACCCCTGGCCTGGGAACCTCCATATGCCATGGGAGTGGCCCTGGAAAAGGCAAAAAGACAAAAAAAAAAAAAAGGAAGAAGAGATGAAGTTGCTTGAGAATTGTTAAATGTGAAGATTCTAGTCTCCATCATGAGGAAGGAACTTCCTAGAATGGCTTCAATGCTTATAAAATAAATTATTGGTACAACTAGGTGTCTCTCAGGGGATTTAAAAAAAAAAAGAATTTACTTTGTACTTTACCTTAAGACATGTTCCAGATATATTAAAATTTAAAAGCCAAAGAACGAAATTGTAAAAGTGTTAAAAGAAATACAGAAGACCTTTTAAATGAAATATGCAGGTGTGTAATGTCTTTTCTGAGAATGCTTTAAAAATAAGAACCTTCAGATGAAAATATTGATAAATTTAACTCCATACAAATAGAAATAACACGTATAGCTAAAAATAGTCAAAACATTTAAAAATACAGGAGAAAATATTTATAATCTATAAGACCAATAAGCAGCTAATTTTCAAAATATATGGAATTTTTACAAATCAATAAATTAGAAAGACAAATAATCCAAAGGGGAACGCGAGGAAAGGTCAGGGACAGACATAACATATTGGTATGATGTGTATAGAATGTGGCCTGGCAATAGCTTTCAAAATTAAAAAAAAAAAAATCCTATACCCTTTGCCCTGGAAATTCTTCTGTAGATAGTTTTTCCTACAAATTTTTATGTGTGTACAATATTGACCAGGGATATTTGCAGCATGATTTTTTTTATAACAGCAACATTTGGGGGGAAAGCTGAAGATGGTCTATCAATGAGAGAGTAGTGTTATAAATTATGAAACAGCTATACAAAAGATTACTATGTAGCCACAAAAAAAGAAGGGCAACTCTTATGCCCTTATATCTCTAAGATACACTGTTAGATCAAAAAAACAAACAAACAAACAAACAAACCATGATTTAAAGAACAGTTATATCATGTCCCATAGAAAAAAGACAAATATTAAATAGTGGTGATTTTGTTAAGCCTCACTGGTAATCCAGAAAATGTAAATTAAAACCATAAGGAACCAGCATTTTAAACAAAAATTTACAGGTTAAAATATATTCACCATTGGTAAAGGTGTGGATAAATGGCAATTTTATAAATTATTGGTAGCAGTATAAAATGGTAGAAGCCTCTTAGGAAGGAAATTTAAAGTAGCAAAGAAAGTTAAAAATGCATATGCTAGTTGACCAAGCAATTCTATTTCTAGGAAGCTGTGCTGTATAAGCATTAAGACATGTTCTACAAAAGAAAATCATGGACTTGGAGAAGAGACTTGTGGCTGCCTGATGGGAGGGGGAGGGAGTGGGAGGGATCAGGAGCTTGGGGTTATCAGACACAACTTAGAATAGATTTACAAGGAGATCCTGCTGGATAGCATTGAGAACTTTGTCTAGATACTCATGTTGCAACAGAACAAAGGGTGGGGGAAAAATGTAATTGTAATGTATACATGTAAGGATAACCTGACCCCCTTGCTGTACAGTGGGAAAATAAAAAAATTATGAAAAAAAATCACAGATTAAAACTTTTTCTAAGTATTTAAAAAAAAAGACATGTTCTGCAAAGTGTATAAAAATATTAATTATTTTATAACTGGATAACAGGAGATAGAAATAACTTAAATGTTCATTAATAGAAAATGATTAAATAAATTATATTTCATGGACACCATGGGCAAGTCCAAAGTTCATGCTCTTAAATATACTGCCTCTCATTCTACATTGCCTTCACACATTCCCAGTAATGTTTTCTGAAACAACACTCAATTAAGTAATTAGTCAATTAATTTATCCTTTTATCCTTTCTTGATTTATTTTACAATCATTCATTTAGGCCAACTAGGAATCATGAGTTCTGGATGCCCTAAGGGATGTTTAGATTTTTAAAAAATGTCAACCTTGCCCTCAAAATAGCTTTATATGCATGTTTTAAGAGCTTAATGTCACAGTATTTATCATGCAGAAGTTGCTCCTGTTTCACAAAATGCTAGTTATAAAACACTTTCCACTGGAAATATCTTTTCTAGACAAGTGATTCAGTGTGGCTGAATTTAAATCGTGTTTTTGACCCCAGTTAGCAGTGTAACCCTGCACATGTTGCTAAAACTCACTGAGCCTCAGACTCTTCACTGTGTAATAGACTGATGATACCAACTTTGCAATATTTGGGGAAGGATTAAGTGAGAAATGAACATAGCATATAAAAGATGTTAAGCAAATGTTTGCTACCTTAAGAGCTCTCATCAAGGAATTCTAGAGCATGAGAAGACAAGAAAAGAGATATATTCAGAATTGTGTACAAAAATATAATGAAGGAGATGGCACAGGTAGGAGTGACATTGAACATGGCATTGAACATTAGCTTGGGGTTTAGCTTGAGTATCAACCAATTGTGTATATCCATCAGTGACCAGTAATGCTGGTACAGGGACCTGAAAGTTTAGTTATGTCTGAACATCAAACCTTCCATGGTTCAATCAAGGGAAGTTGAGATCGGGGGCTTTCAGGCAAACACACCAGGGCAGTCAGAGCTATGGGAAGGATTCTGGGGTTGCTTGAGTGGGGTTAG
Source organism: Sus scrofa (assembly GCF_054392235.1). Taxonomy (NCBI): domain Eukaryota; kingdom Metazoa; phylum Chordata; class Mammalia; order Artiodactyla; family Suidae; genus Sus; species Sus scrofa. The sequence continues at coordinate 92,671,178 of NC_139389.1, forward strand.
CACAGGGGCTATTTTCAGCAAGCACAGATGTATTTTTATATTTTAACCATGAGATTAAAATATTACTTATATTAAAATATTACTGCCAGCTCTGCGGTAACACAGAGGAGACACATATACTGAGTATAGTCAGAGAACACTTCCTGGAAGAGAAAATTCAGCAGATAAAACTCGTGGAAGTGGTGAGTGACTCAACTGAAACTACATCTCCAAATTTTCCTCCCTCAAGTCTTATAAAAGGAACCAAAAAAGGGTAGTTAAAAAAAAAATCACAAAATTTTTAGCAACAGTAACCAAATAAAGAAAGGACTTGAGCTAGGACCTCAATATCCAAAGCCTTATGGCTAAAGAAAGAAATGGAAGACCTGGATAAATCAGAGACTTCAGAAGGGCTGTTTCCTCTTCAGCCCTTTGAGGTCACAGTGATGAGCTGCCAGAGCCCCAAAAATTCCCACTGTGTACCCAGATCTTTAAAGAAGGGGGTCTCTTCTTCTTCATGAGAGAGAAGTAGAAATGTTTGCTGGGAAAAAAAAAAAGAGGTGAAATTTGAAACAAGAGACATGATAGCTACACAAGGAATTGGGGGTCATCTCAATGGGGGTGGAGCCATACTCTAGTACCACTCCACCCAGGTGACATGAGCTCTGATAAAAAATATACCGTAAATATCTGGAGGGAGAGAAGAGCGCCGGGCATTCTTTTAAAAAGAAGAAAGGAAAAGGGAAAATGTAGCATTTATTGAGCAGTCCCTGCACATCTTTCTAACTTGTTTTCAGGGTGGAACACGAGGTACTCATTCATCTGTAAATTACAGCTCAGTGAAAAAATAGCAAGCCACACATTGTTATCAGAGCAAACAAATTCCTGATCAGAACTGGACAAACCTGAGTCACATGGAAAACATATTATGGCAACTGAGTCAACCTACTTCAGGTTTTTCAGGTGAAAAAGTACTTTGTGTGGGGGTGGGAGTGGGCAAGAGAAACATGGTATGGAAAAAAAAGAGGATGCCAAGCTAGAAGAAAACATGGAAGGCAATTCTCAGCAACTGCTTCATGCTACAGAACAACTTAGTAAAAATAAAAATTTGGCTTACTTCAAAAGGAACTGATAAACAGTTTAAAAAGATAACTTACAGATACCCTTCGTGGCTCAGTGGTAAGAAGCTGTCTAGTATCCATGAGGTTGTGGATTTGATCCATGGCCTTGCTTAGTGAGTTAGGGATCTAGTGTTGCCTTGAGCTACAGTATAGGCTGCAGACACTGCTTGGATCTTGCATTGCTGAGTCTATAGTTTAGGTCGGCAGCTGCAGCTCTGATTCAACCCCTAGCCTGGGAATTTGCATATGTCGCAGATGCAACCCTAAAAAAAGCAAAAAATAAAGTAAAATAAAAAGGTAACTTTTAGATCTAAGAATATAAGCCCACAAGGCCATTGCATAGCTCAAATATAAATTATATTTCAAAAATAAAAAGAATAGTTTCAAATCACTTATCTGGTAGAGGACTTTTACGCATAATATGTAAAGAGTATTCAAAATTTAATAGAAAGAAAACAAACAACTTCAAGTTTTAAATAGGCTAAAGTTTTACCCAAGTAAAAGGAAAACCTATGCTGACATAAAAATATACACATGAATGTTTATAGCAGCTTTATTTGTAATGACCAGAAATTGGACAACCACACATAACTGGAGAATAGACAAACCATGGCACATCCATAAAATGCAATAGTGCTCAACAATAAAGAGGAACAAGCAAAACAAGAGTGAATCTCAAATGCATTATGCTGAATAAAAGAAACCAAAGTCTCTACACTGTATAATTCTATTTTGGGAAAGGTAAAACCATAGGGATGAAAAGTGGATTCATTTTTACCAGGGTCTATGGGGGAGGGGTAAACCAACTATCAAGAGACATGGACATATTTTAGGGGTGATGGGATGTTTTTTATCTTGATTGTGGTGGTGGTCATATTACTGTTTGTTAACTTGCAGAACTCTACACTAAAAGGGGTGAATTTATGGTATTTAATTTGTGTTTTAAAAAGAAAATAGAAAGATATTTAAAAAGTAAATAAACTAAAAACACTAAAGAACAGAGTAGGAAAATGAAATTAATAATCTAAAGAAAAGATCTAATATAATCACAGTATGCAAATCATAAAGGCAAAACATTTAAATTTTAGGAGAGACTTAAGTTCCATATATAAGAGGCTGGGTAGTCTCCACTCAGTCCTAACTATAAATAAAAAGCTAAATAAACAGAAAAATCAATACTTCTTCTTAACTTTGTATGAGTCCGGTCACAAGACAAACCATTCACCCCTAAAATGGAGAGACTAAGACATGAATACAGAGAATCAGAACTTACCAGAGAAAAAAAATCATAAGATGAACCCCTGGGGGAACCAGTGCTGGGAGAGGAAAACCTGAACTGGTACTGATGAATTGCTGGAGACTCAATGTGGACAGTTCTGAGAGTTAAAAGCTCCAGGGGGATCCCAGTCACAGGGTAGCCCCTACATTTATAAAAGTTTTACCTTCAGGAACTTCACGGGGTTATTACAGTGGATGTTGAAGAAAAATCACCTCATGCTTTTAGCAGGGACACGGAAAAGGAACCATGTGAAATTTATCAGAGCATTCTCTTCTTAACAAGTCCTGCCCTTGAGAGAAACTCTATAACCAGAACCTTACATGGCTGGTTTCTTCTTCAGAGCCTAACTGACATAAGGGCAGGGACTCTAGCCATCCTGTCCCACCTAGGGGAGTCCAGAAGCATAGGCTCACTACAAAAGACTGAGACCTAACCCTAGGACTCTAGAACACTGCCCCCTCAATCTAACCTAACGAACACATCACTAAAGGTCTATTTACAGCAGTTTATTTTACCCAGTATGCCACATTTGGCTATCAAGAAAAAATTACGCTGTATACTAATAGCAAACAAACAAACAAACACAGTTTGAAGAGGCAGAGCAAACATCAGGAATCACACATGGCAGAGATATTAGAATTGCCAGGCTGAAAATTTAAAACTATTATAATCTATGCTAGGAGATTAAATGGATAAAGTAGACTACATTCAAGAACAGATGGGCAATGTAAGTAGAAAGATGAAAATTCTTATAAAGAACAAATACTAGAGATTAAAAAAAAACCGTTGTAACGTAAATGAAGAATACCTTTGCTTATTAATTGATTGAAAATGACTGAGGAACGAATCACTGAGATTTGGGATATATTAATACGGACCTCCAAAATGAAAAGCAAAGAGAACAAAGACAGAAAAAAAAAAAAAAAACAGTATAAGCAAGAACTATGGAGCAACTGCAAAAGGTATAACATTATGTAATGAGAATATCAGAAGAAGAAGAAAGGAAGCAAGGACCAAGAAAAATATCTAAAACAGTAAAGACTAATTTCCCCAAATTAATATAAGACTCCAAGGTACATATCCATAAATATCAGAGAAGATGAAGAATAAATGGCAAAAAAACCCCACCACACCTAGGCGTATCATATCCAAAGTATAGAAAATCAAAGATAAAGAAAAAAATCCAGAAAAATAAATAGAAAACACTTTATATCTTAAGGAACAAAAGCAAGAATTACATCTGACTTCTCAGAAACCATGCAAGCAGGAAGAGCATGAAATGAAATAAGTAGTATGTTGAAGGAAAAAAAATACCAACTTACAACACTGTGTCCCGCAAAAGTATTCTTCAAAAGTGAAAGAGAAAGAAAAACTTTGTCAGACAAAAACTGAGGGAAATTTTGCCAGTGTACCTGCTTTACAAGAAAGGTTTTAAGAAGTCTTTTAGAGAGAAAGAAAATAATACAAGCTAGAGTTCAGATTTCCATAAAAGGAAAAGAACTGACAAAGTAAGTGAAAAATTAAAAATGATATACATATATACGAATGAGATGAACAGCCTATGTAATAAAAGGAACAGGAGGAAAGCATTAGGATTATTTTATTATAAGGTACCCACAATACATGGAATGGCATAGTATTTGAAAGAAAACTTGGATTAGTTGTAAATGTATATTGCAAACTCTAGAGCTACTACTAAAATTTTTTTGAAGATATAGCTGTTATGCTAAGAAAAGAAAGAAAATAGAATCATATAAAGTAATCAGTTAAAACCACAAAAGCTAGAAAAGCAGTGAAAGACAACAATAGGAACAAAGTAAAGGACAGCAAATAGAAAACAGTAACTAACATGGTATGTATTAACTATATTAATAATTAGTCTAAACCACAATGGTCTAAATATGAAAGTTAAAGAACAGAGATTTTAAGGTGGATCACAAAATGAGAACCAACTATATGTTGTCTGCAAAAAATCCACTTTCAATATGAAGATACAAACAGACTAAAAGTAAATGGATGGAGAAAGATACACCATGCTTATACTAATTAAAAGAGAACAGGAGTAGCAATATTAATTTTGGGAAAAAAACAGATTTAAGAGCAAGAAAAATTGTCAGGGATAAAAAAGGGCATTACATAATGATAAGGGGTCAGTCCTCCAAAAAGACATAATAATCTTAACATGCATGTGCCTAACAGCAGAGAATCAAAATATGTGAGAGAAAAACTAATACAAATGCAAGGAGAAATAGATGAATCCAATGTAATAGCTGGAGACTTCAACACCTCTATGTCAGAAATGGAGAGATCCAACAGGCAGAAAATGTGAGAACATAGTTGAGAACTTAACAACGCCATCAAACAATAGGATATAATGGATACTTACAGACTAATTAATCCAACAATAGCAGAATACACATTTTTTTCAATCTCACAGGAAACATTCACTAAGCTAGGCCACATAAAATACACCTTAACTAGTTTAAAGAATAGAAATGATATAATACCTGCCCTCAATCACAATGAAATTAAACTAGAAATCAATATTAAAAGAATAACTGAAAAATCTCCAAATGCATGGAGAGTAAAGAACATACCTATAAACAACATGAGTCAAAGAAGAGATCTCAAGAAAAATTTTAAATTTTTTGAATTAAATGGAAATGAAAATACAACTTATCAAAAATTGTGAGATTCAGTGAAAGAGTGGTTCCAGGGAAATTTATAGATTCCCTGTATATATATTTGAAAATATATATATATACACATATATAGAATATATATATAAAGAAAAAGGATCTAAAATCTATGATCTAGGCTTCTGCTTTAGGAAAATAGAAAAAGACAGGCAAATTAAGTTTAGAATAAGCAGAAAAATATTAAATGGATGAATTTCTTGAAAGGCCTAATTTGTCAAAACTCACAAAATAAGAAATAGACAATCTAAATAAGACTATAGGAGTTCCCATTGTGGTGCAGCGGAAACGAATCTGACTAGGAACCATGAGGTTGCAGGTTCGATCCCTGGCCTCACTCAGTGGGTTAAGGGTCTGGTGTTGCTGTGAGCAGTGGTATAGTTTGCAGATACGGCTCAGATCTGGCATGGCTGCAGCTGTGGTGTTGGAGGCTATAGCTCTGATTAGACCCCTAGCCTGGGAACCCCCATATGCTGCAGGTGTGGCCCTAAAAAGACAAAAAGACAAATAAATAAATAAGACTCTATTTATGAAAGAAACAGAATCAATCCCAGTCAAAATCCCAGCATTATTTTGTGGATACCAACAAACTTATTCTAAAGTTTTTGTGGAGAGGCAAAGGACCCAGAACAGCAACGCAATATTGAAGGAGGAGAACAAAGTTGGAGGACTTACGCAACTCAACTTCAAGACTTCCTATAAAACTACAGTAATTATGACTGTGGTATTGGAAAAAATAATAATAAATAAATAAAGAGCTCAATGGAATAGAATGGAGAGCCCAGAAACAGATTCACATCAATAGGGTTGACTGATCTTTGACAATGGAACAAAGGCAATCTAATGAAAAAAAATATAGTCCTTTTTTAAGATGTGCTGGAGCAACTGAACATCCAAATGCAAAAAAATAAACTAAACCAAGATAATATGGATCTAGAAATATACCTTGTATCCTTTTTTCCCCCCTTCTTTTTAGGGCTGCACCTATGGCATATGAAAGTTCCCCATCTAGGTGTTGAAATGGAGCTGCAGCCTCTGGCCTATGCCATAGCCACCACAGCAATGTCAGATTCAAGCTTCACATGGAACCTACACCACAGCTCACTGCAACACTGGAGCTAGGCCAGGGATCGAACCGGCATCCTCATGGATACCAGTTTGGTTCTTAACCCATTGAGCTATGATGGGAACTCCCACACCTTACCTCCTTAATTCAAAATGAATCATAAGCCAAAATATAAAACACATGACTATAAACCTCCTAGAAAATAATATAGGGGAAAATCTAGATGACCTCTGATTTAGCAATGACTTTGTAAATATGACACCAAAGATGTGATCTCTGAAAGAAAGAATTGAAAAGCTATACTTCATTATACAAAAAATTTCTGCTCTGCAAAAGACACTGTCAAAGGAATGAAAAGACAAGTCACTGACTGAGAGAAAACATTCAAAAAACATTTGTCTGATAACGGATGGTTATTCGAACCATAAAAAGAGGATGATGTCCAATGTAAACACTTAAAACTCAAAAATAGGAAAAATAATTACTCAATTAAAAGTCCTTAACAAACACTTCACCCAAGAAAAGATGCACATGGCAAATGAACATATGCAAAGGTGCCCAGTAGTGTATGTTATAAGGGAAATGCAAATTAAACAGCAATGAGATAGCACTACACATCTATTTAGAATGGCCAAAGTCCAGGACATTGATGCACCAAATGCTGGGGAAGATGTGGAGCAACTTATTGCTGGTAGGAGTGCGAATGGTAGAGGCACTTTGGAAGATATATTGGTAGTTTATTACAAAGCTAGGTATAATCTATTTTAAAAATTTTCTTAGCATTATCTCCTGTATTCAGACTATAAATGCAACCCATTACTTTCAAACCTGGTCAATTTGGGGTATACAGTTGTCCAATGGTGTGCCACAAGGGATTGGTGCCAAGACCCCCCCACAGATACCAAACTGAGGATGTTCAAGTCTCTTATACAAATGGCACAGTATTTGCACGATAACCTACACATATCCTCCCGTATTCTTTGTTGTTGTTTTTGTCTTTTGTTTTTTTAGGGCACACCTGAGGCATATGGAGGTTCCCAGACTAGGGGTTGAATTGAAGCTGTAGCTGCTGTCGTACACCACAGCCATAGCCACAGCCACAGCAATGCAGGATCCGAGCCACGCCTGCAACCTACACCACAGTTCACAGCAACACGGATCCTTAACCCACTCAGCAAGGCGAGGGATCAAACCCACAACCTCACGGTTCCTGGTTGGATTCATTAATCACTAAGCCATAACTAGAACTCCTCCTCCCATATACTTTGAATCATCTCTAGATTACTTATAATATCTAGTACAATGTGAAAGTTATATAAATAGTGGCTGGGCATGGCAAATTCAAGTTTTGCTTTGTGGAACTTTCTAGACTTTTTTTTTTAGTTGAATGTTTTCCATCCATGGTTGGTTGAATCCTCAGATGTGGAACCTTTGGATACGGAGGGCTGCCTCTGTACAAAGGCTTGTATAAGTTCTTCAATTAGCTAGGAATTAAATGGGTGGCAGAGGAATGCAGTGATCAAGAGCTTAAACCCTGGAGCCAGACTGCCTGGGTGCAAGATCCAGCTGTCTCACAAATAAAGCTTTATAATCTAGCTTTTAGTGTCCCTGGCTGTTAAAGTGAGAAACAATAGTTGTGGCTATATCATAGAGTTATTGAAAGGACGAAATAATTGATTATGTTCAAAGCCCATGGAACTGTAGTACTTGGCACATAGTGTGCCCTCTGTAAACTGTACTATTACAGTTGTTTCCACTTGACAGAGGAGGAACCTGGGAATCAGGGTAGTCAAGGCTCTGACCTTAGGCCAAATCTCCAGGCCTCATCAGAATGGTCTGGTTGAATATTATCCCTTAATATGTCCTGTGAATGCCTCTAGATTTTAAAACATTAGTAACTTGCCAGAAAGGCCTGTCATATGTGCTTACCAGCCTTATCATACATATTTATACAAACAACAAACATATAAATGTAGTATATTATTATCAAATGAAATTGACTGAATGGATTCTCAAGAAATTTGTGGAGCATCTGCGGCATACATTTATTTAAAATACAGGCCGTCTGGAGATCCCAGGTGACACAGTGGGTTAAGAATCAGGTGCTGCCACTGCTATGGCTCAGGCTAGATCCCTGGCCCCAGAACTTCTACATGCCACAGGTATGGCCAATAAAACTAAAACAAAATATAGGCTGTGTTCAGGAAATGACATTTGGGTTGGGGGGTGGGGAGGATGGAAGTCATTTCAGAGCAGCCAAAATGGAAGAAGAGAGTTTATCAAATTTAGGAGTTCCTGTCGTGGCTCAGCAGAAATGAATCTGACTAGCATCCATGAGGACGCAGGTTCCATTCCTTGCCTCACTCAGTAGGTTATGGGTCTGGCATTGTCAAGAGCTGTTGTGTAGGTCACAGATGCGGCTCGGATCTAATGTTGCTGTGGCTGTGGTGTAGGCCGGCCGCTACGGCTCTGAATCGAACCCTAGCCTGGGAACTTCCATATGCTGCAGGCACAGCCCTAAAAAAGAGTTTATCAACTTTTGGAGGTTGAATTTTGAGACAACCTGACTAAAAATGTTACTCTTTGGAACAGAAACAAAATTTCTTTTAGCTTTTTTAAGGAGCCCCTCCAAAGGACAGGGTCATCCTCTGCGTAGGCTGACACAAAGGGGTAGCAAGAGTGCCCCTGTGCCACTGAGCTGGCCCACATTGCCTGTGAGCTGAGAAAGCACACAGTGGTTTTATGCAGTGGTTGGTGGCCCAGCGGTGTGACAGCTGGGATTTAGCTGCTTAATGATGGAACTGGGCACACTGGAGAGGCCAACAATAATAGTAAGAGCTCCCACACTGAGGGGTCAACCTTGAGGTCCCTGTCCCTGTTCCATGTCTTTTACCTACACAGACCCCTTCCATCCTGACAGCTGACCAATGGGGTAAGCCTCATTATCCAGTTATCCCAGTGAGAAAATAGAGGCTTTAAACAATGGACTACTTTTCCCAAGGTGAGACCTGTGAAGGCAGAGGCTGCAGGCAGATAAAGACTTGCCTAAGGCTGTCCTCTGTGCTCTTGACCATACAATTTTGAATCTCTGCTCCACCATGGTCTACATGTATGGCTTTAACAAGTGTCTTAACTTTTCTATCATTTAATTTCCTTGTCCCTAAAATGAGCAAAATAACCATTAAGGCAGGGCTGTGATGAGGGTTAAATGAGTTAATAAATAGAAGCCCCTAGAGGATGTTTGGCATGGTACAAGCCCAGAAAAATGTCAGCTATTGTTATTGTGATTAAGATTTTTTATGGTGCCTCTTCTACTCTCCATCTTTTGCATGCCACATGGCAACAAGAAGAGGGGATACTCAAAAAAGATAAAATTTGATTGCATTTTCATATTAAATACTGGCTTTGAAAATTATGCAAGCCCTTAATACTGAGGTTCTGTGACTGGAAACACCTGTTACTTCCTTATGAGTCTCTGATTCCAATACCCAAATGATGAATGGAAAAGATCAGAGTGAGGATGTGGCTGGCAAGCAGGAAATGGCAACTTTGCTCTGATGCCAAGAGGCTTCCTAGTAGCCTGCTTGGTGACTAGCTTGGTCCCTCCCCACTTGGTTGTGGGTGGGACACCTGGGACTGGTCTCTGGGCTGCTGGTTGTCTTGCACAGCAAGTGTGTGGGCTTCTGTTAAGGGATCATAACAAACAGGGACACTCCCACCAAGCAGGGAGGTATGTACAGGCTAAACTGGTGACTCAAGTAACCCTTTGATTCAGGTAGACAACTGCTGTGATTGTTGTTTTTCTGTGAGTGAAAGAGGAATGTCGGAGTTCCCATCGTGGCTCAGCGGAAATGAATCCAGCTAGGAACCATGAGGTTGCGGGTGTGATCCCTGGCCTTGCTCAGTGGGTTAAGGATCTGGAGTGTCATGAGCTGTGGTGTGGGTCACAGACATGGCTCAGATCTGACGTTGCTGTGGCTGTGGTATAGGCTGGCAGCTGTAGCTTCAATTGGACACCTAGCCTGTTAACCTCCATATGCCATGGACGCCGTCCAAAAAAAAAAAAAAAAAAAAAAGAAGAGAAATAAAAAAGAAAAGGAGGAATGTCTTAGATAAAGTGCTTTAGATTCCTCTTTCTGGAGTTCCCATTGTGGCTCTGTGATAACAAACCCAGCTAGTATCCATGAGGATGCAGGTTTGATCCATGGCCTCACATAGTAGGTTAAGTATCCCTCATTGCCATGAGCTGTGGTGTAGGCCACAGACATGGCTTGGATCCATGTTGCTCTGGCTGTGGTGTAGCCTGGCAGCTGCAGTTCCGATTTAACCCCTAGAACCTAGACTCTAGACTGGGAACTTCCATATGGCACATATGCCAAAGAGAGAGAGAGAGAGATTCTTCTTTCTGTTGCTGTCCCTGTTTCCTTTTTTTAACTTTAATTTTTTAATTATTTTATTATAGTTGTACAGCAAAATGACTCAGTTATACATATAAATATACGTTCTTTTTTTCACATTATCCTCCATCATGTTCCATCACAAGTGATCATATATAGTTCCCTGTGCTATACAGCAGAATCTCATTGCTTATCCATTCCAAATGCAATAGTTTGCCTCTACTAAGCCAACAATCCCAGTCCCTCCCATTCCCTTCCCCTTCTTGGCAACCACAAGTCTATTCTCCTGGTGTCCCTATTTCTTTACAAAACTGAAAAAATGCTGGAGTTTTTCTTGTGTCTTATTGACTTGGTTGATACAACTAAAAACACTTATTCCTTGTTACATGTTGATTTTCCACTGAAATAAATTTTGGGGAAGAAAACTGGTCTCCTTTTGACTAAGTGCTATGAATAGAGACTGAAAGATAAGATCAGTATTCCAGGGAGGGAGAAATTATAAGTGGTTCGTGAAATAATAGAAAATACATGCTTTGGCCTCTACTCCTCAGTTCCTGGCATGGAGCACCTAGATCCCTTGGAATTTCCTGGGTGATAGGAGTGTCTTTTGTTATAAGGAGGTGACTTTTAGTGGGCTTCTGGATAGTTTCAGAGTAGTCACCAGAAAGACTAAGCCATGATTAGAAGCTTGGAACTTTCAGCTCCTCCTGCTATCTTCTGAGAAGGGGAAAGTAGCTGGAGATTGAGTTAATGATCTAACCTTCTTTCATAAGGAAACCCCCATAAAAATAGTGAAGGGTTTGCAGAGTTTCACAGTTGATGAATATTCTATGGGAACTTTCTTATTCAGGAAGGTTAGATCATTAACTCCACACTTGGGGCCATTCTAGGCCTTGCCTTATGTATCTCTTCATATTATTACAGAACCAAAATTGGATCTGCTTCCCTGATGAGTAGCAAAACCAACCTACTGACACCAGATTGTGGTGAAGGAGAATACAGTGTTTATGGCAAGGCACCACGCAAGGAGAATGGGCAGCTAATGCCTAAAAGTTTCAAACTCCCCAGTCGATTTTCGGGTGGTGTTTTCAAAGGCAAGGTGAGGGAGGGGGTCACAGGGTGTGTGATCAGATCATGAGCATCCTTCTGATTGGTTGGTAATGATAACAGGATGGTGTTTTGGTAATATCAATCATCAGTTTTTTGGCTTGAACTGCTCTGGTGCCTACATGCTAGTGATCAGCAGGCAGTCAACATCTTCCATCTCCTAGGGATTAATATCTGCAAAACAACTCAAGGTTATGGCTCAGGATATTATTTACAGCCTTTGAGGAAGAACTAATTGTCCTCAGCTTTGTTTTGGCTAAACTATTATTTCATTTTATTTGAATGTTTTTCTTTTTTTCTGCATTTTCTCACCTTTCTGATTAAATTTCTTCTTTGGAAATGGAGGAAAGCATAGGAGGCTAAAGCTTTTCTACAAACAAGAGGCAGGCAAGAGTCTATCTGCCCCCAGGAAGGCCCCACAGTGTCCTGCTCAGTTTCATCCTGGCTATTTATATGTATTTTATTACATCCTTTATAATAAAACAGTAGACAAAAGTAAGTGTTACTCTCAGTTCTGTGAGCCATTCTAGCAAATTACTAAATCCAGGAAGGGGCCCTTGGGAATCTTGTTTATAGAAAGTCAAGCTTAAGTACAGGTGACAACTTGGCACTTTCAATTGGCATTGAAGTAGAGGCAGTCTTGTGGAACTGAGCCCTTAACCTATGGGCTCTGATACTCTCTGAGGTAGATAGTGTCAGAACTGAATTGAATTGTAGGACCCCCAGCTTGTATTGCATAGAGTTGCTTGAAGTGTGGAAAAACCTGCACTCATTTGGTAGCCAGAGGTGTCAGAAGTGACATGTTCTGGAATTCCCATTGTGGCTCAGGGGGATAAGAACCCAACTAGTATCCATGAGGATTCAGGTTTGATCACTGGCCTCACTCAGTGGATTTAATCTGGCATTACTGCAAGCTGCAGCATTAGAGCCTAGGTCACAGATGTGGCTCAGATCCCATGCTACTGTGGCTGTGGCATAGGCCAGGAGCTGAAGCTCTGATTTGACCTTTAGCCTGGGAGTGACCCTAAAAAAGACAAAAATCAATCAATCAATCAATCAATCAATACATGACATGTTCTGATTGTGGTAGTAGCCTGAGAATAAAGGAGAACACATAGTGAAACATACAGGGTTTCAGAGTCCTTTTGGGATCCTAAAATAAAGAAAACTGGAGTTCCCATTGGGGCTCAGCAATTTAAGAACCCAGCTAGAATCCATTAGAACATGGGTTTGATCCCTGGCCTTGCTCAATAGGTTAAGGATCGGGCATTGCTGCAAGCTGTGGTATAGGTCACAGACTCAGCTCAGATCTGGCTTGCCAGGGCTATGGCATAGGCTATCAGCTTCAGCAATGATTCAACCCCTAGCCTGGGAACTTCCATATGTGGCCCTAAAATTAAAAGAAAGAAAGCAAACTAATTGAAAAGAAGGGCTCAGAGTAATGGTGCTGCATTTGTTCAATGACAGTCCTCATTACTTACCACTCCAAGCATCAGGGCCAATACCCAGGCATCTGAAAAGGAGAGGAGGGTGGGCAGACAGAGGAAGAAAGGAGACAACATTTTAGTTTAATTTTTCCAAAAGGATGGTTCAGGTAACTGATAATCACCCAATCGAAGAATTCTTTGATTTGACTCCTTACTTTATGGAAATATTTTTATGTTTGTGAAACCCAATTAATCTTCTTTCTGTGCCAGTCTTTCCCTTGGGTTTAAAAGGGACTCTTCTCTCTGTTTATCCTGAATGTGGATGATGCCTAATTAGCCCTAAGCTTTATGAGCAGGTCATTCTTTCCTACATACTAGTTGAGCCAGCCTATGTGAGTAATTCCTGGAGGTGGCTAGAGTCTGCACAATTACGGGTTACTGGGTACAGTGCATTATGCCACTCAGGTAGTTTCTTCCGGACAACAGTGGGCACACCCATTCCCTTGATCCTTTGTTCTAAAACATCCAAACTTATGAGTCAATTCTTGCAGCCTAAAGTCTCATTGAAAATGGTTTGTATCCAGATAGAGCAGAGTAGCTTTGCTACCTTTACCACATAGAATGATCCCTTAGTACTTTGTCTGATCATTTTTCCTATTTGTCTGTGTTGAAACTACTTGCTTCAACTCAGTTTCAGCAACACTCTAAATTGCACCTTTGGCCTTGCCTCCTTCTGTCCCACCTATCTTTCACTTCCCCCAGGCCAGTATTTCTCCACCTCAGGTGCTGTGCTCTCATAAGACCAAGCTGCCTGAAGTTCCCCACAGTTTCCAAGTCTTTATCAACAATCCTGCCTCTTCCTGGAATGCTCCTCTCACTTGTCATCACCGGCCGGTTCTTACTCATCAGTCAGATATGAACTCCACAAGACACCCTCCAGGAAGGCTTCCTTAAATGCTGTGTTCATTCCTGGACACCATAGGAAGTGCTCTACATTAGCAGCTATCTCAAGATGATGTGCCCATCTTCTGGATGAAACTATGAAATCCGTGTGGGCAGGGCCCTTGTCTTAGTTGTTTCTGAGGATCTGGCACTTGACACAAGGCTGGATGCTTTGTTGACACTCCACGAATGTCTGTTGAACTGACCCGGTTCCTGACTCCCATGGCTCTGATCGTATGTTCAGATCAGATCCTTGTCAACAAGTCTCTTACCCAGCCCTTGATCTTACGATGAGGTCAAGTGGAACAGGGCCTGGAGTCTAGGTTTAAAGTGATTAACAACTTCCTTCTAAACACAGCGCCTGTCTTGAGCACAACAAAGGGAAACCAATCTTCTGGTCTTTTGAGAGCATGAGCAAAATATTTGAAATTCCTTTCCTCTAGAGATCAGACTGTTGATGGATAGTTTTCTGTTGCTCCTCTGTTCAGATGCTTCCCGGTCTCCTGTGCCTTGTAGCCAGCATGGGCCACACATAGCCTTTCAGAGGCTCCACTAGGCAGTGGCAAATAGCCTTTGAGTATGGGAAGTGGACAAAGTCCTTCAGAAACAATGCCTGAGGGAAGTGGTAATAAGCCTCCTTTGTCTCCTGTTTCTACCTCCCCCTATTTCTTAGACCCCCTGGCTGCCCAGAGCAGTTCATTAGGAAGAGACATAGTTTGTGGGTGTGAGCAGCAACCCCCCTTAACCCCAAAAGATGTCCTGGAAAGTAGCAAGGAAGCTACGGCTGCACCCTCATGACTCTCACATGCAAGTGCCCATGAACATGTGTGTGTGTATGTGTGTGTGTGTGTGTGTGTGCGCGGCACACGCAGGCAGATGTGCGAACACACACATGTATTAACTTCCTTTGGTTATTTCACTCCTACGTGAGACCTCATCAAACAAATGATGAAGGTTTGAACAACCTCAGAGACAAATAAGATAATGATTTCATCTTTGTTGGCTCCTATGCTGTAGATAAGAGATGCAGACTGTCACAGATCAGGGAGAACTGGGCATAGATTAATTTCCAAAATAACTCTCTTGCCAGGAGGTACATATAACTGTCACATCTTGAAGCTTCTTTTGCTTTTGAATAAAAAAAAAAAGTATCTGGGGAGACAGGGCAGAAAGAAGGGCAGAATTGATGGACATTTTCAGCAAAAGTGAAGTGTCTTTTCATGGATGTTACCACTTTGTGGAGTTCCAGAAATAGTCCAGTTGATTTTCTTATGCTGGGTAATGGGGAATTAGATTGGAATAAACCACTCTATCATTGGTTTGGATCATTTGTTCTAAGACATTCTTCATGTTCATACTTGTATTCCAGCTAAGAGCCAAAGGAAAGCAATGCTTTATTTCTCTTCCATTTTGGTGGAGGACTGGGTCCAGTGCAGCTTTTAAAATCTACAGCCACAGACACCAATGACCCTTTGGAACTGGGTCCGGCAGTGCCCACACTCCCCCCCCACCCCCACCCCCGCTTCGGTACCTCCCTATCTTCATGGTTTGGCTCTGGACCCTGATTACTACGTGACATCCAGGGAGCGAATTGAACTCCGTCTGGAAAGTGTTGTTTGTGGCTTTCATTCTTTGGCACCTCCACCGAGGAAGAAAGGACTTCTTGATTCTTATCACCAAAAGTACTATTTAGAGTAGCTGGTGCTTCAATTTTTCCTTTCCCATGATTTTGTTAAAGACTTTGTTTTTTTTTAATCACAAATGAGGAAGCTCTGAATTAGGGAGGTGTTGTCTGCCATAACAAAATACGACAAAGCCACTTCCTGTCAGAGTCACTCTTTCCTAGGGAATTTCCCAGATGTCTCCCTTGGGTTTTCATTGAGCCAGGAGTCTGTATGTCTACCTTTCCAAGCCTGGTCCTGGGCTGAGTATAATTGTGCTGTCTTATTAGCCCAACAAAAACAGAGCGGTTGCTCATTTAATTCTATTGTACTTCATGGAGGGAAACAGGCTCTGTGGAAATCAGTGGTGAGTTATTTGGGGGATGGTAGAAATGGGTCTCTAAGTTACAGGCAAATTGTGTGTGTTATGGGATCAGGGTGATCAATGACCCTTCTGACCTGTTCCAGGCATAGGGAGCTGGCCTCCTTCCCAGCATGTTAATGGGAAATTCCCCATTCTTCTATCCCTGTGTCCCTATGTTCAGATCATTTGGGGAATTCCTGCAAAGCCCTAAAGCAGAATGACTTACATGACAGCAAATTCTTAAACTTTAGTTTTGAGAAACTCCGGTCCTGGTGCAGAACCAACCTGGGTAGAGAGTGAGGAGCCCAACTGAGGACACTCCCGTGGTCACAAAGGCTGTGCTGCTGAGAGAGTCACCGCCATCATGCTGGTTCTCAGGGAGTTTATAATCTGCCTCTGGAGATAATTCTGAAAGAAGGGTTGCGAAACTGTGTATGAGCAATGTCGATAGTCCTATGGTAACTGTTTAACATCTGAAGGTCAAAGCATTCACAGTGTTCATTAAAAAAAAAAAAAAAAGCTTTAATCCCTTTTCCTTCTAACCAATAAAGAGCAAAAAACGTTTTTTGAGCGTCCACCCTGGGCCTGGAAATAGGCTAAGCACTGAGTAAGTGCAGAAGAGTGTAGCCTTCCTAGCCTCAAGCGACAGACTCATGTATACACAGTACAACCAAAATTATCACTGAGGTACATCCACTTTGGGGCTGAGAGTGGCCAAGGGAGCTTACAGTTCCCTTTTCTTCCTCCAGAGTTGAGAGAAGGGCAGAGGTAGGTGGGAAGAAAATTGTTATTCCACCCACCAACTGTTGACCCAATGGTGATAGTCACCCTTCTAATAGATATGTTTATTTTTAGCATTTGTCAAGCTCCAAGACTAAGGCAGAGTGCATTCTGCAGTCAGGTGAGAGCTCAGTGTTCAGACTGTCCAAATGAGAAGAGGTGGGTCGGTGGTAGGCACTAGCCTTGGAGAAAGGGGACATCAATCTGAACACCCAGTTCCACCTGGGCAGACCCTCTTAGTCTCAGCTCCCTTTTCCACCCTCTGGCCCTTATCTTGCTAGGAGTCTGAGAATCTCAAGGCCAGTCAGGACAATGGTCCTCAGAGAAGGAGAGGCAAACAGCAATGTCCCTGGTGAAGGTGCTCTTGATGGGTGGCTCTCAGGGCCAAGGGGGTCTGCTATGCAGTGAGGCTGGTAGAGCAGGTGACCTTAAA
Source organism: Sus scrofa (assembly GCF_054392235.1). NCBI lineage: Eukaryota > Metazoa > Chordata > Mammalia > Artiodactyla > Suidae > Sus > Sus scrofa. The sequence continues at coordinate 92,688,430 of NC_139389.1, forward strand.
TAACTTCTGTCTCATATCTTCCCCTCCTTGGTCATAACATGAAGTGAAAGAAGGCAAAAAGTGTATGGAAGGAAAATTGATAACAGTTTGAATGCCCAGCAGTAGGGTGCTGGTTAAATTAATTATTGCACAATCTTACGAAGGATGTATGCTGCCATAAAAATTATGTTGATGAAGAACCTTCTAGCTTTTGGTGTAGTGACTGAAAAGGCAGTTTTTACGATTGAGTTCCCAAGAGGATCTTAATCACATCTAAACCCATAGTTTACATGAACAAAGTACAAAGGTACTAATTTATATGAATGTGGGATTGTTGATTTTTTTTCTCTGTACCTTCTGAATTTATACAAACAATGGGAGTTATTTATCTTTTTGAAAACTAGCAGGTCCTTCAAAGGATGTTCTGATCTTGTGGGTGACCACAGGGGATTAGATTTCCCAAAGATTGGTATCTTTCCTCCTTTTCTCCACTGCCCTCCCATCACTCTCTGACTGGACCATTAAGCAGAGAAAGATTCACAAGCTACAAACCAAACCAACTGGAAATGAACCCACACCAAAACCACCTGGGGCCTTTCATATGCCTCTTCCCCTGTCCCTTAGCTAGAGGGCTCAGGCCCTTTAAGAACTCACCTATCCCCCAAATATTTGTTGAGCAAATGCTATATACTCCTGACACAGTTCTGGGTATGGACAATATCCTTGACCTCATTTTCACCTTTTCATCTTTTTACCAACAGCATCAACCTTCTCTTTGAAATATACTCTCCCATAGTCTAAATGATCCAGAAGGAATGAGGAGGAGCTAAAATTATCAGCCGAGCCTCCACTATTATCTCTTATGAACTTCGCAATAACCATATGAGGATTTTACAGAAGGGGAAACAAACTCAGAGAGGTTAAGTAAGTTGTACAAGGTCACACAGCAGTTAAGGAGGCCAGCATAGCCAAGCTCCTGCCTTTCCTATAACATAATCCTGCCACTTCAGAGGAGCATTAAAAAAGTCAAGTTCTTTTATTCTAGACCCAGCTTTATCTTCCATCAATTTTAGTAATACATCCAGGAATAGGAACTCTCTAGAATTTTAAGATTCATCATATTTAAGGAGGACTGTTGCTTTTTTTTTTTTTTTCCTTTTTAGGGCCATATCCGGAGGTTCCCAGGCTAGGGGGTCAAATCGGAACTGTAGCCACTGGCCTACACCAGTCACAGCAATGCCAGATCTGAGCTGTGTCTGCCACCTACACCACAGCTCATGGCAATGCCGGATCCTTAACCCACTAAGCGAGGTCAGGGATTGGACCCAGGTCTTCATGGATGCTCGTCGGCTTTGTTAACTGCTGGGCCGTGACGGCAACACTGACATTTTTTTTTTTTTTAATGGGCACACTGACAGCACATAGAATTTCCTGGGCCAGGGAATGAATCCAAGCTGCAGCCATGACCTATGCTGCAGCTTCAGCAGCTGGATCCTTAACCCACTGCTCTGGGCCAAGGATCAAACCTGCACCTCCACAAAGGCCTGAGTTGTGTTCCTTTTTTTTGGGGGGTAGGGGGTCTCACCTGCATATGGCATTTCCCAGGCTAGGGGTCTAATTGGAGCTGTAGCTGCTGGCCACAGCCACAGCAAGAACATGGGGATCTGAACCACTCATGCTATCTACACCAAAGCCCGCTGCAATACTAGATACTTTAAGCCACTGAGCAAGCCCAGGGATCACATCCTCATGGATACTGGTCAGGTTCTTATCCCAGTAAGCCACAGAGGGAAATGTGGTTTTGCTGCCATTCTTGGTTCAAACAATTTTTAATTTCCATGGACAACAAAATATAACTAAGAAAAACATATACTTTATTGTCTTTCTATTTATATTTAATTAAGACTATACCAGCCAGTCACATTGTAAGATGTCAGGGATTATTTGCCTAGGCAGAAATTCTATAAGCAGATCTTATTTATAGGAACATGGGGCTCTACTTATGCCCAGAGGCACAGCTGGTTCATTGACAGCCTTCCTGCTTCTCTCCAGGCTCCTTTCCTCATTTCCTTTTGCCCACTGCACTCTTCCAAGCTCTTTCCCAGATTGGAGCTCTGTTCTTCCTGCCAGGAACACTCTCCTGGCAGTACCTCAGTGTCTGACTTATCATTATTCCTATTTTGCCTCTCATGCCATTCCTTCCCAAAGGCATTCCCTGGTCTTCATCTAAAGGAAACCACCCTAAAGTAGCCACTCTCTCCTAGCTGTTTTCTTCAAATCATCAACCACTGCTTGCATTACCTCATTTATTCATTTGTTTATTGTCTGTCTTTCCTTGAAGAGGTCATAAGTTCCTTGGTTGTTTTAGTCTCTTCAGCAGCTAGAGCAGTACCAGGCATGTGCAAGGCACTCAATCAGTATCTTTGAATGAGTAATTGGACTCCACTCTGGAGGCCAAAGGGGATAACTCTATGCCAACACATGCCACCTCCAGACAGAGACGGTGGGGTGGGGCAGCAAGATGAGAGATGAGGAAATCAAAACACCATATCAGAACCTGGGAAACTAGGTCACTTTTTAAATATCTAGAAACCTCCATTCATTCCTTCCACTGCTTTTCTTCCATCCCATCTGAGATACTAATCTAAAGGTCTTCTCTTGGCCACCTTGATCATAGAATCATTTTTTTTGATAACCATGGTGGCATTAACAGATTTTTTTTTTCTATATGGGAATCCATTTCTCATGTAAACACTGTTCTGTTGCCTGCCATTGAGTTCTGTTTCTTTGTCTTCCTTATCGATGACCTAACCCTTTCCCAAAGATCAAACCTTGGAAAATTTGCTCAGGTTTCCCAAGGATACTAATTTCTTCTTCTATGAACATCAAGCTGATCACCTTTGATAATGAAACAAGAAGTGATTTAAGTCAGAGGATGACCTAATTACAATGTTTGTGCTGTGTCCCATGGAGAAAACCAAAGCTGAAATCCAGTAACTGGTGATAGAGAGATCTGGAGATAGAAACTGCCCTGAATTCTGAAAAGGAAATCTGAGTACAAGCTGGAGTTCCTCCAAATCCTGTTGATTGTGTGAATTCCTAGAAGATAGTGTGGTTCCCAGAACTGGGCAGAGGTGGTACACCCAAACAATAACAGTCCAGAGATCTGCAAAGGCAAAAGGAAAACAAACTCTGCAGCTTGGCAAGGAGAGGGCAGAGTCAGGTCTTGGTAGACAAAGTTTTTTCTGTTTGTTCTGTTGCTGTTCTTCTTGTTCTTGTTGGTCTGTTAAACCACATGGAGAGGTCAAAATTTCATAAATATCTTCTATTCTAAAACGTGCCTCTAAGCAACAGCAGAGCACTGAGTATTTTTGTCCAGCCATCATCTGATAGATGTTGCCCTAGACTATGGAAATGCAGCAGTGAAAGCCCGACCTAGTTGTGGTGGTCCATGGTGGTTCATGGAGACACCATCTCTGTATAAGGATGAAGGACCTCCAATCCTGAGGTCTGTAAATTGAGGAAAGTTGTGTTTCTGATCACACTTCAATATTAGAAAAAGTAATCTAGCATCTAAAAGTTCTAATGCTTATATTCAACCTCCCTTCATCCCCCTACTGCCACCAAGTCATCAAGTCATGAAACTCTTTGGTCTGAAATATTGGATTAGAATCTCAAGAAACAAGATCCCTCAATGAACTGTTAACACCTGAGGATTTTCTAGCTTCAAATTGTCCTGAAACTGGCTCTCTTTTATGACTTTTTTATGCTTTGTCTACTGGAAATTTATGCTGAACTCGAAAAGATTTTACATTTATTTTTATTTTATTTTATTTTATTTTATTTTATGTAGGCAGCACTTTATTTATTTATTTTTATGAATTGTTTTACTCTTTTTTATTACTCAAATGAATTTATCACATCTGTAGTTATATAATGATCATAAGATTTTACATTTTAGAAATTTTTTTAAATGCGAAGACTGAGGAGCAATATAAATGATTATTTGGCTGTTCTCATTGCTAGCAACAATGTTTTTAGGCTCCAGAGAGATATTTATTTGGATACTGAAGAAACAGTGTGACCCATGAGAGGAGAAAATGGTGCAGCAGAGCCAGCATAGAGGAAACCTGAACTCAGTTGTGAGCTTGGTCAGTACCTCTTTCTCTGCCCCTGCCTTATCTAAAGTGCAAGGTGTTATCTGGGTCTCCTCTCAGATCATGAGATTCTATGAACCAGGAAGGACAAAAATGTCTCACATACCCTATTTGGTATTGTGTAAGTGATAAGCAGCAGATTTTTGATTTTTTTAAAAAAATGGTCGAAAAAGTGAAAAAAAATCACAGTGATAATAATTGATATTTGTCAACAGTTTATCATGTGCCAAGTATTGGGTTTTAAGATTTTCCATATTGAGTCTTTCTTTAGATTTCATGATGACTCCAGGGCAAAAGTAGCAACGTGATCTATTTTTTCACACCCATGGACACTGAAGCTCAGAAAAGTGATCCCACAGGCCAAAAGTGATAAAGCTGGAAACTGGCATAACTAAGACTCAAACTCAGATGCTGGGCTGCAGCTGTTGAGTCCTAAGGAGGGAAATTCTTATAGGAGCAGCTTGTCTGCCTCCACGAATGGTCTCTGTGAGCCCCTGAGAGGGGAACTGAGGCTGTGTCTCTCTCTATCCAGATTTTATGTGAAGAAGCATGTTGGACCCATCCAACAGAAAGGGATTTCTTGCAGACAAGCTGAGGCATAGCCTTGCAGCTGACTCTCAGTTATACATTACCACCACTCACCCAGGATTTGGTGATCAAACAAAGTACTCAGACATCACCCCATAGCTCAGTGACTCATCTAATTGCCTGTCAATGACACAGTATTTGGACATTCTGGTGGCCTGCCTTAGTTGTCTGTTCATGTTTTAAGTGGTGTCTCTGAGCTACAATGTAAGATGTTTTGAGAGATTAGATAAAGCTGAACTGGATTGCATTTGGGAAAGTGTTCATTGGATGCCAGCCTTGATAGCTAATGATTAGGTGGGTAAAAAAAAATAAAATAAAACAAGAAGACACCCTCCAGGAAAAATCAAAAGCCTCTAAATAAAGGAATGGCTTTAAAACAAAAGAGTGGCTTTTAGAGATCAGCAAGGGCTTCAATAATTAAAAATTTGAACTTGAGCTAAATCATTCATTCATCAGACATTATCTGAGCTTCATGCTGGGCTCTAGGGAGGCAAACAGGAATGCCAGAAGTTGCCTATTTTGATGATCTAGTTAGGAGATATCACTTATTGCACCGATCTCCTCAGTTTTCCTGGGAAGTCCAAGTTGTGTTGCACGGTGTGTTTCATGGTGTGTTTCTCTCTTTTGGATCAGAATATTAAACCTGAGTTCAAGTCACAACCTCATCTCCCACTCTAGTCATGTTACCACTCTGAACCTCAGTTTTCTCTTCTGTGAATTGGGAATGATCATTTCTACCTCACTGTATCATCCAGAGGATTCAGTGAGATTGTGTGAAAGTAATTTGCAGGAGATTGAATGTAAAGGATGGGAAAAAAATTGAGTGTATTTCTGAGCTCAATTAAGAGATTCTCCTCAGCATTCTAAGTTCCAAGATCTTACTTAGCAACCTTACAGGCAACAGGTACATTTTATCCATTTATTTATTTGTTTGTTTATTTATTTAAAATTTAATTTTATTAAAGTATAGTTGAATTATAATGTTGTATTAGTTTTAGGTGTTTAGCAAAGTGAATCAGTCATACATATAAACATATCCATTCTTTTTCCAAGATAGGTTATTATAAACTCTTGAGTACATTTTCCTATGCTATACAGTAGGTTCTCATTAACAAGTTCATTTTTTTAGAAGTTGAGTAATTGAAATTATCTCTAGCTTCTGTTCTTAAAGTGATACAAATTCCATTTTTATTAATTTCTCAGGGTTGGGAATTCATGTTACAGCTCTTGCATGAAAAGCATTTAGTGCTACTCTAGATTTCTTCTTTCTGCTTTCTATAATGGCAGAAGTAGTGGAAAGCAGAATTTCTGGACTTCTGGAAGAAACCCCCTCTTCCCCTTGGCTGGTCTAAATCAGATGACTCATAAGTGTCCAGAAATATGTATTTAAACATGTATTTTAGGGTATTCTTATGATTGAACACGTTTCAGAAACAGCTAGAATTTTTGTTAGAGTGATGAGATGATAATAGTTACATCATTTTCTTAAGTACATTTGTTTTATCTTAAAAGCTTCCATTCTGAATGATTGGCCATATGGATAATCTGACCAGCATAGGTTGGACCTAATGGAGTACTGTACATAGAAAATTAAGAAAAGGGAGTTCCCATCGTGGCTCAGTGGAAGTGAATCTGACTAGCATCCATGAGGATGCAGGTTCAATCCCTGGCCTTGCTCAGTGTGTTAAGGATCCGGCATTGCATTGAGCTCTGGTGTAGGTCGTAGATTCGGCTCAGATCCTGAGTTGCTGTGGCTGTGGTATAGGCCAGTGGCTACAGCTCTGATTTGACATCCGCTGCCATGGGTGTGGCCCTAAAAACACACACACACACACACAAAAAGTTGAGAAAGAGGCCTGGATGCTGACACATCCCAGACTTTAAGCAGGTCCTATAAAGTGCTCTTGGAGCTATGAGTATGAATTTTCATTAGTGGAATTTAGTCATCTTGAAAGATAGAAAGGGAGAAATTTATGTTCAAGGGTTTTGTCCCTTGTTTATATGAAAAGACTGCCTGGAACATATCAGAATATTTAAGCTTCATGAGAGTACAGCCACCACATGCTTCTTATGGTGTCTGGCACACTCTAGGCTCTCAATAAAACAATGGAATGGTTGAATGAATGAACAAAGAGACATTGCATTCATTCCATGAATATAACCATGGCAGTGCATCTTGGTCCCATCTGTATATCTCTGTCTTCCCCTCTGTGTGATGTTAGGAGGAACTTCGCTGGAAACAGAAGAGTTGAGAGTAAATTTTGACTCCAATCCCACTATCTTTGGGACAGACATTCACTATCCGTGGACTTCTTGAGCTTTAGAAATAAAGGCCATGGCTTTCTTCAAGACACTGGCTGGGGGCCAGTTGAGACAATGGTCTCAAAGGGCTTTGTTACTGCCCAACACCTGAACCCATGTGAAAGATTTATTATATGTTTCCTCTGTTCAAATCAGTCCAGTTCTCTGCTGCATGCGACACTACCACCACTACTCCTCAGTTTCATCTTCCAGAGGGAGAATCTTTTAGAAAGAGTCAGTGCCCAAGATCTGTGAGACACTGGTGCATACTTGCTTCTTTTTCTCAATACATAGACATTCAGGGAGTTCCCATTGTGGTTCAGCAGTAATGAATCTGACTAGTATCCATGAGGATGCAGTTTTGATCCCAGGCCTCACACAGTGGGTTAATGATGCCTTGAGCTGTGGTGTTGGTTGTGAACTGTGGCGTAGATCGCAGACATGGCTCAGATCTCAAGTTGCTGTGGCTGTGGTATAGGCAAGCATCTGCAGCTCCAATTCAACCCCTAGCCTGGGAACTTCCACATGCCACAGGTGTGATCCTAAAAAGAAAAAAAATATATATATACATATTCTGAATGTCCATTAATATATATATATGTACATTCAGAACATCTCAAGTCTGGAAAACTAAAGATTAAGGGTAATATCAGCAGTAGAGGATGGCCAGAGTGGAGGCTGTGCTTTGTGACCTTGGGTAAATTTCTGATCATCTCTGGGTCTTGGTACCCTCCCCTATAGCATGGGTAACCTGTTTCCATCATCTGTCCATCTCTTCTGGGCCAGTTTGGAAGCCCTCCCACCAGGAGATGATGGGATACATGAGATATGCAATGAAGATATGTGGGAACAGGTCCAACTATGTAATATTAGAACAAAAATGAAGGTTATGGCTCTTTTACCTCTTTCCACAGTGCAAATATGGAAAGTCCTGAGAAAGAAAGGTGTTGTGAAAGAAAACAGTAGTGGCCTGATCTGTTTCTCCTCTCTGCTCAAGTGCCCTTCCCTGGGCTGCTTCCCCGTGTTGTGCACATATTTTTATTCTTTTTCCTTCTTCATTTATATACTCATTCATTGGCTCTTTTATCTGCGCAATTGTGGACCCAGGCTTTGTCTTTTCATGTTGCTAAACATTCATTTTCTCAAGCAAAAGAGCAGTTGTTCTTGTTTTTCTGTTTGGCGTCACTAGGACAGACTGTTAAAACACTCTCGGGCATGACTGCTATAACCAGCCTGCTCTGACCAGCCTTGCTCCCTGGATGCAACCAGTCCACACTCTTCAGGGCGGCCTGATCCCTTTGCCCTTTGCCCCACCTCCTCTCGACCCCTTAGAGTTGTAACTCTCCCTGTGCCCAGGCAGCAAGTGGTATATGGACTCTACCAACTGGCTTGTTGTCCCTCTAGCCAGGGACATAGTCAGGTGGCAAAAGCAAAGGCTTTGAAATCAAGGAAACCTGGGTTTTGCACAAAGTTCCAATATTAACTACTTTTGAGAACTTTGCCTAATTTCCTTCCTAAATTATCTGAACCGTGGGTTCCTCATGCATGAAAGACAGTGAGCATAGCTACTTGGCAGAATTATCTTAAAGCTAAAATAAGATAAAATATAAAAATTGTTTGTTCAAAACATGGATTGATATTTGCTCAAGAATCTCCTCCAGCTACATGTTCTGAACCCAATCCTTATGTGTCCAATTTCTACCCAACTATCAAAGCTGGATTCTCACACCAATTTTTTTTGTGGCCACACCCACAACATATGAAAGTTCCCAGGCCAGGGGACTGATTCCAAGTCATAGCTGCCATCTACGTGCTTCCACAGCAACCCAAGCTGCTGCAATAGGATTCTTAACCCACTGTGCCATAGCAGAATCTCCTTTCATACTGCTTTTACCATGAAGTGTCCAGAAGTGCTTTTTCTCTCAAATGGGTGCTCTTATGGCTCAAATTATATTTTACCATATAGTTTAGATATTTGTATTGTGGTTACATCCCCAACTAGGAAGTAAACATATTATTTATCCTTATTTTGCCCCAAACCTGGCAGAGTTGATTGCCCATGTGATACAATAGTCAAAACACACCTGTAAAATGAATTAATGAGTGAACATACAGTGAATTATTGTGTAAATGGTAGTAAGAGAAATTTCTATGAGTAAGGAGTTAAAAGGGGTATTTTAACTGAAGTATCTGTCTGAAATAAAAGTTTTGAAAATGATCTTCTGGTAAGATAGAGCACATAAGACTGATAAGAGGACTAGTATCTAAAATATAGAAAGAATTATATGATTCAGTAAGAAAGAAACACTAATTATAAAAAGTGGGCAAAGAGTAGGAACAAGATATTTCAGAGAAGATAAAAACCCAAATGGGTAATAAATATATGAAATGATGTTGGACCTCATGGGTAATGATGGAAATAAATATTAAAGTAATGAGGGACCACTCCACAAAGTGGAAATTTTGGAAGTGCTAAGTATTGGTGAGGATATAGGAAACAAGGAGTCTCAAAAACTGCATGTTTCACCCCAACTTTTATTGCAGCAGTATTTACAATAGCCAGGATATGGAAGACTAAGTGTCTATTGATAGATGAATGGATAAAGAAGGTGTGGTGTATGTATACAGTGGAATATTACTCAGTCATAGAAAAGAATGCAATAATGCCATTTACAGCAACATGGATGGACCTAGAGATTATTATACTAAGTGAAGTAAGTCATAGAAAGACAAATATCATAAGGTATTGCTTATATGTGGAATATAAACTATATGATATGAATGAACTTATTTACAAAACAGAAATAGACTCATAGACATAGAAAACAAACTTATGGTCACCAAAGGGGAAAGTGGGAAAGGGATAAATTGGGGGTTTGGGATTTACAGATGCACACTACTGTATGTAAAACAGATTACCAACAAGATCCCTCCATGTAACATAGGGAACTCTACTTAGTATCTTGAAAAAACCTAAAAAAGCTTTTAGGTTTTTCCTAAATGGAAAAGAATCTAAAAAAGAATATATATATATTTATAGTATTGTGTTACTTTCAGGTACACAGCCAAGTGATTCAGTTTATATATATATAATATGTATATAATAAATAACATATATACACTGAATTATATATATGTTATATATATGTGTGTGTGTTGAATCACTTTACTGTACACCCGAGACTATCACAACACTGTAAATCAACTATATTTGAATAAAATTTTTCAAATGCATTTTTCAGTTTGATCATGGCATGTCCCTATAATGAAATACAAATGTGCATGAAAACAATGAGCCTGATCCATAGATGTCAACAAAATGGGTAGATTCTGAAAACAGAACAGAGAATGATAAAGAATGGCAAAGACTGCTTACAGAGGTCTGGAATCAAATGACCACATTTATGTATAACATCCACATCTACTCAGGGATTCCCTGTGTTGTTTTTGGAGGGGGAGACATAGTAAGATTATGAAAGCGTGAACACACTGGTGACCTGGTCTCCTCTAGGATGTATGGGAGAAGGAAGGCATCAGGAGACCTACACCAGGACACCAGGATCTTTAACTTTACAGCAAAATATGGGTGGTGAAAAACTGGTGGTGTTTTCATTCATTCATTCATTATTTTGCCTTTTTTTTTTTTTAAGGGCCACTCCCTGTAGCATATGAAAGTTCCCAGGCTTGGGGTTCAAATAGGAGCTACAGCTGCAGGCCAACGCCCCAGCCACAGTAACATGGGATCAGAGCTGCATCTGCAACCTACACCACAGCTCAGGGCAATGCCAGATCCTTAAGCAAGGCCAGGGATCGAACCCAAATCCTCATGAATACTAGTCGGGCTTCTTACTGCTGAGCCACAATGAGAACATCAGTGTTTTAATTTTATTCTTATTTTCTCAACTTAGAAAGACTATATAGTTTTAAAAGTTAAATATAATGTAAAACTTCCATGACTGGGGCATGCATGGGTTACTCAATAGGAAGTTCAGGTTTGTCAAACATCAACCTGCCCAAGGATTAGCCGACTCCCAGATGTTTATCTCCAGAATGTCCCAGCAATAAGCTCTAAAGGAGTGGGCAGAGTCTTAGAATCATACCTAAAGTGATTCTGAAAAGTCTGGACACATTATTAAAAATATAATTTAAAAAGCTTCAATTTTTGCTACAAAAATATTTTCTTCCGTGAGGTGACCATCGTGTTATTTCTTCATTCTTTTCTTCCCAGCACTGTCAGCATATCACCTGTTAGTGTGTTTACCTTCAATGCTGATTTCTGAACAAATAACTTTCCCCAAGGTCCAGCAACACCCTCCCTCTCTGAGCTGTACTGCTAAGGGTGCTTGATAGAAGTTGGCTACCAGGGTCCTTTGTGGTGGCTATGCTGGACTCTCCAGAATTGCTGTGGGAGAAGAAAAGAGGGTTAGTTTGGAATTCTGGGTAGGGGGTACAGTCCAGACAGGGGCAGAGGAGAGGTCTAGATGTTAAATCTAGATGTTAAATCATGTCATCACTGAATTGAGTGAATAACATAACTTTTCTGGATCCATCTAACATTTATTTATGTATTTATTATTATTTTTTAGGGCCACTCTCAGGTCATATGGAAGTTCCCAGGTTAGGGGTCAAATCAGAGCTACAGCTGCTGGCCACAGCCACGGCAACACAGGATCCAAGCTGGGTCTGCTACCTACACCACAGCTCACAGCAGCGCTGGATCCTTAATCCACTGAGTGGGGCCAGGGATCGAACCAGGATCCTCATGGATCCTAGTCAGGTTCATTAACCGCTGAGCCATGAAGGGAACTCCATTTAACATTTATGAATACCCATTACGGCTTCATGTTTTACTGGATCTATGCTTTACAGATGTTACCCTGTTATTTAGTCAACCACTGAAGTTATATATTATTCCTATTCTTCAGATGAGGACACTGAGGCTCAGAAGTTGAGTGACTTGCCTAAGTTTGTATACTTGCGGAGCCACGAGTTAAAGCCTAGTCTCCAATTCAGTTAGGAGTTGTCTTTTTCTTAGATAATTCTCTGATTTGATCTGTTCTTCTCTATTGAAGAGTAATCTCTTATCTCTTTTTCCAGGAAGGGCTCTTCAGTTACCTGTAATCATATGTTTCAAGAGCATACTTTTCCTACCATAACCTCACTGGACTCAGAAATAAAGAGAATCCCTTTTGGGACCTTCACAAACCTTTATAACCTACCCTAAGTCAGAGTTGAGATTTATGTCACCCTCAGTGAATGTTTATGTCACCCTCAGTAAATTCAAGAGTTTATTTAGAGAAGCCATTAGAATAATTTTTAAAGAAGAATAACAAGGTTATGTCTTTTCTTAAATATGTGGCTGCTTATTAGGGGGTGAAAAATGGTTCATAGTCTTTCCCAAGGGTCTGAGATAAAATACTTCTTTTTAATGTTTTCGTTCATTATCTGTTCATCCTTAGCTGGGTAACTCAGAGAGTTCTGAAGGCATCAGTCATCTGAGTTGAGACAGGCTGTGCGCAGTCACAGAGTCCTTCAGTTTCATGTGGGGTGGGACCACAGGAACTAGAGGAGGGTTTCCTGTTTCTCACATTGTGTAAGATCTCACGGGGTTCGATCGGAGTTCCTGCAACTGAGGGGTTACGAGTCTTTGGAAACTACCTGAACATCCTCCGCTAGCACTCTCTACATGTTTTTGGAGATAAGAAGTTCCTGCCCGATCAGGCTTTTCAAGGAGAGGTCAAGGGAAGAATTGAGGAAATCACAAGGGGTGTGGGTGTTGAAGGCATTTCTCAGCATGGCCTTCTGCATCTCAACTCCCCTTCTGTATCCACCTACCCTACCCACCCCGGCCCCCCCAGATCTGGTGTCTCACATTGCCTTTTGCGCTGTAAAACCCAAATGAGAGGCTTTTAAATTATTTCTGTTGCCTAGAAAAGAGAAATATTATCCCTGGTGACAAAAATCATCAAATTTTATTATGTGCAAGCCAGTGCTATATATTTCAGGGTTTTGCTTTAAAGGATATCATTTAGAAAAATGGGACAGCTTTTCATTGGCTTGGAAGTTTCTATTGTCAAAACATATTACTGGGGAAGTATAATATGTTGTAAAATTACAAGGAACTGCAATGCAGCTCTACTTTGACTTTATTTATAAAAAACAGATTAATAGCAAATGAATAAAACTTTTAAGCCATTTTCCGGGCAATAATACTAAACAAAACAACTAATAAAACAGCCGCATTCAAACAGCTGTTTAAGAAAACCCAAAGATATCTCATCCATTGTCAAACTTGGCATTTGGGCAGAATAAAGACCAAAGTAAATATTTATTGATTCATGGGAGAACACTGAAAATTCCTGCTTTATAAGTAGAATAAGCAAATAAACCATGATTTATAAAAACCCTTGCTAACTAAATCAGCTAATGGGTCTATTCAAAAAATTCTTATCGTGTAAACTGTGAACTGACAATTATAATTGAAAATTACCAGTTTCTCTATGAATTTAATATACATATAGTTAACCACCTGCCTGACTGTTATACAGAGCCATTTGAACGTGCAAATGGGTGTACAAATGTTTGAAGGCTTTTGAACCAAACACATTAATTGCCAGTGTGTTAATGGAAACAGACAGAGCGGATGCTTGCCTCTCTCTGTAATAAATATAAAAACTCCCTGGGCTTCTGCTTCTGTGCTGAGCACAAATGGAGGCCTTTTAAAGGAGACGTTCCTTGGAGAGATTGAGCCCCACTACCCAAACTAAAGAGGGGAAAAGGAGACAGGGAAAAAGTTTCACCAGCCAGATTTAATACAAGTGCCACATTTCTAATATGGTTCTGTTCAAGCTGGGGATTGGAGGCCTTCCCAGGAACCCAGACAACTGTGGAGGGTGGTGAGAACTGAGATGAAGTATAAAGCAAACCCGTAGGCACATCAGTGCCTAATTTCTTCCCGTTTATATCCCCCAAAAACGACCCTGTGCTTTCCCTATGTGGCCTGGGGAACCTGCCCTCACTGAGCAATCACCCACGTGTACAAATGCCCTTCCTCCTCCAATAGAGGTATCAAGAGGTTCCCTGCTTACCTGTGGGCTCTGGGTGTCTTGGATAGATGTATTCACAGGAACCTATGGATTGCCTTGTCTCTCATTCAAAGGGGCCATTCATTGGTTGTCTAGGGCTCTGGGGTAGGTGGCATCTCTGGGGGCTGGGTGCAGGTCCTTCCTGCAGCCATGCTGGGGCATACCTTGCTTTCCTGTGACCCTCTGCCCATCGTGGCATAGAGGGATTCTGGCACGACTGTGAGCTAGAGCTCACTGATGGAGGAAGATGACTGGGAGATGGTTGAGGAACTTCTAGTGGCAGAGAAAGACCCATTCCAGGGTAAAAGGGCACCATGGAGAAGAGATCTGGCCCAATATCAGAGCTTTAGTCTTCAGGGGGATTTGTACAGGCGCACAGTCTCTCGACTGAGCCAGCAGCGCAACCCAAGATTGCACATCTGAGTGTCACAGAGAGGGAAATATGCCAATACAAAATGAAAACCATAGCTCTGATGGAAAATTGCCACAGGTTGGGGCCCAAGAAGCTGTTTTGGGGATGGCTTCTCACAAAATAAAGTACGAAGTGGCAAGGATGGTTCTTTTCCACTCGGTAAAAATCGACCTCACTCTGGGTCTGTGAAGCCATCAGAGCATTGCAGGTGACACCAGAGTGTGGGGATGGGCTTACAAGTGGGGCTCTTGGGAAATTCCTGGGAGCAGGAGAAGGACTTGGTCTAAAGCTAGGGATTTTTAAGAGCATGAAGGTTAAGAGTCAGTGACATAGGGAGATTATTTTTAATGAGATCCTCCACAGGCAGTAGGGACCTGAGAACACCAAGGTAAGCTGAAGCATGAATAAGTATTATATTGGAAATTTTCCTCAGAGCCAGCTGGTCAAACTACAAAAGGACACCATGCCCACTGCTGTCCCTTACCTCTGCTTGGGCCAGTGTCATCAATGCCCCAGCCCCCACCCAGCACAAAGACTCACACCAATTCAGGCTGCTTTCTGGATGGCCTTTGGGCAGTCTCATGGGGTCAATTCCAATTTCCAAAGTTGAAGCCTTTTCACCAGAGAAGAAATTAAGAATATTGTGTGGCAGGTTCTGAAGGCAAGTTCCAGAGAGATGTGAACATAGTTGTGGCAGGGCACTTTGTGGTTTTTCCTCTTATGCAGGAGTTTCCCATCTGAACCCAGTAACTTCCCAGCCCAGTAATTGCACAGTGAGCTCAAAGCCAGGGAGAAAATGGCTTGTGGAGGTGTGACCTCTTGTCCAGAGCCAGGCCCAGATCACTGGGAGCTGCGTGGGCTGGCCCTGGGTTGACTGGGGCTCTGTAGCTGAAAGGAGAGGGAGATGGGTGGGTAGAGACTGAACCAGCTATAGGGTTGGCCACTAAGGGGGTTTCCAGTCCAAATTCCAATGCAGAGGGTCCTGAGCCCTTTGGCCTTATTTTTTTGTGGGAGACACTTTGCATGGGGGCTGTTGGATGACAGCAGGACTTTTTTGGTGCTAGAGGCACAAAGACAGGTGATGGTGACCTAGTGATAGCCTCCAGTGGTGTGTTAGGGTGTCGGGGCTGGAGCAGGGGAAAGGCTAGGGTGACCAACTGTGTCAGTTTGTGACTGCAGGAATCCTGGGATGTGGGCAAAGCCCCAGGAAAACAAGACAAGTTGGTACTCCTGGGCAAGAGCAAGCAGTCACTGGGCAGGGCACTGAGGTTCTGGTTAGGTCTGAAGAGAGGCTC
The DNA here is from genome assembly GCF_054392235.1 of Sus scrofa. Taxonomy (NCBI): domain Eukaryota; kingdom Metazoa; phylum Chordata; class Mammalia; order Artiodactyla; family Suidae; genus Sus; species Sus scrofa. The sequence continues at coordinate 92,704,247 of NC_139389.1, forward strand.
CAAGGTGTACTTCCTTTGTAAAAATCAGGTGCAAAATCAAAACCCCAAACCAAAACCAAAACCAACCACCAGCAAAGACGATTTCCTCTCAGTGAACTTACCTGACATAGAAAACCCTCATTTTTGCTAATGGCAGCCACATCTGATTTACGCTGATTTATTGCTTGTATCTTCCTCTGCTGGGGGGCTCCTGATGTTGGAATTGAGGTTCTGGATCTTGGCTCCACAAGCTGCTGCTTGGGGAAGGGATCCCTCACAGTATGTGCCCAGTCCTGGATGTGAGTCACATAGACCAGATGTGGGCAAAGGGACACATTCAATCTCCCAGCAACTGCTCTGGAGCCTGCTAAGAGACAGTTTATCTTGGAACCAACCAGGCTAATGCCAAAGGCTCAAAGACTTAGTATCCATGGCTGGGTGAGGCTGGAGAAAGAAGGCTAACAGCAGGTTGCCTGCCTACCACGAAGTCAATTCTCGTGAGACTCCTGTATTATGATCAGAAGCAAATCTGAGACCATCAGAAATCCCTCTGTTCATTGCAGATACCGTTTAAAACATCTTCCCATGGGCAGCAGGGATTATTCTTGTTTTATTTCAAGGGGGATTGTTCTGGAGCTGGTTGTTTTAAAATGACTTCAAGTACAATGCAATTAATTTTCTTAAAAACATCACCTTTCTTAGACGTGATCCTGCTATTTAGAGGAATGGCTGTTGGTGTTTGCAGCCTTATATGTTTGGTTAAGTTACTTTTTGACATCATTAACCAAGGGTGTTTTTCGTGCTTGTTATTTTTTTTTTTTTTTAACGTCAGATAAAATAACAGTAGTTGTTTGTTGCTACAGTTTTCCTGAGTACCTAGAATTCTGCTTTTATCTAACATGGCTAGATATTGAATACTGGGTGGAACGACCAACACCACAATTTGTTTTTAAATGCACGTCTGTAGGAGTAAGTTCTCCTAAGAGATCTACATGGAATCTTTGTGTTCATCCTCCTAAAGAAGACAGAAGAAACTAGAGACTTGTGTTTGCTATTATACTCCTTCTACGAATATACTCTCAGGTACTGCTGTTTTAATTTAGGCAAGAGAGAAAATTATAAAAGCGCTGTTTTTCCCTAACCTCAGCTCTCTTCAAATATTACAACTAATCTGCAGTGAAGCTCTCAGCGAATATTCTGTGTAGCTCCTTGCATACTCTCACTTGGGTCTTGGATCCTTCTCAGTTATGCCAGGGACCATTATAGTTCAACATTAGGGTTTTGTTTTCAACTTCCTGAACTGCAGTGATTCAGGATGTGTATGAAATATAGTTTAGTTGAAAGCTTCCTTAAGCCATATCTATTTACTGCCCACCAGTCTATCAGCTACTGAAAATAAGGCTCATCTTTTGTCTTCAGTAGTGGGATGAATTGGTGATGGCAATGTGCCCTCTTGGGTCCCTGGATACATACATAAACAATACATTTTTTGATAGCTATCTTGCCTGTGGGGCGAAGTTTCCAAGCAAGAAACAGCATGTGTGCGTGTGTGTGCGCGCGTGCGCACGCGTGCCATATTTTGAAGTAAGCTAATTAACTATAGACCATATCCTTTACTTGAATCAGTAAACCAGTCCAGGCAAGACTGAATATTTGCAGTGATAACAGACACAAATAAGATATCATATACTGAATGCTTATCACATGGACTCAGATGGATTTTGGCATCTAAGATGAAAATACAAAATCAAAAAGTATGGGCATCTTTATGTTATGGCAAAGGAATTGCTATATATAAGGAACACTGTAAACACTATGAGTACTGTTAGTGTTTTGTTTTGGAAGTCTTTATGCCCTTTAGTCACTAAATAGATATGAGGCTGGAGTCCAAGTGCAGAAAATGGCTGTAGTACCCCTGAAGTAACTTTTTTTTAAATAAAAAGTCTTCCCCTAGACAGTATGTACTCGATCCCACCTTGCTGTGGCTGTGGCCGGCAGCTATAGCTGATTCATCCCCTAGCCTGGGAACCTCCATATACCTAGGGTATGGCCCTAAAAAGGCAAAAGACAAAAAAAAAAAAAAAAAAGAAAAGAAAAAGCAATTGCAAAAGGTACATTACCTAATGATCCTATTTATCTAAGCATTTCTACAATGACAAGATTACAGGAATGGAGAACAGTTCAGTTAGGGAAGAGGAGAGTGTGACTGTCCAAGGGCACCCCAGGGGTTTTTTGTGGTGATGGAGAAGTTCTGTATCTTGATTGTGGTGGCACTGTGAGTCTAGACATGTGATAACATGTCATGGAGTTATATACAAAAACATGCGTAAGAACAGTGAATGCATTCAAAAACTTGTGAAATCCAAGGAGGGTCTAAACCCTAGTTGATCCATTTCCTGATATTGATCATATGATATAGTTACTTAAGATGTTACCGTTGGAGGAGCCTGGGTGAGGGGTACATGGGATCTCTCTGTAATGTTATCACAACTTGTTGTGAGTCTATAATTATTTCAAATTTTTAAGTTAGAAACAAATTCTTCTGCTGAAGAAAGGATTCCAGCTACCAATCAAATATACTTATGAAACAATTTAGTCAGACTGGTATCCTTTCATGAGCCAGGGCTTTTAGATATAAATGAAGACTCTTGATCTAGCATATGTTTAGTAGTATCCAGGTCTGCTAGTCTTAAACTGTGTAATTTAAAGCAATTACTGTTTCCATAACTTCTACTTAAAGTGGCAGAATCAGAAAATTTTAGAATGAGCCATAATCTTACAGACAATGTAGGCCAGATTTTCAAGTTACACCTCTGGGTTCTGGTATCCTCATTTGCAATATGAGGGCTTTGTCCTAGATTGCAATGTCCTGCCTAGTTCTAAATTTTACAACCCACAATATAAACTACAGAAACTTTAATGATGATCTTATAAATTTTGCCTTGATATTTCCTGTGTGAGACAAATTATCTCAATTTACATTGACTGAAAATGTGGATGCAGAAAACTTATTTATGATTTAACATGATTTCACATGTTATAAAGACTTGGAGAGTAAATTACCTGGGCTAACTTTTTACCACTTAGCTAAGATTTATAATTTTCCACAGAGGACAGAGATGACATGTCCTTAGTATTTCCTGTCCACAACATATGGCTTTGGTCCATTTGAGTATGTATGTGGAAAGAAAAGGCTTACTTAGAGGTGTCTCTCCATGTGAATCCACTGACTGACTACCAGACCTACTAAATCAATCCTGGAAAGATTCTGGCAGTATGTGAAAACTCAGAAAGCTTTAAAGAAGTGGTCATTATTTCAGAATAAATGAGGACAATGCTCTCTCAATGACCAATATAGCTTAGGTTTAATCATTCATCATCCATGAAGGATCATGCATCACACTTTTTCATGGAATGTGAAAAACTAATTATCTTGGGGAAACTGAGGCCACCATAAAAACAGAATCCCCCAGGACTATGCCTAGCCTGAGGATAGCACACATTTACAAAAGGATTTTAGCAGCAATATCATTTTAGTCTTGTAGTATTGATCTCTCTTAAGTCTGTAACAATTTTGTCCTAGTAGTCTTACAAAAACAAAACAAAAGCAAAACTAGCAACTCAAAGCATCAGTGTAATCATTTTATTAACAAAAAGAACCCATGGGGTTCAGACAAGAGTACAAAATACAATCTTTATTTTTTTTTCCTGTGGGTTAAATTGTTACATTTTATAATAAAAATAAAAAGCTTTCATAGTTAACTTATCAAAAACATAACCCCTGCCTATTGAGTTTCTTATTGTGCAAAACAAAAACATGAAAGTTCTGCCCATGGAAGGATTTTGTGTGCCAAAAGATGCACATTCTCAATTTCAAAATTTTTGCATCAAAAAGAAAATTCTAAGGCCACGGTTTCTTTGTGAACTAAACAAGAGGAGAATAAACAAGCAAATAACAGCAGCTAAATTTTTACCTTCATTCCCAAGTATTCTCTGTTCCACTGTCACATCCTCTACATTCACCAAATTTCTTGATTATAAAAAGGTATGCAGTTTCAACCTACTGCTTAAGGTCAGATATACCAATATCAATTCAATAAGGCAAATCATACCTTTTAGCTATCGCTTAAGTGCTACAAAATCAGCTTCAATTTGGTGGGCACACTTAATGATTCCTTTAATAAAAGGGACAAAACAATCCTAGTGAAGGATTCCATTAGGCAGTTGCTTTTCTCCACGGAGCCAGATAATTAAACTTTCTCTTCCTCCACACTGTTTTGTTTTGCTTCTTTCACCTTGTTTTGGTATTATGGAGCGGAACAATGTCTTGACAAAACATGTAAACTACAACCTATTAGTCAAGAAATAGCTGATGATGATTTTTTAAAGTTTAAAAAAAAAAGCCAAAAAAGTATTTTAACAGCACTTAAATACACACAGCTAAAAACTAAACAAAATAAAAATATCACTAAAAACCAAAGCAGGGAATAAAGTTTTGTGACAATTTCAGTACCACAATTATTGGTAAAAGGGTTTGCACTGTGATTTTCAACAGTGGTTACCGTGAAAAGAACTGCTTATGATCCTTACATGATAACAGGGGAGGGAGGTACGTCCAGAAGGGTGAAAAGCATACATTTATCTAACGTTTGTATAAAAATCCCTGATTGAATGGCCAACTAATTTTTAAATATAAATTTAACCTTAGAACTTTTCTATTTCTAACTGAATATACTGACCCAAAGAAAAGCTAACTGGTCGAATGAAGCACAGTATTCCGCATGGGAAGCACCAGGGTTTCTAGATCAAACCCTTAGGACATGGAAAAAATCAAAACACTGGGCTGGTCCAAAATCGGGCCCAAATCACTCTTGCAGGATTCTCTACCTCCCTTCCACTTAGTGTCTAGAAATGCGCTCAGCTCACAAAACCAACAAATTTAAGGAAAAACAAGTGAACATGTGGCCGTGACTAGGGGAGAGGGGGACGGTAAAAACACTGCTCAGACTTTTAGCAGCAACACAATCTTGTTGGTCTGAATATCCTGAGGTTAAATGATAATAAAATATTGCACCAAAACAATAAAGAAAATCACAGTTTAAACAGAATTACTAAAGAACTGGAATAACAATGTACAACACATTGACTGCTCATCAATGGACTCATGTGTCTTAACAGAAATTAAGTTTATGACTTAAAAAAAAAAAACGGAATTTCTATCTTCTTGATTTTGGATTTATTTTGAAAGACACTTTGGTATACTATACTAACTTTCACTGAATGCCAACCTTGTACATTTCACCCTTGGTCCAGTTTTGGGTCCAGGGAGAGGAAAGATGAGACTGCTGCTGCAAATTAGCAGGAGCTCCAAAGAGAACTTCTCAGGCCTGGGGTTTTAAAACGTATCTGATCTGATAACCCCACTAGAGGTAGGTAAGAAAAGGCCTCTTTATTTTTTTTTTTTCCTTCCCCTGTGCAGTTATCAAGTCATCCTAAGGATGTAAGCTATTTTTTCTAAAATCCTTCTTTTCTAATATTCTCCTAGGTAAATAAGACATAAGGAAAATCAAACATGTACCCTGCTAAAGTACTTAAAGGGAGTAAAAAGTGCAACCTTCAACAAAGTATGCTTTCATACCGAAATTCATCTTTCCCTTTCAACTGACAAGTCTTTCAAGGAAACTCTTTCTTGGTTTCATAATACTGTATAGCCAATTTATAAACAATATTTTAAACTACCATTAAAAGAGTGAAAACTGTATCACTTCAATAGGACCTGATAAGACCATGATCTTATTAGTAAAGGACTCTTTTAAGGACTTCAGTCCTACAGAATAAGATAAGAAATCAAAAAGACCCTGACGCCAGAGGTCTCACTTCATATGGAGAGTGGGCCACTTTCTGATTCACATACACCCTTGTGCTGCTACATTCTCCAACAACAAGTCTCCTCCCCACAAGTACATACTGCCTTAAAGCCTAGGATACTTCCGTTCCACTTCGAGAAACCTTTATGAAGATATGCTCGCACAGTGTCACCACTATTCGTAGACACCCTTCTCGGGTCAGCACAGGCACCCCTCCACTTACTCTATCCCACCAGGACTTCCACCATTACATTCTGTGACTTTCTAGATCTTCATCCCTTTGTTCAAAGGGAAAAACAAGACCACACCACAAACTTGTGCAACAATCCTGTTGGCCCACTGGAAAGTTCACGCATTCTCTAATTTCCATCACCTTCAGTTTTGATGTTCATTTATGTTCTGAAGCTAATCTTCCTTCTTCCCCAAAAAGGCAGGGGGAAAGAACCAATGTTCTAATTTGATGAGGAACACAGTGATTTCTGAACTATGTTCAGAGGATGAAGGAAACAGGCTGGGTTTCTTCTATGTCACTAGGATGTGGATCAACCTGCAGGAACGGGCAGACCAAGATTACTATTGCAGCATTCATTAACATCATATACATATTTCTAAATATATGATGGTCATAAGCCAAACTGCCTAGAGCCTATTCTTAGGAAGTCTCAGTAGACCACTTAGGTTTTCTGTATTCCATGGCCTTAAAGGCAATCCATGACACTCTACATGCATGCTATAGATTACAAAAAAAATACTGCAAAATGCAGTAGCTGGATCAGTGATACGGTATCATCACTACAGAATAAAATGTTTTCATGTATCCTCTACTAATTGGGAATCAACAACAGACACAAAGGATTATTTACAAACAGCCCAAGTCTAACTTTCTTTTGCTAAGTTTACCTCTGAATAAAGAGGTGGAGGCTGAAACCGGAATTCCTGAATGCAGGCAAACATAGGGCAGCATGAGTCCCCCTCGCAGTTAGGGGGTTGAGGGTAAGGAGGAACATGTCTAGAGAATTCTTCCTCTGACACCACGTCTGCATAATTTGGTGGAGCTGAAACAAAAACAGAGTTGGGTATAAGAAATCTAGGCAAAAATGCATTCCATTAGTCTTTTCTGAACTCTTATAAGAACAAGAAATTTAACTTCATTTGAAGATAAAACAGTGGTATTTTTCCCTCAAGTTAGGGAGTTTTTGTGCCTATTACAACAAAAAAACATTCAATGATTCTGCTTTTACTGAAGTACTACTGACACATTATATTCTACTCTTTTTAAGATGTATATTACAGATAGAAAAGCCATTGAAATGTGGCTTCAGAAAACACATGCATAATAAGCCAAACTCTTATTCTGATTATTTTTCATTATTTTACTATTATAAATCAGAATCAGAAGATGTAGACTGTATTTCTGGATCTGCCATGGGCAGCTTTGTGTCCTGGATGAGCTAAACTCTCAAAGTCCCTTCCAGGAATAATGTTTTAGGACTCATAGTAATAACAAGAAGAGTGAGGATAGCTGTAGTGTCGGGCATAATTACCACTCAAGCACTACTAGCTTATGCATCATGTTCTTAGGTACTCTATGTGTAAAACTTCATTCTCAAAGAACCTCAAAACATTTTACCTTCAGGCTGTTCTGGCAGAGTCAGTGTCAACCAGCTCATATCCATAATGAACTGGCTGGCAATGCTGGAGTTTCTGCTGCCAAAACCATTATATGGAACCGTGCCAATCACTAAGGGCAGTTCAAGCATCAATTTTTTAGCACCAGGAATGTGAATATACACCTAATATCCCGAAAAACAACAACAACAAAAAAAAAAAAAAAAAGGAGAAAGAAAAAGAGAGAAAGGAAGAAATATAAGTTAAATCTCATAGTAAATAGCCTGATTATTTTTTCATTAGAAACAAAAGCTTTTGTTGTCTGCTACCACACCCAGCAATTGTAAACTGTCCTGACTGAGTAAAATGAAGAACAAACCAAATGAGGGGCCCACAAAATCAATGAGCGCTCTGTGGTGGGGGACTGTGGCCTTAACACACTTCATTGTAAACAAGCATGGCTTACACAAAAGCAAAGAATATTAACTGCATGCCTTCAAAATAACAAGCATCCCTTACTGCACCTTCACTGTTCCATGTTATTTCATTAAAACCCTCAGGAGGACAGTTTTTGATTATAAAATGAAGGTGAATCTTTATATATTCCATAAGGGGTTGTAATGCTGACAAAAACTGACATTTTTCCGGGTACTAGAGATGTGTGTTCACAGTAATGTAGCACCACTCTCTTTAGTTTAACAAAGTGTGTGCTCACAGCTAAGGAGTAGTCCACACGGATGATGCAGCAGTCCAGGATGGACGGTGTCACAGGTGGGATCTTGAGGGTCTTCCCGTTCCAGGTGTCAGTGCTCCCGGATGCGATGTGGTTCCCGCGCACATTGGCCACCATGTGCCGCACAGTCTTTGTTTTCCCACTGGCCAAGTAAGTCTGGGTCTGGAAAATGGCAGCTTTGGGAACAATCAGACGGGAGGAACAATTCTCTATTTCTGCATAGATTGGAATAGCTTCTCCTAAAAAATACAAAACAGAAACACCTTCAGAGACTCTTTGGAAAGTTCTCACCACAGTAGAACAGAGCCATCACCAATGCTGACATGTGGCAACATCAGTTTAACAAACTCATAACCCTCATGGAAAATGTACATTGCAAATCTGAGTCAGAGAAACGAAACTTTCTGCAGTTGTGGAAGATGTTTTCTAAGGATTGCATTGCTCGCTGTTCTCATGTAGCAATATTAGGCTACTAATTCTAGAGCTCTATAAATGGCCAGAATCTATAAGAATTACAAGAACACATACAAACAAATGATTCAGTAGTATGTTAAGGACAACACATTCCTACCCAACAAATTACAATCTGTGCAACAAGGAGAACAAAGCTTCACATTTCAGAAATCAACGCCAAGGCACAAATAAAGCAAGGGATGGAGTAGCAACATTTTACATCCACCATCATCCATCCCATCCCATCGTCACTGTCAACAAGCCAGAACCCCAAAACAGGGGCCATATCCACTGCATGAATTAGGCCCTTCACAGATGGGTGTTCTACTATCAATCTGACTATAAGCGTGTTAATGTTCTACATTCTAGCCCTGCCCATATATCTGTATTCCCAGCATGGACTCAGAATGCCTAGCACTATTTTCGTACTACAATAGCTCTCTTCTGAGCAACACTGTTCAGGACATTCTTTTGCGACATAGAATAAAATGCCGGCATTCTCCCACTCTTCCGGTTTTAGTCTTTGTTGCAAAGGTAACAGGACTGAAGTTAGAAATACCAGGATTATTTGGGATCTATTCATCCAGTTACAAATATTTAAATATCTCTTATTTATAGTAGAACCAGAAAATTTTATTACTCATGTTTTAAAGCAGTATGTACTTTATAAATTACAAAACACACAATTAAAAATCACTTACAATTAGCTAATAAAAAAGAATGAATCTTGCATCTGGACTTTTAAACTGTTTGCTTACCATTACAGTAGCCCTTTCTTTCGATTTTGGCACTCAACGAGACTGGACCAGAAGTGAAAAACCAACAGCCAACCATTTTCTCTTGAGTTTTCAATACAGGGGTCTTGAAAAGTTCAAATAAATAAATTACTTTAATTAAACCAGTCTGTAACAATCACAGAACTTAAAATTATATCATTCTTCATTAAATAGTTGTAAAGAAATGTCTTCCAAAAAACAGATCAAACTTTCTTATCCTCCCATAACATAAGCAAAATATTTATTGAAAGACAAAGCATTAAAAAATCATTCCCTTTTCACAAAAACTAAGGTGAATTTTCAGATTCAAATTAGGGTGATATCATCCTATTTTATCCTATATTTTCATTGTATTTCCAGGAAATGATATACCATCCTTCCAAAAAAAAAAAAAAAAACTATAGTAGTACCTATAAATATGACAGAACTACTTTTTTTTTAAGACTTTATGTGAAGATCAGGAAAAGGAAAAATGGTATAAAAATCCATAATCAGATTATTCTATTTGTCCTGGCATTTAAAATGTATAATAAGCAAAGAGTCTTTTGTACTTACTTCAAAATGCACTATTAGGTAGAAATTTCAAGTGTCCTTAATTTAAAATGATTTGGGGGTTTTGTGCAATGGCAGTGCAATAACACACCCAGGGCAATGGATCTAAAAGATTACTGAACTCACCACCCCACTTTCTATTCTACAGTATTGAGAGTAACACAACAAGGTTTAAAACATTATTTACAAGGTGAACAAGCCAGAAGCTCACTGTAAAACCCAAAGATGCAATCTATTTTTTCATCATAAAAGAATAGTCAAGGATAAATAGTACCTCTTTTTGCCAAGAAATAAAATAAATTATTTGCCAAAATGGCCCCATAAAGGGTTTAGAATTAGTTAACCACCTAATTCTAAGTAGGTTTTAAAAACAGAAGACAGGTATTAGCATCATCTATTTTCAAAATAGGTATTGAGCAGGTGGTAAGTCATAGCTACAAGCTGAGTCAGATGGATGCTAGCTATTGTATGATTCCGGCCATAAGACATTGTGCGGCCAGGGCGTATGTGTTATATTTTCGTAATATAAAGGTGAACATTAGAGTAAATTCTATTTCATTTTGTGTGAAGATAGAGCTAAACAACTTTTAACTCCTGTTTTTTTTTTTTAATCTTTAAAAACACTAGCTAGAAAGAGAAACCCCCAATACTAAAAATACATCTCTGTAACATCAGTATCATAATGGAAAGTTTAAATTATGAAGTAAAAAAAAAAATCATTCATTGATATTTAAATGAAGAACCATTAGGTCCTAGTAGCTATCATGAAAGTACAAGGTATAATTTTATATTATTTTGATAATATGGGTTTAGATAAAAGAATCTAGCTCATTAGCTCCCATCTTGCCTATTCTGTTGTTACTTATAGCCTAATCTTTCTTATCAGCCTACAGTATTTCTGGTGATTATTAGAAGTTCAATGCTTTAATGTGGCCAAATCTGTCATAAGGAAATGATAAGTGAAAGGATCTCCAGAGCAGCTGCATGCACTTACTTAATGTTAGAAAATGACATGCAAAATGCAAGGAGACACAGCATAATGGCCTGAGCCTCAATAACAGGCTGAGTGTGATTAATACTCTTCTGTAATTACTGTTCCTCAACCTGCTATTAGGGAAGAGTTTAGAATACCACAGCCCTGCGAATGTGGCTGCTCTGGTCAAAGAGACTACTCTGTGTGTGTGCATTATTATTATTAAGCCTTATTAATGCATTTCAAGCCCATGTAACTTCTTGGCAAAAGAAGCCCTGAACAACAGGGACACAATCAATACTATTAACACACACAATTTGTAATTTGCCCAACTTAGAATCACATATTTATAGTAAATGCCTATGGGTTACAGGATTACATCAGAAAGTGACAGGATAGGCTACCACCAGACTTGCTAAATGAAGGGACCACAGCTAAAAGGAAGGAGGACAGGAGGGAAGGAGGAAGAGAGGAAAGAAGAACTTACTAACAACGCTGGTGTGTTGACATCGATGTGACTTATGACCTGGAGTTCCCGCTTAACACTCTGATCAGGTACCCGGGGTCGTTCCAAAATCGCTCGCACACAGTACTGAATACTTCCATATTTCCCGGTGAATGAGGTTACCAAAGGTCTGAAATAAACAAAAGAGGTTACTCTTTAAGCTTATTTTTCAATTTAACAAAGCTGAGAAAAGCCCTTAAAAAGTGCTGATTTTGTTTAAAAAAAAAAAGGGGGGGGAAGTGGTGTTACTTCTACTCAAGGGCTATTCAGACTCAACATGCACACTGGAGGGAGTGTCAGAAGGTACCCAGTGCCCATAAATTGGGTAGAAGGGAAAGGAAATCCCCAAAGGTATATAGTTTCACTTACTCAGATGGAAGCTGAAAGCTAAATGGAAATTCATGTTTTCCAGGCTGCAGTAAGAGGATGCCTTCACCTAAAAAAGAATACATTTAACTTAGGTTCGTATTAGATCAAGGAGGATTTTCAACAATCTAAGTGAAAGGTTTTTTTAAAGATTTTCCTAGCTAAAACACTGAGTATACTTCAAAAAGTACATTAAACTGAGATTTAGAGAATTAAATTTTGAATCAACTTTTACTAAGTTTAATCAATTTCAAACCATATATATAGTTTTTATCTTCAAATAGCCCAATTATACACAATTACCATAGAGTATCAGAGCTCCCATAAATATATGTGTACATAGCCATATACACACATGTACCTGTATGTACATAAACACCTGTTCGCCCCATTTGTACACTAGCATAAGTATACTAATGTTAGTGTACTCTTATACTAACATGAGGTACCAAAATTAAATGGGACCTAAAACTAATTTAGAAAAAAATAGAGTAATTCTGTGTCTACCACAAAAATCAGTCTTTGTATCTTTGTGGCAGAGATTGAAAAGGAAGCAAAAAATTTACTTGGAATATTGTAGAGTATGATACTAAATAGCCAAACCAACAGGACATTTATTAAGCAGGAGTCATGTATTTATACTCAGGCTCTACTGATTATTTGGGAACATTAACTTGGGGTATTGAGTGGGCTTTGCCAAGCAGGGACACAACCCCTTCCTCCTGCTCTGGGGTCAGCCAGCCCCATTTTTTTTTTTTTTTTTTTTTTCCATGCAGAGGCTTATCTCTGACTGCAAGAAGTCAGGAGGCAGGGTGTGGTTGGACCATGCATGCAAAGCCAGTGGCACTGCTGGGGCGCTGATGAGTGCAGAGGCTCATACAACTCCAAGGTTGTCAGTGTTGGTTGGGTGGCTCTCCAGAGATACTTAAGGTAATCCTCTTCATTTTACGTGTATAGACTCAAGTACAGAATTAAGTTATTTCATCAAGAGTGGAATGATTAAGATGAAAGTGCAGCACACTGAGAAGTTCTCTGAGATCTGCCTCATCAGTTGATACTAAAAGAGGAGATTTCTACTGTAACCATTCATTAAAAAAATTGTTTAAAGGCCAGAAATCACTAGTGAAATGGGGTAATTGCTCACTTAAATACTGGAGTTCTAAGAACTTCACCAATTCAGTTAACATTTCGACCTTGTATGTTTAGAAAACAGGAGTGCATTACTGGCCCATTAAGTCGCCTGAATCTAGCTCCAATTTTCAGTGTGTAATATATTAGGGGAAAAAAACAAAAAACAAAACCTTAGAAGTATTTGCCACTTAAGTTCATTCGAACAGAAATATTGCACAGATGGATGACTTGGAGGCAAAGGGACTAAGTCACAGGGACGTGAGAACACGTTAAATGTCAGTGACAGAGTGAGTCCCAGGGCACAGGTGTGTCCAGAGCTGCCCTATATGCCACAGAACAGAAGGCAGGGAAGCTTCTTTCCTTTACAGCTATCAAGTAATAGGCTCAGAGAGTCCCAACACTTCTCAGAGAGCTGGGCTAAAGTTCTAATTTGCAATCGTAGACTACTGAATATGAAAATTAAAGTGCTTATAATGTTTAAAAATGTGGATTTCATTCATGTCGAAAATTTACAATGCTTAAATGTCAGGCACAAAGCAAGTGGTTTAAAAGGTAAATAACTTCAGTCTCCAAAGAGACCTTGGGAGGAAAGGAAGCTGAATACACTTGTACAGAAATAATGAAAACAGCATGTTAGAGTCCATAGTGGGACAGCGGGTGGCATCTTCAGGACCACCTCTGTAGTTGTTATAAAGGTTGGCAAAGAGACGGGTGAGAAGGGGTTTAGGTGAAGGCAACAACATGAGGCAGGGCAATGGCAGGCAAGCCTGGAGAAGAGAGAGTTGCACAGGACACTGGAAAAGGATGAGAGAGATGAAATTCCCTCTTCAGAGAAAAATACAAATCAACACAGGAAATGGAACATTTAAAATGAGATTTTCAACCACCTCCAAACATAAACAGGAGAATATTTTTGAGAAAGTTGATAAACATGGGTTACAGTATTTGGAATTAAATCTCTGCCATCTTTTATTCTCTTGTTTATTAATTTAAAATGTCCACAAGCTGAAACATGTCCCAATTTCTGCTTCTGCTCTCATGGTTTATTACTTTCGTCCTGTGCAATGAGAACTACAATGTCATAAGATGTTTCATTTGCTAATGGTCCTTCAGCCCAGATTTGTAATTTAGGGCACTCAAGAAATGCTGAAGCCATGACCATCACAGAGGCAGAGACTGGGACTCAAAAAGGAATAGGAACTCTACTACTACTACCAATTTCTGGAGGTGACTGAAACTCAACTAGGTTTTAGAATTAAATGTACCTAAGAATCTACAACCATGTAACGTTGCTAACCTCTTCCAAGTAACATGTCAGGAGTGATTATTTCTTTCTCAATGAAATCAATTAAAACAGACCATAATTTTACTTTTTTGTCAACTGTTACAATACATTCTAAAACAAGATTTTCAGGTTGTCTAGCGTTCACCATTCTATTCCATCAGAATGACAAAACATAATCTTACTTGCAATTCAAAACACTATTTGATAGCCCATATTTTAGCAAAAAAAAAAAAAAAATTGCTAACCCCAGGTCCAACTACTATTAACTTACGTCTATTTACTCAGTAGTTATGGGCACAGAGATACAGAAAGTCCAAAGTCCTGGACAAAAACCAATTTACTTTCCTCTTCATTGCCCTTGACTCCAGTCAGCCATCTTGAAAATCCATGAGGTCTGTTACATCTTGGGGGGGGGGGGGGCTTGATTCTGGAAACCACATTGATCAAAGGGCATAAGGCAAGTAAGAGCTCTCACCTAACACTGCACTTGTTTATCCAAAAGAGGCCTTTGGTTCATATACATTTTCCTCATTAAAATTTTTGGGATCACTTGATTCCCACATACCTTGAAGATTTAACTATTAACGGTCCACTCCTTTACAGTAGGACATGGCAAAACTGTATATACTACTGATTTTATATAAGTCAGAGCAAAGGTTAAACACTGATACACTGCATTTTACTCTTTGCAGGTAGAGAGTCTATACTATTATATTTAATTTTACAGATAACTGCTGAAGCTGGTAAGATGGAAAGGTAAAATAGTTTAAAGTAGCTTCTACCACCCTAAAGAAGACTAATACTTATTGTTACTAGTAATTCATGATTAACGGAATTGATTTTTGCATCTAATATTGATGGAATACCCATGTGGTGAGTTTCCACATGGATACTTACAGAAAAACCTGTATCATTAACCGGGCTTCACAAGAGTATATAAAAAAAAAAAGGGTCATCATTCCTCCAGAAACTCTTACAGTGCCCAGATCCTATGGTCACTAAAGGTCTATGAGGGTGACAGTACTGGAGGAAGGAAGATGATGCAAAGTAAACAAAAAGAAACGAAGAATAAATTTAAAGAATGTAAGATAGAGGCAGAACTCCAAAGAGGGAAACCAAGTATGATGGTCAAGTCACTTCCCTTGAATTCCTACTGCTCAGGAACTACTTCCCTCCTTCCAAGACTGAGGTTTTGCTAACTCATCATGAACCAAGAACAAGCCTCTAGGTCCAGGATGGGGAGAAGGGAAGGCCCATAAAAACACTGGGCATCCCAGAATGAAACCCGTTGACTCTGATCTCCCCTCCATTCTTTAGGCCAGAGGGACACGACTTAGACTCCCAGATCCTTCATTTCAAACTGCTCATCATAGGTTCCCATGGCAACGGCTCACTCTAAGAGCTGTCCAAGACGGTCCCTGACTAGGGACCAGGTGCCGGTCAGACCCCAGCGAGCCAGGGGCGGGTTGCCAGGTAGAGGTGGGCATAACCTCCCTGGTGCTATGAAGTGTGGGACGCAGGCATTGTTGCCCGCCGGTCAAGGCGACCAAAATGAAGCTCTGGCAACCATGTGGGCGGACCCCATCTCCGGAAGCTCTCCCTCTCCGCCCACCTAGCTGGTGGGCATCCACCAGCTCGCCCCCGCCCAGTCCCGCCAGCCCTTCTTTGGGGCCGCGGGCCATGCTCACCAGCCGGAGGCTCGCGGAGGCTCAGGCGCACGTTCAAGTACTCAACCTCGGAGGCTGCTGCCGGGGCCGCTGCGCCGGCGCTCGGGCCCCAGGCGGCGGTGGCACGGCCGTGGGCCTCCAAGCGCAGCGCGCGCAGGGTCACTGGCTCGGCTGCCTCCAGCAGTACATGCCCCGCCACCCTCTCGCCGCTGGAATAGCAACCCTTGCGCTCGTCCTCGAACACCAGACCCAGGCTCTTCACGCGGCCCTCGGAGCCTACCACCGCCGCCGCGGACCCCGCCTCGCCTCCCATCCTGCCGGGCGACGTGGCCGCGCCAAAGAGGTCGGCAGCGGCCGGGAGCTGGGGCCGGGAGCAGAGTGGCGCCGATGTCACGGGCGCCAACCGCACGCCGAAGGCCCCCGTGGCCGCTGTGCTGTGCCCCGTGGAGCCTCGGCGCGCCGTAGGGCCTGTAGCTTTAACAAACCCAGCTGGGAATGGAAAGGGGCAGGGACAGCCCACCCCCTGCCCGCGCCCATAGGCCGGCTGTGAGCCCCGCGGCGTGTGGATTGGTTGTAAATGGCTTCTGAGTCATTTCATTGGCGCCCCCGCGCAGGACCTGGCGCAGGAGGGCAGTGCGTGATCAAGGAGAGGTGACCAATCAGGATACGCAAGTGTGCACGTGCACAGTCCGTTTATTGGCTGAAGCAAGGCACAGTCCTGGGACAGTGACCAATAGTGAGGCGGTGCGCCCATGTGGACAGGTAGTGGGAAACAATATTAGTTTGGGAGGGGGCGGAACCGGGAATCTCCGGCTCGGGGTTTGTCAGTCGTTCCTATGGTTACAAACGGGGGCGGGGTTTCTAGCATCTCCTGGCCTGTTTGCAGGCGTCTCTGAGGTTCGCACGAGAACGCGAAGTTGTGGCTGCAAGTGGCTTCTGTTTAATATGACATCTGCAATACTTGAGAGGAAGTAGATGCCCTGGAAATAGGAACTCAGCATTTACTGCCTTTTGAAATTTGGGGCCAGCCACCCAGGAACTTAGTAAACAACTTGGCATCTCTTAACCTCCAGCTTCCTGAGCACCGCCTCTCCCGGTTTCAGACTTCCCACAGACCTGAAGAATGAAGGCAGTGGTTCTCAACCTGGAACAACCCTAAGTAGTTGTGCTGCCAACCTCGGCTCGCAGCCTCTCTAAGCCAAGCCGGGAATGGCTGGAATAGTCATTCTTCCTGCTTTAAATAAAGTCATCAATCAGGTTTTTCTAAACAACATCTGCCACCCGAGTTTCTGCCCCACCCAAAAGGATTTCCTGACCTCAATATCATAGTCCACGAAAATTTCCAGTTGCCTTGATGACGTGTTCTCCACGCTCATGCCTCCTTTCGCTTCGGTTTCATTTTCTTTCTTCATTCCTTCTCTATTCTGTGCCTTTTTCTTTTTATCATCTAGCATCAATGCACCATCTGGCCTTCATATTCTCATCCTTATAAATTCTTCCCTTATAAAAATACCAAGTTTGTGAGCGCTAACGAATTGATCAATCTCACATTGGAATTTAAAAGTCATTCTTGATGGAGCTGTTTCATTTATTTATTTATTTATTTATTTCGTCTTTTTTTGCTATTTCTTGGGCCGCTCCCGCGGCATATGGAGGTTTCCAGGCTAGGGGTCGAATCGGAGCTGTAGCCACTGGCCTACGCCAGAGCCACAGCAACGCGGGATCCGAGCCGCGTCTGCAACCTACACCACAGCTCACAGCAACGCCGGATCGTTAACCCACTGAGCAAGAGCAGGGACCGAACCCTCAACCTCATGGTTCCTAGTCGGGTTCGTTAGCCACTGCGCCACGACGGGAACTCCCTATTTATTTATTTATTAAATAACCCTAAAGATTGCTTTACTGTTCTGTGTTTAGAGTATTAATGTGGAAATTTAATAAAGCTTCACAAGTCCAACATTTTCTTATCACCTCCTAAAAAAATTGGGAAAGGCCACAAATCGAGCTCCGTATAAATTTCCGAAATGGCTGTTATGCTCTTTTTCACTTTATCTAGACTAGCCCCCAACATGCTCTTACTCTGCTGCTTTCTATAAAATACAACCTGACCTTATATATTTATTTGCATAAGGTCAATCACTCTTACTTTTAGCACAGAACTTTTCTCCTTATTGTTGTACCTCTAGTTCCTAACTCAGAGTTCAGCAAAGTTCAGCACACAATAAGCACTGGATTAGGTGTTTGTTGGCTGATTGAATGCGTGAATGTCAATCCATGCAGTATTATTGGTCCCTCTAGAGGCAGATGTTCTCCATTCAAGGAACTGGCTAGGAAAGGGGGGAGGACAATGGCCCTAATAGTGCCCAGAAGGCAGAATTGCCCAGATAGAATTCTGTGCCTGAGGACACGAGACTCCGTGCTGGTTTGTCAGTTAATGCTATTCTGACCAGGGTAGCAGAAAGCTTGGCCAACGTGGCTTAAATGGTAAGAATATTTATTTACTTAATAAGTTGTTCAGTAGTAAACACTCCCAGGGATGGTGCATCAGACTCCTTTTATCTTTTTCATCTGCATCACTGCTCTTCCTCCCTGGTGGCTTCAGTTACCACTGTTCTAAGTGTGCCATCTTCATATAACAAAATTCAAAAATTAAAGCAAGGGAGTCTATATCCATCAAAAAAAGGGAGGGGGATTTTTTTTTCTTCTTTCTTTTTCTTGTCCTCTCAGAGGGAAAATATATTTCCTAGATGCCCACAGACTTCTTACATGTCGTTGGCCAAAACTGAGTCACTCATGCACCAGTAGGTCATTAACTGGCAAAAAGAAGTGAGATTTTCACAGCTCACTCAGACCAGTGATTTCTTTCCTCTGAAAGGCTGAATAAAGTCAGAGTTCTGTTAACAAGGAAGAAGGCAAATGACTGTTGAGTAGTCAACCTGGAGCAATTTGACTGGCTTGTGTGGGTCTGGCCTCATGTGCTATAGAGCAGAACCCCTCAGCCAAACCTTAAAAAAGGAAAATATTTAACAGAAACTATTGTACAACTAGGCAGAAGGTAGTTTATAGAATGACCAACCTTACCCACAGATAAAATTCCATTTTTATTGTACATATATTATTATGACTATTTAAGTTCAGCTAACATTAATATAGCAGCATAGAGAAGTTTAAAAAAATCCAATCCGACAGTCCCTGTCTTTTAATTGGTATGTTTAGAGCATTTACATACAATATAATCATTTATATGGTTGGTTTTAGGTGTATCATTTTATTTGCTTGTTTGTGCCTGTGGATGTGGTGCGTGTTTCTCTATTGCCCCTTCCCTACTTTTTTTTTTCAATTATTCGAATATCTGTTAGAAATCCATTTAAATGTATCCATTGATTTTTAGCTTTATATCTCTTTATAGTTTTTCAGTTTTGTTTTTATTTTTGTTTTTAAAGCAGTAGTTGACCTAGAGATCAATAGCTCTCTTTATGTTGGCATGTATATGCATCTCATATACTGACAATCCCACCAGACAGTCTTTATATTTTTACTTCAGTTAACATGTATATTAAAGAATTTGAGAGGAAAATAGACTATTACATTTACCTAGAAATTTATCATCTCTTGCTCTTTATTCTGAAGCTCATAGTTTCCTCAGGGAACAATTCAAGTTAAAGGATTTCTGTTATTGTTTATTTTGAAAAAGGTCTGCTAGCAATGAATTCTCTTAATTTTTCTTCCTTTGATAATGTTTTATTCTGACATCTTCATTGAAGGATATGTTTGCTGAATATGGAATTCTGGGCTGCAGTTCTTTTGTTTTAGAACTTTACAGATGTTATTTCATTATCTTCTGAAAACCTTGGTTCCTAATGAGAAACCAAAGAGTCTTTAAAATTGTCATTCTATATACATACAAAAGGTTTTTCTTTTTATGTCAGTTCTAAAGTTTGTTTTTTAATCTTTTGTTTTCAGCAGTTTGATTATAATGTGAGTGGGTTTGGTTACCTCTGAGTTTATTTTGTTTGGGGTTCTTATGGCTGTATATTTGTGTCTTTCACCAAATTTATATTTTATGCCGTAATGTCTTCCTTTTTTTTTTTTTTTTTTTTCTGCACCAATTCTTCCCCCCTCCTTTGTGGACTAAAATATCATGAATAATAGAACTTTCTGATATTGTCTCATAGAACCTTGAAACTCTGATTTTTTTTTTCTTTTTTCTCTTTGTTTTTCTTTTTTCTTTTTCTTTTTTTGTCTTTTGTCCTTTTAGGGCCACACCAACAGCATATGGAGGTTCCCAGGCTAGGGGTCTAATTGGAGCTACAGCCACTGGCCTATGCCAGAGCCACAGCAATGCCAGATCCAAGCGGAGTCTGTGACCTACACCACAGCTCATAGCAATGCTGGATCCTTAACCCATTGAATGAGGTCAGAGATCGAACTTGCAACCTCATGGTTCCTAGTTGGGATTCGTTTCCACTGTGCCATGACGGGAACTCCTGATATTTTTTTTCAATCATTTTTTTTTTTCTTTCTGTCATAGAAGTGGGATAAATTCTAATGATCTGTTTGCAAGTTCACTGGCTCTTCTACCACCTTCATCGTGTTATTGAGATCATACAGTGACTTTTTAATATAAGATATATTTTTTAGTTGCAATATACGCATTTTAAAAAAATAGGTTTTTTATTTCCCTGCTAAGAACGTCTGTATTTTTATTTCAAAAGTGGTTTCCTTTGTCTCATTGAACATGACTATAATACTTGTTTAAAGATCTTTAAAGAAATTTATAACTGGATAATCTTGAGCTTGACAACAGTTGTCTTCTTCCTTGAGAATTGGTCACATTTTCCTTTTTATTTGTATAAGTCTGATGTGTTGCTGTTTCGTTTCATCTTTATTTTTATCTCTCTCTATCATTGTACTGCAAAGAAAAAAGATACTATCAAGTGAGCTCCCGTCATGGCACAGCGCTAGCCTGGGAACCCTCATATGCCATGCATGCGGCCCTCAAAAGACAAAATAATAATAATAATAATAATAATTTGTAAGTTCTATGGGTGCCATGAAAGTAACTACTTTCCTGAGTGGATGATGTTGACCATGGCAATCTGTGTCTTCCCTGGGTATTTTTTTTTTTTACTTCTTAGGGCCATACCCACGGCATATGGAGGTTCCCAGGCTAGGGGTCGAATTGGAGCTACAGCTGCCAGCCACAGCCACAGACACAGCAACTCTGAATCCGAGCCACGTCTGTGACCTATACCACAGCTCATGGCAATGCTGGATCCCTGACCCATTGAGCAATGCCAGGGACTGTACTCACATCCTTATGGATACTAGTCGGATTTGTTTCCACTGTGCCTCAACAGGAACTCCTGATGAGTCATTTTAGATTATGGCATAGACTTTTGAATATTATAAGACTCTGGGTCTTGTTAAAATCCTCTGGAGAGTGCCAGCAATTTTATTATAATAGGCAGTGACCCTAGGAATGTTCAGATTGTTCTGAACTCTCTTTCTGTGGGCAGAGGCTCCAATATTCAGACCTTGAAGCCTTTGCTCTCCTGCTATGAGTCTTTACTCCCTGTTCAGAATAAGCCTATATCAGTTCATAGACAGAATTAGAGGGTACCTTTCCTTCTTTATTTCCACCATTCCCTATGGCTCCGAGGGATCCCTTCCTCCAACTTGTGGGGTAGAAATTCAGTATTCTGGGGATTTTAGCAATGTGTGCTGCTATGATTGGGATTACTCTCAAGAGAGGGAAAGGAGAGAAGAAAATGAGGATCTTCATGATCCCAACCACAGGATCCTCTTTGCCCATTTTTCCAAGCCTGAAAAACAAGTTTTCTCCTTGGTTTTAGGTTCCTGTGCCACCATGACTTCCTTATGCAGCTCCAGGACCAGAGCCACTCTTAGGGTAGGGCCAGGAGAAAAAAAAAGAGGAAAAAAAAACCAAATCTGTATGAATCCATACTTATACGTAGTAAATGATTACATAAATAAATGGAGAAGAGACAAATCTTTCTTGCAAAAGAATTCCCAATTACTGATGTAGAGTCTCTTCTTTCTCCCCTTGAGTGTGCACTAGACTTAGTGACTTGTTTCCAACCCAGCAAACATATTTCAGCCAGATTAACATCACTAGTGATTAGTTAGGTTGATAGCAGCTACCCTTGATAGGATACAGTGAAAAGGGCCCTTCACCTCTTTGATATTTGTCCCTAAAACCCACAACTCCAGTCTAAGCATGAGGAGAACCTCAGGCATACCCAATTTGAAGGACATTCTACAAAGCACCTGATGAGTGTACCTCAAAACTCTCCAGGCCATGAAAACAAGCAACGATGGAGAAACTCACAGGTGGAGAAGGCCACAGAGACATGTTGACTAAATGCGATAAGGTGTCCTGGATTGGATCCTGGGACAGTAAAAAAGCATCTGTGGAAAGTCTAGTGAATCCAAATAAAGTCTAAAGATTAGCAATAGTAATGTACCACTATAGGTTTCTTAGCTTTAAAAAGTGCAGCACAGTGATATGGGCCATTAACAATGGGGGAAACTGGTGAATGGGGCTTGGGAACTCTACACTATCTTTGCATGTTTTCTATAAACCTAAATTTATTCCAAAGTAAAAGTGTACTTGAAACAACAACAACAACAACAGAGATTTTCCCCCATAGTTTCCTGCTTGCAAAAATACCTTTTCTTGGTTCTCTGACTGAAAGATAAGGGATTTTTTTTTGCTGCCTGTGTTTGCTTTGTAGTTCCATACTGGGGCCACCCTTGGTTCCAAGCCAGGAGACAAAAGAGAGGAAATCATTCATAAAACTCACTGTTGATATGGCTTGCTTTTCAAGATTTGACTTCTCTCCCCAAGCCACTTGCTATTACTGATGCTCAGATCATTGCCATTGTTATTATTGTTTGCATCATCATCATCATCAAGGTTTTATCTGTAATCACTGGGAGAATGGTTATAGAATGCTGATTCCATATTGCCCAGCACCAGAACTTATCTGTCTTGATCCTTCAGGTTTTATAAGGGCAGTTAAATCACTGTATAAGTACCAATTCTCATTCTTTATTGTATAGTGCACATATTCATCTTATTTTTCGCTAGACATTTTTATCTTGTAAATTCAAGTTGTGCTCATTTATGCCTAAATCTTAATTTGGGGGTTGCACCGTGCTGACATTTGAAACGGGTTTGCTGTCTGAATTTCTGTTTAACAATTGGAAATAAAATTTACAAAGCAAAGATCTCTAGGAAGAAGTAGGCCCTAACCTTTATTGCACACACACACTGAATGCCAGTCTGGGTTCTCAATGTTTGCAATCTCATCCGACCTCGCGATAACCTTAGGAAGGTGCATTTTGAGATAAGGTCCAAGTTTACAGATCAGGAGCCCGAGGTTCAGAAAGTTGCTTCATTCCATAGCCAGTAAGTGGCAAAGCCAAGGTCAGACCCAAGGGCTTCTGTATTCATTACACTGTCTTCAGTATCAAGCTTAAGGAGATTAGAGGAAGGAAGGAAGGGAAGAAGGATAAAAGTGAAAGAAAAAAAAGAAGATGAACTTATTTTAATGAGTAATAAGATCAGATATCGACCACTTCTAGTATGGATTCCCTATCATCATTGTATTTGCGATGTTGATATGCTCTGCTCTTCTCTAAGTTAGTGATGCTTTTTTTGAAGTGGTGAGCACTGTGAAGCACCTTCTGTGGCCATAGGCCTAAAGTGACCCTCCATCTTCTTCCAGAAATGATTTGTGGCAGCTGCAGAGGAAATTACTAAAGTGAGCTTTTTTTTTTTTTTTTTTTTTTTTTTTTTTACTTGAAAGAAAGCTGGAAGGGAGAAAGGCAACTAAGGACAGGGAAACAAAGAAAACAAGACACAACCAAAAAAAGAAATACTGAAGACAAGTTTTATTTGATTCTCCATTTTGACAGAGACTGGATTCAACATAAAGGTACAAGGACCTTTTTGCTAAAGGTATTGTGAACACAGCAAGATGCTGCCTTCTTGCGTGGTGTACATAGGTAATGTAATTGTATGGCAGTGGCAACAGAATGGGCTGAGCAAGCAAAGTGTTTCCTGATGATGAACTAATAGCAGATTATACTTCCATTACTAAAACTGAACAGGCAGATGTGAAACCAAGACATGTGAAACAAGTAACAATTAAGGGTCTTGGATAAATATAATTAGATCTGTATTGAGTGAGGACTTGATGGAAAAAGCTCATCTGTGACCAACCATCTTTCGTTCTACATGATTTCCCACTACTTTCCCATTCCTCGACAAGGGTCTGCCCTGATGGAGATGCCAACCTGATAACTGACTCTATTACTAACTTCACAAAACATCTCTATACCTCCTTGCAAATATTTAATGGCTTAGGAAAAATTCTAATGAAGTTCAATAATAAAATTACAATGAACACAATGTAAATTACAAGAGCTTTTAAAAAAATCACTTTATGAACTGAGTCTAGAGAATCAAGGCTGGTTTCCAAAGGACTCATGCTAAGAGCGTGTGAAGGGGGGTAATTCCAGGCCCCTATTTTGATCCCATTCCACCTGGTCTGAAGCCATAGTCACTGTTCCCCATTTAGTATAGACATTTGCAAGCATATGTGCATTATATGGTGGTAATGCTTGTCTTACACACACATATATAAAAGCATCTTCTAGTTATGCGTACTGCACCTTGTTTTCCTTACTTCAAAGTATACTGGCACTCTTTTTATCAGTACATAAACATCTGCCTTATAGTTTTCTTGAATAACAGGATTTGATCCCATGAGGGCACCATTGTTTGTACAATCATAGCCTGACTGTTAGGCATTTATGTACCTTTAGATTTGGGTCTGTTAATAATAATAGTGCTAAACTTATGGAAATTTCTTTGTATACATGAGTAATTATTTCACCTAGTATAGAATCCTTACAGTGTAATTCCGGGTCAAAGGAAATGCCTTTTGTTGTTTTGTTTTGTTTTGTTTTTTGCCTTTTAGGGCCACACATGTGGTATATGGAATTTCTTAGTCTAGAAGTTGAATCAGAGCTGCAACTGCAAGCCTATGCCACAGCCCCAATGATGAAGGATCCGAGCCTAGTCTGCAACCTACACCACAGCTCACAGCAACACCAGATCTTAATCCACTGAGCAAGGCTAGGAATTGAACCCAAATCCTCATGGTTACTAGTTGTGCTTGTTATCACTAAGCCACAATGGGAACTTGGAAATGTCACTTTTAATCAAAATAGATACTGCTCAAATGTCTCCAAAAAAACCTATATCCACATTAACAGTGCATGGGATCATTTTTTATCTTGCCAACATTGGACATAAATAGTTTGAAATTTTTACCAATAAGCTGGACAAAAAATTGTATTTAATTGGGAGTTAAATTTACCTTTCTATGAATATAAATATGAGTGAATATGACTGAAATTGAGCATATTTTCATCTAGCATGCTGTTCTGTAAAAGGAAGATATCATTCTTTTTCTCATCGAGTTGTTATTTTTTATGTACATTGAGTATTGAAACTTGGTGTTATATATTTCAAATATTTTCTCTCATTTTGTGCACTTTCAGTTTTTTATATTACAAATTCTTTTATTTAAATTTTTATTTATTTACTTATTTTATTAAAGTAGTTGATTTACAATGTTGTGTTAGGTTCAAGTGTACAGCACAGTGATTCAGTTATACACACACACATGCATATATAGAATACATACATATTCTGTTTTCAGATTATTTTCTACTAGATTATTACAAGATACTGAATATAGTTCCCTGTGCTATACAGTAGGTCCTTGTTGGTTATTTATTTATTTATTTATTTATTTATTTATTTATTTTTGCCATGTCTGTGGCATGTGGAAATGCCCAGGCCAGGGATTGAACCTGTGCCACAGCAGCAACCCAGGCCACTGCAGTGACAACACCAAGCCACCATGGGACTCTATTTTTAATTTAAGTTTAAATATAGAGAAGAAATACATTTTATCAATTCACATTAAAACCACATTTTTAATTAGTATATTTAAAGGAGGTTTCAAATATTGTTTGTAACCAGTAAAGAATTTTAAGATTGTGGATGACTGCAACTGTGTGTGTTTTAAAGATGCTCCCAGCTAGGCAATTTTCCAGAAAGATGTATAATAAAGATCCCAGGTAATCATTCAAGCCATTTGTTCAAAACTTCATGTCTAACTTCTCTCTTGTAGCTGAGCCTCACAGGACACTACTTTTCAAAGACACAGTGACACTGACTTACAGCCTTGGTTTCATTATCAAGCTACACCATCATGGGTTAATTATTGGGGAAGGGGGGGAGCAATGAAGACATCTCAGCTGCACTGGTTCCTTATTCTTCCACTCCTACCATCAGTGTAGAAAATAATCCTTTTCTTTTTTTCATTGCATGCAGGCTGCCATAGGAAGCATTTCAATTTTTATTGCTAAATTAACTGATGATTAGAAATGTTGATTCTGAGTCAGAAAGTCTTTAAAATTGGACACAGTGGGTAGTGGTATAAGAACCAACATTTGATTGGATGAAATCTTATCGCCGATATATTTTTTTTCAAAGTATCATAAGAATGATATGAAAGATAGACTCTGCAATCAGGCAGTGGCTGATGTGAACATTCAAGAGGAGAAGCCAAATGCTAACCAACCACTAGAATGTGGCACCACATATTCTAGCCTCAAAACAAGTGAAGAGAGCATTTGTAAAGAAGCCATTACAAGTAATGAACTTTTCCAAGTTGAGCTTAAAGACTGCCAATTAATTCATCACATTCATTTCCAGTATTCAGGAGATTTAAATTTATTGTTCAGTGAGTTTCAGGGAAGTGATGTACTTTAAGGATTGACTGGAAAAATCTCTGACCTCTTCAAATGCATGTGGAAAGGCTGTATATATATATATATATATATATGGCAGAGGTACATAGCCACCCTTGCTTGTGAAAGGCCTTTGTGCTTGGTGTAGAGGGGCTGGAGGCAAAGAGTCCCAACTTACTGACCAGTGTTATTAAACTCCTATTTTTTTCACTGAATTTATATACAAAACAGACCCAGAGGCATAGAAAACCAGCATATAGTTACCAAAGGGGAAAGAAAGAAGTGGTATGGGATTAGGGGTATGGGATTAACAGGGACAAACTAGTATGTACAAAATGAATAACCAATAAAGATGTACTGTATAGCACAGGTGGTTATACCCATTATCTTGTAGTAACCTGTAATGGAGTATATATGAAAAAACACAGAATCATTATACTGGATACCTGAAACTAACACAAAGTCAGTTAAACACTAAATCAACTGTTTCAATAAAAAAATCTTATTTTTATTATTTTATTTGTATTTTTTCAGGTTAATATTTAAATAGGATCTTACCTGAAGGAAAAGGATACAAATAGGTCTTCTACATCACCTTTTACCCAGGGTTGTGCACACCTGCTGCTGTTTCAGAGGGGTTGCTGAGAGGGGGAGGGGAAAGCAGAGAAGTGATTATTTTTTTATCTCAGACCCAGTTAGGCAGAATCACCCTAGAGCAGTGGTTCTGAGTTGGGATGCAATTTACCATTGCCTGGGAGCTTTAAAAATACAGATGCTTGGGTTCTACCCAAACAAATTGATTCATAGCCTCTGGTCTGGAATAAAAAATAATCAAACTGATGTTGATTGTGAGTCTCCTGGGAATTAAAGCTTAAATAGACATCTGGAGTGAGGACCATGGATCCCAGCATTCATTGTCTGAAAGGTGAGTTAGTTTTCATTGATCTCCACTGGTGGAAAACAACCTGGTAATGCTTATTTTTTTAGGAACCATGGTCGTGTCAAGGTTAAAGTTATGGATTCAAAAGAGAAATAAAAAAGTATGGGAAGTGCCAAGTGTGTTTTTAACCTGAGATCCCTGAGGTCATACAGGTTCCATAAACCCCATGAGTTTTAATTGTGTGCCAAGTTTTGAGCATCTGTGGGTCTCTACATTTGGAGAATGGAGAGAGATGGGTAAAGGTTTATCTCTTTCAGAGGATTCTCAAAAGAAGCCACAGAGGGAAAAACCACCCCCATGAAGTTCATCTTTCATACACAAAGATGCTCAGTTTTTAAGAAAACCTACAGGTGGAAGGTTCCTGAGTGCTTCTTGAAATTTTCACTCTTCTTCTGTTGCTCTCATGTTCTCTGACTGCTCCGGTCACCATTTCCTGGTTCCCAGGAGGCTTCAGTGGCTCCCATATGCAGTGTCATCTTTCTTTCTGACACCTTAGCACAGCTGAGTAGGTTCTATCTTTTCAAAACTACAAATGACAAAGCAGAACAGACAAGATGAGTCATGATGGAAGATAAAATGAGAAAAAGAATGTATACATATGTATGACAGAATCACTTTGTTGTGCAGCAGAAATTGACAGAATATTGTAAATCAACGTCTAATTAAAAGAAGAGCAAAAAAAGATGAGTCAGCAGTGAAAGAAATAAAAACAAGGTACATGCTGAGACTCAAGGGTCACATAGAGTGCCTTTGAATTCCTATGACATTCTTGCTCCAAATTCCTGCTACAATTCCCAGATATCTTTTTTTTCTCTTTTTACAGGCCGAACCTGTGGTGTGTGGAATTTCCTGCACTAGGGGTCAAATGGGAGTTGCAGCTGCTGGCCTATGCCACAGCCATGCCAACATGGGACCCTTAACCCACTGAGTGTGGCCAGGGATCAAACCCACATCCTCACAGAGACAGCACTGGGTGCTTAACTTGCTAAGCCACGAGAACTTTTGTTTTCCAGCTATCTTAACTGGCTTCCTCCTAACCTGCCATTTCCACTTGACTGAGACCGTCTTAGTTCGGACTACATGGGAACATGCTTATGGGCCAAAGTCTCTAGCAGACCACTAGGAGACTCTGGTATTATTTCAGAATTGAGGGTCCTCTTCCTGCTTCAGGACCCTTCAATTTCAGTCTGCTTTCAAAGCAAAGGATGGCAAATAGGTTTGAACTCACATGCTACATCAAACTGATAAAGGCATCCTAACAGAACTTCTGAAACTGCAATGCACCTGTGAATCCTGTGGGCACCTTGCTAAAATGCAGATTCTGACACCCTTGAGAAACACAGCAAGGATCAAGGTCCTGAAATGCTCTATTGAGAATGACTCAGCAGCTGAGTCATTGGGATCCTTGGGCACAGCTGCCAGAGGGTCTGCGACCGGGTGGCAGAGCCCTGAGCTGTCCTGAATTTGCCATACAACACATCCTATTTCAGGTTAGCAGCTCTGCTCTCTATGGCTGCTGCAGACTGCCATTGCTGTGCACTCAGTGCTTTCCTTTTCCTTGTGGATTTTATTCCTTCCTTTAGCTCAGAGAGGGAAATGGTACTGTCCCTATAATCAAGGAGCAGCTCACATTACAGCGTTGCTGTTGATCTGTCCGAGAGCCAGTCTTGGCAGCAAGCTTGCTCCCTCCTGCTGATTGGATGGGTCTGCAGAGTTTCTGCTGCTCCAGCCTGTGCAGTGCGACAGAGCCCTTAGTGTTTCAGAGCATCACTTGGGCCCTTCTGACTGTTCAGGTCCAGGCATCCACTCCTGTTCTCCCCTAGGTCTGGAGTTCAGCCCTGATACTTAGGTGTGTTCTTGCCTCCCTTCTTCTGAGGTCTGGCTCTGCTTCTGTTACTGCTGGTAACCCAGATGGAGTGTGAGGTGAGATGCTGTGAGCATCTAGTAAAGGCACTTAGATTCTGAGCCACAGCATCTTGCTCCACCTCCCCAGATGCTGCCCTAAGGGGCCAATGCCAATCCTGCCTGGACCAGCATTAGCTCTGCTGCGGCGACTTGGTAAGTCACATGTTTCTGGGCCTTGCTATTCCAGCCCTGGAAACTGCTGGTGCGTTAAACTATTATTATTATTATTATTATTATTATTATTATTATTATTAGCTATAGTAGTAGTAGTAGTAGTAATAATAGTAGTAGTAGATAGAAACAGTAACAATTAGCATCTATTGATTGTTTCCTATGTTGCAAGCTATGAATTAAGTGTATATCATTTCATTTAATTCTCAGAAGAACCCTATAAGATAGTTCTATTTTTGGCACAATTTGCCTAATGGGGAAACTAGGGCTGAGAGGGTTAAAGGACTTGCTCAAGATCATTCAGGTAGTAAGAGGTGAAGCTGATACTAGAACTCACAGTTTTCAGCTTTAGAGCCTGTGCTCTTAACTACCAGGACACGCTGTCTCCATGGCCAAGTGCCCAAGCCTGTTCCTGACTGATAGCTAGTGGAGCTCGAACCTGAAAAATCACTAATAAGTTTCTTTTAAAAGCTGCTGAACATCAATGGGGGAAATATTTAGGGGAGGCGTCTGATTTTGCAACATTTGTGCTTTGGGCTCTGCATAAGGAAAGTTCTAAAAAGTTCATGGGCATACTTTTTGCATACAGATGACTGCTCACAGTTTAAATATCCAAAAAGGGAGTTGATACCTTCTGTCATCCCCGATTGGTGTAGTGAATTAGTAAGGAAACATGACCAGCAGAAATGGAAATCATTAAGCATTTCATGCCTGGAGTGACTGTAAAACTATGCTGCAATAGATAAGCAAATAGAACGGCCTGAAGCTGCCATATGTCAACGGGAAGCAGGAGGCTTGATGCCATTGCCTTCATAGACTGGTTATGACTGTTTGGTCCAAGTGCCAGAAACTTTGGCCTCTCCTGGCTTATGATATCCTTGGCATTCAGCACACTGCCACATGGAAAAGCTGCTAGACAATTCAGCCTTTGCAGAAAATACCATTTTAGAGTAGTTTCTATAGCATTAACTGATACTGCTTTGTGTTTTATTCCATTTGTCTTTAAGATGTTTAAAGAATTTTCAAAGTCATCCCCCCCTCCTCCATGGCATATGGAATTTCCTGGGCCAGGATTGAATCTGAGCCTCAGCTTCAACCTATGCCACAGCTGCAGCAATGCCAGATCCTTAACCCATGGTGCCACAGAAGGAACACTCAAGGTATTTTTTTAAATACCAGTAATCATCTGATGGGTCTCTCAGTGCTTTGCTTATAGCATCTTCTGGTGCTGAATACCAGAGCTCGTGTGGTCATGAGCTGAGTGCTACCAAGGTCACTGGGTTCTTTGGCTGGGTTCTTTGGTGGTGAGCAATAACAGCTGACTGGCTACCTTGAGCAGGAAAGAATGGGCATTTATAGGAAAGAGTATGCTAGTTTACAAAAGGAATAGCTGAAAAGCCATTCAGGACAGGAAGTAGGATATTTGCAGAAATCTAGGTGTCAAGAACTAGTGCTCTGCCTTTTCAGACTGCTCATTGTCGGGATGATGAAATCATTCATTTTTCCTCTTGAGTCAGTCGGTCAAGATTTCTGGGCTGGAGAGCATTTGATAAACTGTCCTTGCCTTAGTCAAGGGCCCACTCTTGGGACAAAGAAGCAGAAACACCTTGACTGACAATTCTGTTATGGTAGCTGGATTGCCCAAATGGCCCCAGTTATCTACTTCCTTTTATCCATGCCTCTTGGAATGTGACACTGCAGCTTTTTCCATCAAGGGGAAGTGTTTATTTCTCCAGTCTTGAACCTGGGCTGGCCTGGTGACTTGCTTTAGCCAATGGTAGGTGGCATGCCATTCCTGAGGCTGGGCCTTAGGGGGCTCGTAAGCTTCTTCTCTCTTTCTTGGGAACTTGTCAAGCAAGTGAGAACAAGCCTGGACTAACATGATGGAGGATGAGAGGCTGTGTGGTATGGGATGAGTGGTTCCAGCTGAAGTCATCTTAGCTAGGTATCCATTATTTACCACTCTGCCTCTGATTACTTCCCAAACTTAAAACAACAATCAGGAATTCCTGTTGTGGCTCAGAGGTAACAAACCTGACTGGTATCCATGAGAATGCTGGTTCCATCTCTGGCCTCTCTCAGTGGGTTAAGGATCTGGCATTACCATGAGCTGTGGTGTAGGTCACAGATGTGGCTCAGATATGGCATTCCTGTGGCTGTGGCATAGGGTGGCAGCTGCAGCTCCCATTTGACCCCTAGCCTGGGAACTTCCGTATGCTGCAGGAGTGGCCCTAAAAAGACACCCCCCCCAAAAAAAAAATGAAACCAAAAACAACAACAATGACAATCAAGTTTACTACCTTATACAGTTTCTGAAGGTCTGGAATCCAGTTTCAGCTTAGATGGGAGGTTCTGGCTTGGGGTATCTCATGATATTTTGGACAAGATGCTGGCTGGGCATCTCACTTCCAAGGTGACTATCCCATGACTGGCAAGTTGGCATTGCTTGTTGACTGGAGGCCTCAGTTGCCCTTCATGGGGGCCTTTCTCCACAAGCTACTGAAGTGTCCTAAGAAGAAGAAGCCTGCCCCCTGCCACTCCCACCCCCCAGAGCAAGAAATCCAGGAGAGCAAGTTGGAAGTGGCAATGCCTTCTGTGAGCTCATCTCAGAAATTTCACAGCTTTACTCTGCTACATTCTATTAGAAATGAGTCACTGCTTTTGGCCAATACTCAAGGGGAGTGAATCACACCTCACCTTTTGAAAGGAAGAATGTGAAAGAATTTCTACATATATTTTGAAACCACCACAAAGAGCCAGCCTCCAGTCACCCCTTTAGCTACCTCCAAAGGTATAGGCGAGCCCCTGGGATCAGCCAGACCAGCCCACATCAGCAGAAGTTCCCAGCCAACCTACAGATATGTACACTTTTAAAAATGTGTTTTAAGACACAAGCTTTTCAGCTCAGCTTATTAAACAGCAATAGTTCTTTAATACACTCAACCTGTGTGCAGTGAGGGAGGGCTAGTTCTCCAAGGGAAAGAGTTGGGATGCTGTCAGACACAAACAGAGGTCTGCTAATGTACATGTCTTCAAGGAGTGAGAAGTTCTGTGAAGGAGAGGCCCATGGAGAGGTCATGCACTGAAATAATCATAGTAGTAGAAGATTGCAAGATCAGAGTTTTGTTAGACAATAAGCTCTCAGAGAGCAAAGGTCATGGTTACCTGCAGTAGCCCTGCAGTGCAGATGCCAAGTGACAGACTCTTGATTCAAAGAAGAGACTCATCAGCCCTGGAGAGATATTAACCTTGGCCTTTTGGAAGAGGTGCCATCTGAGTGGTGTTTAAAAACTCCATAGGAATTTCTGAATTACTCAGTATTACTGAATTTTCCAGAGGGTTTAAATAAGCAAAGCCTTAATGGTGTGAAGCAGGATAGCATAGTTTAGAAACTAGAGGTAGTACAGAATTCCTGGAACCTGAGGTCCCAGGAAACACTGTTGGAAAAGCAGTGTAAGTAGGTAGAAAGGGGCAGACTATCAAAAACTTTACATGAGACACATGCACCCACATGTTCATTGCAGCACTATTCACAATAGCCAGGACATGGAAACAACCCAAATGTCCATCGACAGAGGACTGGATTTGGAAGATGTGGTATATATACACAATGGAATACTACTCAGCCATAAAAAAGAATGACATAATGCCATTTGCAGCAACATGGATGGAACTAGAGAATCTCATACTGAGTGAAATGAGCCAGAAAGACAAAGACAAATACCATATGATATCACTTATAACTGGAATCTAATATCCAGCACAAATGAACATCTCCTCAGAAAAGAAAATCATGGACTTGGAGAAGAGACTTGTGGTTGCCTGATGGGAGGGGGAGGGAGTGGGAGGGATCGGGAGCTTGGGCTTATCAGACACAACCTAGAATAGATTTACAAGGAGATCCTGCTGAATAGCATTAAGAACTATGTCTAGATACTCATGTCGCAACAGAAGAAAGGGTGGGGGAAAAAACTGTAACTGCAATGTATACATCTAAGGATAACCTGACCCCCTTGCTGTACAGTGGGAAAATAAAAAAAAAAAACAAAAAAAAAAAACCTTTACATGTAGGCGATCATCCATCAGTGTTCCCAGGACAGTCCTCGTTGAAGCATGGAGTCCTAGTGATGTTATTAATAGGGCTCCCTTTTGATATCAGATAAGTCCTGATTTGCATGGTAAATTATACAGTCAGTACAATCCTATCCCATGATGAGGAGAACTAGTGTCCACAGTTTAAATAATGGCTATGTTTTTACTCTATAGTGAAACAATGAAAAAAAATGTAAATTTTTTGAGTTGAGAATAAATTGGAAAGAAAACTAAGAATCATGAAAAAAAATTTGGTGAGATTGGCAAGGCAAGACTTTCTAAAAAGGCTTCTTAACCCTGTTTTTCACAAGATTGTATTTTTTTCCCTGTTAGAAATGCAAACTTCATTTTAATATGTCCAATATTTTCTTTCACTACATACACAAATGAGTACCTATTGTGATGCCACCATTCTTTAAAAGTTACATGAAATAACCATATTTTTTTTCTTTGATAGGATAAAATAGTCATGGAAAAAAACCTCATTATTTTTATTTTTCAAATTAATATTTAGTTACTCCTGGAGTTCCCATTGTGGCTCAGCAGATTAAGAACCAACATAGTGTCCACGAGTATGTGTGGGTTTGATCCCTGGCCTTGCTCAGTGGATTAAGGATCTGGTGTTGCTGCAAGCTGTGGCATAGGTCGTAGATGCAGCTCAGATCTGGCATTGCTGTGGCTGTGGTGTAGGCTGGAGGCTGCAGCTGCAATTCAACTCCTAGCCCGGGAACTTCCATATGCTGCAGATGTGGCCCCAAAAAGAAAAGGCAAAGCAAAACAACAACAATGAAATGTTTAGTTACAAAAGTAAGCTCCTAATAATGGCTCAAATGACACAGAGAGGTTTGCAATAAAAGTTTACAAGTTTGCAATCCCCTCCTGATTGTCAGTCTACTCTGCCAAGTTAGGTAATGGTCTTTCTTACCTACAAGGTTATCAACATATTGTCAGGTGACTGAAATATTTTAGTCTTTTTTATACTTTCATTTCATTTATGTATTTAAGTACAGGTAAACCTTCAGATGTGATATGAGGTAGGAAGCTAATTTTACAACTTTTTCATTAGTCACTAATTTAAATACTTACCTTTATTCTCATAAATAGATGCTTAATTTGGGGACTTCTGTTGTGACCCATTAGTCTAAGTACATATCTTAATATTATTCACCACTGTTTAAATTCCTGTGGCTTTTTATTATGTTTTAATAGTCGATGGGAAAAATAGTCTTGTTTTTATTTCTCAAAGTGTCCTTATTTGTTTTCATGAACATTTTTTTCCTTTCAGATGATTTTAGAATTATATCATTAAGTTTCAGTTTTTAAATTTCCTCTTGGGTACAGGGGATTTTCAGGGCATGAAACTATTGTGTATGATTCTGTAATGGTGGACATTAAGAATTATGATATTATGCATTCCCACACACACAGAGAAAAGCTCTGTATATATAAAGAGTGAACCTTAGCGTCAACTATGGATTTTAGTTAGTAATAATTCATCCACATTGGTTCATCAGTTGATACTAATGCAAGCTGGTAATAGTAGGGGATTCTGAGGGCAGGGGGAGAGGAACTAGGTGGGAACTCTCTACTTTCTGCTCAATTTTTCTGTTGACTAAAACTGCTCTAAAAAATAAAACCTACTAATTTCAAAACATCCTGTTGAGAATTTAGTTGGGGCTTGCAGTGCCCTTGATTAGTGGGAAATTGATATCTTTAAAATGTCAAGTCTTTGCATCCTGAACACAGTGTGTCTCCCATTAGTTCATGTCTTCTTTGATGTCCATCATTACTGCGTTATTGTTGATTTCAGGTATGTCTTCCACACTTTTGTCTTATTGATTCTTGGGTATTATTATTATTTTTTTTTTGCCATAGTGAATAGCATTTCGCTTTTTCTGTCATATTTTCTTGTTGGCTGTATGCTATTTAAGAAAGCTGTTGATAATTTTAGCGTAATTTAAAGTAGCTTATTAATATAGATCATAATGTTCATTTTCTCCATTAAATCTACATTGTTCACAATTCAGATTTTACTGGTTATCTTTTTTATGTTTTATATCTATTGTTTCATTACATACAACATATGTACACATGTGAATTAAAAATAAAATATTTTTACACTGACCAAAAAGAATTTTTAAGCTTCTCTCTCCAGTCACTCCAAGCAGAGATTTTTAAATCAGAAAATAGCAGTTTTGTGATGAGCTTCAAGAGAATTTACATTATCTGTCAACAATAGTATTGCTTATGTACTTCCTTTTAGGCCACAGTTATTAAAAGTAGAATACAATTGCTGTGCTTGGCACTTAGGAAATTCTGGCAGTTGTGATTTAACTCAAAAGGACAGTGCACGGACAACGAAGTGATTATATAACAATGCTTTTGAATACGTCAGAGGAATTTCAACACACTTACTGAATAGAAAATAAATTTTTGCATGTATGCAAGGAAATCAGTTATATATTTAGATAGTGTTTTCCATCTTTAAATCAAAGATTTTAATGTCTCTTCAATGTCTCCAAGATTTTAATTTTTTACCTTGGTCTGATGTTTTCATGGTTATTACTTATCTATAAGTTTCTTATAAATTTTTGCACTAATAATTACTTGAGGTTTATGTTAAAAATTTAGATTGATACATCTCCCCTTAATGTCACAATAAAATTAAAGCAGAAAATAAAGAGTTAAGGGCAAATACAATGTAATCCAGCATTATTTCATTTTTAATCCCCTTTTCTGGCTTACTGGTTTTATAGACTACAGCTTTCCTCACCACATTTTACTTTAAAATGCTAGTATACCAATTCAATTGTAGTTAAGGAAACGTACACTAATATGCTTCCATTTCTCTCCCTGCAGCCTTTGTGCTATTATTGTGATACACTTTATATTATATACGTAC
This sequence comes from Sus scrofa, assembly GCF_054392235.1. Taxonomy (NCBI): domain Eukaryota; kingdom Metazoa; phylum Chordata; class Mammalia; order Artiodactyla; family Suidae; genus Sus; species Sus scrofa. The sequence goes on from NC_139389.1 coordinate 92,741,009, forward strand.
AGTAAATGCTATACTATGTTGTTATCAGTTTTGCTTTAAGTAATCAGTTATCTTTTAACAACGGTAATCACTTACTCATGTAGTCATAGTCTGCAGTGCTCTTCATTCCTTTGTGTAGATCTGTATTGCCATCTGGTCTAATTTTCCCCTTGCTTTGAAAGAACTTCCTTTGGCAAATTTTAGAGTGAGGATCTCTGGTAATAAATTCTTTTAACTTTTGTAAGCCCGAAAAAGTTTCTATTTCATCTTCAGCTTTCGAAAGCCTTTTCCCAGGATATGGAACTCTAGGTTGGCAGCTTTTCCTTTTACTACTTTAAACATGTTGCTCTGCTACCTTTTTTCTTGCTTCGTGTTCTCTTTATTGCTGTTTTTGAAGAATCGATTATGATGTGAGCTTTATTGAGTTCTTAAATCAGTGAATTTAGAGTATACATCAAATTTGGAAATTTTTCAAACATTAATCTTTCCATTTTTTTCCTGCATATCCCCTTGTCCCTCAGGGACTGTGACTTCATGTGTATTTGGCTGATTGAAGTTGTTGCCTATCTCCCTGAAACTCTGTTCATTTTTGAGTCTTTCTTTCTATGTTTCATTTTACTTTCTCTTGTTATATCTTTAAATTCACTAATCTTTTATCCTGCAATGTCTAACCTGCCTTTAATCCTATCTAGTGTATTTTTTTTAGCTCACACCTTGTAATTTTTTATCTCTTGATCTTCTATTCAGGTCTTCTTTAAATCTTTTGTCCCTGTGTAACTTTTTGAACATATGGAACACAGGTATAATGAACATTTTCATGTTTTTATCTGCTAATTGTAACCTCCATGTTTGTATTATGGAAAGTATTTTTCTGCTTCTTTGCATGCATGCATGGTAATTTCAATTAGATGCCAGACATTGTGAATTTTATTTATTTTGGATGTTGGATATTTTTGTATTACTATAGATCTTTTTGAGCTTTCTTCTGGGATAAAGTTAATTGAAAATAACTTGTTTCACATCTCACAGTTTTAGGGTTAGTTCAGGGGGACTGGAGCAATGGTATGTCTATGGCTAATAATTCCCAGTTACGAAGTTCTCTTTGTGTTCTATCCAGTGCCTTGGGAAACATCAGCTTTTCCAGTGTGACCACTCAGGATAAGCACTATGTCCAGTCTTGTGTGAATCCAGAGCCCTGGTACCTCTAGTACTTCCCAGTAATTCTTCCCTCAGCCTTAAGTAGTTGCTTCACACACCTGCACTGGTTAGTACTCAGCTGAATCCTTAAGGGAGAGCCTCTGCAAGCCCACAGTTTTCTCTGTCCCGCTCTTTTCACTCTGTCACTCTGTTATATAGACTCTAGCCACCTTGGTTCCCCCAGACTGTGTGACTGTGTCTCTTTCAATTAGGAAGTTTGTCTGTTTTCTCATGGGTGCCTTGTCTTGTTCTTTGACTTAGAAACACTTCAGGCAGTAAGCTGTGAAAATCACAGGGCTTCCATTATGAATTTTCCATCTCTTAGGGACCACTGATCTTCATGGCCTAATGTCCACTGTCTTGAAAACTCCTCAAAACTATTGAATTGTATTTGTTGTCCTTTTAACCTAATACCTTATATGACTCTTAGGAGTGTCGAAAATTTACTGACTGATATTCTTAGATTTTTCTGAGAGAATCGTATCAGTATGAGAAGAGATTATTTTATCTTTTCCATTCTAAATTTAGTACTTTGGTTTTTTTAAATCTTCTTTTAGTGGGTAATACAGTTAGTTCAGTACTGAATAATAGAGGTAAAGGAAGATAGTCCTTTCTAAAACTTCAATGAGAATGCTTTTAAGTTTTCATAATTACGGTATTTGCTATAGGTTTAAAAAAACTTATCGTCTATTCATATACAAGGTTTTTTCCCTATACCATGTTTAGCACCAGGTATTTTTATTTTTTGTAAAAATGCAAGTGTTACATCTTTTCTTAAATGCTTTAAGAGTCTATTTAGATGACCACGTGATTTTTTTCTTGCTGACATTATCAATAATTTCATTAAACATATTTCCTAATGTTGAATCAAAGTTTCATTCCTGAGTAAACCATCATTGGCCAAATTATTTTTTTAAAAAATCATTGTTTTATTTGCCAATAACTTACGATTTTAAAATCTATGTTTGTAAGTGGGAGTGGCTGATAGCATATGTGTGTATTCACATGTGAGCACATGGGTATTCAATCTGTGTCATGTTTTGGCTTCAAAGTTATATCAGAGTCATAGCAATAACAAATTGGTAAGTGACCATGTTCAAAAGTAATAAAATACATAAACAGTCTTATAACTAATAAAAATCATATCAATAATTTAAAAATTCCATGATGAGTTCTATCAAAACTTCAAGTAGTTAATAAATTACAATAATACACAATTTATTAAAATAGAAGGTATAAAACACTAGGAAACAATTTTATGAAGGTAGAATAACATGGATCCTCAGACCAGACAAAATTTAAAAATCATACATACATCCCCGCACACACAGACTTAATCTGTGTCAGAAAGGATTTCTTAAATGAAACTAAGAAAATAAGAGAGTTAAATAGAGAAATTAAAATACACTAAAAATTTTAAAAGTTTATTCATTATGTTTTAAATAGAGTAGAAGCTAATTTCAAAGTATATAACTCTCAAAAGGTCAGTATCAAAAATATGTATAGAAAAGATTTCTAAGATCAGTGAGAGAGAGAGAAACCTTATCAGCACAATTAAGGGCAAAGTCAGAAATTCTGACAGAAATGTTTTAAAAAACATCAAGCAACAATAATTGTACACCTTGCTAGTGAGAATGTAAAGTCATGCAAGGATTTCGTAAAACTTTGTCATTTTAAAAAATGAAGATGCGTATAATCTACAACCCATTCCTAGAGACGTACCCAATGCACTGAGATGTGTTCAAGAGTGTTCACTGCAGCAATACTTGTAATGGTAAAGTTTTAACAAGAAAAATCTATTGATAGGAAGATGAATAGACTGTGGTATATTTATACATTAGAATGCTGTGTAGCAAGAAAAATGAGTTAAGCACTGCTCTACATATCTCAATATGGATAAGTCTTATGATGGTGTTAAATGAAAAAGGCAAGTTGAAGTAAAACCATAAAGTCATTACCATTTATATGAAGCTCAAAGTCATATAAAGCATAAATAATATATTATAGAGGAATTCACACATTATGACAGTAAACAAGAAAGCGATGCATATAAATTTTAGAAGACTAGTTACCCCTAAAAGGCAATGAAAGGGAGCGAGCAGAGCTGGTATAGAGTGGAGAGAGGGTAAAACCTATGAGGGGCTTCAAAAGTTCTGCTGATACTCTATCCTTTGTGGAAGGTTTATGAGTATTTTATAATTATTTTTATGCCTTATACCTTTATATGATTTATTTTTAGGATATATGAAATATTTCATAATAATAAAAATAAATGAAATAATTGTTGCATTTCTACTAACTATACAGGTAACAGAATTTTATTATTTAACTTAATCAGTCTCCTAAAGGGGCTGTCCTTAAAACTATCACTTATTCAAATGCATTACAAACTAATTAAATTTTAAGATGGTTATTTGAAGGTCTCAAGTTCTTGAAAATAATTATGCCTTTTGAAAAGATAATTTATGAGCAACCAATTAAAATATTTAATTGAAAATATTATCCTTACATTGGCAGAAAGTGTAAATACAATGAACTTATTTTAAAATCTCTGTTCGAAATAATTAACATGTCTTCTGAAAATGAAAGTGATAATTTTTATTGGTTTAAAATTAAATTCCTAATAGTAATATTAAAATGCAATTATAATCCAAACTTTGTTTTAATTATTAATTTTGTTTTTAACAGTAACATTACATTAAAAAGGAAAAAATATAACTTCTATGTATATTAGATATAATACAATTTACATTATATCATAACTAAAATATAACTTCTGACCAAATGCCAAAAAGTGTATTCATATAATAATAACATATAAAATTAAGCAAATTTGGAGTGAATGCTTGAGCATGTGCTCAGCGTGTATTTTACATGTAACATTCTCCCAAAGCTAACATCTTGAGAGAAAATAGTATCATTTTTGAGTCCAAGAAGTTATGGTTTTGAATTGAGAGGAACTTATTCTTTCACGTGAGGCAAGCTGACACCCAGGGCCTTTGTAGGTGTTGTTGCCTTTCCCTGGAATATTCTCTTACCTGGGGTATCCTTAAGGATACCACCTCATTTTATTCAGATATCCACTCGACTTGTCAGAAAGATCTTCCCTTGTCATCCCATCTAAAATAATTAATCCATTCTTAATAGTTCATATACCCTTATATGTCTTAATTTGTCCTCTGTCGTACATGCTATATATTTAACTTTTTTTTCACTATGCATCTCTAAAACTTTTTTTTTTTGTCTTTTTAGGGCCACATCTGCAGTATATGGGGGTTCCCAGGCTAGGGGTCGAATCCAAGCTATAGCCGCTGGCCTCCACCACAGCCGCAGCAGTGCCAGATCTGAACTGCGTCTGCAACCTACACCACAGCTCATGGCAATGCCAGATCTTTAACCCATTGAGTGAGGCCAGGGATTGAACCTGCGTCCTCATGGATACTAGTCAGATTCATTTCCACCAAGCCACGATGGGAACTCCCCTAAAACATAATTTAACTTTCTCAAAGACAGGGATTTTTGTATTTTCTTTCCATCTGTTTACCTATCTACCTATCAGCTATCTATTATATATCTATTATCTATGGATGTGTCACCAATACATTAATAAATATATCAAATATTTGTTGAAGGAATAAAAGATGAACGAATAAGAACTTTCCTTTCCACCATTAGAAGATGAACAGTTTTGATTAAAACAAACTTAAATAACTGGACTAAAGTATGCAATAGACACATATCTTCTTTAAGCTCATTGGAATCCAAATTGCTTTTTGTACCAATACAATGGCATTTTGATTACTGTAGCTTTGCAGTATTGTCTGAAGTCTAGGAGAGTTATACCTCCTGCTTTTTTTCCTGAGGATTGCTTTGACAATTCTGGGATTATTTGTTCTAGTTCTGTGAAAAAATGTCATGGATAATTTGATACGGATCATGTTAAATCTGTAGATTGATTTGGGTAGTATTAATATTTTAACAATATTAATTCTAGCCTAAGAGTGTGGGACATCTTTCTTCTTTGCATCCTCTGTAATTTCCTTTATCAGTGTTTTATACTTTTATTGTTCTCAGCATATAAGTCTTTCACCTCCATTGTTAGGTTTACTCCTAGGTATTTTATTTTTTTTGGGGGGGGTAGAATTTTAAAAGTTATGTTTTCAACGTACCTTTTCTTATATTTCATTGTTAGTGTAAAAAAACGCAACCAATTTCTGAATGTTATCTTTTTATCCTGCTAATTTGCTGAATTTGTTTATAAGATCTAGTAGTTTTTGTGTGGAGTCCTTAGAGGTTTTCGGTATATAGCATATGTCTTCTGTTATCTGAATATAGGGACAATTTTACCACTTCTCTTCCAATTTGGGTACTTTTCATTATATTTTCTTGTCAGATTTTTGTGGCTAAGCCTTCCAATACTATGTTGAATAGAAGTGGTGAGAGTGGACATCATTATCTTTTAAAGGAATTCTTTCAGCTTTTCGCCATCAAATGTTATATTAGCTCTGGGTTTTTCATAGATGGTTTTATTATGTTGAGATATATTCCCTCTGTATCCACTTTAGTAAGAGTTTTTTATTTTATTATGAATGGATGTTGAATTTTGTCAAATGCTTTTTCTGCATCTATTGAGATGATCATGTGATTTTTGACTTTTCTTTTGTTAATGTAGTATATATTATATTGATTGATTTGTGTAAGTTGAACCATCCTCATGAAATTGGGATTAATCTCATTTGGGCATGGTGTATGGTCTTTTTATGTGTTCTTGGATTTTGCTAATATTTTGTTGAGAATTTTCGCATCTGTATTCATCAAAGATAATGGCCTGTAATTTTATTTTTTGGTGGTATCTCTCTGGTTTGGTATTAGGGTGATGGTGTCTTCATATAATGTCTTTGGGAGTGTTTGCTCTTCTACAATATTTTAGAAGAATTTGAGAAGTATCAGTATAATTTCTTCTTTGTATATTTGGAAGAATTTTCTTATGAAGCCATCTTGTCCTGGACTTTTGTTTGCAGGGAGTCATTTTATTGCACATTCTGTTTCATTTCTAGCGATCATTGTTTTTTTCTTCTTGATTCAACTTTGGTGGGCTATATGTTATTTTTTTTCTTCTGTCTTTTGTCTTTTTAGGGCTGCACCCATGGCGTATGGAGGTTCCCAGTCTAGGGACCTAATCAGAGCTGTTGCTGCCAGCCTTTGCCAGAGCCACAGCAATGCCAGATCCCAGCTGCACCTGAAACCTACATTGCATATATATAAATATATACACGTCAGATTTATACCTAAGTATTTCACTTTTGGGGTACTAATAAAATGCTGTTATATTTTAATTTCAAATTCCATTTGTTGATTGCTGGAATACAGGGAAGCAATTGACTTTTGTGTATTAGCCTGTTACCTTGCTATAATCAATAAGTTCCTAGAGTTTAAGATCAAAGAGGTTTTAATTAAAGTGTTATCTATTGCTCAAATCAAAAGTGTATGGCATAATGGATCTTCAAAATGTGGGCACACTGTGTAATCAGCACCCCAGAAATTTACTTGTTCTAATTTTTGGTAAGCATTTTTGAGTTTATATTTTTATATCACATCAGTATATAGATGTACTGATGTGATATAAAAATAGACTTCAGAGACTATAGAATCTCTGAAGCAAATAAAACCAATTTCTATTTGTCTTCCTGCTACCCAAGACTCAGGATTTGATAATATTTATAATATTCGTGATTAAATAAACACTATTTTGGCTCTAGATTTTTAAAATGATTTAAAATTTTAATTATGCCTCTTGTTTTTAAAAGTATCTATTCTGATAGTTGCATTAAATTTTAGAAGTACCTTGTCATCCTTGATTTGATGTAACTCTAGGGTTTAGTGGTTGTTCTTTTCTCCAGTGCATTTTAGATCCAAGATTTTTCTCTTTTTTCAATGTGTGTGTATGTGTATAATTTTTTTATTCAGCTTGGATATATAATTGAATAATTTTCATTTTCAGAAAAAAAAATTTGTTAGTATATTTTTTTGTCTTAGAAATGTTTAGCTTTTCTTCATGTGCAAATGATTAAACTGGGTTGTTAAAGGATTTAAGGATCACAGTATTTTCTTCAGAAAAACATAGACATTTCTTCATTGTGTTTTATTTCTTAGCATTTTGTTCAGTAAACATTTATTTCTTCTTCCTTTTTTAATAAAATTGTTTTCTCATTCTAGAAGTTCTTAATAGTATTTTTTTATGACTCCAAACCTCTGAATTCAGAAACAACAGCAGGATATATTTGGGAATTTGTGACTACTTTAGTATTTCTTTTTAGTGTTTAGCTGACACTTTAGTTATGAGAACTCATGTTTTTCTCATATAATTTATTTCTATCACTTGTCTTTTACTTTACATTCTCAAATTGGGCTTTTAAATTAACTACTTTGGCTATTGCGTGTATGTACATTTTATTTGTCTCTAACTGTGTTTTATATTATGCTACTCATATTTTTATTTGTATAAGATTTTTTTGAAACTTTCTAATTGTATCTCTTCACCAGCCTGCTCTTATTATATGGATACAACATTGCTTTCAATACCACAAGTAATATTCAGATTTGTGACAACATTTTCTTCCCTATGTTAACACTGTTTTCTTGGGAAACTGTTTTGCTTTTACAGAGTAACTCTTCACCTTCATGTCATTATTTTTATTTAAATTCCTGATGATTCGTGGTTGTCTGTATACATATCTAGATGTTAATGTCTAGAATAGTCAATATTAGTAGTTGATGTAGAGCTTTACCTTAACATATGCTGAATTTATCATACAATTTTAAATACTAAAACACAATGAAGAAATTCCTATAGAGCAGCTGTAGGTCCTCCTTCCTTCAGTTTTACATGGAAATGTTATCTGCAGTTTTAACGGGATGAGGCGATGTGAGCCAACCTGTGTTAGGGTGTAGAGGCTCACATCTGCAATGGGGGACCTGAAGTTGCCTGGGAATTGCCCCATTTCTCTTTTTGGCTTTAATATCCATGCCAGGAGCCCATAAAGAGCCCACAACTTACGCCTGTTCCCTGAACCTGCTGATTCTGTACTTGAAGTTTTGGGGGGCTTTATTGCAAAAATTATTATTCATCCCTTCAGTCACAACCTTGTTGGCCTGGGTTAGGTTATGACTCGGTTTGATCTCAACCTCAGCTCTGCCCCAGCTATTTTATGTCCTGTAAATAATTCCCAAAGTTTCTGATCTTCTAAAAGAAAAGTTCTTGGCTTTTTAGTGCTTCTATCAAATAATTATTATTTTTATTTTATTTTTATCACTCAGTGGGATTTGTTGGAGGACAAATAAAGTGTGCTGTTTCTTGTATTGAATAAGGTGCTGTTTGATCAGTTTTAATGAAATCCTACCAGCTGGGACAGCCTTAACTCAATATGGCAGGTCTGTCCGATGCATCAATACCTGCCCCTGGGAACTTGAAAAGACAGACAGACTGACCCAACCCCAATACTTATTATGTGGTAACAGGATTTTTACTAGTTGCTTTAGTATCACTCAACTCTGGATACAGAAAATATTCAACCTGTAGTCTCTGTCCAGTCTAATTACTGAGTCTGGAGAACCTAGGGTGCCTAGATGAGGAAACTGAGCCAGACAAGAGTTATTGTCCTGCCTCACGTTTTGAATGGATCTATTAAGTTCAGGTTCCTTGCTTGTCTCTCAGCGATAATATAAAAATAACTAGGTTTGTGCATGGTTCATCCTTGCCTGTAGATGACTTTGCAGTTCAGCCTCTTTGAGTGGGCCCTAAACCTATGACTGACCTCTGATAGATGCATTTCTCTAGAGGCTTCAAAGCTCTCCCAGTACTTCTAGCTGCTGCCTGGGGTCATGTAATCCAGAGACATGCTTAGCAGGAAGTTCCATCTATTCATCATTGATCCCCTATCCAGAAGCTTCAGAGACTGACTAACCATTCAGGCTGGTTCCTTGGACATGGAACACAAGTTTTATATACAGTAGTTCGGATTGCTAATCACTTTGTTTGGAGGCGAAGCTCTATTTTACTTCACAAACTTAGCTTTTTCACAACACACCCCTATCTTTGCTGAGGTTCAAGCAAGTCTCTTAACTAAGGCAATTTTATGGCAATTGTGAGGGATTGTTTCAATTTTAAAAATGTGCTTGATGATCAAAAATGGTTACCTTTGAGTGTTAGTGTTGTCAAAGATTCTCTCTCTTTTCTTACATCTATGATAAGCATATCCTAAATTTTAAAGAAATTAAAAGTCCCAAAATTATTTTGAACTATTATTGCTAAGAATTAAATTTCTGCCTGGGAATGAAATGCAGGGATACCAAAAGAAGATATAACTGTTGAAGGAAGCAGCTTTGCAGATTGCCAGTCAACAACTTGAGGTGGTCCTCTCCAGAGACTCCCAGCTTGTTTTTCTATAGAAAATTATTAGAATCAGATGAATTGAAGCTATACTTCATTAGTGGAGGGCAGAGATTTAATGTTAGAAACAATTTTAATGACTTGCTGTTTGTTTCCCATGTTTCAGCTATAGAAATGTTTAAATATTTAAATTCTTGACTTTGATAAATTGATTAATAATTGATAGTCTGTTGACATATCTGAAAGTCTGATCTTCCCCAAATCACAATGTCTCCTGAATAATTAATGTTTAAGGATTTTTACTCTTCTCCCTGATCCCCGAGTGTTGTCAATTGAGTTTTGGACCTTCGTTGGTGCAGTAGGAATAATTTGGAATTTAGCAACATTATTATTTGAATCCCAGTATCACCACTTTCTAGGCTGATGAAATTGGTCAAGTCATTTAATAGCTCAAAGCATCTATTTCCTCATATTATGATGATGAGTATAATAATATGGTATCTTATAATGAAGGGGATAATACCTACTTCACAGGGTGAAGATGAAGAGAATAGAGTCTTGAATTAGATTGCCTGAGTTTCCATCCCTACTGAATGCATAGCCATTTAACTTGTTAAAGCCACCAATCTCTCCAAGGCTCAGTTTCCTCATAGATAAATTGAAAGTAATAGTGATATCTTCGTCATAGTTTTGTAGTGAAACATATAGGCATATTATATTCTACTTCAGAGTTTAGAACTTTATAAAAATTCAATAGATTTAAATATTTTATGATTATCATAATACATTAAAATATAGTTATTGGCTTCCCTTTCTCTCTTGCTCCCCTTTTCATCTTTCATCTTTTATTTGTACTGTGCACACTGAATGCAATCACATCCAACTTATCCATTGTTTATCTATACCAGGTGTTGTTGGGAAATCCAAAAATAACCAAAACAGACATGAAGCAGGTAGACAATAGAGATTTGAGAATCTAAGACTTGGCAGTTAGTGGATATATTGTTACTGGAGAGTTTGAAAAGAAGTAAGCATTTACTAAGTTTTTATTTGGTGTCCTTAAATTTTTTTGGGGGGGGGTAAAGTTGTAGCATGCCTTGTAGTTTGCCTATTGTTGTTGTGAATAGTTGTTCTTTTTATAATATGGCTTTCAAGTAGATTATGCTAGTAAGTAAAGATGCTATTGATTTTCTGACATTTCTTGAGCCCAGAAACTGTATTAAACTATTTTTGTCCTTCTGCTGATTTGTTTATAAATTCCATTTGTTTTTTTAATGTAGATCATGGGTATGCAAACTTTTTTTCTGGAAAAGCCCAGGTAGCAAATATTTCTGTCTTTGAGGGTTATGGCAACTATCGTAGGATAAAAGCAGCCATAGAAAATGTATAAAGAAATAGAAGTGGCTGGATTTAGACCACCATAGGCTTGATTTGGCTCATGGGGCTAATTTTACAGATCCTGCCTAATACAGATAATAATTTAGGGCATTTTTGTTCATAAGGCCATACTTTAACCCTCTTGCTTCTTTTTCTTATCATACATAATGGGTTCTCATTTCTATGCTATAGTGTTATTTAATACTATAATGGTAATTCTTGCCTTTTTTCCTGAATTTATTGGGGTCCATTACAATGTTTGATGTTAAGAATGATGTCATCTTTGAGTTAAGAAAGTTCCTCTCTATTCCTAACTTACCAAAAGCTTTTATACTAAATAAATGTTTGCATTTGAAAATTTTCTGCATCTGTCAAGATAATTATATCATTTTGTCCTTTACTCTTAGTGTTAATTTAATTTAATTTTTATTTGTCTTTTCTAGCACTGCACCCACGGCATATGGAGGTTCCCAGACTAGGGGTCTAATTGGAGCTGTAGCCGCCGGCTTACGCCAGAGCCACAGCAACGCAGGATCCAAGCCGCGTCTGCAACCTACACCACAGCTCAAGGCAATGCCGGATCCTTAACCTGCTGAGAGAGGCCAGGGATTGAACCTGAAACCTCATGGTTCCCAGTCGGATTCGTTAACCACTGAGCCACAACGGGAACTCCCAGTGTTAATTTTATAGTTTTGAAATATCTTTGCCCTAATAACTCATTCATGTTGTATTATTTTTATACATTATTAAATTTACTTGATCTTTTTTTTTTACATTTATGCTTATACATGTTTGGGCTTTTATTTCTTTTTGCACTGCCCTTGACTGATTTCAGCCTTGGGTTATAACAACGTGAAAAAATGAGTTGGAAGAGTTCCCATTGTGGCTCAGTGGAAATGAACCCAACTAGTATCCCTGAGGGCACAGGTTCAATCCCTGGCCTTGCTCAGTGGGTTAAAGATCTGGCATTGCTGTGAGCTGTGGTGTAGGTCACAGACATGGCTTGGATCTTATGTTGCTGTGGCTGTGGCAAAGGCTGGCAGCTATAGCTATGATTAGACCCCTAGCCTAGGAACTGCCATATGCCATTGGTACAGCCATAAAAAAGACAAAAAAAAAAAAAATGAGCCAGAGAAATTCCTCTATTTTATTTATTCTGAAAAGTATGTAAAAAAAGGAAAGAAATATTTTTGGGCTTTGTGATTTAAAATTATCCATGAAATTGGTTGGGAAGAGATAGTTTTCAGACTGCTGATTGTAATTATTTAATGTTTGCTGGCTTATTCAAAATTTATTTGGTTTTGAGCAATTTTGATTAAAATAGTTTTTAAGAGGAGTTCCCATTGTGGCTCAATGGGTTAAGAAGCCAACATAATATCCATGAGGATGTGGGTTTGATCCCTGGCCTTAACTTAAGAACCCAGCATCGCTGCTAGCTGCAGCGTAGGTCACAGATGCAGCTCAGATCTAGCATTTCTGTGGCTGCGGCATAGGTTGGCCACTGCAGCTATGATTCAGCCCCTAGCCTGGGAACTTCCATATGCTACACGTGTGGCCATAAAAAAAAAAAAAAAAAAAAATAGAAAAGAGAAAAAATATTTTTAAGAAAACTTTACATTTAATCTACATCTTCAAATGTATTGATACAAAAATGTTTATAGTATTAACTTATCTATAATTATGTATAAGTTCTCTATAATATCTCTTTCCATAACTAATTTTGCTAATTCATGGTATCTCTTTTTTTTCTTCACCAGTCTTGCCAGAGATTTATAGATAGTATTCATCTTCTCAAGGAACTAACTTTTGGTTTTGTTTTTCCTCTCTCTATATATATATTTATATATACACACATATATATGTATATTTAAAATATGCATTTTTAATCTTATGCTTATTCCCTTTTCACGACTTTATTTGGATTTGTTTTCTTGGCCTTTTTATGCCTGCTTTAGTTGAATATCTTATTTTCAATTTTTAAAATGCTTATTAATGCATCAAAATTTCCTCAAAGTACTTATTTAGCTGTAATCTACAAGTTTTGACATTTACTGTCACTTAGGTATAAATATTTCATAGTGTCTTATAATTTAGGAATACGTTTTTAGTCTCTAGTGTGTGACGGTATTTTGGGAATTTTATTGTAAATTTAAGATTTTATTGCACATGATTAAATACATTTCATCATATAAAATTTGGAATTGTATTTAGACTTTCTGTATAGCTATGTGTAAGATAAAAACATCTGTCCTATGTTTCACGTACTCCTTTGTATGCCAGGGTGATGTGGCATAAAGGATCAGGGAACTCACGTACAGGCAGGTTCAGAGATGCCGGCGGGAGAATGTTGGCTTACCAAGGAAGCAAGCCTGTATTGTTCCTCAGTCATCTTAAGCTTTCTCATTTGTCAACCTATCAAACTTTATGATGCAGATTTTCATAGTATAATGTCTTGTATTTTTACACTCTATACCTTGGCATCAGGTATGCATTTTACTTAAGGACAATTTACAAATCAAAACAGAAACTTGCAATAAACTCCCTTTACAGTTGTGGTTATAAGAAGCCTCAAATTCCCTTAGGCTTGATTGATAAAACATGGCATTTATCCTATTCCTATGATGATGTTCAGCAAACTTTATGACAGAGGGAAACAGCTGGTAAAGTGGGTTCATTGAAAGGTGAAGGTAATATAGCCATAAAAAAACAAGAGGATAATGATTTTAAAAGGGATAATAGTTGTAACAACACCATTAACCTTTTGCTTCAAATTATTGAGTGTGTGGTCTTTTTTCAGAGGTCTAATCAAAGGTTTTCAATAACTGCAATGTGGGGGGGGAAAGCAGCAATATAGAAATTGCCGTAATTTTTTCCCTTCAAATTATTCTTTTCCCTAATCCATTAAGAGATCAAGACCATTGCTGGGTTTGGACTTTTTTGGAGAGTTTATATAATTTGCTTTGTAGTAGAGAGAATGTTAAAGTGTGTGTGTGTGTGTGTGTGTGTGTGTGTGTGTTATATACACCCATGCATAGACCAGAATTAAAATACCTGTTTATAAGAACAGATAGCAATCCTGAGAGGGATAAGGCATTTTTAACGTAGCTTAAGTATAGAACAGCATTTTCTATTTTAGGTTTATAAATATGTCTGTGAGTTTTTATGCCTTTCGGGCAGTAGTTCAATTTAGTGGACATTGGAATCGGTCCCCTTTTGGACTTTGTGATTTTAGAGATGATGGAGATTGCAGGCATTCAGGAAAGGTGACATTAATTTCGGAATGAATGGGATCAATGAAAACCAGATAATATAAACATTAATGGGGCTAATTCAGATGAAAAACTATGATAACAGAATTTCTGTTGAAGGAAAGGAGAATTTTGAGACCGGGGCCACTTAGGGTAGAATCCAGGGTCTGGTCGATGTCCTTAGACTTTTGTGAAACCCTTGAAGTATTACACACAATTTTGTAAGATGACACCTGTGTGGATCCTTTTTTGAGGAAGGAGGGCTCTTTAAATTTGTTTAGCAGCTTCTCAGAAGTTATAGGGTGTATGAGTCTGTGACCCCCATAAAGGTTAAGAACAACCGAACTAGATTTTTTGTTCCATATGAACTTGGTTACCTGATAACTACTCCATTGTATGCTTAAGTTTCTGTAGTTAGAGGTATAAGATTTGAGGCTTCTCAGCACCCTCCTCCACCCCCCAAAGCTATTAAGAGTTTTCTTTGGCTGCCTTTTAAAAGACTTGAATTCAGGTAGAATTTATTTTTCAAAGAAGAACCTATAGGGTACATGATCCATCAAGTAAGAGAGCACTTGGTAAGTTCAAGAAAACGCAAGATGAGATACTGAGGATGTCTGGACCATCTTGTAAAATCTCTGGCAAGGCTCTTATACACACATGAATTCCTCTACTTAATGTGTGAAATATAAACCAAACATAGTTGGCCTGTTGCTAAGGCCTTCACTCATTTGCTTTTTAAAAATTAAAGGCAAATACTGCATTTAAAATCCCTTTTTGTCACGTATATGACTTCAATACAACTCTTATGCTCATCTCTAGCTTTTAAAATTACCACTTTTGTGCATTGAGCTTAGGCCAGATGTTTTTTTCAACTTTAGAATGTCGTTGTTTCAACTTTAGAATGGTTTGAGCTTCCTTGAGAACCTGGGGAAAGGTACAGAGCCTTGTCCCAGAGACACATTCATTCCCACATTTGGGGCATGTAATTTGAGGGTGTTTATAAATTCCTCAAAAAGTGTGGGTCCTAGAGGGGGAATTCAGTTTAGGCTCCACTGAGCTCATTTCTTACCTGGTTGCACTGCCTCTGGCTGTGGAAACTCCAGCCCCACTTCCACATGGGTCTTTCTCAGAGGCCAGTGGGGTTATTTTGCACACCCGCTATAAATCCTTCCAGTGGCTCTCAGTACTTACAGGCTAAAATCCATAAAGCCCAGCCCCATCCAGGTGCTGCGTGCTTCTCAGGATCTGCTTGTCCACCTCCCTTGCTGTCTGCCAACTCACTCTGCATATGCCATCATGCACACACCCTGCTTCTTTTGCCTCTGATGTGCACATATCTGCCTGGCTTTTTTCTGAACCTGCCATGCTATTCCAGACTTTGGTCCTGACATTAGCTCCCCTCTGCTTAGCTGGCTATCAAGTGAGTGTGCTTGGTGATCACCAACTCATCCTTTGGGACTCATCCATCTCTTCTTGTGTGAAGCCATGCTGATACCCTCCCTATCCATTCACACCTGGGATGCTGGCTGCTTGCTCCTTTGGACCACTATGAATTCTTTTACTGGCCTCTAGGAGCACAATAGAGTTTGTTTATTTGTTCACATGTTTGTAAACTTACGATAGTTGGAAACTAATTTTTTATTCACTTCTGTAGCCTAGTAGCCTAGTTCCTAATAGGCTTCCATTCAGTCAACTTTTAGTTTGATTTTTTAGATTTGTTGAGTAAATATTTCATTTGGGCTTGGTTACCATGGGAAATTTGTTAGCAGAAAAGACTTGAAAACTGAAGAAAGAATCATCAGTAGAAAACATCCAGTCACTTCTTCCTGTTTTGTTTTGTTTTACTAGCACATGGCACCATGATATTTTAAAAACCCAAGAAAAGCCTATCAAGAAAAATTATCTTATCTTTTTTTATTGGCATAGTATTAGTGTGCAGGGGAGTGAAAAAAAAAAAAAAAGATCTGTTGCTGCTGAAAGTATGAAATTCAAATTCCAGATCTGCCATTTATTACTAGTGATTTTAGTGGAAGCCTGTTGTTCTTCTTAAAACTTCTTCATCGCTACATTAGGGATCATAAAAATAATTTTTGCCTCACAGGAAAGCTGTTAGGATGGAAATGGTACATGTAGGCAAATACTGTTTTGCGTAGTGTTCTGTACAAGTGTTACTATCATTATTTCTTATCAAGCTGCTGCAGTTTTAGAGTCATTACCTTACTTTGAAAGTGAATGCCAAATGAGAGTGTTAGAACAGGAACGTAAGGCAAGGCGCCTTCACCCTCACTGTCTTCCTGTGGGTACCCATTACAGGCATCACAAATGGATCGCAGAGTTCTTTGTCACTGAGGCCACATTTGGTTGGTTTCGGATGTTTTCTGAAGCAGTCATTAATCAGGGTTAATGATTAATCAAGCAGTCATCACTCAGGTTAAACTATTAATCAGAATTGCCTCAAGATAAAACCTATGGACCCTTGTTAATGCTAGAATCTGTAACCAATGACATAAACATTGAGTAAGGAAGAATCTTGTGAATGATTAAAAGTCTGCAGGCCAACACACATTTCACCATCCACAATAGCTATGCTGTCCCATTGTCTTCTTTCATAATGGCAGGATTTTGCCTAGGCACGTGGTTCTTCAGAATAAAAACGAAATGTTCTGGTCTGCTCTTTGCAGCTGGATGTGGCTATGGATAAGTTTGGGTCAGTGGGATAGAAGCTACAGTGCTGTGTGGCAGTTTCTGGCAACCATTCATTGAAAGCATTTGGTGCCAGATTTTTGTACCTCTTTCTCTTGATCTCTTCCTGCATTCTGCTGCCTGGGATGTGGACCTGCCATGAGCAGGGATGACAAAGCAGTGAGCTGGAGGAGTTTATGTCTCTGAGGACATTACTGAGCAGGGCCTCTGTACCTGCTCCAGACTAAACTTCTATTTTGTTTAAGACTCTATTAAATAGTCATTGCAATCTGCTGTCCACTATAGTGGTTTGTTTATTTAACCCCCTTGTAAGAGTCCTTAGCACATTATAAGGATGTTAATTAAGGCAAAACACATTCGCATGGGGACAGAAGAGTATACAAAAGTCTTTCTGCTGAGAAAGACCTTCGTATGATTTTGCACATTGGAACAACATGGAATGTTGATGTCCACAAGGACAGTTGCCATAAATGGCAGCAGGGATGTGATGTTTGATAGACAGAGCTATAGATTGGGAAATCTGGATGTTGAATTTGGCTTTTGCTGTTAGATCAGTGAGCTGAACTTGTTCTAACTAAATAGAACCTCGGTTTTCTGAAAAATGAGAAGGGGTTGTGTGATGTTCACGGTAGTGAGGGGAGATGGAGGGATGTGAGGATGTGAGGCAGGAGCAGGGCCAAGAGCCTCTCCAAATGCAAGGATAACCCGCCATCAAATTGGGGTCTGACCTGTTGCCTATCAGAGGCCAAGTTAGGGGATCTGCTAACAAGGAACAGTAGGTAAGTCGTCCATTTTTTTTACTGTGACATTCCCGTATTCATACTCATAGTCAACACACCTCATAAATTTTCAACAGTGACTAGCTTTCTACATTTTGGTGTGTACTGCTCACTTTATATTTCCACCCCAGAGCCCCACTTTCACTCTTGTCTTTCTCTATACTCCGTTTATGTTTGAAAACTATATTTATACTGACTACAGTAAAAAAAAAAAAGTATATAATAAAGTCATCCAACATCAAGAAGAGCTTTTTATCTGCTTTGTCAGAACATCATTTAAAGAGCTACATTCTCTTAATGCACAGTAGTTAAATAAATTCCAAGATTCTTATTCTGCAATAACCCATTAAATCATCTTAAATACTATGTCATAATGACAACTTGATGCAACCAGATGTGATATTCGGGCTTTAAAGGAAATACTTTTCTAAAGACACAGCTTCCTGATTTTATATTCTTGGGCCCGTTTGCACAGCTGTTCTCGTACGGCACCATTCTGTGGGTGTATACTACTTTTGTGCTGCCTTACGCATGACATTCCTGAGGTGCAGATGACATTGGGATATGCCCTTTTGTGATGTCTTTACTGGCCATGATTTTGTTCTCAAGGCATGATTTTCTCATGCTGGAAATGTACAAACATGTGTTACAGCACATCTACCATTAGCATCAAGCCCTGCAAGGAGTCATGGTTTGGGAGTCATGGTCCATAGTCTGGGAGTCATAGTTAAGTCAGTTGAGCCCAAAAGGACAGTATACATTGTACCCAGGGTTGCATGGAAGGGAGGGGTTTGCATAATATACATATCGAAATGTACTAATCCACATTTGGGTTACCTCCTGACAGCATTTTTAATGGGATCCAAAATGGTAACCTAATACCTAAAGTTTCTGCCCTGCATTGCCATATATTATTTATCAAAAGTATAACCATGGTAGTATTTGAAGTTTCCATGTCACATGGGATTGGAAGTGAACTTTTGAACTTCTGATTTGATTAGTTGGTATACAAGTTGGCACAATTCAAAGTTGTGGATGTGATGGACCATCAAAGAGAAAGAGAACCCATTTGACAACCACGTGGTACACTGTGTGCAGGGGAAGATAATGCCACCATCGAGCAGAAATCCTAGAAATTAGGTCATAACAGGCAGTGTAAGTGGGCCCTAATGAACCCAGATTCATGTCTGTGGTGAAATTATATGCTGGATAATGTCCTCAGAAAAGCTGCCACGTTTCAGTCTGGAAAGAAGCCCGTTGCTGATACAACAAATCAATTGATAAGAAGTGTCTTTATTGCACTCAATAAAAAAAAAAAGCACAACCCCGAATAAACATACACTGCTCATAAAACAAATTGTTCACCTAAAATGAAATATACTCCAAGTTTTTTTAAAAAGTAAATTACACCACAGAATATTCAGTGATGTTTCCATCCACTAAAGAGTAAGATTATAAACAGCACTAAAAGTAAATGTTTCCATGTTTCTTTTTAGTTTAGCTTTTTTTTTTTGTTCAATCTACAGGATTACCAAGAGCAAAATGTAAACGAAAAAAAAAAGTGGTAGAAATTGCCTGTTTTGTGAAATATAGGAAAAAATATACCATCTGTGATTTAGCACAGTTCTCAATATCCCATCTGTGGTCTAAACGCCGTTCTTCACAAAGGCTGAATCCGTTGTAGTTCAATATGATTTTTAAAAAGTTTTTCTAAGACTAATTTTGTAAGATACTATTATTCTGGGCATGGAGTTTCTTTTGAATGAAATAGTAAATACAGTCTTTACAACTGCTTGAAGAATTTTTTGTTGTATTATATAAAGGCTTAAAATTCTGAAAAGGTAAAAAAAAAAAAAAAAGAAAAGAGCCTTACTCTGTGGCCTCATCCCTTGCAAACTACACTAATTTTGATCCCTCTCTTAATGGGATTTTGTTTCTTTATTCTTTTTTTTTGGGGGGGGGTTTGGGGCTGCACTCGCGGCATGTGGAGGTTCCCAGGTTAGGGATCGAATTGCCACAGCCACAGCAATGCAGGATCCGAGTTGCATCTCTTACCTAAACCACAGCTCATGGCAACACTGGATCCTTAACCCACTGAGTGAGGCCAGGGATCGATCCTGGGTCCTCATGGATACTAGTTGTGTTTGTTAACTGCTGAGCCACTATGGGAACTCCTCCTTATTCTTGATTAGGCAAATATTGTTGCCAAAACTCAGCTTCTGTACACTGGTGTTGATTAGAAATGCAGAGAGAGTTTGGGGTGAAGTAGAAAAGAATAACCTTATTGCTTTGCCAGGCAGAGGGGGCCAGGGCAAGCTAGTGCCTTCAAAACTCTGTCCTGCCCTGGAGAAGGTAGTGAGCAGTCACAGCGTTCAAGGAGCAGGGTGTGCTAAACTCCTGGACATTCTTCTGATTGGTTGGTGGTGAGGTTATTAGGAGTCAGCCTCATGAACCTACTGGTTCCACCCACAGGCTGGGGTCTACGTGCTTGTGGTCAGCATGCACTTAACTTTTCCATCTGGTGGAGGTTTTTGTATCTGCAAAACAGCTCAAGGATACGGCTCAGAAAATTATCTATAGTCCTTGACTATGTCCTTGACTTTGTTGAATAGCTAAACTATTATTATTTTGTCTTGCTTGATTGTTTTCCTTTCTTGTTGCCTTTTCTCATGTTTATGATTGAATTTATTCTTTGGTTAAAATTTTTCTATGGACAAAAGGAAGGCAGAGGACATGGGTGGAGGGGTCCCTTTTGGAAAGTTAACAATATTTATTATTGAGAATCTTGTTAGAGGGGTTTCCATGTATAAAGGAATCCAAAAGTATTACATGGCATTATGAGGCTCCCCTGGAGAAATCGTCTTCATTTTGCAGAGCTTGGCTCCAACATGTTCTTCATGTTTCCTGTGAGGGTTTCCTGGGTCCCATTAATACCACAAAATTTCTCTTTCTGCTTCCATGTTGTGAACGTTTGCTTATTTCAATTTACTACATTTTATATTTTGCTCAATATTTTAGTTAATTGGTTACATGCTTGCCTCCCTTAGATGTCACACTTGTTGCAGCGAGGCTAACATTGTTGTGTCCTATCATTATAGGGATTGCTGTGAGTAACAGATATCTGGCCTCAAGTAATTTAAATAGGGAATTTTTCCACTTACATTATAAGAAGCCTTGAAGCAGGCAGCAAAAGTCATTGGTTCAGAAGCTCAACAACCACTAGGTTATATATCCAAAATTCTGTTGACATTTTCTTCTTGGTTACAAGATGGCAGCTGTGCAGCCAGCCTTTACCTGTGCATTCCAGAGGTAGGAATAGGGTTCTGAAGAGACCGGCAGACTTCCCCTATGTCTTACAGCTTAGAACTGAGTCACATGGCAATTGCTGATCGTAGCAGAGGTGGGGAGGTGGAGTTTTATAGCCTGTAATAGAAAATGGCAAGGAAGAAAAGGTTGGAATAGATTTAGAATTACTCATTCACCATTGGCTAGCAACACACTAATGACTGGTGGAAGGAATATAAGGTTAGACCTGCTCAGACTAGAACCCTTCATTGCATGACATTTGGTACAAGAGGAACAAACGCTAACACCTTACCAAAGAAGCTCCCTCAAGTGTGACATGAAACTATCAGCTGGGCTTTCATGTGAGTTTATTAAACATTCATGCATCTTCGTCATTGTTTGTTTTGATTCTTCAGGGTGCAGGGAAAGGATGTGATATAAGGAAGCTGGAGGAGAAGGTGCAGAAGCCAGAAGAGAAAATCATGGCACAGGAATGAAGGCACTAGTGAGCTGAGGGGACTCTGAAGGCAGAAAGAAAGTCGAAACAGTGGATGTGAACTGGGATGTCACAGTGGGATTTGGATAAAGGGGTCAAGTGTTAAAACATGATTTTAAGATTAATCTGCCAGAGCAAAGCAACACTGTTATTTCTCAGACCACCTGAAACTCACATAAAAACAACACATCTAATAACTATCGGTCTGTCCTTTCCTTTAGGTCTTATATTTAACACTTCCCCAAATAGCCTTATATGAAGCCCACAAATTTATGTTCTAGGCTGTGTGCTTTTATCTTTTTATTTCCCCAGTATGCATGTTGAGGTATTCCACCCTGCAACCACAGGGTTAAGCATTCATTTTATTTGCTTTCTCAGTGACTGGGACAATGTGGACAAGAATGACCGGATTGTTTTCTCTTTTCTTTTCTTTTTTTTTTTCCTCCCTAAATCAAACTGTTTATTCAGAAGAGGATCACTTTGTGGCTCCATTAACAAAATAACATGTTCTGCTCTGATACTTAACAGGGAGAACCTTAGCCTCCAGTCTCTTGGTTTCACTAATGTGAAACACACCAAGTGAATACTTTCCTCCATAGGTCTGGAGACCCGCAGTTTTCCTTTCCTTGGAGACTTCTGCCGCTTCAACTGGTCTCTGGTGTGATCAATGACAGGAGGCTAATGGTGGCTTTTATGAAAACTCGGAGAAAGAAGTAGAAGGTAGAAAAAGAATATTCCTTTTTTTCCTATCCAAAATAATAAACTTGGGCTTAATTGATTCATGAGGCCTTTTTTCATGAAACAGGAAACTTGTTAGAAAAGAGACAAGATAATTAGTTATGCGGGATCTTTGCAAAGGTTTGGCATGGGCAGTAATAATGGTAGGAAGGTCATAGATCACTCACACCTGGCTGCTTCTGGCTCCTTCTAGTCCAGCTGTCTGTCATTAGCAGCTGTGTCATGACATAATTATTCATGATATTTCCATTAAATGCAGTTTGTCTCTAATCATCCCAGTGGACAATTAATGCTGTCACATCTATGCATTTGGCTAAACTATAGATTTATTTACTTATTTATTTTGTCTTTTTGCTATTTCTTTGGGCCGCTCCCGCGGCTTATGGAGGTTCCCAGGCTAGGGGTCGAATTGGAGCTGTAGCTGCCAGCCTACGCCAAAGCCACAGCAACGAGGGATCCGAGCCGCGTCTGCAACCTACACCACAGCTCATGGCAACGCCGGATTGTTAACCCACTGAGTAAGGGCAGGGATCGAACCTGCAACCTCATGGTTCCTAGTCGGATTCATTAACTACTGCACTACGACGAGAACTCCTAAGCTATAGATTTATGTTTGCACTTTTTATAGCCTTTGGAAGAAAAGGGTTACTCTGTGTGTGTGTGTGTGTGTGTGTGTGTGTGTGTGTGTGTTGGCTTTATTATTCACTTGAAGGTGTCCTGATCCTGGCTTGCATGCTGTACTTTAAGGATGAACTATTTAGCATTCTTAGGTTTGGGAAGCAAGCTCACGTTCATCTTACCCTTACTCTTGTTTCTTTAAAAATCACTTCATAGTATGAAAGCAATACAACATCCTCAAAAATACACAAAATTGGGGAAAAATTGTAAGAACCCTTCAAAAGAATCAACAGGTGTGCCGAAGAATGAGTTTTGTGTATTGTGTTAATGGCCAAGAGTGAATATTTGAGAAGAAACTACATGTCCATCAATGAGGAAACAGTTCTCTGTTGCCACAAACATATTAGGGAACATATTGATTAATTAGCTGTTAACATCTTGACATCTTAATCTTGACATATTAATGTACTGATATTAACATATTATTTAACTATTTATACACGAGGTAGATATTTGTGTCTGATATAGATACTGATATAGAAACTTTTTCCAAGATCTATTTTTAATTGCAAAAAGGCACTTGCAGAACAATACAAGAAGCGTGATGACACTTCCATTGTTAAAAACACCAAACAATTATACATTTCTATAATTATTCATGTATGTATGTCAATGCACAGGGA
Source organism: Sus scrofa (assembly GCF_054392235.1). Lineage (NCBI taxonomy): Eukaryota > Metazoa > Chordata > Mammalia > Artiodactyla > Suidae > Sus > Sus scrofa. The sequence continues at coordinate 92,764,501 of NC_139389.1, forward strand.
AAAGCCTGGAAAGATGCTTATTGCCCTGGAGAGAGGCAGAAGGATTGCAAGAATATATTCATTTTCAACTATATCATTTTATATTTGAAAACATATGTAAAAGAACTGTTTAAAATGAAGGAAGAAAAAGATCCTGAAGCTTCTCACTCCAAAAAAATTACTGTCAGAATTATTGGGATTTTCCTTCTAATCTATTTCCATTTGTACACGTCTTACACAGTGGTGCTAAGAGTGAACGTAACATTGGAGAATATAATATTCTTAAATACAGAAAAGGGTGACAAAAGGAAGCCAAAGTGCCCTGTAACTCCACAGTCTACATAGCCCTATGGACCGATGTAGAAGTTTAGGGCATGCAAGCAGTGTCCTTGCTGTGCCTAACAGCACACCCCACCATTGCTGCCTTTCCTTCCAGTTTACAAAGGACCATGGTTGATAATATTTTCTTTCAGGAAAATATGAAATTATATACCAATATGTATAAAGTAAGTACCATAGTCAGTGTTTAGTGAACATTTGTCACATGACTATTAGACACTATTGCAAAGTTCCTTAGATGGATTAACCCATTTCATCCTTGTAGCTCTAAGAGTAAGGCTGTATTGTTGTTACCATTTTACTGATGAGGAGACTGAGGTGCAGAGAATCTAAGTAAACTGCTCACAATCATATTAGACCGGAGTGGAGCCAGGATTCAAATGCAGAGAATCTGTCTCCAGAATCTCCATATTAACTAGTACACCACACCACCCTGGTGAGCAAAGATCCTTAACATCATAAACACATAACACTATGTGTCTATATGAGCCTGTGAATTTTACACAAAGCAGATCATGCCATATCTGCTATTCTGCACCTCTTTTTTTTCCTTTAAAATTTTTCTTTAACATCAATTCATTCAAAGCAACTTTATTCTCTTCATATATTGCAGAGTTTTCATTGGAGGGATGTAATTCTTTTCATGAATGCTGTAGTATATTTCTATTTCTTTTTTGCTGGTTTTTTTTTTTTTTTTTTTTTTTAATGGCTGCATTTGAAGTATATGGAAGTTCCTGGGCTAAGGGTAGAATCAGAGCTGCAGCAGCCAGCCTACATACACCACAGCCACGGCAACACGGGATCCAAACAGCATCTGTGACCTACACCTCAGTGGCAATGACAGATCCTTAAGCCACTGAGTGAAACCAGGGATCAAACCCACATCATCACAGACACTAGGTTAGGTTCATAACCCACTGAGCCACAATGGGAACTCCTTTTGTTGCATTTTTTACTTATATTGTTTTATTGATCTCTTCTGGGGTTAATTTTATAGTTTGGATTTTTCTAGAAAATGTTCCATTTCCTTCTTTTCTGTTTTGTATATATTTTTCATTTCTGCCCTTACCTTTATTATTCTCTTCTGGATATATTTTTTGATTGTTCTTCTTAACTTCTCAAACTGGATATTTAGGTAATTAATTTTTCTTATTTAACTATATAGGTTTTTAATGCCATAAATCTAGAAAAACACGTATTTCCCCTCAGATATTCTGCTTAAAATATTCATGAATAATTTAAAAGACAGATTAAAACTTCCTAGATGGTTTTCTCCCCTTCTAATTTACACTTACACTTCTTACTTTGTGTGAAATTTCTTGTTCCTGCTTTGCATTTCCTTTTTGCTGATTTTACATCTTCATATTTTATATTATCAATATAACTTTTTTCTTTTCTACCCATATTTCCCATAGTAATTTGATTTTAATTGCATATTTAAATAAATTTAATGCTTATACATAGAATTTTTATTCATAATTTACAACTAAATATGATAGTTTTGTTTTTTATCATTTCCAATGAAGGCAAGCACAGTATTCTCCATATATCAAAATTTCCTTGGCTGTTCCTTAATCATTGCATGTTCAGATTGCTTCTGGTTTTCCTCTCTTGCAAGTTATACTACAATCATTGGTTTTAAGGGTATACACCCAACCCCAGATTTTGCGTTATTTCCACACTGTTGGAGCACGCTCTTCCAGATTGTGACGGGTTGATCTCTTTCAAGCCTTAGGTAATTTATAGTCAGCCTTGAGCATCCTGACTATTGTGGGAACCGTGTTAGACTGCCCTCCTCTGGCAGCTACTGTAACTGCACTGCATTTTTAGAGTGGCTTACTTTAATCTGAACACTACTGGTACCAGAGCAGCACCAGGTACTCAGAGAGACATCCCTCCTTGCAGTGAGGAGGTCTTCTCTTTATTTCCAGGACCTTCTTTCTTGATGCTCATCATATTTCATGTGCTGAATCTGAGAACCTTTATCTAAAGATTTTATCTAAATCGTTCGTGAGAGTTGAGTGTGACAGCATTGCTAGGAGGGAACCATAGAATTTGGACTCTTAACAATTGTTGGGATCATTTTTCTATAAGAAAATTTCCATGTACTTATATATACAAAAATCTACCCAGCACTTTTTACCTTAACACAAAACCTTGAAAAGATTTCTAAGTCATCATCCAGCAGGTGTTAACCTCATGCTAAAGGATTTGACATGTTGCCTTGGTGCATGAAAAAAGGATTTCCTTACCTATTTTCAGTAGTCATAGGTAACCTGGCTGGGACAGACTCATTGATACACCCATGAGTAAGGTGAGAGAACAGTCTGTTGCTAGGAGGTAAGAATTTTCTGCAGTGATGGTAGACACAGTGTGGCCCAGACTGAGCTGATGCTCTTGCCCCCAAGTTGGTTCAAGCCAGTACACTGAGCCCCTCTTGGGACACTTCCCACCCCTGTTCCTTCCGTGTCCTGCCGAATTCCATCACTCAGATGCATCCCTTTCTCTCCTACTGCCAGCATTCTGCCTGGTCACAGCTGCTCTGGTATCTCACCTGGGTTCCTTTACTGGCCTCCAATTGGCCTCCTGCTTTCAAACTTGCTTTTTTAGTCCCTTCTCAGCATAGCAGCCAGAGAGATTTTTCTAACAGGCACATTGTTTCATAAAGGCCTTCATCAGCTTCTATCACTGTAGTGATAAATTTGAAATTCTTTAGCAGGACAAATGGTGCTCTTGTCCTACCTGTGGGTCCTCACACATGTGCTTTCCTCTCCTGGAACATTCTCCTCTCCTCACTGTGTGACTAAATTCATTGTTAATTCTAATGTTAGATTTTGCTTCTTAGGAGACATCTTCCTGCATTTTTGGGTTCCTTGAATTTATGGCTCCTATAATCCCATATTTGTTAGATTGCATTAGTTCCAGGTAACAGTCCTCTAAGCTCTGTAAAGCCAGGGTATCTTTGTCTTGTTTTCTGTATCATTCATAAATTATATTTGACTACTACAGCAGAGACTAAACAGAATAAGATGAGGTATTTTTTTTCTCACATATCTCAGTCCAGAGAGCAGCATCCAGAGATGATATGGGGGTTCCATACACCCAATGGGAACCAGCTTCTCTCTATCTTGCTGCTCTCATCCCTAGTCCTTGGCTTTTGTCCATGAGGTCACCTCATGATCTAGTGGCTGCTAGAGCTCCAGCCATTACATCCAGAATCCAGATGGAAAGAGGAAGCAGGAGAGAAAGGTAAAAAGAGTTTGCAAAGCCATTTGTATCCCCTTTAAAGACCTTTCTCATAATATTCCATAGTAATATCTGCTTCTCTCTCATTAGTACTTAGTTATATGGCTATAGCTAGCTGCAAGGGAGATTGGGAGGTAGTCTTTGCCTAGGTACAGGGCCACCTCAATTGAAGCTAGGACTCTATTATGGAGAAAGAAGATAAGAATGGTAATTTTGCAACAACCAGCAGCCTCTGCTCTTCTCATTATAGTATCTCAGGGTCTACCTATTTATGTTCTCAGTAGGTGTTTGTGAGAAAGTGAGCTTGCCTCATTCCATCCAAAGGTGAGACATCTATGGACACAGAGTGTAAATGAGATCAAATAATTAGGATGGGAACTGCCATACTGCAGTCAATGAAAACCATCTCCTTTATAAGGACAAGCATGACCTATCTATAACTGACATGGCCACATCTGTTTCCCCAAGGTGCTCTTCATTCTGAGTTCAGCACAGAGAAGCAGGTGCTTGTAGTGGAGAAATTCCTGGACTTGGAATCAAAGGCTGGGATTCCAGGGCAGCTCCATAACTAAAACGGTAGATGGCTTTGCTCTAGTCACTTCTGAATCATTTTCTTGATTTTAGAAATCAGGCAGCTCTTCTACTTCCCTGCTGGAGGGCTGGGGGAGGGATCTGAGACCCCAATAAGATAATACATGGACATTCAGGACTGATCATTAATGGCTGCATGCCCACATGGGCCAGCTCCTTACAGCTTCTAATGCCTCCCTGGGTTCTAGCAAAATGCAGGTCTGATTCAGTAGCTCTGGTGTGAGTTCTGACACTTGTGCTCTGCTCTTTGAAGCTCTAAGTGCAGTTCTCCCAGATGGAGCTGGAGGATGTGGAGTGAGCAGGTGAAGGTCTCAGCCCCTGAAATCAACGGATTCTGTTCCACCTGGAGAGCTGAAGTGCGTCATCCCGCTTCTCAAGCTCCTTCTCTACTCCTGTGGAGCATGTTCACACAGTCCTCATGGACCCACAGGTGTCCCCTAGGAAAGCTTTTCTCTGTGGCCTTGACCTTCTTCATGTCTTTGCTTTGTTGGGCCAAGTGGTATCCAGTCTATCACTGATGGCCAGGTCATTTTTAACCCTTATGTGGCAAAAGCCTCACTTCAAATAAGTAGCAATATGGGCAAAAAACAAAAAACAAAAAACAAAAACCCAAACCAACATAAAAATGAAGTGAATAAAGAAAATAAGATATATAAAGTCAGATTTGCCAATAATCAATAAAAATTTTGGCACGGCTTTGTGTGGATGGCTCAACTTCCCCCCACTGCCCTTTAACCTTTGCAATGAGATTAAGTGCAGTAGCGCCTCAACCTCCACCTTGACCCTGAGATCATGTCTGGGCCAAAGCAGGAAGGGCAATAGTAGGGATTTTTTTTGGTAACTCGTGTTGCAAAACTGGCTTGGTTTTTAAAATCAGGCTAATTTTTTTCTTATTATGAAAAATGAAGGTGGGGGAATAGAAAAACTAGAACACAAAAGCCCCATGATTTAATTTTTGAAAGGCAATCATTTCAAACATTTTGATGTCTTGAAATGTTTATTTTTCCTCTTTAAAATTCTGTTTATTTAGACTTTCTTGTTTTACATAACTATTATCTCCCATGAGAGGTAGGTGTAAAGGTGACTGGGAGATGGGCCAGGAGGGGAGGCAGGTACAAAGCCAGTCCCATATAGATACCCTGTGGGGGGAGTCTAAGCCAGCTTCCCAGGGGCCTGATGGGAGGCTGCTAACCAGCCTGAGAGCTGGGTACCGACCACACAGCTTCTTCTCTCCATCTCCACTTCTGTTATCAATGTGCCCAAGTAGAGGTTGTGCCCTTGATTTCTTATCAAAGTGGAACATCACAGAGGCCTTAAACAAATGATTATTTTCTGTTTGGTTTTCCTGGAAACCCTTGAAGGTGGACACCTTTGTTATATGACCATTTTACCGATGAGGAAACTGAGCTATGTATGCCCTTACTGGGTTATTATGATGATTCTTTTCCAACACCTGCAATATACATACGTGTGCATGCAAATTCTGGCACCGGTTGTTATCATTATGATGAGACTTGACCTCAGCACTGGTATTTTGGAGAGCACTGGAGGGTCTCCCAACTCAAAGTAGGAGAATCAAAAATGGCCTCTCAGAGGAAAGGCTGAACAGGAGGGGGCTTTGTGAAGAGGGAAGGGTGGAAAGGGCCCAGCTTCCAGGCATTATTGTCCACTCTTTGGCTAGATTGTGCATTCCTGATAGGGATGAGTGGGCTGTCCACATCCTCTTTCCAGGTGTGTTGACTCTAAGAGTTATACAGTCTTCCAGAAGCCAGATCTGGGGCATCACTAGGTTTAACAGTGAATTGAGCAGATTACAAATAGACAGTTCTCCTGGGTACAGGTGTCAGGCACAAGGAAAAGGCACCTTCCCTCTGGGTGGAGAAGGTTCCCACCCTAGACCCTGCTCGAGGGTATTTGGTTTTGGGCTTGGATCCCACTTGCACTTTTTTAGGTATCTCTTTCTGTGCACCCATATTACACTGCTGCCCATCAGAAGTCCTTGGTCATGAATTCCAGGTACCTGGACCTTGAATACAGTGACCCTCCCATCTCTCTTATGCTTGGAGTAGCAAGTGGGGTTCCCACTGGCATGGAGGAATAGGGATCAACACCAGATTCTTCTAAGAGCAGTCTGTGATGGGGCAACAGGAAAATCACTCTCTCAAAGCCTCCAGTGCTTGAAGGTAGTGGGTAAGCAGTGATTCTGAAGGTAAGAAAGGGAAGTTGGAGTTCCCGTCGTGGCACAGTGGTTAACGAATCTGGCTAGGAACCATGAGGTTGTGGGTTCGATCCCTGCCCTTGCTCAGTGGGTTAACGATCCAGTGTTGCCGTGAGCTGTGGTGTAGGTTGCAGATGCGGCTCGGATCCCTCGTTGCTGTGGCTCTGGTGACCCCTAGCCTGGGAACCTCCATATGCCACGGGAGCAGCCCAAGAAATGGCAAAAAAAAAAAAAAAAAAGGAAGTCAAGATACCAGAGAAACCAGCTTCTGTTCCTTCTAGAGATGCCCAGAGCAGGCCAGCTTAAGCATGCCCCTTTCTATATCTTAAGAATAACTTCAGGGAAAATAATTTGTTCCTCATTATTGTTATGTGTCTATTAAATTACATATAATTCCAGCCCTCTTTCTTAATCACAATTAGAATGAACAATAAGAATCATTTCAGCCGCTTTGACAATTAAAGTTCTAATGAATGCAATGGAAGTCATATGATGAAGATTTGGACAATTCATTAGTTGGAAGCATAAGCACTTTAAAAAAAACCTAATGAAGTCTTTAGCTAAATTATTCAAAACAAAACAAAAAATGGGACAGGAGGGACAGATGCCAGAAATAGGCCATATTCTTCACATTAAAAGAAAAAAAAATGTGATGAGAGAAATTCTGAAAAGGATCTAGGAACATACAGGAACTGTGTCCCTTCCCCGCTTCCTCTGTTTCTTTCTTTTAATTGAGTTGTAATTTCCTATTGTAAAGTGCACACATTTTAATCAAAGCGTGCGACTCCATGAATATGTACACACATGTACACGCCTGTGTAGGCACCATTGAGATAAAGAACTAGAATGCTTCCATCATTCCAGAAGGTTCTATTGTGTCTTTTTCCACACAATCAGCACTTCTGGAAGCACCCATCCATCTGCTTTCTATCACCATAGTTTGCTTCTTCTAGAACTTCATGCAAATGGAACCCTAAAGTAGTTAGTGTTTGGACTCTGGCTCCTTTCCCTTAACAGCAAGCCATGCTGTTGCCTGTATCAGCAGATCACCTCTTTTTATTGCTGAGAGTGATTCCATGGTATGAATATACCACAATTTGTTCATCCATTCTGTTGACAGACATTTGGATTCTTTCCAGCTTTGGACTATTATGAATGAATCTGCTTTGCACATTGTTGTTGCAGGCACGTTTTTTGGACATCAACACTCCTCCCTAGGAGTGGAATTTCTGGGTCACAGGGTGGACGATGATTAATTTCATTGCCATATGATTTTTTGGCTAGTTCTGTTTTTTTTTTTTTCTTCTGTTTTTACATTATCACCTTATAACTTAACTGTTCAGCTCAGACTTTACCCACCAGCAAAAGTCACAACATTTAGAAAAATTTCATATCATTCGATTTCCTCCTGACCAGTTCAACTCTCATTTCAACTAAAGAAAAACTGATAACCCCATCAGTCAAGTGGACATCACGTTTGGCCCCCTGTTGAGGGTTGAGTGTTTAAAAAAGAAAGAAAGGAAAAGAAAGAAAAGGAAGGAAGGAAGACAGAAAGACAGAAAGAAAAAGATAGTGATTTACTCAGGAAATACTAAGAGGAAGGCAGAAATAAACCTGAACAGCTGAATTTGTTTTCTCCCAGGTGCCCAGGAGCGGTCTTTGGGAACGTCCCACTGCCAGGCTTGGGTGCGGTGTGCAGAGGCCACCGCCTCGGGCTGCCTGGCTGCGCGGCGCCACCTAGCGGAATCTTGGCTCGGTGCCGGGCTTGCTCAGCCCCTCCCTTCCTCCGGTTTGTGAAAATCACTCAGCGTCCTGGTGACATCTTTTGCCAAAAACCGGAGGGAGAGATCTTCTCAGCATTCTTGGTTTTACTCGTGCCCGGTTCGGGTTCCCAACCTCTCTGTAAAGGGCCCCTCAGTGAGCCCTTGGCCCCTAGTCCTCGTTGTACCTTTATTCAGCCCGTTCTCCTGGCAGCCCCAACTGTACCTTCACCAGGGACAGCAGCCAGAGCCCAGAGCCATGCAAAACGGAGCTTCCCTCCTACCCTCAGCCCTCTCACTGTCCCTCCTCCATCCGGAAATCTGCTAGGATGGAGTCTCATTTTAAAAGTCCTTCAGGGAAGCCAGGAAGGGAACTGACACTTAAATGAGAATCTCATGGATTAGGTGTGCTAAATTGTAAGACGTTTTATATTTAATGACCCCCCAGGTCACACAGCCATTCTGGAAAGAACCATATCTCAAACTCATCATTGGCTGTTTCCTCTCAGTACAACAGCCCTTTTCTGGAGCCTGTTTCTCCCTCTCCTTTATTTTCTCCTCCAGCCCACCCTTTTCACATATTGTCCTGCTCTCTGGGATGCTCATAAACTGTCACTCCCCCTGCTTCAGATGCCATGTGTCTCATGGTTGGAAGGAACTCTACCCGGCCCTTAAAGCGATGGACATGGCCAGGGCATGGCCTGGTCCCCTGGCCAGTGGTCCCGAGTCTCCTTGAGAAACCCTGCGCAGTTGTGAGCATGCCATTCTCCCCTGCGACCCAGGGCTCCCTGCTTTTGAAAAAAAAGAAACTTTCTGGGATTTGAGATACTTTGATTCTTTAACTCTACTCTCCCAGGAAGTGATGCTTTGATGAAGCAAATAGGAAACAACAACAACAAAAATAGAGCAGAAAGTGTCCTTGAAATTCACTTAGTTCTCGGTTCTATAATGATGATGGAAGAGAGTATCTTAGGGGCTTGTCTAGCATGATTTAATGATGCCAATAACAGAACAATCATGCTTGTCTAGCATGATTTAATGATGCTAATAACAGAACCAGGATGGGTTACCAGGTCTTCTGTGGTTCAGGGATTGTCCCCATGTGGAAAAAGGCACACAGGTTGTCCACAGGGGGTGTACGATATATAACGTGATTAGAAGAAGGTCTGGTTTGAGGTTGGAGGAAGGGTAGCAAATTTAAGAGAAATGGTCACCTGTCCAGGGGGGGCCTGTGAGTCAACAAGTATGTCCTTGACCAATCAGACACTCTATTATGGGTTCATTGGTGTCCCCTCAAATTCATATGGTGATGTCCCAACACCCAGTACCTCAATGTGAGCTTATTTGGGGAAAGGGTCCTTAGGTAATGACCTGATAGATGATCAGGCTAAAATGAATTCATTAAGGTGAGTCTTAATCCAGTATGACTGGTGTTTCAAAAAGGGGGAATTTGGAGTCATGCACGCAGGCGGAGTGTCACATGAAGATGAAGGCAGAGGTCAGGTGCAGTTTCAACAAGCCACACTGCTAAAGGTGGCTAGCAAGCCACCAGAAGCTAGAGGGAGGCCTGGAGCAGAATGTCCCTCACAGCCCTCATCAGGAACCAAGCCGGGCAACACCTTGGTCTTGGACTTGCAGCCTCCATAGCAGTGAGACTCCATGTCAGCTACTTAAGCCCCCTCCCCTCCAGTCTGTGGTACTTTGTTCTAGAAGCCCTAGGAAATGAACACACACTTGACTGTGCTTGCAGGGGTGCTGAAGACAGGGGCAAATTCAGGATGCAGAGGACCTGTCTCTGATCATCATACTTCTCTGTCAGCAAGGGACTGTGTCTGCTAAAGACTGCAACGCCTTTCCTCCTAAACTGAATCACACTAGAAATGACTATGAATTGATTATTAGAAAAGTGGAATTTTGTCTCCCAAACCATTCAGATTGAGGAGAAATAGTCTATATTGGCAGGATGAAGTCCAGGGAGAGGGAAGTGTAGCACCTGGGGCATAAAATGAAAGGAACCGACTCTGCTCGAGGACCCCGTGCTTCCCTTAAACTCTGCAACCTACATGCCTCCTCTGGCTTCCCCTCATTCACACCCTGTACATGTGTGCTTGGAGCCAAAGAGAAGATAATAGACATGAAGAGTATCTGGAATCTGGAAATGTACATGTGATTGCGGGGGACAGGGGTCACAAAACATAAAACGATTATAGAACAGGCTCTTCTAGCTGTGAGCTGTGGTGTAGGTCTCAGACGTGGCTCAGGTCCTGCGTTGCTGTGGCCGTGGTGTCGGCCGGCAGCTACAGCTACGATTTGACCCCTAGACTGGGAACCTCCATATGCCACGGGTCCGGCCCTGAAAAGACAAAAGACAAAAAAATTGAAAAAAAAGAAAAGGCTCTTTTGCACAATATTTCCTGGAGGTTTTTCCCTGTGCACAGGACTGGTGTCAGGATTTTCATATTTAGTGACTCTCAGATGACGGTTTTGAGGAGAATTCAGAGAGAAGACATCAGGAAACACGTTCTAATTTCATGAGCGCAAGCTGGCTTTGAAATGGTGCTACAAGGGCAGAAAGAGCCACACTCTCCCTCAGGGATGGCCATGGACAAAGGGCAAAACACAATTATCTTCCACATGGCAGGACCAAACCAGATGACAGAACTTTCCTTTTAACTCCCAGTGAAATATCCACTCTCCTTAGAAATCTCTGCTGAGACACCTGACCCTACACCATTGAGTTGGGGCTGCAGATTTAATAAATTAACATGTGAGACACCCAGTGAAATTTGAGTTTTAGTAGGTAATGAATAATTTTTTACTACATTTTTTTTTTTTTTTGGGCCGTGCCCAAGGCGTGTGGAAGTTCCCAGGCCAGGGATCAAACCCATGTCACAGCAGTGACAATGCTAGTTCCTTAACTGAACCACAAGAGAATGCCATCAATAATTCTTTAAGATAAGTGTATCTCAAATGTTGCATGACTGTATTTACACAAATGATATTTATTGTTTATCTGAAACAAATTGAACTGAGTATCTTGTATTTTATCTGCTGACTCAATCTGGATCGTGTGTGAGGCGCTGACCTGGAATGATGGCTGGTATTTTAAGTGCACACAAAAGTATGATGAGGTATGAAGTGTTTCTGCTGGTGAAAGTTCTGGCCCTCTTCTCATGGGATTTACATTATTCCAGGTCCAAAAAGAGGCCATTTACCTCGGTAGGCTAGGTGCCTCTAATTGCTGAGGCAGGCGGTGTTTCACCTGGAAGAATTCAAGGCAGGCTTTCTAGACTACAACAGAGCTACATAAAGGAATGGGGGCAGGATAGCAGCCTGCTTGGTTTGGGTTTTAAAATGTGGCCCAGCTTCTGAGACCAGTCGTTCATGGTTTAGAGCTATTTCCTTGAGGCTTTCTCCGAGGGTTATAGTGTTCGGGGATAGTCTTTGAGTGTAAATTAAATTTTCTTTAAAAATAGTTTGTTCTTAGAAATTGGCCAGGCAGTGTGGGTAAAAAGAGCGTCCTCATGACAGCTGTGATTTGGACTTGGCAAGAATTTAGGGCAGGGGAAGCCAGGGTCCTCTTGTTGAGAGGTCTCCTAACTGTCCCTCTACCCACACGTCCATCCCTCCATCCATCTGCCAAACACCTGGCTTGGGTACATATTGACAAGAGAGAGGAAAATGATACAGTTATATTCTTCAAGGAGATCAAAACCTCCTGGAGAAGATAGGCATGCAACTGGACAATGATGAGAAATTGTGACTTTGCTGATAGAGTTGGTCATGGTGGGTTATGGAAATACTCAGATGCAGGATGTAATTTAAGTGCAGGAAAGGAGAGCCGGTTTTCAGGGGGAAGGGAAGCCTTAGTAAATCTGTAAGGATGAATAGGAGTTACATAGCCAAGCAGTACATTCGGAAGGTCTAGGCTAGAATCATTGGTCATTTTCTGGATGGAGTTAGTAGGAGAACATAAAGGGAGGACTTAAAGGTCACACCTAGATTTCTGGCTTGTCTCAGCCCTGGGATGTGAACACAGCTAGAGAATTAGCCTTGGACCTTCAAAGTAGTCACTTTTAGATGAAGCAAGTAACCAGACTGTGATGAATGTTGGAAAAAGTTAAAAATGTTCATTCTCTGTGAACTTGGGAGATTTCACAGAAATCAATGAGGAGAGGTCACCCCTACTTTCTGACAACCAAGAGACGGGAGTGCAGAATAACAGACTTTGTTATTGATTACTTACATGTCCCATATCACTCTTAATTTTACAGATTTTCTTTTCTTTCATTTGAGTCCATAGTAATAAAAGTAGAGCATATCCATGCCATTGTGGGATAAATAGAGTAGAGAGGGGAAAAAGAAAGTTGGCCAAGTGGTCCAGCTCAGTGTAAAGTGTGCTGCTTTCAAAGATCTGCCCAGAGAACTTCATGAATCAGTCAAACATGACAAAATTGGACTGCATCACTGGGTGGCACACGGCAACTCAATGGGAGATACTGAGTTCCATAAACTGTATTATTGTGCAAAATGTACTAGATGAGCTGCAGATTGTATTTTCCATGTCTTCATGACTAATGTTTGCAATTGCAGTTTGACTAATAGTTGGGGACAGTTCCCACTGGAACAGACGTCTTCAGTATTTTTTTAATACAAAATTAGTCATGTAGATTCCCTAGGACTTGGTGTTTTATTAAATCAGTCTCTCTTTCTCTCTCCCCCCCCCCCCTTCAGAGGAGAGCTGTGTGCTGTGCCCTCCTAAAAGAAGATTTTTTTTTTTTAAATGAGATGTGCATTAAAAACAAAGTGGACTGGTTTCTGCTCAGAATTCAAACAAATGGGCTTTTCTGGTCAAAATGATGAAAGGATCTAAAAGACGATTCTTTGATCCGCATGATCAACTATCGGATGATACTTTTGTTCTACACCAGTGCAGCTTGCAGAATGTTTATTTGGCACTAGAAAAAAGGTCACCATTTTAAGGCAGTTCAGAAACCAAATGTTCCCATAATATGGCAGCTTTCTCACAAAGCACCCCTTGGCTTTGCTGCTTTGGAATCTGTGCTTTTGACAAGCTCAAGCTCTCTTAGATGTATTAGTGTGGTAATGTGTGTGTGTGTGTGTGTGTGTGTGTGTGTGTGTGTGTGTGTGTGTGTGTGTATGTATGTGCATGCATGCATGCCTGTGTGTATTGGGGTGGGGGTTGGTGGTTGGAGGTCTGTTAATTGCAAACCCCTAGGTCTCCACAATAAGGAAACTATTTTAATCCCAAGGTGATTTCTTTAAATAAGGCAAGGAGGTGGTGGGGAGAGAATATCTAGGTGTGACATATGTAGAAACAGAACAGTGTGTGCAGAGAAATTTGAATCAGGTTGTATTTTTTTTTTACTACCCAATCCTTTCTTTTAAGCAGCATTTGTACAACCACGCCTGAAACAGAAAACCTCTTTAATTAGCTCCTGCAAAATGTGTCTCTTTACTGCCACCTGTTGTTCAGGAAAATATTAGGGCTCAGGGGGGTCCTGGAAGATGGTTTGAACGCCTGAGCTGCACCGCCTCCACTCTGCATGGCCATCCTAAATGCACCTCTGAGACGAAGCTTATGGAGGTGCTGTAAGCAGCGTTCATCCAGAGCTAGCAGAGAGACCAGGAAAGTGACATGTTTTCTTGACACCGAACAAGCTGCATGCTTAGTTGCTAATCATTACTGATTTGGAATCTTAGAAAAGCTCTGCTTCTTATTTCAGTAAAAGAAATGCTAGTTATTTCAGAAATGAAAATGGCCTCTCTAAACAATATTAAGCAAAAATGAAAGGAACGGAAGGATTCCAAGGTTAGGATTTTGTTAAACAGTGTATCAGTCTTTGCTATGCTATTTACAAGTACGTGGGAAAAGTGGAAACTTCTCACAGCCACAGTCATTGCAAGTTAACCCAAGTGGCCCACTGTATACATTAGATTTATTTTTGCTTCTCTTGGGTATAGTAAATGTGTCTGGTTTTGTTCATTAAAGCCTCAGATTGGGTTTATTTGGTTAACATCTGTTAGGATGAGGGTCTAACTCTTAATTGGTACCATCTGGCAAGGAGGGGGAAGGCGCAGAGGATCATCATAATGGATTGAAGGCCCAGGACTTTCACATCTTGAAAAATTATTTGTTTTTTATTTGTTATTTGTATGTATTTATATGTATGTATCTTATTTGTATTTGTATGTATGATTTATTGTAATTTGTATGTATGTGAGTTTAATATACATACAAGTGCAATATATATATTACACTCACATACATACACATACATACACTCACATACATACATACATACAAACATATACACATTCGTTAATGCGGAAGACCACAATTTCACTACCCAGCAGTATAATTGGGAGATGAGAGTTGCATGATTTAAGGTACCAGCAAAGTGTGTGTGTGTGTGTGTGTGTGTGTGTGTGTGTGTGTGTGTGTGTGTTTAGGGATGCTGCCTATCTTCTTTCTTGAGATTTTTCCTTTTCACAGCACCCTGCTGCTTGTTCTGGTGTCTTCTTCCTCCTTCTCCAGCTGTGCTTTCCAGAGCTGTGATGGGCAGGTCTTGCTCCCTTGCACACAGATGCCATTCTGCCCTCAAAGCTACAACACCACAAGCTTGCTTTAGATGATTTAGTTTCTTTGCTTTAGATCTCTCTTCATGAAATTGGAGAGCTCATTAATAAGTTCTATTTTGTGTGATTGAAAAATAGAAAAGGAGTACTGTCATCAAACATAAAATCCAAGAATTTACTTTTTTTTCCTCCTTACCTAGATAGCAGTCTGGAGATGAATGAATTTCCAGCTATGCCACCTCTGAGCTCCCACTGAAACCTTTGCTGGAGACAAAAATGTGAGTCAGTTCTTTGACTTGACTTCTAGATGCATCTCATTTATGGCAGGACTTCTTCTAACATTCTCATTTTATTCCATTGAATTCTTGCCATCCTATTCTTCTTGCTAGGAAGATTGTGTGTGTGTGTTGGGGGTAAACTTTTGAGCCCTGGTCTAGAGAAGTCATTCCACAAGAATGCCAGGAGTCACACCTCTTCAGAGGGTCCCCTTCAGCTGCCTGTACTTCTGTTTCCCCAGAGAGCTCTGGCTGACATGGCAAGTCACTTTCCAAGCTCAAACTTCTCCTCCTTTTGGGCAGAGGGTGTCAGATAACACTGCAACCACAGGTCCTGGGGCTGGACTCTGAGCTGATGATACACCCTATGCCCAGTAGCTGGGCTGGATGCTTCCTTCCTCATGTTGCTGTTGGTCTTTCTTCAGGGTTTGGAAGAGTGGCAGAAAACTTCCCTCTGTTACTCACAGTCCCTGTTTTCACAGACCGACCTTGGTGGTGGCATAGAGACAGACCGTGTGTCTCTGCTAGAAATGTTCAAACAGCAAAAAATGTATATTTGATAAGAGGCTTCATGTTTTGCATGGCTTCAACATGTTTGGTAATATTTTCCCAGCCTTCAATTTTCTTCTCTTTATTTGGTAGACACATGAGTCTTGGAATATTCTACCTCTCATACACATATCATGTATACATTCAATTAGGACTCTATATACTGAGAGGGTCAAGTTATTCCATTCTCCAGTGGGCCACTGATTGAATGATTTTGACACCCCTGGAAGCTTCCAGTGATCTGAGGTCCAATACTTTGACAATTTTTCAGGACTGCTTTCAGGAGATAAAATCTGTGTAGGCGTCAAGGCGGTTTCTCACCATCTGGAGAAGCCTCTAGGCATCCAGGCATCCTAGTTCAGTGGAAGGCTTCCCAGACCAGGCACTTGGGAGCCAGCAGGTGCACCTCCTGGGTCTGCTTCACACATGCATGGTTGTCTTTGAGCAAATGAGGCTCTGTGCCTGGGAGGAGGCTCTGCAGACCTTGAATGTGGCAGTGAGGTAGTAATGAGATTGCAGTAGCAATCATGGGCATAACAAAGGAGGGCTCCAGACCAGCAGACTATAGACATTTTCTGGGAGTCTAGTGATAGCATTTCTAAAGGGAAACTGGACTTTTCATAACACAAGATATTTGAATTTCCTACAAGAATACATTTTTTTAATAGACACACTGAATTCCAGAACAATGTATGTTTATGGGTAGTGTCCCTGGAACACACAGATTTAAGAAGGTAGGGATTAACACTTTTAAAAAATATGGCCTGAAAAGGTAAGGAAATCATTGATAAATGGTTGACTTGCTTCTTAAGATAGGGCTGCTTCTAATTTATTTTCCAAATGTATTCATTTCCATTTTTTTTCAGTATTAGTTGTAGTATATAAGAACTTGAATGTAAAGGATATGGCAAAAGAAAAATTTTTATTTAGGACCATGTATTTAAAAATAATAACTCAACATTCAGTAAAATCATGTGCTGAGAAGTCACTGACAAAGATGATGGTGATTTTTGTTTATTAATGCTGACACGTGTCTTACCTTTAACATAGTTTGCAATTATTTTGGCATTTGAACCCTAACATTATATGGTTCTTGGTTAAATACAAAACTTTATGGGGACATTCATATTTCTAGTTTAGGGGTAAATGTCATTAATATTTTGAAAGCGTATATTTCCAATTTGCATAGTACAAATTTGCATAAAGCATAACTGTCCATTCTATTGAGAGTGTAGCTGTCAAAGTAGTTAGGATAAATATTTTAATGCAGGGCTTCGTTTTGACGGTTTTTGGTTTGCACTTTAAAATACTATTTTTATTGCAGTCAATTACATAGAAAATAAAATTTACCAACTTAATCATTTTCAAGTGTATAATTTGGTGGTCTTAAGTAATTCACATTGTTATGTAACCATCACCACCATTCATCTCCAGAAATCCTTTCATCTTGCAAAACAAATTCTGTGTATACTAAACAGTAATTGTCCATTCCCCACTTTCCCCAGCCCTGGTAACTGCCATTCTACTTTCTGAATACTAGCTAGAATACTCTATGTGCCTCTTATGAGTGGACTTCTACCATATTTGTCTTTTGTGATTGGTTTATTTCACAAAGCATAATGTCCACGAGATTCATCCATGTTGTAGCATGTGTCAGAATATCCTTCCTTTTTAAGGCTGAATTCCATTATATGCATAGACTACACTTGGTTTAGCCATTCATCTGGCAATGGACACTTGGGTTGCTTCCACCTTTCGGCTATTGTGAACAACACTGCTATCACCATGGGTGTGGAAGTATCTTTTTGAGTCCCCGTTTTCTATTTTTTTTGGATGTATACCTTGATTTGCAGTTTTGCACGTCTTATAATTTTTGTTCTTGCTGTTTGCTCTGCTTGGAACATTCTTCCTTCCATTTATCACCACCACAATCCTATTCATGCCTCAAAGACTAGTTTTAATGTCTACTCTTTGGAATACCTTCCTGGAAATTCTCAGCAGAAAGCAGGCTCCATACTGTGTTCCTGTGACACTGTTCCTTTAAGATGGCATAGATTATAGGGAGAATGAGTAGAGCACAAAGAATGATGCCCCTGTGTGGAGGTTGCTGATGCTACTCTTCATTAGCCAGGATCAGGCCCTTTGCCCAGAGCCAGCTGGATGCAAGGCTAGTTCCCATGTAGTTCCTCTCCCACCTGTCTCCCTGTACAGACAAAGCATGTTCATATGAAAGACACATTACAGGTACCCTGTGTTCCTTAGTGAACATGATGTGATCAGACTGTATAATTCAGTCTGTGGTACTGGATGTGCACTGCTGGGGTATTTACATTTGATTAGATTTAATTGAGCACATACTGTGCACCTTGTACCATAGGGAATCCAGGTATTAAAGCAGTTTTCAATGGATATGATCAAAAAGATGTTGGAAGAAATATTTTATTTCTCATCCTTGTGTTGGAATCATTTATGGTTCGTAAGAGGTGCTACACACGCTTTTGATTGAATTAATATTTTTAAAGATTTTAGAGAGTCATCACAGTTTTACTCTTTGTCTGCATAAATAATATTTTCTGATATCTAATAGTGAAATATACCCACAACTTTGTTTAACTTAAGCTCCTGGTTAACCGAAGATTTCAGTGTTGGCTTCTGAATAGTTCTCCTTGAAGGTAGTTAAGTAGGGAAAGAAAGTTGGGGCATAAGGCAGAATGAGCCTCTTTATCAAAGGGTATCCCCTTATGCTTGTTCTAGCCTTTTTGTTTTTTTGGCCACGTCCTTAGCATGCGGAAGTTCCTGGGCCACGGCAGTAACCAGAGCCACAGCAGTGACAAAGCCAGATCCTTAACCCACTGAGCCACCAGGGAACTTTTGTTCTAGCTCTTTTGGCTAGGGTTCTGTGCTGTCTGTGGACCTTCTGCTTTTTATAGATGCGCCTTTACGGATGGTCCCTAACAGTCTCGCTGACAGTTGTCAGCCACTTATTAGATTGCCTTAAAAACACCCCACTGTCATTTTTCTGGTGGCTGATAAAATGACAGCAATGCTGAGAACTGTCCCCTCCTCTTAACTCTGCTAGTGTTAAGGATCTTTGTATTCAAGATCAACCACACACACACAAAATAATATCACCCAGCCCTAGTCACAAATAGACATGGATAGACCAGTCTGTTGTTCAACCTGAAATGTGAATTTGACTGATCTCACCACTCCTGCAACTCTACTGTGTGAATCTAATTTGAGAAAAAGCAATGAAGGCAGGGACATAGCAGTTGGACTTTGGTTTTCATAGAATTACTTATATTTACTCATGTCAAAATGAGTGATACATTCTGATGATTGATGTTGATAGAACAAAGGCTTTTAACTCCGTTTTGGTTTTGATTTAAAAGAACTTTATGGACTCCTTCTCACATGTTCAGCAATGGACAACAGGGAAGAGTCAAGGGCTTCCTCCCAGCTTCAGGCTTCCTGCCAGTGAGGATTAGCATAAGGTCATTAAAGACAAAATCTGAGTGATGACAACAGCAGCAGCAGCCAGCATTTCTGGAGGCTCACTATGTGCTGGGCGCTATTCATGTTTGTATACCTTATCTCATATCACCCTCAAAGAACTCTGAGGAAGATGCTCTTACTATCCCTTTTTCATAGATGAGGTGACAAAGCCCAGAGAGGTTGCTTCACTTGTCTACACATGCACAGCAGTGAAGAGTTAGACTCAGGATCTGAATCCAGGCAATCGACCTTCAGAGTCAATGCCAGAAGCCACATCATGTTGCTGTTGCTCTTGCTAAGAGCAGCCAGTCCTTACTGGGCGCTGACTCCTTACAGCTATGCTACGAAGAAAGTACCCTTGTCCCCTCCATTTTGGAGATGAGGAAAAGGATGCCCAGAGAGGTTTGTGACTGACCAAGGTCACACGGCAAGGCCAAGATTTGAGTTCCTTATTTAGTGCTACAGTGACAGCTTGTACACTCTGCGCTAACTCCCCATCTCCCTGTGGTAACAATAAAAATAACCACTGTCTGGTATTCTAGGCACAGGGAAGCATTGTGTTTTGAAGGCAGTTGACATAGCTCCTCTTCCTCTGCTGACTGGTAAAGCAAGGCAGCCTTCACCCTCTGAAGATGAAAGAGACCCATAAACAGGGCTTCTGGGAACTTTGTGATGCCTGCATCCTCTGTCAGGGAAAAGCAGACTTCATGAATGTGGCCAGCTTCCCATCTCCACCAAGATGCCCAGACCTCTACACTGAAGGGTGCTGCCAGGCTCTATAGCACTCCTGCCTCTGCTGCCTCTTTCATGAAGAGCAGGAGCAGGGATGGCAGAATTGTGAATCAGCATTACTGCTGCATCCTCAGAGGGTCTTTCTCTTTATTTAGAAGAGGTCCAAAAGAAGTGAAGGGCTTAAGGACAGAAGAGGAAATGGGGCAGACACAACCAAAATCTCCTACTGACTCCCATGGGTCTTCTCTCTCTGTCCTGTTGCCTCTTCAATACTTTAATTGTTTTTTTTTTTTTTTTAAGAATCCATTGGTTCAGAACTGTGTGGCAAGAGTTACCCGTGAGACTGTTCAGTGTGATATATTTTTTGTTTTTTAGAATTTTTATTATAGTTTATTTACAATGTTCTGTCAATTTGTGCTGCACAGCAAATTGATCCAGTTATATATATTCTTATTTATCTATTATATAGATAATAGATATCTATCTTATCTAAATATATATTAAATGTATATATTTCTTTTTTATCAGAGGGAAAAGTAAGAAATGCCATAAAGATCCCAAATTAGCAGCAAGTTGCCTCTATTCCAGGGACCCTTAATATATGTAGTCACTAAATATAGTCGTTAAAATGACAGGAAAAATTTCTCAATGACAAGGCAGAGAATGTTCATGATTATTGGCTTTTAGCTGGTTTAGAAAAGAATTTGCCCATATCAGAATTTCTATGCCCAGATCAATTTTATTTTTGTAGTTTTTTTTAATATAGAAAAAATGGTGGAAATGAATTCTCCACAATGTTAATGGGGCTATCTTATAAACATGGTGGGATATTTAGTGATAATTTTCTTTGTGTTTTCTCTTTCTTCAAATTAATATACATTGATAAATTTGACTTTGTAATTACAGAAAGGAAATGCTAAACAAACAAACTGGATGGGAAGTACCATTTGTTAAAACAGCACGGCCATTTTCATGTTGCCAATTTCAGGGAGACTTTTCAGTGTTTAAAAATCGAGAGACTGAATGTACAAGCTAACAATGGTCAGATTATATGTGAAAGCAGAACTCTTATGGCACCCTTCAGTAATCAGTCCAGGATGTTCCAAAGGGCCGGGATCTAATTAATCACCAACATTTTCCTTAATTTATGCCTGTGCTTCCAATGTATAAGCAATGAGAAAAAGTCAAAATCCTCCCATAACTAATCACGGAGGATGCCCCCCTTCTAGTTGATCCAGTTTCCCCAACAGCTTCCTCCAAACAGGATGCACTACTTTTTTCCACTATGAAGCTTTCCCACTGCTCTGCCTGCCTTTGAGTCTCTGCCAAACACAAGGGATAGTGGCCGATCCCCTTGCTACAGCAAGCTCAGAGTAGCTAGCTTTTGCTTATGCTCATTTGGGTGGTCTTTGTTCATTTCCATGTAACATTCAGTCTTTTGGGAAGCTAGGTACATTAAAAAAATACACACTATGTATGTAGCATTGTTATCATCGGTATGAAATGTCTAATTCTTCATTACTGAGAAATGTTTATTCTCATGCCAATCACAATGATCCTCAATGATCTGGAGAGAGTTAGGGTCCAGCTCATGGTGAATGAAATAAACACTAATCTTGAAATTATAACTGTGTAAGATTTCCTAGTAGGGAAAGTAGCATCATGATTGGAGAAATCATGGCTTGTATTGACAGATCCATGGGATTCTAATATTCCCAAACTATTGGCTAAATCTCACTACCTTGTCTCATCTGGCATTAGATTCAGTTTATGGAAAAATTCACAAAAGTTTGATTAACAGGCAAAGGAGCTAAAAAACAAAGACAACCATGCAAAAGGTTTGATTTTGAAGAGGGTCCTGTCAGCTGTCTTGTGAATAGTCAGGCTAATATTTTTTTACTGTGCGAATGATGGTGCAACAATTGGATGGATCAAACTTTGTTATTAATAAGGATAACTTAGTATTTTAGGCAGTTTTTATCTGAGAGAAAGCTAGGGCTAACTTTAGAAACTTTGGGAAGAGAAGTGCCAAACCACTTGGGAAAAATGTGTTGAAATCATGTAGGGAGAACTGAGACACAGTGTGAATATGAATGAGGGATTCTGGTTATTGGACAGGTTTTCAGAAGACATCTGTGGTGAAATACCCTGATGTGAATAAAAAAGGGATAGTTTATTCCTGTATTAATGGGCATGTGTAGGTGGGAGTGCTGTGACAGGGAGGAAAGTCACAAATCTAAGGCATTAGAAAGAAATGATGCTTCTATATATTGATGTCAAACAACTTGCTTGTTTAATAGAAGTCAGATGATTTACATCTCATATATGTTATTGATTCAAATAGCTACTTTGTATATGGTAGGTCCATGGTACCTGCATAACACAGGTGCAAATTCAGCACAATGATCTGGATTATACACTCAGAAAAGTATTCCCAAATTCAAGGTGAAAAAATCAGCTGAGTAAAATTTTTAGACAAGTGTTTTTTTTTCATTACAAGCAAACATTGCATGCTATTGCCATATACTTGAATAAACGCTTACAAGTTCAGAATTAGGTGAAAACAGCCAAATGTGTATGCGTATGGCATTCAAGAACAGTGGCAATTTATTTTGTTTCTTTCCAGTGCGTTGAACTGTACAGCAAAGTTGTACACTTTAAAGGCGCAATTAAGCCTTGAATCATTAAACAGCCAAGGACAAAGAAGCTGGCAATGTCCTCAGAGCATGTGGCAGAGGGACATTGGACCCTTCTATCCTTACAGTCCTGAAGCAGAAGAGATATGTTAGGAAAAATAAAAAAAAAAAAAAAGAAGGGGTATTTTAGAAGGAGGGTCA
Organism: Sus scrofa; assembly: GCF_054392235.1. NCBI lineage: Eukaryota > Metazoa > Chordata > Mammalia > Artiodactyla > Suidae > Sus > Sus scrofa. The sequence continues at coordinate 92,787,122 of NC_139389.1, forward strand.
GCCTCACAGGTGGGTGGTGTGCCATCCTCAGAAGTTTAGTGAAAGATCCACCTTCCTCATGGTTAGGTACTCACCTTACCCACCTTCTCTGGCAGCTCTTCATGATTATCTAGGCAATAGCAGTTTTGGCCTTTAGGGGCTGAGGCAAGTTTTCCAGCTTTCAGGTCAACTCTAATCCATTGGAAGTGGCTGCTTGAAATCCAGTATTTAGATTTTAAGATGGTGTCTGAGCTTAGAGGGAACAAGCACAGGCTGGAAGTGGGAAGAACTGTCTTGCACCTATGATTTCCTCTCAGAAGCCACTGCTTTTAGTATCTACAGATGAGTAGAGTCTACACTGGCTATGCAGATTTGGATAGGGTTGGAAGAGAAGATTCTACTGCTGGACATGATGAAGACTAATCCTGTTTGAGGTTTCAAATGGGAAGATGGGGTTCTTGGTCAACTGTAGGGAGATGAGAAAGCTCCTGGAGGGAACAGCCATGGCAGAAGAGGGCAGAGTTTGTGGGAGGTAAGTGTGCATGAGAGAAATCACCTAGGCATCCGTCTGCCAGCCCTGATTCCATCATCTCTAATAATCGATGCTGAAATTCCCTGCCTTCTTAGTTGGAAGAGGGCAATCCTTTCCATCATTCTTCCCACTCTGAAATTTCTTTCCCTGTGTTCTCAATGCAGTCTTCCCAGAACTTTCTTTGTAGCTCTTAAAGAGGAACAAAGAAATATTGGGGTAACGAAAACTAGACACAGGTGAGGGAGAGATGGCACATTATAGATATCATTCTGGGAACTGCTAAAGACAAAACTGTATGTATTGAATTTCAAGTAGAATTCAATGGGGGAGATCGTCTTTCAAAGTTGGTGAAAAAATGAACTTATACCTTCTAAGGTCTAATTTAGATCCTCTGTCAGAACCATAAGAAGAATTGCATAAAATATCACTGAGGACAATGAAATCTGTTGGCCCCTTTTGCATTTAATAAGATATCATGATTCAACGAAGTTGCCTTTTCTTTTAAAAACCAAGGCTGGAAAATTAAAAAAAAATTTTTTTTAAAGAAGCTCTTCTCATTAGACTGTATCTGAGTGACACTCCTTGTCTTATATCTGTAACATATTTGGAGTAAAACTCATGGATCAATATGGTTTCTGAGACAGGAGGTTGCATTTCATGTTGATGAGATTCAGGTTCACTTCCGCTGCAGCATTATTAATGGAAGTTACTTGCTCATCAACCCCTGTATAATTTTTTTAGCTTCTAATCTAGAAAAGTTAGGGAAAAAAAAGAATCTTGAGAAAAACTTCTGGGCTAAACTGTTCCCCTATTTTCCCTTTCCCCTCAAATGAAAGAAAACCGGACCAACAAATGGTCCCTGGCTGCATATGGATGCAATATGAGTATGTGAATATTTGATGACAGAAAGCAGAGTTGTAATCTATTCCAAATGGACCATCATCTGGATATTTGAAATGCCATGTTATAAACAGTGTTCCCTTGTCTTATAGGATGTTATGTAGTTGAATGCAGATGAAAGCCTAAATTTATATCATGAAGCAAAGTATAAAATGAACATTAACCTCCGAAGAACTCATTTTTTTTTCATTGTCAGATTCTGTTAACTGCCTGCCTTCTAATAGCAGTGCAACTAAAATCTTTCTTTAATGCTTTGGCCATTTGATGACCCTCATGATTTCTCTCTCTTTCTTTCTCTTCTTCCCAAAAAAATATGGGCACGAAATTTATAACTCAAAGGGATTTTGGAATCCTTTACTCCATGCAACCTCACTTTATAATCAGAAAAGTAAGACATAGGAAAGCAGCTCAGTAGCTAGTAGATAATCCAGGAACTTAGTCTATGGACTCCCAGAGTTGGATAATCTGCATGATGCTATAGTGCCTTTCAGCAAATATCTGTCTTATTCCTAGAAAAGTATTCCTAGAAAGGGATTGATTTCATCAACTATTCCTTATAACCATAATAGGTAAATAGAATTAACCATTTGATTATATAGACTTCACTCACTCAATGTCCATTCATTCATTTAGATAATATTTACATTCTTAACCTTTTATTGCAAAGACATACACATTCAGTGTATAGAATTTCAGCACTATAGAACTATATGAAGAAGTAAACTTCCCTTTTGGTCCAGCACATTCCACTTCCCAGAGATATATGCTCATGGAAGCATACAATGTATACTTCAGATAAAGCTGATGCATAAAAATATGTTATAGTACATAATATAGCATATATATTTCGGCACTTGTTAAAAAATGGGAGCATGCAATACATGTTTTTCTGCAACTTTCCTCTTTAAACTTTTTTCGCATAATATCATGGACATTTTCCCATATCTTATTTATTTAATTGGCTCCTGTCTTCAGATGCCAAGTGTGTATGTTTTATAAATTTCGTGTATGTAGCAATCTGTAATTTGCATGATATGGGTTTTTATTTCACCATTCCTCTGTAGATGAGCATTTTATGTGGTCCTCAGTTTTCATTGTTGAAAACAGTGCTATAATGGGTATTTGTTTTTTGCACTTGTACCACGATATTTATAGGATACATTCCTAGAAGAGGGATTTCAGGGTCCTTTCATTTATATTTATTGAGTAACTACTTTGTGTAAAGTGCTAGAAAGGCTATAAAATAAGAGGATTCAATCTTTGCAGGTAAAAAAGGTGGTTCCTGCTCTAATGAAAATTGTAGTTTAGGTAGCTAGAAATATGTACAAATATTGATTTCAAATAGAAAATCACGAGCACTCTTAAGAAAATGCAGAAGTGGTGCCAGGAGAGGACAAAACACCTTGACTTTCTAACCCAGCCTGTACAAAGTCATAGTTACTGAGAGATGGGAGTCTCAGTGGAATGCATCGAAAATTTCCAAAGAAAGTTACCTATGCCTGTCAATATGAAAGAGCTAATATGTGGGAATGCATATTGTTTATTGAAAGGGATCCAGAGAGCATAATTGGTTTTGAACTTTCAGGAAATATATAAATTTGTAAATGGGGGTAATTTTTGCTGTTCACTAGATAATATGAGACTGAAAGAACTTTTATTTCAAAGATCTTTTGTCAATGTTTGGTGTAAACAAGGTTTTATTTTGACTCAAGGCTCACTCATCTTAGTCTTCAGCTTCAATATATGTGTGGGTTCAGCTGTGTAACGTTTTCTTGATTCTGGGCCATTTCGATAAATTAGATATTTGTCTTTAGTTCAACAGAGGTTAAGAATGAATGATTCTATTTCTTTTTCTTTTTTCAATTACAATCTCGACACAATTTTCTTAGGGAAGCCACTTTTCAAATTCAGCAGCTGTAATTGAAACATCATCCCCCTTCAGAATCTTACAATAGGAAGCAGGTTTATGGGTTTTAAAAATTTATTCAACCATAAAAATATTCATGGGGAGGTGAAGGTTATAAGCCATGTGCTCCAATATCTTTATCTTTTAGGTGAGAAATTAGTGGGAAAAAATGTAGACTTTTCTTATTTTGAGTATGGTATTTGCAAAAAAATTATTTCAGTAAAATCTTAGAATCCCTTTTTCTTCCATTTATCTTCATGTCCTAGAATTTACTTCACCTAATATTACAAGCTTAGCACCTCACTTTTATTTTTTATCTTTTTAGGGCCACACTGGTGGCATATGGAGGTTCCCAGGCTAGGGGTCCATTTGGAGCTGTAGCCACTGACATACACCAGAGCCACAGCAACTTGGGATCTGAGCCATGTCTTCGACCTACATGGCAATGCCGGATCCTTAACCCACTGAGCGAGGTCAGGTATTGAATCCGCATCCTCATGGATGCTAGTCGGGTTCCTTAACCACTGCGCCACGACGGGAACTCCTTTTATTTATTTTTTTTAGCACCCTACTTTTAATACCCGGCAAGTTCAAAGCACTCATTGACACACAGTGAAAAATCCACAGGGTAGAGGTGAAGGGCATCCAAAATGGAGAGGACTGACCCTAGGGCAGAATAAGTGGCAATTTTCAAAGGAAATATTTAGGGACCTTTAAAACATTTTGATCATTTGAAGCATTTCTCAATTCCTAGAAATAAGGGACAGCAAGCAGCTAAATCATCAGGCAGCTGCCTTTGGAGTCAGGTCCTACTTCCTGTATGGCAAGATAAAACCAGGAGGCAGAATAGAGATTTGCTTTCTCTGGGATGCAAAGCAGTCAGGCTGTGTTTAAATGTTTCCTTTGGTCTCTGAGGTCTTCATCAGGCAGTCAGAAGACCCCCCAGGAACCTGTAGGCCAGGTTTCTATGACTTCAGGAAGCACCATGGGTGCCCCCTACACAAGGGCCCTTGCAGCCTGCTTTGAGCACTGTCATCATGGAGGGCCCCGGACCTGGCATCCTGCCCACAACAAGCTGCAAGAAAAAAACAACTTTGTCTTCCACAGGTGTCAGAAGGGCAAACAAAAGGAAGTTTGTAAAAGATCCAGCACCTCCTTTAAGCATTTAGCAGTTTAAAGCCATGCTAGTAGTTTTCAGTTAAGAAAGAATGTTAATAGGGATGAATGCACCTATAGAGAAAACTTCTGGAAATGGAATAGTGAACTTGTTCTACGATTAGGAACTTTCTTTCTTTCTTTCTTTTTTTTTTTGGTATATTTTTAGGGCCGCACAGGTGGCATACAGAAGCTCCCAGCCTAAGGGTTGAATCGGAGCTGTGGCCACCGGCCTACACCACAGCCACAATAATGCCAGATCCAAGCCTCATTGGCAACATACATCACAGCAATGCCAGATCCTTAAACCCACTGAGCAAGGCCAGGGACCGAACCTGTGTCCTTATGGATACTAGTTAGATTCATTTCCACTGAGCCATGAGGGGCACTCTGGAGACTTTAAACCAATAGGACTAATTACTGTGTTTGGTTTTAATAAACAACACTTCATCTAGAATATTTAGAAAACAAGAGTAATCCTCATTCAGGTCAATAGGTATGTATACCAATCGATCACCAATTTCCAGTCATTCTATTTAATACCTATGTTATTCAACACCATTCTGATGATGCTGCTACTGTGTGTTGGATTATTGTTCTAAATTCAAATCTTGTGTTCATTTATGAAGACAATTCTGGTATTTAAGACCTTGACTTGAAAGAGACACAAAGCCTAGTTCTTGGTAAGCACTTAACATACAAATTGTTTTTATTATCATAAATTCATCTGGTTTGTCTCCCTTTTGACTTGCCCTGGCAGATGCCCCTTAAAAGTGTCTACAAGCCAATTATCATGCAAATGCTTTGTCTATGCACAACCAGTTTGGGGACGATAACTGTGTCTTCTGCACCTGGGAGATAACTGTGTCTTCTTCACCTACTGAGCATGAAGCATGTAGCATAGTATTTGGCACATAGTAGATTTTCAGGTAATTGGAGTCCCTTCTTCCACCTGGAAGCAGTTTTGTTGACTCAGTGGGCTCTTCCTCAATTAGGAAATGTGATGATCTACATCCTCTACTAGTTCCATGCAGCACTGAGACTTTCCTTCTGCATTTAATCATCTCTAGGATTAGGATTAGAGATTAGGATTCTCAGAAGTGAGAGACAGTACCAAGCCCCGGGTAAGCAAAAGCTGCACCTTCTACTGGCCTCGTGGTAGCTGGGCACAGAAAAGCGCATGGCTGCGGGGGCAGTCAGTGATGCTAGGCGGCAGAGAAGGATGCTTGGGCAGACAATTTATTTGATTGTACCCCGATTGACTATGTCTGATAAGTAGAAGGTAAATTACTCATTCACTGATGCATATTAATAAGAAAGTGTCAAAGTAGAAAACATAGAGATGTTGAGGAAAGTATGCTTCATCATAGAAAAGGAGTTGGAGTAGTTTAACTGACCATTGAGTACTTTACCTAATCATAGAAAGGGGGTTGTTGAGAGTCCAAATTTGCTAAGTATACTTGGCATTAGCGAAGGGCTAGATGAGAAATTAAGGTATGAAGGAAAGCTAGACAATATCCAATAAGTATGGGTACAGCAAAGCCACACAACTGGCGTGGCCAGGAGAGGATGAGAAAGTTGCTGTACAGCACCTTCAGACTCTTCACCTACACTCGCCCCATTGAAATCGAATAAGTCAAGGGCTAGGGTTAGAACAAGTGAACCATTGTACACATCCTACTGTGCCCAGGTGGACCAGTAACCCTACTCTCATCACCCATCTTGTGAGTACCAACCCAAGCCATTGGAATGTTTGGCTGATCTATGAAAACAGATGGACAAGTGTATAAATGATTTAGGAAAATGAAAAAGAGATGATGGAGAGGAAGAGAAGAAAATACATGCAGGAAAAAAGCTTTCCATTCCCAGGTATCAGCAAGCAATTCAGAACCTGGTTGACTCTACTTTGAGTTTCCCTCTCTAATTCATTGGTTGCATTATCAATGAAAAGAAAGCACAATAGCGTCTTATCTTCGGCCTCTTTATGATTATTCAGAAAATACTGCTTCTCATATCCTGTTCTAGCCCCAGAGCTATATCTCTTTTAGTTTCTTTCCTCTCTTTGACCCTCCTTCTATCTTGTGGTATGTCCCCGATCACTCTCATATCTCAACTGCCTCTGTGCTGCCTTTGCCTTCTGGCCCTCCTGCTGCATTCAGTCCCTGCCTGTCCCCAGAGGAAGAAGGCTGCTTCCACTGAGAAGTACAAGAGACCACTCACCAGGTTTTTAATGGTTTATCTTCAAGGACGTGTCTCTCTGGTCTTGGTGAGGGTGGGCAAAGTCTTTGGAGATAGAGCAGAGAGTGTAAACGGGAACAGTGACAGTTGCAGCAAGCCCACCACTGCCAGCAGAAAGAAAATGTTAGCCTGCCAATTCTGGAAGCTGTGGAGCATATGGAGAGCCTGGAATTGTTGTCAGCAGCCCAGATCAGGGTGTGCCATCCCAGCAGCTTCACTGTGGCTTTTTAAAAAATGCATTTCAGGAAACTTCCTTACCTGTGGTTGTCGGAAGAAATGTCTCATGACCTAAGAAGTTTTCCTTATTCCTAAATATCTATCATTATTAAAGGCTGCATTGTATTCCATCGTGTGTACCATAAAATTCACCTAACAGAATCCTGAGTTTTCAGACATTTATTTTGTTTTCACCTTTTTTAGCTGATTCTAAACAATGCTATAGTAAACATCCTTTTACACACATTTTTGTACACTTTTCTCATTCCTTGTTAACAGTGTAATTGCCTGATTAAAGCATACATATATATATTTCTGATACTTTTGATAAATAATGACAAGCTGGTCTGTAAAAAATTTATACCAATTAATATATCCACCAGCTTTTTTTTGGTGCGTGAATACAAAACTGAGATATAGTATCTCATTTAAATGTGCATGTATATGTATATTTATATGTTGCATAGGAAATATTGTGAAAGATAACATCACAATATTGAAAATGGGTACTGCTAGGTACTAGGATTTTAGGGATTTTTTTTGGTGGAAAAGAGTGAGGTTGATATTATTTTCTACAATGAACATTACATTGTGTGTAATTAAAAACAACTCTCTCTATATAAGACTGGATACCTATAAGAGAAAATAATATCTAATTACTTCTAATTAGTTGATTGCTATTTCTTTTCTTCCTTATTGACTGCTTCAACTATTAAGGCTCTAATGGACCTTAAAGTTCACCTGATCTAGTTCCCTCAATGTCCTTGGGTGTAAATTGAATCTCCAGAGATGGCCTGAATTGCCAGTGTTCATAGACCTCGCCTGGGGCAAAACCAGAGACTAGCCTCTAAGAATGTTCTTGACTCCTTGTTTCTTGGGCATTTCTCTATACTTGTCCTTCTGCTATTAAAAAGGCTAATTTGTTTTTATTTACTTCATCATATATTTTAGAATGATTCACACTAACTAATGATTAACTTACTAAAGCACTACTTCAATATTTTTAGAGAACCAGAACGAAATTCTGAGCTTTGCCCAAGGGAAGATGTAGATTCCATTGATTTAATAAGTGCTCATTTAAAACATTGGATAATAATAGCTATACAAAGAACATGAAAGAAGAATCAAAAGACGGGCCACTCTATATTTAGTTCTGGTGGTGCTTATTCTACTCTTTGCCTATTTTCTTTTCAATTTTATTTTTTGTTACTTGATGTTAATTTTTTAAAGGCTTTATATTGTCCACTTAGGGAAGTCATTTTATACCATGAAGCACTATCTTCAAGTTTCCAGAATGCCTGAATAAGCTTTCTACAACTTAATGGGACTGGAGATAGGTTAAATCACTATTTTCTGGAAGAACAGATATGTGAGCAGGGAAACTGATTTTGCCACTGACGTGACCAGACATGTGAAATCTTCAGACTATTTAAAGAATTGATAGAGGTGTTAAAAACTGGAGAAACACCAATACTGAATTCTGGAATACATGGACTTGCTAAATTTTTGGAAGATCGATGCCCAAACCGGGCGCTATATTCATGCAAACTGTAAGAGTGACATTTGAGTCTATTGCATTTACTGTACATTTGACCAGAATATACAGCAGCTGCCTGAAAATACAAGTCCTTCCTCTTAATGATTTGTTAGGCTGGCAGGTGAGAAGGTAGGCCACTGGACATTTTGTCTTTAGTTCAGTTCACCTGTGACCTCAGAGGAATAGATGTTGGGTGAGTGAGGTGTGCAAGGCAACTGTCTGGACTTCTCCCAACACAGCATGTGCACTTTTCTTGGTAAGGAGGCAGGTTGTAATCGGATGTGCACTGGTCTCCATCTCTTGATAGGGATAGTTACACAGGTAATTTTTAGAAGTCCCAGTAAGGGATCATAGATAGAAAGGAAACCTAGGAAACTTTGGGAGATCACTGTAAATTCATAATTGCTTGAAAGGGCCATCAGAACAAGGCAGGCTTGCTTGACTAGTGGAGGCAAAAGATATGCCTCAGGTCATTGTGTGAGGGGTGGGCTGAGGCCTACATCCAGGTTCAGACCAAGGGAGGGAGTTTAAGGACCACTCTTCTGCTGATTTGAATAAGCACAATGGCAGACCTAGTTTGACCTTATAGGGTCAAATACTCTCTTACCTGATACCAAGGAGGAGTTACTACTTGAGAGGAAGAGATAGAAGAGGAAGAGGTGGTTTTTTCCCACCCCCATTCCCCTTGGATGATAAAACTGTAGCCCACCTAATTCTCAGGACAGAGCCTCTTGCCTATCACTTTGTCTATCGCTCACAAGCATCCTATCTTAATAAATCTATTCCTTGCCTATCACTTTGTCTCTTACTGAGTTCCTTCTGTGAAGAAGCACAAAGAACCTGAACCTCAGTAAGTCCAGATGCTGGGTGTGTCTAATTTAAAACTGTGGGTTCAGGTCCTAATCTAGTTTTAGGCTGGGTTCAAGTTTCATCTTGTGGGTTCAAGTCCCAATCTGGGTAGGGTCAAGCCATAAATGCTATCAGTTTCACTCTCTTTCTCTCTCTCTATGTGTACATACTTAAATTAAAAAATACACAATAAATAATTAATATAGTATAACATAAATAACATTAAAATAATTAAAATAAATATACATACAGATGTGCACAAAGAGAGGCAGACAGAGAGAGGGCAGGTTTTCTCTAGAGAGAGCTTCTTTTTGTATAGCAGCTTCCTGAAAAATAAGTGCAATGTAATATGATAGAAGGAAAATAATCAATGAAAGCTTTCCTTCCTTGTACTTGTTGGTTGGAACACAATCCTACTTAGATTAGGAGTTCCTGTTGTTGTTCAGCAGTAATGAACCCAACTAATAGCTATGAGGATATGGGTTCGATCCCTGACCTTGCTCAGTAGGTTAAGCATCTGGTGTTGCTGGGAGCTATTGCGTAGGTCACAGATGTGACTCGGATCCTGTGTTGCTGTGGCTATGGCATAGACCGGCAGCTGCAGCTCTGATTCAAACCCTAGCCTGGGAACTTCCTTATGCTGCAGGTGGGGCCCTAAAACACTCATAACAAAACAAAACAAAACATCCCACAAAAAAAAAACAATACTACTTAGATTAAAACAATAAACAGCTTTATTTTTTGGAAAAGTAAGTAGGCACTCAGCTGGATCCTTAGATTTGAAAGCTCCTCACAGCACCCCCCCCCCCATCCCTTTGTTAGTCATCCTGTGCCTGGATTGCATGTTATCACCTTCAAGAGAACAGCTGGGTCACTGGAAAAGGGTGTTAATCTCCCAGTGTCTTCCCTAACACTTTATTGATAGCTTGCATCAGGGTGGCCTCCTTTGGCTTTGGTGAACCCTATTTGTCAAAAGTCCTTTTTGACTATATATTCATTACAAAATATGACCTCTGTAATTTCCTGAGAGGGATACGTAATGATCACTATTCTGAATGACCTAGCAGAGTTGCGTGGTAACTGGCTCCCATTCCTGGGAGACGTTCTGCACTATTGTAAACTCCCCCTACATAAATCTGCAAAGCCTGGGGTTGGTCTCCGTAAAGAAATGAACACACATCTGATGGGTTATAGATAGCCCTCTGCATTGCACAGAGGTACTGGATGTTCTGCCATTGAAAATTTTAGTGTCATTTACTGAGTTTTTTAGCTGGAATGAGTGCAGTCACCTCCAGATTCTCCATTGTTTTTCTGCCTGGCCTTCAGCCTTCTCTAAATTGGGCCTGTCCTGGGATCAGAAACAATTAATCCATCAAAAAATTTTGCCCATTTGATAAGCCCCTTGTATAAAGAACTGTGGTAGGGGAATTTCTCGGTAGCTCAACGGACTAAGGATGTGGTGTTGTTACTTCTGTGGCACGGATTTGATCCCAGGACTGGGAACTTCCACATACCATGGGCATGGCCAAAAAAAAAAAAAGAAAAAAAAATAAGGAATTATAGGAGGTTTGCATGGATGTACATCACAGGGCCTTTCCCTTAAGCTTCCCCCAGAGGGGAGAGAGCTGTACTGAGAACTAGACCAGGAGTCAGTGGGTCATTAGCTAAGATGTTAGGCCAAGGTACTTGGCTTGACTCCTCAAGGGGAAAGCATATGAGAAGGAATGGATAAAGGAATGGCTGATAAGAGAAAAGCATCTAAACCTGGCCTTGAAAGGCCAATCTGAGATGAGAACATTTTTATGCAGAAGATAAAGATTTAGAACATAAAATCTTAATCCATGCTAAGGCAAGTAGGTAGGGTAACCAACTATCCTGGTTCGTTGGCACTGGGCCGGTTCCTGGGTTATGGGATTTCAGTGCTAAAACCAGCAAAATTCCAGGAAAACTGGGACACGTTGGTCACCCTACAAAAAAGCCAGAATGCAAAGGAGGGTTAGGGCCAGAGTGTGGAGTGAGGGTTCCAATTCAATGGCAGGTGCATTTGGTTTAAATAAAGAGGGAAAAAAGCCCTACATGGCAGTTGCAATCTAGCTGATGAAGTAAGACTAGTAGGCACAGAACTATTTCAGCATTACAAAGTAGCACTCCATGGAGCTGGTTAGTGTTCATTGTGTTTTGCATACAATTAGAGAACAGGCTGGGTGTTAATTGGGTCACTAGAGTGAATTATAGCAGAAGGGATGTTGAATAGCTGAGGTCAGGGTCTGTTGGGTTTAGCATAGGCCTTGAAGTGGGGAAAGATAGAAGATAAGCAGAGAGAATTTCTGACTGGGACTGGGATATGAGGAAGATTCTAGTGCCGGTAGAAAGTTACCCACTACCTATTAGAAGAGAAACTATTCATGCTAAATATTCATGGGGAAATATGATTACACAGGACCTGAAAATCCAGATGAAAACTCCATGCATTAAGAGGCCCAGCATTTTCAGGAGGATGTTGTCCTGGTGACCAGGCCATGAGGTTCTCAGGAAGAAAACAGGTTCCTTAAGGTACTCAGTTTGGGGAACCTTACATGCTGACTTCTCTTCATGGAAATTCACAATTAGCACCAACACACTCCAGGCTTAGAGAAGTCCTACAACCATGAAACTGAGTAACCAATCATTTCTAACACAAAAGGCCACGGGCCCCCTTTGTTTGAAGAGGGGGATCAAGGCAGGAAGGCAGAGAATTTGTTAATATTTTGTAAAAGGATTCTTTGGAATGCTTTGCTACAGATATGAATGTAGGTTTTTTGTTTTTGTTTTTTTTTTTTCTTTTTTCTTTTTTTAAATTTCTTTTTTTTTTTTTCTTTCTTTTTTTCTTTTTAGGGCCACACCTGCAGCATGTGGAAATCCCCAGGCTAGGGGTCAAATCTGAGCTGCAGCTACTAGCCTACACCACAGTCACAGCAATTCGGGATCTGAGCCACATCTGTGAACTAGGCCGCAGCTTGTAGCAATGCTGAATCCTTAACCCACTGAGCAAGGCCAGGGGTCGAATCTGCATCCTCACAGATACTAGTTGGGTTCTTAATCTGCCGAGTCATAATGAGAACTCTGAGGCATGATGTTTTTTAAAGGCAAAAGTGACATTATAAATGCATTTTTGGAATCATGCCTGAACACTGACCACAAAAAAAATCAAAAGAGGTTCCATGGCAGCAAGACCTATAGCAGGAGAGGCAGATCTGGGTTCAAATTTTCTGCTCACTGCCTTGGAGAGAAGCCCCACAGGTTTGCATGGTTTGATTAAAATTTGGTTTTAAAGATCTTGGCACAAAGCCTAGCACATAGCAGGCACTTGCTATATGGAAACTGTTGTCATTGCTTTTATTTTATGTAATAAATGGGAACAGTGGGCCAAGTAATCAAAGTTTGGATCCCCCACGGGATTTGTTGACTTTCCCAGAGTTGCCACCCCCTTTCCTCTCTAGACAAATCCATCAAGTTCACAGTCATAGGGTGCCATTTTTCCTTTTCCGCTCAATGGACTGCTAAAAGACTAACCGGCTCCCAGCAGAGGCAAAGCCCAGCAATATGCAGCCCTTAGTCTGTCAGATGATAGAGCAGCAGTCCCAGTGAGGGGCCCGGCAGAGGCACCCCAGGAGAGAAGAGTCTGTCTGCACGTGACATAGAAGACGCTGGAGAGGTGAGGGAAGTGCCGTATGTTGCTGGGCCTTTGGGGGGTGGAGTGGGGAATAAACAACAGCGGGGGCCCTGGCGCAGGGCTCAGGCTGCAACCTCCACCAAGGTGGCTCAGGTGCTTACCTGGTGTCCTCCTGGACACAGGCATTTGCTTTCATTCTTCACTTTAAATAAACGAATGTTTTTAATGTTAAAATGAAAGAGCATTTGTAAAACGTGGTCAGCCAAAACCAAAGGGAGGAGTGAGAGAATGGAGAACAGGACACATCTGCCCGTGTTCATCCGCACAAGCTACACTTCATTTTGAAATCGGGGAGACGCCACGAGTGCTGAGGCCAGCCATGCAAACTGTGTTAAAGACCAAGTCACTCCACTTCTCCCAGATCCTGCAAAGTGCCTGGTAAGCACTATTCCCTGGGGACGCCCACAAAATTGTGCTAAGGAAGTATTTGAGTGGCAGGACGGGCAGGCAGTTTTGGTGAGCAGAGTTGAAATCCCGTTCCTCTCTTCTTGAAGTGTTTTAGGAATCCTGCTGTCATAGCAGAGTGAGTTAAAACTCTATTTTGAGAGTGAAAGGGTGTGATGTTCATAACTACACTGGGGCAAGGAGCCTACACTTAGTGTCTCAGGCAACCCAGGGTATATGGCCACTGATGTGGTCTGAACTATGTCTCCCCAAAGGAGCATCTGTTAGAGGCTGAACCCTCCATACCTCAGAATGTGACTGGATTTGCTATTAGGGCTTTTAAAGAGGTGATTAAGTTAAAATGAGGTCTTTAGCATGGGTTGTAACCCAGTCTGACTAGTGTCTTTATGAGAAGAGAAACTCTGGACACCCAAAGAAACAACAGAGATGGGTCCACACAGAGGACATGGAAAGAAAGCAGCGGTCTGCAAGTCAAGCAGAGAGGCCTCAGAAGAAACTAAATCTACTGACACCTTGATCTTGGACTTCTAGCTACCAGAACTGTGAGAAAATAAATTTCTATGGTTTCAGCCCCCAGTCTGTGCTATTTAGTCATGACCACTCTAGCAGACAAATCCAGCCACCTACTTTCTCCAAATTGTCTCCTTTGTAAAAACTGAGCAGATCATGCCTACCACTCAGGATTAAATGGTATATATGAGGCTTAGCACAGGTATACCTCAGAGATACACTGCAATAAAACAAATATTGTAATAAAGTGAGTTACAGTTTTTTGGTTTCCCAGCGCACATAAAAGTCATGTTTACACTAAACTAGTCCATTAAGTGTGCAATAGCGTTATGTCTAAAAAAAAGTTCATACCTTAACAAATAAATACTTTTTTTGCTTAAAAATGCATCATCTGACCCTTCAGCAAGTGGTGGTAGTAATAGCAAAGATCACTGATCACAGATCACCATAACACATAAAATAGTAATGAGAAGTTTGAAATATTGCAAGAATTACCAAATTGTGATGCAGAGCCGTGAAGTGAGAAATTTCTGTTGGAAAAGATGGCACCCAGAGACTTGCTTAATGCAGGGTGGCCACAAACCTTCAATTTGTAAAAAATGCAGTATCTGCAAAGCACAACAAAACAAAGCACGATAAAATGAGGTGTGCCTGTATATTGTTCTGTACTATGGTATAATGACTATGTGCCTCAACAGACATAAGCCTGCTTACGGTCATATCCTGAGAGTTCTTAATTTTACCAATTCTGGAGAATGCACTGGGATCTTAATTATAAAATCAGTAAATATCTATTAGTCCCAAATAGCCCTTGACAATAATAGCCTGAGGGTTTTTTCAACTTTAGGAAGAAAATAAAAGGATTCGTTGAGAATAACTCAACCCACACTCTGGAATGAGAACTTCATACCTAATTTATTATAATGTGGTTGACTTAATCCCCCAAACATTTAGTGATATGCTGAGGCATTTTGATGTCTGGCTTTCCAGGTCAAGGCTACAAGGGGGCAGAAAGCCTTGTCTCTGGTTAGGACTCATCTACATGAGTTGTCCCTTTGCACATCGCCCAATCCTACCTGTGGAAGGGGGTGCATACTTCCCTTCTTGTGTCCTGCCTCTTCTACCTTGGTGGATGTTTTCAGGCCCTGATGGCCATGGCTCTAAGTTCATTCTGTTACTAAACTTGATGGGTTCCCAAGGAGGCCTACCTCTTCCACACATTCTGCTGGTGGCCAAGCCTGGTTACCATGGCTGGTAGAGTGGGCTTGCCCTCCATTTGGACTGGGCTACATGTAGCTCTACCTGCTCACTTGGATGTGCTGGGCTCTGTCCCTTGAGGACCTGTGGCTCTTTTCTGCATGGAACTTGCGTGGGACAAACACCAGCAGAGGCATCCTGGCATGTCTGGAATGTCACCCTCCTGGCTAGATGATCTCAAGAGGGTCTGTTGAACCAGAGCATACCAGTGTCAGGAAGAGGGCTCCACTGAGCAGTGTCCAAAGAACAGCAGGGCTCAGCATATGGTGGCTTTTTCCTCCAGGGACTTTACTGGGAATTATTTCAGAGTTGTTACCTTTCACTCTTCTGCTCTGAGGAATAAGGAAGGCCTTGCTTCTCCCAGACTGATGTGTAAGGTAATCTACAACATTCACAGAAAGAGGAGCCAGCTTCAGACAGTCATGTGACCAATACTTTTGACTCCCTAACTGTCTGTCAGGGGGCAGTGGGACCAGTGAAGGGGTCCATGGCAAGGACAAGGCCATGGCAAGCTGAGTCTAGAACACTTGGCCCTGGGTTCAAGTTTCTCTTGCCCAGTTTTTTTCTTTGGACTTCCAGTTTTCTCACTGGCTGAGTCTTCTCTGATCCTTTCCCACTAGGGACATGCTGAGGTCAAAAAATATGGCCTTTCTCTATAGGAGGTTGATTCTTATTAAGAGGTTTTATTAAAAGCCACTTCCATCTAGTCACTCAACAAATTATTATCCAGGGCCTACTATTGGTGAGGAACTTATTTGTTCATTCGTTTGTTCATTTATCCATTTATTCACCATCTTTTGCATGGCATATCAGATCATGTTTTTAGGCACATGGGACTCATCAACAAAACGAAAAAGGCCTTTATGCTTATAAGAGGGAACAGCCAAATAGGATGTGTTAGAGTTGATCAGAGCTATGGAGAAAACAAAGCAAGGTAAGGAGGTAAAATGTGCATGGGAAGAATGAGAGAACTGAAAATTTATATAGTCTGTGTAGGGCCCTCTGATTTGAGCAGAAAATGATGGGATGATGGGGTGAGGCTTGTGGAGAGCAGGAGAAGACAATTTTAAGTAGGGGAACAGTGAGAGCTGAACTTGTCCTTTGGGATCACTGTGGAGCTCAGGGAGGCTGGCCCGAGGGAGCCGGCAGGTGTGCATGTGGGGAAGTGAGGTCAGGAGGGCAACAGTGGTGGTATCAGGCGGGGCCTTGGGCAGTGGAAGGACTTTGACCATCATTCTGCTAGAGGTCCAATGCACTGTCCCATGTGCTGTCCATTGTGTAACGGAGCTACCTGACATTCTGCTAGATTTGAGTCAGTTACCTGGTCTCACTTATTTTGTTATTATTTGTTTATTGTTTGTTTGGTTGTTGCCTGTGCTCATGGTGGCATGCAGAAGGTCTTTGTCCGGGGATTGAACCTGAGCCACAGCAGTGGCAATGATGAATCTTTAACTGGTAGGACACTGGGAAACTCCTCACTTAGGTTTTAAAAGGATTACTTTGACTTTTTTATAAACATCAGATGTTAGAAAAAATGTACCAGTTTCAATAAAGGAGAGCTGCTAATTAGAAAGTTATTGAAATAGTCTGGGTGAGACGGGATGAGTCTACCTGTGTTTCTGATATGGTTAAATTGATGCTGTCCGTGCTACTGGTCCTGGGAAATGATCACCAGTGCATGGTGGCACCATGTGGGGCATTGATTGACATCAGTGCTCCTCAGACTTCATCCAGTGTCTGCCATATACCAGCTTCCCATACCTTATGTCTAAGGATCACAGCAATATTTTAAGATAATATGACTTCTCCCACATTTTTAATAGAGAAACTGAGGCCCAAAAAGGTTCAGAGTCTGATTCAAGCCTTCAAAGCTCAGACTTGGCAGAATTGGGTCTCTTTCCCAAATCCATCTGCCTTGAGATCTGCTGTTTATTCACTCCATCCTAAAGCATTTTGCATATTCCTCTTTCATATGGAATCCTTGTGATATAGCACCTTTTGGGACTTGAAAACTTTAACTGTTATTAAAGAGATTCCCATAAACCATATCTGCATCTCTTGTAAGTTTCTGGCATATGACCATCTCTATCCCCGTGTTCATTAAAAAACAGACTGAATCTCCAGAGAGATAGATCTGAAAATTTAAATATCCTCAAAGTCTAAAGCATACTTTGCTATTGGAGATGTCATGTATGAATAATCTGATAGAAGAGGTTGCACTCTGATGTCATGGCTATAAATGTAAAAAAAGCAAATACATATAAAATATTTTAAATAACTTATTCTTTTGGTCTTCCCTCTTTTACAATTGAATTGTGGTTAATATGACACATTTTCATATTTTTCTATCAAATTTGAAATAAAGGTGACCCATATCAGCTAAATATTTTATTCCTCTAGAAGAACAAACTAACTGATCACTTTAATACGAGGAGAGGATACTTGATGTAAGATTGTATTTCCTGCAGACCCAATTTCCCTCAGTCAAGTGAAGCCCAGCAATGAGATGGTTTTCTGGATAATTAGAACAAAATCATTTTTACCTTCAATTACCTATGAAATTTAAGACAAAGCATTTTTGTTTTTGTGTTTGTGTGTTTTTGTATTGTGAATTACCCCCACAGTTTTCTGTTTTTAATATTGGTATTAGACCCTGAAGGCATCTGAGATCGTTCTGCTCCTTGGGTATTTTTGCACTCAACAAACTTGACCCACGTGAGCCCCACTTTTGCTGAAGGCCGTGGGTCTTTTTTCAAGTTCAGAAAAGCTTTATCTGAGTGTTTGGAAAAATATGGCCTGAATTGTAATCTGAGTCACCAGGAAGGTCAGATGGAGGCCTGGTCCCCCTCCACCTGAACGCAAGCTGAACTGGGCCCAGGTGGCTGCGGTGCCTTCCTGACCTCCCACATGTGTTTTGACTCAACCTTTAACCTGAAACAACTGTCAGGAAAGAACAAAGTGCTGCTTTTTCCTAGGGCCCTGGTTGCTGACCTGGAAAGAGTGGTGTTTGTCAAATAGATTTGGACAGGGCACCTGCAAGCAGGGCAGGGTCAGGTGTAAGGGTGGATGGTTGGGTGTAAAGGTGGATGGTTGTGGTTGGATCCCCAACACCTTGAAAAAGCAGCACCCCCAAGATGAGACTCTTTGTCCCTCCCAGAAATGTTCTGCCAATGCTCAGTGTGGAATGTAGGCCTCCTGTAACTTTTCAGTTCTGGCCCCAATTTTTGTGCTGCATTCACCTGCCCCCTCCACTGCCTACCCAGGCAGAGCGTTCCTGAACATTGCTGTACCTACAGCATATGGAGGTGCCCAGGCTAGGGGTCAAATTGGAGCTGCAGCCACAGCCACAGCCACAGCCACAGCCACAGCCACAGCAATACTGGA
Source organism: Sus scrofa (assembly GCF_054392235.1). NCBI lineage: Eukaryota > Metazoa > Chordata > Mammalia > Artiodactyla > Suidae > Sus > Sus scrofa. Next base: position 92,805,702 of record NC_139389.1, read on the forward strand.
TCCTGAGCCGCGTCTGCAACCTACATCCCAGCTCAGGGCAAGGCCAGATACTTAACCCACTGAGCGAGGCCAGAGATTGAACCTGCATCCTCATGGATACTAGCTGGCTTTGTTACCACTGAGCCACAAGAGGAACTCCTAGTTCCTGAAGATCTTCAATGTCAGGCTCTGTTTTGGGGTGCAGAGATGTATAATTGTACTATCTATGCCCCTTCTCTTTCTTTCTGAAAAGCATGATATAGTCTTAATTATAAAATTGAAACAGACAATGTACAATAATGCATTTCCCTTTATGGGTTCCATTTGATTCAAATATAGGGAAGTAGCTTACAAATGCATTCAAAGTATGGGCACTGTTTGAAAGCTCTTAGGAAAGTGGTCCTCCCCTAAGATCTACTGCCATAATCTGCATTTTAACATGTTCCCCCTGGGTCCTTTGGAAGTTTGAGAGATGCTGTCTCTGAGTACAATGCATCTGGTCCTGGAGGTGGCTATGTGAACTTGGCAAACTCTTTAACCTCCCTTGGCTTAAGTTTCCTCATCTACACACTGGGGACAGGAGAGGCTGGATGAGGGAGGAATGCCCATCACCCAGCCCAGTGTTTGGTGGTGAGCAGGGATCCCTGGGGATCTGGGGATCTTCCTCCTGCAGGATGGGTGTAGCACCCCCTGGGAATCCAAGTATCTTGTCAGTCAGCCCAGATCACGTGGGAACATGTGACTGCAACCATGGACAGACAGCTTGAGAAATGCAGCCAGCCCAGACTTGCTGGGAGCGGCAGAATTGGCTGTGATGCCAACCACCTGCCAGGCTCAGCCCAGCCCCCACCACTGAGCACACCACATCCAAGTGCCAATCAGCTGCAACAAACCCCAGTGGGCCCCCAACAACAGGTGTCTCATTAAACATCTCTCGCCCTCCCAGGCTTAGACACTGACAGGCACCAAACTCGCACTCAATCACCACTTAATCACAGCCAAACTCCATTAACAAGTCATACTAATTACCAACTTCTAACAGTGTCTCCAGTTTGGAGGCAAAGAACCTTATTCTTCTGAGCTGCAAACTGGCTTGTGATCCTTCAGAAAGACCCATAATTAGGTCTTTTAAAAATGGGGATGAGGGGAGGAGGCAGGGGAAAAGCTGATAGACCCTGGGTGGGTTCAGTCCTGAAAGGGCACAATGCGAGGCTCTGTTTGTTTTAATTTTGTGCCTGCTGGTGGCCCACAAGGGTCCAATTAACTTGTTACAGCTGCTTGTATTCGTTCCATCCTCTTGTCTCATCCTTCCTTCCTTTTCGTTCCTTGGAGGGATAAACTTGTAGCACAGATTGCAGGCCTGCAGGCATCCAGAGATCAACAACTAGTTTTCTGTGATCAAACCCCCTGTGAACCAAGAATACTCATTTGCAGAATTCCTAATGCATCGGATGAGGCAGGGAGAGGGCTTGGCCTGTGCTCTACAGGCTAGAACTGGATCTGGTGCCTTTTTGAAATGGTCAGAAAGTAGATATTCCTGGAATGAGAACAACTTTGTAGACTGGCTTTTTGCCTTTTTCAATTTTATATTGGATCATAATAAAAGTATTATCATTATTATTTTATTTGCCTCAACTTTTCCATCATAAAGCTGTCTATTTTTGGAGTTCCTGTGGTGGCTCAGCAGTAATGAACCCAACTAGAATCCATGAGGATACAGGTTCAATCCCCAGCCTCGCTCAGTGGGTTAAGGATCTGGCGTTGCCTGTGAGCTGTGGTGTAGGTTGAAGATGAAGCTCGGTTTCTGCATTGCTGTGGCTATAGCTGGTAGTGGCAGCTCTGATCTAACCCCTAGCTTGGGAACTTCCATATGCCATGGGTGGGGCCCTAAAAAGACACATACATACACAAAAGGCACTCTGTTTTATTATTGGAAAGAGATTTTGCTTTTCAGAAGAACTTGCATTTATATAGAGTATCCTCTGTAGCAAATAAATTAAAATGAATTCCTTATTTACCTGGACAGGCTCATGGCCTCATCCTGTGGACAGCAGTCACTCTGGCATCAAGGTCAGTGCAACCAACACAAGCAACAGTGGGAAGAGTTAGGTCAGGGAGCAAAACTACAATAAAATAGCGCAGAAATTTGGCCGATTGCCTTTTGTCCTAATCTTTTCCCATTGTCAAGTGTGGTGCCATGTAGTTCAAACATTTGAATCAATTCTGCCTTTGATAGAAGCCTTTGAAATTGAATCAGATCATGTTTTGGGATCATGATTTCTGTGTTCCTTAATGGGCATATGAGTGTAGTTTTACAGTTCTGATTGCTGTAGTGTTTTTTAAATTCTTGAAGAGAATTCTTGAAGTCTTAAAAGATCTAGCCAGCAAGTTTATTGATGGTTTCATATTTTCAGTCATTTCAACTCCAGTTGATCAGATTTAATTTCTACTTGCTGACACACACTGGAATGAAGATCTTGATTTCTGTGGGGGCTCTTGGGTATTTTGGATGCTGTACACATGAAATAATAACATGGCGTAGGAAGAACATGGTCTTCAGGGAAGACAGACCTTGATCAGGTTTGCCATACCATCCCAGTAGCCTTTGGTAAATTATATAACTTACCTGAGAGAAAGGCTCCTTATCCAGATTATTGGACTAAGATTTACTTCACAGTGTTGTGAACATGGAAGAGATAATGAGCATTTATATTTGTAGCCACTGTGAGCTATGCAGTAGATGCTCGCTAACACTTTTTGCCATTCCTTTCTTTAGCCAGAAGCCCTTCTTTAGAAGATTCTAGAGTGGGATAACCTTAGTACGCAGCAGTGAATTATAAATACAGACAGTGAACAGGAGGGAAGCTAAGTGCTTTGAGCTGGGATCCTAGCATCACGGGTCATCAGATTTGGCAGCTTATGCTTTGGCTTTGGAAGGGAAGGAGGAACATCAGGAAGGCTAGTGGGAAACATTGAAAGACTTTGAGGATTTTGCTTTGAGGACCTGAAAAGCAGTCATTAGCCTGTGGTCCTGCAGGGGGTTCTGAGGCTGGCCACTTCCTTGGACACAGAGCCACCAGTGTTTTCTGATACATGCACTGGAGGATTTCTTTCTGAGAAATGCATTACTGAGTTGATAATAGATGTCTGTTAAGTAAATAGGATTTCTCTAACAGATATTCACTCTAAAGCCATTTTTTAGAAAAGAGAATACTTTTTATCTTTCTTCATAACAACCTCATGAAGCTTAATCAAGGCTGATATATCAACATTTAACAAACTGTTTAAATGTGGTAGCTCCAGGCCCTTTTCTTTTCAAATTATGGGCATGTTCTTGTGTTGATGTCATTGACTTTAAGAAGCTGATTGGAGCAGTTGCATGATAGGACCACCTCTCATAATTAAAGATATCAGAACTGCAATATACACACTATACTTTTTATCATATATATATATATATATATATATTTTTTTTTACTACTGTACAGCATGGTGATCCAGTTACAATACATGAATACATTCCTTTTTCTCACATTATGTGTTCCATTGTAATTGACTAGATAGAGTTCCCAGTGCTACACAGCAGGATCCCATTGCTAATGCATCCTGAAGGCAACATTCTGCATCTATTTACCCCAAGCTCTCAGTCCCTCCCACTCCCTCCCCTTCCCCCTTGGCAACCACAAGTCTATTCTCCAAGTCCATGATTTTCTTTTCTGTGGAAAAATTCCTTTGTGCTGTATATTAGATTCCAGATGTAAGTGATATCATATGGTATTTGTCTTTCTCTTTCTGACTTACTTCACTCAGGATGAGAGTCTCTAGTTCCATCCATGTTGCTTCAAATGGCAATATTTTGTTCTTTTTTATGGCCAAGTAGTATTCCATTGTATATATATATACCACATCTTCCTGATCCAATCACCTATCAGTGGACATTTGGGTTGATTCCATGTCTTGGCTATTGTGAATAGTGCGTCAATGAACATGTGGGTGCATGTTTCTTTTTCAAGGAGAGTTTTGTCTGGCTATATGCCCAAGAGTGGGATTGCTGGGTCATATGGTAGTTCTATGTATAGTTTTCTAAGGTATCTCCATACTGATTTCGAGAGTGGTTGTACCAGCTTATATTCCCACCAACAGTGCAGGAGGGTTCCCTTTTCTCTACACCCCCTCCAGCATTTGTTCTTTGTGGACTTATTAATGATGGCCATTCTGACTGGTGTGAGGTGGTATCTCGTGGTAGTTTTGATTGGCATTTCTCTAATAATCAGTGATGTTGAGCATTTTTTCAAGTGCTTGTTGGCCCTCTGTATATCTTCCTAGGAGAAATGTCTATTCAGGTCCTTTGCCCATCTTTTAATTGGGTTGTTGGCTTTTTTGCTGTTGAGTTGTATAAGTTTGTATATTTTAGAGATTAGGCCCTTGTCAGTTGCATCATTTGAAACTATTTTCTCCCATTCTGTATGTTGTATTTTTTTTTTTTTTTTTGGTTTCCTTTTCTGTGCCAAAGCTTGTCAGTTTGATTGAGTCCCATTGGTTTATTTCTGCTCTTATTTCTGTTGCTTTGGAAGACTGACCTGAGAAAACATTTGTAAGGTTGACGTCAGAGAATGTTTTGCCTATGTTCTCTTCCAGGAGTCTGATGGTGTCTTGTCTTATATTTAAGTCTTTCAGCCATTTTGAGTTTATTTTGGTGCATGGTGTGAAGGTACACACTGTACTTTCTGAAGGACTTAGAAAATGCTCATTCTACTTGTCTCTATGAGAACAGGTGATTTTTCCAGTTATTTTTTCAAAAAAAAAGTGACAAATAAGCCAGAGTACTGAGTGTTATGTAATATTAAATTTATGTGCATTTTCATCTTCCATCCTGATGGCTTTCTCCCAGTCCTCTCAGACATTGAGAAGCTAGTATGGATTCCTCATGTGAGCTAATTCAGTATTTATTATACATTTAGTTTAATGTAAGCCCAAATAAATGATATTCTATTGTCTAGTATGTCATAATTTTAGTTTTTTAGGAAAACAAATGTCAAAAAGATCTTGGCTTTAGATACCTCTTTGTGGCAGTAAATCATTCTCATGCTCATAAACTTATCATTGAGTTTGCTTTTTTATAGTAACTTTAATTTAGGATCTAAACCCTGGTATAGAAATAATGGACACAATGTAGGGTAGAGGAACCACTGGGTTAGACATTGGACCTGAAAAGTATTTTGGATGTTACCAGCCCTGAGACCTTGATTAAGCTCACTGAGTCTTGTTCTCCCCATATGTGGTATGAGAATACTGATGTTATTGCTTCAGCAGGCCAATCCATGAGTAGAACTAGACAAAATACAGCAAATATTTGGGTAACACACAAGACAAAGACACTTGTAGGATATTCCAATGTTTCTGTGTGAGTCAGGACCCATAGCTTATGATCTCCAGGCTGGCTTCATTTTCCAAAGTAAGGCAAAAAAAAAATAAGGTGGTATGAAAATACCTGTGATTTTTTTTGTTGGTGACAAAATTACCAGAGCATTAATACTACTGTGATTTGTGGCATACATTTATAATAGAAGGAAATGCTATTTCAATTAAGAGGTTAGTGAAAACTAAGATGAAATTTTACTAGAGGATGCTTGATTTTTCTTGTGCAGGGGCTCTTACATTAGTGTTCACAGACCCCCAAAATGTCCTTAGATAGAACTGAGAGAGTCTAAGAGCTTAGATGAGAGAATTTTTTCCTATGTAGTGGAAAAATCAAACATTGGGTTTGATGAATTAGCTGGGTCAAAAAGGAGGCAGAGAAATACACACACACACACACACACACACACACACACACACACAGAGCTGTTTTTAAGACACTGAATTTCAGGCAATGAAGGATGTCTGTCACTGAGACTGGAAACCAATATGGAGAGCCTCATAATGTTCTCCATCTTATTGCTTTAGAAGAGTAGCTGGGCTATGGGACAAGGACAGTGGCATCAGGGCAAAGTTGGCAGATCCTGATCTAGGAAGATGTAGCTGAGTGTCCTGTGGAACCAAAGTGACAAGGATTTGCAGGGTAGAGAACCAGAGCGGAGAGAGCACCAGAAAACTTAAGATATCCTCAAATTCAAATTTCTTTGGAGCATTCAGCAGAACACTAATCAGCACATGTGTGTGGGAAAACTACCAGGGTCCAGGGGAAAACAAACAAAGAAAGAAACAAAACTTCTGGAAAATCTACAAAATAATGCCTGGTGTTCATCTAGGGCTGAAGATGTTGCCTATTCCTATTATATGGTTGGAAAAACCCATAAATCACAGGACATTGGGTATAAAACTAGGGAAGTTCTTGCAACAATAATGGGGAATAATTGGATTTAGACTGAGCAGTGTGTGTGGTTTGATAATATAGAAGAATGGATCAGCAATTTGGAAGACAGAACTGTGGAAATCACCCAAGTGGAACAGGAAAAAAAAATAAGAAGAAAAATGAGAACAGTTTACGGGACAACTTGGATAGCATCAAGCATACTAACATTCACATTATAGGTTTCTCCGAAGGAGAAGAGAAAGAAAAGGCAGATAACTTATTTGAGGAAATAGTAGCTGAAAACTTTGCCAACCTGGAAAAGAAACAGACATTCAGGTCCAAGAGATATAGAGTGTTCTAAGCAATATGAACCCAAAGATGTCTGCAATACATACATAATAATTAAAATGTAAGAATTAGAGAACCTTAAATGCAGCAAGAAAAAAGAAACTAGTTACATACAAGAGAACTCCCATAAGACTATCAGCTGCCTTTTCAGCAGAAATGTTGTAAACCAGAGGAAGCTGCATGATGTATTCAAAGTGCTGAAAGGAAAACACCTACAACTAAGAATATTCTGCATGGTAGGGTTATCATTCAGGATTTAAGAAGAGAGAAAGAGCTTTACAAACAAGCAAAATCTGAAGGAGTTTATCACCATCAAATTGGCCTAACAGGAAATATTAAAGGGAGGTGAAATCAAGATGGAGGAGTAGGAATACTCAGATCTCACCTTCCCCACCAAACATCAAAACTACATTTAGAGGCTTTCTGTCTGAGAATCATCTGACAGGAGAGGAGGAGACACAATCTAACTGGGACTCACATCCTTGGCCAGTGAAGAGTTTTGGCAGAGGAAGAGGAGGATTTCACAGGCTCAGGGCTCCTCCCGAGGACTGAAGGGTTTGAGCCCCACATTGAGCAGTCCAGTTTAGGGTTTGGCACCAGGAAAATAAACCCCCTTGGCTAGTCTGAAAACTTGTGGGACTTACCAGAGGTCTGTAGGAAATTGGTACTCTTCTCAGAAGCACACATCCACAGAACTGCATACTCCCAGTCCAGGACACAAATAGTCCCAAGAAGATGAACCCAAAGATACCCATACCACAATATATCATAAGTAAAATGGTGAAAGTTAAAGGTAAAGAGAAAATTTAAAAAAGAAAAACAGAGTCACAAACATGGGATCCTCATAATGAGGATTATTTTGTTCTTGTGTATGGTCAAGAAGTATTCCATTGTGTATATCTTCTTAATCCTTCCACCTGTTGATGAAAATTTAGGTTGTTTCCATATCTTGGCTATTGTGAATAGTGCTGCAAAACAGTATGGAGTTTCCTTAGAAAACTAAGTATAGGCCTATCATACGATACAGCAATCCCACTCCTGGGCATATATTTAGACAAAGCTTTCATTCAAAAAGATACATACACTCCTAAATTGTATTTCAATATAGCTTTAAAAATTTAGGAGTTCCTGTCATGGAGCAGTGGTTAACAAATCCGACTAGGAACCATGAGGTTGTGGGTTGGATCCCTGGCCTTGCTTGGTGGGTTAAGGATCTGGCGTTGCTGTGACCTGTGGTGTAGGTTGCAGAAGCGGCTCAGATCCCACGTTGCTGTGGCTGTGGTGTAGGCTGGTGGCTATGGCTCCGATTAGACCCCTAGCCTGGGAACCTCCATAGGCCGTGGGAGCGACCCTAGAAAAGGCAAAAAGACAGAAAAAAAAAATTAAAGTGGGTGTTCCTGTGGTGGTGCAGTGGTCACAGGATCCATGAGGATGTGAATTTGATCCCTGGTCTTGCTCAGTGGATTAAGGATACTGCATTGCCGTGAGCTGTGGTGTAGGTCACAGACACAGTTCGGATCCGATGTTACTGTTGCTGTGCCATAGGCCAGCAGCTACAGCTCTGATTTGACCCCTAGCCTGGGATCTTCCATACATCATGGGTGCAGCCCTGAAAAGACCAAAAAAAAATGTATATATATATATATATATATATATATATATATATATATATATATATATATATATAAGCTTATATATATATATAAGCAGCATTTTATCTTCTTGTTAATCTGTAGAAAAAATTAGTTTTTTTGTCCTTTATTTGCATGTGGCTCCTGCGAATTCCATGGTCCAGAGGTTGTAGAGTAAAACAAAAAGTTAATTCTTCTCTGAACAATCTTCCTTCCTTTATATAATCTGGTGTCCTTAATATGCCCTAATTTTATTAGTTGATGGAGCCATTGTCCTTTTACGAGACTTTGGTGCAATACAACTCCGATTTCTATTTTAATTGAGAAGCAGAGCATATTAAGTACTTTTATTGGGTGGTGCCTGGTGAATGACAGACAGATGTATTCTGGGCACATCCTATGATAAATTGGCCAATTTTTTCCTAAAAATCTTAAAATAAAAATTTCAATTTTGAAATAGTGGAGCACAGGATTTTTTTTTTAGGGCAGTGAAACTATTCTGTATAAAACAGTAATGATGCATGCACATTGTTACACATTCTTCAAAACACATAGAATGTACAACACAAAGAGTGAAAACAATGTAAACTATGAATTTAGTTAATAATAGCGTATTGGTATTCATTCATCAATTGTGACAAATATACCACGTTAATGTAAGCTATCAAAAATAGGAAGAATCGTCTGGGGGTGACAAGAGGATTTACAGGAACTCTTTGTATTTTCTGTACAATTTGTCTATAAATGTAAAAGTGTTCTGAAAAATAAAGTCTATTAAAATCATAGTCATTTTATTCAAAAGAAATCTTTACACCAGTAAAAGTGGACATGTTGACCTAAAGCCTTGGTCATTTGATTATTGTGTCTCAAACTCCAGCAGTCTCTATCCTAGCCTTTTCAAGCCTGGAGGTAATGACCAGAGTTCTGGGATGCCAGGTGCATGGTTTGAAAGCTCCTGGATAATGACCTCTTAGAGTCCTACCTATACCAATACCCCATGACTCTAGTATTTTACTTGCCTTATGATGAAATAGGAACCAAAAGAGAATTGTTGACTTTATTAAATCTGAATGCAATATTAGCTGTTTTTATAACCTAGACACGATCCTGTCTAGCCTGTCTTCTTCACTATAGGAATATTTCAGTGATGCCATTGTTAATAGAAGCCTTTTAAAAATGCAAAATACTCATTTCAAAGAAACTTGATGAAGTTGCAAATCCTTAGCTTAAACAGCATTTTTCTTTTTCATCATCCATTTCCCGAAATGCAGATGGCAGGTGTCCTCATCTGTATGTGCTGCATACAGGGGGAAGGGGCTCACCAAATGACTACAGTCTTGAAATAGCTGTGGAACCTACTGATGCAGCACACAGGGGGCTGTCACAGGAAGCCCTGATCAGAGGGGAATGTGAGCCTCAAATTCCTCGCTCTGTTCATTACAAACACTCAAGTCTATCAAACTCTAAAGCAGAAACGTGAATGGTGTGTCTAGAGACATTCATGTTGACCAAATGGTGGAGGCTCCAGAGGCAGAACCAAGTCACCCCAATGATATTTTAACCAAGGTAAAGCTGTATTTTACTAGTCATTGGATCTACACAAATCTGAGAATGGATTTTTAAGTTACACTTGGGTTTCTCTGACATATGACTTACTTTCTGACATGGTTGCCTGGCCAGGTGAGACAGGGTCGATTATGGCAGGAAAAGGGAGGCTGAATTACCTTATCTTCTTTGGAGGTAACAGAGGGATGGATATTGGGGGTATGAGCTTTAGAAGCTGAGAAGGGGAATTTCAGCCAAAGACAGAACCAAAAACTAAAATTTCCAGAAACAAGTCACATTCCAAGCAAACAATGACCATGTGATCAATTTAAAGTCCAGGAATAGGGCATTGGGGAGAGACCAGCCCTGCAGGCAGCATAGAGCAGGTAAGAAGGAGCCATCTGGGAAGTCCCTCAGAGGAGGTCCCAGGATGTGAGGTATGTGTGTGTGCAGTAGAAAGACAGGGGGATCTGTTTGAAAGAATAGAGTATACTTTATTTTTACAGGTATTACGCAGATAAAGGAAACAAGCAGAAGATATAAGACCAGTGTCCAGAAACTCATGGAGGAGCTTGGTCCTAAGACCAAGGTTTTGACCATGAGAACTTAGTTCTCACACAACCAGAGCAGAACCACAACAAGACTGACCTGCAGTGAAATTGTCCTCAGATGCAAGACTGACCTTTAGACCTAGGTCAGAACTAGTCTCACTGGTCAAATGAATGTCTTCCCCCTTGGAGAAAAGAAGGCTTTAGGAGAATAAAGGATAAATAGACAATACATTCATTCATTCATTCATTTGACATGCAATTATTGAATACATATTCTATGCCGTTAAGTATACAGTGAAGAAAAAAATTAAGTATGCAGGGGAGAAATGCACAATGCCTCCACTCACTCGGTGGGTCAAGGATCCAGCATTGCATAGCTGTGGTGTAGGTCGCAGACATGGCTTAGATCCCACATTGCTGTGACTGTGGTATAGGCGCCTGCATCTCTGATTTGACTCTAGCCTGGGAACTTCCATATACTGTGGGTGTGGCCTTAAAAAGTGGGGGTAGGGGGTGGGAAAGAAGGTTATTATGAAGCAGGTTAAGTGACAAAGAACAGGAGTTTGACTTTTGACATAGTATGTTTCAGTATCTAGCAGTCAATCCAGCAGCTCTGTTGTAGGTACCTGGCTAGGTAGCTGGCTATTGTCATGTGGGGCTTTCCATGAGTCCATGAAGTTTATCGGGAACAACATTTGCTATAATTAAAGGGGAAAGAAGCAGGATTTATCCAGGGGAGGAACAGACTGTGATGCAGATCTAACAAGTCTTGGCCTAGCTGGTTGAGTGCTCTGGAGTTAAAGAATTCCCATATTGGGTAGAAAGACCAGGCCTAAGTATCCTTGTCATCTTTAGTCATTGCCTGGGGACTGGCTGGGGAGAGCATGGCTTCAGCTCAAATGATGCAACAGATCTTGAAGGTGCAGATGCTGGAGACTGATAGACAACTGTACTGCTTGAAGGCAAGTTCTTTCATGAAGGGGCCTGTGAGTGGTCCATGGTGCATTATAACATAAAGGCCTGGAATTCAGGAATGTGTTCTAGGATGGAGATAGAAATTTGCCTATCATCTTCATGTGAATAATATCTGAGACCATAAAATGAAATTAAGACCATAAACAGAATTTAGATAGAGAAAAGAATAGAGAACTGAGTTTGGCACAAGCAAAAGCAAGAGTTCAGAGAAAAGAAGAAGAACCTGAAAGGACTGAAGAAAAATAGTTTATGGGCTAGAAGAAAAACCAAGGAAGTGTAGGGCATGTTGGAAGGCAAGTGAAGAGAGCATTTCAAATGCTGCTCATGGTCACCTGAAATGAGCACTGAGACCTGCCAAAAGAGGTCATTCCCCCGTATGCTTGCTCAGACCATGTCACACGTTACCTCCTCCCCAACACCTGCACAGTTCCTGCTGTAGTTCTAGGTAACCAATAATACAGTTTCTATCTCTATATTGTCCTTTTCTGGGTATTTGAAATGCAATTATATAATATGTGGTTTCTGGTGTCTAATTTCTTTCATTCTAGATAATGCATGTATTTGCCCATGGCATAGTGTGTGCCAATAGTTTGTCTAGCTTTAATATGGAATGCTGTACTATTGGATGGCTATACCATGTTCCGTCTATCCATCCATCAATTAATGGACATTTGGATTGTTTCCAGTTTTGGTTTTGATGAATTCTGCTGCTGTGAACACATGTACACAAGTATTTTTTGTGCACATGTTTTCATTTCTCTTGGGTGTATACCAGAAGTGCAATCCTGGATCAGGTGAACATTTTATATTCAAGTTTTTGATAGGCTGCCAAACTCTTTTACAATTTAACTGTACCATTTTACAATTCCACCAGCAATGTGCCAAGCTCTCATTTCTCCACATTCTCTCCAACATATGTTATTACTTGTCTTATTCATTCAATGTCTTCACGCCATTCTAGTGCGTGAGGTGGTATTTCACTATGGTTTTAATTTGAATTTCTAGACCAGGTAATCATGTGGAGCATGTTTTTGTGTGTTATTAGTCATTTGTAGATATTTGGATAAATATCCATTTAAATTTTTACTCATTTTTTCTTTGTCTTCTTACCACTAAATTGTGGATATTTTTGGTAAATTCTGAATATGTCTTTCATCAAGTATGTGTTTTCCAAATACTTCTGAGTTGCTTGATCAGAAATTTTTGGAGGCCACTGAGCATGGGCAAACATGGTGGGCAACTGTAGAATGTAGGACACTGCACAGTATGATACCCATGTCTCTTTTTCCATGGATAGCATTTCTTCTCGTAATATCTGTTTATGTGAAAACTCAAGCTGTTTATATTGTCAAATGGATAGAAGAAATGTCTCTTGGATGGAAGGAAACCATTCAGACATTCTTTCCTGCTAGATTTTGGAGGTGGGGCTGGTGGGAAAGAGGGAAATGACTCCTCGTCTCAAATGGCAACAAAACAAGCTGCCAAAGAAACCTTCCAGTTGGTTACATGTAATTGTCTAATACAGGAAAAATGGCTTTGGATATACATGGAATATTTATTTCTTCTTGATCTCTTATTGAAATCTTCTCAAGTATGCCACCTATAGGTGTGCAGAGAGCGAGTGTGCAAGCCTGCCTGCTATATACTTCCTTTGCAACAGGCCTTCGACACCTGTCAATGTATTTCAAAATCATAACTTTCTTCATTTACTCTGATCTGGTTGGAAAACACTTGTTCTTTTGTGAAAATGGTATTTTTCAATGTGTGAAAAATGAGGATAGAATCAACTCTGTGAAATAAATACAGTTCTCTCTGAGAACAAATATCAATGTTGACACAATATTTGCAATTTTCCTTGTACTAATTTCCTTCAAGTCCTTATTTCCTTTATTGAGTATGTAGCTACTCAGAGACTTACAGGGCAGTTTTTTTCACAAAGTTCTTCTCTTTCTCACTTTGTGTGCATTTGTCACTCAAAATAACATAAAATGAATAGCATCCTAAATAAAATTAGCATCCTAATGCAACTAGTGTCCTAAATTTCTACCTAAATTATAGGCCAAATGTATTACTTTCCCACTTTTCTAAATCTGCTTCCCCACTTGTTTGACTGTCTCACTCTTTGGCCGGAACATTCCACAGATACACATATATATAGCTAAAATTTCAGAGAAACCTTGTGGAATCCACTGAGATGATCCATGCAAATGTTTTAGCTCTTCAGGGGAAAAAAAATCTAGGCTATTAAAAAGTATTAGGTCAGTAAAATTCTATTCCATTGGTAAAACTTCCATTGCTTTATGTGAAATATATGAATTCTTATTTCTTTCCTCACTGACAAACTTTAAATATGCATTAGTTCAAGGTGGTAGCCTTAAGCCTCAGCATCATACCCAAGTGAAACCCCCACATTCCAAAGAGGGACAAAGAGTTATAACTATTAAAATTGCAAACATATTGTTAAATGTATATGAAAACAAATAAACATGCTGTGACATATTATATTATTTTTTTCCCTCCAGGACAATATGAGATCTTCATTTTCATAAAGATAGAGAAATGGAAAGTAAACACAAAAACAGTGTGAGCATAAGCAGAAAGACCTGTTCCTGCTCAAATTACTACCACACTTCACCCCCTACCCTTGTGGCCTCCCATTCCTCTAATTTTTTTTAAAGCATTGATCTACAACTAGTACACTCAGAATTCCCTTGAAACAGGATGTTCATGAAAATCAAATCAAGATGGAACAGAAAAAAAAAATAGGAGTGATTATTCAACTTCTGGCCTGAATTCCTTTAGGTCTTTGGCATGTCTCTTCTTAAAAGAAGTCAAAATTGCTTCTACATATTGATTTGCTCCAACAATACCCATATGAAGAATAGTAGAGATAAGTCATCATTGAGCATTATATCCAGGAATACCGAATCATTAAAAAAAAAATTAAACCCTACCTTAAGTTAGATGAAGGTTCTTGAGAAGTTGTTCACTATGTTTAAGTAAACCAAACCACTTTGAATACACTAAGAGGTTTGTGTATTTACAAGATCAGTGGGTCAAGGATTGGGCATTGCTGTGAGCTGCTTTGAGCTATGGTGTAGGTTGCAGATGTGGCTTGGATCCTTGACCCCCTGATCGAGGCCAGGGATCGAACCCTCGTTCATATGGATACTAGTTGGGTTTGTTTCTGCTGAACCAAGACAGGAACTCCTCAGCTTGGTCCTTATTTGTACATTGTTTAAAAATGGAAGCAGGTAGATACCAGAGAATAACACATGGAAAATCTAGGCATTGTGATTCATTGTTCTTTACTTACTCACTTCAAACCAACCTAAACAAATTAATAGAGTTATAGTTACCATCTTGCAAATTGTATGTTTTATATTAATCAAATATGTACAGTTAATGAAGGAAAATAATTCCGCGAGTCTTAAAATAAAAGTCTATTTGTTCTGATATTTTCTTCCACATTTCTAAATAATATTATACATTTATTTAAAAAATTTTTTGTATATCATCTATGAATATCTTTCTATGGGAGATTAATATTTACTTCTTCACTTTCCTTCTCTCCCTCACTTGTATTTATCTCCTCTAATGCTCCTAATATTGCTAAATCACTATTGGATTTACATTTTTATGCCTATAAAATATTGTTCACAAGCTACCTAGAGTTCCATGATGAAAATATTTTCTTATTCGACTTTTAGTCTTCTTGTGAGTTTAAAATTGCATTATTTTTGTTTGCTTAAATTTCTATGCACCCATCATTTATTTGTTCTTAAATCATCTAATAAAGTTTGAAAGCCGCTCTTAATAAGAACAAATACAGCCAGTAATATAATCTATCAGTTCCAGTTTTGCTGTTGTTGTTGCTGGTGTTGTTTTCCTCTCAAAGACCTTCCTCCATCTTCTTGTTCCAAGTTGGGAAGGTTGCATTCCAGGCTGGCCAGTGTAGTTTAGGTTAGGCTTTTGCTGTTACTATTCAACTCTAACCTATAGCAAACAAACAAACAAAAAAACAACCCACAATAAATGAATGAATGGGTATACCTGAGTCCCAATAAAACTTTATTTACACAAACATACACAAACAGTGTGCCATCCCACTACCATAATTTGCTGACTCGTATGTCCACTTTTCAGCTATCATCATGGACCTTTCCTCAGCATCCTCCTTGGAAGACCATTAATGTAACTTTCCTGAAGCTCTTTTCTTACTATATCTTGTTTTCTTCTCTTGTTTCAAGAAAACATCTTTCTGCAGATTTCTGATAAAAGTCGAATGGGAAATATTTTGAGATGTTGGTTGAATGTAAATGTCTATATTTTCCTCTCCCACTTGCTTAATGATCTGTCTGGTACAGAATTTGAATTCAGTTTTGCCTGGTATCAGAAGGCATTGTTCCATGGTATTCTATGGTTCAGTTTCCAGTGTTCATTGTAAGAAGTCAGTTGCCATTCTGGATTCCTAATTTTTCGAAACTGATTGATTTTTCCATCATTTTTTCCCTTTTCTATGAAATGCTTCAGATATACTAAATGTTGTAAATAATAAAATTGTGAAAATATCTATGTTCTTACTACCTAGCCCCTTGAGACCAGTCACATTTTGTAAGGGGACAGCGTATAAGAGGTACAGCCTGCAGAGATGTTTGTCCACAGTAAGGACATTTAAGTGAGAAGACATGCTGTTCCCAATCCCAAGAAACAGAAGCACCTCTGTTCTTTAATAAACGTATTTCTTTGTGTTTGTGATTTGGGGGTCTAATGCATGGGGCCCAATGTAGGGGCAACTCTTGCTAGGGTCTAAACTTGATGCTGGTAAAAATAACTTAAGATAAGCACATTTAAGTCAATTCGAGTTCCAAAAATCTTGGAAATTGAGTCACATATCTTGAACTGGTTATTCCAGGTGGCCTATTCATGCAAAAGAAGAAAATTAAAATATTACCTTTTTTTTGGTAGCATGTATTGGTAGTTTACTGCTTTTTGTTACTAAATAGTACTCCATTACATGAATATACCATATTTTGCTTATCTTTTCCAGTTAATGGATATGGATTGTTTCCAGTTTTCAGTTGTTATGAATTACTCTCTTTTGAACCTGATTGTATGTCTTTCTGTGGACATATGTTTGTATTTCTCTTATGTCAAAAACTAGATAGGGAGAAACTTGATTGTAAATATATGTTTAACTTTAAAAGAAGCCACTGAACTATTTTTAAAGTGGCTTTATCATTTTCTGTTTCCATGGGTATGAGGGTTCTAATTTCTCCACATCCTCACCAAAGTTTGCTATTGTTTGTCTTTTAAATTATGACCATTCTAGTGAGGGTATTGTAGTATCTCATTTTTATTTCATTTGTTTTTAAAATTTGGATTTAGTTGACATATAACATTAGTTTAAGGTGTAGTAAAACATGATTCCATATATGCATATATTACAAAGTAGTCACTTAGCCTATTTAGTGTCTGTCACCACCAATAGTAACACTCTTTTTCTCTTGGGATGAGAACTTTTAAGATTTAATCCTTTAGTAAATTTCAAATATACAATACAGTATTAATTAGCTATAAGTCACCATACTATACATTATATTCCCAGAATTTATTAATTTCATAACTGGAAATTTGTTCCTTTGGATCACCTTCACCCATTTTGCCCATTCCCAACCTCCACCTCTGGCAAGCACAATCTTGTCACTGTTTCTATGAGTTCAGTTTTTTGTTTGTTTTTTATTTTATTTTACGGCCACACCCACAGCATATGGAAGTTCCTGGGCCAAAGATCAAATCCAAGCTGCAGCTGCAATCTATGCTATAGCTGTGGCAACACCAGATGCTTTAAGCCACTGAGCCAGGCTAGGAATCAAACCCACACCTCCGCAGGGACCTGAGTTGCTGCAGTTGGATTCTTAACCCGCTGCGCGATAGCATGAACTCCTTTTTTGTTTTAGATCCTACACAGAAATGGGATCATAAATTATTTGTCTTTAGGTGTCGGACATGTTGTTCAGCATAATGCACTTGAGGTCCACCCATGTTGTTGCAAATGGCAAGATTCCATTACTTTTTATGACTGAATATTCCATTGTGTACACCCCCCCCACATACACACACTCACACACATATGCATACATTGTACTTTATTTTTCCATTCAATCATTGATGGAAATTTCGGTAGTTTCCATGTCTTGGTTATTGTAAATAATGCTGCAATGAACACAGGGGTGCATATCTCTTTCAGAATTAGTGTTTTCATTTCCTTCAGATAACTATCAGAACTGGAATTACTGGACCATATGGTAGTTTTATTATTAATTTTTTAGGGACTTCCGTTGTGTTTCCATAGCAGCTGCACCAATTTACATTTCCACCAAATCCATTATTAGAAAGTAAAATGAAACAAGTAAATGTTGCATTTATAATGGATATTTTTCTCTCCAAAAGATTATTTTTTTTAGAAGTCCTATTTTTGTATTTTAGGCAGTCTCAAATATAATATCAATGCATGGTGCCTCAAGAACTCTAATAATGGTTGGAACATACCATCTCCTTTAGTCCTTGGACCAGGCCTCTAATGCTGTAGTCCTTTGGGTGTCGTGGTTTTTTTGCTAGTGGCTGGTTGAATTAAAATTAAAACCAGAGATGTGATATTTCAAAGCTTCCCCCCTCCACTGTCAAGTTGTGGGTCCTTAAGAACACATGATTCTGGCATTTCCTTCATGGCTCAGTGCCTAATGAACCCAACTAAGATCCATGAGGTTGCAGGTTTGATCCCTGGCCTCGCTCAGTGGGTTAATGATCCTGCATTGCCGAGAGCTGCCATGTAGTTTACAGTCAAGGCTCTATCTGGCATTGCCGTGGCTGTGGTGTAGGTGGGAAGCTGTAGCTCTGATTCAACCCCTAGCCTGGGAACTTCCATATGCCATAGGTGCAACTGAAAAAAAAAGCAAAAACAAAAAAAACACATGATTTTTATGGAAGAATGAATAAGCAAACTATGGTACATCCATTCAATGAAATATTACTAAACTATAAAGAACCTTGAAAACACGGATGTTTTCATGGATGGACCTTGAAAACATTATGCTAAGTGAAAGAATGCAAATTCAAAAGGCTATAGCATTTCTCTGAAATGCCCCAAATGGGCAAAATCCATAGAGACAGAAATCAGACTAGTGATTGCCAAGGGAAAGGAGGAGAGGAGAATGAAGAGTGACTGCTTAATGGATTCAGGGTTTTACTTTGGAATTATGGAAATGTTTCAGAACCGGATAGATTTTTGCAACACTGTGAATGTACTATATGCCACCAAACTGTATACTCTAAAATGGTTAATTTTGTTATGGGAATTTCACTTCAATAAAAAGATGATGATGGAACCCATCCATCATCTCCATGCTAAGCTGTTAGGTCTGCCATGGTATTGTTCTTGGGTCCTTTTAATAAGATGAGATGGTATTTTTACACAATTTTATTGATCCTATGCAATCTGGAACTGTAAAAAGAGGCAATTTGTGATATGAACAAATATATGTTCACTCATGCATATTTATATCTGCGCATTCCTACTTTGTGGTTTATGTGTAGTGAGGAGGTGATGATGGAATGAGGGAGTTATTAGGTTGGAAACTAAGATGCATGTGCCGAATTACTTGTGAGTGGCCTCTTTCCCAGAGGGGCTACCCAGCTCTGTTCCTACAGGGTCACAGACATATTTTTTTCTGCTGTTAGAAGTTGCTTATGTTCCAGGCTCTGGTCTCTGGGACTGACTCCAGAGCATGTGACTGAGGAAGTGGGGAGGAGGGTTAACATGCCCTGTGGAGGATGGCGACTGACCCATTTGGTGAGAGCAGGCAAATCTGCCCCCCGGGAAAACCAGCTAAGACATGTGGTGACTCTCCCTTTTAAGAAAGCATCTGGCACTCGAAAAGTATGTTCTTTGGAATTTTACGACACAGCACAGAATGTGAGTTCTCTTTAATGAATTTAATGCCAGTGTCCAGTAAGTCATAATTTGTGTTGTTTCAAGTATATTCTGGGACATCTTAAAGTAGTGCATGTGGTGAGGCATTTTATTTCCCCTGCCTCATTCGATTCATTCACCACTTCAACTGGTAATTTATTGGACACCAACTATATACTGTATAGTTGGGGGAGATTTAAAAAATGGATAAAATATTTCATTATACAAGGAGCAGGTACACTTCATTACACAAAGCAATCCTTGCCTAGATATTTCCTAAAGCTGGAATTATTCAACAAAATAGCTGTTGTATATTAAATAAAGCTGCCCAAATATATGAACTATTCTCACTCATGGACAAAACAATGCATCCTAGTGAAAATATTTTATCCAATTAATTCACACTGTCATAATAAAATCCTTGGGATTTTAGCATGGATGCCAAAATACCAAACACCCAATTATGGATTAGCAGCAAAAGCCTTATCAGCACTGAATGCAGGTAGCTGCTTGAGTTCCTGGAAGACTGGCTGTCCACTTAAATCAGTCTAACAAGCAGTGAATGTCTACAACCTATGGGTACATTGATTATGCTTTTCTATAAGCTGGAACCTAGGTGTGCTTGTGACTAACTTTTCTATAAGTAGAATTAATCTTGCCCTTTAAATACTGAAGTTTCATCATTAAACTTCTATGTTATTTAAATATAGAAGAAGGATGCGCTGGGGTTGTGGGATGGAAATCCTATAAAATTTGATTGTGATGATCATTGTACAACTATAAACATAATAAATTCATTGAGTAATACAAATTTAAAAAATTTAAAAAAGAACATATATGCATTGCATATTATTTAAACACAATAGAATTAGATGCTAAAGCTAACACTTTTCCTTCAGGGAGTAATTTTAATCAGATGATATTTAGTGCTCAGCTAAAATACTCAGTGACACTTGCAAACAAATCCCCTGTTGTCAGGGAGATAGATTTTAATTTACCAGTTCTAACAAGGGAGAATGGTTCCATCACCTGACGGTTTGGGGGTTCATTTTTTCCAGTTGGCCGCAGAGTGAAGGACAGAGGCGCACATAGCAGCCGCGTATCACTCCTTCCAATTACAGCTCCTTTACGATGCAATCAATATGCACCAGTGCCTTCTCACTTCTTTTTTTTTTTTTTTTGCCAGAAGCAAATGAATATATTATCCATCAGCCGCAAGACACAGGGCAAATGGATCTATGAGTCGTGGGTGATTGGGATTCCACGCGTGCGTGGGGGGTGTGACTATACTTCAGAACTCATTTTCACGGATGCTGTCATGCAAGACAGTCCTTGGAGACCTGTCTGTCAAACTGCAACACGCTTTGCAGAAAAATTAGATTACTCATGCTCAGATGGAGGGGGCGCCAGCAATTTAGAAAGGCCCCTTAAATACCAATTACACTTGTATTTACAAAGCAAATTAAACACACATGAAGGACATTGTTCTCACTGGCTACTTGAGGTGTGTATGAACTTGGTCCTTCACTTAATGTTTGGAAACTCACGAAGACATGCATACACACCTAAACACAGTGTGTACAGTTTTCCTCCTTTTTTTAAATTTAATTTCAATAACTGCAAAAAGGCTCATTATATTTATTTTCATAGCTAGATTTATTTTTCCTTTTATTGCACTATGACTAGTTTTGCAAATTCACTGGCTGCATACCTATTATCCACATTCGAATATCTATTATCAGCAAGAAATTTGCAGATGAATTCTCTTTGTCAGAGAGGAAGCTAGGGCAAGACTCCCTGAGCTCACAATAGAAACATTATTTCTGGGCTCTATAGCTCATTCCCGGTGTTTGCATAGTTACTGAAGACAACAGATGTGTCAAAATCCATAAGATGAACCCACTGCCGTTATGCACAGGCTTGCCTATATAATCTGGTTTTTAAATAAAAATACAAATGAGCAAATCACGTGTAATGAAAAATTACATATCAAAGTGCAATGAAATCTCACCAAAGGGCAAGGCGAAGAGCTCTGGGAAAGAGAGATTTTAAAAGAACCAGAGAGGCACATGGTGAATCTTGGCTGGATATAGATGCTGGCACATGGGGAGGTGGAATATTTCCCAGAACCTCCTGGAGGGCTTTCCACAGCCCTGGGAAGAGGCTGGCTGGGGTAAGGTTAGCCTCCTAGTAATGACATGACAGTGCTAGGCTTTTGGAAACTCCCGGGGTGTGTTCTGGAATGCATATTGAGTATTTGGATCCCCATCTAGTGGGCTCTTGATTTGGATTTTCTTGTGGCACCTCAGGGGCAATTTCTGCCTGATTTTTGTGATGAGAGTAGGAATCCTGGAGGACTTTTCTGCTCTGCAGCTTCTGGGACTGTGGCACTTGTAGCTTAGACCCAACTTTCTTCATGTATCCACATTTTTGGCATCGTTTGGCATATAATGCAGCAAAAATGTGTTTATCCAGCATTCTGACATTCAGAAAACTCTATTAACTTTTGCATCTGTTCTTTGCTGCTATTGGGATAATGGATGTTCATAATAATGACCCTGAAGCAATTCAGGTGCCTTGTGAATCATCCGGGATTACATTCTATTTTGTAGGGTTGAGAGTGAGGAAGTCTCCTTGGTCCTGAAAGAATGCAGTGGTATGAGAGTCAGAGCTGGGTCTCTGGTGTGGCAAGTTGCAGTTTGTTGGAAGAAGTTCTCCTTGTTCACTCTCCATCCTTTATGTGTGCATCCAGCCCATGTTTTCTGAGTATGTCGGCCTATCAGACACTCTGCAAGGCACCAGAGATACAAAGATGGATTAAACTCAGGCTCTGTTTCTACAAAACTCTCAGGATAGAGATGAAATAGGGTTATGCCCTGGTAGTTGTAAAATAGTGATCATGATTCATAGAGTGTTTCTGGAGCACTCAGGATGGGCACCTAAACTGGCAGATGCTGCTGGGGCTAATATCCAAAGTGATTGTAAAAGCTTGAATGGGAGCTGGGTGAGATAGAAAGAACTAGGCAGAGGGGAGAGGATGAGCAAAAACCCAGGGCCATGACATCACACAACATCTGCTGGGAACTACAAGTAGTTCAGTATGCCTGGAAGATGATGCACAAGAGGAAGATGCTGGACTTTGGAGGCAACAGACCATGGAGATCCTTGCATCACATAAAGACACTGGAATTCATTTTGAGCCAATGGGCACCATCACAGGGCTTTCAGCAGTAGCCTGTCATGGCAGAATTTTTGGTTTTGATTGGAGTTTCCTGTAACTTCTCTTTTTGGCTGCAGAACTGGCCTGTTTGTTTTCCAAGTGCACTCTTAAGAGGGGATCCAGCCCATGAAGCAGATAGAAGTGGAGCTTTGGTGTTTGCCATAGGGTTATTGATGGTGAGGTTTCCAGGTTGTGTTTTCCATCCCACTAGCCCTTGAGATCCTGGGACACTGGAAGTTCTTGAGGATCTGGAAGATGTTTGTGTATAGAGAGGTGATGAGAACCCAGATTCGAGTGCTAGAGCAGGACTAGGGGAGAGGGGATGGTTTAAGGAATATTTAGAAGGAAAAACAGGTAAATGCCATAAGAAGCCTTACAAAGATGACTTTCCCTGTGTTTGCTTCTGTTACTTCAGCAGTTGGTAACTAGGGTCCTACTTTTTGACCCTGCATTGGAGATTTATTGTGTGTTACAGTGAGGAAGACACAGCATTTTCCTTCCAGAGAAGGTAAAGAAACTTTTTATTGTTCCTTAGGTCTGAGACCTTCTTAAAAGTGCCCAGGCTCTCTCAGGTATGAAAGGGAAGGAAGTAAAGGCCTTGTGATATAGAAGGTTGAAAAAGAAAGCTACTTTCTAAAACTGGGAAGAGGGGCCATGGCTTTACATGACACCAGAGTTAAACTCCTAAGGCACCATTGGCATAGAGGTCCCAGAGGGGGTTTTCTGTGTATAACTAAAAGAACTCAGAAGATCCCAAGGGTGGGCAGTACAGGGATAGTGGTAGTGGATTTCCTGCCCATAGAGCAAATGGAAGTATGTGCTAGAAACAGAAGAGGTGCAACTGTGTAAGTGTTTCAAATGTTGTGAACAATTCATGCCTGGGTGATGGATTAGATTCATGACTGAAGGTGAGTCAAAGATTACTCTTAGGTTTTCAGCTTAGGTCGATGGTTAGGTGGAATTATATGTCATTGGAGATTAATTCAGGAGAAAAGGTGAGTGGTGACAGTTCAGTTCGAGAGCATTAAATGTGATGGGTGCGAGGGTTTCAAGTATCCCAGAGGCAGTGTTGTTTGGAAGTTAAGGGTGTCACCTCTGGGCCTTATTTTGTCCTGCATGAATAACCTTTCTCCATGCCTCGCTTTCTTCACTTGGAAAATTGATATCCAAATAGGCTGGTGGTTTTTAAATTGCCCAATTATTCTTTGGCACTCTTTCCATTGAGAGTTTGGGTCTATTTCTCTTATTATTCAATCTGGGCAAGTCTGTGACTGCTTTGATCAATAGAGTATGGCAAAAGTAACTTCAGAGTCTACATCCTAAAAGGCAATGAAGCATCTTTTTTGTCTGCAGAGGCACTCACATTCCGAGCCCTCAGACTTCATGGGAAAGTCCAGTAGTCCTGAGGCTGCCCATGATGTGAGGAAGCCCAGTGAACATGGAACACACATGCAGGCTCTGACTGACAGCCTGAACTGAGGTCCCAGACCACATCAGTAGCAATTGCCACAAGTTTGTGAAGATCCTTCCAGGTGATTCCAGCCCCTGGCTATTCAGTTAGCACTTGCTACTCATGTTCCCAATTGAGGTCCTAGACATCATGAAACAGAAACCATCTATCCTTACTGAGTTCAGGATTCCCAGAGGAATAAAATAATTATTTCAATAATCTTGAGGTAAGTGTAAGCAGTAGTGTCATCAGTCTGAGTAATTTAAGAAGACACCGAAATCAATTAAATTTCAAGAAACTTATTAAAGGAAATACCTGAAAGAGAAACAATAGATGAAGCCAGAGGATCCATCAGGTTATGGTGCATGTCTGGCCCCTAGTGAAGGAGAAAGGGAAGAAAGAGGGAAGTCTGGGCAGATCTGAGCATTTGTAATAGCCATTCACCAAGGCTTTTGAGGAGTCCTCAAGTCAAAGATGCCGGTCAGAGGAGCTCCTGGTCTCCTAGTATCAGACCTATCCTGGTATCCCACCAACATTCGTGTGGCCCCAGAACAAAGGCAATGATGGATTTCAGGGCCCAGAGGTTGGGCTGTCAGTCAATAGCAGAGATTAGAAAGAATTCTCATGGCCATCAGAGAATTATAGTATCTGCCTCATTCAATTGCTTTGGGAATTAAATAATTATTTATATTTTTATATATAAAATACTGTGTCTGGAACGTTACCTGATACATTGTAAATGGCTGAGATGAAATTCTATGACTCAGGCAGAAGCAGCATTGTGTGGCAGCTTTGTAGTTTTTAAATGGTGTTTTAGAAATAAATTGGTCATCCATATGGCCCAACAATTCCACTCCTGGGCATATATCTGGAGGAAACCATAATTCCAAAAGATAATATGACCCCAACATTCATTGCAGCACTGTTTACAATAGCCAAGACATGGAAGCAACCTAAATGGCCATCAATAAGATTGTATAAAGATGTGGTACATATATACAATGGAATATTACTCAGCCATTAAAAAGGAAGAAATAATGCCATTTGTAGCAACTTGAATGGACCAAGAGATAATCTTACTAAGTGAAGTCAGACAGAGAAAGACAAATAACATCGGATATTGCTTATATGTGGAATCTAATTAAAAATGATACAAAAGAACTTACAAAACAGAAACATACTCAAAGATTTCAAAATAAAACTTCTGGTTGCCAGAGGGGAAATGTGGTAGGGGAAGGATAAATTAGGAGATTGGGATTGACATATACATACTACTGTATATATAAAAAAGTTACATAACAAGGACCTACTGAACAGCACAGGGAAATCTATGTACTACTGTGTAATAACCTATATGGGAAAAGAATCTGAAAAGGAATGATGTATGTATATGTACAATTGATTTACTTTGCTGTACATCTGAAGCTAACACAACTTTTTAAGTCAACTATACGCCAAAAAATTTTTTTTTAAAAAGAAATATATTGGTTATATCTGTGTCTAGGTCTTAGCTGGTGCTTCTGAATAAAGGTGGTCCTCAGGTTTATCTGGAAATCCATCCTTTTATTAGATTCACTATAACTTTTCATTTGGGTTTTACTCATAAAATAAAATTTAAAATATAAACTAATGCAGGGAACTAACCAGCCCCTCCTCATATCCTAGTTGCTTCAGTATTGAGGTCCCATGAATAATGTTTGATCAGAACACTAATCAGATGGGTAGGAAAGAGTATAACTTCTAGCTATGCCTAAAGTGGGCCGAAATGGCTGGTGCCTGGCAGGTGGAGAGCAAATTGAGAGGATTCTGCAGTCATGGAGGCAGGAGAGGACAGAGTCAAGGTGGTTTGGGCCACCTTCCTGGACCACAATTCCTGTGATTAGAGAATAAGTTCCTCTCTCTCACAGCTTTTGTCTTCTGTGGGTCTCTGTTGCTGCCCTTTTTGCTTTTTTTAGGGGGGGAAGAGGGGAGGTTGTATTTTTTTTCTGTACCCATGGCATATGGAAGTTCCTGGGCCAGGGATCAAGCCACAGCAGTGACAATGTCAGATCCTTAACCTGCTGAGCTAACAGGGACTCCACTGTTGTTGCCCTTTTGTCATCATCACCGTTATAGCCACGGGATGGCCTGGTGGCTAGGTTGAATAAACACAGGAAAGACAGAGAAAATAGGGAGAGAATTTTTGTCTCCCCCAATCTGCTTGCTACTATTTACTTTCTGAGGTCCACAAATAACTCTTACCTCTTACCTTGAACCAGAACCTCACAACTGCAATTTGATGCCATTATTTCAGGATAAATGTTGATGCTTACTATTTCAGTCATTCATTTCACTATTTTAACAGAATATTTTTCCTTTTCCCATCCCATAATTTTTTTTTTTTTTTAGTTTCAAAGACACTTGCACTTAGAGATAGCACTTTTGAATTTAGATCCAGTATCAGAAAATAATTCCCTATTAATGAAGAAAAAGGATATAAGCCAAACCCTTGGTCAAATTGAGTGTTGAAAATTCAGGCCTGGATTCATTCTGGAGCAGATAGGAAAACCTTGAGGCCAGAGTCACATACTGGAGCCTGATCTGAAGGAAGACACAAATAATCTATCTACTCTTTAGCCTCATCATTTGCTTTTCCTTCAAATAGCTCAATAGGAAGATTAGCATTATTTTAAGACTACTCTGAAGTCTACCTGGATTTACATGAAAAGATATGTGGTTTGTTAACAGAGAACAGAAATACTCAATGTAACTTCATTGCAAATGCAATTTGCTTAATGAATCCTGAAAACTGGGACAAGAGGTAGGGAAAAAGAAGAGATAAGGGCAAAAGATATAAGTTATAAACTCTGCAAGTTTTTCATAAAGCATAAAACTCCTCCTGAGGTTCTTTTACATTGCTGTGAAATTCTCTTAACTATCTAATTTCTGATAAGCATTTCTTCAGCTATGCTATTCATTTGTCTTAATTTATACAAGTACACAGAATTCCTTCAGTGATCAAGCAATTGGTAAAGAGTATTATTTAATATTTATTTAAATATGTCTTCCACTATGGCATATTTTTGTTACATGGTGCTTTTTTTTTTTTGGTCTTTTTGTCATTTTCTTGGGCCGCTCTCGCGGCATATGGAGGTTCCCAGGCTAGGGGTCCAACGGAGCTGTAGGCGCCGGCCTACGCCAGAGCCACAGCAACGTGGGATCCGAGCCGCATCTGCGACCTACGCCACAGCTCACGGCAATGCTGGATCCTTAACCCACTGAGCGAGGGCAGGGATCGAACCTGCAACCTCATGGTTCCTAATGGGATTCGTTAACCACTGAGCCACGACGGGAACTCCTACATGGTGCTCTTGAATTTGATAATTCCTTTATCAATCCCAGTAGCTAACATATCATGTTTACCTATTTCCACTTATAATCAGCTTCCTGACTATAGAACTGTAGATCCTCTGAAAACATAGTGTACGCTATTTAGAAAATAAGGAAATTATTTGGGAGAAGCCACAGCCAGTGGGGATCCTGTCCACGGTCCTTGATATCATATGCATTATTAGAATGCTGAAAGCTTTGAACTAGTTTAAATAAGATCTACTGGAGAAATGATGTGGAACTCCTGGACTTTCCATTCAGGAGATCTAAGTTCTATTCCTGACTTTGCTGCTAATCAGCTCCATAAAGCTGAGAAATTAAATATTTTTTCTTTGGGTGCAAAATAAGGGAAATTAATATAATACTTTCTAAGGCATCATCCACGTCCAAGATTTAAAGAATCTAATTTGTGATTGCTTTGAGGATTCTATCTTCTGAAAATCAAATCACGTCAGTTTTTACATCAGAAGAGATAAGCCTAAATCAACAACTCTTAAAAATTGCTGTAAATGGAAATAATCTGGACAATTTAAAAAACTGAGATTTCTGAGTCCCAACTGAGACCTTCTAAATTATGCTCTCTGCTGGAAAATTTCCAGAGGTCTGTATCCTAAAACTCTCCTGGCTGGTTTTGATACAACAGATTTGAGTTTGAAAAATCCCTGGTTTGGGTGATCTGCAATGGTCCTTACAAGGGTGTGAGCATCTCTAGCTTTCAAGAGTATTTATTAAAGTACCTACTCCCTGTCTAGAACTGCGTGCAAATGATAGTACACTAAAATGAAGGTAACCTGTCCTTAAGAATCCCAACTGAACGAAAAGAGTACGTATACTATACAAAGTTTGTAAATGAAACCACTCCATTATGAAGTTCTTTATACAGATAGAATTAAAACCCATACATTTCTAATAAAATGGGAAAATAACTTCAGCGAAGTTAGAAAGGAAAAGAAAAGAAACTCGTTATTTTGCCGGGGGTCCAATTTAAAAAACTTGCAAATTTAAAATGCATTGGATATATTCAAAGAGGACCAAAAAACCCTTAGGGGGAGAAGTGCCAAGGGCAATTAACTTATCTAGTGTGACACTAGGACACGAAATGATGACCTGATTGCAGAACAACAGAAGAAAGACAACTTATCTTGCTCTGTTCTCACATTCTCTTATATGATTTCCCTTTTATTCAAGTTCCATGTGAGATTACAATTGATTTTATGCTCATCATTCATCTTAGTCTTTGTTTAAAGCTGGGTGTATGCCTGGTTGAAATGGGGAAACATTCATTGGAACACATGTGTGTTTTGAGGCCAATAATTAATTATGGGTTTGGTAACAAGCATCTAAGAATATGGGAGTTCAGGGACCTGGGCTGCAATTCAGAGAACTCCGTGGGAACTGTCGGGAGGTAGCACAGAGGGAGACTTTCTCTTCCTTTTCCTTGTGGATACACATGCAGAAGGCTTTATACCATCCCATCTCTCTCTCTTTCTATACGCACACACACACACACACACACACACACACACACACACGCACGCACGTATACAACACATAATATATTTTCTAATATGAAGAAGAATGACTTCACATTGCCAAAAACAATAACATGGAGGAATGAGATGAATTGAAAAAAAAAAAAAATGTTGACCAATCTGTAGAAAATTTTCTTTTAAAAACTCTTTTTTAAAGTGTCACTTTTGGGGAATTCCCGTTGTGGTGCAGTGGTTAACAAATACGACTAGGAACCATGAGGTTGCGGGTTCGATCCCTGGCCTTGCTCAGTGGGTTAAGGATCCGGCGTTGCTGTGAGCTGTGGTGAAGGTTGCAGATTTGGCTCGGATCCTGTGTTGCTGTGGCTCTGGTGTAGGCTGGCAGCTACAGCTCCGTTGGACCTCTAGCCTGGGAACCTCCATACACCGTGGGTGCGGCCCTAGAAAAGGCAAAAAGACCCCCCCCCAAAAAAAAGTCGCTTTTGGAGTTCCCTTTGTGGCACAGTAGGTTAAGGATATGGCGTTGTCAATGCTGTGGCTCAGGTCACTGCAGTGGCATAGGTCTGATCCCTGGCCCAGGAAATTTCACATGGTGGGCATGGCCAATATATATATTTTATATCTTAAAACATAACTATATAGATAGATAGATAATGTCACTTTGTATTAGAAAGAAAATGTCATTTAAAAATTAAAAAAAAAAACAACCCTTGGCTCTTTATTTTTAGGATGCTGGAACTATATTCTACTGTTGAGTAGAATGGTGTTGGTTACACATTGAATGAATGTGTAAAAATCCATTGGGTTGTATACCAACAATTGAGTGTTTTATAGTATAATGTTAACATTAAAATTCCATTTAGTTACATTTTAAATACAAAACATAACATTGTTACAATTGTACACTTCCAGATCCAGCGTGAATATGTAGAATTCCATATTTTGTGTTAGAGATTATGAGTAACAGTCTTTAATTGAGATGCATCCAACAGGGCAAACCAGGACCTCTAGGTGATTCATAACATCAAACTAAACATAGTTTTGAGAAAAATGCAAGGAGAAGCAAAAACTAAAACAAAACAGTGAAAACAAAACAGTTGAAAACTAAGAAATAAAGGCAAGGGAAAACTCTGATAAATAAATCATCCATCATCTTTGATCTCAGCAAAAAGACTCTTGATTTGGCAAATGCTCAAAAGAACATTTCTTTTATTTGGAGAAGTTGAAATGATTTCTCATCATGTAACTTGTGGTGCCAAAGCTGAGGTTATTTTCTCTGGCTCAACATCTGTGGCTACCCCTAGGAACTAATTGGGCAATAAAAGTTCTT
Source organism: Sus scrofa (assembly GCF_054392235.1). NCBI lineage: Eukaryota > Metazoa > Chordata > Mammalia > Artiodactyla > Suidae > Sus > Sus scrofa. Next base: position 92,835,857 of record NC_139389.1, read on the forward strand.
AGGCTCATGAAAATCAAGTATTAAAAAGACGGCCGATAAATATTAGTTTTATAAATATAACAGTAGGGTTTGGTAACTGATCTCTACCAGTTGTGCGCAGAACAGATTTCAAAATGCCGGAAGTGAAACTGATGCGGCCAAGTGTCAGAGTTGAAGATGTCTGCCTTTGCCTGCATATGAAACAACTTTGATGTGGCTTAAGATGTGTTTTTGTATTTCAAACAGACTGCAGAAGGGAAGCCAGCAAAGCATCAAATTATTTACCCTTCCCAGGAAAATATTTTAAAAGCTCTGCTAGGGCTCCATTTCCTAAAGCCACCTGTCACCTAAAGCATACGTAATCAGCCCCAGATGCTGCATCCCAACCTGCGGACCTGGTGACTCGGAGAGAAAATATTTCACTCTTTCCCCAGCACATCCTTAATTCATTCGAAGCTAAACTTTCAGGCCATATTTTCTGCTTAAACTTAATAACTCAGCTTTGACATTCCTTCCCAGTGACCCCAAAGTTCCATTTGGCTGCCTCGACACCTGCTCCCAAATGCATTAGAAGCACTCAGATTTTTTTTTTTTTCTTTAAGTATCAGTTTTGTTTTCTTTGCTCAGCCTGAGGCCATCCTTTTCACGGAAGTAAAGGATACTAGCTTCTATTCCATTGTGAATTTTATGACTGTCTTAGGTTTCTCTCCTCAAGTTTTTGTTGATGTTATTTTGGAGACAAAAATATTTTGTTCATAAGATTTTGGAAAGCTATAAAAGTTATAATTTCAGATCTTGATTTTGGAAGATAATAGGGAAAGATTCCAACCATCACTAAAGTTAGCTATATACATGAGTTTACAAATGAGTTTTTGAGGATAAACTTCAAGTCTATGAATATTCTCTAAAATGCCAAAAATAATCTGACTATCTAAGAATGCTGTATAAACATTAACATTCCAGAAATAACTATTCACATATTTAATTAATGACATATATATGTATATATATGTGTGTGTGTATATATATATATAAAAGTAGAGCTAAAATTTTAAAGGGTCAGAGTTAGGGCTTTTTAATTTGATTATATTTGTTAGGAATCTGAGACTACATAAAAATTGAAAAATAATTGCTATACTCATTTCTAGTGGAAGGGGGTAACAGCTAAACTTATTGCAACATGAAAATGTGGCTGAAATTATTCTATCTTCCTGTATGAAATCATTCTCTCACATTTATCTATTTTAAAAACTAAGTATATTTCTCATGTTAATGAAATTACCAATCAAAATATGTTCTATGGGGGGGTATTGATTCTGGAATGTGTGTGCGTGTGTGCGCACGTGCACAATTATTGAAAGTAAATGAGATCCTACTGTATAGCACTGGGAACTATGTCTAGTCACTTATGATGGAGCGTGATAATGTGAGAAAAAAGACTGTATACTTGCATGTGTAACTGGGTCATCATGCTGTACAGTAGAAAATTGACAGAACACTGTAAACCAGCTATAATGAAAAAAAATTAAAATTAAAAAAAAGGTAGATGGCTGTGCCTATGAAAAAAGGAAAATTAGAGCATGAAAGAGGTTTAAGCTGTAGAATTCCTCAGACAACTTTAAAAATATGAAACTTTATCTGGGAGTGTTTCAGTGGTAAATTATTGTTTTTGCTTGTATGAAGGTAGCTACATTTATCCATTATCTACACCTCTCTGAGAAGATTTAGGACACACAGTTCTCCAAATTGCCGCATGTTTCAGAAAATGACTGTAAATAAAGACCTTTCATTTTTTTAGAGGGGAGATCAAGAGGCTAAAATAATAATCTCCACATACAATTTGTTTAGAGCTGCCTTTTTCTATCAGACTGGGGTAGGTGTATGTAGAGTCCTAGAAACTGGATTCCCCTATCAGATTTCTCCCTAACTCCAGATAACACCAAATAAACCCTTAATCACGCAAGAAATCACTCAACTTTTACTACTCCTCCTGCTCCTTGACCCCCCACTAGCCCATTTCATTTCCCATGGTCTGGCCTCTTGGCCTTTTTCTTTATAAGCCGTGTCACCTGGCCATCAAGTGACTTCCAGCTCCTGGAGTCTGTCTGGTTTCTGGTTTCAACCAGGTTACCCAGAGTTTACGGACTGGCTGTGCTGCCTCTGTTCCTTTTCTGCCCCTGGACTGGCTGTCTCCCCACAACCCCGCCAGGCATGAAATCTTTCTCTAGCACTGGGTGCATTCTCCTCCCAGCTACCTAGAGGCCTTGGTTGCTTGAGAAAGATTTTGTCTTTCCCAGCAGGGAAAGAGAGAAACGTTGTTTCCCACCTCAAGAAAGAGACTTAAGATGATGCCTCACTTGACAATTTGTCCTGTGATTTCCCATCCACAGGCAGATTGTTTATGACCCTAGAGCACCTACTTTAAGTCCAAAACCAACCAAATATTTTTCATGAAACAAAATAAATACACAGTTTCTAACCTGGAAACTCATCATCTCAATTTCAACATGTCCCAAATAACCTTCACCTTCATTTCTCCTTTTCCTACCCTCACCCAGTGCTGAACTAACCCTTTTCCTTATTATGTCCTGTCTCTTCCCATGGCACCAAGATTTTTCCATCTTTGTGGACTTTTATTCCTCCTTTTTCACTATGGTGGAGACAGAATGTATTAGTGGTGGCCAGTAGTCCAAAATTAGGCAAACATAGCTTTGCATCAAGCGCTGCGACTTTCTGGATTTATGAAGTACTAAGATGCTCTCCAGCTGAAAAATATGGAAAGCAGGAGCCATCTCTAAGTTTATTGCAACAGTTAGTGAGAGATCATGTAAAATACCTTGCATAGCACTGGAATAATGGGCAGTGTTAAATTAATGTCAATTATTGGTTTTACTGTTATTAAAGGTTGTGAAAATTACTAATCATTAATATCGTTTCTCATTGCCTTTCTATATCAGTGAGGGTTAAACCAGAAAGGTAGAACCAGGAGCATATATATACATATATACACATATAATGAGCTGGTTAACAGGTCTGTAAGGCTGTTGTGGTACATCTGATGCTAGAGTTTCCCAACAGGGCATGCAATGAGGAGAGTAAGATGGTTATAAAGTGCAGGACAACAAGAGAAAGCTGGAATCTGAAGATGAAATGAACCCTGTGCCAGTTCTTATTGCCTGGTGGTTGGAGTCTCCCATAGAAACTGGCCCAGGAGTTCGAGAAGCTGAGGGAAGGTCTAGGGGAAGGTGGAGTGGTGTGGGGCCCAGATGCTGCTTCACACAAAAGAGACAAAGCAGCAGATCAGCTGCTACAGATATTTATCTGCTGCTTCCTTTACACCCTCCACATCTGCCGCAGATCTCCTTTGTGGTCCACCACAACCAGAAGCCTGTAAGAAAGAAGAATCTTGAAGACATAGATCCTCCCAGCCATGTGGATCTGTTCTGAAGCCACCAAGATTTTTTTTCTTTTTTTTTAAATTTTTTTTTTGTTCTTAGTTCCCCAATGCAATTTTTTTTTCTACTGTACAGAACTGTGACCCAGTTACACATACATGTATACATTCTTTTTTCTCCCATTATCATGCTCCATCATAAGTGACTAGACATTGTTCTCTGTGCTACATAGCAGCATCTCATTGCTAATCCATTCCAAAAGCAATAGTTTGCATCTATTAACCCCAAACTCCCAATCCATCCCCCTCCCTCCCCCTCCCCTTAGGCAGCCACAAGTCTATTCTCCAAGTCCATGATTTTCTTTCCTGTGGAAAGATTTATTTGTGCTGTATATTAGATTCCAGATATAAGTGATATCATTTGGTATTTGTCTTTCTCTTTCTGACTTACTTAGTAAGCAACATAGATGGAACTAGAGACTCTCATATCAAGCCTTTTTTCAAAATATGTTGTCTCCACAACCTCCTCTTCCAGTTTCCATCAGAGCATTGGTCTCTAAGTGGTTTTTTAGCTTTTAATTTCCCTTCTCTTCCTTCGTTCCTTCTTTCCTTTCTTCCTTCCTTCCCTCCTCCCTCCCTCTTTCTTCCTTCCTTCCTTCCTTTATTTCTTTCTTCCTTCCTTCCTTCCTTCCTTCCTTCTTCTGACCATACCCACCACATATTGAAGTTTCCAGGCTAGGGGTTAAATCCATGCTGCAGCTGCCAGCCTACAACACAGTCACAGCAACACCAGATCCTAGCTGCACCTGCAACCTACACTGCAGCTCACAACAATGCTGGATCCTGAGCAAGGCCAGGGATCAAACCCAAATCCTCATGGACACTGTGTCAGGTTCTAAACCTGCTGAGCTGCAATGAGAACTCTCCATCCCCCTCTTTCCATCAGTTCTCCTTCTAGATCTTTGCTCTTATCACACCATCATTCCTAATCTGATGCCATCAGAGCCACTGCACTAGAGGAGTCCACTTGTTACTCCCCATTAAGTGCTTGGGATGGCCAGATTAATCTTTCTCTTCCCAAAGCACACCGGACCATTTCTGCAGTGTTCCCACTTAGAAATCGTTCTTCATTCTCCCTTTTCCTTTGACCCCTTTAACTATAATTTAGCCACTTTAGAGCCCAACTTAAGTCCCACCTTCTCTCTCAAGACCCTTCAAGCCCAGCAGCTCTGATCTTGTGGAAGCTTCTGGGACACAACAAACACTGCTCCTCATTTGGGTGAGGGCCATCTCTTATGTGATATTTTAATCCCACTTCACATCTTTTGGCAGAGCCAGGAACCTAATGGGAACTAATTAAGGGATTTACAGTGAAAGAAATAACATTTTATATGATTTATATTATGCACAAGTAGAGAAACACACAATGTTTCACTGTGTGGTAGCTGAGCTCTGTTTTTCAGAGTGGTGTGCATTCCCAGGCTGTTGTGACAAGGTCCAACCAAGCACTCATGACTGAGATGTAAGTGTATGCAGTTACCCCTGCATCTTTGCTTAATCTAAATGCACATGCTTTAGTATTAATATTCCTCCAGAGGGAGACTTTTCTTTCATATTTTTTTTTTCCTAGAGGGAGGAAGCTTGAACTTTGCTGATTGGCACTAGGATTTGAGCTCTGTTCAAAGTATACTTCATCAGAAAGGACCTGACCCCTTCCTCTAAAATCATCCCCTGTCACTGTCTTGTGCAGCTTTTTTTACAGCGCTCCTCCGTAGCTGACGTTATAAATTTTCATTGTGTGATTACACATGTTACATCTCCCCTACCAAATGCAAGTTCTTTTTCATATTCATCTTGGAATTCCCAGTGTCTTGCACTTAGTAGGACCATAGTAAATATTTGTCAAATGATTCAGTGGAACTGGTCTTGTTTGCCTCTTGTTGGCACACCAGGTCACTTTACCTATCTGGATCTCTGTGCAGTGGCAGCCTTAGAACTGGACTGGCTGATGGTGATTCTGCACGAGTGATTGGGGAGTATAGCACACAGGGTAGAACACAGAGCGGGTGAACACACTTATAGGAATGCTGTCTCAGCTTCTTGCATGCTATGTAAACCTGGATGGATTCTCACTTTGCTGGCCCTCAGTTTTCCTTTAAAGTGGGGAACAAAGTAGTTCTTCTCTCATAGGGCTGTTTTGAGGACTAAGATAGAAAAGAGCTCAATGCTTAATACATAGTCAGTGCTCATTAGATGTAAGGTGGTGTGGTGGGCTGACTGATGGCCCCCAAAACTGCCTTCACCTGGATCTCTGGCACCTGTGAATCTGTTACATGACATGGCAAAAAGGGACAAGTATCTGCAATTAAATTAGGAATCTTGAGCTGTGAAGATACTTGTGAATTATCCAGGTGGGTCTGATGTGATCACAAGTATCCTTATGAGAGGGAACCAGGAGGATCAGAGTTATAGAGAGAGGGTGTAAGACAAAACCAGAGTTTGGAGCCAAGAGCTTTGAGGATGGAGGAAGAGGCCATGATGTCATTGGCATTTAGAAGCTGGAAAAGACAAGGAAAGGAGACTCTGCAAGCATCCAGGGAAATCAGGTGTGCCAACACCTCAATTTTCATCCTCCAAGATTCATCTCAGACTTTTGACCTCCAAGATGATAATACTGCAGTGTTGTTTTAAGCCATTACGTTGGTGGTAATCTGTTATGGTGGCAATAGGACACTAACACACATGGCATCGCCATTCATTCACTTGTCACTTGGCCTGTTTCCATCACCTACACACCAAGGTTACTGTTCCCTCTTCAAGTTTCAGCCTTGGCCGCCCACCTCTTCTGGGTGGTCTCCAAGAGCGGATTGATTAATTTCCACTGCACAGGCCAGGTCAGGATCATGATATGAGGGTCCATGTGATTTCCCATGCCCTTATTCTATGATAACATTCTTCCTTCCATTGTGATGTTGTATTTTCAGTGCTTAGGGACCTCAGAGCTCTCTCTGTTTGGCATGCCTCTGGTATTCTTTTCAGTGATCAATTGCTACATAAAACACCCCCTCCAACTTAGTAACATGAAGTAACAATTGCTCTACCACTTCTTATGGCTTGGTGAGCTTGTGGGCAGGGTCATCTGTTGACATTGCAGGTGACCTCTCATAGGGTTGAGGTCACATAGCAACTGGGGTTGGGGTCATGGAGCCCTGATGGAGAAACTGGACCTCTCTCCATCACTCTTTATTCTCAGGGTCTTTCTTACAAGGTTTTTATAAATATAATTTAGTTAAGGATCTTGAAATCTTCTGAGCTTATCCAGGAGAACCTTAAATCCAATGACAGTATCTTTATAAGGAGGTCAGAGGAAGGGTGGAGACACAGAGATAGAACGGTCCACGTGGGAAAAGAGGCAGAGCCTGGAGTGATCCTGCCACCATCACATGAACATTTGATATCACCAGATTCTAGAAGGTGCTGCTCTAGGATTCTCCCCTAGAGCCTCTGGAGGGAGTCTGACCCTGTTGACACCTTGATGCCAACTTCTGGCCTCCAGAACTCTGGGAAAATAAATTTCTATAATTTTAAGCCACCCAGTTTGTAGTCATTTGTTGTGGCAGCCCCAGAAAACTAGTACAGGAGTCCTGAGAGTCCACATTAAAAGCACACCTGTCTTATTGGGGTGTGGGGGGGGTGCATGTAGTTCCTCTATCTCTTCCCCTTTCAGCAGTGGAACTTGTTCCCTGGGAATGTCCTTCTGGGTTGCCCTCTCTTTGGTTTAGCCCTTGGGATTCTCTGCAAAAGAAATCCTCAGCAGAGACGTAGCTGTCATATCCCACCCACTTCTAGGAAATTAATAGACACAAAAGTTGCTAGAAGGTCGAGAAGCACCCCACATGGAGAGTGTGAGAGAAGTAGACTCTATGAGGTCATGGATCGAGCTGCATGCCTGTGACAGTGTTTCAATGACTGGGTGAGTGACTGGTTCTTAGGAAACCCTTGGCAATATCTGTTGAAAAAGTGAGGGAATGAATGGATGGCTTCTTTAAAATATTGATAAACTGGGAGCAAAACTGCAAGATGGTTGTTGGAATGACACTTTGATGGCCCCTCCATACCCTGAAAGAGGGGGATGAGGGCAGTGAGATGACAAGAGGACACAGTGTGTTTTCATCTGTCACTGGAAGTCAGAATATCTGGTCGGGTAGTTTTCATGCAGATGGGGGTGGGGCGGGGGAGAAGTGCAGCTGCGGTGGGGATGAACAGGCCATCATTGAAACCGTAAATATGCCATGGACCCACGCTGTGATGCTGACAGATGCCCTCCCTGCAAGGCTCAGATGGGAGGGACTCGCCAAGTCCAGATTTTAAATTAGATTCACCTGAGCCCAGGCAGGGACCTGTCATCCTTGCGATGGACTAGAAAGGGGAGGGGGACGAATGAAGAGAAATCTTTGTAGCTGAGCCTACCTGACTTTCCTCAGTGGGAGACACATGAATACTGTTTCATGTCAAGGAGAGGTAGTTAAAATGCAGACTGCTCACTCCCGGTCTCAGAATTCGGGAGGTGTGGTTCATGCCTGTAGACCACTCATCTTCCCTTCCTTTGATCTATCACTTGATGTAGAGAAAGGCTTTTATGTGTGATTCCTATATAATGGGTAATTTAGTCCATCCCATTATGAAAAAGTAGGAAGTCTAGTTCTAGTACATTTGCTTCAGTTATTTTTTAAAATGTCTACTAACGTATTCTCATGTGCTTTAAGTAGCCTGAACACTTTTTCTCAGTTGTTTATAATATAATTTGGGGACTCCTTTTAGCCAGTTTAAAACTAGTAAGTTGCAAGTTAAAAAAAAATAAAATAAGGATTAAGGCATGTACTCTGCCAGCATGTACCTTTGTGTGAGAGAGGTGATGCCAAGGGAATATCAGCACAGTGACCAAATAGGACTTGCCTTAATTATCATTGAAATTTGCATATCATCATGCGTGCTAACTTTCAGGTCCATTTTTGATGTTTTTATGCAATGATCCATACCTAAAAAGAATACCCTCCCTCTGTGCAAAGCCTAAGCATTGAATTTTATTTTTTGTTTCTTTTTTTTTTCATTTTAGGGCTGCACCTGCAGAATATGGAAGTTCCCAGGCTAGGGGTTGAATCAGAGCTGCAGTTACTGGCTGACACCATGGCCACAGCAGCATAAGATCTGAGCTGCACCTGTGACCTACCCCACAGCTTCAGACGCCGGATCCTTAATCCACTGAGTATGGCCAGGGATTGAACCTGCATCCTCATGGATACTAGTTGAGTTAGTAACCATCTGAACCACAATAGAACTTCTTGCATTTGTAAATTAGTTTACAAGGAGTCAGTTATGGAAGCCTGGCTTTGAGGCTCAGATCTGATCATATCTGGAAGAACTGTCTGCTTCTAGTAAAGTTCAAGTTCATGAAATTCATGTGAGCCATGGCAAACCCAGGCTAGTAACTCTCGATTCACAAACCACATGTTCACTCTTTATTTTAAAATGATTTGAAGCTTTCAGGGTTGAAGAAAAAGTCTTCCTCCATGTTTGCATTTCCCAGAGGAAATTCTGTACAAGACTGATATTTCTCTAAGAAAGAATGAACTTTAAAATAATAATTGGCAAAATTGCCCTTTAAAATATCATTTTAACCCTTGGAAATAGATGCTATGTGCCCTTGACCTTCCTTGAAGGGGGCTTGAAGAAGTAGAGAATGAAAAGTTTCCAAGTTTGTGTTTTGATCGGAGCAGCATGAGGAGAGAAGGGGGCTTCCAAGATGTAGCAGATGGAGGAGGTTTTGATTTTTTACCTCACTGAGGAAATGGGCTAAGAATATGTTTGCTCATAGTCAAGTAACAGAATAATTCTGATTATACTTGATTCTGGGTTTATGGGCTTTCTACTCCAAAGCAGAGCTCTGTCCAAAGAGTTGCTTGGACCACGTGTAGTGGTGGTATTGAAGTGACAGTTTGTGTAAAGAGGGAAGAACTCAGAATGAACTTAGAGTACATGTGCCGTGTATTAAAGCTTTGTGGCACACTGTGGGTGAGAGGAAACCTTGGCTACTGAAAATGGTCAAGGTAAGGCCGGCATATACCCTCTTCTGCTTCAAATGCTAAAACATTATCTTCAAAGCAAACTGTCTAAGTTTTCCCATACAGTTTCTTCATCCATAGGGACAATAAACACTTTTAAATATTTTCAACTCCTTACAACAAAGCATTCTGTGTTGCTGAGTGTCACTTTTTCAGGGTAGCTTAAAAACATTTGTAACATGGTAGAGTACTTGAGACAGGTACATGCCCTTCCTCTCTCTCTTTTTCTTCCAGGCATGCAGCCAGGATGCTCAGGTTCTTGTTTCTAGAGAGGCTGAGCATAGAGAAACTCATCAAAGCTCTGGCGCCTGGTGTCCCAGAGAGGGAGGGAAGGGTGTTTCTCAGGCTGGTAGGTATTCAGGTTAGCTGATGCTGAGGCAGATGAGACCCTTGAATAGCTCAACAGTAGACCTCTGGGAAGGAGATGCAGCTCAGAGAATGATTAAGGTAGTGTCCGACTAGACACTGGAGTTGCCTGCATGGTGACTGCTCAGAGGTCCACACATGGGAGCAGGCAGAAGTGGATTATGGCACCTTAAAGGCTTTGGCCATCATATTAGCTGTGCTTAGTGTAGTTTTAGAGATTAGAGGCTTTTTCCCCCTCTTTCTATGGAGCCAAGTAAGTTCCATGGACTAAGAGTGAACCTGGGAGAGGAAACATGGCCCAAATAGCGGCAGAATATTATTGTAACCTAGTCAAATGGGGGCTAGGGTAACTTTTAGACTCATGAAATTCTTTGACATTTCACCCTTCAAAAAGCCCGGCTTATTTATTTTCTGATGAGTGTGGGCTCTACACAGTATCTTGCTTTCAATGAATAGTCTATGGTATAAGTGATGGCTGTGTCTTCCAATGTGTTGTGTAGCTTCTATATTGGGTGTGTCCTCGCTCTCTTTCTTTCCCTCCCTCTCTTTCTTTCTTTCTCTCTTCCTTCTTTCCTTCCTTTATTTTTCTTTCCTCCTCTCTCTCCCCCTTCCTCCTTCCCTCCCTCCGTCTCTCCCTCCCCCCACCACCAGGGAAGAACCCATAACCAGTAAGTGTCAATAACCTTGTTACATGACATCATCACCTTTGCCATATGCTATTCATTAGAAGTGAGTCATTAGGTCCAGCCCATGGCTCAAGGGAAGGCATTTACCAGAGGTGTATATATGAGGAGTTGGGGGCCACTGGAGGCCACCATATAGGCTACCATAAGTCCATAGGTGCCAATTTAGCTTTAGAACTATATTTTAGGGAGAGGCCAGAGTTTCTTTCTAAAGATCTGCTTGGTCTAATAGTGTAGAAAATCTGCTGAAGTGATATCTTTGGTACAAAGTTTTGTGGGGCTCTTGGAGGCATTAAAATGAAAGGCAAATTCCTGAGTCCTTTTCAGATAACAGTATCTGCTGGATGATGTGTGGAGAGCACTGTCCATAGCTTTATGTGAATCTTTCCTCCATAACAAACCAAGTCTTCGGAATGATCTCTACAGAAGAGCTTCTTAAACTTAGCCAGGTCCAAGGTTAGGACACTCCACACTTCATGTTGACTCCAGAATAAGCACTCTGGTTTGGGAATGTGGCCCAATACATGCTTTCCACAGTGACAGGATTTTTCTCAAGATCCAGGGAAGATCTTTCCACCATGGCTCAGCATAAATGAATCCAACTAGTATACATGAGGATGCGGGTTCGATCCCTGGCCTTGCTCAGTGGGTTAAGGATCTGGTGTTTCTGTGAGCTGTTGTGTGGGTCACAGATGCGGCTCCGATCCCATGTTGTTATGGCTGTGGTATAGGCTGGCAGCTGCAGCTCCGATTCGACCCCTATCCTGGAAACTTCCATATGCCTTGGGGACAACCCTAAAACACAGGAAAAAAAAAATTAAAAAGACCCAGGGAAGACACAGATTGCCATAATCAACATCATCTACTCAGGAAAATAGTTACTTTCATGGCATTTATAGAACTTACAAATAAAAATCTATTATTAATAGTATTTTTTTTATTTGCAGTACAATGACAGAAAGAGAAAAAAGATGAAACAAAACAGCAACACATTAGGAACATTCTACCAGGTTAATTATAACCCTACAGCACAGAATCCATTCTAGTACCTATAAGTGAGAAACTGAGCGAGACAGAGACAGAGAGAGAGAGAGACAGACAGACAGACACACACACACAGACAATAGAGAAACAGACTCAGACAGAGACAGACATAGAGCCAGAGAGACAGACAGAGACAGAGAGAAGCTGACTGATACACTACAATACTATGATTCTGCAGTGACCAGCCCTTAGAAACAGGAAAAAGACGAGAGGCTATGAATAATTTATGAAGCCAGGTACTGAGCCAAGGGCAGTCTTCTCCCTGTGAATCTGACCGTTGACATTTCTGCTGCACATCTCCGGTCCATGCCTCATCAAGTGAGTGAACACTCCCTGTTGGGTTCTGTCCCTCTTATTTCATTGGGTTCACACAGGGCTTCCAGTTTCAAAATCCCTGCCTCATGGGTACTGCTTGCTCGCTTGTACTTCAGGTCTGTTTCTCAGGGCTTCAAAATACAGATTTGTAAAAATATCACCTCATTCTCTTTTTTTCAGAAGAAATAAATGGTGCTAAAGGAGATTTGACATGGACACACTAAACGTGTCTAATAGTGACTCTTGGACTGTATGTTAAACTGAGGTGCCAGGATTGTTCAGGCAGAGGTGGTGACATTTAGCACGGATGCTGAAGCAGGGACACTGGGGCTCACACAGGGCTGGATTTGCTGCATCCTTCCACTCCTGCTGCCCAAAGCCTCCATAACTATAAACTCCTTGAAGACACTGAATGTGCCTTGTTGATCTAAGTTTTGTCCCACTTCCCTGTCTATAGGCCTTTATGAATGAACTGTGTACCCCTGACTAAATAAAAAGAATGTATACACATATCTAACATTCTAACATAGAGTCAGTTTTTGAATGCATTTCTGCAATATTGGTTAAGATTTCCTCTTTGTACCAGCTGAAGAAACATGGATTTATTAATTGGACTCCCTTCTGCTTGATGCATAGGACACTAATGGTTCCACAGGGTTCTGTAGGATCTAAAAGTCTCAACACAAGAAAGTCACTAGGGAGTACTTGGCACTTAGTAGATGTTCAATTAATGTATATGCCTCAGGTAGGGTAGGCAGATGGAAGATGTTGACTTTTTCATTGCAAGTGGTTTACCCTTTATCACTTTATTTATTGATTTATTTTATAGGTATGTTCCTTTCTCTCATATTGAAAGCCACTCACCATGCCACATCATTCCTGTACCTCAGTATCTGGTTGAGTAATTTACACAGCAACTATTCAGATGAAGCGTAAATAACAACAGCAAAAAAAGAGTGGATTGCATGAAAGAAGGTCTACATTCGCATCCTAATTTGAATTCCTTGGTGCCCAAGAGGTGTACTATCCCAGGCCCCTTTTTCTCACTTATAAAAAGGAGGTTTTGTTGTTGTTTTAATCTGCCTTTCAGGGTTGCAATGGAAAGTAAATATGTTGAAGTACTTAGAACGGAACATAGTAGGTTCATAAAAAATTTTAGTTTCCCTCCTTCCTTTTATGGCAAGAATCTCTCAGCTATGCTCAGGTTCATGATAGCCCTGGTGACTTCTCTTCTTCAGATAGTCCCTCTAAGTCCCAAGGGGCATGTGAGTGAAGGCAGAACATGAGATGTGTATGAGGCATAGGAGCCAGCCCTGGCTAAACCCATTTCCTCTATCCTTCCCTCCTTCCCTCCCCTGTCCCCCTGCCAGCTTTCCTGCCTGTCTTCCTCCCAAAAATAACTACCCAGTTAATTATTTCAGATGCCATGTACCCATCCTGAGAGTCATATTTCACCTTGCACCTGCAGAAGAGTCTGCATCAACCTAACATATGCATTCAGAGGGGGATCAGAGTTAGGGTACACAGATGTGGCTAGAAACAGTATAAACGAGGATACTTTTTAGCTAGGAAAGACCAATGGATGGTGAGCTGGCCTAAGGGAGGCATGCCAGTTCCAAGTGCGATCCCCTGAAGCAGCAACCTCTAGAAATCAGTAGGACCAGATTAGAACAGGTTTGGGATGCTTCCTTAGGAAGTTTGGATTCCATTACACAGCAGTCAGCAGACCACAGTTACTGGACACGGCAGTGGTGGGGCTATGGGAGGGGACACTGAAATGGGAGGTACATAGACTCTGGGTATTTATCAAGGTATAAATGCTGATGCATCTCTATTTTTTTATTTTTCAAAGAATACTGCTTTTCAATGTTGTTTTAGCTCAGGTTGCTGTACCAAAATACTGTAGACTGGGTGGTTTAAATAATGAACACTTATTTCTCACAGTCCTGGAGGCTGAGAAGCCCAAGTTCAGGTTCTGGTGAGACCTGCATTAGTGATTTACAAACGGCACCTTCTCGCTGTGTCCTCACATGGCCTTTTTTGGATGCATGCAGGTGGAGAGAGAGACCTCTCTCTCTCTTGCTCTTCTTATAAGAGCACTAATACCATTGTGAGGAATCCCTCATAACCTCATCTACACCTAACTGCTTCTCAAAGGCCTCATCTCCAAATACCATCACAGTGAGGGGTAAGGCTTCCTCTTAGAAATGTTGGGTGAACACAAATATTGGGTCCATGACAAGGGTGGTGCAAAAATGGACTCAGACTCTACATTTTCCCCCTCAATACAGAAGATCAAATTAGACTATAAAAGCAGTCAGTATTTTAATTTTTTATCATTTGTTCAGTGCCTTTGGAGTTCCATCAAAACAGACTATTTCATGGGTTTGTGAAAAGAGAAGATACATCTGTACTTACAACACTCAATATTTTGAAGACTAAAATGTTTTTACCCTAAAAAAGGAGAGGAGTTCTTATTTTCTCTGGAATTTCTACTGTCAAACAGATATTCCGTACATCATATGTGATAACTGTCAGCATTCCTGAATGTCTCTATTAGTGTCTACTACTTATCACCATAGAGAGTTGAGAATTCTAAGACTCCTGTTCAAAATCACTCCAGTGATTGATGCAGCACATGTGCCACTTAAAATCACTCAGAATCTGACCACCAAATTTTCAGAAGTAGGCATCTTCTTTTGAAGTCTTTGTCTTGAATTTAAATAAAAAAGAAGAAAGGTTTTTTAAGGCTACAGCATGAAACATTGAAAAGGGGTGCCTTTCTTCCCATTCTCCCAAGAGGTTTAAACATTGTTTTAGGACTCGGCTTACGGGTCCTGCATGTTTTGCAGAGTTCACAGATGTTTAGGTTTAAAAGGTAATTGCATTTAATTATCAGTGTCAGATGAAACACACACAGCTACTCTGGCCCAAGTGGAACTATGGTGACGAAGGGGATGTGAAATTGGCTGCAGAGAAGTTACGCTTGAAGATGCAGCTCTGATTCTTTTGAAAAGGCATCCCTCACCGTGTGAGAGTTCTCTGAACGTTTATCAGAGGAAATTACAGTAGAGACTCTGGATAGAAAGAATGCTGGAAGAGTGGAAGATTTATGTGCCAATCCTCAGATTTATTTTGATAAATTGTACTGTATCAATATGTAAAAATCTAATAAATATAACTCTTTAAAGAGTGGGCGGCTCTCGGTTTTACTGTTTCAGAGAAGAGGTTTGGCAAAAAGTCAGAATGTGCATTAAAAACACACTTTCAAGAAGTCTAATAAATAAAGTCTTTGAATTATGGTTTCCCAGTGAAAGGCATTTTAAATCACTTTGATGAAGAATTTAAATGAGACTTTTAAATAAGAAAGGCAAGTTTTTCTTAACTTATTATTTATAGATAGTTTGAAAATAAAATCTAGGCAAGCTGATTTCTTCGTCCATTCTTTATAAGGCAAATAAATATATTGTCAAATTTTAAGAGCATATGCAGTTAGCCAGAGCTGGCCATCATGAAAAGGGACAGGCAAAGGCCAGCTAGCATTTACTGAGTGCTTAGTACATGGTGGCTGCTATGGGAAATGGTTTAGTCCTTGCTGAAGAAGTTAAGCAAGCTGGCCCTGCATCCAGGATGCTGTGTGACCTTGCAGAAATTGCTTACGCTCACTATGCCTTAATTTCCTCACCTATGATTGGGGTCAAAAATATAGTACCTGACTAGTAGGGTTATAGGGAGGTTAATTGAATTTGGACATGCCAGGTCCTTAGCCCTGTGCCTGGTACTTAGAAAACATCAATAATAGCTAACTTCTAGTGTAGACACCCTCATTTTTCCCCACCTCAGATGACTAAGAGATTTTCCCCCCAAATACATATCTGGTTAGAAATAGAGCCTGGACTCAAAATCTGTTGTCAACTCTATCTGGTGACATCCTCAGAGCTGTGCACATTTTGAATAATGCTCCTCATCATTTTCATCTCAGACTGTGTGTTGTGCTTTGTTCATTCATTGCATCACATTTTATGCATATGTATGTATGTCATATATCTATAGTATGTACTATGCCATATAGTACCTATATAAATTATATATATATATTTAATGTTTTTAAGTTTTATTGATGTACTGTTGATTTACAATGTTTTGAATTTCTGCTGTACAACAAAGTGATTCAGTTATGCATGTATACACATCCATTTTCTTTTAGATTCTTTTCCCACATAGGTTATCACAGAATATTGGGTAGAGTTCTCTGTGCTATACAGGAGCTTCCCATTGGCCAATCCTTCCATATACCTCAGTGTGCATATGCCAATCCCAAACCCTCAGTCCATCCCTCCCCCTACCTGCCCCCTTTGGTAACCATAAGTTTTTAAAAGTACTTAGGTCTGTTTCTGTTCTGCAAATAAGTTAATTTGTATCTTTTTTAGATTCCTTATATGGCTATATAATAATATAGTATACAATCAATCATGTAGTGGATATATACCATGTTTTATATACAATATGATGCATAGTATAAACTATATTTTACCTTGTAATATGCTGTACATTCTGTCATATATTTATATATTACATATTACTGTGTAATTATTACAAGGTGAATATATTTTATACTATATATAATGTATTATATTACATATAATACATGGGATATATTTACCATATAATTTTATCATATATTTACAAGTGTAGTATATACACTATATACTATATAATATCCATGCACACATACATATTCACGCCTACGCATGTGTGCATGTATAAATACATACAAAATAAACATACACAGATACATATACACACACGTACTGAGGACTTACCCTGTGCCACACCCTGGGGATAAAATGCGGCAAGGAAGAACTGTCCCAGAGGACTGGGTTACAATTGAACAGGGAAGGCAAAATGCCTCAACGATGACTAGAAAGCATGTTAACTGTTATGATCAAGGGAAATGCAAGTTGCAAATAAGGCCTCTACTTCCTGTGTGATGAATCAATGTTGACAATCTGGTTATTTTCATTAGACCATCTTTGCTAAGGTGGAAAATCCCATTTCCTAAATGTTTTTGGTAATTGAGCTATTACTGAAATAGCCACAAGGATCAGAAACAGTCAGGATGATGCTCAAGGCAAAGTTTAGGTTGACTGCGTGTAGCCTGGTAGAGCAGGAAGGTGGGCTCCACTTAACCGCATGTGGATTAGGATCCTGCCTCTACTGCTTATCAGCTGGGTGATTTTACTAGGATATTAATTTGTCTGAAACTCAGATCTTCTCTTTAAAAGACAAACACTGCTTCTCTCGTAGTATTTTTGTGTTTCAGTTCTCCCCTCCCTAACTTCATGCCCAACATAGAGTTTCCTTGTCCCCAGGACATGTACAAGTGAAAAGTATCAGGACACCAGATAGGTCGCCTGCAGGGAGCCGAGTTCCTGGGCTCTGGATATTTTAATGCTGAGTAGTTGCCCTAGCATGAACCCCCTTGGGAATCGTCCCCTCATTCCATACATATTTGATGAAGAATCTAAGCTTCGAGTGGGATAGGAAAGCACTCCAGGATTTTGGAATTTGCTCATCACAAATGGGAGTTCATCTGTACGACCTCCATTAAGTCTGCTTGTGGGCTGGCTCTGAGCTCTCTCAGGGTTTGGGGACACCTCCCGGGCTGGTTTGGGATCAGCTTGTCCTTCCCTTTGTTCCCTCGAAGTCTGTCCCAGATTCCTTCTCTAACCTCCAAACCCTGCTTCTCTCTTTAGAAAATTACACTCTGTCCTCAGGAAACATTTTATGACTCGGGTAGCGTTTGGAGAGTGATGCATCCAAATGAATTAGAGTTTAGTTTTGAGTTTAGTGGCTCCCCTAGGCATTGATTTGAGAGGCACCAAACTCATAATATTCCCTGGGGAGATGCACATGGACCTTCACATTTCTCTTCAGAATCTATCATCTGAAAAGCCTCGCTGGAAAACTTTTACAGCGACTGCAAGCCTTCTTCCATCCTTGGAATACTGAAGGGTCAGGGAAGGGCAGGTTGGGGATTCATAAATGCTTCTGGTGGACCTTCTTCACCCTGTCCTACATGGGCAAAGGAACATACATTTATTGCAAAACGTATTTGCCAAACACTGTTTAAAACTATTTAAAAATCATTTTTTTATTTACAAAATGCTGTCAACTGTCATTGAGGCTTAGACCCAACCCTTTAGCTGTTCAAACTTAACAGCAAAATAAACCAAAGAAAATCACTTCTCCATTCTTTTCTACATTCATCCTCAGGCAGACGCCAAGGGCCATCACTTTTCATATTAAGGTAATCCACATTTGTTTGTAACTGCAGCATCCAAGGATAACGAAACTGCATCTACTATGAATAAATTATATTTCTCTGGAAGAGGGAAGACACACAGCAAGACAGTTAAATGTCAGGAAAAATCACGTTCAAACGCCCATCTAAAGTGAAAAGTGCGCCACGAGATGTGACATTCTTAACTTCATCACTACCAAGTAATTGTTAATTAAATTAATTACCATTGGGTACACTGAGCTGGCAACTTCATTCTCATGCAATAAGGTGTGAGGCTGGCTATTTTGCCTGCCTGGGGCTGATCTTAAGGTTTAAGAAGCAGCTGCAGAAAGAAGTACAATCATAAGATTACTGCAGCAGCAGAAAAAAAAAAAAATGGGAAAAAAAAAGAGAGAGAGAGAAAGGGAAAGAGAGAGGGAGAAAAATCATGTATCAAAAGCTTTCGAGGGTCTGTGCTTCCTCTACAAACCTGCTTGTCGATTAAATTAAAACATTCCTTCTAGCTCAGTTCTGCAATCTTCACATTCTTCTCAATAAACTGAGATCTAGCCCTTCTAAGAAATGAATCATATTTTCTCTGCCATACTTGATCGCTGTTGACTACTAATTCACCCTGTATTGATCTCAAGTCCATATTTCTTACTGTTTAGATGGGGAATTATCTCATGCTTTTAAAATGCTGCCAAGTTTTCTGAGGCCGTTACAATGGCTGTACCCAGAGGCCAAGTTCATCCTTGCAAAGCTGGGAATGATTGGGCTCTTAGACTTGACTTTTTGCCCCTTCATTTCTTGTGCCTTCTTTGGTCTGTGGGTCAAGAGGCATTGTTATCTCAGGGGAGAGAAAGGAGACACGTTGCTTGAGAAAGAGTGAAGGTAGGTTTATAAAAAGATGCCGTCTCTGTGGAGAAGCTTGCCAAGTTGCCTTATTCTAACATTTTTATCTGGTTCTGGAAAGTCCAAAGAGAACTTTATTAAAAGGATCCTTGATACTGAGTTTTTGTTTGTTTGTTTGTTTTTTGTTTTTGTTGTTGTTGTTTTTTACTTTATCTGAAATGCAGACAATGTGAAGAAGGGAAGACTTAAAAGTATAATTTTCTCCTGATTAGAAATATAATACCCATTCGTTACAGAGAATGTGGACAACTTAGCATAAATAAGCAAATAAAACTGATCCACAGCCTCACCTCTCAGAGGCTGATATGCTCTCAGCCTCTGTATTTTGGAAGAAATAGTCCACAGTGTTCAAGAACACATACTCTGAGCCCAAATACCTGGAGTGTGAGTTTAGACACCACTCTGCTGGCTGTGTGACCCTGGGCCGTGTGTTTATCTGTTTCATAGGGATCGCATTAGTGATGGCTTTAACAGTTGTTGTGAAGAATAAATAAGATGGTCCATGTGGGAAACCCAACCCTATGCCTGGCACGTAATAAGTATCAGATATTATCACCCTCTGATTTTCTGAGCTAAGATTTCCTCCCTCTGTAAGAAGGCATGGAAATGCACACATGAGGTAAATATTTTTAAGCACTGGTCACCATGTCAAAAATGTGTTGATCGGACATTTTGTATTATTTCATAGTAAGCACCTGAATTTAATGTACTTGTTATACAGCTTCACTATATTGAATCATAGTCATTTATATTGTTGCATAAATCATAAGTCTGAATAGGAAATGAAAGTCCATTTTTTTTCCCTCCAGGCAGCTGAGAGAGCGATTCCACTGCAGATCTTGGAAATGGAGCCAGGTGCCTTATGGGATGGTAGAGGGCCAACTTGGCTTTCGGCACTGGCCTCATATTAGAATAGGGGAAATGAAAGATAACCTTCCCGTTACCTTTCCCAGTAGGACAGTTATTGAGGCAAGAAAGGAAAGTGAGGAAAGCACTCCCAGGGCTGTTTCCTACCCCTTGAACGGTAATTTAAGTCTTATTGAAAGCAGCTCCTCAACAAGATTTGAACCCGTGACCTATGAAACATGAAGCGGCCCCATTGCCCCATCTCTTGGAAAAGCTCTTGTTCTGGTGGATGGAATCAAATGGACCAGAACTGGCATCTGGCTGAGACCCCAGGGAGAATACTTACTTCTTCTCTGAGGTGGGGAGAGAATGCCCAAGTTGCTGTAATGACTATCTTTGCAAGAACTGACTTTGGTAGGCAGAGTGCAATTACCAGGTTGAAATACAGCCAAGAGCATTGGGTAAATAGCTCTGCTTATGGAAGACGTGACAAGGGGCTGTTAATGATCCTCCAGGTTACGACTTAGGTTTGTAAGAAAGAAGAAATGGAAAGAAGAGAAGTTTGCAATGAGAAAGAAGCAGTTTTCAAGCCCCAACCTCTTTGCTAGACATTGCTTCAGTGTTGGCTCAGATGGATAAGCAACAGCCCTGGGGTGGCCTTAAAGACCCTTCTGATCTGCTACTTATTTCAATCACTCCAAAGTTATTCATTGGTGTTGCTATGGAGGGAAGAGGGGGTCCTTAGTTTAACGGTGTAACAGAATGATGTCAAGTTGGTTGGGAGCATTGTTCTGCTGACCAGAGCTGGAATGGTTTCCAAGAGCCTTAGGGCCTGGCAGTTCTGAGGCCCAGGTCAGAAGTCTTCAGAATAGCAGGACTGCTGCGCCCATCCCCAATCCCAGGCCTAAACTGTCCCTCCCACTTCCATCTCAGCCCATAATTGTTTAGTACCCTTCATATTTGTCTGGCTCTTCCACTATCATGCATTTAATGAAATGCTGATTTTACAATGCTAGGAGATTTTTGCCAAAATCATGATTATACATTTGTCTTTGCAACACATCAGTGCAGGTTTTGTTGTTGCTGTTGTTGTTGTTATTGTTTAGATTTTTATTTTTTCTATTATAGTTGACTTACAATGTTCTGTCAATTTCTGCTGTACAGCAAAGTGACTCAGTCATACACATACGTATCCTTTTTCTCACATTATCTTTCACCATGTTGCATCACAAATGACTAGACATAGTTCCCTGTGCTATACAGAAGGATCTCATCGCATATCCATTCCAAGTGCAATACACACTTTTAATTCAATCTAGAAAACTGGCACACCTTCCCACCACCTATGTTATTTGGGAGGTGAGCAGGCCATGTCATTTCACAGATAAAGAAACTGAGGCCAGACACAAATAACAACAAAAACAACAACAAAACAAAAAAAAAGCTTGCCCCGAATCTGCAGCTGGTAAGTGGTGGAGCTGGAGTTTGAACCAGCCTGGACCTCAGAATCCTTCTGTGGTCTTTCTACTTCTATTAGGAAGGAAACCAATGTAACCTGACTCATTCTTATTTCCTCATTGTCTCTGCAGGAGAAAGGAAGGACCTCCCTCACTATGTCTCTGGGTTTTGTAGAGTAGATCAGACCATCACTCAAATTAAGGAGCTCTGTGCTTTCTTTGATGCAGGAAAGAGACCAGCATCCCTTCTGCAGCTCTGCCCTGAAGGCATTGCCTTCCACTGGATTTTCAGCCTCAGAGCTCCTGTTCTGTGGCTTTCTGGCTCCTGGCCCCTCACCATCTTCCTGGTCCTGGATGAACTGATTTTGTTTTTTCATTTTTCTTGATCAAACCTCCCCCATCTCTTCAACATACCCCATCTCATCAGGATGTCTTTTTGATTTAAGATGAAGCCTCCTCTCCCAGGTCGGGAGGGGCCTGGGAGCTGTTGCTGCTTTCGGCCTTCTCCTCCCCAGCAATCTTTCTCAGGAATGGCATACCTCTCTTCACACCACACTTCATTTGGTGCCTTTGTTTTCTCATTTCTTTTCCAAGTCCTTGCAACCAAATAGCATCTCAACACGGTTATAAACTTCCACTGTATGTTGTCACTGATATTTTCCAGGATCAAAACTGCCTTTTTTTTTTTTTTTTGTCATTTTAGGGCTGCACCCGTGGCATATGAAAGTTCCCTGGCTATGGGTTGAAACCAAGCTGTAGCTACTGGCCTACACCACAGCCACAGCAACTTGGGATCCGAGCTACATCTGCAACTTACACCATGGCTCATGGACAACACGGAATCCTTAACCCACTGGGTGAGGCTAGGGATCGAACTCAAGTCCTCGTGGATACTAGTATGTTTTGTTATTGATGAGCCACAGTGGGAACTATGAAACTGCCTTTTTTTTTTTTCTTTTAACCTTCTTCCATCTGAGGCTCAGTGTCATTCCTGGAAGAGCCCAGAGAAGCTCAGTGAAGCATGGAACTAGAAGGGAAGCCTCCATTCTGACTAGAGAAGAGACAGGCTCTCAGAGCTCTAAAACTGCAAGGAAAACAGAGGGAAGTCAACCCTCATGGCATGGCTTTGCCACTCGCCACTCACTCATTTGTTCAATAGACATTTATGAAGTATTGGCTTCTTGATGGGGTAAGCATGGTGCTGGACATCAGGACAATAATGCACAGTAAGGCCTGACTTCCATCCTGGAGGAGACACTGACGTGAGTGCGGTGAGCACAGGTGCCAGACATTCAAAATGAAATGAGAAACACAGATTGGTAAGCATTTCCCAGAAAAGGAGGCTGTCTACAAACTGAGGCTCAGTTAAAATTTGAGCTTCAGCAAAAGTTCAGCAAAGGAAAGGAAAGGTTTGATTAGGTAGCAGGGACAACATCTGCAGAAGGCCAGGGGAATGAGAGAGCATTGGAGGAAGCACAAAGAAGAGGGAAGGATGGGATGGGGTAAGGGCAAAAGGAGACAGACTACAGGGCTTGGGACCTGTTGGAGAGTGAGTGAGAGGATAAGTTACAATGAGAAGCTATTTCTGGGAGTTCCTGTCGTGGCGCAGTGGTTAACGAATCCGACTAGGAACCATGAGGTTGCGGGTTCGATCCCTGCCCTTGCTCAGTGGGTTAAGGATCCTGCATTGCCGTGAGCTGTGGTGTAGGTTGCAGACGCGGCTCGGATCCTGCGTTGCTGTGGCTCTGGCGTAGGCAGGTGGCTACGGCTCCGATTCGACCCCTAGCCTGGGAACCTCCAGATGCCACAGGAGCGGCCCAAGAAATAGCAAAAAAAGACAAAATATATATATATATATATAAAATAAAAAAAAAAAAAAACAATGAGAAGCTAGTTCTGCCCAAGGCCATTGTTGGATGGTGGATGGTGCCATTTGGTGAGATGGGATAGGCAGACATGTGTTTGGTGGGATGAAGAGGATGAGGGGTTTTTTTGTTTGTTTGTTTTTTGCTTTTTAGGGCCACGCCCATGGCATATGCAGGTTCCCAGGCTAGGGGTCGAATTGGAGCTGTAGTTGCCAGCCTATGCCACAGCCACAGCAATGCCAGATCTGAGGCGTGTCTGCAACCTACACCACAGGTCATGGCAATACTGGATCCTTAACCCACTGAGCAAGGTCAAGGGATCGACCTGTGTCCTCATGGATGCTAGTCAGAGTCATTAACTGACTAGCCATGAAGGGAACTTCCGAGAGGATGAGCTTTATTTTGGGTGTATTAAAGAGTGATTTGGACAGGTTGACATAAACTTGATAAGATAAATCTGATCTATAAATGTATTCCCATAAGACAGTGTTTTTAAATGTGAACACTTCCTATGGTCCTCCCATTCAAATCCCTAGGAGAAGAACAAGTAGCATCAAAAGGCTAAAACATCAGGACAAGTTCAACCATCCCTAGGATATGGACAAGGTGAGAGTATGTGGTCAACTCAGGTCCTTCTCTGTCTTCTTCTTGTAGAATCTGGTTAGAGGGCAGAAATTCTGGTTTGGCAGAGAGTGTGGTTGGCAGTGCAGCTGACCATGTGTTGACACAGTTGACATTTCAGTTCTCAAAGAACTTTCAGCTTCTTGTTTGATTTTCCTAAAACAGTGTAGGAAGATATCTTCATTTTTTCTGCCTTGACAGGTGAAGAAATCATCTCAGAGAGGTCAGGAAACTGGCTGAGGACCATGCAACTTGAAACTGGCAGAACTGGGATTAAAATCAAAGTCTTCCACATTGCTCATCTTTCCCCACATATGGCCCTGTCATCAATAATCAGAAAACAATTACATCTGTCCTTTGAAAGGCCAAAACTTCTGAGGCACAGCCCTAGCAATCCCTTAGCCTTCTTGTGTTCATGTCTCTGTGTGGCCTCTGTGGGAATCACTTCCATGCTACAGTCCTATGGGGAACAATAGACACGCCATTGAAATGAGGATACCAGTGTTCAGAGATCAAGTGGCCTGTCCTGTGGCGGGGCAGGGATTTGAACTTAGATCCATTAAACTCAAAGCTATGATTTTGTAAATAAAGGCTGGAAAGGCAGGAAAGTCCTTGGCCACAAAGAAAGCAAAAGCAGAACTTACAAGCAAGGAGGTTTTACCCTTATTTTTCTTAAATGTTTTCCTGACCATTACTGTGTAGAAAATTTAGAAATTAAAAAAAAAAAAAAAAAAAAACCATGAGTTCAATGTAATTACTCTCCAGTCTTGCCTGGAGGTCAAGACATTTTCTCTTTTGTTTACTGCTAAGTTCTAACAACTAGAAATCTGAGTGATTGGCACATTGAATGAATGGAAAAAGACCTGAAATTTCAGTACCTAAAGATAGAGACTACTTATATTTGTGTGCCTATTCTTTTTTTTTTTTGGTCTTTTTTGCCTTTTCTTGAGCTGCTCCAGCGGCATATGGAGGTTCCCAGGCTAGGGGTCAAGTTGGAGCTGTAGCCGCTGCCCTACACCACAGCCACAGCAACACGGGATCCGAGCCACATCTGCAACCCACACCACAGCTCACAGCAACGCCGGATCCTTAACCCACTGAGCAAGACCAGGGATCGAACCCACAACCTCATGGTTCCTAATCGGATTCATTAACCAGTGCGCCTCGACGGAAACTCCTGTGCCTGTTCTTCAAGGATTAGACCACTCAATCTATCATCCACCTATCTATATCTATAGCTCACTCTATCTATCTATCTATCTATCTATCTATCTATCTATCTATCTATCTATCTACCTATCTATCTATCCTTCTTTGAGAAAGTGGAAAAATGTACTATATAGGATTGAGTGGTTGAGTTTATTTCATAGTCTACTATTTATTTCCCTTTACTGGTAGACTGTTTTTCTTTTAGGGAAAGATCTAATTTCACTCATCCCAGTGAAGGATAATTTCCCTGTGGATTTGGTTGGGCTTGGATTTGGGGTCCCGCTTTATACCATCCCCCCTTATATCTCCCTCTCTACTTCTCACAGTTCAGAGAGTCAATTCCTACTGTGATGGAGGTCTCGGGTACATTTTGCTTAGGAGAGTGGCCCCCATGCCAGGATAAAAGCAACTTTGCAGGTAGGGCTATTGGCTGGAGTGTAGGATGAATGTGTGGACAGCAGAGAGCACCCTGTCTGGGGCTGTCTGGCCCAGCTCCTCCTAGTGGAACCTCAGGGCGTCTTTTCTGGATTTAGCAGCTCCCTTTGAGGAAGACTATAAGTCTGAGAAAGTGGGCCTAGGGGCATTACGTACAAGCTTTTGAAATATGGTCTTCTGGTCTCTTCTATTAGAAATGTCCCCAGATTATAACACTTTCTCTGGATTTCAAATAACCTCCTCCTTCCTAACAGCAATGAGTGACCAACTCTGACACACCTGGAGAATCTAATTTTCTCTGAATTGAAAAAAGGAAAACTACCATTAGTGAGTTTTCATCATTAATTCACCTTTTATAAACCATAAAATACTTGGTTATTGCAGTCCAAACACACATCAGCCTTGCTGGGAGGGATGGAGACTGTGGAATACGAATTGTTTTGCCCAAGTGCATGGAATAAAAGTGCCCTGTGTTCACATCTTACTAATGTAAAATCCAATAAAAGGCGAGGATACTGGAGCCTTGAGAAATATTTTCCCCTTTCTCCTCCCTCACAACTCCCTCCAAAGTATTAAGCACAGGACATCAGTCCCAGACCGGGCATCCTATCTGCAGTGTAAGGATCTTCTTTGCCTAGGCAAACACATCCATCTTAAGAAACCAGGGATGGTACACTGAACACAAGAATCCCATTTTTACAGATGAAGAAACTGAGGCTCAAGGGGATGAGGTTACCTGCTCAGGGAGAGGGTGGTGGGGATGCAGGACCTCTGTTTCATCTCAAGTTTGCATATAAGCTCTTCATTTCTTTTCCCAAATATTCCACATTCTCCACTCATGATAATGGCTCCTGCCATTTACATTTATATGCTGAGATTTTTGTTAAGAGCTCTACTGGTGGTATGTTAAATAATCTTCGCAACCACATTATGAAGTGAGGATTGAAGCAGTGGTAGAGGGAAGAGGAGGCAAGAAAGTGATGCACGCTTGATCAGGCCTTTTCTGGCTGGGGACCATGCTGATGTCTAGGTGTATTCATCTTGCTGCAGATACCAGCCTCTGTGTGACCTTGAACACATTATGAAGATGCTGCTGCAGGTTTTGGAAGCTCACCAGAGAGGGACTTTCTTTCTCTTCTTCACTTCTTAGAATGACAAACTAAAGTCTCATAATAGTCAGCTCAGGCTACCATACCACCCACAGACTGGGTGGCTTAAACAATAGACATTTATTCTCTCACAGAGCTGGTGGTTGAAAAGTCCAAGGTCAAAATGCTGGCAAATTCTGTTCTGGTGAGGTTTTCTTCCTGGCTTGTAGATAGCTGCCTTCTTACTGTGTCATCACATGGCCTTTCTTCGGGGTATATCCAAAAATCAGGGAGGGACAGAGAGGGAGAGAGGAACCAGTATCCCTTCTTATAAGACCCCTAACCCTACCAGATAAGAGCCCCATCCTTTATGACATTATTTAACCTTAATTGCTTCCTTAGATGCCTCCTAGCCAAAGATAGTCACACTAGGTGTTAGGGCTTCAACATACAGATTTTAGGAGGGACACAAACATTCTATCCCTAATAACCATCAAACTACACAAACTGCAAATGCCAACAAACAAACCCAGCAGGGCTCCCCTGGGCTTCCAACTAACCTGTTCAGTTTTCACAGCTTGAGGCTTTTCCAGTTTGTCTAAATAATTTTTAAAAACTTATAGTATTAAAATACTGGTTTCTTTCTAAGTAACTTTCCAAACATCTCATGGTTAGGTTAATCTTTCAGTTGGCCCATGGTGCCCAGCCTGGCTGCCTGAAAGCAATGGTCGGATTCAAGATCAAGAGTTTCATTTTTGCAATTGAGAGTCATGGCTGTACAATGTATTTGCCATGATCTTAGTGAAAATAGACATCCTCCCCATGTCGGTATGGTTTGTACTTCTCCTAGCACTTGCACCAGAGATGACTGTTAACACAAATTCATGAATACTGTGTGAGTTCATATGCATAAACAGTACCTTACCTACAGGAGGCATTTTATAAGTGAGTGTTGTTATTATTGGTGTTTTTTGTTGCTATTGGTTATTGAAGCTGTTCTCCACTTCAATTCAACTCCATTTGATTAAAAGCTTATTGGTTGGTGACTCCATACTATGTTAAGCTCTGGGGATTCAGTGTTGGCTAATGCAGCCACAACCTTTAAATACACGTTGTCTGAGGCTTTTGAAAATAACATTGGAACACAGAAGCTTAGACAGCTGTTAAGGGCCACACGCACCTTGGCTGCAGAAAAGTGGAATAAGGAATCCTCTGGGCTGGTCAGAAGATCTGGGTTCTAGTTCTTTTCAGCTGCTGATCTGCTCTGTCACAGAGAGAAGGAATTTTCTGGCTTCAATTTCCTTTCCTTTAAAAAGGAAGGACTTAGAGGGTATAATCTCAAAGGCTTCCTTACTTTGGGCATTTTCTGAGGTAAGGCATGAAGATATCCTATGCCAATGGATTTCTCTGTCCCAAAATATCTGCTACAAAATTATTTTTCAGTTCATCAGCTTCTCTTAAAGTTCAGTTCAGTTTGGGCCTAAGACACAAACTGTGGGGAAAAAAAAGGGATTGATTTTCTGGACCATGTAGTCACTAGCAAGTTAATATATTTAGGTATTTCTCTAAATATCTAAATACCTCTCTCACTTTACTGTTTTTGTCACATATTTCCTATCACAGAGACAGAGCTGTAATTCACCATCTGGATGAACTGGGATCCTTTGCTTGCCCACTCACAGTATCTTCTTTCTAAGAATAATGCTGGATGGTCCTTAAGAGATGGTCTATAACCTGTAAAAAATTACCATCTTGAACAGAACATCTTTTGGCTTTTACTTTGTACAAGCCCATATGCAGGCAGTTTGGGATGGAATATATGAGAGCTTTCTTCTAGAAAAAGAAGAGCCGGGAGCCACATCAAAAGAACAGTGGAAACAGGAACTTCTAAATGTCAGGTCTTAAGTCATCCTGGGAAATCGTTCATTTGCTTCTTTCCTTTCTGGTCCCCAATGCTTAATGATGGATTGCTTTAGTGGCTCGTGATGTTAATCTAATTGCTAGAATGATTAAGGGCATCTGTTCTCCACAAATAATAGGTTGCGTTCTGAGAGTGTTGACTTTGGGAAAGTCTTTCAAGTTTTGATGAAGAACTCTTTGGCATGAAGGTCCTCCCTACTGGCACATGGACGGAACTGACTGAAAGATGTCCATCAATAGGCAAGAAACTCATTCAAAAATGACTTTTCTTACTTTGTAGGCAGATGTGTTCACTGAGAAGGCTTTATAATCATGTTTGGGATTGTTGAATTCAGGCAAACCTATGATGTAATCATGTTGGTAAAAAATGTCAAGTCAAAACAGAAAACAATGGAAAGTGTCTTGCCCCCAGATCTTGTTGTCCCATAGGACTAGTTATTTTTTCCTTCTCTGTCATTTGAAATGCATCTAACATGATCATGAGGATTGTACATTATCCATAATTATACACTATCTCCTTCTTTAAGGGTCACCATATAGTGAGAAATTGATTTCCCTTCTTATTTAGCTTAAAAACAGGCAGGAATAAAAACATTTTCATTATTGTATCTTGGCAGCACTTAGCATGGGCCCTGCACTCAGAGATGCTCAATAAACACAGGGTGAATGCATGTTGATTGGCTTATCAGAGAGAGAGAGAGAGTTGAGAGAGATGGCTTTCCCGTCCCATTGCACAGTGCTTGGGACACTGACTCAACCACAGGCACGGGGACCAAAACTGTGACAAAGTTGCAGGAAGCTGAGTTGAAAAGTGTTCTTCTCCTGTACTTTTTTGAGTTTTCAAGCAATGAGTCCTCAGTCTTGGGTTCTCTTAGGCATTTGAAAGTAGACTATAGAAAGGGTCTATTTGTTTCATAACAAATCAAACAGTGATAAAATCATTTGGAAAACTCTTGGAATGCTAAATTGAGCCTGGTGTTTGTTTGCTTTGGGGGACTTTCCTCAGCATAACAACCACAAATAGAGATATACTCTAGAGTTGGCAGCATTTGGTTTAGTTTTTAATCATCTTTGTCTATAAACAGTCAATTAGAAATGAAATAATTTTTATCCTGGAGTTTTAAAACTTCCATTATGGGCATCTGAGTGAGGGACCACTCAGCTTATGCATGGAAACTTTGGCCTTTTTGAACATTTCTTAAGAGTCAGTCTACTTCACAAGAAAATAGTCTCCATGCATAGCTACCTCCCAGTGTGCCAGATGCTCCCTCTGATCTAAGTCTCCTTAGAGGAAGACAATTAAAGACTGTATTGATTTGTTTACATTCTGTTAAAAACAAATTTCCACCCTTTCTATTGCCACATGCAACATAAGGTTTCATCCATAGAGAGGAAAAATATGGAAGGATGAACCGAGTGTTGGGTATAGTCTTGATGTGTAGTTGTCACACTAGAGCCAATGAAACAAGGTTGTAAAGGACCTTGTTAATTGCATGCTAAGGTGGAGGCCTTTCTTCTGAGAATGGTTTTAAGATAGATCTGAAACAAACAGCCTCTGTGTCTCTTGTTAGGACTTAGGATGCACATGTGCAATGCAGTTATTTCTTCTCATAGATCCATAAGGCTGACTGCACTTGGAAACATTGCCTGAAGATTGGGAGGAAAAATAAGAAATTTAGAACACCTTCCTCTATGTATAGCATATGCACAAAATATATGTTCACTCTTTAGAGCTATGTGTGGCAGTATTTTTATATTCACAGAAAAACCTCCAGCACATTTCTGAAAGTCTAAATTTTTTTTTCTTGTTGTTCTTCCTGTTTAGAAGCTGTTGTGATGATTATAAATACCCCCCAAAATAGCTCAATGTGAATTTTTTTTGTGAATGACAATTGTTTGAGAAAAAGCAAAAGGAAATAATTCATAGCATTTGCTTTGCTTGGAATGAGTGATTTGCCTAATGAATGTATTTCTGAGGTTGCAGAAACAAGCCCATTTTCTCTCAGTTTCTATCCTACATTCAGGTCAGCCTTCAGCCACATATTAATTTTTATTATGAGCAGGTTACAGGCTTGGAGAAGGAGGCAGGGGCTTTGATAATAGAGAAGTAGAGTGACTCACACTAAGGAAGAGAAGGGAAAAGATTCTTTAACTACGAGCAATTGATTTTATTTTCAGTTTTAAGGCTTTCATCACTAACAAAAAGGCTATACAAATTAATGGAGCTTTTCTCTGTCACCAGTGGATTGAGCCCTACAGACAACATCTGATGGTTACATAAAACCACAGTTGCCTTATTATCAGCAGTAGAAGGATTAAAAGCACTTGGGTCATTTGTTAACTCCCATCTCTCTTCCATATCACATGAAGATCAAAGTGGAGAGAAAGAGGGTTATTAAACATTGAAAGATGATGTTTTCTTGCTAGAAGACACAACTCAGCACACTGTCCTCTTTTTATATAATCTCTTCCTATCAAGCTCTGCTTCCTGGTTAAAGATCAGTGCTTCTGTTGGCAATGAAAACTGTGGTACTACACTGTCTTTAAAATAACTGGGATCATTGGAGCACATCAAGGAGAACAAACCAAACCTTAAAAGCAAGAGGGATACAGGTATTTTGGGTCATAGGGGAAAAAAGTATATCAGAAATGCTAGCCTATGGGCTCCCAGTAGGAGTACTGCGTCTGTACTTGCTCTCTCTGTTCTTATAACCCATCATGGTGGAAGGCTCTGACCTAGCTTGCTGGGAAACAGTGAGTGGTGGTAAGCTAACTTGTCCTATGTTTTATAGGATACCCAGTGCTTTCTTGGAAGTTACCACATCTGATCTTCACAATAGAGTTTTGATGTCTGCATCTCACAAGAGAATCAGAGCTCTGACAGGTGAAACAATGTGCCTACAGTCATGCAACTAGACTGGAACAGTTCCCAGGGAAGGTAGATCTTTTTCTCCAACCCTGAGTTCTTTCTAAGACATCAACTTTCTCTGAATTATAGAGGAAAGCAGAAGGAGAGTGGATTTTTTTTTCCCCCAGCTGTACCACTTTGTTACCATCTGGCTTTTCTTGCATTTTTAATCATATCCAATTTGGGGAAATTAGAATTTGTAAGATAGCCCCAGCTACCCACAGACCAAGTCAAGTTATGCTACCTCTTTATCATATGTAAGCATACCACAGACAAGACGAGGCTTCAAGTTCAGAGAATCAGAAATATAGTACCAAATTGCTTCTCAATTATGTATTGAACGTATCATTGATCTTCCTTAAAGTGTGTCTTTACTTTCCATGGCCTTTTAGTAGTGAAAAAAATCCATGAAAACAACATTCCCATGAGTTTACTGTCTAAGACCAGGGGAAATTATAATAATCTATTTATTGTTATTTTTTTATATTAGGAAAGTAATTGATTTTCATTGTCGATGTTCCGTATTTTCTAAAAGTAAAAAGAAACAAATAATTCACTTGCAATCTCACATGAATGTTTTAGCTTATTTACTTTGACTCTTGACTTGATGTTTATCTCCTATCCATATTTTCCATATCATATCATGTTGAGATCTCATATAGTAGAAATCATTTCTAATGGGGAAGAATTATTTTATATATTTCTAATCCTTGTGCTATTTAAGCAGTTTTATTGAGAAATAACTGACAATAAATTGTTCCCACTTAAAGTGTACCATTTGTTAGTATTTGACCTACATCTGCATTTGTGAAACCATTGCACTATAAAGACAATAGTGCAATGTTGCACTATTGTCCAAAAGATTGCTCATGCTCCTTTGAAGTCTCTCTTCTTGCCTCTCCTACACTGCCAGCGCTCAATGCAAACACCATTTATTTTGTTATAGATTAGTTCATATTTTCAAAAGTTTCATATAGGTGAAATCCTATAGTAGGAATTATTTTTTTGCCTCACTTCATTCATTCAGCATTTCTTTTTAATTCATCTATGTTGTGTATACCAAATGTTCATTTGTTTTATTACTTGTTAGTACTCCATTTTATGGATGTACCAACTTTGCTTATATCTACTCAACTGTTGATGAACATTTGAGTTGTTTTTGGCTATAGATATAGGTCTTGTAGGAATACATACTTAATTTATCTCAGAAAAATATCAATGAAGTGACATTGCTGAATCATATGGTAAATCAATGTTCAACATTTTAAGAACTTGCCAAACTGTTTTTCCAAAGTTATTCCACCACTCAGCATTCTCATCAGTGTTGTAGGAGAGCTTCAGTCCTCCACATCATTGCCAAAAGTTGAAATGGACAGTCAATTTTAGCTAGTTTAATAGGTATAAAACTTTTTGCTTCCTCTACTTTCGATTTCCATTTATCTAGCAACTCCTAATGTTGAGCAACTTCTCTTGTTTTTTTTTTTTTTTTGTCATCTATGTCTTTTCAAATATTATGCTTATTTTTGAAATGTGGTCATTTTGTTATTATCAAGTTTTGAAAGGTCTTTATATATTTTGGATATCTCTTTATCAGTATGTGGTTTGAAATCCCCAATCTGTGACTTGTTTTTCATTCCTCTGTCTTTCAAACGCACATACCTTATCAATTTTGACGGAATTAATATTGTCAATTTTTTTTTTTTGGTCTTTTTGCCTTTTCTTGAGCCGCTCCAGCGTCATATGGAGGTTCCTAGGCTAGGGGTCTAATTGGAGCTGTAGCCACCGGCCTACGCCAGAGCCACAGCAACGCGGGATCCAAGCTGCGTCTGCAACCTACATCACAGCTCACGGCAACGCCGGATCCTTAACCCACTGAGCAAGGCAGGGACCGAACCCGCAAACTCATGGTTCCTAGTCGGATTCATTAACAAGTGCACCACGACGGGAGCTCCAATATTGTCAGTTTTTTATTTTGTGGGTCATTCTTTTGGCATCTCATCAAAGAAAACTTCACTTAACCTAATGTCACAAGTATTGTCTCCCTTGTTTTTCCTAGACATTTTATAGTCGAATTTATGATCCGAGTTAACTGTTATACATGGTGTATAGATCAAAATTTATTTATTTATATGTAAATGGACATCAAATTTTTTCATCCCCATCTCTTGAAAAGACAATTTTATCTCTAACGAACTGATTCTGGGTATTTGTCAAAAATCAGTTGGCTACATATGTGTAGGTATATTTCCGGAATCTTTTTTTTTTTTTTTTTTTTTTGTCTTTTTGCTTTTCTAGGGCTGCACCTGTGACATATGGAGGTTCCCAGGCTAAGGGTCTAATTGGAGCTGTAGCTGCTGGCCTACACCAGAGACATAGCAACTGCAGGATCTGAGCCGCATCTGCGAGCTACACCACAGCTCACAGCAATGCTGGATCCTTAACCCACTGAGCAAGGCCAGGGATCGAACCTGCAACCTCATGGTTCCTAGCGGATTTGTGAACCACTGAGCCACGACGGGAATGCCTGTTTCTGAAATCTTTATTCTATATCATGACATGTTTGCCTATCCTGACACCAAAAAAATGCACTATCTTCATTACTGTTGCTTCAAAATAAAATTTGGAATCAGGTAGTGTTAGTTCTCCAAGTTTATTCTTTTATAAAGTTGTTTGGCTCTTCTGCATCTGCTGTATTTCTCTATAGATCGTAGAATCAGTTTAACTACTCATAAAATAAGCTGTCTTAGACTTTTTTTTTTTTTCTTTTTACAACCACATCTGAGTCATATGGAAACTCCTGGACCAGAAGTGGCATTGGAGCTGCAAAGATGACCTATACCACAGCCATGCCAACAACCATGGCATCACTGGATCCAAGCCACATTTGTGACCTGTGGTACAGCTTGCAGCAACACAGGATCCTTATTTCACTGCACAAGGCCAGGGGTTGAACTTGTACACTCTCAGAGACAATGCCCTTAACCTGCTGAGCCACAAAGGGAACTCCAGGTTGTCTTGGACTTTTGATTAGGCTTACATTTATTCTAGAACAATTTGGGAAGAACTGACTACTTAACAGCATTGAGCCTATTGAATCATGAATATGGTGCATCTCTCCATTTATTTAGGTCTTCTTTATACTAGAATGGTTTTGTAAATTTCAGTGCACAAATTTTACATATCTTTTGTCAGATTTATTTTATACCATTTCATTTTTTTTTCTTTTTCAGCCACACCTGTGGCATATGAAAGTTCCCAGGCCAGGGACTGAATCTCAGCCAGGGCTATGACCTACATCACAACTGCGGCAACATTGGACGCTTAACCCACTGTGCCAGGCCACAGATTGAACTGGCATCTCCACAGAGACAAGCTGGATCATTAACCAACTGCACTGCAGCAGGAACTATTTCATATTTATATACTCTAAATGTTATTGATCTTTTAAACTTTAAATTTCTTATTTTTCTTTGCTGGAATATATAACTATAAGTGATTTTTTTCATTAATCTTACACCCTGGAAATATTCTAAAATGATGAAATATTTCTATAAGCTTTTTGGTAGATTCTATTAAATTTCCAGTGTAAATGATTATGTTGTCTACACTCTTGATTCTTGTTTTCCAAACTTAGTGTCTTTAATTTATTTTCTTGCCTATAGAATCTTCAGTGCAAAGTTGGGTGTGATAGTCTCTAGGTCCATCAGTGTTGCTGCAAATGGCATAATATCATTCTTTCTATGGCTAACACATCTTCTTTGTGTCTTTGTGCATTCATCTGTCAATGGACACATTTTATGTTTTGGCTATTGTAAGCAGTGCTGCTGTGAACATTGGGGTACATGTATCTTTTCTAATTACAGGATTCTCCAGATATATGCCCATGAGTAGATTGCTAGATCATATGGAAAGTCTATTTTTAGTTTTTTAAGGAACCTCCGTACTTTTCTCCTTAGTGGCTGCACCAGTTTATATTCCCAAATCAGTGTAGGAGGGTTCCTTTTCCTCAACAACTTCTCCAGCATTTATTATTTGTAGACTTGTAACAAAAACAAGAAAATGGGGCCTAATAAAATGTTTAAGCTTTTTTTTTTTTTCTTTTGAAGGCTGCACCTGCGGCCTGTGGAGGTTTCCAGGCTAGGGGTCTAATTGGAGCTGTAGCTGCCAGCCTACACCATAGCCACAGCAATGCAGGATCTGAGCTGCATCTGCGACCTACACCACAGCTCATGGCAACACCAGATCCCTAACCCACTGAGAGAGGCCAGGGATCAAACCCACAACTTCATGGTTCCTAGTTGGATTCATTTCTGCTGTGCCACAATGGGAACTCCAAAATATATAAGCTTTTGCAAAGTAAAGGAAACCATAAACAAAGTAAAAAGACAATCCACAGACTGGGGGAAAATATTTGCAAATGATGCAACCAAGAAAGGCTCAATTTCCAAAACACACAAAACAGAGTATACAACTTAAAAAATAAACAACCGATAAAAAAATGGGCAGAAGACCTAAGTAGACATTTTTCCAAAGAAGTCATAGATGACCAATAAGCACATGAAAATATGCCCAACATTACTATTAGAGAAATACAAATCAAAACTACTTATACTAATCAGAATGACCATCATTAAAAAGTCTACAAACAATAGTTTTTGGAATTTATTATGTATAGAAATATGTCAGTTGATAATAGAGGTGTCCTTATATCTTCATTTTTAATATGGATTCTTTTATTTCCTTTTCTTTCCTAATCATTCTAGCTAGAATCTCCAGTACAATGTGGAATAGAATTGGAAAGAGAAGATGTTCTTATTTTGTTGTTCCCCTCCTTGATCTTAGGGGAAAATAATTTAATCAATCCCCATTACATGTGATATTATCTGTAGGTTTTTGTATATGTTCTGTAGGAGGTTTAATAAGTTTTATTCTATTCCTAGTTTGTTGTTTGTTTTTATCATGAACTTGTGTAGATTTTGTCAAATACTTTCACTTTATCTATCAATATGATCATGTGGCTTTGTCTTTTTTAACTAATATGTTATGTTACATTGATTTTTTATGTTAAATCAGTTTTGCATTCCTTGGATATTCCTGGATAATGATGTATAATCCTTTA
This sequence comes from Sus scrofa, assembly GCF_054392235.1. NCBI lineage: Eukaryota > Metazoa > Chordata > Mammalia > Artiodactyla > Suidae > Sus > Sus scrofa. The sequence continues at coordinate 92,872,426 of NC_139389.1, forward strand.
TATATTGCTAGATTTGATTTGCTGAGATTTTATTGAGAATTTGTGTGTCTATATTCATAAGTGACATTGACCATCTTGTGATGTCTTTGCCTGGCTTTAGAATCAAGGCAAGACTAGAAAACCATATGTTCCTAGGTTTTCTTTCTGGAAACTTTCAAAATTACTAGCTCAATTTTTAAATCACTTTAGTCTATTTATATTTTTTTGAGTTGGTGCTAGCCATTTGTGTCTTTCTAGGAATTTGCCAGTTTCATTTAGGTTATCTAATATGTTAATATATAGTGTTCATCATATTTCTTTATAATTTCTATGAAGTTGAAAGTCACATCCACCACTTTCATTCCCAATTTTGGTAATTTGAGAATTTTCTTGATAACTGAAATTTGTCAATATTTTTGCTCTCTCCAAATAACCAACTTATGATATTATTATTTTTTCTCATTCTATCATAATATTTCTTTTTTCATGTTTGCTTTGTTCTAGTTTGCTCTCTCTTTTTTTTTAAATCTCTTAACTCTCCAAAGAACCACTTTTTTTTTTTTTTTTGCTTTTTTAGGGGCACACCTGTGGCATATGGAAGTTTCCAGGCTAGGGGTTGAATTAGAGCTACAGCTGCCAGCCTACACCACAGCCACAGCAATGCAGGATCCAAGCTGCACGTGTGACCTACACCACAGCTCATGACAATGCCAGATACTAAACCCACTGAGTGAGGCTGGGGATCAAACCCACATCCTCATGGATACCAGAAGGGCTCGTTACCACTGAGCCACCATGGGAACTTCCAAGAACCAACTTTTGATATTATTTTTTCTCTACTGTTTTTCTATTCCCTACTTCAGTTATATCCATTCTGTTATAATATTTATTTTTTCATGTTTGTTTTGGTCTAGTTTGCTCTTTTTTTTTTTTTTTAGTTTCTTAAGGTGGAAAGTTAGATTATTTGTTTGAGATCTTTATTCTGTTTCATTATAGTGTTTACAACTATCAATTTTCCTACAAGAACTGTTTTAACTATATCCTACAAGTTTTTATATGTTGTGATTTCATTTCATTCATCTAAATTCCTTTAAGATTTTCTTATTTTGATCCACTTGTTCTTTAAGAATATGCTACTTAATTCCCACATATTTTGGAATATCTGAAATTTCCTTCTGTTGTGGACTTCTAATTTTGTTCCATTGTGGTTGGAAACATACTTCGTATAATTTCAATTCTATTAAATTGGTCTAGGCCTGCTTAGGACCTAACATATGGTTCTGGAGAATGTTCCATGTGCACTTGAGAATAATGTATATTGTAGTATTGTTGGGAAGATTAAATTGATGTATGTTGTTAGATCTTGTTGGTTGATCGTGTTGTTCAAGGCTTCTGTTTCGTTTTTGCTCTTCTTCTAGGTGTTCTATTAATTAATGAAAGTAATACACTGAAGATACAACTATTACTGCTTGATTGTCTATTTTTCCCTTCTGTCTGTATTGTTCTTTTCCAGGCTCTTTGCATGACTGGCTCCTTTCATCTTTAAGTAACTCCTCCCCAAATAGCCTATTGTGTGTGTTTGTTTTTTTGTTTGACTATGCATGTAACATGTGGAAGTTCCTGGGCCTGGGATCAAACTTGAGCCACAGCAATGATAATGGCAAAGCCTTACCACTAGGTAACCAGGGACCTCCTCCAAATATCTTATTGAAAATAACTCCTCTCTTCATTTTCTATTGCAGAAGCATATATTTCATAATGAACACAACCATCCTTATTCACTTATTGATTTAATTGCTCATTGTCTATCTTCCATTATAGAAAGTGAGCTCTATGAATGTTGAGACCTTCTCAGTTTTATTCTGCTTTCCTAGGACCTAATATATAGAAGATACACAGTAAATATGTACTAAATGAAAGTATTCTTCTCTTTATTGCTCTAATGTAATTGGTATTAATGTGTTTGCATGCTCATTTTCCCTGCAACCCTTTCTTATTTTATCTGCCTCCCATGATATCCTACCTCTGCCTTGATTTCTGCTCCATTTTATAGAGGCCATTTTGTTTTTAAATTGTATTTAGGATTTCCAGAGAGTTGCCTGAGCTTTATTGTCCTGATATTAATAGAAAATTATTTGCAGAGATCTGCATTTTTCCGTCACTTTCCTTTGTTCTGAATGATTTCCTAATGGACTGATAAGGATTTTGCAATTTGTTTTTTTCCTCAGATTGAAGAATGATCTTTAGAGTCTCAGTACTATCCTTAGGAAAGGATTGTGAGTATACTTGATTCTTTTCTTAGTAATTTGAATGCCAGTCATTCTCCTTCTCAGATCTATGGCTTAAGGATGGGTTGACATGTATGGTGACAGATTAGTTTACATTGCTATGTAAAAACTTACCACCAAAGTAGTGGTTCAAAACAAAACATTTATTATTTCACAATTCAGTTTTTATGATTCTGGGTATATGGCTTTATTGGGGCCTCTGTTCAGGGTCTCACAGGTTGCAATGAAGTTGATGGCTGGGCTCCATTTTCATCTGGAAGCTTGATGAGGGAAGATTCAATTTCCAAGTTCATTCAGATAGGTGACAAAGCCCATTTCCTTGGATTGTTTGACTGAAATCCCTGTCTTATTGGCTGGAAGCTGGATGCTTCCCTTAGGTCCCAGCCCATCCTCCCCAGTAACCATCCTCACCCCCAGGTGCTGCTCAGAGTTCCTTTCCATGCAACTTTCTCCATAGTTCAAAACATGGCAGATTGTGTCTTCAATGTCAGGAGGAGAATCTCTCTTATTCTAGTCTGCTCAGAGCCCTATAAAATAATTATAGGAGTGACATCCTATCATCTTTTCCATATTTTCCAGAAACAAGTCAAATGTTCCACCTCTTCTTTATGGGACATCCAGGGAAAGACTCCTAGAGTATCACCTTAAACAAGTGGGTTAACTGAATTCCCAGGGTCTGTTTTAGCTCTGTGACATTGACCTAGGCATTGCTTTTGCCACAAATGCCTGATCATCTGGCATTCTGAATAGATAAAGGACATGGAAATTGACAGCCTCTACCCTATGCTCTTTTGGTCTCTGTTCTTCCCTGTTGCATTTTATTTGTGAAAACTATCCTCACCAGGGAGCAATTATTTTATTACATTTTAGTTTCTGATGGGTATGGGAATAGAGCTGATGATGACAGAGTGGGAAGGAAAACTGATCTCTGGCTGCATGTGGGACAGGGATGGCTACCTGGCTACCTAGAAATTTTCACCTACTTCTGGTCCTCATAATTATTTCAGTGGGAAGCAGCTGCAATAGGTAACTACTAATGCAACATGACTTTAAACTCAACATTAAGAAACACAATTTTTATGTATTCTCAGTCCAGCTTTGTCAAGATTCAGATGATGTCTGTCTTTGCAGTTTTGTTGTTCAAGGATTTGTGAAGAGAATCTATGCCTACTTATCCTGCCCTAGCTACTATTTTATAATTTATGTAGGTCTAGGCATAACGGTTGTCTTGTGGTAATGGCGTCTCTAAAGATCCATTCATAGATGTATTTCAGTAACACATGTTTATTGTCTGGTATGTATCAGGTCTTGTGTTGGGAGTACAAAGTTGATGAAGAGCTATGACCCCAGTAAGTTCTTAGTCTGGTTGGGGAGGAAAATATATACACAAAAATATATAATATAGAATCTGGGTATCATTGAACAGGAGACCCACTGACTTGGCCACTGTGTTTCTAGCTCTGAAACTGGGATTGTGAAGTGGGGTGATACTGTCACATGAACTCATTTCACCTGGTACCTTCTCAACAAGTTATGCTGGGTTCATGCCAGACATCTAGCCTCTGCTTATGCCAGCCACATCCTATGTTTACCATTCCTCCCACCTTTTCTATGCTCATCCAATTTCTGCTTACTCCTCAGGCTGTCATCTCTCTTAAAATGTTCTCAACCACCCTGTGCCCTAATTCCTTCAATCCCTAATTATTTTGTGTGAGACTTATCTGTTTACACAGATATAAACAGATCAAAGAAAAATGCCTTGTCATCATTTGACTTATATTTTCTCATCACTATTACTAATACTGCTATGTTGTTATTACTACACTACTACATTATTAATAATACACTACACTAGTAATAATACTATGCTATTACTAATACTACTATTACGATTACTTATATTACCACCAGTATGTTCAGTGACAACGGTGGTCTGCAACTTATATTTGCTGAGTACTTTCAGGACAACACACCACACCACATTATCTTTAACCCCGACAGTAACTCTTTATGGTTGACAAAAGTCCACTAGTAAAATTGGAATATTTACATATACCTTGTAATAAGAATCAAACTCAGATCTGATGCCAAAGTCCATACGTTTGACCATCACACATACTCACTGACCTTTAGTAGACAGTTTTCATAATTCTCACCACTCCATTTACCTCCCTGCAGTTCTCAGAGTTTACACTGATAGATTTCTTCTGGCCCATTATTTTGAATTCACCCTGGTGTATTAGGTGATGACCTCTGAATCCAGGGAAAATGAACCTTTGATAGGGACTGAGAACCAGATGCTATGATTTCCGTGGCTCCCTTGGAGGAATCATGGTTGGTGATGGAAACGAATGAGTCCATCACAATAAAGATGTTTAACTTTAGAGTATGTCGATGGGACATTGAAAAAAATTCACTGAATGACAGGTAACATTTTCATCTTAAAAAATGATGATGTTACCGTAAATATTTTAATGTGTGTTACAGAGGTGGCAGGACCCATCATGGGGTAAGTGCAGGATAGCTTCTCCTTCAGAGAAGTTCTCAATTTTAGACTTGTGGGATCATTTCCAAGTAAGGTGGTTCCTGTTGTCATAAGCACACTGATAAGGTTCAGAAAATAGTGTTCATCATTTTACTTAATTTTTAAGTGTTAACAATATTTTTAAAAAGAAATTATAAAATATTACTGAAAGACATTAGTAATGTCCAAATAAAAAAAAGATAAACCATATTCAAGGATAGGAAGATGAAACATCATGAAGGAATCAAATATCTCCAAAAATATTCTATAAATTAAATCCATTTTTTAAACCATTTTTAAATTGAAGTAGAGTTAATTTACAATGTTGTGTTAATTTCAGATGTATAGCAAAGCGATTCAGTTATATATATGTGTATGTATAACTGAATATATATATTTTTCTTTTTTTTTACATTTAAACTCACTCTGAGTAGCTGATCCATGGTTCATCTGTGACTTTTCTTATCACAGATTTAGATTGGAATCACAAAAAACAGCTTCAACTGAACAATTTAAATATTTACTCTAGTTAATAAAAGAAAACATTCTTCTTTCAACATTGCTTCCAATTCCAGCTCCAGCCCTGTAGGCTGGCTCCTGGGCAGATGAGCAGGAGGTGGGGGGTGGTTGCTGACTGATTTCCTCTTCATCCCACCCAGTGCTTCCATACTTCCTTCCCCATTTTCCTCAGAATGGTCTATGAAGCCTATAAGCTTGAAGTCCTGGCAAGGAAAAAATTGAAGGGAAACAGCAGAGCAGGAAACCTCTTACTTGACCAGAGTTATCCTGAAGGTGGAGCTCTGTACGCTCAATGTTGGCATGAAGAGTAACCTTTCTATAGTTCCCGCTGTGGCTCAATGTGTTAAGGATCTGGTCTTGTCTCTGTAGTGGGTCTAGTCCCTGCTGAGGTGCAGGTTTGATTCCTGGCCCCAGTTTGGCATAGTGGGTTAAGGATCTGATGTTGCTGGAGTAGGGCACAACTGTAGCTTGGATATGATCTCTGGCCCTGGAACTTCCATATGCCATGGTGCAGCCAAAAAAACCCCCAAAAAACAAAAAACCCTCATAAACTAATATTTTCTATTCTGAGATTGCTCTCTTTCTCTTTTGCTTGCTTTCTTCTCTCTTGTATTTTCCTCCTGTGCATGTGTATATGCATGTGTACCAGCACACACATGGATCTCTGGGCATCTCTCACCTGTGGTTCTCCTGATGGGGCAAATGCCTCCCAGTTCCAGCTGGTCAGCTGTGACTTCTTCATAGCCTCCATCTACCTTCTTCTGAAGTCTTTTCTTCTCAGGCCATCCTCTGGGATGGCTGTAAGGCAAGCTCAGCTCTTTGTCTTGTGTGGTTCACATCTGGACCAGAGGAACCACTCAAAACACTCATTTCCTGGACAAACTCTGGGAATATAAGCCCATGCCAGTGTAGCATCAGCCTCTCTCACGTTTTGCCACCAAAGAAGAAATTTATGTTTCCTCTGACAACATGGGCACACATTTAAGCTGTCTGGACACACATGTAAGCTATCTGAATTGGGTTGTTGGAGTATTCTTCTGCAAAAGGAGTTGATGAAGAGTTGCCAAATTTAGAGGGAAAAAGAAAAAAAAAAAGGTGCCCAATAACATTGAGTTTTAGATGAACAAAGAAAAATTAGTTCAAGTATATCCCATGGGATATACTTAAGGGATATAATTATACTAAAGGGATATACTTAAGGGATATAATTATACTAAAAAATTATTCTCTGTTTATCTGAAAATCAAAGTTAATTGGTCATCTTGCCTTTTAGCCATTGATCCTATGCTGGTCAGATTCATAAATGCTCCAGGTTCTTTTACACACTCTCTGGAGGTGAGGTGGTCAGTGGTCTTATAACCAGTTTAGAGCTACCTCTTTGAAAATGTGGCATCCAAGTCTAAGACACCACTTTTATTTCCATTTTTGGCTACACCCAAGGCGTATGGAAGTTCCTGGGCCTGGAGCTGAATCCGAGCAACCTATACAGCTTCAGCCACACTAGATCCTTAATGCACTGTGCTGGCCAGGGATCGAACTAGCAAACACCACAAAGACAAGCCAATTCATCAGCCCACTATGCTACCACAGGAACATCCTGAGACAGCACTTTGCAAGATCACTTTGGACATTGCTTTGGAAGAACTATTATCTCTACTTCAGCTGAAATTTCATCAAAATACCCTGTTACCTAAAAAAAAAAAAAAAAAGCTTTTAGTTTATCATTTTCAGGTCCCTACCCTCCCAGGCCTCAGTAACTCCGTCCATTTAAGACATGTTTGGTTCAGTTTGACTAAGCTTTCCCATCAAAGACTGTTTTACCCTCATAATTTGGAGACAGAGATTTCACAGGGATGGCTTAGGCTGGGATATGACTCATTTGGAGGTGTTGGGATTCCTGATGTATTAGAAATCGCTGTGCTTGCTTCAAATTTTGGAGCATTGCCGGCTCCTATCCAGTGTTGGAGGACAGGGCCTCTAATTCATAATGAACCAGGGCCAAGGTTTCTAAGTAGGTTTGCCTTCTGGGGCCAGATATTTTTTTTTTCCTTTTAAGTGGATGATATATGATACAAATATTGTTCTTAATCAAAAATATATTAGCAATCCACCATAAATGCAGAGTTACAGGGAAATGCTACAGCATATTTGAAGAGGATTATTTTTTTACAAGAAACTCATATTCATTTCTCTGTCTGTTTTTTATCAACATGTATTCATCAAAATGTAGAAGCTTGTCCATAGGCTACATTTTAATTACTCATACGTTGCTTGAAGACAGCTGCACTCTAGGAAGGAAGAGAGAATGAAAAGTATAGGGTGCTCTTAAAATTTGGCAATAATTTTAAGTAGAGAACTTTGTTGGTTTTATTTCAAAAACCTAAAGTCAAAGCCATCACTTTGATTGTAGTGCTTAAACTGGTTCCCAGTTGATTTCCTAGTCTTTATCATGTATATTTGTATTTTTCTTTAGTAATAATTTTTAAGATTAAAAGTTATATAAACTCATCAGAGGTCTGTCACCTATAACAAAGAGGGAAAAATCCTTTAAATCCTACCATGAAGGATTACATTTTAGTGATTACAATCAAATTGTACATATTATTTTTTCCACTAAACAGAAATCATGTAGAATATGCCATTTTGTAATTTCCTTTTCTCTCTTAACAATATACCATAGAATTCTCTTATTTAGAAAATATTGGGGTTCCTGCTGTGGTGCTGTGGGTTCAGAATCCAGAATGCGACTGCAGTGGGTTGGGTCACTGCAGAAGCGGGGGTTCAATATCCTGCCCAGAGCATTGGGTTAGGGAGTCATTGTTGCCATAGCTGTGGCCTGGGTTCAGTCCTTGGCCTGAGAACTTCCGTATGCCATGGGTGTGGTCATAAAAACAAATATCGTATGTTTTATTCTGGCTGTAGAGTAATTCATCGTAAGGATGTGCAACTTATATCTGCCATGTTGGAAAGGTATGTCGCCTTTCCTGTTCCTTAAATTGTTATAACTAATTCCAAAGAAAATGTCCTTGGCTACAAATCCTCATGTACATCTGATTATTCTTTTCCTATAAATTTAGAATAATGGGATTGTATGATTGAAGGGAGAGTGTACTTTGGAGCCCTTGAAGCATATTGCCAAAATTCTCTTAGGAAAAGCTGTGGTATTACACTTCCATTCTGGTTCTATGAGACTGAATGATTTTCTAGAAAACTTCCTGAACCCTCATTAACATTTTTGAAAATGAAAAATGATTTCAAAGTTTATCTGACCTGTAAACTTTTTCAAACATTCAACCAATAAGACAGATTTTTAGATCTTTGGGCTTCATTTCTTTGTTACTGGAAATCATCTGGATCTTCCTCTGTGTTAACTGATTTTCTCCGATTTTGCATCTGAGTCATGGTGAGCCAGCATCCACGCCTCCCCTTAGCTTCTGCCCCTGCGAAATCAGATCTCAGAAGTTCCTGTTGTGGTGTAGTGGGTTACAAATCTGACTACAGAGGCTCAGGTCACTGCAGAGGGATGGGTTTGATCCCTGGCCTGGTGCAATAGGTCGAAGGATCTGCCATTGTTGCAGCTGTAGTTTTAGGTTGTAGCTGAGCTTGGATTCAATACCTGGCCCATGGCCCCTGGTCCAGGAACTTACATATACCACAGACGTGGCCAAAATAAGAAAAAAAGAGAGAGAGAGATCTCAGACACTCCCCACAGTCCCAGAGTAGTTTTGAAAATAATGGACAATCAGGGAAGATCCAATTTAAAATATCTACCTTTAGTCCCAACTAACTTGATCTTACATTTGCTCATTTCTACCTGATTGAAATAACACTTTGGCACATTTTGTAGAATTTAATTTTGCCCCTCTTTCTAATTCCCTAGATTCAAGTATGCCGGGTTTTACAATGACATAACAAATAAGGGCATCAAGTCAGTGACAACATCCAGAGATGAAGGGTTGACTTAAAAACGCAATGCTTGTTCATATTTTTGGTGAACTTAACAAGTGCCAGGGTTTGTGTTAAGTGCTTCACATACACCATTTCATTTAATTCTCGCCATTTCATCAGAGATGCCACAAAGAAGGCTTGGAGAGGGAGGGCATCCCAGGACACAACTACTATGCAAAGGGAATGACTTGAACCTCGGTCTTGCTGGCCCTTACCTGTGCTTTGCGGCAGGTTGCCAGAACACTGCCATGTGCTCGGGGCTCCTACACTTCTGTGTGTGCCTCTTTCCTCTTCTGCAAGAGACGGGAAGCACCTGCTAGATATTCCAGGACCCATGTTAGGGAGATTGTATTTTGGAATGTCCCCAACTTGAATCCATGAATTATTTTAATACATTGGGCCCCCATAGGTTAATCTCTTACTCTAAACAAGAAGTATGATACTGGTATGCATGAACTAAAGAAAGGAATGCCTTTCTTGAAGTGTTGGGAAGACAAGTGTACACGGGAGCCCCGTCATGTGCTAGCCGCGGGGCGAGGCATGTTCATAATGAAAATAACCTCCTTATAATTCAAATGTTTTATTTTTTCAAATACATCCCACAAGTTGCAGTTTTTCCCATTAAAGCCACAATTTCTGCTGAGTCATAACCTGTACATACGGTTGTGTGTGTGTGTGTGTTTACGCACATCTGTGCCTCTGTCTCTGTGTGTATACTCTTGTTTCTTGGCTTGTTGGTTCTCTTTGCTCTCACTAAAACAAAACAAGATGAATCTGCCTTTTCAACAGACATGGTGAATGATGTCCATGTGTGTATTTGTGGTCCTGCCTATACCTGGGTGTGTGCCTGGGGCTTATGTGCGTGCAGGGTGTGGTCTGCTTGCTGCATGTCCTGGGGGGAGGAACATTAGGGACACATGAAGAATAATCAGAGCCTTGGTCCCTCTTCTGAGTCCTTCTTCTGTGGGATGTGCAAGAGTAAGTGCCACAATGCCACAAACACAAATGAGAGGGTGCTAGAACAAGCCGGTGGTTCCCTGGTAATAGAATCGCTCTCCCAATACAGAGTTCATTGTAATCTCCTTTGGTTTTGGTTTCAAAAGGAGCTGTTAAAAACTATTTTCTGTGCTACTTGAATTTCCATTAATCCAAGTTGATGTTTTGAAACTTTAAATATGGTGTCATGGTCATCTATTTTTTTCCTCTAGAAATTAAAACATAGAAAATGAACTTTATGCAGCAGAAATTAACACATTGTAAATAAACTATACTTCAGTAAAGTAATTTTTTTTTTTTGCTTTTTTTTTAGGGCCACACCTGCAGCATATGGAAGTTCCTGGGCTAGAGGTCCAATGGGAGAGGAGCAACAGCTGCCGGCCTACACCACTGCCACAACGCCAGATCTGAGCCACACCTGCAATCTACACTGCAGCTCATGGCAACACCGGATCTCTGACCTGCTGAGCGAGGTCAGGGATCGAACCTGCATCCTCTTGGATACTAGTCGAATTCGTTTCCACTGAGCCATGAGGGGAACTACAGCAAAATAATTTTAATAAAGAAAATTAACTTTAAAGTCAGATAAAATGAGTACTCTCAGTTATGATTCATGTAGTGGTAGAAAAAATGGCATTTGCTCAATTGTTCTCCCCTAGAAAAGGTTTGACAATCCTGGTGGCTGAGATGGCAGTGGAGAGGGTTAGTTTAATACGTAAGCACTTCAGACAAAAGATGCCTGTTTTATTAGATGTCTGAACAAAAAGTAACAATCAGTGTCTAAACTTTTCATCTTGCTACTTCTTTGGAAAAAAATAATGTAAAAGATATAATGAATTTTCAGTTTCAAATGTATCCACAGATAAAGCTAAATTCTGTTCCCACCATACTTTATAACTTGCCAGAAAAATTTGTAGTCCGGAAACAAACGTATAGCAATAGGCAAAGACTTTGCTATCAACAAGCTTCTGTCGTAATGAAGATGGGAGATTTAAAAATAATAACAACAGAAATTCCCTGGTGGTACAGCAGTTTAAGAATCCGGGGCTTTCACTGCTGTAGTTGCTCTATGGCACAGGTTAAATCTCTAGTCTAGCCTGGGAACTTCCATATGCCCAGGGCAAGTAAAAAATAAATAGATAAATAAATAAAAGAAAAAAGAAAAAAGGAAAATCCGAGGGATCGGGGCGGGGGTAGAGAGAGAGAAGTAAAGAAGAAAAGAGGGAGAGAGACCGAGACCTGAGGATAAGGACATGGTTTTGAGAAGCTTCTAGAGAAGGAAAGAAGTAGTGGCCAAGAAGAACACTGCAAAGATTATGTTTAAGTGTGTGCACTCCTGATAGGAGAGCAGAGCAGGAAAGGGCACAGAGCTGGAATGCACAGACCCCTCTACTGCCCTTTCCAATAGAATCTCAGCACCAGCAGGGCTGTTTACAAGTTCCTGTGCCTCTGCAGGATCCTGCTGTATGTATGGGTCCAAGTCAAAAGCTCAGTGTAGACTCTCAGTTCCAGCTCTCAGTTAGAAGTCTCAAAATCAGGAGAGGAGGTGATGGTTCTAACAAAACTCCAGACTGCTACCAAGGAAGGTTCTCCTGAGCAAGGAAGGTCTTTGGGTGAAGCTTTATTGCTGTTTAGCTAATTTCTGTTCCCACCATACTTTATAACTTTGCCAGAAAAAGTTGTACTCCAGAAACTAACATTTTTGAGAAGCAGTGGAAAGTTTAAGATGCTCTCTGTGACATCGATCAGTAATAAGGGGGGTTGTTTTATTCATTGGGTCACTTTTCAGGCTGTTAATTTTTTTTTCTTTTTAGGGTCACAGCTGAGGCATATGGAAGTTCCCGAGGTCAAATTGGAGCTGCAGCTGCCTGCCTATATCACAGCCACAGAAACTGGAGATCCTTAACCCGCTGAGCAGGGCCAGGATCGAATCCTTGTCCTCATGGATACTAGTTGGCTTCTTAACCGCCTGAGCCACAGTGGGAACTCCGTCAGGTTTTTAGTTCTTAATGAATTTTTAAAATTGAATTGTTTTCAATATTTAAAAACTATGTTTTTTTTAAGATTCAAATTTTGGGGATTGGTTTTATTTAGATTTTTTTTTATTTTTAATGTCTTCCCCAATAAACCATTTATAGATGCTGTGGATTAAATGAATGCTATCTATATTGGCCCAATTTGCAGGGGCTAAAAAACGGGTGATTAGACCCCCAATACTAAAGGGCTCTATTAAGATGGAATAGTCCTGGCCTAAATAGATCCATTCTAGGTCACTCCAAAGAGCAGAAAGCAGGGGATGGATACTGGAACTGTGTCAGTCCATGCCAGTCCTGGAATGACCTGAAACTTGCAAGGCTCAGGGACCTGAGTGTCACTTTCATGCTCTGGTTACTTTGGGGCAAGGGCAGGAACCAGGAGGAGGCAGAGGTCCTGGACCAGTGCTGGTGGCTCCAGCAACTGGCACAGAGCCAAGGGAGAAGTTAGGGGTTGTCCCCCTGCTCTTTTGTTTCACCTTCTCTTTGATTCAGAACCTTGTTTTGCTTTTTTTCCCTCGATAGGAGGAATGTATGTTAGGAGAGAATGGAAAGCCAGGCTGGGGTGCAGTGGGAAAGGGGCCCTGAAAGTGAATTCCTAATCACCCCAAGGCGCTGAGGCTCCTGTCTCAGAAGAATTAGCCTCTAGGAGCTGAGGCTCTGCTGATCTGATTGTTTGCCCGTTTGTGAGGAATTGTGAAGAGAACAGGAAAAAGACAGGCTTTGAGTTAGGAATTGTGACTATTGAATGGCTTTATCATTGTAACAGATATTAGCATAATGGCAATTTATGTCATGGGTTACATTTATATCATACGCCTGTACTAATTATTTTTATTAATGATCAGCATAAGAATAGCTATCATTTGTTGAGGTTTTATGATATACTAGGCACTGTGCTAAGAACATGGATGATATCCTTGAAAGTTTTCCATATGGTACCTGATCAAACTGGAAGACATCTATAGAAACAGAAAAGTTATGGGGGGGGGGTTGATGTTATGCCAATTAATAATACTGCTAAGTAACAGATGCATGCCCACTAGGGAGTTGGAAAAGATATGGAATTTGGATAAAAAATACCTTGGCAAGCTGGAAACACGGCCATCTTTACGAAGAATATATATCATGACAATATTGTAAGGACTTTTTCTTAGTTAAAAAAAAAAAAAGCAGGGGGGAGTTCCCATCGTGGCTCAGTGGTTAATGAATCCGACTAGGAACCATGAGGTTTCGGGTTCTATCCCTGGCCTTGCTCAGTGGGTTAAGGATCCTGCATTGCCCTGAGCTGTGGTGTAGGTTGCAGACGCGGCTCTGATCCCACATTGCTGTGGCTCTGGCGTAGGTCAGTGGCTACAGCTCCAATTCGACCTCTAGCCTGGGAACCTCCATATGCCACGGGAGTGGCCCTAGGAAAGGTGGAAAAAAAAAGGCAGGAGTAAAGTCTGTTTGGAAGGCACAATCTAGCATCATACAGTGCAGTTAGAAAAGCTCTGGGAAACTTCTTGAGTACAAATCATTCTGTGAAGTTGGAGGCTACCAAAATATTTTACCACGACCTTGGGTAGCATTAACAAAGATAGAACATGCAGAAAAAGGGAGGCAATCAGCCTGTTTTGCAGTTTCCTTTCAGATTCCACATTTAAAGAGAAGAGTAAATGAAGGGAGGTATGTTTAGAGGACAGTCATCAGGCATGCAAGGGGACTTGAAACCATTCAGATATAGAGCTAATAAAGGAAAACATCTTGGAGAATGAACTGCTTAGCTTGGAGAAGAGATTGGGAGTGAGTGTGTGTGTGTGTGTGTGTGTGTGTGTGCGCGCGCGCGCGCGCGCCGCTCACTAAAGTGGTAAGGGGGCGAAAGGACTTGAGTCCTACCCTCAGAATTCTGAAGGGTTAGGAGGGAGTCAAATAGTGAATCTCATTAAAGCTACAGAAGGCAAAGCCAAGGCCAGGTGGTAGTTATAAGTGGATGGAATTTAGCTCAGATTAAGAAAGTATTTTCAAATATTTGGAGCAAGCTTCAAAGTAATGAGTGGTTCCAGTAGAGCTTTCAAAGTGTTTTGGTTCTAAAATTCGTTTAATTCTGTAAAATTTAAACCTGTACCTTTAAATTGTTGCGTTTGAACAATGGTCAGTAGATGGCGGTAGGATACCATGGATTTTATTAGTAGCATTTGCTCTTCACCCTTAAATATTCTGGAAGTAGATTATTTTTTTCTAATTATTGTTTGAAGGTGTGTCCTACTCCATTGTTCAGGGGGAAATCGCTGATTTGGAAAACAGGAAATAATATTTTATAATTAAATGGACAAGGATTATTAGCAAATACTTTCGTTTTATAGTAGCGATACCACAATGCTTCTTTATTGGCCTCTAAAAATCCATGGTAGGAAGTGGTGTGTGTGTGTGTGTGTGTGTGTGTGTGTGTGTGTGTGTGTGCATAAATGAAAACATGAAAGGTCTCGTTTGTTTTTAAATAATTCCAAAATCTAGTGTGGATTTTCGTAAAACTTAAAAAAAAAAAACCACGGAATTGAAAAGAAAAATGTTTCTATAAAGCCATTTATTGAAAAATCTTTTCTTCCTTATACAAGCTACAAGCCTATTTTTGTCCTTAGATATCTATGCATTTTAAAATAAAAGTGTTTTCGTTTTCATAAATGCGTCAAATCAAAGCAGTTCTCCTAGTATTTTTTTTAAATTATGTTTTGTTAAGGAATGCTCAGCTTGAGAGATTTTCATCTGTAAGAGCTTTGCTCCCTGTCTAGATTCCTTCAGGAGCTTTCTAAGATTTGCCTGGATTTTTAGGCATGGGAGCCTAGAGAAATAGTCTATAGAAATGGATATGTCCAAAGTATGTGGGAAAAAGGGCAAATAGGTTTTTAATTTGGAACCAGGAAGAGAACATTGTTTCACTCTCTCCTTTGTTTTTTGCTTTTTTGTTGTTATTATTTTGTTTTGTTTTTTGTTGTCGTTCAAAAAGCATAGCATGATATTCATGCCTATCAGGTTCATATGTATTTAAGATAGCAACACCTTCTAACCCATCTACCTTTGAGCAGCATATTTACACTCAGTGTCAGTTTTACATATTCTAGACCTGTTCCATGTCAAAAAAAAAGTTTTACCTTTAGAGCAGTTAGTCTGAAAGCACAGGGGAGCTCTCTTATAGGCACCCAGGGAGACAGATTGTTTTACTTTGCTCACATTTTGGGGACTCTCCAGGACTGAGAGAGCTAATTCCAAAATATAGAGAGACCCCTGATAGTCTTAGCTAGACATTTTCTAAGATTACTCCTTCTCAATGAAAACGAAGCAAAAATGAAATTTCTGCACAGCCTTCCCACCACTTACGTATGAACTTTCTCATTCATTCTCTCTCCTCCTTCTCTCTCATTTTTCTTTTAATTGATGGGAATCACAGACAAAGTTCTGTGAGGTAAATGGGAGCCCATCATAGAAAGGCTATGTGACCTTGTCTGGGACCCTCGACTTTCTGGGACAACCTACTTATCAATATATCTGCTCTCCTGCTGATCAAATTTGACGAAGATTTATGAAATAAATGTCTGAAAAGTTTTGTCATGACTTTCTCAACAAAAGGCTCTATGTAAAAAGAAAGTAATATTCACTCACACCAACAACTGCCAAAGTGTTTCTTTTTGGCCCATAAAATAAGCATAATTAATGGCCACTTATGCGTTTTCCTGAGAAAGCCTTTATGTCATTCTTTTAAAGGAGAAAAATCAGAGAGGATTAAATGTTCTTTGTTTTGGCAAATAATGTTAATTTTCTTATTCTATGAAATATATACATTCCTCCTACACGTGCAGATGCAATGTAAAAATAATATGCCCTGCATTTTCTTGCCTCGGTGTTTCTGCATATGTTAAAAATTTTAGCTAAGTAAAATATAAGCTCTTTCTTACAAGTATTCACTTTTTACTATGTAATTCTTCAATAATTAGTTAGACCACTGATTGAAGGTAATACTTTTATTTTTGCTTTTTGTTTTTTGAACTGAATATAACTTAATGAGAAGGTAGAGTAATACATACTCTGAAAATATTTAATTAAAAATTTTAGAAACGAATCAACTAAAACTTGCTAAGACTTCTGGGCACTTGGATGCAGATTTCTAGGTTGTGGAGGTGAAACTCATAAAGATAAATCCTATCATTTTTTTAACCATATCTTGACGTGAAAGAATCTGTCTGTAAGCAAATATTTTCATGCTCAGAAAATAAAAATTTTAGGAGAGTATCATTAATAGAAGCATTTCATATCAAAACAACTTGTTTAGTGTGAACTCATGAGAGATCATGTTATTTGTTTGTTTGTTTGTTTGTCTTTTCCTGTGAGAGGTGGTTAATTATTGAAGAATGGAGAACATTTTGTGTCTTGGTTTGCGGTTGTGCTTTGCAAACCTGAATCTAATGAGACCAAGCTCTCTGCCCAACTCTGCACTTGCTGACTTATCTGATTTGAAATCGGAGTGTCTGATCATTGGTGAGTTATTCTAAATAATAATTTCTTTCCGTTGTGCTGCTGCTTCATAAAGAGTGATTAAAAAAAAATGCAACAGAGACAAAGCTTTGGATCTGCTGTAGGAAAAAAGGCGTGATGGGCCTGGCAGACATCTATGGCACATATATTTATTTAACGGCTTGCTATAATGCATATTATTAATGATGACAATCATGAACTTGCATGCATTGTTTATTTTGTAAATACACATAATGGAGCTTTCAAAAGAGGAGCTCAGCTGCCCCTCGCAACTATGACTGTCTGCTGTAGAAGTAAAGACTCAGAGACCTTTGCGTATGTCGGTTCCTGACCTGGTCCATTTCACTATTTATGCTCTTGGGAGCATTTCGTTAGGGGCCATCTATAATTTCCCTGAGGGAGCATCTAAAATGAACTGTAGGTCTCATTTAAATCTATATGGCAGATGAGATTTGAATATCTATAAGTGGATTTGAACATCAACATCACCTGTAAAACTAAATATGCATTAAAAGCCATTAGTTTGTGGTCATAAAATGCAAAAAAGATTCCAAGCTTCCTCTGTTATGGGGAACACTCTTTAGACTGGAGATAGGTGTTTTGATGAGTGCATCTCTAATCCACTCTGTTTGGACTCTGAAAAGAAGAGATGGAATAGGCTGAAACTCCGCTCTCTACCTGAGACCTGAAACATCTCGGCTCATTTCAGTACTTTTAATTTTTATTTTTAGTATTTTTACACTAAGCTCCCCCCGCAAAAAAAAAAAAACAAACCCAAAAAACAAACTTTTACTTGACATATGTAGTTCTTTTTGACCTTTTTTTGCTGCATCCCATTATTTGAATTATTTAGTAGGAACCAAAGAGGGCTTGGTTTAGAGGGGACAAAGTCTAATCATGCATTATCCTCAAATTCATTTGCCGGTTACCTGAACCCTGAGCTATCCTGCCTGCCTCATGATAATTTCTCCATCTGACTGAGGAATCAATGAATGGCAGGGACACATTGGAGTGAAGGAAGAAAATATTTATTTTCGTAAATTTAGCAAGGCTTTGCTCTATCAGATCTTAAAAGTGCATCTCACAGAGCACAGCCACTCTAAGTATTACATCTGCTTTAAATATTGTTGGGTATCTGAGGCCTTTGTGGAGAGGGTTTGATGCAGTCTTTTGTTGTAGGACAACTAGAGTATTCTGTGATGCAGGAGGGTTGCCTGTTCAAAGGATACAGCCTTACTTAGGGTTTCTTTCTTTCTTTTTTCCCCCCTCCCCCACCCCCACATTGTATTTTTTTTTCCCCTGAGTTGGGGGAGGAGGACAGATGGGGGGCTTTAGTTTTAAACATTCACATGGGACTCCCAGTCTTTCTTCTTTAAAAAAAAGGCAAGTCCTTTATGGTAATAATTACAAAATTCACAGTAAGATTTGCAAATTGAATATACATGAAAATATATTGGCTGCTATTGCAGCCTTTTGTCCTAAATTAGGTAAATAACTCTAAACTTGGTGTTGGTGGAATAGAAAGTATTTATAGATATTAATTACCTTCAAAGTAATTTAAAATATCCCTTATTAATTTTCTTCCGGTCTTAGAATTTTCAGGAGTAATTGCAGCCACCTACATGCATGGTCTTCCCACAATATTCTTAATTATATTAAATATCTACCCCCTGTCCAGTTTCAAGAGCATTTAAAAAAGTGTCCCTTTTTGCAGATTTTTTAAAAAGGCTTTTATGCATTCAAACTGAATATTAGTTTAGCAAGTGGAGAAATCAGAAGCACGCAAGGAAAGCAAGGCCTATGATGTTCTCCAGACAATGATTTGGGCGAGGTGACTGTGTGTTTTGTTGAGAAAAGGACGGATGGGATATTGACAGTTTCCTATCAATAGCTGGGCCCTGGAGGCCTGGCTGTTTGGGCCCACACTGATTGACTACTCCTTAATAGACATATAATTGTTGACAAATACCTTCCAATAGACTGTGGCAGCGCCCGGCAGACAAAGAAGATTTCAGGATGATAGAGACCAGAGCCAGCCATTTGGTAGAGGCAGAACCTCCCAGAGGAAGGGACTTTGGCTCACAGAGAATCCTTTTAAGAGAAAGCAGGTCACAGCGTCTCCATCACAGACCTTGAGCAATCCTGCCTCAGTCGAGAAATTTAAAAAAAAAAGACATCGTTTCTGTGGGTCACAGAGTATGCTGTAGAGGGATAAACCCAGACTTCTTTTTGTGTGGCTTGGTGTCAAATCTACTGATTTTCCTACATTAAAAAAATTATGTGAGTGTGTTATATATATATATATATATATACATGTATATATATATATATATATAAAATTTGCTGTCTAGAATATTTTTAACTTGTTAATGGCTTTATAAAACCTGTGAGCCTGATGTTCGCAGGAGAAACAATGGGCTATTGTGAATTTCAAAGAGCCTTGGGCAGTAACAAGAAGATGGAAAAACATTTTGCATTTGGACATCGGCTCCACTTACTACTAGAGTATCAGAGGAGCCTGGAGCTGTCCCTGTAACGTGAGGGCATCCAAGAGCATTCGGGAACCTCCATCTCAGTTTCAGTGCTTGTCTGGCCAAGGCTGCCTTCCCAGATCAATGCCTGGCTGAGAAATAGCTCTTGAAAGTTGGCCTCGTAGGATGTATTCCTTCGGTCCGTTCAGTTTCAGTAATTCCTCTCCTTGGGGGGCTTCCTCTCAACCAGGAAAGGCCACGATTGCTTTCAGTGCATGACAGGAGCCTGCCGACAATGGGACGAGGCGATGTTATTTAGATCTGCGAGCTGGTATGAGCTAATAAAATAAAAAAGGAAAACAAAGTTCAAATGCAACCTCAGCCTAGTCAGCATGAAACACTAGGCAAAGCTGCCAGTTGAGCCACTCTGAAGGGATCGGTGAGGCAGGGTCCCAGATAGGGTGCTGTGAACACATCAAGGTGATATGGCAGGCTGCCTTCTGACATCCCACGTGAAAATGAACCAGCTTGTGCCCAAAAGCCCTTGAGTCCTCCCTTTGATTCTTATTGATCAAATACGCAGATGAAATCTCACATCACAGAGCGAGGCAAAAACCTCAGCTTTTTGTGTCAACTTCTAGGAATCCTGGTGAAGCCTTTTCCGAATCATCTTTTTATGCATGAAGGAGAACCAGAGTGCACATATATTTCAGGAAGATGTACAAAGTGGGCAGGGAGATATGTAGGTCTGATAGCTCCCAGGCTTCGTGGCAGAAGGACGAGCCAGATAAGAATGTTATACTTGTTACCTGTTGTCAAATTCAAACCTGTAGTTAGGATTCATTGGGGGAGGGCGAGATTATTTTAAAAGTTGCTTCTTTGTAATCTGTGAGCATTCCTAAACAGACAGGCTTCTGCAAACAGCTGCCTGAAAATGTTGTGTGTGTGTGTGTGTGTGTGTGTGTGTGTTCATTAATTCAGAATTACTCCAATTACAAGCTTTTGATGCTCTGAAACCCTCTCTCTAACCCAAAAGAGATGGAGAGCCCTCGGACTGTCCAATCAGATCATTTTCCCTGCCGCCTGCAGCAGATGTAAGCAATTTACTTTTTTATTTCTGCATATTCAGTGTGAGCGGAGCTGTTGGGGACCTTTCACCCCAGAGCCTGCAGGATTCTAACCCTATCAAATTAAAGCATTTTGCTCACTTATTCCCAAACGCTTTGCTGGTACTAAGCAGACATCCCGCTGCATAGCAATGGCGGGTGTTCGTGTCCACTCATAGCCCCAGCCTAATCAGAGATTATTAAGGAAAATATACAGTGCTTTAATTTGATGAGATTGGTTATAGGTAGTGCAGTTAAAGGTCACACTCCTGCGTGTATCTCCCTCCGTCTCTGTAATATTTTCTTCTCGCTCGACAATCCTGAGCTGCAAACAATAGGCCAAGGCGACACATTTATTTTTGACATGCTGTGATGGGCTCAATAGGGATAAAGATGAATTATTTAAAGATGGCATAAACAAACATCCTGAGCAAGGTTTTGGTGACATTTTTCTCTTTGTGCTTTGTGGATGCTGTTGCCTTAAAAGAACATGTTCAAGAAATGCCTCCTCTGGACAGGGACACATTTAGACGGAAGGTCCAGATAGACCGTGGCCAGATGGCGGGGTCGGTTGCCTAACTCCTGTTGCTGACTGGGCAGGGAGGGCCCTGGCTCCCAGTTCCCACAGAAAGATGCCTCTGAAGAACTGACTTGCTCCTCTGACCCTGGAAACTTCTCCACCTGCTGTGAGCTAATTGGGCCAGCCTGCCTGCCCTGATAGGAGTGGCAGGGCTACTGGGAGCCATCGGAGCTGTTTGCTTTCATCCAGTGTATCTTTGGGAAAAAAGGGTACCGGAGGTGGCCTAGAAGCTCCCTGGCAGGGTGAGAGTATTACCCTCTGCTCATTTGAGGGTTGATATTCCATTCCATGTTTGTTTCCTTCCCAGAGAGAGGTCCTTGCTGATTTCACTGCCCCCAAGCCTTGGGGTTGTACAGGCAGCGCCAATGAACAAACACTGCTTGTGGTGCTGAGGCATTTTTCTCATCCCCGTTTTTCAAATTCAGACACTGTTGAAGGCACAGGGAAACACATTCGAAGAAGCAAGGGCAACTTCTAATCTTCTGTCAAACTTAATGGTTTCTGTGTTTGTGTCAATGAAATAGACCAACTGCAGGCTGCTTTACCTAGAAATTTACATGAAAATTGCTTTATGCAGCTGTATGTAAAAATTCAAGCCGCACAGTGTCACTGTACCACGCAGGTCAGAGCAAAGCCCTGTGGTCCCATAGCCGAAAACAATTTGTTTTCATTCATGGGAAGAAGGGGCGGCTGCAGCAGGGTGGGGATGCTGAGGATACTGAGAGGGCTCCTCAGGACAGTGCTGTGTGTGTAAGGGGGCAGAGTGGTGGTGGGGAGGGGCGGAGAGGCTCCTCCTTTTGGAGAACGATACTGACGCACATCTTTCAGGTTTTTTTTTTTTTTTCCTTGAACCTTTAATATTCCAAAGGAAAATTATGCCTGGATTGTTGTCCTGGTCTCACTCTTATTACCTAATGCTCACACTAAATTATTTGGAAGACTTCACTACTACACCAGGAAAACAGAAGAGACGGCTCCTTGAGAGTTTGTCGCTGTGTTTGTCTTCAGACAGGTTGAGCATTTCACAAGATCTTTTCTCCATGTACTGATCTACTTGCAATTTTCACAGTTTTGAAAGGTGACACTTTGAGGTAATAGCGAAATAATAATAGCAGTGATAGTAACAATGATAATAAAAAATGCAGAGGACTCTGGAATAATTTCTCATTGGGAGTTTAGGTGAAGTGAGTGGATGGAGCCTCCTGGGCCTGGCTCAGGCCCCCATGATGGTTCCTTTCTGCCTTCCCAATGAAAGAGTCACCACACAACAGGGTATTCTGAGTTCATTCCATGGGAGCCTGTAATGAATTCGAAGTTGCGGATGTAACGTGTTTCCCCTGCATGCACTTGGCCGGGCAAAGACTGCTCTGTGTCCATAGATCAGAGGCCCTGTCGCCATCCCAGTGAGGTCACCTGGGCTGCTGCTGTGTGCAAAGAGGACCTGCCTCTCTCTAATTGCTGGGCCTGTGGCCTGGAAGTGAACTTCTCCCCAGGCTTCTAAAGAGGGATGCTATGAGCCAAAAATGCCAAGAGCAGCTTCTTAGCTTTAGTTAATGCCTTATTAATTTGTATGTTATGTGGTGTATCTGCATCCATCAAATATGTTATCATTGTTTTATGCTTATGAAATGCTTCCATAAAGACAGTTAATATGACGCTTCCAATTTTCTCTAGTTATGTAACTAAGTGATTATTTGTATTTAGAACGATTTGTTATAGCTGAGATCTGGATAGTTTTGAGAAGGCTAGATTTTGCTGGTGAAAGATGTTTGGGTGAGGGCAGCCATCTCAATGGGACCAACACTGAACGTTTGTCTCCTTGATATACCATCTCAGTACTTTTTTCTCTTATATCTGTTGCTCTTTGTTGATTCTCATTTTAAAGCCAATCCTTTCGGTGTGCTTCTTGTTTGATTTTTTTTCTTTGTTTAGCTCCAACCTAGATTTCCCCTACCACAGAAAAAGTCTAAACAAAGAAAAAATAAATGACAAAAAACATTAAAAGGCCCAATATGCTATCTTGCAAAACAATTTAAAAATTGTGTTTCAATCTTTCCATTTTAAGACCATAACTTCACCATGAGTGGAAACTCCAATTCTTGGTTTTCCTTTGATATTTAAGGTACAATTGGGACAGACTACCACCCTTCTCTGGAGGAGACTCCTGAATGCAAGCCACAGGCCAAATGAAAATAAGTTCTTTTGAAGAATAAGTAAAGTGTTTTCTTGGCCAAAACTTTCTTACATTGGAGGACCTTGTAATACAAACCTGGTTATTTAGGAATTCATAGGAGAGATTATAACATCGGATGATTTTATGCTGTAAGCTTTATGGTAAAAGGAATGATGTTGCCAGTTGAGTTATTGGGGACAGATGTTAGGAGGCTGAGGGAAAGGATGAGACTGGCTTTCCATGTTGTCAAGCTGATTATATGCTTAACTAGGAATAAATGCTTAAACTATTTCTTCTATTGGACATCCATCCCATTTGTCTCCAAAGCACAGTTTTAAAATCAAACCATTCCTTTTAAATTGTCCTCAGACTGATGTCATCATATTACCACCATCAGTCTTGTCAATGGGATTTATTACTGTGTTTGATGGATGCTGCAACATTATAAGAACTACCATTTCCCTTCCATGATTTTTCACATAAGATCCATGTCTTGGAGTCACCTCAGCTATCATATGCCTCACTGGATGTTCATGTTATCAAACATAACCTGGTGATCAGAAGAAATTGGACAGGGAAGTTTACTGAAATTTAGATGAATCTAAAAGCAATAATAACAACAACAAACAAAGACACAAGAGGTTATTCCTAAGGCTTTCTAATACAAATATTTGAGATACTTCTGGGTGTTTTATTGTCTATGGAGAATATATGGCACATCTGGTCTCAGGTAGATGATTTTACCTCCTTCAACCCTGCAGGGAAAAAATAAAATACACTGTGTTCTGGAATTTAAATGTTAGGATGTACTTACTTCCTTGAAATATAATGGGACAGGCTTAAGTAGCTACAATCCTTACATTGTAGAGAATTATTATCCTAATGTGTTATTGTGATTCTTTCCATTTATGAATTAGGTTGCATTTCAAAGACCTGAAACTTGCAGATGTTGATTTTTATGCTGAGACCCTCTGTTTGTAATTCTGAAAATGGCCACTAGGAGGGAGTGATGCTAATGAGGGTAGTTTAGGTCTCAGATGAACTAAAGGAAGAGTACAGATTTTGTGACTTTCATGTGAATATGGCTTCCTACAAAATAGAGTTGTGTATGAAAGTAACAACACAAATATTCCCCTCACCACTAATTATTAGTGTTTGTACATGAAATTAAAGGGAAATACAATTTGAGAAGGACAAAAAGAAATAAAGCCATCTTGGTATGTCAAGTGCCCATTCAAACCACACAAGTTGCCTTAATTGCTATTTAGCCCTGCTAGGCTTACCATATCATTAGGAATAGCCCTAAAAAGCTACTGAAGCACAAATGTTTTCACCCTGCTGATAAAAATACTTCTTTTTTAGGCATCTGTTAAGACATTAAAGGGGAAAAAAGAATCATATCCTAAGCCATAAAAATGATCACTCCTCACTGCCCTCCCCAAATTCTCAAAACTTTACATGCACAAAAAAAAAATTAAATTAATCTCTTTATAAATTTAAATTAGAAAAAATGTATAAATACCACCATTCTAAAAGCCAAAAAGCAATATTGCTTATGAAAGTTTTGGATGCTTCCAAAACTGTAGTAAAAAGCAAATTCATAGCATTGTTAATAAGACACAATGATAAGAAATGATATAATCAAGAAATTAGATGAAACTATACTTATAAAGAAACAATGTTGATGAAGAGTAGAATCCATAAATAAATGGATGAAAAAATCTAAGAAACTATTTTTATCAGGAAAGCAACTCCTGACCTTCCTCTAGAATTCTCTCAAAATAATAAGATAGATAGTAAAAACAAAATTAGAACTGATAAATGGTCTAACAACAAATAAAAAATAAAAATTATAAGGTCTTTATCAATTTATGCTAAACAAATTGAAGCACTCAGTACAATAAATAATTTTATTTTCAGAAAATATAAAATTCTGCTATTAATTCCAGATGAATAAATAACCTAGGTGTGCTAATATAAAAAATACAATGTAAGCAAATACTTACATATCAAGAAAAAAGTCTAGAAGATAAATAGAATCAAGTGATATTTTAAAGAATACAACATAGGGCTTACCCCAGGAATGCAAAGGGAATACATACAATCAATTTCAAATTGAATTATTTTATAAATCTGAAAGTGCTCATTTTAAATGACTAACATGCATGCTCTTATAGACAACACATCTCATGTACTTGCATGAGAATCAAAAATAAGACAAGGGTATTAATGTTGTTTTATGCATTATACAAAATGTGTTAAGAATGAAATAATCTAAAGATAATTCAGAAATGAGAAATGCAGCTCTAATTTTTGCAGATAATAGATTTTCAGCTACAAAACTTGAAGTAATTATTTAGAAATAATATTAACCTAAGTAAGATAGCTCATTTAGGTAGCTGAATACCAAAGAAACAGATGTAAAACTCTCATACATTTCCTACATATAAGCAGTAAACATTTGGAGATATAATGGAAGCATCACTCATATTTGATATCTAATAGACAGCACAAATAAACCTTTCCACAGAAAAGAAAATCATGGACTTGGACAATAGACTTGTGGTTTCCTGGGGAGGCGGGGGGAGGGATTGGGAGCCTGGGGTTAAGGGATGCAAACTATTGCTTTTGGAATGGATTAGCAATGAGATCCTGCTGTGTAGCACTGAGAACTATGTCTAGATAACTTACAATGCAGCACAACAATGGGAGAAAAAATTATGTATACATGTATGTGTAACTGGGTCCCCATGCTGTACAGTGGGAAAAAAAGTGTGTTGGGAGAATTAACAATAAAAAATAAATTAAAAAAAATAATGGAAACATCTAACTCAGAAGAGAGAATTAATTGAGGGGCACACAGAGTCTTGAGTAAATGAGGAGCCATTTTCAAGAGAGAGACATGGCAATTGCAATTCCATGCTGATTTATTTACAGTTTTAGCAAAGTCATCAAAATCCCAGTGGTATTGTTTTGGCACTTCTTTGTGTAATTAGAAAGTTCATTGGATGCATGAAGAGCTTGAATAACACAACACACCAGCAAAGAATAATTAAAAGGAACTTACCCTACTAAATACTAATCTTTTTTACAAGCTATTTCATTTTCCACCTTTGTTGAAATATAGTTAGTGTATAACTTTGTATAAGTTTAAAATATACAATGTTTTGATATATTTATATTTTCCAAAATTATTACCATTCTAGTGTTAGCGGATATCTCTATCAGGTCACATAATTACTATTTCTCTTTCTGGTGAGAACATTTAAGATATATTCCCTTGGCACCTTTCAAGTATGTAATGCAATATTGTTAACTATAATCACCATTTGTGAAATAGATCCCAAGAACTTATTCATCTCGTAGTGAAAATTTGTACCTTTTGATCAACATCACCTTGTTTTCCCTACTCTCTCAATTCTACAACCCCACTCCCTGATAAGTTAAACTATTTTATTTGAATTTTATTGAAGTATAGTTGATTTACAATGTTGTGATAATTTCTGCTCTACAACAGTGATTCAATTATACATATTATTACAGAATATTTTGTAGAGTTCCCTGTGCTATACAGTAGGTCCCCTTTGGCCAACCATTCTACACACTACAGCGTGTATATGCCAAGTCCAAAGCCCCAATCCGTCCCTTCCCCATCCTGTCCCCTTTGGTAACCATAAGTTTATTTTCTCTATCTGAATCAGTTTCTGGTCTGCAAATAAATTATTTGTACTTTTTTTTTTTTTTTTAGATTCCACATAAATCATGAGGTGTTTGTTTTTCTCTCTCTGACTTCACTTAGTATGATAACCTCTAGAGCCATCCATTGTTGCTGCAACCAGCATTATTTCATTCTTTTTTAGCTGAGTAATATTCCATTGTCATTGGACATTTAGGTTGCTTCCATGTCTTGGCTATTGTGAATGCTGCTGCAATGAGCATTGGGGTGCATGTATATTTTTGAATCATGGTTTCTCCAGACATATGCCCAGGAGTGGGATTCCTGGATCATATGGTAATTCTATTTTTAGTTTTTTGAGAAAACTCCATAATTTTTTTCCATATTAGTTGTACCAATTGCCATTCCCAACAACCACTAATCTCTTATTTTTTTAAGTTGGCAGTATTTTACAAAGGGGAACTGGCATGAGAATCAATAGAGTGGATCAAAGGAAAAGAAAAGAGTACCTCAACATAAGTCCTCATGCAGATGTGTTCATTTAGCACATGTTTAAGGTGGTATCACAAATTAGGGAATATAAAATATTTTTTGAATGTTGAGACTGAAACAATTGGCTTTGAAAAAGATCATGTCAATGTAGCATATCAACAGGTCTGGAGGAGGGAGAGGTCCTTCAGAAGCAACATCAAGGTAAGAACACAGGGCCACTACTTGAATTCAAGGCTGAATACTTCACATTGATAACTGCCTCAGATGTTGCCAGGAATTCAGGCTCCCTGGTCACTGTTTCATTCTGAATTTGTGTCACCCCCATACTGTTATGTGTATCACTGACATAGACCTAGTCCACCACTTCTCCTTTCTCCCCTCTAAAATTTGTCCCATCTTGTCCTCTTGATTTCCAGGTCTATGATCAGTAAGAACTCCCCTACACTTCCATTCTCTTCTAGAGTGTTCCCTAGGATGTGGATCAACTAGAAGCCTGGCTATCACTTAAAGACACACTACACCTCTAACACAGTCAGTCTTCAATGAAAGCTATTTTTTTGCTCAGTCTCATATTTCAGGGCCTGGAGGTGAAGTATTTTCATTGCCCATTGCACAGTATTCACCTTGTTCTTTGATAAAAGACAATCTTTCAAAGCTGTGCCATTCTGCAGAGTATCAACTATCATTATCGTGTCCTAGGCATTTATTTACTCCAGCTCTTTGTTCATAGTTTTTCTTTCCATCTTTAATTGTATTACCATTTTTGATGATGTATCATCTTCATGGATGACTCATCCAACATGTGGTCACTTGTTTTCTTGATCTCCTCATGGCAGGTGAATTTAACTTTTGCTCTGCTTCAACCATACACTCATGAGTTCCCACCCTGGACATTTCCTGCTTCTGAAATCTTAATCTTCAGAGTGCAATACTCTCATCATACCTCATCTTCTCACATCACTTACTTAGAACCCCAATCGCTTTAATTTCTGATCATGCTGAGAAATATTTTCTCTCTATCCTTCAGCCCTTTTCATGACTTCTCTTCCTTCGTTTCCTTTGAAAATATGCCATTATAATCATGACATGACAAACAGAGGCCAGTGCAAACGCCCTTCTGTAGTGCTTACTTGGCAAAAATGCAGTCTTGTGTGAGCTCATTTACCTGCCATCTCATTACCTACAGCCAGGATTTGAAAGTCACGAGAGAAAATAGCACCACTGAGCTGACTGATTTCTCTTTAAATTAGTCACCTCCAAAGAGCAGCTGGAGTTTTCTGGAATTCCCGCTGGTAAGTTCCCTGGCAAGTTCACCCAGCCGCTATTGAAGATGATTTTTCTGATGCTATATCCTTCCTCCATAGACCTTCATTTTGGCCCATCACATCTAGAATCCCAGCTGCATCTTCTTCCCTACTCTTTGCCCCTTCATTGTATTGGAAAAAGGAAAAAAACCACCACTTGTGGTTTGGGTTCCGCCCCCTCTTGTCTTCTCAAGGTCTTTATTTTTTCATTTACATCTGTTCCTTTATCACCAATTTCCCTCCAGGTACTGGATCATACCTGTTGACATGCAAACATGTGGTTTCTATCATTAAGAAAAAGTAAAATCTAAGCCTCCCCAGCCTCAGACACTCCTTGAGATATCACCTCATTCCTCTGCACCCATTTACAGAGCAAATTCTCTACAAAAGGCTCTCCACTCACTGGCCTTGCTCCTCTCCTCCCTCCACACTTCCATGCATGGATGAGGGCACGGTCTGTACCCACTGCCTTATTGAAGTGGTTTTCAGAGACCCAAGTGAGCCCCATACTGCCAAATTCAGTGGATTTCTCCAACTTTACTTTAGAGCATCAGTTAAAATGTTCTCCCCTCATTTATTCCTAACTTTTCTTCTGTCTCACTGGCCATTCCTAATTAACTTCTTTGCCCCCTGAAATTTATCCTCTCCTAACCAGGGCTCAGTTTTTGACTTTCTTCTCTTCTCCATCCTCACTCTCTCCTTGTTTCCTCACATTCAGTCCCATGACTTTAAGTACTGATGGGGTTCAATACATGATGTTCCAAAATATAGCACCTTGCATATTGAATGTTTTAAGCTGAAAGAATTTGAGAAAATGGCAGGTGTGCAAAGGACTTTCCCCTGACACAGGCACCTCCCATAAGAAGTGCCTTCTCTATGCCTAGAGGAAAGGAACATCCTTATCTATGAAGGAGGAAAAACTTGGACAGGAACCGAAGGAACAGGCCTTGCTAAGTTTCCCTGAGTTTTCTACACTTAGCTCATATTATGTCCTAATACAGTTTCCATGGTTTTCTCCTCTTCATCAAACCAAGCATTAGAATACAAGTTTAACTGCTTCTTCTGGTCTTTTCCTTCTGAAAGCTCAAGTTAAACTTATATTAAATAAATCCATACTGGTATTCTTACTGTGGCTTGGAAGGTTAAGAAGCTGACATAATTGCCATAAAGATGAAGGTTCTATCCCTGGTCTCACTCAGTGGGTTGAGGATCTGGTGTTGCCACTGACTGTGGCACAAGTCACAAATGTGGCTCAGATCCAGTGTTGCTGGGCTGTGGTGTAGGTTGTCAGCTGCAGCTCCAGTTCAGTCCCTTCCTGGGAACTTCCATATGCTGCAGCTTTGTCCATAAAAAGGAAAAAAATTCCATGTACTTTTCTCTTGTTAATCTGTCTTTTGTTACAGAGACTCAGCCAAGTACTTAGAGGGATAAAAGGAAAAATGTACTTGTTCTTCCCCTACAGTACTTTATGCTAATGACTCCCAAATTCACACCTCCAACTCCAACTACTCCTTTGAATTCCTAAGGTATTTAACTACTTACCAGGCAGGATTCTGATAGGACTCTCTTCCATAACATGACCAAATGGAGCTTGTAACCCTCACTATACTCAATGCAGCCATCTCCCAAGTTTTTTTTCTAACAAGTCCATCCCATCATGGTAAGAAGACAGTGTGTACCTTTTACTCCTATAAGAATTTAGCAGTTGGCCTTGAATTTTTCCTATTGGTCATCTGTCCTTATCACTCCATTGATACCAGCTCCCTCCTGCAGGTGAGGCCAGCATCATTGTCTCCTGGACGAATTAACCTAAGCTGTCTTCTCTCATCTTCCCACAAATCATGTCCATCCCAGCTTGAGCAATTCAAAATCATATATGATACCAGTCCATTCTCGCAGGTAGAAACCTCTTAGGAGTTTTGCATGACCCTGGCAGTAAAATCAAAGCCCTTTATTATGACCCTCAAGGCCTTGGAAAAGTTCTTGTGCTTTAGGGCCTTTACACATTCATGCCTCAGACTTTCACATGCCCTGCTCATTCTCAACATTTAGGTCTCCTGGTTAAGCATCCCTTTTCTGGAGAAGGCTTCCTTCCTCGACTTTCTTATCCTAGTACACTGTCAGAACTGGCTTTCACCCCAGCCCTGTGCTCTATTCTATTTCCCCATACCACTTGGCTCTGATTAGAATGTGAAACACTCTTCCTTTCCTCTTTGGGGAATGAATACTTTAGGAATAATGAGTTGTGGGAAAAGATTTATGTGCAAGCTTGTTTATGTCAGTATTAGAGTGAGAAAAAATTACAATTTCTACATCCATTTATGTTGCTACAAATGGCATATCATAACTAAGTACAGAAAGCCAAAGACAAATATCATATAATATTACTTATATGTAGAGCTTAATGATAAAAATGAACTTATAAAACAGAAACAGACTTATAGATATAGAAATCAAACTTCTAGTTACCAAAGGGGAAAATGAAGGTGGAGGGATAAGTTAGGAATTTGGGGTTAATATATACAAACTACTATATACAAAGTAGATAACCAACAAGTTCATACTGCAGAGAACAGGAAACTACATTCAATATCTTATAATAACCTATAAAGTAATATATATTCTTTTTTTGCATTCTCTCTCTCTCTCTTTCTCTCTCTCTCTCTCTCTCTCTATATATATATATATATACATGCTACTATGAACATTCATATCTATCTACCTATCTATCTATCTGTCCATCTATCTATCATCTATCTACCTATGTACCTGCCTAGATATATGGATATAATGACTGATGTTTTAATTTCATAGAATGGTTTCACAAAAGTGGAATTATTGTACCAAATAGTAGGATCTTTAAAATGTTTATGGACATTGACAAAAAACTTTCTCAAAATATTTTAGTCTGTCACATTGTCTATTTAGCCCTAGTGTTATCAGCACTGATTGTTTTTGGTCTCTTTATTTTTTGGCAGTCTTTTATGCTAGAAATGGTGTTTTACTGTTTAATGTGTAATTCTGTATTAGTGAATGTAGATAACCTTAAAAAAAACCATCTCCTAATATTCTTTCCCAGCTTTTATTCTTCATCCGATGGTAGGGTTAAGAGGAAGGGGAGAGAGACTTCCAAACTGCCCCAATGACAAGCTCACTAACTAACATTATTTACTCATCATTATTTTCATAAGAGCTAAAATCCGCATAACAATTTTCTGTGTATAAAATACTTCATATACATCATCAAATTTAATATGAGGTACAAACCATGTGCAAAATGGTCTGTAAAGCACAGAAGTAGCTCATTATGCATAAATATAAAATGCCTTTTATGGCGCTGAAGATTGCCATGAGTGAATACACTTTTACTCCCCACTGCTGTCTTTAGTCCTGATTCAGGAGGAGCCTGGGAGTTGTATACATCAATTCTTGTGTTTGTGGTCTTGGTCCATCTTCAAACTTTCAGCACAGACTACCTTAAAGTTATCATTGTTGATACCAAGTGCTATTTGAGGATGCATTTAAACTCTCTATACGTGCCTCAAAACTTGCAAAAAGCATAGCATCTCAAAATGGCAATTTCTTGCCCATGTTAAGACTCTGCCTTGAGATATTACCACTGTGAGCCTGCATGGAGAAAGAAAGGACAGCTGCCCAAACACATGGGACAGGCAACCTATATGCAGCTGGGCTCCTGCTCACTAGGGCACAGCCAATGATGCTCATGGGAAAAAAAATACAGTGCGCTTGTGTCATTCCCACCAAATTACCAGGGCACAGTTTGGTATGCCAAGAGGCATCCACGAGGTCAAATTAAGAGAGGATCATCTCTCTGGGTCTAGTGTGAGGAGAAAACAGCCTTCTGCAGACAAAACCTGCTTCTGAAAAGGCTCAGCGGGACACAACATCTGAAGGTATTTGCCACTCTCTTGATATTGAAAGTCAAATAGCTTTTATTCAGGAGCAAAGCCCATCTTCTCTTTTTATGTCTTCAGTGATTATTGACAAAAGCGAAGTTAGAATGGCAAAGCAGGATTGTTCTGCTAGGGCTTTCATGCGGAGGAACCACTGGCTGTGCAGATAGGGCTCAGTGATCCATCCCTCTGGGGAAAGATGGTTGACAGAGCAATAAAACACAGACACTGAGAGAGGAAAGTCACGTTGTATTTCTCACTCCCACATCGTCTTTCCTGTGGGCACTTGTAGACTATTGAGTTGTGGGACTGTCACCATGATTTGGGGCAAAGACAATATATGGTGGCTTCTCCTTTCACTGCCTGCCCCACCATCTCAGATCTTAAAATAGGGGTAGCTGTGTAGAGAATAAGGAAGGCAAGTGTTCATAGCGCCATCACGTTTACCAAGTCCAGGAGGGGCCATTTGCACAGCTATAATGCCAATGACACCCCCTGGAGTTCTGCAACACTGAATTCCCTAGTGACATTTTTTGGGCATCATTTAACATCAGTCAAAATTTTATTGATCATCCCCTTCTACTCCAAAATCACCCACCTTCTTTGGTTAGTATATGGAGAATTCCGTCCATCTCCCAGATAAACCAACAGTGAAGCAGACTCTGCATTTCAAGCCATTTCACATTCAATTCACAATAAATCAGCACTGAGAACTGAATTCAGGGAAATCAGAGCTCCACAGTCCTATCCTGGAATATAGAAAAGCATGAAGGTATGTATAACGCTTTGAAGAATTTTGGAAAACACAATGTTAGACTTTGAAGTGCTACATGGAAATAGTTTATAATTGCTTGCCTATACATTTTATCCGGTGAACTTTATCTTTTCTGCTAAGTAAGTTGTTCACTGACTTTAAATAACTACTGAATTAAAAAAATCTATAGGTCACCCTGGGTTGAGGCAGTCATTTGCATTGAGGTGGCAGAAAGGGGCCATACTAGGAAAGACCTGGTTATGAACTAAACTCACAGGGGCTTCCCTGGTAAGAGAATGAGTCAGCCCTCTACTACTTCTTCCTTGCAAAGGGGAGGTGACTGGTTGGTTTGATCTTTTAAAGGATGTTTTTAATATTCCAGGTGTCCAAATGGATGAAAAATTACAGGCATTTTAACCAAATAAGTCTTCCATTGATTATTTATGTTTCCAGGTCCATTTGTGATTCCTAAGATTAATGCAATCCCAGTCAGATGTGTTGTGGGTTGTGCCCAACTGACTTGAGGTTTTAGGTCTGCATAACCAGATTGTGGGGCTGAAGACCAGTTCAAATCTCCCAGCCACATTTTCCACTCTAGTACTGTGGGAATAATGGGACTCGAGGGATTGCTTTTTGAGATTGTCTCCTTCTATAGGGGAGCACATGGTCCTGGGATTCACTGTAGGTTCTAAGGGTAGCACAGTCAAACCTAAACCTGCTTAATGACAAAGGAAGCATGAGGAAGCTGATATCTGGTGAATGCAAAGAGCCTGGGGTTACATACCTCAGTTGTCCTCAGTCTGCTCCCAACAATTCACACAATCTCACTCTTCTAGTTAGAAATGATATTAAACCAGTCTAGCTATTCCTTTTTTTTTTTCCCAAGGCTGCCTTTCCATAAATACTTATTAAATACTTACTATATTCTAGATGTTCAAGGCAGTTGAAATTCATAGAGATGATTTAGAGCTGGGTCAAAAATGGACTATGCCAGAGTTTCCATCATGGCTCGGTGAAAACGAATCTGATTAGTATCCATGAGGACATGGGTTTGATCTCAGGCCTTGCTCAACTGGTGTGTAGGCCAGCGGCTATACCTCCAATTTGACCACTAGCCTGGGATCCTTCATATGCTGAGGATGCAGCCCTAAAAAGACAAAAAAAAAAAAAAAGTCTATGTCCTGAAGAATTCATATTGAATGGATTACCTCTGGATATAAATTTCATATGTAGTGATGGGGCCCATGCTGCTGATGGGTTGACAGTGAATCTCATTTCCCTTGGACCACATCCTTCTGGGGAGGAAGCCAAGGTTATCTTATTTATCTCTCCACTGCCAGAACCTAGTATGGAGATCTGCACTAACTGAATAAGCTCCCTCCAGTTAACTGCCAGGCTCTACCACTGTGCTGCACTCACACACGCTCAAAAATGTCTCATTTGAATCAACATGAAGAGCTGTTTGTTTCCATTCTGTTCTTTAAAAAGGTTCTTTTATAAATGAAAAGCCCTGCAAAGCAAAAATTACAATGCAACCCATGCTAAATGTGACTGAGATGGCAAAGATCTCAGATCCAATGACCATAATCAAGAAGCAAGAGAGGTGTTTAAGAAAAATAATCCGGAGACACAGAAGGGCCATCGGAGGGCGTTTTCAGAAAGCTTTCTTCGCCAGAGACCCCTTTATAAGAAGCAACAGTCAGAACTACTTACCCACTCTGAAGGAAGCATTCTAATCTAAATCCAGCTCAAAGCATGAGATGGATGTTTTCACAATGGAGTGGGAAATTCTTTCTCTCTCGTCCAATCTTTGATGGCATAGAAGGAGCTTGCTGGCTCTTTGCTCTTATCCAGAGGTACTGCCAAACGGCACAATTGAATCTTAATGCCTACCCTGCCAGCATCAGCACCCCTGTGTCTTGTCTGTTGAACAATGCCTAAGAGGGGTAAACTCTGGAAGGCATCGAGACTGTCCCTGTTGGGCATTGAACTCGCTATCCCCTCCCCCAGGACTATTTGTCCTTCTGTGTTAGGAGGAAAAAACTTTCTGTCTTGCAACTTCACTTTCACTCACTAATCCCAAACACTGAGTTCCACATCTCCTAATCAGCAAACATTGGCTAACTTACTATCTGCTTCCCATTGTATTAGGCCCCAGAGTATATCATAATTTGAGTTCTCCTAATTTGGGGATACCCTATGTTTTTATCATATGAAACTTTATAAACAACAATTATTGAATTATATTAGCCCAAGCACCAAGTACTCTTTGAAAATGTTTTGGTGTTTACAGTGTGCTTTCATATGCATGGTCTGACTTGAGTTTCAACAATATTATGAGGCAGGTGGGGAGGGAATATTATGCTTATTTTATTGCTAAAGAAACAGTGGCTCAGGGAAGTTATTTGATTCACCCAACCAGAATCCCATGCCTAATAGGAATGGAGTTGGGGCATATCTGACAATAATTTCCATTCAAACAAACTCCATTACATGCCAAATTGGTCCTTGTGCTCTAGGGATTCTGAGCTGAAAGAATTAACCAACATGGGAAATCTGAATCTTGAATAGAATATCTTTCAATCATCAACACCCGTACCATTAAATATTGATTTGTTTCCTAACATCTCCATATAAAAGTCACCCAGATATTTACTGATCCTTATTTCCACAAATACCCTACAGCAAACAGATTAGCCAAGGAACATTTTGTTCCGTACTGTTAATTATGTTCTTCTGGAGAATATTAAGAACCAAGCTTGAATGAAGCATTGGAAAGTGGGGGTTGACCCCCTGCTCCTCCTTGGGGCTGGGGGGCAGGTTAACATTTGCCTCTGGCAGATAAAACAAGGCTCCTTGGCCCTCAAAGAGCCTCCTAGCTACATTGGCCTTTGCTCTGTGAACCCTGCCCTCTTATTTACAATAGGACATTTCTAAAACAAAACCAACATTTGTGAAAGGTCAGCTGCCATGAAAAGCAGAGAATATCAGCGAAAGTGACAGGAAGAAGATAAACAAACTGGAAAACATCTGTCTCCAATGTTTACCCAGGCTGGCCATTTTGGGAGAATGGCCTAGGGGGCTAACAGCTAGGACTTTGGAAGGTAAAGTTCCTGCCCTCCCCTCCCTACTCCTAGATGTTAAGGGGGCATGTAGAAGCTGGCTTACTTTGTGGCTGTTCCTATTTATGCTTCTGATTATTTATATATTATCCTGTCTAGTGTTAACACTCACAAAGGACCATTCTTTGAAGACATATTTAAAAGGGGTAACTTAAAGTAACAATTTAAGGTAGTGAACTAGGGGGTAGGGCAGGGGTTGGGGAAGGTGAGAGGAGAGGGCAGAAAAGGCATTGCTTTTTCTGACTACTCATGTGCTGCACAGCTATTTTTTTTTTTTTTTTAAAGGCTAGTCATTGCCGCACAATCAAGCAAGAACAGTGCATCTAGAAAGAACAGTGCCCAGACGGTTGAGCTATCAAAGCCCAAAGCACACTTGTTCCATGATCCTTCCTGGGTCTCTTCCAGTCCCGTTCTAATAGGTCTAAAGTGCTCATTTTGTCCTATTGCAGATGCTCTTGCCTTGGGGAGGGCTGCATCTGAAACCCTATCAATATGGTACTGACTGTACAAATCTCACAAGCTTGAGTGAGGTTATCACTCAATTGTCAGTGATGGTTACAGAAAGCACAGAAACCAATGATGCTTTAGGTGGCCCAGAGACCCCCCAAAGAGGATGTATATGCTTACTGAGCCCATTCTGAGCTCCAGTGGAGACTATGATTTATTCAGATATTATTAGATGAATCTTATGGCAGCATCTATCATGAGAGACAAACTTCCTCTAGATTTACCATAAGGTTCTGGACTTTGTCTTTGAAATCAATATCATAAGATATTAATGTTTCTATATAGGTCAGTGCCAAAGATTTGCGGTGTGGCACTGCTAAAATTTATTAATTTATAATAGCAGTAAGGATAATTCCTGGAAATTTTTGCTCTTTCAAGAATAGTTGAAGGCCCTCCCCTTCTTA
Organism: Sus scrofa; assembly: GCF_054392235.1. Taxonomy (NCBI): domain Eukaryota; kingdom Metazoa; phylum Chordata; class Mammalia; order Artiodactyla; family Suidae; genus Sus; species Sus scrofa. The sequence goes on from NC_139389.1 coordinate 92,909,725, forward strand.
AAAAAACCTGGCTTATTATAATTGTGATCTGCATATCCTGGGGGCTAAATCATTTTCCTTGAAATGAAGCTAACAATTAAATCTTGATAAAAAAGTTGCCTATAACATTGGTAAGAATCCTATCTCTTGTAACGAACTTATAAATTCTACTTAATAATTTTTTGGATTGTATAGGATTTTGTGAAAGATCTTAATTATATTATTTATGCTATTTCTCTTTATCAACTTTTTTACTTTTCATGTATTTGCAGACATGCATCCATAAATGAAAGTATAGATATAAGTATGTATGTCACATATATACTATATATCATGTATATGTATAAATATCTTTCTCACAGCCACACTGACACCTACTCCACACACACACACACACACACACACACACACACACACACACAGCTTTTCCTCACATAAACTTCCCTTTTTTTAAATCAAGTTTCTCTCCTATACTGAGGATGTCTTAGCACTGACTTCCATTTTTGTTCCTATTGCCAATACACCACTATTTTGTCAAACGTTTGTGTCATCTTTTCATGAAGGAAGAGCAGCAAAGAAGTAAAGAACTTTTAGATTTGGGTCAAGCTAACCTGGTTCAAATCCTAGTTCTTCCTTTTACAGGCTCCATGACTTTAGATAAATCACCTAAATTTCCTGAGCTTCTGTTTGTTCAGACTTTAGTTGAATTCGGTGTCATAATACCTACTGTATAGATTTTTGCATCTGTGTTTATGGGCAAGTTGCTGCTGAGGCTCAGTAATAATGCCTGTTGTTGTTACTACTATAATTAAAACTATAACTGATAAATCACATTAACTTTTTCTATTTATAATATATTATCAATAATAATGATTGCTCTTGGGAAGATGGGATAGCACAGTGAAGAGTTTATGGATCTACTGTTTGAAAACCTGGATTTTTTTTTTACTTAAGGAGATGTTCTTATTTTCTAAACAAGGAAACAGGGATGACAGTATTCTAATAGCTAAATTCTTGTACTTGCCCTGCGTCTTCACAGTGTTGGGGTGAAGATAACTGTAGTTAAGGAAATAATATAGGTAAATGTTCTTTAGGAATTGTAACATGATCTCCAAATGTCAGTTACTGTTCTTGCTGCATCTCATTATCTTTGACAAAGAAGATAGGGTGGATTTACTTTGAATCCCATCCCATAAGTTTTCAAATTTTACACACACAATTTAGATGGAGTAGTCAAAGATCCTTACAATATAGTCTAAGATAATTTTATGGTAATGGTCCCTCAGAGCAAGGTTAGGATAAAATTTTAATTTGAATAGTTTTATTGTTCAGATCCATTAATAATTTCTGTTGACCAGATGAGTTAAAACGTAAGCCAGGTACATCAACATATACCACAGGTAATATCTTTAACAGGTTTCTTTGGAGGAGGAGGTTCTTTTTGTGCAATTACCATCAAGAGGATCATGCAATTCAGGCTCTACCTCTCATAAGCTGATGATCCAAAGCCAACTGCATTAGCCTCAGAGCCCTCATTCCTTCCACTTAAGATAGTGGGAGTGGCAAGCGTTGCGTTAAGTGATCTTTTTCTAAGATATCTGCCAGATCTGAAATGGAATCATTTGCTGAAGACAGAGGTGAGTATACTTACACACATGGGGAATACATGCATGTGACATTTTTACATATATGTACATGTAAAAGGAAAGCACTCATTTTGAGAGAGGAATAAAACAAAAATATGATATACATTTAAAAATTAAAATTAAGGTTAGGTAATACCACTTATCTGAGAGAAAAAAAATAATCCTTTGGTTAACACTACCAAATCCAAATCTGATTCTTAAAAATGCACTGACTCTCCTTTAAATCATGGTTCTCTTAATTAGGGTCATTGCTACAAATGAAAGCTGATTTGGGTGCTCGTCTAATAAGAAAATGCCAGTTACGGTATATTATCAACCCCGACTTGCCAGGCATTGAATTTCCTGATATGGTCTGCTGGGAACCTTAAATGAACAAGAGCAATTATAAACCTAAAGTCTGCAGCCATTTGTTGGCATTATCTCAGGATAATTTCCCTGAAACATTCATGATGAAATGCAAAGGTAGATAATTTAAAAATCCATTTAAAATAGCTGTGGTATAATTTAAGCTAAGGTCTTTATAGTGGACATTACAGCAAGACAGTGCATTTTGAAATGGATCCTTTACAAATGATCTTTTCTTAGCTATCATTGCCATCAGAACCACTTTAAACAAGTTTAAATAATTTTCTTCAGTATGACATGAGTAAAGCAAAAAACATTGGTACTATTTGGTATTTGTTTAAATGAAAAAAAATAAAATTCATCTTAACAAAAAGTCTGCCAATGTCTCATAATCACCCAAAGGAAAGAAAAGAACTGAAAAATAATTAAGAACATTTCTACATTTTTCTCTCTTAGTCTTTATTTCTTTCTTGGTTTAACATGTTAAACCTTAATTTCTTTAGGTGACTTGAACAGCAGATGAAAAGGTGAAGGCATGGTTATTTTGTGGAAACAAAAGTGTGATAGCTCTATAGAAAGAAAACTGATTTTACTTTACCTTTAATTTTCTTTCTATCAAATAACTCCCCCTCTATCAAATATGTCCCACAATAAATGCTAAATGGAAGCATAATGAAACAGAAGTGAAATTTATAATTAGCTACTAAGATAAACAAGTATTGAAATTACGACGCCATAATCGTGGAAGTTTCTTTCCATCTCTCTATCCCTCTCTTTTTAATTTATCCTCATATACATTCTTGAGCAGGGACTGAATATCAAGATTAAGGTTCAATACTAGTCCCATTTTATCGTTGATCTCTCAACCCAGAAAATATGGGTTTATAATGGAAGTCCTGACACAGGCTGTGCTCTAATAAACTATAAGATGGACCAATAAACTACAGAAAGAGCCTATTACCAAGAACCATTACCACTCAGAGAACAGAGCAAAATTTATTTTGTTCTGAATCTTGCTGGAGAACGCTAACATAATACAGGCAATTTTAAACTTTGCATTGTGTGGAAGGAAAACCATCCCACGCATATCCCAGAGGAAAGAAAGCCCTGGACTCCTGGAGAGGGGGCCTCTACATATAATATCTCATCTATCTCACATCAAAGTGGAAATGGACTCATCTCTAAAGGAAACTCACATTGGGGTGATGCAGAAAATGCTGTGGATGATACCTATGATTGGTTTTAAAGAGAACCAGTTGAGAGATGGTTAACATGCACATTGTTTTGTAGCTTTGGTAGTGTCCTGGCATTCTGTGGTCTTTTTCTCATCCTGGAAGAATGATGGGTTACGTTAGAAGTAATGCAACAGTCACCCCTCAACATTTAATTTTAGTCACTTCTTATTTTTTTAAATTCTCTATTACCATCTTTCTCATAATATTCTGATCACTTAGTAATGACAACATGTGGATAATGGTCACTTCATGTTACTCACAGTAAAATGATGAATTGTGGTTGAACCCGCTGCCTCCAAGGCCCAGCTTCGGACCCTTGAACCCATTCTTCTCCCGTATATCAGTTTTGGGTTGAGTACAGAGCCATTGTTAGTCACAGTACAACGTTCATAATTTCTTGATATTAAACTCAAAGTCTTACTTTTTTAAGATGAGCTTTCAGAAAGATAGATGCATACACTTTCAGTTTTGAGGACATGATGTCTAGGTGATGCTACTTCCATTATTATCAATCTCCTACCTTCTTCCAGATGGTAGTGACTGACTCAGATTCATCCTAGGGCTTTTTGCCTCTTATTTTTGCCCCACTGAAAATTGCACTTCTCATTTGCTTTCTCAGAATTAAACATTGATTTTTTTCCCCCGAATGATTTCCTGCCGTACAATTCAGTCTTGGCATCCAAACCCCTACCATCTCTTGGTTGTCACATTTACATTTCTATAATGCCCTCTGCCCCCCCATCACACTTGTCACACAAGCTCCATCTTGGCCAATGCTGACTTTGGGGATAGAGTGGATAGAGTGGAACTACTTCTTAGCAAAAGCTGAACAAACTGTGTATCTATATTAAAAGCAAACTCACAGACCAAACATCTAACATCATCATAAAATCAAACAGCTCAGGCAAGTGTTTTATGCATACTTACAAATTATATGCTAGGAAAGAACAACAACAACAAGAAAATATATCAAGGAGTAAGAAAGAAACAGTGGTGAGTCAATACATCCTATACAAAGATCTTTCTTCACTACTCTGTCATCTTTCTCTCAGCTTGTTGGTTGTTACAGTAAATAATTAGAGGGAGAGCAATTCTGAGCCATTTTATGTGAACATTGTTAAAAGAAATAAAGGTGAAAGCAGACAAACATTTAAAAAAAAAACTACTAAGAAACCATGAACAGAAATGGCTAATTATAGATCTGCTATTAATAAAATGTATTTTTTCTCCTTCTTGAAACAGGATTTTTGTTTGATAATTAACAGACCTACAGGGCCCATTACGTTTGCAGACTCTGAAGGTATTGATCCCTCTGTCTCTTGCTGTCACACTTGTTCTTTCTGGGTCTTCTTCCTCTGAGCATTTGGCTGATTTCATAATTGAAGGGTGGAGTGAAGACTGGGGAAGTCACCAGAGCTGACCTGCTCTATGAGGGACAAGCATGGTGTCTGCTGGGGCTGTGAGAGGAGGGCTACTCAGTCATCCATTCCATTTTCCTGCTTTATTTTATTTTATTTTACTTCATTGGTGATGATTTTCACAATAGTAAGATTCCTCATTGGGGTGTGGCTTTGAAAAAAAAAAGCACTCATAAAAATATGCAGTTAATCTGAACACATTCTCTATCCCTGGGGATATATTTATCCTTTCAAACGAATGGTTCCATTTAACCCAGTTAGAGCTGTGTTTCATCAATTAAAAGCAATGGAAGGCAGGAGTTCTCCCTGTGGCTCAGTGGGTTAAGAACCCAACTAGTATCCATGAAGATGTGGGTTTGATCCCTGGCTTCCTTCAGTGGGTTAAAGATCCAGCATTGCCAAGAGCTGTGGTGTAGGTCAGAGATGCAGCTTGGATTCTACATTGCTGTAGCTGTGGTGTAGGCAACAGCTGCAGCTCTGATTCGACCACTAGCCTGGGAATTTCATATTGCTGCAGATGCAGACCTAAAATGAGAAAAGAAGAAAACAAAAAAGAAAAGCAATGGAGGGCAAACAATTTTTGCAACTAGGAATGCCATTTATAGTCCAGAAACTCCTGGGTTGGGGTGAATATGATAATGAGACATCTCCCCGTTGCATAAGAAGGTTTTACTTTGAGCTGAAGCATCTAAAAAGGGCATCTTCTTGCCTCTTATTAGGGACCAAGTCTAGATCTGAGAGGACTCAGAATTTTTCTTCTTAGAATATGAATGGTAGGAGGTGGGCTTAACTTGGAAGGCATTTAAGAACAAGATACGTGTTTCAATCCATCTTAATGAATCATGAATTCTTGTCTGAAGGGCATGTTGACTGTCAGAAGACAGTTTTTTTAACTCCTGATGACATTCAGACTTCACTGGCAAACAGCTCCTATGAATATTCTGACCAGTATGCAAACACCCACCAACCATCTCATCTCAGGTAAGGTGCACTTGTGCAAGCAAAAGTCAAAAAATAGATGCAGTGGGAAAATTATAGAACATCTTATCTTTCTTATTCTCCTAAAGATTGAATTTTTTAAAAGACCTTATATTAATGGTAGGAGACATTTTAGTGCTGAAGAGCTGTTCCATATTGGATACAGAGTGAAATGATTTTGCTTTCATCTTGATTGCAGATGTCTTTCTTATGGATTTTGCACACAGTAGGACCTCTTTCTTGGTGATAATATATATTTTTTAAATAACATACTCTGGGGGGGGTCAATCAAATAAGAAAAAAGAGAGGAAGTACTTAGTATTAAATTTCTATGCCTCTTTCCACTGTCTCAAATTTGCTGGAGAGAGTTGACAGAATGTGTTGTGAAATCAGTGATGAGGACAGACTCTCATTCCTTTATGTGGTCAGATTAACAAAACAGGTTAAGGTTGAGGGAGTTGGAAACAAGTGATAGTTACAGGAGAATAAGGTTCGATCTGTTCTGACAACCTGGCCATGAAAAGCCTTTTAATTGAGACAGAGCCACAGAAGCTCCATGATCTAACAGGAGGTAACCCTTGAACACCAGGAATTTATACAAGGCATGAGCTCCTTTGTGGCCCTGGACTTTTGGGGTGTCCCCTGCCATGACGTTCTGTGGAGAATCAGACTAGACCACCAATGTAACATTTGCATGTGTTGCCTGCCTTATCACAAACATCACCTTGCCAGTAAGACCAGAGATGGACTCCTAACATCTGGGACACATTGTCAAAAGAAAAACTGAAAGGCAGCTACTTGCCTAAGCTGTCACTCAGACCCTATCTGAGTGCTGGGTTTTCTGCATCCTTGACTAACCAGGCTCCTCGGAGGAATGTAATCTGAATGTCTTTATCTCTTTGGCAATGTTCATGGCTGGTCTTTTTCTTTTTTCTTCTTTCTTTCAGCCAAAATCCTGAACAATAATTTGATTCTTTATGTTAGACAGGACTCTTAATGGTCATTTCTGAAGTTTAGCTAGTTCATAACCTCTGTAATCACTAGGCTCGGCATTTTCCTTCCTGAAGAAGCTAAGAGAACAGGCAGGAATCTGTCCGCATCCTCGGCCCCGGTCGCCCCTGCTTTCATCCTCCTCTCTCCCACACATGCCCTCACTGCTCCACGACTCACTCACCAAGGCAGGTCTGTCAGTGGCAGTGAGAGGTCGACATCAAAGCACGTTCCCCGCCAGTGGCTCGCCTCTAATGCTGGCATTACAGAGAGGAACAGAGAGAGTATGTGTGAGAGAGAGAAGGGCCAAGAGAGTGAGCGAGGGAGAAGTACCAAGTGATTGAATGGCCTCTCACACAGAAGGAGCCTGAAGAATAGAACAAAACCTTCCATTCTCTCCCTCTTTGTAATAAGCCTGGGCAAATGGGCATGTGCGGTGCATAGCTGAGTTTGAACTGCATTAGCACTCTTTCAGTTTACAAACAAGAGGCCTAATTTAGAAGAAAAATCTCCTATCTGATTATTTCTTTGTGTTCATCCATGTGGAAAAAATGTCTGTTGGGTGGGGGGTGCGGGAGGTGCTGAAGGTGGCTTATTAGCTCCCAGGCTGAATCCATGATTGTGACGGGCAGTTGGGAGATCATTATTCATCTTTAACTTCCAGACAAATAAATAAATAAATAAAGGATTGGTAGTTTTGAGCACTCACTGAACATATTAAGCAAACCCTCCTGTCGATCTCTCTAACCAGCTTCTTCCCCACAAACAACATAACAAATCCTTGTAGTATGGGATCAAAAATCTCCTTTTTCTTAATTATATATCATGGCAATATGAGAGGATGCAATTAGGGTGACTGATAGATGGAACACTCCAGAGAGTTTCTTGAAATCTTCAGGGTTAGCAAAACCAGCTCAAGTACCAAGTCTGGGTCCTGACTGGCTACAGTGTAGGCCACAGATGCTGCCATCAAGTTTGTCAAGTGATCAGCTCAAATGAGTTGGGAAGACAGGAAGGAAGCTTTATGGAAAAGATAAAGGGTTGTTAAGTTTTATTTTCAAATAATTACACAAATCTCCATTGGGAAGGTTTACTGAGTTCTCAAAAATGAATGAGGGGAGGAATGTAAGATAGAAAAGACTGCGTGATAGAAAGTGTTCTTTCCTTAAGGCAATATCTGAGCCTACCCTAACCTAGGCGAGGTAGAACTCTGTTATAGAAGAACATGCCTTTGGCCTTTTGGTGATAAAGTATGTTTTAGGGAGAGACAAGATGAGCCCAGATGTTGGCCTTAGAGTGTGTCTTATCTTTTGTTCTATTTTATTTTTTAATATTGAGGTATAGTTGATTTACGATGTTGTGTTCATTTCTGCTGTACAGCAAAGTGATTCAAATATATGTATATATATATAAAATTTTTGTATTCTTTTATATTATTGTCTTTCATTTTAGGCAGTCTCTTTGATCACTCTCACATGGACACATTTTCCTACATTCTTAGAAGCATTTCTTGAGTCCTCTGGGATCTTAGAAGTGTGGTTGAACAATGCACAAATCCACAGCTTTAGGAAAACAACAGGGAGATTTAAGCTTGTAGACCTGTTAAGAATGAGAACTGAATAGTGATGTCAAGCTTGGTGAATATTTTCACTGGAGATCTAATTCTAGAGACAGTACTAGATCCTAGGTCCTCAATAGTTCAGATGCCTTCTTTCTTGAAGGCAGGAAGAATACACATATATTTCATTTCAAATGTGACCACTGATTGGTAGTGATTACTTAGAAAATAGGCTGAATGGACTTCTAGGGTCATGTCTGGGCTCAGTGTCATGATGCTATGTTAGATTATTGATTTCTGTGTGTGCATGTTTGTGTGCATGTATTTATGTGTCATCCAGGGCAGTGGCATGCACGCTAAGTTTTGCTATTCTTGAATTGGATTATCTAAAGAATCATTTTATTCCTTGAGATTCTGGACACTAGAGGGCTATGTTTTACCTCTGTTTTGTGTTGTAATTGATAATTGTCTTTCTTTTGGAGCATTAGTGTAACAGACACTGTGGGTCTTGTCTTCCTTGAATTTACCCATTGAAGGAAAAATCAGTTTCTCCCCCAATTTTGCAGGGAAAGGAGTTGATCTTGCTTTATACATGTCAGTTGATGAGGAAATAGGCATATGAGGTCATTCTGGTCAAGAAAGTCTCTTTCCTAAGTCACAATTTGTTCAATTTTATTTGCTTTAATGAGTGATTCAAAAGAAGTCATTCTTTTTGGGTCTTTGTTTTGTGAGAAGGTGATGATTAGAGCTGTTCTCTTACTCTTAAAGAAGGGAACTCTGGGAAAAGCTTTCCTCTTCTGCCTCTGGCCATTGTTGTGTGAAAATATGCTTCTTAGAGCTATCCAGCTATCTTACAACTACAAAAGGATGAGTCAGAACAAATGCTGAAATTCTCAAATGCTGGCATGCTGAACAATTAGATTGTCTCTAGGTATAATGCACACTTCCTGTTTGCATGGGTTAATGAAACAAATAACAAGGAAGGATTTAATACAGAAACAAATCACAGGCTTATAGCATGTGATAGTTAAATGGTATGATGAAATAATACATAAAAGATGGTTTACCTTAACAGTTTTTACTAGTTTAATGAGGTATAAATGGCAGACAATAAGCTAAGCATATGAAAAGTATAATGATTTTTATCAGTTTTGACACATGTATACACATGTAAATATGGTTTTCAGTGTTAAAATCTTTTATAGATAATTGTAATGGTGTTGTTTGTAAATTTGTTTCTGTTTATTCATTGATAATATATTTACAGATATGAATTTTGTGTATTAGTATTGTATCCTGAAACCTTTACAAACTCAGTTATTCTTGTATTTTTTTCTAGGTTATATTGGATTTCTTATAAACAATCACATGAACAATGAATAAATCAAGTTTTTATTTTCTCCTTTGCAAACTGGATGCATTTTTGATTTTTTTCCTTGCTTTACTCCATTGGTTAGAAGCCCCATATAATGTTGAATAAAGATGATGAGAGTAGACATTCATGTCTTATTCCTACTCTAAGGGGAAAAATTTTATTCTTTCACCAATAAATGTGATGTAAGCTATAAATTTTTGTAAACATCCATTATAAGGTGGAGGAAGTTCCCTTCAATTTCTAGTTTGCTGAAAATGTTTGATCAGAATTATATTTAAGTGCTTACTTTTATATGGATAGAAATGATCATAATAGTTTATCACTTTTGGTTAACATAATAGATCACGTTGATAGATCTTTGAATGTAAAACAAAACCTACTTTCCTCTAATAAACCCCAATTCATCATGATGTGTTATCATTCGTATAAATTGTTAGTTTCAATTTGCTAAAACATTATCTAGAGTTTTTGCTTCTTTATTCAAGTACAAGCTTCTTTTCTTGTAACTTATTTGTCAGAATTTGATCTATAGGTAATGCTGGGGTCATAAAATACACTGGAAAGTGTTATCTTCTCTCAATGGTAGAACTTGTGAAGAATTGGAATCAGTGTTAGTATTTTCTTTTTCTTAAATATTCGGTGATATTTCTGCAGAATCTAAACCTCTCGCATTCCTGATATTTTTAATTTATGTCTTCTCTGTTTTCTTTTACTGATAAGGCTAGCTAAAAATTTGTCAATTTTAGAGTTCCCATCATGGCTCAGTGGTTAACAAATCCGACTAGGAACCATGAAGTTGGGGGTTCGATCCCTGGCCTTGCTCAGTGGGTTAAGGATCCCGCCTTGCTGTGAGCTGTGGTGTAGGTCGCAGACGCGGCTCGGATCCCGCATTGCTGTGGCTGTGGTGTAGGCTGGTGGGTGACTACAGCTCCGATTAGACCCCTAGCCTGCTGTGGCTGTGGTATAGGCTGGTGGGTGGCTGCAGCTCTGATTAGACCCCTAGCCTGGGAATCTCCATAGGCTGTGGGAAGTGGCCCTAGAAAAGGCAAAAAGACAAAACAAAAACAAAACCATTTGTCAATTTTATAGATATCTATAAGAACCAAGTTTAGTTTATTTATTTTCTCTATTACTTTATCTTATTTATTTCCACTCTGATCCTAATTATTTCTTTCTTCCTACTTTTGTGTTAATTTGTTCTTATTTTTCTACTTCATTTAAGGTGAAAGTTGAGATCATTATTTTGATGCATTTCTTCTTTTTTCTAATATAAGGTCTTAATTTCTATAAATTTTCCTGAATTATTGCTTTAGATGCATTTAAGAAATTTTTATATTTTTTTCATTTTAATTCAGTTCAAAGTACTTCCTCCTTTGGTTTTGATGAAATCCTTGGGGATTACCCAAATATATTTTTGTAATTAATTTCTATTTTTTTTTCATGGTCAGAGAACATAATCTGCATCATTTGATCCTTAAAAATCTTATTCATACTTATTTTATGGCCTAGAATATAGTTTAACGTGACAAGTATTCTGTCTATATTGAAATGAATGTGTATTCTACTGTTGCTGGATAGAGTTTTTATAAATGCCAATTAAGTCAAGTGTTTTGACAGTGTTTTTCATCTTCAATATCCTTACTGATTTTGCTTAATTGTTTTATCACTTATTAAAGAAGGCTAATTACATCTCCAGCTGTGGTTGGGTTTTAAATATTTTTCCTTGTAGTTCTATCAGTTTTTTTTTTTTTTTTTTTTTTTTGCTATTTCTTGGGCCGCTCCCATGGCATATGGAGGTTCCCAGGCTGGGGGTTGAATCGGAGCTGCAGCCACCGGCCTACGCCAGAGCCACAGCAATGTGAGATCCAAGCCGCGTCTGCAACCTACACCACAGCTCACGGCAACGCCAGATCGTTAACCCACTGAGCAAGGGCAGGGACCGAACCCGCAACCTCATGGTTCCTAGTCGGATTCGTTAACCACTGTGCCACGATGGGAACTCCTCTATCAGTTTTTGATTTTCATATTTTGAAGCTCTGTTGTTGGATATATAAATAGGATTATTATGTTGGTATATTGACCTAGTTATCATCAGAAATTGCCTCCTTCTGTCTGTAAAAATAACATTTTTTCCTATGAAATCTACTTCATCTAATATGAAAATAGTCACTACAGCATTCTTTTGATTATTGTTATAGAGAACATCTTTCCCCATTCTTATTCTTTTAGCCTGTGTCATTATATTTTAAATGTATTTATTGTTGATGTTGCCATTTCATCCAAAATGATGATTTTAAGCTTTTCATTGGCTTTTTAGACTATTTACATTGAGCAATTATTGATATGCTTAGAACTGTGTATTTTTATTTTATTTTTTAAATATATTGCATTTTTGTTGTTGTTCTCTTTTCCTCTTTTTCTGTATTCTTTGGGACTAAAGTGCTTTTTACTATTTCTTTTTATCTCCATCATCAGTAAATTATCTGTACTTCCCTCTTTGAATTGTTTATTAGTGGTTGCTTTAGGGTTTTAGTATGCATTTTAGACTTACATCTATTTTCAAATAATATCATACCAGTGAATATGCATCACAGGAACTTTGCTATATTATCCTCCCATTTCCACTTTGCCTTTCTAATATCATTGTATATTTTCTAATTTTGTTATACCCCACAACAAAATTATTTCTTAAATATTTATCTTTTTTCCATACATAAAGTTGACAATACTATAAAGTTCTTACTTAAATAAAATTGAAAAAAGTCCTTTATAGTTCTCCATATAGCCACTATTCTGGTGCTTTTCATTAGTTTGTGTTGGTCCACATTTCTCTCTGGTATCATTTTTCTCCTGCCAGAACAATCTCTTTTAATATTTATTTTAGCAAAAATCTGCTTTTGCTAAATTTTTCAGCTTTTGTGTGTATGAAAAAATCCTTCATTTTGCCTTCAATTATGAAAGATTGTTTTGCTGGGTATATAATTCTAGGTTGACCTTTTTTCCCTCTTTAATACTTTAAAGATATTTCTTCACTGTGTTTCAGCTTGAATCATTTCTGATAAATCCATCTCATTTATAGTTTGTGTCTCTGTAAGTAATAAATATTTTACCCTTTGACTGCTTTTAAGATTTTCTCTTTTTTATGCTTTTATGATTTTCTCTTTTTGCAGCTGTAAAAAGAAAAAAAAGATTTTATTTTTTTACTTCTTAAAGAAATTTGATTCTAATGTATTTTGGTATGGTTACTGTCATATTTATTGAGCCTGAATTTCTTTGAACTTGGATCTATGAGAATAAAATTTTCATGAAATTTGGAAAAAATTTTAGCCATTTTTTCCAAAAAATATCTCTGTTCCACATTTTTTCTACTCTTTCAGGGATTACAATTACATATACACTAAACCCAAGTTGTTTAACATTGTCCTAAACTTCATTGAAGTCCGTTTATTACTTCAGTCTTTTTTATTTTTGTGTTTTATCTTGGGTTATTTAATTCAAGTTCACTAATCTTTTCTCTTTCAGTATCTAATTTGCTGTTAAATCAATCCTTTGAATTTATCACCTTCACAAATATTTTTACTCTCTAGAAATTAAAAATGTTTTTTATATCTCTTTCAGTATCTAATTTGCTGTTAAATCAATCCTTTGAATTTATCACTTTCACACATATTTTTACTCTCTAGAAATTAAAAATGTTTTTTATATCTCCATGTGTTTTCTTAGCATGATCACTTTTTCCTTAACCTTCTTGAATGTACAAAGTATAGTTATAATAAATTTTAATGTGCCCTTGCCTATTGATTCTATAATTTTCATCATTCCTGGATCTTTTTCTATTGATTTATCTCCTCATGTGAGTAATATTTTCCCACTTCTGTAAATACTTGGTAATTTTTTATTGAATGACAGACTGTGAAATTTTCTTTATTCAGTTCTAGATATTTTTATGTTTCTATAATATCCTTAAGTTTTGTAAGGGAAAAAAAACTCATTCAATTTACCTGAGATTGTCCAACTTTTAAAATTAAACATTCTTCATCCTGAGAACATTTTCATTCAGGGTAAACTGGGATTGCTGGCCATCCTAGTCACTTGGAAAAACTTTGAAGTTTTTGTAGCTAGCTTTTAAGAGACAGCCAGAGCATCATTATCCTAGGGCTAAGTTGTTCCACTATTGGTGGCAGAGATCTGACTTTGTTTGGATATATGTTCATCTACCCTCCCACAAAATCAGTTCTGGATCCTGATTAGAGAAAATCAGTAATATATTTATAAAATTAATTCCTGTTGAGGTATACAGCTGTAAATCAATTTTTTCCCCATTGCTATAAAAACATTATATATGTATGTATATTATAATGCATCTATTTTTATGCATAGTTATAGCGGTTATTATTATTTGTTTTTTATTAACATTTATATATACCTAGGTATTATGCGGTACATATATATTGTTCACATCTGCAGCATGTGGAAGTTCCAGGGCCCAGGATCAAATCCACACTATGGTAGAGACCTAAGCCACTGCAGTGACAAAGCCAGATCCTTAACCCACTGCACCACAAAGGCACTCCTTAATGGTTATATATTAATGGTTATTATTGCTTTTTGCTATTTTGATGCTAATGTCATGGACATTCTTATATAAGTCCTTAAAGGCATGAAGTTTATTTTTTCCTTTCTTCAAATAAACAACTTTTGGCTGGTTTGTCTTCTGTATATTGTAGTTTCCTCTTTTGTTATTTTTTCTTTTTTCATTTTTAAAATAAGAATTTATTCTATTTATCTAAATTTTGGTTTATTTTAAGTGTTTATATTTAAATATATATTTGCTTCTTAATATAAACAGGATTTCCATGATCATTTGACAGTTTCATCCTTTAACTATCAATTAAAAATACTGTCTCTAGGAGTTCCCATTGTGGTACAGTGGAAACGAATCTGACTAGAATCCATGAGGATGGAGGCTTTATCCCTGGCCTTGCTCTGTGGGTCAGGGTTCTGGCATTCCCATAAACTATGGAGCAGGTTGCAGATGTGGCTCAGATCCTGGGTTGCTGTGGCTATGGTGTAAGCCAGCAGCTGTAGCTCCAATTTGACCCCTGGCCTGGGAACTTAGATACGCTGTGGGTGTGGCTCTAAAACGCAAAAAAAAAAAAAAAAAAAAAAAAAAGAGGTTGCTTCTGTTCTCTTTCTTAATTGAATTGTAATTGACATGTAATACTGTATTAGTTTCCGTTGTACAATATAAATATCATATTTGTGTATATTTCAAAATGATCACAATGAGTCTAATTAACATCTGTCACCATACATAAATACAATTTTTTTCTTGTGATAAGAGCTTTTAAGATCTACTCTTTTAGCAATTTTCAGATATGCAATACAGTATTATTAACTATAGTCACCATCTGTACATTACATCCTCATGATTTACTTATTTCATAATTGGAAGTTTGTGCTATTTAATTCCTTTTGCCCATTTGCTCACCCCCACATCCCCCACCTCTGGCAACTACTAAACTGTTTTGCGTACCTATGAGCTCATTTGTTTTATTTTGGGTTTTTAAATTGCACATATATGTGAGATCACATGGTATTTGTCTGTCCTTGTCTGACTCACTCACTTAGCATAATGCCCTCAAGGTCCATTTATGTGTTGCAATATAAATAATATTGCAGTGAACATGGGGGTGCATATGTCTTTTTGAGTTAGTGGTTTTGTTTCTATCTCCATTTGTATTCAACAATGTGATGAACAGGCCAATAAGGACAGTAAAAATATATAAAAAAGAAAAAATTATCATCATCATTTATCATGTAAGTTACACTTACACTGACCATTTTTTAATTTTTATATAGGCTTACTTTGGTGATACTGCAAGTTCAACTTTTCAATACAGTGAATATTGCAATAAGCAAGTTGCATGCTTTTTTGGTTTCCCAGGGCATATAGAAAAAGTTACACTTACACTATATTATAGTCTATTAAGTATGCATGCAGTAGAATTATGTAAAAAACGATGTACATACATTAAAGAATATTTTATTTCTGGAAATATTAATTATCATCTGAGCTAAAGTCCAGAAAGAAACTTTGTAGAATGTAAGAACAAGAGGCAGGGTCAAAATGGTGGAGGAGTAAGACATGGTACTCAACTTCTCCCAAAAGCACATTAAAAAAAAAAAATCTGCATGTAGAACAGGAGGTATAGAACATCTATATAGTAACATAGGGAGAAGACTTTAAACCTCCAAAAAGGGCAAGAAGCCCTCCACATAACTGGGTAGAATAAAAGGAAAGAAAAAGAGAGAGAGAAGAAGAAAAAAAAGGAATTAGGATGGGATCAGCAGTCCTGAGAGGGAGCTATGAAAGAGGAAAGGAACCCGCACCGTGGGGGCTACCTAACTGATGGGGAGATCAGCCAGGATAGAAAGGGAACCTCAAAGCCTCTGAGAAAAGCACCTGGCAAAACTGAGGAGGGTAAAGCAGAGACAGAGCCACACAGACCCTCCATCAGTACCACTGCCCCCACACACCACAGGTTGAGACACTCAGGTGGAGGCTGGGTGCTGAGACCCATATTTGGGGGTCAGTTCTGGGAAGAGTACTATGGTTAGCTATGTGGAGACAGCCTGAGAGGCTATGGAGTGGCGTGCTACAGGCTAGGGAGCAGAATGCCACAGCTGCAGGAATGCAGGAGGAGGCCTGGGCCCATAGGAGAAGCAAGGTACCATTTTGGGGGAGGGCGACTGGGACCACCATAGGAATATTTTTCTCTGTGCATGCATGGTCTTTTAGGCGGTGGTAGGATGCCTTTTGAGTGGGCTTTGGGCAGCAGGGACAAAGTGTCACAGCAATCTCAGACTCCAGAGGTGGGCTGCAGGTGCTGTCTGTTTTCTATGGGTCTGTAAACAGACAGCACCTGCAGCCCCAGTCACCTCTGGGATCCTTGCAATGGAGGGCACTGCAATCTAGCACCATCCACTGTGGTTCTCACTACCCTGGGAAGGTACATACCTTGCTGTTGCCACTGCCAAAGGCTCTGGGCCCTGCTTGCACCTCCCTGAGGGTCACTGTCACTTCCCAGGGCCCTGCCACCAGGAGCAGCCTGTGCCACATCCCTATGGGTCCTTTCCACTGTCAAGGGCCCAGTAACCAGGCACTGGCTACAGTCCCTGCCCACACCCTCTACCAAGGAGATAACAGCCTGCACACACTGAGGAAAGAGACAGAAAGCATCCAAACTGAAAGCATCCAAACCAAAAGCATCCTTCACACACATATGCACACACACGCACACAAATAGTAAGCCCTCACAAACTGCCCAGGGGTGCTCTCCCATATAAATAACTATACAAGACTATAGTAGTTGTTTTCCCTAAATGCACAGAATAAGAAAAATATAACAAAAATTATGAAGCTCAGGAACCATTCCCCAGTAAAAGAACAGAAGAATTCCCCTGAAGGAGCCATCAATTAAACAGACCTCTGCAGTTTAACAGACACCAAGTTCAAAAAGGAGATAGTGAAAATTCTGAAGGAATTAAGACTGCATATGAACAATAATGAAGATTACTTTAGAAAGGTACTAGAAAATATAAGGAGGAGCCAAGGAAAATTAGAAAATACATTTGCAGAGATGCAAGCTGAGTTAAAGGCATTGAAGAGCAGAATGAATAATGCAGAGGAACAAGTAAGTGACTTGGAAGATAGAATAATGGAAATCACCCAATCAGGACAGCAGACAGAAAACCAAATGAAAAAACATGAAAACAATATAAGAGATCTATGCAATAATATAAAGCAGGCCAATCTATGAACAATAGGGATTCCATAAGGAGAAGAAAAAGAAAAGGGGATTGAAAATATATTTGAAGAAATTATGGTTGAAAACTTTCCAAATCTAAAGGAAACAGATATCTAGATACAGGAAGAACAGAGAGCTCCAAAAAAGCTGAAACCAAAGAAACCCATCCTGAGGTCTCTTTTATAGTATTTTAAAAATGGAAAAGGTTAGAGAAATGAGAAGATTCTAAAGGAAGTAAGAGGAAAACAAAGAGCTAATTATAAGGGAATTTCTATAAGGCATTCAGTTAATTTCTCTACAGAAACAGCACAGGCCAGAAGAGAGAGGCAAGGTATATTCAAAGTTCTAAAAGGAGAAAAATATGCAGCCTAGAATACTCTACCCAGTAAGACTATCATTTAAAATAGAAGGAGAAATAAAAAATTTCTCCAAAAAAACAAAAAATAATAGAATGCAGCAATACTAAACCCATTCTAAAAGAAATACTGAAAGGTCAATAAACAGGAAAGAAGTAAGAAGATATAGGATGGAGGAAATCACAACTGGAAAGTAATTACTTAAATAAGCCAATATACAGATCTAAAAGAAAAAAAACTATTTGTAAAAGTGATGATAAACACAAGGAACAGCAAAAGGATAAACATAAAGATGTAAAAAAGGACAACAAAATCATAAAATGTGGAGAAGGAAAGTAAGAAAATCTAGACTTTCTTTTTTTTTAGAATGTGTTTCAACCTATATGAATATCAGGCTAAAGCAAGCAGATATAGGAAGAGTTTAACATACTTGAAAGACAGGACAACCATAAACCAAAAACCAAACAATACATGCCCAAAAACTAAAAAGAGGACACAAGCATAATGTAAAAGGCAAACATCCGACAACAAAAAAAGAGAGAAAGGAACAAAGGAGAAACATAGAATCAACTGGAAAACAAGGTATAAAATGGCTATAAATACATATTTATCAATAATTACCTTAAATGTCAATGGACTGAATGCTCCAATCAAAGACAGTGTGGCAGACTAGATAAAACAAAAACCAAAAAGTAAGAGGCTACAATAAATATGCTGCCTATAAGAAACTCTCATTGGGGCTAAGGACACATATAAATTAAAAGTGAGGATATGGAAAAATATATTTCATGAGAATGGAAATGACAGATAAGCAGGAGTCACACACAATATTCATATCAAAGAAAACAGACTTTAAAATGAAGACCACAAAAAGACAAAGAAGGACACTAATGACAAAAGGATCAATTCAAGAAGAGGATATTATACTTGTCAATAAATATTTCCCTAATATAGGAGCACACAAATACATACAACAAATACTAACAGACATAAAAGGAGCAATTGATGGGAATGGAACAATTGTAGGGGAGTTTAACACACAACTCATATCAATGGACATATCCTCTAGACATAAAATCAATAAGGCAACAGAAATATAAATGACACAATAGAATATTTATACTTAATTGATGTTTTCAGGACATTACATCCCCCCAAAAAAACAGAATAAACATTCTTTTCAAGTTCATATGGAACATTCTCAAGGACTGACCACATACTGGGGCACAAAACTAACAACTACAAATTTAAGAGCATAGAAATTATTTCAAGCATCTTCACTGACCACAATGGCATGAAACTATTAGCCATAGGAAAAGAAATGAGAATAAAACTGACTATATGGAGACTAAACAATATACTACTAAAAAACCAATGGGTCAATGAGGAAATCAAAAGGGAAATTAAAAAGTACCTTGAGACAAATGATAATGAAACACAACCACTCACAATCTATGGGATGCCACAAAAGCAGTTTTTAGAGGGAAGTTAACAGCAATACAGGCTTTTTTAAGAAAAGGATAAAAATCTCAAATAAACAACTTAACCTACCACCTAAAATAATTAGAAAAA
Source organism: Sus scrofa (assembly GCF_054392235.1). Classification (NCBI taxonomy): domain Eukaryota; kingdom Metazoa; phylum Chordata; class Mammalia; order Artiodactyla; family Suidae; genus Sus; species Sus scrofa. The sequence goes on from NC_139389.1 coordinate 92,928,988, forward strand.
GAAGAACAAACAAAACCTAAAGTCAGCAGAAAGAAGGAAATCATAAAGATCAGAGAGGGAATCAATAAAATAGAGATTCAAAAAACAGTATAAAAAATAAATAAAACCAAGAGCTGTTTCTTTAAAAGGGTAAACAAAATTGACAAACCTCTGGCCAGACTTACCAAGAAGAAGAGAAAGAGAACCCAAATAAACAAAATAAGAAATGGAAAAGGGGAAATCACAATGGATACTGCAGAAATACAAAGGCTGTCTTTTTAATGATAGTATACTAGGAGGAGTGTTTTTGTTTGCCTTCCTTGCTATTTTAAAAGTAATGACCACAAAGTGTACATATATACAATGGAATACTACTCAGCCATAAAAAAGAACAAAATAATGCCATTTGCAACAACATGGATACGACTGGAGATTCTTGTACTAAGCGAAGTAAATCAGAAAGAGAAAGACAAACACCATATGGTATCACTTATATGTGGAATCTAAAATATGGCACAAATGAACCTACCTATAGAACAGAAATAGACTTAAAGACATGAAGACCAGATTTGTGGTTGCCAAAGGGAGGGGGAGGAACTGGGAGTTTGGGGTTAGTAGATGTGAACTATTACATTTAGAATGGGTAAGCAATGAGGTCCTGCTATATAGCACAGGGAAATATAACCAATCACTTGTGATAGAACATGATAGAAAGTAATATAAGAAAAAGGTATACATGTATGCATAACTGGGTCACTTTGCTGTATAGCAGAAATTGACACAACATTGTAAATCAACTAAAATAAAAATTACAAAAAATAAGAGCAAGAATACGGGAGGGAAGACATCAACTGGGAGAAGAATATTCTTCAATTTTTAAAACATTTAAAATAAAATACATATAAGATACTATATGATGATGTTTTGATATACATATACTTATTTAAATAATTACTACTTTCAAGCTAATTAACACAATCATCTTCTCACATAGTTATCTGTTTCATTTTGTTGGTTTTTGTGGTGAGAACCTCTGAAATTTACTCTTATAAAATTAAGGTGGCAAGTGAATAAATGAATAGAAACTGCTTTCTAGGATTGGTGAAAGATGAAAGCCCAATGGGTTTTCCAACAAAAGTAAATCACTTGAGCTGTAAAAGGCCAGAATCTTAGGAACTAGAGATTATTTAAAAGGTAAGATGGGTAATTAGGCTGAAAACAAGAGGATGGCTGAAAGTCTGAGGAGCACTTACCCCAGGTTCCTCTCCTAATAAGAAATGGGAGCTTTTCTCTCTAAAGAAACTGAAAGAGGGTTGGGACTTGACCCTGGGTACAACTGAGAGAGTAGGCTAGTTGGTGTGATCAAAATAAAGGAATTAAACAGATGTCTTCATCGTGATCCTGAGACCCTATAATGGGCTTTTGATGTTTTAACTTGACTAGCCTGAATTTCCCTTCTAGTAGTTTCTTGTTGGGGTGGGCTATGGGGCACAGCTGGAGGACAGTCATGACATGGCATGAACACACCTTCCTCCAGTTATAAAATCAAACTCTAATCTAGGTGCTGTTGTGAAGATATTTTGAAGATATATATAAAATCCCTAATCCACACACTTTAAGTTTATCAAAAAAGAGTTCAGTAAGTCTACTTAATTAGGATAAGCCCTTTAAAAGAGAGCTTAGGACTTTTTTGGATAAAAAGACTCCAAACATTTGCTATCTTTTCAATTGTTTCTCTCTGCCCCTGGATCTTCCTTCTAGACTGAAACATGTGGACAAAAATTTCACCTGTGCCTGTAGGGTTCTAGCCTAATCATAATCTTCTCTTCCTGACCCCATGACCTTTGATCTTTGAATTTGCTTAGCCAGCCCCAATAATTGTGGAAGCCAATTCCTTGTACTAAGTTTCCTTATATAGGCACGTACAGATTGATATAGATAAAGACATATATCTATATCCATATCATATACTTAATCTATATTTAGATCTCTTACTGGTTCTGCTTCTCTGGTTGAAACATGACTTATACTGACCATTAATATCCTTCTAACTTAGCTTCCAGAATGCCAACAAGAATATTTGGTACTGCCGTTTGTGTGAGGAAGAGTGTCTCCAACATAATTTCTTAGTCCTCTTGTGCTCTATAACAGTCAGTCTTAACAGTCAATAACCCTTTTTTCCCCAAAAATGTCTTTGGTCAAAGTTTATTTTACATTAAATCGAAATGGACTGTCAAGAATCAGAAGACAATTGAGGAAATGGAATGTGCGTGAGGATTGTCCAGAGAGAGTAATGGAAACATTCACATCTTAATTGTGGGTGATCCCATGGTCATATGGGCACATACATTCACCAAAATTCATCCAATTGTATACCTAAAATTTTGCATTTTACTCTATATACTTTTATCTTTTCCTTTTAATGCAAAGAAATGAAAAGTAGAAGAGATTTGATAATATTAAATAGATGTTGGATATCCTGTTGTGGTTCAGAGTGTTAAGAACCCGACTAGTATCCTTGAGGATGCACGTTTGATCCGTGGCCTCACTCAGTGGGTTAAGTATCTGGCGTTGCCACAAGCCATGGCATAGGTCGCAGATGTGGCTCAGGTCTGGTGTTGCTATGGCTGTGGGGTAGGCCAGCAGCTGCAGCTCCAATTGTACCCCTAGCCCTGGCACTTCTGTATGCTGCAGGTGTGGCCCTAGGGAAAAAGAAAGAAAAAGAAAGAAAGAAAGAAAAAGACATAGAAATTAAATCTAGGGCATTCAATTGAATTAATGGGATTTTTAGAAAAAAATCAACAGAACAAAATTACAAATTAAGTGATGTTTGAAGGGTTGAAGGATAAAAAACCCCCAGGTTGAAATGGCTCCATTAAGAACACAAAATAATAAATAAGAAAATATCAGCATCCAGGCCTCATGCATTGATAATTCAGAACGTTATTAAGGATAAAAGATTTTAAAGCTCTCATAAAGAAAAGAATGCATCCAGAAAATGAATAATCACGATATTTCAACACAACTGAAGAGATAAAAGTGGAAGACAGTCTTCATGATTCTGGGTGAATTTTCTTCAATTTAAGGTAGGGATAAACCATAAACAAATTGTGAAAGGAAAAAATAAATACATTTTAGCTTAAAAAGTTATCAAAGTGTAGTTGCTCATGCTTCTTTCTCAGGAAGTTATCAGAGGATTTGCTCCACCAAAATAAGGATGGAAGTCAGAAGATAAACATTAAATAAGGATGCAATATATGGAAAGAGCTAAAAAATACCTAGATAAAGGCTGTGCTATGGCCTGGAAAGCTAGGACAAGAGGCCTGAAGGTTCAGGAGAAATATTTATATATTATAATATGTATATATTGAATGGTGATACTATTAACTGATAATATATACCATCATTTTAAGAAAGTTTAGAACAAAATTATTGGATAGGTACATAGAAAACTCAGAAAAGATATCAAGGGGGAAAATAAATAAACAAAAAAGGAGTTCAGGAAGATGGAGAAATAAAGGGAATTTAGTATTTTCTGCAGTAACTGTAAAGAATATTTAAATAGCCATGGTAATATATACACTAAATATTGATTTAGCCAAACTAATTTAATAACTCCATAGAGAAACTGAGTGGAAAAGTATGTACACATTTGTGTGTTGGGGGAGGAGGTTCAGCACCTGATTTTTATCTTCCATCTTAGGGGTCAATATGTGAAGTCTAGAACTGAGGACCTGAGAAATAGCAATGCAAAAATGTCACCTGTAAGTGTGTGGATAAATACCAGAAGCAATAAGTGATAGAACTAAAAGTAGGTGATTCTCAGGGAGCAGGTCTTAAGGGTGAAGTGCCAAGGAATTGCTATTTTTCATTTTATTGAATTTTACAAAAACTTTTATGCAAATAAATATCAGGTGAAAACTAAGATAAGAAATACTGAAGGTTTTTCTCTAAAGATCAAATGTGATAACATGGTATACTTTTGTTAAACTGTAATTTGTTGTTATCGTTGTCATCATTAGAAGCAAACGATGGGCAGATCACTGCCATAGGAAGCAAGATAATGCAGTTGTCACAGTCCTGCATTAACCACCTACCTGACACAAACAAGTTATTCATGCACATAAAACATCAGCTTATTCAGCTGTGAGGTAAAAATGTCTGCATGTCCACCCCATAGCGTTCTATAAAGCTCAAGGGTATGTATGTAAAAATATTTCACTCACTATAACTGCTGTTCTTCTGAAGGGTAATTATTATCATCTCCTAAGATCTATCTTACTAGATTGGATGTGTGGAGAATTTTAGACTAACTTAGACTCACATTTTCTACGGAGATTCACTTCTGCTTCCTGGGACTGGTTGTTGGGGAGATTTGATTCATTCATTCATTCATTCATTCACTTCCAAAGGAAATAAGAATGTAGGAGCGTAGATGTACGACCCAGCCACCATTTCTCGTCCTAACCCTGTCTGTCACCATCGCTCCGTGATTATCCAGGGTTTACTCTTATTGTCTGCATCAAGCAAGAAAATAAAAGCATAAATATTTAACCTTCAAAAAAGGGACTCATTTACTGGAAGTCTGACTGTATGAACCAGGGTTATAAATCTTTCTGAGGTATTTCAATATGCATAAGAGAATGAAACCACATGAATGAAGGAGCTTACTTTAACCTTTGATTGTGTAAAAGCATAGCCTTTTTTCCTCTCTTGTAAAAAAAGTGGAGCCTCTGAACATATACACTATTGTCAGACATACACAAGGAAATTTATCTTTTAAAGTGGCCCCTTTAAGTGTGCACTGAAATTTATATCAAATCTGTCAAGAAGCTGAAAGGAAATTATATTTTACAGCTGCCTATAGGTTTTTGTTATGCTGGAAGAGCATGATTTCACTTTGCTCACAATAGATCGGAAGGCAAGTTCTCATTCTTTGGCTGCCTGTCAATGAAAAAAGGGCAGAAGGGGAATCTTTAGGACAAAGATAGGTGACAGAATCCTGTAGACTGAGGTACATTGTGCTACTTATGTGTTCTTCTTGAGTGTTTACATTTAATTAAAGGAATCTGTTAATCAGCAAAGATGAATTCCTACTTTGTGCACAATGCTCTCTTAGATGGTAAGACGAAATTTAATCTAAGTCAATGTAGAGAAGGCAAAAATGCTTACAGACTCAAACTTGGGAACAAATAATAGCTGAAGCTATAGGAAGGGGTATATGGGTTTTAGGGTCTTTTATGTGTCTCTGCTTTTACACTATATATTTTATTTAACCAAATAAATAAATTTAAACAAATTAAATTTAACCAAATATTTATTTATCTTCTCAATCCACATATGAGAATACTGAAATTCACAGTTTAACTTCCCCCAAGTCACTGAATATTGAAGTGGCAGAGCCTGAAAGGAACCTTATTATTCTGGATCTCTCTTTTTTTCTCCTACCTCTTGACTTTCATTTGGATTTATTTCAACACAGATTTACTGAGCACCTAATATGATAAGTCACTATGACTGGCCTCAATATTTGGAGTATTTTTTATTAAAGGAGATATTTTTATGATCATCTTATCAAATACTAATTTACTATATTGATGACCAGAATTAACTTCATATTATACTTTATTTAAGCCCTGATTTGGAAGACAGTTTTCCATCAGGTAAAACAGCTTATTATGCATTGTTCAAGTTTTAGACTCCCCACTCCTTTTCTTTCCCTAGTTCTCCTCACCTTAACACATGGCACTCTTTACACTGTAACTCAAAACTCCACTCTGGACATCATCACTGCCCTTATTCCCCAAATACAAGGCAGTACCAAATCTCATCTGTGCTGAATGGACCTGTCAGCTTCTCATCACATCTTCACCTCTGCTTCCTGTGCCTCTCCCCCAGAACTCTTTCCTCTAAGAGTCATAACTTTCCCACTTGAATTTTACCCTAACCAATCCATCTTCCACATGGAAGAGTTTTTCAAACTTAAACAATTCACTGTTTTGAACTCTCCCAAGGTTTCTTACTTCTTTAGAATAATCTCCAAATTCTCTGCTGTGGGCACAAGGTCCTGCATGGTCTGGCCCCTTCTGCTGTCTTCCTGTACCCCATATTCCTCACCCAGGAGGCTCTACCTGCACTGTTTCAAAGCGCCAGAGCATTTCCCTGCATTTGGGTCTCTACACTTGATGTTCCCTCTGCTGGAAATGCCCTTCTTCCTCCAGTTTTACTGAAGGGCTGGATCCTTCTTAACCTTCAGGCCCTCATTTGAATGCCATTTCGCAAGGAGACTCAAATTTCCTATGTATCGTGCCCCACCCTGTTACTCCATGTCCCAACTTGTCTTCATAGCCTTAATGACAATCTGTGATTAACTTGGTCCTTTGACAGTCATCGAAAGACCCTGTCTGCTACTTTTCTGTTATAGTTGCCACATGGAGAACAGTGCCTGCCCCCAAGGACTTATGAAATAAATATCAAATTAAGTGGATGCACGAACCTGGGTAGGTTTCTTTAACCATTGCAACTGAGAAGGATAATGAACTCGTGAGCTCCTTTGGAAGCTGACCGTATACTTACCATGTACTCCTTTTTGATTTGATGTGCAGGCTTTAGACCAGCAGGGGTGGAGATTGGCCCTTGTGCTTCTCAAAAAGAAAATGGAATGATCTGTCGATGTTCGCTTCTGCTATCACAGAGCTTTCACTAAGCCCGCAAGCACTTAGTGTCTATTTTGCATCAGCCACTGCTGATTATGGGACACAGAATGCAGGTCTTTCTGCCTTTAGGGTAGTGAACCAGTAGAGGGGGTAAACACCGCAACCGCAACCGGGCTTCTTGGAAGAAAAAAATACCTGTAGAGTTGTTTTGAAGGTTTTGGTTTTTTTTTGTTGTTTGTTTGTTTGTTTGTTTGTTTTGCTCTGTAGGGCCTCATCTGTGGCATATGGAATTTCCCAGGATGGGGCTCAAATCGGAGCTGCAACTGCCGGTCTACGCCACAGCCACAGCAACACGGGATCCAAGACGCATACAGCTCACGGCAACGAGGGATCCGTATTAGGAGGGTTCATAACCTGTGGAGCCACAATGGGAACTCCTGTTTTGAAGATTTAATGAGCTTCTATTTGTAGCTTCTTAGTTCCTGGTGCAAAGCAACTGCTATAAAAAGTGTCCCCCAAATTAAAAATAAATAAAAATATTCCCTTCCTTCCAGAAGCTGACAGATTTTGGTTGTTTATTCTTGCTTGGTTTCAAGCTTCATCAAAAATCTTTGCTAACTCTGGTCATTTCTCTGGCTTAGTCTCTGGAACATCTGTGACCCCCGAGTCTCACTGGCTTAGTTTCAACTCTGTTGATGGTCCTTTACATTTTCCCTTTTGTCTTTTCTTTTTTTTCTGATTTGTTAACCGACCTAATAAACTGCATATCTCTCGAGAGCAGAGACTGAGGTGATTAGTCTGTTTCTTCAAGACAAAGCAGAGTGCCTCATTCATGATGGAAGTGTGATGAACAAATGAATGAGTGCATACAGTGAATCACTGAATCACTATAAGCTCAGTCTGCTGCCTGGGCTCTGAGTCTGCTGCCCATTCAGCACGTCACTTGCTTTAAGACATTCTTTTACAGTCTGATCTGGGCTTTTCACTTCATCTCTTTGTCTCTTTATTGCTTTAACTCCACACGGTAATTTTTTTTTTTTTTCCTAACACGATCACACTCTTTCCTTATAGCTTATTTTGCTAAATTTTCATTCGTATTGATTTTTCTTTGTTGTAAGAAACCCCTGGCAGCTGAAAGGATACTGTCTGACTCCAACTTTCTTCTGGGACTTTTTTGGTTCCTCCATGAACTTAATTGTCTTTTTGGTTTTGGAAAGCAGAAACAATATTTGAGAAGCCTTGCTTTTTAATCAGTGGAGTTAACATGAAAGTTTGACCTCTAAACCAAGCCTTTAAACACCCAACTTGACAATTTATTACTTCTGTAGTTATTGCTATTAGACCAGCCATGGGAACAAGTAACTCATCTAAAACACATTGTTTGCCTGCTGTTGCTATTAAGACAGGTGCAAGGCTACATGACATCAAGCAACCAGTCCTTTGAGCAGACAGCAAAACAGAACAACCTGGAGTTACCTTTGACACCCTCAGTGTGACCTCTTTGTGCCTTATCAAACTAGCCATAAAAATCAGTCTTTTGGGGAAACACAGATCTTTTCTGAGAGAAGGGAATGGTTGTGTTCATTAATTCTACCTCTACTCTCAGAGGCAACTACATTTATCCTTCAGATGGAAGAATCAAATGTAGCCCAAACACTTCAGCAGACGATCAAAATGGAAGGAAGACTTAGTAAAAAATGCTGTTGTTGTTGTTGCATTGGTGTGTATATGATTGCACTAATTTGATGTCTGTTTAAACAGACAAAACAGTTTCCTTTTGATAAATGCACTTAAATAAGTCAAATGTACATAGTGCTATTCTAGTTCTAAGTGAGACTTCAAGTTTAACTTAAATGTTGTAAAGTCTCCATTCCCTAAAGTTCAGGTTAGATTTAAAAGGGGAGAGCAGCTGACTGTTTCATTTTTATTATTCCTTTGAGCACATGAAATAGCAGACTTTTTGCAGGGTGAACGTGGGGCCACTTTTCTCTTATTGTAAACTAAATGTGTCCTTTATATATAATGTCTTTAAAAAATAAATTGCACTGTTGGTAATTTGGGGGGGGGAGTAGAAACCATAAAAATTGGAGTACAAAATATATAGATTTGACTGATTGCAAAGATTTTTCTAGAAATCCTCATTACTGTCCCAATATACAGAACATTTATCTCCTTGTTTTATACTTTATAATAGCCATAAAAATAGGAGTTTAAGGGGTTACTAGATGTAGGCAAACCCACAGTCACATGGATTGCCAACTGATAGCCTTGCAAGTAAGAGCAGATTCAAAAAAGAGCAACCACATTGTAGAAATGAATTACTTAGGGCCATTTAGTTTAGGGATAAACTGTCTTCCCTAGGACACTCCTACTGAAGCTTCACGCTAAATTTGATATTTGGTACAATGACTCCTAGAAGCAACTATAATTATTTTGATATGTGTTGATAAGGGATTTCACAGTTAGCAGGCGTTCCAGCCCCAAATATTCAAAAATGGCTGCTCATAGCATTAAGCTTTAATCACCAGAAACGTTACTCATTAGAAATATGTTATCCTTTGGGGTTAATAGAGGCAAACTATTGCTTTTGGAATGGATAAGCAAGGAGATCCTGCTGTATAGCACTGGGAACTATGTCTAGTCACTTGTGATGGAGCATGATAATGTGAGAAAAAAGAATGTATACATGTATGTGTGACTGGGTCACCTTGCTGTACAGTAGAAAATCGACAGAACACTGTAAACCAGCTATAATGGAAAAAAAATCATTATAAAATTAAAAAAAGAAATATATTATTGTCTTCTAATTCTATATAAGTGTGGCGAAGAAAATAATAATTAATAAAAATAAAAAAATAACCAACCTCTTTGAGAATTTATCCCCTTCCAGGCTCTGTTTGGATAACTTTACATAATTGTGTCATTTAATTCTTACAATAACCCCTGAGGCACTACTGTTTTTTTCATGAGGATACTGAAGAACGGAGAGGGTAAGCATCTTGCTCAATATCACACAATGAAGGTAGAATTTAAATCTATATGAGTTTTTATGCTGTAAACTCTATACTACATCATTTCTGAGGTCACAGAACAGCCAAATTTGAAGGTTCCAATCTTTAGGTTCAAAGGGGGAGAAACATAAGTGACATAAAGTTATCAGTAATAGGTAATTTTACTAAAAATAAAAATAAATCTATTTTATGGAATTTTAGTATAAAATGTTATTAGGTACAATGTATAATTATGTATAACTTTGGCATCACTGCTACTGCTCATGAATTAATAATTTAATGAAATAGCACTTTAAAACCAAGTGAATCAAATATTTGATATAAGAACAGGAAATGGGAGGCCAAACATTAGGAATCTTGTAGATGCATGCTTTACCTCTTTAAAGAAGAGTTGTTTTCTAAAAACAATGGGTCAAAACTTTTGGGGACCTACTAAATACAATGGGAAATTTGCTAGTAAATACAAAGGACTATAAAGGGGAGTGCCCTTGTGACTCAGCGGGTTACGAACCTAACCCGCTGAGTCACAAGGTATCTATGAGGATATGGGTTTGATCACTTGCCTTGCTTAGTGGGTTAAGAATCTGGCGTAGTGGTGAGCTGTGGTTTAGGCAGCATGCATGGCTTGGATCTCATATTGCTGTGGCTGTGGCTTAGTTTGGCAGCTGCAGCTCTGATTGGACCCCTAGCCTGGGAACTTCCATATGCTGCAAGCAGAGCCCTGAAAAGCAAACAAAAAACCCTACAGGACTGAAAGGCTTAAGCCATAGATGCTTATGAGAGACATAAAATACCCTTGATAGAGAATAAAATGTGGAAATATGTGTAATATGCAAGGTTTCTTCTCCAAAAGCCTTTGTCAAGTGAAGAAGCACAAACCTTATTCCCATTCCTCTTCCTAATTCTTTGGTTTCTTTTCTTTTTTGGCTTCCCTGTGCAGATGGAGTTCCTGGGCCAGGGATCAGATCCAGGCTGTAGTTGCAACCTACACTACAGCTGTGGCAACCCTGGATTCTTATCCCCCTGTGCTAGGCTGGGGATCCAACCTGCATCCCAGGGCTCCAGAGATGCCACAGATCCCACTGCACCACAGCAAGAACTCTTCCTAATTCTCATTAAATTCAAATTCTCCAGCAAGTCTCCCAAATGCCTGTCTGATCTGACCTTGGTTATCCTCCATCCTCTCCCCTCCCCAGCTTTCCATATTCTTCAAAGTTCCTGAAATGCCCTGGGCACTTACCCCCTCCAGGTCTCTGGACTCCCCTACTCTGTCAAGGACACACTTAACAGATTAACCTCAATTTCAAGTTGAAGTTCCTACCTCCTCTGGAACGCCTGTCTTGGCATAGCTGCTATCATGTGATCATCTGGGATGCTGTTCTCCTGTGGTGACACTCACCCACATGACAGTGGCTGCTCTTTGAAGTGTGCCTCTGCTCCTTCTCCTCCTAGGTCATGAACTCCCTGTGCACAGGGATGCTGTCTCTTCTGTTTGTCATTGCAACCCCAGTGCATAGCCCATGAGAGACCCTGAATAGTCTGTGTTTAAATGAATAAACAAGTGTATGATGAATTCTAATCTCTTGTTATTCTACAGGGAGTTCTATTGATAAAGTTGGCTTATCTCTGTTACCTTGTTTACTGTTTTGAAAATTCTGTCCCCCTGCCCACCCCAAGATGGCAGCAGGGTGCCTGGGATCATCCCCAGGTTCACCTTTACTACGTGTGATCCAACAAGGTAGGTTCTCCCTCTCCTAGTTATTAAGTTTATCTAAGAGGTTTTTCAAAAGAAATGTAAAATAAAATTACTTTCAGTCGAGCATTTGATGAACAACTTTTAATAAAGAGAATAACGTTATATGAGCTGTCTGGAAACCCTGGGAGCTATGGCCCCATATGGACAAAACTCTCGTTTGCCAGCAAAGGCAGTTTCTGCCCATCCCCAGGCACCAGCACTAGAAAAGGTTCTCCTGTCATTTGAATCCTTTTTACTGACAATCTCTCTTTACCACCTGGTTTTCAGGAAGCTTGACAGTTTTTTTTTTTTTTTTTTTTTTTTTGTTAAATCATATTCCTAAGCTTGGAGCGTGTGTTTCCCCTATTTATCATTCTGTTCTGTCCTTGGTGTAAGTTTCTCCTCAAGGCCACTTTCACTTTTCCAACAGTCAGGCTCAAGTATATCTAAATCAAGAAAAGCAGGCATGATGCAGCTCCATTTATTTCCACTAATTAAAAGGTGAGTGTTGGTTCTAACAGCTGGGCTCGGAGAACAGCATTGGAGCAACAATTAAAGCAAAGGGCTCTTCACAATTCGGCACATTTCTTTTGCATCTGTCCCAGAAAACTATCCCCAGCTCCTTATCATGGCATTCAAAACCATCCACTTCTGGCCCCAAACTACTTTTTTGAAGTTTCATTTTGTTTAGTCCTGCATGCACACAGGCAGCTCTCTCCACCTGAAACTCAGATCACATTTTCCCCCCATCTGTTGAAATTACATTGACTTTTTTTTTTTTTAATTGAAGCATAATTGATTTCTAATCTTGTGTTAGTTTCTGGTATACAACAAAGCAATTCAATTATGTGTATGTATATATATATATATATATATATATAAGTTGAATATGTATATACACATACATACATATATAAGTTGTGTGTGTATATATATAAGTTGTGTATATACATACATATATATAAGTTGGGTGTGTGTGTATATATATGTGCATATATACATACATATATATATAGAGAGAGAGATAATATATAATGGAAAGGAATTTGAAAAGAATATATATAATATTTTTTCATGTATTGGTTTTATATAATGTTATTTTAAAAAAGAATATATACTTATTTTTCAGATTCTTTTCCAGATTCTTTCCCATTATAGTTGTTACAAGATATTGGCTATAGTTCCCTGTGCTATTCAGTAGGTCCTTATTGTTTATCTATTTTATGAATAGTAGTGTGTTAACCTCAAACTCCTAATTCACACTCCCCCACCTTACTCCTTTTGTAATCCTAAATTTATTTTCTATGTCTGTGAGTCTGATGGACCTAGCGATTGTCATACTAAGTGAAGTAAATCAGATAAAGACAAATATCACATTATATCATTTATATGTGAAATCTAAAAGAAAAATGATGCAAATAAATTTAGTTACATTGATACAAAGTCAGCAAACACAGCATCATGCCTTAGTTTCCTAAACTTATAGAATAATTCATAGGAGGAGTGTTGCTTTGAAAGGAATATATGTTCCCATTGACAGTCACCTAAGGAAGAAATGACTCTTGGGACAAAGGCAAGGGACAAGGAGAGGAAATAAAAGGTGCTTATCTTGCAATGGTATAAAATTGTCCCAGACTTCGAGTTCTGAAGATATCTACAGCCTTTCAGGAGGGATCAACCCTTGGACAATTGGAAGGAAGTCAGAAGCAAGGCAGAAATCTTGCCCAGAAAATGCATAACATCAGTTCAGGCTTTGGAAAATAGTTTAGAAGGCTGTGATAATATAGAATAATTGCAATTATTCTATATTAGAAGGCTATGATAATATAGAATAATTGCAGTCAGGTAAATCGTAGCTTTCTGTTTGTACATTTGAAGGATGACAAAATTAACTCTTTCTGTTGGAGTTCCTGTTGTGGCTCAGTGGTTAACGAACCCGATAATATCTATGAGGATGTGGGTTTGATCCTGGTCCTGCTCTGTGGGTTAAGGATCTGGCATTGCCTTGAGCTGTGGTGTAGGTCGCAGACCTGGCTCAGAGCCCATGTTGCTGTGGCTGTGGTGTAGACCAACAGCTACAGCTCTGATTCAATTCACATGGAAGCTCCATATGCCGCCACTGTGGCCCTAAAAAGACAAAAGACAAAATAAAATAAAATAAAATTAACTCTCTTTGTTTGGGTCTGGAAGTGCTGTTGGAGATCTAAACTGGCTCTGGAGCTTTAGTGTTCTTTTCAACTAGGAAACTGACAGCTATTCTGGGCACTCCCAGATTATTGAAATTATTATTACAGTTTGAGAAAAAACCCTACCTGGTTCCCCAAGGCTCTCTGTGTCTAGCATAAACCATGTCACTGCTCTCCTGACATCATTTAGAACAATAGAATATGCCTTTGTATATACTGTGCGTCCCATATATTCTTGAAAACACTTGGGAAAGGGAGGCAAGTGTGCAAAGGGGATAAGAAACCTTCTGAAAGAGAAGAGGAAGTATTTAGGCACCTTGTCCTTTTGAAGATCAACATTGACAGCACATCTTCCAGGATGGCGATTCTCTATGTGAAAGGCCACAGGCCCCAACTACCCACAGGAAGTCTAAATGTGCGACTGAAGCTCAATACCGAAACTCAACAGTTTGGAGAGATATTGCTTCTAGACACAGAATGTGGCTGAGGCTAGAATCCTCTCCTAACCAAGCCACGGGGACTGTGCTTTGAGAATCATGGCTCTGTAATAAAAATAAAATATTTAGTTGTGCATCGTTTGTCTAGGCTTATGTTGGGCTAAATGGAGCTTAACAACAAGGGTGCCCCTATTCCCTTACTACAGGTGAAGTTCCTGCAGAGAAAGACACATGATATGGTGTTACACTGGAAGGAAAGACCTGATGGAAGAGCATTCTGAGGCAGAGGGAACAGCATACACTAAAACCCTGTGAAGGGCTGAGCTCTGGATCACAGTGGAAAATAGAGAAGTGGCAGGCCCAGGTAGTTTCAATGTATTTATGAAACACATGCTGGCACTCACAGAACCAGTACTCTTATCTTGATGCATTAAAAAAATGTTTTATTATGAAGAGATTACAGATTCACAAACATTTCTAAAACACAATACAGAGAGATTTCATGAATCCTTCACCCAGTTTCCTCCAGGGGTGACATCTCACTTATCATGGTATCACAACCAGGATGTTGATGGCAATACAATCTACCAACAGAGTTCCCAATTATTTTAAATGTGTGCGTGTGTGTTTAACACAATTTTATCACCTGTGTAAATTACTAGTCAAGATTCAGAACATTTTTGGAGTTTCCATCTTGGCTCAGTGGTTAACGAATCTGACTAGGAACCATGAGGTTGAGGGTTTGATCCCTGGCCTTGCTCAGTGGGTTAACGATCCGGCGTTGCCGTGAGCAGTGGTGTAGGTTGCAGACATGGCTCGGATCCCGTGTTGCTGTGGCTCTGGCGTAGGCCGGTGCCTACAGCTCTGATTCAACCCCTAGCCTGGGAACCTCCATATGCCGTGGGAGTGGCTCAAGAAAAGGCAAAAAGACAAAAAAAAAAAAAAAAAAAAAAGATTCAGAACACTTTCATCATGCAAATCCCTCCCTCTATTGTTTTATAGTCACAGCCACCTGTATCCCATCTAGCCTCAACCCTGGCAACCAATAATCTGTCCTTGCACACTCTAATTTTGTCATTTCCACAATGTTCTATAAATGGAATTATATGGTATGTAACTTTTGGGGATTAGCTGTTTGCACTCAGCATAATTCCCTTGTGACTCATCTAAGATGTTGCACATATAAGTAGATTATTCCTTTTTTTAATTGTTAAGTAGTAGTCCATTGTAAAGATGCACTGTAGTTTGTTTAGCCTTTCACTCATAAAGGACATTTAAATTGTGTCTAGTTTTTGATATTTATGAATGAAGCTGCTACAAACATTCTTGTATAACTATTTGTGTAACCTAAGTTTGTATTTCTACTGTTCAATTGCTAAGTCATATATGTGGTAAGAACATCTTTAGTTTTGAAAGAAATTGCCAAACACTTTTCCAGAGCCGGGCTCTACCATTTACCTTTCTCATCAACAATATGATATTATTATTTTAAAAAATTTTATCCATTCTGGTAAGTGTGTAATGATAATCTCATTGTGGTTTAAATTTACATTTAAATGACTCTTGACATCAAACATCTTATCATGTGCTTATTTGCCCTTCATATATTCTCTTCAGTGAACTATCTGACCATGACCTTGGCCTAATTTCTAATTGGATTATTTTGTTTCTATTGTTGAGTTTTGAAAGTTCTTACATTCTCAATACAAGTCCTTTTTTGGATATGTGGTTTACAAATATTTTCTCTCACTAAGTAGTGTATTTTTTTTTCAGTGTCTTCACAGACTTTTCCACAGAGCAGAAGTTTTTCCTTTTACCTTTTTTTTTTTTTTTTTTGGCTATGTCTGCTGCATGTGGACGTTCTGGGCCCAGGGATCGAACCTGAGCCATGGCAATGACCGGAGACACAGCAGTGACAACAATGGGTCTTTAACCCCTCTGAGCCACCAGGGAACTCCAAAAGTTTGTGTTTTTGAAGTCTAGTCTCAGTTTTACTTTTTATGGATCTTATTTTCAGTGTCAAGTGGAAGAACTCTTCACCTAGCCCTATATCATGAAGATTTTCTTTCTTTATCTTCCTAAAATTGTTTTAGTTTTATGTTTTACAATTAAGTCTGTGATCCATTTTAAAGTTAACCTTTACACAGAATGTAAAATGTAGGTCGATGTTCAGTTTTCTGCCTATAGATGTCAGTTGTTTCTGCCACATTTGTAATTAAATTAGAATATAATTGAAAAACTAAGCCGTATTTTCCTTGACTTATCATATGCAAATGTCATATGGAAATCTGCCTTCTCTCTACTCTCTTCCCTTCATTACTCACTCCAGCAAATATACTTAAGCAAACTTGTCTAGCTGGGTTGTAAACTGACTGACCATATGGTACTGATGTTATTAGAGGTTCTAGCACTGTGAATAGTCTAAGGTATACAATTACCTGTTTGGTTGAGTTTTTTGTTTTTAATCATCATTTTAACAGTAAAATTGCTAAAGAGCAGATCTATGCAGTTTCAGGGTGGACAGCTGTGCATTCAGAGTATCTGAGACTGAGTTGATCTTGGAAAAGTGCTCCATTAATTGCCTTGAACAGCTAACTCATAGAAGAAGAACCCATGCCCAGCTACCTAGACACTTGGCCACTGGCCAATGAGCTGGTGGCCAGAGCTAGAATAACTATATGGCTGTTTCAAAGAAAATAAAAAACAAAACAAAACAAAACTATCTGGACCTGGAAGTTCTTAGAACTAATGTATCTTTTGGCTGTAGTTAAAAAAAAAAAAAAAAAAAGAGAAACAATGCACATAGGAATTAGGAAACCAGTAACAATTGCAAATGAGGGAAGAATAACCATGCTTATGCTATGGAACCAAGACATGCTACTGGTGTACTAGTATGGATATTTCTGTTTCATTGAAAGTGTGATGTGGTCGCCCTCATATTCCATACCACTAGCAGAGAAAGCTAGCAACAGAGGTTGAATTCCCTAGAACTTCCTACAAAATTGCCCTCAGGAAGGGTCACTGGGGAATAAGGTTGGAGGTCAAATAAACTGTCCTAAGGGAGAGGAGATTATGTTGCAAAAGAATGGATCTGATGCTGGGGAAGAAAATGTTGGGAAAGGGTATGTGATTAAGTTCCCCTGCAAGGATTAAGAACCATGCCAGGAACCCTCTCCCATCACTTTTTAGACCTCTGACCCCTGATCCCATCACCATATTCTGCTCTTGATTTCCTTAACACTCTAATAACTTGCCTCTAGAATAGATGAATTCTCTGGAAAATAATTTTCATTAGTGCACATTGCAAAGGACAAATCATCTTATTAATAACCTGGGGAATGGAAATTTAAATTAAAAAATATAATACCTTAGAATGAGGCATGATCTTGGATGAGAAAGGGTGTGGCAGATTTGTTTCTAAACAGTGCACCTTAGTTTATTTTCAAATTGTAAGGTAGACTATAACTCTCAGGGCACAACAGAAATATAAATTATCACTCAGTATTTTTGATACTTAAAAATAGCACTGTATTGGAGTTCCCATGTGGTTCAGTGCGTTAGGGATCCAGCACTGTCACGGCAGTGGCTTGGGTCACTGCTGTGGTGTGGGTTTGATCCCTGGCCCAGGAAATTGTGCATGCTTTGGGTGTGGCAAAAACAAAACAAAACAAAAAACAACTTAGAAAAAATAGCACTGTACAATGGAGTTGTCACTGCTAGACCTCCCTTAGCAAGATGCATGTGAATGGGTATGTCAGTCACATCCCTAGATTTGGAGGTGTCACCTCTGGCTTTGGGGCTGGAATGCCCTTCACTTCTGGTGGTACAAGCGCAGACACTCAGACATGGGAAACTTTGACAGCTTCCTCTAAACTAACCTTCAAATGACTTGTGAATTCTTTCCATTATCCTTGGGAAAGAGAAAGCCAAGATTTGCTTGAAAAATCTTTGGAGAAATTTACTCACTTTTCTCCAGTCCATTTATGCTTTCAATGCGCTTTTTTTTCCTTTTATTGAAGTAAAACTCACTGATTGTAACTTCTTGACAGAAGCTCTATGCTCCAGAGTACACAGAAAAAGTTGAAACCTTCGTGCATATGACAGCCTTTTAAAAATGTGAAGGCAGTTTTCACGTCTCCCTCCCCAAGCCTTTTCTTTTCTAGATGAAATAACTGCTTCTATTTAGTGAATGTGAGCTGTGCAAGGTGCAGGCTTGATGTATTACCCAGATTGTTTCCTGAATCCTGTCAAGAGCACTGCCTGGGAGAGATCATTATTGACACTTTAAGATAAAGAAATGGAGATTCAGAGAGGCCCTGATCTCAGGTCCCCCAGCAGGGTTCAGACTGAGACTGGAACCACCAACTACTTCCTGCAGAGTTGATGCTGCCCTCATGCAGCTTGACCCCACAGATAAATACCCTCAGTTCCTTTAGCCTTCTCAATTCACAGACCCTGTGTCATCCTTGTTCTCAATGACACATCTGGCAGTGGGCATTTCCTCTTTTCTCAGCCCTGTCTCTGGCTTCTGTGAGAATAACTGGTCCCCACACTCCAGTCATTGGGTCACTCAGGAGCTGGCAGTGTGACGCCATGACCTTTACCCCATTAGGTTTAGACAGGGTTGGGATGTGTACCCAGACCAAATACAGTCCTCTTCTGGGATATTTAAAAATACAAAAACAAAAACAAAAAACCATTAAACTGGAGATTTGAAGTAGAAACATCTTTCTTGGATGAGAGTAATAATGGTAAGACATAAAAAGTCGGAACTGCTGGCAGCCATCTTATATAGAATGGCTAAGAACAATGGTAAGAACAATGATGCTAAGCCAGAGAAGCAGAATTATGGAAGAAAGACAGGTGTGGGTGTGTGGGTGTGTTGAGAGAGAGAAGCAAGGACAGTGGTGTTATCTGTATTTCTTCCGTGCTGTTTCTAATGAAGCTCCGTTCCCCTCTTGGTATAGTCATCATTTGATTTTCATGAGCCAATCTCCTTACTATGGCTATCTGTGGGCTTCTTCTACTGATAAACATCAGAGTCTTCTCCAAGATTGAAGTGGGATCTTTTATATGACAGACCCTAAAATGTGGAATTATCGAAGTTCAGGTGGGGTGGGACACAGTGAGAATCCTTCTGTTTCATGCTGGGAAGTTAGCTTTGTCTTCATTATGCCATAGCTCGGCAGTTGGTTCATCTATTGCCTCTAGTCCCTTGGGACTCAGACCATATGCCCACGAAGTCTGTAGCTTTAGGCAACTTTGTATAAAAATGTCAAGCTATTGAGTTTGCCAGCTACTCCTTGCCTTCAGTAAGGTGCTGCAGGGTAGCGCCATTGAAACTGGCTTATTTGAAAGCAAGTAGGAATGAAAACGATTGGTGCGAGTACTCAAAAAGCATAATTTTCAAGATTTAAAAGAACATAATTTTTTTTCAAATACATTGCGATCATGTATCAAAGTTTTTTTTTTTCCTTTTCAAAGAAAGGCATGATAAAATGATACCTACAGATAAAGCTAGGGAAAGAAAAACAAATGCTGAACACTCTATTGCTAAAGTAGATGAACAATTGTTGATATCATTGAGGGTAATTAAGCTATAACCTTTTTAAAAAGGGTCATCTTTTTACTGAACTTTGAGGAAGTATTTTCATCATTATAAGACAGAAGCTACTTGCATTGCTATCAAGAAATTATTTTCATTGCAACTGGGCAAAGGTCATTTATAGTGTATTCGTTTTCTACAATCAAACATCAAGCTTTTAGAGGTTGCAAAATTGGAGTTCCTGTTGTGGTGCAGAGGAAACAAATCTGACTAGGAACCATGAGGTTGAGGGCTTGATCCATGGCCTTGCTCAATGGGTTAAGGATTCGGCGTTACCGTTGAGCTGTGGTGTAGGTCAGAAACATGACTCCGATCCCACATTGCTGTGTCTGTGGCGTAGGCTGGTAGCTGTAGCTCTGATTCGACCCCTAGCTTGGGAATCTCCATATGCTGTGGGTGTGGCCCTAAAAAGCCAAAAAAAAAAAAAAAAAAAAAAAAAGGTTGCAAAATATCTGAGCCCTAAGCAATAATAAATGGCCAGATGATCCTTAGATAAGCTTATTATACAGTTCCCTACATTGATAATAAAGATCATTCGATCACTTTTGTTTGCTTTATTTGCAAGTATTAGGCTTTTACTTTTTTTGTAGTCAAGACATAATATTTGTAAGAAGTGAAGCACTTCCTGCATGTAGTTTATTATCTTCATAAAAGATCAACAGATTTTTGCCCTTCCCTAATGCTAGAGCACTGATTTGGAACCCTGGAATCTCTCATTTTGAATAGGGATATTCCAGAAGAACCAGGAGAATCACAGAAAATCAGAATCACTTTGTTCATACAAGTACCTATTCCCAATTACCCCCTTCCTTACAGAAATTGCTGAGGATTCTCATCAGTCTGGATCAGCTCTCTTCTGTGTAGCCTGGATTATTTTTTTCTTTTCTCTTTTTTTTAGGGCCACACCCATGGCATATGGAGGTTCCAAGGCTAGCGTTGAATTGCAGTGGCTGCCACTGGCCCATGCTAGAGCCACAGCAAAGCCAGATCTGAGCCACCCCTGCAATCTACACCACAGCTCACAGCAGCACGGGATCCTTAACCCATTGAGGGAAGCCAGGGAGTGAACCTGCATCCTTATGGATACTAGCCAGATTCATTTCTGCTGAGCCTTGATAGGAACTCCTGGATTATTTTTTCTTGATTATACCCTAAAGCAGAGTATCCATGTCTGGGACTAAGAAAATGAACCTGAAGTGTGAAATCCAGATTCAAAAAGCATGGTGAAGCCATACATAAATGGTGACCATTAGAAAGCTTAGAAAGGTCATCATTTTCAAATTAATACACAGAAGAATGTTTTAATCAGAAGGACTTTGAATGATTAATCCTGGTAGTCGAAGCACTCAAATTTTACTCCATGTCATAATGACCGGGGATCATGTTAAAAGGTCAATAGCTAAGCACTGCACCTAGAAATTTAGTAGGTGTGTGTTAAGCCAATTAATCTATATTTTCATAATTTTTAAGCTTCATGAATTCAGATGCTTGCGGTCTGGGATGGCATTTTATTATTATTTTTAAGGCTACATGTGTGGCATATGGAAGTTCCTGTGCTAGTGGTATTATTAGAACTGCAGCTGTCAGCCTATGCCACAGCCACAGCAATGCTGGGACCCAAGCGGCATCTGTGACCTACAGCACATCTTTAACCTACTGAGTGAGGCCAGGAATTGAGGCCGCATCCTTGCAGACACTGTGTCGGGTTCTCAACCTGCTGAGCCACTAGGGGAGCTCCTGGGGTACCATTCTTTAAGTCTATTCCAGACACATGTAGCCAGACCACTGTAAGTGCAATGTTGGGAGAGTACATCCCTTACAGGAGGATTCTCTCTACTCTCCTTTTGTACCTGCTTTAAAAGACATTGAGGAGTTCCCATCGTGGCACAGTGGTTAACGAATCCAACTAGGAACCATGAGGTTGCAGGTTCGGTTCCTGTCCTTGCTCAGTGGGTTGAGGATCCAGCGTTGCTATGAGCTGTGGTGTAGGTTGCAGACACGGCTCGGATCCCGCGTTGCTGTGGCTCTGGCGTAGGCCGGCAGCTGCAGCTCTGATTCGACCCCTAGCCTGGGAACCTCCATATACTGCGGGAGCGGCCCAATAAATAGCAAAAAGACAAAAAAAAAAAAAAAGACATTGAGGGAGGAAAATACCTCAATGGACAAAGGTGGGGAAGCCAGGTTGATTGAGCAGAGAATTCATTTCACATTGAAGAAACTAAATCAACTAATGGACCTCCAGAGGCTTTTTTGACCATATCTTTTCTTTTTACATTCTTTATGGGAAAGAAATGGCATAGAGTATACCAGTGAACACAATTCGCTGTTTCCATTTTTCTCTTTTGCTAAGTGAGAGTTTTACTTGAAGTGGCATCTGATTTTTCCTTCATTGTATATCAAATATTCTGGGCTTGGTAATTTTAAAATTGAGATCATTTGTTTCAGATATATTAGGAGCTATGTTGATTGACTAAAATTAAACTGTACAAGGAATAGAAATAGCTCTGAGAGGAAAGAGTGGGCCTAGGAAATTGTCTCTGGATGAGCTAGCTATTTTGCATTTAGATCATTCTTATTTGGAAGGGCTGGAGATAAATGCTTTTGTGGTAGTACATAATATTAAGAAAAATTATCCAATACTTGCAAAGAAGGGAAAAATCCTCTTGCATGTTATACTGAAATCATGCTAGAGCAGCCCAGAACATTATAAATAATATTCTATATATGAGAAGAGGATGCATATCTACTGGAACGCAAGGGGTGGACTGTAGTAAAAATATCTTAACTTCACTTAATCACCTGATTAATTAGTCTATTTACATTCTCATCTTCTTCAGGTACATTATCTCTTTTCTTCTGGACCTATACGTCCCCCCCATTCTACTGCCATGTTTTTCATTGTGCATATATAGGACATTGCTCTTCTGAGATGGTAAACTGCTCCAGGGGAAAGTGTTCAATTAAGCTGCACAAATAAGCCAGACAAAAGGAGTCTTTCCCTAGGATTTTTAAAATTGAAAAAGAAATCAGGAAATCTATCCTAGAGGTGAAAGTTGTCAGATGTTTAACACAGGATACGTTAGTTCCTGGTATTCAGAGAGAAAGATGATATTCTATTACCTACTCTTTGAAATTGAGACATTCTTTATTCGGAAAATGACTGTTAAAATGCAGTTAACAATTTAATTCTAAAGAAAATAAAAGAGGGAGTACAGCAATGATAATGTTAGCTTCTGGTCCGAGGAACTTGTGGCCCAGGCATCTGTGCCCAGTTATTTGAGGGAACCTGGTCAAATCCCTCTGATACTCTGTGTCTCAGGGCCCTCATATATAATAAGTAAGATTACCAAAGTTTGTCCTGAGGCTCAAATAAATTGACAGAAGAGCTTCATACTACAAACAAAATGCATGAGGATATGAGGTGAACAGAATGACACGAGCTCTGCTCTGACATGTTCTGTCACAGAATAATTCTTTTTCTTTTTTTTTGTCTTTTTGCCTTTTCTAGGGCTGCTCCTGTGATATATGGAGGTTCCCAGGCTAGGGGTCTAATCAGAGCTGTAGCCGCCAGCCTGCGGCAGAGCTACAGCAACGCAGGCTCCGAGCCACATCTGCAACGTATGCCACAGCTCACAGCAACGCCGGATCCTTAACCCACTGAGCAAGGCCAGAGATCGAACCCGCAACTTCATGGTTCCTAGTCGGATTCGTTAACCACTGAGCCACGATGGGAATTCCAAGAATAAATCTTAACAAAAACAACTACCAGCTACTTACCACATGAAACATGCCAAGCACCATATCATCATGTACAGCTGTTTATTTCATTTAATCTTACTCTCACCCTGTAACCTAGATTGTGTTATCCAAAACCTAAAGACAAATAATCTGAGGACTGGAAAATCTGACTAGTCTGATTAATGTTCTGCCTTAAAGTCCTTGTCTAGCACTGACACTAAAAGCACAAGACATAAAAGGAGGTGTTGACAATTTGTACTCATTGATATTGAAAGTTTCTTCTCTATGAAAGACCCTGGGAAAAGGATGAAAAGACAAGCCACAAATTGGGAGAAAATATTTCTAAATCACATGTCCAACAGGGTACTTATATTGAGAATCAAAAAGAACTCTCAAAATTAAGCTATTAAAACAAACAATCCAAGTGGAAAATGAATAAAAACATGGATAGATAATTCAGATATGCATATGGAAAACAATACCAGCAAAAAATATTTGGCATCATTAGCCATGAGGGAAATGTAAATTCAAGCTATGATAAGATGATATAACACACTGTCAGAAGAACTAACACCAAAAAAAAAAAAAAAATGGTAACACCAAATACTGGCAAAAGTGTGAAGAAACTGCACAACTCATATATTGGGACTGTAAAATGGTTCAGTCATTCTGGGAAAGAGTTTGTTGATTTTTTATCCCAGAAAAGGAGAACTTATATCACACAAAAACTTGTGTGTGACTGCTCATAGCAGCCTGATTCATACTAGCCCAAACCTGCAAACACCTCAAATCTTCTTCAACTGTGAATGATTGAACAAGTTGGAATATCCAGACCATGGAGTACTACTGAGCCATAAAAATGAAACAACCTAGGTGAATTGCAAAGGAATTATTCTTAATGAAAACAGCCAGTCTCAAAAGGTTACATACTGCATAATTCCATTTGTATAACATTTTTGAGAAGACAACAATTAGGGATATGGAAAGAGATTAGTGGCTATGGTTGTCAGAGTTTAGGAAGCAGGGAGAGAGAGGGAGGTGATTTTCCATAAAAGGCAGCATAAGGGGAGTTTCTATAGTGTCTCAGAGGGTTAAGATCCCAACACTCTCTCTATGGAGGATGCAGATTTGATCCCTGGCCTTGCTCAGTGGATTAAGGATCAGGCATTGCTACAAGCTGCAGTGTGGGTCACAGATGTGGCTCAGGTCTAATGTTGCTGTGGCTGAGGCGTGGGCCAGCAGCTGCAGCTCTGATTCAGCCCTTAGCCTAGGGAACTTTCATGTGCTGGAGGTATGGCCTTAAAAAGAAAAAGAAAAAAAAATAAGGCTTCATAAGGGATCCTGGTTAAAGAACAATTCTGTATCTTGATAGTAGTCTTAGGTAACCTCACCAGAGTTGATATTTCACCAAGCTAAAATACACACACAAATGAATGTATGTAAAAACTAGTGAAATCTCAGTATGGTAAGTTGTTTTTCAATATCAATTTCCTGGCCATGATATTTTGCATAATACAGAAAAACTTACCATCAGGAAAAGTGGGTGAAGAGTACACGGGATCTCCTTACTATTACTGTATAACCACCTGACTGCATTCAATTTTCTTAAAAAATAAGTATGTACTGTGGAGTAAGCACTGTGCCATGCCTGAGACCCTGCTTATTTGGTAAGTGACAGTGGGCATTTTACCCAAACTTTCATGGCTACAGTTTCTTCACCTAGAAAACTGAGTAGTAGTATTTAACTCATAGTGGTGTAGATTAAGTAGTAGCAATGTGTATAAAGAACTCAGTACAGTGCCTCCCACAGAGTTGGCAATTAACAAATGTTATCTATTATCATTAAAATGTTGAAAGAGAATGCTGATATTTGAACACAAATCTATCTAAAATAAAAGTTTATTTTTCTTCAAAGTTAAAATGATGGACAACTTTATTATTCTTTCCTCTAACTTTTTTTTTTTTTTTTTTTTTTTTGCTTTTTAGGGCCACATCGATGGCATATGGAGGTTCCCAGGCTAGGGGCCCAATTGGAGCTACAGCTGCCAGCCTAAGCCAGAGCCACAGCAATGCAGGATCCAAGCTGCATCTGCAACCTACACCACAGCTCACACCAATGCCGGATCCTTAACCCACTGAGCAAGGCCAGGGATTGAACCCACAACCTCATGGTTCCTAGTCGGATTCATTTCCACTGCGCCATGATGGGAACTCCTCCTCTAACTTCTTTAAATATTATCGATATTGGGTGCCATCCCCCTGGGGAGTCTAATTTAATTAGCTTGGGATGGGTCCCCAGCCACTGGCTTTTCTTTCTTTAATAAATTTTATTGGCATATAGCTGATTTAGAAAGTTGTGTTGGTTTCATGTGTACAGCAAAGTGAATCAGTTATACATATACATATATCCTTTCTTTTTCATACTCTTTTCTCAAGTAGGTTATTACACAGTATTGAATAGATTACCCTGTTTTATACAGTAGGTTCTTCACAGCAATTGGCTTTTTGTTTGTTCCCAGATGATTCTAATTTGTAACCTTGGATTAAGTCCCACTAAATGTGCAGGATGGTTACTTGTTGGTTTAAAAGTTTCATTGAATCAGTTCCAAGTTTGGTGACATTTCCAGTTATGTTTTTCCCTGCTGTGGTGAAGGGGACAATTTCTCAGAGTAAGACTGACATAAATGATTGCAGACACTGCTTGATGCCTGTGGCTTTGATAATGGGTCAATCCTTATCCATAGCTTAGTCCCCAGTCAGAAGGACATAGTATTTTCCCAGGAGAATGCTGGCTTTTCTCAAGGAAGAAGCAGCCAGAGCCCTGATACAGGTTCACCTCAGCTAAGGACCGAGCAGACATGAATGAGAACATGGAGAGGAGAATCTCTCCCTCTAGTCACCTATGAAGGATAAGTCAGGGCATCTCTTATAGAGAAAATCATGCTTTTCCATTCATACTGGTCAAAAGCAGACAAAAGACATGAGAAATATTCAAATCATGCCCCTTTCCAATTCCTGAAGAGAAATTTAAAAAGAAAGAAATCTCTGCTTTTTAGGGTTTTTTTGGTTTTTGTTTTTTAATATTCTAACAAAACAAAGGATAATGCTGATTTCAGTGAGAGAGCAGCGAGTGATGGCTTGAAGCAAAATCTTAATTCTCTGTTCTGGAATCGAACCTGGGCAGCCTGAGTCAAGACCAGGAATCCTAGTCAATAAACCAGCTAGAGGCCAAAAGTAGATTTGCCCTGATTCTTGCCCCTGTTGAAAGAAAGAATGTTTCAAGGAGACAACAATTTGTCAAGGAGACAAACATTGTAAAAGCAGGTATAAAAATTATTATTAGAGGAGTTCCCATCGTGGCTCAGTGGTTAACGAATCCGACTAGGAACCATGAGGTTGTAGGTTCGATCCCTGGCCTTGCTCATTGGGTTAAGGATCCGGCGTTGCCGTGAGCTGTGGTACAGGTCGCAGACGTGGCTCGGATCCCGCGTTGCTGTGGCTCTGGTGTAGGCCAGTGGCTACAGCTCCGATTTGACCCCTAGCCTGGGAACCTCTATATCCCACAGGAGCGGCCCCAGAAAAGGCAAAAAGACAAAAAAATAAATTTATTGTTAGAAACACAATACAACATGTGAGAGAGCACACACAGAAGTAGTTTATTTATCTAAGGCAGAAGTAAAGCAGTAACACACACCCAAAGGAGTGAGGGTGTGGGTGGCCCCCTGACTGAGGAGCACACCAGAGAAGAGATATAAGATATTTTTATAGGCCACTTCTTCCAGGTCTTTGTCTTCCTTTGTCCAATTATCTTGTTTTATCTTTCACACCCGACCAGACTCAGGGCCCTCCCCCACTCTGTGGGCCTATCTTTTTGGCCAAGATGGATTCTAAAGCAGAGCTTGGTGGGAAGGTGATCTAGACTTATTATGGCCTGGCAGCCCCCCTTTCTAACCCATCTGGGGTCTCTCTGCACACGTGGGGTTGGGGTCTCCCTGACCCTGAAGATGGGGATATGCAACCTCTTGGTCTTTTGTCCAAGCAGGGCTCAGCCTCTCTTTTGATCCTGTCATTACCATTGTTTAAAAAGTTCACAGAAGACAAGCACCAGTTATTTGCCTTGTGCCTGTTATTTCTATCTTGAAGCATAGATAGATGGCTGGTTGTAAATGGTTGTCCCAGATCCCACCTATCTCCTGCCTCAGGAAGTGTAAATAAGAGGATATTTGTAAATATGTATCCTGGAGCCCATTATCTCTTGCCTGAAATCTATGAATTAAAAGGGGTTTTGTTTTTGTCTTTTTATTTATTTATTTATTTATTTTCAATTTGTTCTACTTTTTTAAAAAATGCATGAAAATAATATTAGGACAATCTTATTTATTTACTAATTTCAAATAGAATCTCTTCATCCCCCCTGCCTACCCTCACTCAGAACATATACACACTGGGGGTCTTCAAAGTAGGTGCCATAGTCTTCTCCTGGCCCCCTTGCTGTCCATGCAGGCCATCCTCCTATAAAGAGCTGAAGTGTCCTCTTCAAACTTGAACCTGGACGGGCCCTCAGACTTTCTGTGACTGCATGGCCTAAGACAGCTCCAGACTTAGACCTTAAGTTTAAAAGATTCTTTTTTTTTTTTTTTTTTTTGGTCTTTTTGCCTTTTCTAGGGCTGCTCCTGTGGCATATGGAGGTTCCCAGGCTAGGGGTTGAATTGGAGCTGTAGCCACTGGCCTATGCCAGAGCCACAGCAACGCGGGATCCGAGCCGTGTCTGCAACCTACACCACAGCTCATAGCAACGCTGGATCCTTA
Organism: Sus scrofa; assembly: GCF_054392235.1. NCBI lineage: Eukaryota > Metazoa > Chordata > Mammalia > Artiodactyla > Suidae > Sus > Sus scrofa. The sequence goes on from NC_139389.1 coordinate 92,957,144, forward strand.
ACCCACTGAGCAAGGCCAGGGATCGAACCCGAAACCTCATGGTTCCTAGTTGTATTCGTTAACCATTGTGCCACGATGGGAACTCCAAAAGATTCTGATTTTGGTTTTAAGTTGTCAACAAGGATTCTTGGGCTCTCCTGCCAGAAAGAGGCGCTATGGAGAGGCCCTGGGGAAGAGCTACCATCAAGAGGGAGATACTGTGGGCAGGAGAGCCCAGTCCCACCCAAAGTGAGACAAAAGTCCAGGTGGGAGGCCTGCTTAAAGACCTTACAGCCCAACCCAGCATCTAGGTGGTGACTGCCACCTCCTGAGGAGTCCTTATGAATGGTACAAGGAGCAGGACTGTGCAGCACGACCCCAGAAGCATGAGAAATGGGAAGGCATTCTGGGTTTATGCCACTGAGTCGCAAAGATTTTTGTTGTGCAGCAATAGATAACTGAAACACATGCCATCTTCCTGATCGTAGAAAGAGATGCTAAAACTCCTCTGGTCCTCATGGTCACAAAAATTTTGATCAATGCTCATTTGTATTCATTGTCTAAGAGTTCTGTTATAGTTTTCTTAAGAAACCTGGTGTTTTTTATATTTATTTATTTATTTATTTATTTATTTATTTATTTATTTATTTCAATGCCTGTGGCAGGCATATTGAAGTTCCCAGGCTAGGGGTCCAGTTGGAACTGTAGCTGAGGCCTATTCCACAGCCATGGCAACACTGGATCTGAGCCACATCTGCAACCTGTGAAGCAGTTGCATTTTGTGGCATTGCTGAATCCTTAATCTACTTATTTAGGCCAAGGATCCAGCTCGCATCCTCATGGACACTATGTCAGGTTCTTAAACACCAAGCCACAACAGTGATGCCAAGAAACCTAGTTCTTAATGGTATCATCTTAAACACACAGGAACATAACACCACCAACCACCACCAATAACAACAACCAAAGTAGTATGTTGTGACTTTCTTTGAGTGTTTGGCTGGAGAGTGAGAATCAGTGATTGATTGTGTGATAGAAACAAGGATAACTCAACTCTGAATTATAAATTTTGTTTTAAATGCTGGTTTGCTCTGCCCGTGATGGGCAGTTCACAGGCTCTGAGGTCTGGCTACTTAAGAATGGCTCCACAACACAGATTACACACCTGTTCCCTCAATACATTATTTTTGCTAAGTTGCTATTTGCATTAATATATATTCATCAATAGATCAATTTGAAAAATGCTGAGTTCTGTTTATTACGCTATAGACCTGTGGTTAAAAAAAGAAAAAAATGTGTTTCTGAAGAGAAGCAATGTGAAGAAATGGAAAAAACTACTTCATCATACAGCTTAGATGCCACATAATACAAAGCTGAGAAAAAGCAAATTTATTTTGGGCTCCAAAATCATTGGGATGTAGCCGTGAAGTTAATACTCATGTTGCTGATGAAGGGTGTCGAATTGAACACTCTGGATTATTCTAGGCCATTAATAACCACAATCTGCTTGAAATAACCATGGCAACACCAGTAGCTAAGTACAGTACAATCACCCTGATTACCATAGAATTAGCACAAAACAAATGTTTATTCTTTTCCTAAATAGATGTATTATTACAGTGATAACAGCTTCCTATTTATCCCAGGTTTTTCTCCACATCACTCCTACTCTGAACAATGGGAGGATACATCTTTGCCTGACATTTGTTTCTGATTTCTTTTCCCAGATCCAAGGAGCATGCAGGGGACTGGGTGGAAGCTGACCTTTCATTTCCCTTCCCCTCTTGCCTCTGTCTGATAGCATAACACACTAGAAAGCATAACACACATATCGATTCATTGATCACTATCTGGGTGCCAGAACCAGGATGCTAACCTTTAGAAATGTGCCTTGAAGCTGCAGATTCAAGTAACCAACCTGAATTGCATGTTAAATGAAATCACATAAGTGTTGATTTCTTTGGTATCCACAGAGCATAGCCCCACATCCCATGTGCTCCTAGCCTATGTGGTCTATGGGAAGGAGATGCACCAAATTCCATAGTATGTTACCTGCCTCTGTCTACAGCTGCTGTGGCAGGCACTTGTCAAAGACACAGCCAACCCATACCATGGCCAGACAGGGGAAGCTTAAGTCTAGTCACAGCCTCTCCGCTTGCTGGCCCTGTGAGCTGTGATGACAGCTGGCACTTGGCTGTCCCCAAAACCCCCTTTCACAGTACCCGGCACAGCACTTCCACAGTGATTGAAGCAATTAGCTGCCGAGCGGCTGATGTACCCCGCAGAGGGCTGGTGGCTCGTCTGACACATCTGGGCACTGAAAGTAATTGAAACAGCTGCTTCTGCCCATATGGCAGCAAAAGCTGGTTGTGCAGAGTCTGCTGCCTGGGCTGTACAAACCTCAGGCAAATTAGCCATCATTAATCCCCAGATCTGACCAGCATACGCAGAGCCACTAATCAAGATAGCTGAGGGTGAGGGGTGCTGAGAAAAAGAGTCCCTTTAAAATTTCTAAATGGAATCCCAGCTAAAAAATAAAAAAATAAATAAAACACACTAACCCAAATTACAGCCTTTCTTTTCCTGAGTGCTTTTCCTCCCCCGCCCCGTGAGGACGATCTGTGTCTGCTGGTGTCTCCGTTAGAGATTGCTAAAATTGCAGTGCAACTTTCTGTAAGTGTCACAGTGCTCAGCGCAAACCTGGCATCCTGCAGTTATAAATAGCTTGGCGCCTGGAGAGTGAGAACTGGGATATTGTGCAGCCTTGGTGCTCTGGCTCTGAAGCCCAGGAAGCCACGGTAATCACAGCCCTGATGAGAGAAGATAAGCTGCACCTGACCCAGGCTGGAGAGCCCAGGTGCTCTGCCTTCCAGAGGAAGGATGCACTGCTGACAGTTAGAGGGACTGGGATTCCATCTTTGGACCTCAAAGGGATGGGTCTTCCCTGATAGGGAATTTATGGACTAGGATTTAGTTGTTTAGAATGGGCCTGGGTAACAGGTGAGAGGTCAGGGGCCACCTGGCAGGTAAAGGGGAGCTCTCTTACCCGCAATACTGGGGTTGATGATGGCACAGACTCTGCAGCTTCAAAAGACTGTTGTGCCTCAACTTCTGCATTGTGGGATGGGGGCCGGCAGCTGTCTCATTTACACCTTGCAACTGGTGTCATTATTCAGATGGCTCCTCATTATGCCTGATGACACCTCTGTACATTTGAAAGGTGGTGTGGTGCATCTGGGCCATGGTGGGGAAGGGAATTGTAATCCCAGAGGTGTGAGTGCACTGTGGGTGTGTGCACTGGGTGCGTCACCAACCTCTGTGGCCAGAGAGACAGTCCAGACCCCCAGACCTAAGGGGGATTTTGTTCCTTTGAGAAATAGAAATTTCTGGAATGAATAAGATTGGAATAAGAAAATAGAGGTGCTATTAGATTGACCCTCAGTTACCCTGGCTTCTGATTTCATCTCCAAGTTTTACAGGGAAATACCTTCCCTAGGACAGGAGCGCTTGTTTTCACTGTCAAGGTCATCTGCCTTCCTGGTGTCCGCGTGGACGGATGCTACTTGTTTCATTGGGGAAGGCTGACACTTTCTTTTGAGGGTTGTTCACCTGTGCTGAGCCCCCCAAAGTAATAACTCACATTGAAGGAATAATAAATAACCCCTGACCTCTGAGATAGTTACTTAGTACTTTGCTGAAGTAATGTAACCAAGTTCACAGAATTTTTTCACTGATCTGGAAGTCATCATGATGACCATTGTCTTCCGGGACTTCCGTTGAAGAACTGAAGGGGAAAGTAAAATGACTCCCTGAAAATACAGCAGAATAGCAGTTTCTCCAAATGGCTGCTTTGAAAAACATGGTTAAAGTGAAAGTCAGAATAGACAATATTCTCTGAAACCCAATGTAGTTACTCTCTCGTAGGGTTAATTTTTATCTTAAGGCAAACATTGATGATGTTCTTTTCAACCTTTTCTCCCCTCGGGTATTCCTTTAAGTGGCTTCTCGAGGACCATGGGCGTGCCTTCCTCATTAGCATATTCTGTGCTCATGCCCACATTTCAGATTTATTCCATTTTGGCTGATTTGCTTTACTGGCCAGTTATACTTATTACCATTAAAAAAAATTTTCTGTTGTTGAAAAGTGATATTTGCTCAAATGAGACAAGTTGGGGGAGTGGGGGGATTTGGGAGGTGGTGGGATGCGCTGGGGGTTTGAGATGGAAATGCTATAAAATTGGGTTGTGATGATCGTTGTACAACTATAAAAGTAATAAAATTCACTGAGTCAAAAAAGCAAAAAGAAAAGTAGTATTTGCTACTATCTGTTATTTATCTGTCAAACATTGATTAAGGGCCTACTGTGTGCCAGGCAATGGGCATATCATGGTGAACAAACCCTTGTTCTCCTAGAGCCTGCCCTCTAGTGAGGGGAGATAAATAAACGAAATCCAGTGTCCCCAGAGCTGGTGAAGGCTGATGGGGGGATAGGGTGGGAATAATAAAGCAAAAAGGAGAAAAGGCAGTTCCGGGGGTGTCAGGTAATGCTTCCCTGTGGGGTTGACATCTGAAAAAAAACCTGATGTGGGAAGGGCAGGAGGCATGCAGCTGTGACGAGCAGATACCTTCCAGTGGGCAGAGAAGTAAAAGGCCTTAAGACAGAACTTGTGCTTGGCAGGTTAGAGAACATCCAGTGTCCAGAGTTACCCAAGGGCTATAAGTGTCAGAGATAATGGAAGTCGGATGCTAGCTAAAGTGGTAAGGACACACTTAAATTGGTAATATACCATTGCAATAGGGAACAGAAGCCAAAGGGGAATTGAATTCCACTTTGATTTTCACACAAGTGATTGGGTGTTTTAAAGGGAGAATGAGGGAGGAAGGAGGGGGTAAGTGGGGGCTCTGTAGAGTCAGGGACCTGAAAAACTACAAAAAGGAGGAAAGAGTTTGGTCCACATGAAATCCATCTGGGTTTGCTAACTGGCTAACTGGCATTTCTGGAAGTTAGGCTTCTACCCTCCCGTAGAGTCAAGGAGACAGAGTCTCTATCCTTAGGTGCTGGCTGGAACAGACAGTAAGTCTTCTGGCAGCCTTGAGCTTTCTCAGGCAGGCACTTTTAAGGGGTTAGGGTCATCCTTGGCATGTGGCTTTTGAGCTGGTAGAAGTGGTACTCGTGTTTGTCTGAGTCTTTGCAGGCCAAAGTGGAGGCCTAGTTGAGAAAAGGCTCAGAGCAGCTTGACTGGAGTTTGGTCAAGGAGAGAATCTTTTTTAGGGTTGGGAATTGTAGGAGTAGAAACCAGCAAGAAAGGGGTGATGAAGGATGGGGCATGCTGTAAGTCTTTGTTAGCAGGAAACTACTGGAGATTTTGGGACAGTAGAGTGGAATGCTCTGTTTCAATATTGTAACACAATGTGTTGACTGCTCTGAGAATTGTCTGAAAGGGACAAGGGAAGAAACAGGAGACCAGTTAGGAGGATATCGCAATAATCTAGGCTGGAGATGCTGTGGCATCACAGAGATGCTTGGAAGGTCACAGTCACAGTGCAAGGCATGAGGGAGGGTTGACTATGTGCAAAGGTTGAAGGGCGAGCCAAAGGACTGGCTGAGGATTAAAGAGATTAAAGAGAGTCAAGCATCTCTCCCAGAGTCTTGGCCAAGGTTACCGAATCCTTGCTCTGTGCCAGACTGTCTCAAGCACTTTGTATGCATTGTCTCACTCATTTAATCATCAAACAGTAGCATGAGCTGGGTGTAAAGACCTTCCCCATTCTACAGAGTTGAAGTGACTTACCAAGGTCATGTCAGAGAATCTGTGACAGAGTGGGGGGTGGGGGGGAGGCGGGACTGTGTGACTTCAGTGCCCTAGAATTTCATCACTGCTCTCCTTTGAAGAGCCAAGGAGAATATAAAATGGAGAGAGCTCATTCTCAAGTTGGCTTGGCTTTTTCAGCCACCTCCTTCTGGTTTAACTTAGCTTCCCAATCCTTGAGAACAGGGTGGGAATGATTCTGATGTTATACTTCAGTTTGTAGACTTTTTATTCCAAAGATGTCTCTAGTTAAAAACAATACAGCATGCTTGCCTCAGGGGTTTTTTTTATTCCTTCATAAGAGTGAGATCCCAATTCCCCAGTACATTCTCTATTTTTCTGTTTCCCCTGTTGATGAAACCATACCCTCTCATTTCCTTAAATTTTCTTTTTCATGAGATAAAAGTCCTGACCTAATCCTGATAGAATGACTTAGGTGATGTTTTGAACTACATTTCAAAATTCCTCAGATGTTTTTACATGGAGCATTCACCTCCTCAGACTCTTACTCAACAGCATACTTGTTAAGAGCCTGTGTTCTGGAGTTAAATTATCTGCAGTTGAGTCCTTACTCCACAATTCTTTGTTGTGTGATATTGGGTGAGTTCCTCCATCTCTCTGTGCATATGTTTCCTCCTTTATAAAGTAATGATGAATAATTTTGATATCAGAGGGTAGTGTGAAGATTAAATGAATTAACACATGTAAAGTCCCTTAGAACTTGAGGCTAATAAATGCTTAAGAAAAAGTAGTGGCTTTAAAATGATAATACTATTATTACATTCTTATTCTCATCATCATTATATAACACAACCATGGCTAAAATGCACTTCATTTCTCAGTGTTGGAGTTTATTGAAGAAGCTCAACTGGAGACCAGTTAAATTGAGGTTGCCTCCCTCAAGAGTTTAAATATGTTTTTCATCCAGATACTGATATACCATTTGCACATGCATCTTAGACAACTACTAAAAACATATGATTTTAAATTAGGATTTACCAAAAATTCCAAAACTGTGACTAATTGCAATTTAGATTTAATTGCTGTCAGTTCCGACCAAGAGTTACGAAGGGCTTTCCCAAATCTACCCCTAACATTTACGTGCCTAGGGAAGGAGCCCAATTGGAGGCCACATACCATTCACTTACATATTTAAAAGAGAGCACACCCTGGACTGTGAAGCCTGTCTCATGGATTGTGCTCCCTCTTGGACTCTGAGCAAGGTATGGGATCATTGGACTAGCACCTCATGTTTCCTTTTTGCTCTGTAGGCTAAAAGACCACATGCCTTCTGTCTCTGAAACCAGAGTAACATCAGAAAGCATGTCCATAGCAATAAGTACCTTAAGGGCCAAGGAAACAATGTAATGGTTTCCAGCAGCTACTGTGGTACGATCCCTTGCATTAACAGGTCTGCACAGCCCAACATCATACCTTGAGACACAGATCTAGAAAGAGAACATCTTCCTGCAGACCTTAGAGGAGGCCTATCCACTTGAAATGTCTAGAAATAAACTACAAATGGCTTTTGGAACCAGTGGTGTAGGTCTCTCCCCAACCCATCCAGTGGACTTTCTCCTTCCTTTATCCCTAACTTTATGTTCCTAGGATGGCCCTTTTCAAGAATGAGGGAAAGACAGGAGTATAAGAACATGAGACAAAGGCAGACGTGAAAATTCCCCTCACCCTTCAAAGGTCTAAGACTTCCTTTGTCTTTCCATCTCTCAGTGATGGGAAATCTTTTCATTGAAAAATGTACTCCCCTCTTCCATCTCCAGGATAGACTTATGTTTTCTGGCCTTGGCATTTCTTCTTTCTGCAAAGAGATTTAATTAAGTTGTAATTACAAGGGGCAAGAACTAACTGCCCCTTTGCATACAATATGCTCTACAGATTCCAAGAGTAAAGAAAAATCTAATTTGTAAATGAAAAAGAGAGAAGGGCTCGGTAAGCACACCCCACCCCTTTGGCAAAAAGTAGCTTCATTTCTTTTTAACTGCTCCTTTTAGGTCTTTGTGATAAAACCCCTTTGTCAACAAGATCTTGGGGGGCATGGAATTACCTTCAATGCAACATAATTTGCCTCATTTTGTGTGTGTGTGTGTGTGAGAGAGAGAGAGAGAGAGAGAGAGAGAGAGAGAGAGAGAGGGAGAGAGAGAGAGGATGGGATAGAGTGAGAGAGAATCCTCTTTGTTTATAAGAGTTTTTATGGTGGGATGGGAGATAGGGTAGGGGATTATAAGTAATGATATTTTATCCTTTTTAGTTTAATACTTGAGAAAAATGAATGAGAACCTCAGCATTGCTAAAGAGGCTAGCAAATGAGTTTTTTTCCCTCTGTTTTTCTGCTAATATCTCTGGTTCCTATTCTTATATAGGATTGTGATAAGTAGGAGTAGGAAATCAATTCATAGGATAAAAAGGCACGGTCCAGTTATTTCCTCTTTTAGTTATTTGCATCTCCCTTCTATTGTGGTCCAGTGAAAGGTGATATTTATGGACACTTAAAAGAGGAGAGTCAGCATCCCAATCACAAAGAACCTGATGCCCAGTGATGTATTCAGTATTATTTTGCAAATTTCCTCTATGAAAGCTGATAAGTAAGCAGTAGAATTGAAAAAATGAAATCCTCTATTGACTTCAGATTCCAACTTTGTCTCAACTGCTGACAAAACATAATCAATCTTTTAATTACTCAGTGATGAAATCCCAATAAAGATCATATGCTTTTGCAACAAATTTATTCACTTATTTTTACTGTATTTTTATAGCCTCTGAAAACAAAAGCTCTTGCAGGCAGTTTCAGCTGATAGAAACTATTTGGTTTTTTCTTTGATAAAAATGATGTTAAGCCCATATGTAGGAGACAGTTTTAAAAATTCAGTGAGTATACTCATGACTAAAATTCTCTGAAATATGATGTATACTTATCTGACTTTCTCATGTTTCAGGTCAGATCTGCACTGTTTCTGTCCACAGGCTGGTGTGAGACATACAGAGGAAAAAGTAAGATACATTTTATTTCTTAGTGATCTTTAAACTAATATTATACATATCAGACATGAATAAACTGTATTTCTGAGTGACTGAAGAGATTATATTTTAGGCATTTTATACAAGTAATCACTAGACCCGCACAATGTTTCATAAAATGTCTGTTTAATTTTTTAATTTTTGTTTTTGAGACAATTAGTGCTAAAAATACCTAGAACAGAGCCTATATAACTGTATAACTTACTTTTCCCAGTGTGTTGCTTGAATGAATTCTAACTAAAACCATTGTTTCCCTGGGTATATATTCACTGAAGACTGAGAGAAAGGAGACCAGTGCCCTGACAGTCATTTACATCTTGTCTCCCAGCTTCCACCCCGCCCGCCTCCGCGATATGAAGGCACAGACTCTGAGAGTGCACTTTGGCCCTGCCTGCTGTCTCTGTTAGCCCCTGTGCAGGCCTTGCCAAAGGCTGACGACAGGGAGAGTTGGTAGGACTGGAGAATGAAGGAGGGGCTAGATCTTTCCCCTCTCTTTCCTGTTGCTTCAGCATTGTTCTAGCAATGCAGTTGTTTCCGGTCCCAGCTTCACTTGCCACTTACAGAATCAGCCTGACTCCCTTTCTAGAGGTTTGAGCAGCAGATCAAAGGTGGTTCCGCACTGAAGGTCTAAGTTTCCAGGTCCTGATACCCACAACCACTTCCTTTTATTCCCCAAGTTATTTTCTTTGAGTTAATCAACTCCGTGCTCTTTTTGGTGGTGGTGGTGTTCTTTAAATATTCCAGCACCAATAGAGAATTCCTTATTTTAAATTACGGACACTGTCATAGAGCAAGGTTTCATATTCCTGACAATGCAGTGGTACTAGTAATCATACAAATTATTAATCTTTCTGTCTGAAAAAAATTTTACTACAGAGAATTTAAAAAATATTATTAACATAAAAGAAAATAAAACATTAATATAATTACAGTTGATTATATATAATTAATATTATATATATACAGTTGATTCTCATTATTTGGGGTAGTTATGTTCTATAAAGTCACCCTGAACACTTGGTGAATGTGAAATCATTGTTTCTAGAGAAAACAGAGGCTTAGGTTCCTGCCAGACTCTGGTCTTGACATTTTAGTCAGTCAATCAATACATCACATTTTTTTATGTGTGTTTCTGTTTAAAACATCTTATTTTATATATAGTTTATTCATTAACATTTCACTCATGACCCACAGTACTCTTGCCTAAAGGAAGCTTATCTGACACATGTGGTCTTCCCATAAGCCTTCTTGCACTTTGGATCACTAGTCTGTACTTCAGCACTATGCTGCAAGTATTGCCAATAAATAAATAAACAAATAGAAAATATTTTCCAGAATTGTGTTTATTATGTGATATGCCAGGCTTTTCACTGTGTTGTTTACTTGATCACACAACCTTCAGAAAAGGTAGCACTATTTGCATGAATGCTCATGGGTTAAATAAGTGGTGAAGCAGGGGTTTGATGAAGATTTACCTATCATCTAAACTCATTTTCTTGCTGGTATAAGACGTAATGATATAATTATACACACGGACTTAATTATGACAATATAATTATTAATGTGCATATAATACTAACACAAAGGACAGATATGGCTATGTAATTCATTTTAAATCAGGAACACATCTTTTTCACTTCCAATCTCATTCTTGTGGTTGTTGGCAGAATTCAGTTTCTTCCAGGTTGCTGGCCTGAAACCTCTCCCAGTTCCTTGCCATGTGGGCCTGACCCAGGGGCAAATTATAACATGGCGGATGGCACCCTGCAGGGTGAGGGAGCAAGAGAGCATGAGAGGGTCTTACTGCAAGCTATCCTGGAAGGCATATTCTATCATTTTCGTCCATAATAAATTCATCAGAGAGGAGTCCTAGAGGAGGGTTCATAGTTCCAGCCACATTCACAGGTGATTGCAGGAAAGCACAGATACCAGGAGGTGGGGTCACTGAAGGCCATCTTCCAGGCTGCCTACCATAAACACTAATAATGTAAAACATAAAACACACTTCTTAATAATTCAAGAGTTGCAGGAGGAAAAAAAAAAAGGAAATCGCTGAAGTATTTAGAAAGCAACATGAATAGTTTTATATAACAAAACTTGTAAATGCAGCTATAAAAGTATTTAGAGTGAAATTTGAAGGTTAAATTCTTATCTTTGGAAAAAAAACATTTAAAAGGTTAAAAAAAATCAGCCAATACAAATAACTTTGTCACATCAAGAATAAACACGACAACAACAACAAAAGAACCAGAAGGGGCTAATGAAAAACAATTTAAAAAAAGATGAAAGAGAAAATAAGCCATACAATCCCTAAAAGAATCAGGCTGGGGTGATCTTACAGATAAGTTTGTCAAAGATGCAGAGAGAAAAATAATCCTTATATTTGCAATAATTCAGAAACTAAATAAGAAGGGAAGCTGCTCCTATTCAACTCATTTTGTGAAACCAATTTTATGGATAAAGATATAATAATTTATCAATAGATATAAAGGTAAAGATTCCATATGAAATATTAAAAAAGCTAAATACAGAAATGCATTAAAAATTGTATTACAAACAAGTGGAATTTAACACAGGGGTGGAAATATGGTGAGATATTAGAATGTCTAGAATTGCTAGATTAAGGAAAATATATTAAAACCTCAATACATATAAAAATCATTAGATAAAATCCAATACTACGATAAAAATTTTTAGTCTACTATTGATGGAAAGGGACTTCTTTACTTGGTTAAATTGTTTTTACTAATAGTATAAAGCAAGTAAACATGGAGTTCCCATCATGGCTCAGCTGAAACAAATCTGACTAGCATCCACGAGGACAGAGGTTTGAGCCCTGGGCTCGCTTAGTGTGCTAAGGATTGAACATTGCTGTGAGCCGTGGTGGAGGTTGAAGACGAGGCTCAGATCTGGCATTGCTGTGCTGTAGGCCAGTGGCCCCTAGCCTGGGAGCCTGCATATGCTGTGGGTGTGGCCCTAAAAAGATCATAAAAATAATAATATAAAAACCAAAAACCATGCTGTACATCCAGAAAGACAAATTAGTTATGTAGCAGTGAATCTAACAAAATAAAAATTCTAAATTAAGAGAAATTACTCTGTTCTCGAATGGGATGTTTTGGCAGTATAAATTTTTGAATATTATTACATAATATTATGATGTTTATGATGTATATTAGATGTCAGCTAAAATCCCCCCCAAAATATATTTTTTTGGTTGGATTGGACAAATTGATTCTAAAATATTGGAATGCTTATACATAATAGAGATCCTAAGGGCAGACTCATGGATATATGTGAACTTGCAACATGACATTGGAATTTAGTACAGAAATGATGGACTATGTTATACATGGCATGAGGACCACTGGGTATCCACATGGGAACAGTGACTAGAAAAAAACATTTTGAAATGGATTATATGTAAAACTATGAAAACTAAAACTTTCAAACTTTCAGAAAACATAGAATAATCTGTTCATAATTTTTGTATAGAGAACACTATCTTGCATATGACATACAAACTATAAATTAAAAAAAAATCAGTATACGTGTGACTCACTAAAATGATAAACTTCAGTATAACAAGATCACTAATAAAGGAGTGATGCGGTGTTCCTATTGCGGCGCAGCAGAAATGAATCCGACTGGGAGCCATGACATTGTGGGTTCAATCCCTGGCCTCTCTCAGTGGGTTAAAGATCTGGTGTTGCTGTGAGCTGTGGTGTAGTTTGCAGACATGGCTCAGATGGTGCATTGCTGTGGATGTGGTGTAGGCTGGCAGCTGTAGCTCCGAGGTGACTCCTAGCCTGGGAACCTTCTTATGCCACAGGTGCAGTCCTAAAGAGAAAAAAAAAATATTAATAAAAGTTGAAAGATACGCCTCACATTGGCCAAAAATATGTGTAACACAAAGCACAAGTTAACAATTAAAAGTCAAGTTTCGTGTGGAATATCTGGTATTAAGCAAGAACAAAAACATCAGAAAAAAAGAAAAAAGCAAAAAACATGAACATATTGTTCACAGAAGAAATCTGAATGGCCAATCATGGTAGGATAAAATGTTCAACCTTAATAGAAACCAGGAAATTGAAAGATAAATATACTTTCGGGAAACCCCTGCTTGTGACACAGGGATATGATGGCAAATATGTCCCCAGAGCAGTGTTTGTAATTGTGGAAAATTGTAAGTTACTTGAATACCTCTCATAATGGATGGAGTAATGCACTCAATTGAAACAAACAAACCAGGCATATATGTACTCACATTACCATCTTAAATAAATGGAATAATACATTTACAGCTTAAACAAATATAGTGTTGACTGGAAATACCAAGATATAGAAAGACATATACAATGTGGTAAATTTACTTAAATTAGGTAAATGTTTTTCCACGATATCCATATTTATTAAATGTGTTCCCACAAATATCAGTTGAGCACAAAGCCCAGACCCAGAAACAAAGAACTGACCTTCAAACCACAGACCTGTGTGTAAAGAGCTGTAAGGTAATCTTAAACTTGAATTACAACTTTAAATAAAAATAACCAGTTTTCCAAACTCCCCAACCACATACATTTTCATCATCCCTAAAGATGTGGAAATCATACTGGCTCTGTGAATATTTTCCAAGGTAGGTTAGGACATGTGGATGGATGTAACTGACTAGTTTAGTAAAGGAAGTCTACCCAGAAGCTAGAAAGAAAGGCATACACATTTATTCAATTTTCTATTGAATTAATATAGTTGCATAATGCTGATTGTGGAAGCAGATGTATTAAACTGCGAAAGAGGCATGGGCATTACAAACACCAATTCATGTGGGGAGAGGTAAAGAGGACTGGGAACAGGTCTGGGGCCTCTGCTGTGCTCTGACTTTAACGGAGGTGATAATGGTGAGAAGTTTGTTGGATTGTTGGTGTCAGTGACTAAGCCATGCACAGCTCTGCCCTTTCGTTTTGTGGCGTCATCTATCTCAGAAAAGAGAGGATGGGCAATCCTAATGCATTTACTTACTGTTTACTACTTCTTCCCTGGGCCCTTCATTACCAAGAGCTGGGCAGGAATCCACCTTAAAACAGCTCTTTCTCTTCTTAATCGTGAACCTAGAGTGAAATAGCTCTCCTGTATTATCTTTGCCTCTACTGTGCAAAGATAATTGTTTCTTCTATATTCTTCATGATCAAATTTCTTCCCACAACAGGTTTCCATTGCCAAGCTATTTATTGACATTTCAAAGTTGTTTCTGTTGTCAAAAATATATTTTAGTATTTTTTAAAAGAATTTTCTACACAATTCCTATGGCTAGTTTTAACAAAAGATTTCAGAAAACGTTCCTGAGAGATCATCCATTCACTGGAATATGTTTATATCTGTATAAAAATTTAATTTTCACGGAGGTATGATGGAGAGAGAAAGGTTGAATGGATGGGTAAGTGGGTTGGAGAGAATTATTGGCCTGCTCAGTCCTTGAGTGTCATTCAGTGTTTGTGGAAGAACAAAATCACAAAGTTGGCTGATATGGGAGTTGCGTCCCCATAACACACTTTGATAAATAGAAATGACCAACTCCACATGACTTAGTTTTTCTGTTAAGCTCCTGATACGTCATTCTATTCCAAGAAGAATGTTTGAGATCTAGCGTTGTGGAGGGAAGCATGAGAAGGTGAGGATGTAGGTCTGAGGTGGGTCAACTTCTGGGTAAGCCCAGGTAGGAAATATTTTAGGACTGTGGGCTGTACTTTATCCTTCCAACCATTAATTTCTGCCATTTTTTACATGAAAGAAGCCATAGACAATATGTAAAGAAGTGGAGGAGGATATACTCCAATAAAACCTTATTTACAAAACAAATTTGTGGGGTATAGTTAGACAAAGCCTAGTGGGAGACTGTATCCAAAATCTTTCAGACCTCCGAAGTGAAATATAGAAGATGGGAGGAAAAGAAGTCAAACAAGGAACCTAAGGAAGTGAATTTTCCTAAGTTAGGGAATACAAGAAGAAAATTAGCTTTTAGATTTAAAAAAGGATGTAGGAAAAAATAAAGGGCCTATCCCTAGCTGGCCAAAGGTCCAGGAAGAAAATTATCTGACAATTTTATTTGGGTACTGTGGAGCAATTGATTTCTAGAAAGTCTTATTGAACTTTTACAGGAAGAGAAGCATGTAGAAGTCAAACCAAATTTGTAAACAGAGTTGTGTGAAAGATAAAGGTTTATTTTTGGTTATGTAGCAGGGTTATATCTGAGATGAAGCTCAGAGCCATCCTCTTTCCCGCTCAGACCTGATTCTATTTTCTCAATGTGACCCCTTCAGAGAGCAAAATCAATAATGTCTCTGTCTCAGAATGCCTGACTGTGATGTATTTAAGACCTATCATGACTTTTATAAAAACAGCAATAAATGTCCAGATAAATGAGCCATTCTAAGTATTCTCTTCAACTGGCCAAAGGCAATCTCCAAATGGGTAATTTACCTGCCTAGATCAGAGAATCTATAACCAGTGTTCACTCTGAGGTTTGGTGTGCCCAGAATGGCTTCATCAGGCCAGCCAATTGGCTCAGAAGCAGTTAAAATAAACATTGTATCAAGTTTCTTCTCTTATGTGAATAAATTCAGCCAATATGGCATTTTAATCCTGGGGTGATTTTAGCATTGCGAGCCAGTTAAGGATTCCTGAGGGCATGGTGGGAACTTTCTTGTGGCTATGTGGAGTAAGACTATCCAGAATACAGGCAAGCAGTCAGGAAGAGGCAAGTAGAGGAAATGGGGAAAAGAAGAGGAAAAGGAGAAAGAGAGCAAGAGAGAGAAAGA
Organism: Sus scrofa; assembly: GCF_054392235.1. Classification (NCBI taxonomy): domain Eukaryota; kingdom Metazoa; phylum Chordata; class Mammalia; order Artiodactyla; family Suidae; genus Sus; species Sus scrofa. The sequence continues at coordinate 92,972,781 of NC_139389.1, forward strand.
GCCAATGACCTTGCCTAAGCTCCAGTATTCAGATGGCCCTAAAACTCATTTAGCCCATGGCATTTTAGCTACATAAACTAACACAAATTATTGAGGCATCATTTACGTTATAATATAAAACACGCAGACATTGAGTGCATGACTTGATGCATTTTAGAAAATGTATATATTTTTGTAACCCACTATCCCTTTCAAAACGAAAATATTCCTATAACCCTGTAAAATTCCTGCTTGACCCTTTCATGTCAGTTCCCATGTTTCACCCTAGAAGCAACCATTGTTCTGATTTCTGTGTCTCAGATGAGTTTTTCCTAAATTTTTTATTATTATTTCCCCAATACAATTTTTTTTCTCCTGTACAGTATGGTGACCCAGTTACACATACACGTATACATTCTTTTTTCTCACATTATCATGCTCCATCATAAGTGACTAGACATAGTTCCCAGTGTTACACAGCAGGATCTCATTGCTAATCCATTCCAAAAGCAATAGTTTGCATCTATTAACCCCAAGCTCCCTATCGATCCCACTCCCTCCCACTCCCCCTTGGCAACCATAAGTCTATCCTCCAAGTTCATGATTTTCTTTTCTGTAGAAAGGTTCATTTGTGCCGTATGTTAGATTCCAGATGTGAGTGATATCCTATGGTATTTGTCTTTGTCTTTCTGACTTACTTCACTCAGTATGAGAGTCTCTAATTCCATTCATGTTAGATGAGTTTTGACTGTTCTTCAAGTTGATGTAGTGGAATTACCGAGCGGGCTCTCTTTCATCTTTTTCTTCCTTCATTCAGCATGTTTTCAAGGCACATCTGTGTTGCTGTAGGTAACAGTAGTTAGTTTCTTTTATTGCTGACTTTTAATTTATGGTATCAATATGCTAAGAATTGTTTATACATTCCCCTGTTGATTGATATTGGGTTATTTCTGGATTTTGGATTTTACAAACAAAAGGCTCATTATATAAACATTTTAATACCCTGGTACAAGTTTTTTTTTTTTGTGTCTGTGTGTGTGGCCATATATTTTAAATTGGGGAGTAAAGTAAATACCTAGTAGTTCAATTTCTGTTTCTTGGAATAAGTATATGTTTATATTTATTAGAAATTACCATTTTACAAATGTGTTATACCATTTTTTTCTTAATTTTTTTCTGGTAAAATATACATACCATTAAGTGTATTATCTCAAGTGTTTTTAAAGTGTATATTTCAGTGATATTAGATATCATCATAGTGTTGTGCAACCGTCACCACCATCCATTTCCAGAACTCTCTTCATTTTGCAAAACAGAAACTTTCACTCATTAAAACAAATTTGTGATTTAAATTCTAATTTGTCTGATATTAGTATTGTGATATCCTGCTTTCTTTTGGTTACTCTTTGCATGGAGTATCATTTTCCATCCTTGCACTTTCCATATATTAGTGTCTTTGTATATAAAGTGAATCTCTTTTAGACAGCGTATAATTGGGTCATGGTATTTTTTTGCATACTGCCAGTCTCTGTCTTTTGATGAGAGAACTTAATCCATTTACATTTAAGGTAATTATTGATAAGTGTGGACTTCTATTATTCCATTATTTATTTTCTGTATACCTTATAGTTCTTTTGTCTTTCATTTCCTGTACTAGGAGCTGAAATTTACTGCCCAAGTCTTCCCCTGATAGTTGCAAACCTTCAAGAGAATCCAGAGTTCCAAAATAGTTACATCAGATATATTCTGCGAGTGTGATTGTTGTCTGGGTAGAGAAATAGATTCCTGGTATTCCAACATCTTTGCAGGATCCTTTTCCCCCTAATGTGTATATTTTTTGTTTTGGGCAGTGCCCACTGCTTACAAAAGTTCCTGGGCCAGGGATCCAAACCACACTTTGGCTGTGACCTGAGCCACAAGAGGGACAACACTGGATCCTTAACCCAGTAAGCCACCAGGGAGCTTCCCTAACATGCATTTTAAATCGCATAGCATCTTTCATATCAACTCCAATGCAAAATGAAATAATTCCTTAATGTTATGAATTATTCACTCTATAAGTTCTCTAGATGGATACATGTTCTTGCATAAATTCATAGAGCATGGACATCTGAGGGTCAGAAATATAGACAGGGAAGTCAGGTAAATAGGTATGATTGGTAAGTACCTCCATGTTTACCTCTCCAATATATTTGGTATTGGAGTATAGCTGACTTACAAAGATGTGTTAATTTCAGGTGTACAGCAAAGTAAATCAGTTATACCTATATGTATATCTATTCCTTTTCAGATTCTTTTCCCATTCTTTTCCCATATTCTTTTCCCAGCAAAGTAAATCAGTTATACCTATATGTATATCTATTCCTTTTCAGATTCTTTTCCCATAGGTTATTACACAGTATTGAGTAGACTACCCTCTACTATAGAGCAGGTCCTTGTTACTTATTTTAATTTTTTTTCAATTTTTTAAATATTTTATTTTATTGGAGTATAGTTGATATGCAATGTTGTATTAGTTTCAGGTGTACAGCAAAGGGAAGCAGTCATACATATAAATATATCCATTCTTTTCGTTTCATATAGATTAGTACAAACTACTGAATAGATTTTCCTGTGCTATACAGTTTGTTCTTGATAATCTTCTATCTTAAACAGTAGTGTGTATAGATTGTTTCCATCCTCCCAATTCCTTCTTCTCTCCCCACAATGGTTTTACCTACAGTAACTATAAGATAGGTTTTGGAATCTGAAAGTTTATTTTTTTTAAATAAGCCCTTTTGTATCATTTTTATCAGATTCCACATAAGTGAATATATTTGTCTTTTTCTGTCTGACTTACCTCACTCAGTATGATAATCTCTAGGTAACATAGAGATCTCTAGGTAACATACCATGTTATTACAAATGGCATTATTTCATTTTTTTATTATTTAATAACATTCCATTGTCTATGTATCACATCTTCTTTATCCATTTCTCTGTAAATGGATATTTAAATTGCTTCCATATCTTGGCTATTGTAAATAGCACTGCAGTAAACACTGGGGTGCATGTGTTTTTTCAAATTACAGTTTTCTCTGGGTATATGCCCAGGAGTAGAATTGCTGGATCATACAACAGTTCTTTATTTAGTTTTTTAAGGACCCTCCATACTGTCCTCCAATTTATGTTCAACAACAGTTCAGTAGGGTTCCCTTTTATCCATACTCTAGCTTTTATCGTTTATATATTTTTTATGATAGTCATTCTGATTGGTGTGAGGTGATACCTCATTGTAGCTTTAACTTCCCTTGTCTAATAATTTGTGATGTTGAGTATCTTTTTATGTGTTTTTTGGCCATCTGTATGTCTTCTTTGTATAAATACCTATTTAGATCTTCTGCCCATTTTTGATTGGGTTTTTTTGTGTTTTTGATATAAAACTCCATGAAATGTTTGCATATTTTGGAGATTAATCTCTTGGTGGTTGCTTTGTTTGCAAAGATTTTCTCCCATTCTAAGGGTTATTTTTATTTTATGGTTTCCTTTGATGGGCAAAAGTTTTTAAGTTTAATTAGGTCACATTTGTTTATTTTTGTTTTTATTGTCATTATTTTAAGAGTCGGGACAATCAAGATATTGTTGCAATTTATGTCAAAGAGTGTTTTGTCTATGTTTTCCTCCAAGAGTTTTATAGTTATCTGGCCTTACATTTAGGCCTTTAATCTATTTCGAGTTTATTTTTGTGTATGGTGTTACAGAATATTCTAATTTCATTCTTTTACATATAGTTGTGACGTTTTCTCAGAACCACTTATTGAAGAGATTGTCTTTTCTCCGCTTTCTCCCTTTATCATAGATTAGTTGACCATAGGTACTTGTGTTTATTTCTAGGCTTTTTATTCTGTTCCACTGATCTATATTTCTGGTTTTGTGCCAGTACCATAACCATACTGTTTTGATTACTGTTGCTTTGTAGTATGGTTTGAAGTTAGTACGTCAGTGATTTATCCAGTTCTGTTTTTGTTTTTCAATATTGCTTTGGGGAGTTCCCGTCGTGGCGCAGTGGTTAACGAATCCGACTAGGAACCATGAGGTTGCGGGTTCGGTCCGTGCCCTTGCTCAGTGGGTTAACGATCCGGCGTTGCCGTGAGCTGTGGTGTAGGTTGCAGATGCAGCTCGGATCCTGCATTGCTGTGGCTCTGGCGTAGGCCGGTGGCTACAGCTCCGACTCAACCCCTAGCCTGGGAACCTCCATATGCTGTGGGAGGGGCCCAAGAAATAGCAACAACAACAACAACAACAACAAAAAAATATTGCTTTGGCTCTTCAGTGTCTTTTGCGTTTCCATACAAATTTTAAAATATCTTGTTCTAGTTCTGTGAAGAATTTCACTGGTAACTTAATAGGGATTGCATTGAATATGTAGATTGCCTTGGGTAGTATAGTCATTTTGACAATATTGATTCTTCCAATCCAAGAGCATGGTATATATCTTACCATCTGCTTGTGTCATTTTTGATTTCTTAGATCACTGTCTTAAGTTCTCAGACTATGGATCTTTTGTCTCTTTAGGTAGGTTTGTTACTAGGTATTTTATTCTTTTTGATGTAATTGTAAATGGGATTGTTTCCTGAGTTTCTCTTACTGATCTTTTATTTTTCATGTATAAAAATGCAATCAATTTCTGTGTATTAATTTTGTATCCTGGAACTTTACAAAATTCATTAATGACCTCTAATAATTTTCTTGTAGCATCTTTAGGATTTTCTATGTCATCTGCAAACAGTGACAGTTTTACTTTTTTCTTTTTCAATATGGATTCCTTTTATTTCTTTTTCTTCTGCTATTGCCATGGCAGGACTTCCAAAACTATGTTGAATGACAGTGGTGAAAGTGTTGAACACCCTTATCTTGTTCTTGATCTTAGCAGAAATTCTTTCAGTTTTTCACTGTTGAGAATGTTAGTTGTGGGTTTGTCATATACGGCTTTTATTATGTTGAGTTAGTTTTCCTTTATGTCCACTTTCTGGAGAGTTTTTATAATAAATGGGTGTTGAATTTTGTCAAAAGCTTTATCTGCATCTTTTTTAGTTGATCATATGGTTTTTAATCTTCAATTTGTTAATGTGATGTATCACATTAATTTGTGGATATTGAAGAATCCTTTCATCCTTGGGCTAAATCCCACTCGATCTTGGTATATGATCCTTTTTATATATTTTTGGATCCTTTTAAAATACTTTTGCTAGTATTTTGTTGAGGATTTTTGCATCTATATTCATAAGTTATATTGACCTGTAATTTTCTTTTTTCATGTTGTCTTTGTCTGGTTTTGATATCAGGATGATGGTGGCCCCATAGAATGAGCTCAGAGTATCCCTCTGCAAATTTTGGAAGACTTTCAGCAGAATAGGTGTTAACACTTCTAGTGTTTGCTATGGCCCTGGACTATTGTTTTTTTTTTTGGAAATCTTAAAAGCACAGTTTCGATTTCAGAACTTGTGATTGCCTATACATAGTTTCTGTTTCTTCCTGATTCAGTCTTGGAAGGTTGTACCTTTGTACAACCTTTGTAGTAATCTTTACATTTTTTTTTCTAGTTTGTCTATTTTATTGACATGTAGTTGCTTGTAGTATTCCTTATTATCTTTTGTATTTTGTAGTAATCTTTACATTTTTTTCTAGTTTGTCCATTTTATTGACATGTAGTTGCTTGTAGCATTCCTTATTATCTTTTGTATTTCTGTGGTATCAAAAGTAACTTCTCATTTTTCATTTCTAATTTTATTGATTTTAGCCTTCTCCATTTTTTTCTTGATGAATCTAGCTAAAAGTATCAATTTTCTTGAGCTTTTTGTTTCATTTATCTTCTCTATTTTTTTCTTTGTCTGCATTACTTTTATTTCTGCTCTGATCTGTATAATTTCTTTCTTTCTATTAACTTCAGGCTTTGTCTGTTCTTCCTCTATTCTATATATATATTAGTGTGTATATTTCAATCTCAACCCTCTAACTTACTCTCCACCACCATGTTTCCCATTATAAAAAAGTACAAATTTGGTTTCAAAATTGTTGAAACTGCTACCTTTTGTATGTTCTTTTGTACAATTTTTATTAGATTGCATGTATTAGTGATCTCATATGATATTTTTCTTTCTCTGACTTACTTCACTTAGTATGATAATTTCTAGGTTCATCCATGTTGCTTCAAATGGCATTATTTTGTTCTTTTTTAATGGGTACCACATCTTGTTTATCCAGTTCTTTGTTGATGGGTATTTAGGATGTTTTCATGTCTTGGCTATTGTAAATAGTGCTGTGATGAACAGCAGGGTGCATGTATGTTTTCAAATCATGGTTTTCTCCAGATACATGCCCAGAAGTGATATTGCTGGAGCATATGATAGTTCTACGTTTAGTTTTTTAAGAACCTCCATGCAGTACTTCATAGTAGTTGCATCAGCTTACATTTCCACCAACAGGGTAGGAGGGTCTCTTTTCTCTATACTCTCTTTAGCATTTATTGTTTGTAGGTGTTTTGATGAGGGCCATTCTGACTGGTGTGAGGCAATACCTCATAGTAGTTTTTATTTGCATTTCTCTAATAATTAGTGATGTTGAACATCTTTTCATGTGCTTTTAGGCCATTTGTCTGTCTTCTTTGAAAAAATGTCTGTTTAGATCTTCTGACTTTATTTTAATAGCTACACTCATGGCATATGGAGGTTCCTGGGCCAGGAATTGAATCTGAGCCATAGCTGTGGAGTACTCCAGAGCTGCAGCAATGCCAGATCCTTTATTTAACCCACTTCACTGGCCTGGGAATGGAAACCACACCTCCACAGTGATCCAAGTTGCTGTAGTAGGATTTTTAAGCTACTGAGCCATAATGGGAAGTCCCTGGCCATTTTTTAATTGCACTGTTTGCTTTTGGTATAAAGGTGTATGAGATGTTTGTATATTTTGGAGATAAGTCCCTTGTCAGTCACTTCATTTGCAAAGGATTTTCTCCTATAGTGTGTGTTGTCTTTTTTTTTTTTTTTTTAATGTTTCTTTTCCTGAGCAAAGGCTTAATTAGGTCCCATTTGTTTATTTTTGTTTTTGTTTTCATTACTCTATTAGGTGAATAAAGTAATGAATTGTTGTGATTTATGTCAAAGAGTGTTCTGCATATGTTTTCCTCTATGAGTTTTATAATATCCAGTCTTATGTTTAGGTCTTTAATCCATTTTAAATTTATTTTTGTGTATGGTGTTAAAGAATGTTCTGATTTCATTCTTTTACATGTAGCATATGCGACCTACACCACAACTCATGGCAACATGGAATCCTTAACCCACTGAGCAAGGCCAGGGATTGAACCTGCAACCTCATGGTTCCTAGTCAGATTCGTTTCCACTGTGCCATGATGGGAACTCCTACAAAGATTTTTAATTTTAATGAAATCTCGTTAATTTGTTTTTGTTGCTGTTGTTGTTGTTATTGATGTCAGTGCCTTTGGTATCAAATCTAAGAAATCATTGTCAAATCCAATATTATGAAGATTTTTCCTCGTTTTCTTCTGAGTTTTATAATTTGCAGTCTTCATGTAAATCTTTCATCCAATTTGAGTTGACTTTTGTATATGGCTTTAGGTAAAGGTGCAACTTTATTTTTTATATGTGAATATCCAGTTTTCTCAGAATCATTTGTTGAAAAGACTGTCCTTTCTCCATTGAATGGTCTTTGCACCCTTGTCAAAAATCACTTGGTAACAAATACAAGTGTTCATTTCTGGGGTTTCTATTCTATTCCATTGATCCGTGTGTCTGTCTTTATGACAGTACCACAATGTTTTGATTATCATATTTTTACAGTAAGTTTTGAAATCAAGAATTGTGAATTCTCCAGCTTTGTTTTTCTTTTTCAAGAATATTTTGATTATCTGAGATTCCTTGAGATTCCATATGAATTTTAGGATGGGTTTTCCTATTTTTGCAAAATGAACTGGGATTTTGTTAGGGTTATATTGTATCTGTAGATTGCTTTGTGTTGTATTGATATCTTAGCAATATCATCTTCCAATTCATAAACATAATTCGTATTTCTATTTTTATTTTCTTTCATTTCTTTCAGCAATGTTTTGTAGTTTTCATTGTGCAAGTCTTTCACCTCTTTGTCTAAGCACATTCCTAAGTATTTTATTAGTTTAATGCTATAGTAAATGAAATTGTTTTCATAATTTCCTTTTTAGATTGTTCATTTTCAGTGTATAGAAATGCAACTGATTTTAGTATGTTGATTTTGTATCTTGCTGCTTTGATACATTTATTAATTCTAAAGCTGCCTTCATGGAATCTTTAGGATTTTCTATCTTCAGGATCTTTACTCTTTTTTAAAACATGGATAGTTTGTATTGGTTTGTAGGAATTTTTTATACATTCTGGATATAAGTCCTTTGTCAGACGTATGAGTTGTAAATATTTTCTTCTAATACTTGACTTGACTCTTCATTTTTTTACTGACATCTTTCAATAGTTGGAAGTTTCTAAATTTGATGGTGCCCAATGTTTATAGACCCATTCCCAGCTAAGGGTGACTGTCACTTGCTAAAGGCTTAAGGAAATAGGCTTCTCAGGAGAATTATTTGCAGCCAAGAAGCACCATCTCATCTAGAAATAACTAGGATGCCATGCTCTCTTCTGAAGTGGCTTAGACAAATGACAGGCTGTTATTGAAGTAAAAAGTGCCTGTCCCCTGACCTCCATGTTGGACAACACAGAGGAGACATTTGTGTCCTGCAGCTCCTTGTGGGATTAGACAAATGTTGGGCTGGAGCTAATCCTGCTTCCTTGCTGTACTTCCTCCACTACCCTATCTTGCTTTCTTTACTCCCTTAGAGATGTCACTTGCAAGCACTCACTCAATAAATGACTCACACAAGAGGCCCTCTCTCAAGCTCTGCCTTTAGGGAACTCAATCTAAGACAACAATTTATCAGTTTTTCCTTCATACTTAGTTCCTTTTTTGTGTCCTAAGAAATCTCTGCCTCCCTCCTGTTGCAAAGAAATTCTTCTATGTCTTTTGGAGGCCTTATAGTTTTAACATTTACATTTAGGTATGTGATCTATTTCAAGTTAATTTATTGTGCATGATGTATGATAGGGATTAAATTTTATCTTTTCCATAAAATATCCAGGTATTCTAGCCCCTTTTCCTTGTCCAAATCTATCTCCCCCATTACAAAAAATCATTTGACCATATATTTGTACAACATTTATTTTCATTTTTCCTTTAAGTAGTTGGCATTGTTTTCTATTTCCTAGTACTGAATGATCCTGACTAATTTAGTTTCCCATTTATTTGGATTTCTAGCTAGTATTTTCAGATTTAGCAAATAAAAATATAGGACTTGAGGTAATTTAAATTTCAGATACATAAGAAGTAGGTTTTTTTTTTTTTTTTTTTTTTAGTATAAATATATCCCATGCAACATTTGGGATACACTTACACTAAAAAAGTTATAAATGTATATCGAATTTGGAAGGTAAATTAATGTCCTCTGTTATATCCGAAAACCCTATTTCCGCTAGACTACTTGGATTCTGATATTCTGCATCCCATTACTACTATCTTTCTGGCCTTCTTTTGTCTTGTCCTTCCACTTAAATGCAAGGTGAGCTTTCTGAACCTTTCCACTCTGAGATGCTCCATTCTTCCTGTTTAGGAGGCTGCAATAGAGAGTTCACACCCTTATCACATTCTTTGACACTCTTGTCTGTCAGCTACCAAAGCAACTGGATTATTTTTTTTTTAAATAATGCTCTACTTCTGAAGTGCAAATTCAATGTTATTGACCTGTCAGAGTGTCAGAACAGACAGAGAGGTGTTGTGACTTCTTAACTCTCATCAACAGTTGGCATAGGTTCAGACCAATCAATTTATATCCTCACATCTGAAACTCCATGATGAGGCCTATAACAGCCCTGTGATTACTAAACAGTGCAGGCTGCTGGGTTTGGAGTAATTTCATCTGTAATGTTGGCAGCCTGAGCTCCAAGTTGTGGGCTGGTGGGGACATACCTACCATATTGTGCACACAGGCCTGAAACTTGTCTTCACAGGAATTGTGACAGGTACAAAGTAAGGCAGTCAAGCTGTAGGAACAATTACAAGCTCACTGTCCATTTCATAACAATGTTTTTTCTTTGCTGGGAAACCGGTGTTTCAAAGTACAGATGCCTTTTTCGCAGAGCATTGTCTGAGTCTCTTACATGGGGCGAATGGAATGTGGAGCCAATGGCTTCTTATGGATTCTTTGTGCCAGAGGCAGAGTTCTTGCCAAGACCACAAAGCTTAAGCTCCTTGGGTCCTATGAGTGGGTCCCTGTGAGCACTGGGAGGTGCTGGGTTGAGACTTAATCAGGTGAGGAAAAGCCACCTTGCCTTTGGAACCATTGTCTGTAAGCATTTCAGCAAACTCCTAAGGTGACCACAGAAAAATTGACTTGAATTTCCAAGTCTCAAAAACCTCTAATGTATTTTCTTATTCTAAATGAATATTTCTAATCATAACTAATTTTGTATTTGTAATTCATTTTTTTTTTTTCTTTCCTTGAGAAGTCCCCTCAAAATGTGTATGTGTTGGAATCTGCAGTCTTGTCATGGCCATGAAGGCAAGGACAGGGGATGTGTGTAGTTTCAGGTTCATGGCTCCAGGGCATGGTGGGAACATTCCTCACTGTCTGTCTCTCTCTCACAACAAACAGGCCCTCAGGCCCCTTCTCTACTAATCTACAACTCTGAGAATGGGACTTAATTAGAATCTGCTTCTGTAATCACTCCGAAGAGATCATTCAAAAAACACCTCTTCCTGCTCTAATCTTCACATTGTTCTTACCCTCTTCCTTCCTGACACCTTTTTTTAACCATCCCAAATTTAGTGACTTATTTCACATATGTGTGAAAAAAAAATTACTTTGTTTCTGGAAAAGTTATCAAGAAGCAAGGCTCCATGGACTCAAATTTTGAATAAAAGATACAGAAAAAATATGGAAAATAAATATTTTGATCAATCCCTTTGATGCACTTATTGCAAAGGCTCTGAGTATTGATTAACTGAAGAACAGAGCACTGATCACAGATGTGCAGACATATATGTAAAGTCATGTCCTGGTTTATGAGTATTTAATACATATTCTAATACAAACTATTATATAAAATATAAATTAAAAATCTTTTTTAAAAGTAAATATTCTTGGAGTTCCTGTCATGGCTTAGTGGTTAACAAATCCAACCAGGAACCATGACGTTGTGGGTTCGATCGCTGGCCTTGCTCAGTGGGTTAAGGCTCTGGCGTTGCCTTCAGCTGTGGTGTAGTTCACTGACGTGGCTCAGATCTGGCATTCTTGCGGCTCTGGCATAGGCTGGCAGCTACAGCACTGATTACGCCCCCTAGCCTGGGAACCTCCATATGCCATGTGTGCGGCCCTAGAAAAGACAAAAAAAAAAAAAAAAAAAAAAAAAATTCTTATTCTAGAATAATACTTGGCACAGTCTCTAAATTTAGTTTATTTCTTTCAAAAAATTATGTTGCTTTATCATGAATGTATTTTTGATCTATTTCTAGAAATAGTCTTTCTATGTAAATTGTTATACACTTACATTTAACTTCTTCTAAAAATGGTTTATTACCACCAGAATTAAGGGATGATGATTTTTAACTCATCCTGGCTAGAATTATTAACTGCTTCCACAAATTTAGTAGCTTAGTTGTTTAGATTTTGCTAAATGTTTTACTCTGTTCACATTTGTTTCATTTGGAATTGGAATCAATTGAAAAAATCATTCAACTAATTTCATTATTAAAAAATAATATAATCATTTAAAACTACACTTAGGAAACAAAATAAAAATATTATGAACTATCATTAAATTTCCTATGATTAATTAATATATATTTATTAATAGGAATTCTTCTTTGTTCCACATATAATACGTTTATCTTAAGTACACTTTATAAAATATATTTGTATATTATTAAAAGGATTTATATAATTTAATTTTCCCAACATTTTCATGTTATAAATAAGGGAGACAAATTTTTATTCATTTTAGAGGTCAAATATTTTAAAAATGGATGAGACAAAATTGGTACTTCCTTTTCCAAATCTCGGCTTGCAACACTTTCTACTGAATTTGGTGTGCTCCCTATTTCCCTTCATCCTTTTCTTTATTCTTATGATCTCTTACCTTGTAAATATTTACTATGTGTTCCAAATTATACTTAAAGGTAATATATGAGATCAGTATAGAGATACTTTAGAAATCTATACACAGAACTACCATATGACCCAGTAATCCCACTCTTGGGCATATATCTGGACAAAACTTTCCTTAAAAAAGATATATGCACCTGCATGTTCATTGCAGCTCTATTCACAATAGCCAAGACATGGAAACAACCCAAATGTCCATCAACAGATGATTGCATTAGGAAGATGTGGTGTATAAACACACACACACACACACACACACACACACACACACACACACAAAATGAAATACTACTTAGCCATAAAAAAGAATGAAATAATGCCATTTGCAGCAACATGGATGGAACTAGAGACTCTCATCCTGAGTGAAATAAGTCAGAAAGAGAAAGACAAACACCATGTAATATCACTTATATCTGGAATCTAATATAAGGCACAAATGAACCTTTCCACAGAAAAGAAGATCATGGACTTGGAGGATAGACTTATGGTTGCCAAGGGGGAGGAGGAGAGAGTTGGGTGGTTGGGGAGCTTGGGGTTAATAGATACAAATGATTGCCTTTGGAATGGATTAGCAATGAGATCGCTGTGCAGCACTGGGAACTATGTCTAGTCACTTATGATGGAGCATGATAATGTGCAAAAATAGAATGTGTATATGTATGTGTAACTCGGTCACCATGCTGGATAGTAGAAAAAAAATTGTAGTGGGGAAATAACTATTAAATAATAATAATAATAAAAGAAAAGTAAAAAAAAATAATGTTAATTTTTATATAAAATGAAAAAAAAAGAAATGTAATATAGACATTGCCCTCAATGATTTTTTTAGTCTAGGTGGTAGGTAGAATATAGCAAATAATTTGCATATATACACAAATGTACACATATATACATACATTTACACAGATCATTAAGGAACCACACAAAATCAGATCAAGAGCTTTCTCAAGGTAAAATTTATGTATTTATTTTGAAACATTATTAAGTGTTAGGTATGTTGTAAGGGCAAAATGAAACCTATGGACAAGAGGCTGGCTGAAATTTATCGGAGGGAGGGGGTTCTTCGGGTTGATGAAAGGAAAATAACCATAAACTTCACAAATTGTATCTTTAAGTAGAGTGAGATTAGGACATGCAGTAAGAAATTGACAGGTGGTCAAGAGGGTAATATTTGGAGGAAGGAAAGAACATGGGTTCCTTGGAAAGCAGTAAAACTATTTCCCCAGAGAAGAGGGATTTGGTAAAACAGCACAGGTTTAGAAATAGAAATGGAGAAAAATTATGGATGTCCTCACATTTTAGGCCAACTCCAATATCATAAACATTGATAATGCTTAGACTGTCACATTTGAGTCTCCTTTACTGTCTATATAGGTAGTTCTTTGATTATTGACCCCATTGGAAATCTATTTTATATGATGAATTTTCCCATATTAATGTAGCTATGAGAATAAACAATCTTGTAAGAATTTTAAAAAGCTGAGAGGCTCCTGAAGCCCATCTCAGGACCTCTAGAGTTAGGATGTCTTCCTATATAATCTGTCTTCTGAGTTGTAGACCAACATATTCAATTGCCTGGTGGACACATACACTTTGATAATAACCTCTGTAAGCCCCAAATGAGACTCATGTGTATCCTAAGTAAGGCTCTCCTGATATTTCAGGTCACCATAGATAGTGGAATCATTCAGGAAACCTAACTACAGTGTATGGTTGAAGTGTAGGTCATTCACATGGTCATCCAAGTTAGAAATTCAATAGACACTCTTGACATGCCCAACTCCTTTCTTTCCAATTCCACGTAATCACCAAGACCACACTTCTTTCCATCTCTAAAGCACCTTCCATAATTAAGTCTTTTACCATTTCACAATGGGATGAAGACATCCCAACTTTGGTCTCTTGCCTCCAACCCAGCTTATCCCTTTCAGTTCATGTCCATGTCATTGGAAGTGTAAGTAATAATACTAATAGCAATTCTAATCACATCGTTTACCTGTTGAGATTTCTTCACAAAGACCTAGATTATTTTATAGAATAAAATTCACACTACTTAGCATTATGTGGTTTGGCTTCCATTGCCCTTGCTGTTTTCCTGCCATTCACATGCCCACTATTTGCATTTTTAATTTTATTTTCTTCCTGCTCAAGATGTCTTAAGACTAAGACTTCATTGGGCCAACATCAATTCACTCTTAGAATTCAGCCCATGGGAATCATGCCCTTGGGAACATGTTTCTCACCTCTTCAATCCCAGATAGACGCACAGCCTCTACTTTCTCATAGTGCTCTGAACAGAACTTTATTAAGGCACTTTTCACATCAAATTTTCTTGTTATCTTTCTCTTCCTAAGGTTGTGACTTCCTTAAAGCCCTGGGGAGTTTCCTTGGTTTCCAGAGTGATGCCCAGAGAATATGTATTTGGTAAATATCTAGTCTGCGAATCTAAGAATGAATACATTTTGTGGGTCTGTGGTCTTCTATCAGTTCCCCGATGCTCCCAAGAACACCTCAGTGATGCCGTAAAGAGCGAAATATCTTCTTTTAAACAGTAAGAATTTAAGCTGCCTAAAGAGACCGCTTATGTCCTTTTGTTGATTTCCTTGTTACTTAGTAATTCCTGAAAGATTTTATTCAGAAAAATAAAAAAGATTTCTGTAGGCAATTAAGACATATTTTTGAGCTAGGGACCAAAATAATGCTAATGCTATTTTAGCAAGAGTTCTTTGGTATAGCGAGCAACAAGAATTGTAAAGACGCAAAGACATGTTTTGATTAGTAATAAAGATTGCCTAAAGGTTTTTAAAATAAAAAAACTCCAATATGATGTTAAATTTACCTTCTTAGTATTTCTTTTTTATGTAAGAGCAGGCTTGGGAATGGGGGGCTTTAATTTTAATCTCTGTTCAATTCTCTGTCTTCGCAAAGTTTGGCATTCTAGAAATCCACAATGCCACAAATTCACTGCAGGATACAGGCAAGAGGAGAAGGAAAACCCCCTCTGAATGTGTTCTAAAATGTAATTTCTATCTTTAAAAAACTGAAGACTCACCTATGGTTTATGGTCTCATTCAATAAACATTTCAAAAAAGGTAGAATAGACTTTGAGTTTTGAATAAGATACCGTTGACATTTCACACTCTTTACCTCTGAAATATGCATGGTCTTCCCCAGAAGGGAAACACTCTCTTACACTTTTATGTTCAAAAATAAACAAACATTCCCTATTGGACGATCATCTAAAAAGTCCTAGTCTATAGAAAATATATACTCTGACTTTTAAATGTCGACCAGCCTTGGAAATCTATATGACATAAACTTTTGCCAAAAAATCAATCTTGAGTTATGATTTGATTAGCAGAAAATTGCTATCACATTTGTTTCTACATTTGTCTACCTCATGTCCTTTTCATTCATAGGCTAGCTGATTCAAACCTTCTTTAAAAACTCCCTGAGAAAGTCTGTGACATTAAAATGTCCTTTGATGCTCTTTCACTAAGCAGTGAATATTAACAGTTATGGTGACCCTGTTCCCTAATGTGTCTCAGCAGGATCAATAGCAGTTAAGTGCCACTGTTTTACAATTAAAAAGGGGATCATTTTAAATTTAAAAGCTCATAGCTAATTTTCTTCTTGGCACTTAATGGTAATTCATTTCTGAAAAACCTCATTGGGAGAACATAGGCTTTTTTTTTTTTTTTTTTTTTTTTTTCGGTGGCAGTATCCATTGGAAGGGGCTAGTTTTAGTACCTCTTGTTGCCTCTGAGATGATTTATAGCATTTCTTCATTAAGCTGCTTGTAGGGCATCTGTAAAATTTTCTCCAAAATAGGGGGCACTGATGCAGAGCTTGGGCAACCATTGCAATTCTCCTTAAAACTTTTCAAAAGGCATTTTCATTGGGACTTTCTACCTGAGTGCTGCTGCTTTTAGCCAGACTCAGCTTTACACTCACAATTTTTCCCCCTCCGATTGTTGCTTTTCTTTTTGGTGACCTCCTCCTGTGCCCCATTAGGAACCCAGGCACATGACAGGTGGTTCGAAGCAGTGCATACATATTTCCAACATCTAATTGGCTAGTATTATGCTGGAAATGTCATCCTGATCCTACCTCATTGACATTGCAGAAAGCCTGGCGCTCTCTCTCCACAAGGATGGCTTTCCCAGTTCCCAATTACAACAGTAACAGACGCGTCCAGTTACGTATACGATATATCCCCGGGGATAAGCACTCGATATAGATCCACTTTGGGGTAAGTCTCATATCTGCTTACGGAATTTACATTATCTTGAGGCAAAGAGTTATTGTTGGTCATTTATATTTGCTACTTAAAGCTTAGAAGAATATATTAATGCATTGGGTACTTTTGGGGTTATTTTAAAAAGGTCTTTAAAAAAAAAAAACAAACAGAGGATATATACCAGTTTTGTCCTAAATACCAATTCTACCTCTAATTTAAGAAGCAAAGAACTGAATGTTGATTGTGCAAAAGGCACTTGTGTTCAGCCCTTTATACATCTTTTCTCTGGCCCTCATTCTACCTTATAAAATGGGCATTTTTGTTCATAATTTACAGATTAAGGCACTGAATCTCAGAGAGGTTAAGCTACATGATTAAAGTCACACAGCTTGCAAATATTGCCAATGGGACTTCTGACTTGAACTTTCTCACTCCCAAACTAATCTTTCAAACACATGGCTTATAAGCCAATGAAACTCTTTAGATTTAACCATATATCATAGACTCAAATCTAAATATAAACTCTCCAGAATTTTGGGGCTCTTCAAAAATATTTGCAGAATACTAGTTATTAGAAAGTTAAGATTAGCCAAATTGTATTTCTTAAGTTATTCTTTATCTGAAATTTGATTTTTTAAAAAAATACTTTGACTTTTATTAATTAATTATAGTATGCCTGTCACCAATCATGAGCTGTTACTAATTAAAGACTACATGAAATATCTCATTTCATTCATTTTACTTTTTTTTTTTTTTTTTTTGTCTTTTTGCTATTTCTTGGGCCGCTCCCACGGCATATGGAGGTTCCCAGGCTAGGGGTCCAATGAGAGCTGTAGCCGCTGGCCTACGCCAGAGCCACAGCAACACCAGATCCGAGCCGCGTCTGCGACCTACACCACAGCTGAAGGCAACGCCGGATCCTTAACCCACTGAGCAAGGCCAGGGATGGAACCCGCAACCTCATGGTTCCTAGTCAGATTTGTTAACCACTGAGCCATGACAGGACCTCCTCATTCATTTTACTTCTAAAATTGATCATTTTCTTTGTAAATATAAAGTTTTGACTAAATGCTTATGTTCCAATAAGGAATTCTGAATAAACAGGGACCTGCGTGTATTATATTAGACTTTAAAATAAAAGAAATATTAGGGTAACCAAGGGCCAATATTCCCTGAAAATATAATTAACTTCTGCTGAGGAAGTTTACCTTTATTTATGATTCTTATGTGTAAAAATAATAATGATGGAGGAGGGACATTTATGGATATTACCATGTCTTTGGGAAAACTAGCTTTAATTGAAACAAAATATCTTCCTATATACAGAATTCATTCTGTGATTGATTTTTTTTCCCTCTCATTTTCTTTTTTGTTTGTTTGGTCCTTTTTCCTTTACTCCCTCCATCCATCCCTCTCTCCTTTATTTTATTTGTTTTCAAACATTCTAAAATCTAATGCACTCCTTGAATTCACTTTCCCTCTTCTAACCAGACATCTCTGTGTGACAAAAAATGACTCTTGTCCCTGCCCTGTGAGGGTAAGGTAAATACACGTCATCTGTACATGCATTCGTTTAAATGAAACGTGACTCCTGGGGGATGCTGCCACCCAACTGGTCCATCCTGTAATCCAAGCCTGAGTCAGAGATGTGGCGCCTGCAAGGCAAGGGAGCGGCTCCGGTTCACAGGAGCGCCCTGGGCTCACATGCCACCAAACAACACAATTAGCTGCTGACACCAGGTGCTGCCTGTTTTCTGCCACGTTACACTTCTCACATTTCATGTAATGGTGTTTGTAAAGTGCTCCCCCTTTTCAATTAGCCAGTCTCGCTGCTCTGTCCACTCTCCCATTCATCTACGCGATTACAGGGATTGGGGAGCCGGTTGCTGGGCTGGCAAACATGACTCCTGTTAAGCGCAGCATCCACGCCCAGTGGTGGCAAAACAGCTTAAAGCCTGTCATTAAGCATAATTTATTCCATATGCTGTTGATGAAGCCAATCAGTGCTGTGACTTTTGTTTATGTTTAAGGAAGAAATAAGGGAAAGCTTCTGTAAATATGCTCCAGCAACTTCGTCGCTGCGTGTATTCATTTATGGTGCATTCTGGGCAAGGAAGGATTTTGGAATGGCTGAGCCTCGGGTTCACATTGTTCTTCTTTGAAGTAGCCTAACGCTGCCCGGCTGTTTTGTGTATTTAAAACCCCACTCTTCCTCATCATTGCAATAAACAAGTCCTGCTGCTTTTTTTTTCTGTAGTAATTATCTTTTTTTATATTTACATAAAGGGGCTGCCCTCCGAGTGAGTATAAATGCTGAGTAGGGTAGAGTTACTGTGTGCTGCCTGTATTGCATTAGCTGCTAATTACTCAGGGGTGCCCCCAACGCTTCTGGTCTTCTCAACTAAAGCACACTGTGTAATTTAAATTTACATTGTGTCCTATTACACGGAGGTTATGACATAGCCAAATGTATTTTGACATTATGCTTTAATCACTTTTTTTTTTCTCTAATGGTGGTTGCAGGAAGAAAGGTAGCGGCAGGTGTGGCAAGACCCCTAGGAGTGAGGGGTGGAGAGATTCAGGCCCTATCAGTCTTACTCCTGGTGAAACTGTGCATATTATTTGGAATCTTGAGTAAATGGCATTCCTATTCCCTTCCACCATTGTAATGTAAGTTTGTGCATTTTTCCAGTTCTGGTGAGAGGTAACTCATGTTGGTTAAATGCTAGTAGCCATCCTTATTCTGATTTCAAAGGAAAGTGGTACTCAGGCCTTATGAAGCAAAACCACTCAAGGACATTACTTTGGAGAGTGGATGTGGATCTTGAACATGAATCTCCTCCCCAATATCATAGGATGTGGGGATACAATGGAAAAGCAAAGGGTCAAATTGGTATATGGTATCCATGTGCTACACAGATGTATCTTTGCTAGTATCGTTTGAATTAACTGATCCTCAGAATTACCTCCCACAGGAGATGGGATGTGTCCATACTTTGTCCTTGAGGGTCATTAGGTGGGTTCCAGCAGAGCAGACCATCTGGACCAGAGACTCTCAATTCATCCTTTGTCCAACAAAATACGTGTTATCTCTAACATATCCTCAAATATGTTGTAATTCTACAAATTTAATCATCAAAGAATGGAGATCTGAACTGGCTATTTATTTGATTGGCTATTTATGAGTCCTATGTAACTACATGAAGTATTCTTTGGAAAGGATGTCTGCAGGGATCCAGATAGATGTGTTGCACATTTTCTGTGCCCACACCAGTTCAGGGGGATAATTCCTGCTCCTGAGGAGAGCTGGTCTCCAAGAAGGGAACCACATTCAAAAAGCATTTGACAATAATCAGAGAAACATTTCAGGGTGACTCTCTGAAGTTAAAGTAAACATGCGAGGCTTTTTTGTCATTTTTTCTGGTAGTTCTGAGACAAACTACCATATTACGAGCAAATCCATGAGCAGAGAGGTGTCATAGAGGGAAGGGCATGGTGGGGACAGGCAGCCCTGCTCTTCACCAGCTGCAAGGACACAGGCTTGTTGTGAATATCAGTGAGGCTCAGTTTTCTCCTCGGGGAAAGTGAAGATGAGAAATATCTTCCTTTTGGAAATGGGAGAACAATAAAACAGGGCTCTAATAATCTCTAGAATGTAATGGTTAAATGTATTTGAGGAAAAAAATCAATAAAAAACAAAAAAATTAAGCTTTTTTATATTTTGAGCATTTGAATGCTTTAGTACTGAAGATATAAAATGGAGTGATGTGGCTTGGCCTGAGTTTCAGGAGGATGACTCGCAGAATTAGGACATATGGCTGGAAGGTAAAGAGACCGGCCACAGGGATGAGAAATGATGCAGGCCATGGGGATGGCTGTGATGGTGTGGACATGAGCAACACTGCAAAAGGCAGACTAGACAGTAGTTGGTGCTTGGTAAAATGTTAGGGGTGCAAGAAAGGGAGAAATTAGAGTTTCCATTTTCCTTGGAATGTGGTACTGAAATCTAAGGTAAAGATCATGAGAAAGGAAGAGGATAATGAAAAGGAAGGGGAGAAAGAGGCAGATTTAGTGCCTTGAGTTCCTATTACGTACCAGAGATTATTAACGTTTCATGGGACACTAGAGTTACAAGGACAATAATGTGGGGATCTCTTTTTAGAAAGCCCTATGAAGCTGCACTTGGCTCTGTGGAAGCGTTTCTGCCTCTTTCATTATTACTTCCTTGGTGACAGTAAAGAGAAGCATATGCCTAGATTATTGTTCATTTTTAAGCTAACTATTTTTTTTTTGTCTGCCCCTGCAGCATACAGAAATTCTTGGGCCAGGGAAGGAACACACACCGTAGCAGTGATTTGAGCCACAGCAGGGACAATGCTGGATCCTTTAACCACAAAGCCACTAGGGAACTCCTCATTTTTAGGCATTTAATGAGCACATCCTCCGTTCCAGGCACTATGTTATTTATGTCACATACACCAACTTGCTTAATCTTCCCCCAAGCCCTATTAGGAAATAATAATTATTTTCCACCGTGGAAAAAGAGGTGAAGTAACTCTCCTATGTTATTTTGCTAGAATAGTGGAGGTGGATATAAACAGAAATTGGGTTGATGCCAGTTTTAAGCAGGCAGACTTATTCTGGTGTTTCGTTTACACCCAAGATCTTTGGCAAGAGTTTGGCACACATCCAGCTGCCTTCTGGTGTCGACCTGCCCTGCTATTAGCTAGGGAAGGGCCTTTAACACTTGCCAAAATACTCAGGAGAGGAGTTCCTGTTGTGGCTCATGGGGTTAATAACCCAAATAGTATCCATGAGTATGCAGGTTTGATCCTTGGCCTCGCTCAGTGGGTTAAGGATCTGGCATTGGCATAGGTCATAGATGTGGATTGAATCTGGGATTGCTGCAGCTGTGGCATAGGCCAGCAGCTGCAGCTCCAACTTGACCCCTAGCCTGGGAATGTCCATATTCTTCAGGTGTGGCCCTTAAAAGAAAACAAACACAAAATCCCCCAAATACTCAGGGACTTTTAAGTAAAAGATTGAAAAGACAGCATTTGTCCTCCTAACTCTGTCTTGTTGTATACTTGCCTGTGACTTCAGCCGTGTTGCCAATGAAATCAGTTATTTTCTCAGCTGGGGTTCAGCCAACAGCTAAAATTTCTACCCCCTATTCTTTCTTAATAAGTAGTTTCTGGTTAAAAATAATGTATCTCCATTAGTTTAGTTCAGTAACAGAGAGTTGGGGTTATGGTCTTGAGTTTGGTAAGAAGTAAAGTGAAACCACATGGTTTGCAGGTGGAAGGAAGAGGGCATTTACGCTGGTGTGAGGGAAGCTTGTCTGGGACCACATGCAGCTATGTGCCTCCTGCTGCCAGGTGTCTTCCCTGTCCCCATGACACTGGGACACTGAGGACCTTTCTCCTGGGTCATACTGCTCAACAGGAGACTGCTCATGTATTTATCTGACCAGTCTGAAAGTCCTGCGTGTGATCTCAGGCAAGTCGCTTCATTCTTCCTGGTTTCAGGTCTTTTGTCCACAGAATGGGCTGCTCCAGTGACCTGGCCTCATTGCTCTTTGCTATGCCCTGGCCCTGGATCCTTGCCTTCTGCTATTGCCTTTCCCCATCACATGCTTGCCTTCAAATTGCACCTTCTCGAGTTCCCGCTGTGGCACAGTGGTTAACGAATCCGACTAGGAACCATGAGGTTGCGGGTTTGATCCCTGGCCTTGCTCAGTGGGTTAAGGATCCAGCGTTGCCGTGAGCTGTGGTGTAGGTTACAGACGCGGCTTGGATCCTGCATTGCTGTGGCTCTGGTGTAGGCTGGTGGCTACAGCTCCTATTAGACCCCTAGCCTGGGAACCTCCATATGCCACGGGAGAGGCCCTAGAAATGGCAAAAAGACACACACACACACACACACACACACACACACACACACACACACACACACACACACACACACAATTGCACCTTCTCATCTTCTGCAAACATCACTCAGGTCTGGCTTTCTCTGTGAGGTTGACCCTGACCATTCTCACACTGCGCAAGACCTTCCTACCTTCTTACCCTCAGAAATGTTCCATCTTCCATTCCCCAATTTATCCTTGTTTTATTCCAAACCATTTGTTATTGTTTATCCTAATTTACTTAAAAATATTTTAAGGTATTCTTTACATTTATACACAAATTGTACAGAAAATAGAGTTCTCATGGAGCCCCCCCCCCCTTACTTTCCCCTATAATAAATAACTTATGGGAGTTCCCATTGTGGCTTAGAATAACAAACTCTGTTAGTATCCATGAGGATTCAGGTTTGAACCCTGGCCTCAATCAGTTGGTTAAATATCTGGCATTGCTGTGAGCTGTGGTGTAGGTCACAGACACTGCTTAGATTTTGCACAGCTATGGTGTAGGCTGGCAGCTGCAGTTCCGATTTGACCCCTAGCCTGGTAACTTCTGTATGCCTCAGGGCAGCCCTAAAAAGGTGAAACTAAATAAATAACTTATATTAGTATGGTACATTGGTTATATTTGATGAAATACTTGGTACATTGTTATTAGCTAAAGTCTGTAGTTTTCGTTAGTGTTCACTCATTGGGTTCTACGGTTCTAAGGGCTTAAACAAATATTTAATGACATGCATCTACTATCACATAAAATACAGAATAGTCTTAATGCACTAGAAATCCCCTGTGCTCCATTCGTTCATCCATTCCTTCCTATGCCACATTACTGGCAACCACTGACCTTATTAATGCTTTTTTGGAA
Organism: Sus scrofa; assembly: GCF_054392235.1. Lineage (NCBI taxonomy): Eukaryota > Metazoa > Chordata > Mammalia > Artiodactyla > Suidae > Sus > Sus scrofa. The sequence goes on from NC_139389.1 coordinate 92,996,011, forward strand.
TGCCATATAGCTGGGATTCACAGTGTGCAGACTTTTCAGATCAGCTTCTTTCGCTTAGCAATATTGCATTTAAGGTTACTTCATGTCTTTTCCTGGCTTGATAGCTCATTTCTTTTTATCACTGAATACTGATCTATCGTATGGATGTATCAGTTTTTTTATTCATTTACCTACCAAAGGATATCTTGGTTACTTCCAAGTTTTGGCGATTATGAATAAGTTTCCATACATGTTCATGGGCAGGTTTTTTTGAATAGACATGAATTTTCAACTCATTTGTGAAAATACCTGGGAACATGATTGCTGGTTTTTTATGGTAAGCCTATATTTAGCTTTGTTAAGAAATTACCAAACTGTCTTCCAAAATGACCATATTAATTTATACAAAATTAAAACTCAGTTTTTAAAAATTGAATGTTTCATCAGCAATCACAAAAGTGCCTGTTTTTTACAGCCTCTTCTGCAAAGCAGGTTGCCAAACTTTAGGATTTACCACTCTGATAGGTGCAGAGTTTTATTTCCCCCGTAGTTTAAATTTATATTCCTCCTTTTATAAGTGAGTTTGGTATTTTTTATATATCTAACAGTGACTTGGTTTTCTATTTAGTGAACTGGCAGTTCATATCTCTTGCCCATATTTCAATAAGTTCTTGGTATTTTTTTGTATCTATTTCAACAGGTCTCTATGTACTAAGGGTATAAATCTTTCATCAATGATATAAATTGCAAAGATTTCCCCAATTTGATATTTTTCCTTCTCCTTTACTTTTGGAGGTTTTTTTTTTTTAATTGTAAGTTTTCTTTCTTAAGGTCAAATTTACAATCATTTCCCTTATTTACTCATTTTGAATCATAGTTAGAAAATGTTTTCTCCTTTTGAGGTTATAGAAGAATTTATCCACTTCTTTTAAAAATCTGTAATCCATTTGGAGTGTATCATATTGTAAAGTGTGAAAAAAGATCAAGTTTTATCATATTCCATATGGTGCTCCATGATCCTAACATCATTTATTAAAAAGTTTTATCACTGATTTTTGAGATGTCATTTTTATATATGCCAAATTTCTATTTGCACTATTTCTGCATTTCATTATTGTTTTATTCATATGTTAATTTATGCATGTACCAAAACACTGTTTTCTTTACAGATAACATAACATTTTCATATCTTGTAAGACATGATCCTCCTTAATGCTGCATAAGAATATTTTTAATCAGTTTTTAAGATATAATTTATATGCAATAAACTTCATCCATTTAAACTGACAATTCAACACATTTTGACAAACATTTCCAGTACTGAAACCGCTGCTACAATCATGATGCCAATAATTTCTAACACTAGCAAATTTTCTACTACCTCTTTGTAGTCTGTTCCTTCTACCCCTCAGGAAACTAATGATCTGCTTTTATGCCTATGTAGATTAATTTTTATTTTTTTAATTTAATGTAAGTGGAAACATGCTCCATTTACTCTTTTATATTTCACTTTTTTACTCAGCATAATTATTTTAAGATGCATATGTTTCAGAGGTTCATTCTTTTTCATTAAGTACAATTTCATATTACCCAAAACTACATTTTATTTATGCATTCACTTTTTTTTTAGCTTTTTAGGGCTGCACACATGGCATATGGAAATTCCTGGCTGGGGGTGAGGGTCAAATCAGAGCTGCAACTGTTAGCCTACACAACAGCCATAGCAACGCAGGATCTGAGCCATGTCTGTGACCTACACCATAGCTCATGGCAATGCTGGATCCATAACCCACTGAGCGAGGCTAGGGATTGAACCTGTGTCTTCAGGGATCTTAGTTGGTTTCATTACCACTGAGCCACAATAGGAACTCCGTCCATTTACTTTTTGATAGACATTTGGGTGGCTTCCAGGCTTGGCTCTTCAAATAAAACCATAATGGACATTCTTACACAAGTGTTTGTATGGACATATATTTCCATTTTTCTTAGGTGAATACTTGGAGGCATAAGTATTTTGTTATATAAATACTTAGAAGTAGGTGGAGGTTGAACTTTTAAAGAAACTGCAAAGAGTTTTCCAAAGTAACTGTACCATTTTACATTCTACCAGAGTTCCATTGTTCCACATCTTCACGAATACTTAGAATTGGTTGTCTTTAAATTTTGACTGTTACAATGTATATGCACTAGTAATTTTTGGTGATATATCTTCTTTTGTGAAGAGTCTGTTCAGATTTTTGCCTTTTAAACAATTACTTATTTTTACATGTTTGAATTATATGAGTTCATATATTCTGGGTAGACCTTCTTCATCAGATATATGTATTAAACATTTTTACTTTTCATCCTTTGCTTTGCTTTTTATTTTCTTAAATGAGTGCAAACATTTTATTTCAATGTAGTTATAGTGATAATTTTCAATGGTTTGTGTGTTTTGTCCAAGCTAAGACATCTTTGCCAAAAGTTGCAAACGTCCTGCCTCCTTTTTATATTTTCACCATTGACATTATATCTATGCGTTGTTTCTAGTAAATGCTGTATACTGTGTGATGTAAGGGTCATTTTTGCCCCATATAAATATCCAGTCAATACATTATGATTTGTAGTATAGAATTCACATTCACCGTTGTCAAGAATTAATTGGTCATATATGTGTGTCTTTCTAGACTCTATTCTGCTCTATTTATCCGAATTTCTGTTCTCTGGCCAATGCCACACAATCTTCAAATCAGGTAATATAAATTTTATGTCTTAATTCTCCTTTTTAAAATAAAGCTCTTCTATGTGGTTTGAATTTCCATACACATTTTAGTACCAGGTTCTCCAAATCTGAACTCATTTTTTTCCTTAGAAAAAAGGATTGTAGAGTTTGCATTAGATTGAACATTTAGATCAATTTGAGGAAAAACATTAAGATTTTTAATTCAAGAGAATAATAAGTTCTGGAATATATATTCATTTAGGTAATCTTTTTCTTTTTTTCTTTTTCTTTTTGCAGCTTTACCCTCAGCATATGGAATTTTCCAGGCTAAGGGTTGAATTGAATTGGAGCTGCAGCTTGTGGCAATGCCAGATTCTTAATCCACTGAGCAAGGTTCTTAACCCTCTGAGCCACAATGGGAACTCCCATTTAGGTCATCTTTAATATCCCTCAGCAATAATTTATAGTTTTCATTGTAAATGACTTACACACCTTTTTAATTTTAAAATGTTTTATGTTTCCGATAGTTTAAATTGTTTCATACTGGTATACAAAAATACATTTTTTTTTTTGTATTTTCTAGGGCTGCACCCATGGTATATGGATGTTCCCAGGCTAGGGGTCTAATCAGAGCTACAGCTGCCGGCCTTCGCCAGAGTCGCAGCAACGCGGGATCCAAGTCATGTCTGTGACCTACACCATAGCTCATGGCAACGCCGGATACTTAACCTACTGAGTGAGGCCAGGGATTGAATCCATAACCTCATGGTTCCTAGTCAGATTTGTTAACCACCGAGCCATGATGGGAATTCCCAAAAATACATTTGATTTTGTATATTTACCTTGAATCTGGGACCTTTCTGAATTCACTTTTTTAGCTCCAGTAGTTGTTTTGTAGATTTCTTATATAAACATCATGTCATCTTTAGGATCTTCTGCTACTCCTTATGTCTTCGATTTCTTGTTTTTGCCTTATTTCAAAAGCTAGGACCTCTAGTATAATGCATAATAAAAATGGTGTGTGCAGCTTATTTTACTCTTACCATTAAGTTAATGCATTAATCATTTTACCTTTAAAGATGATATTACTCTAAGTTGTTTGTAGATGATCTTTATCACATTGAGAAATAGCCTCTCTAACTAGAACTTATGAACATTTTCATTATTAATTTGTGTTGAGATCTGTCAAAATCTTTTTATATATCAATTGAAATTATCATATTTTTCTCTTGTATTCTGTAAATATGTTGAATTATGACACTAATTGATGACAAACACTTTATACTCCTGGACCAGCTTTATTACAGATAAAGGATAAGGTACAACAGCAGACAAAGGAAAGGATATGTTGATGGAGGTCCTCAGGCACAGGCTCGTTGCTCTCCCACTGCTGAATTGCCTCCAGCTCTTATATCAATACTGGCATGCATGTGAAGTATTTTATTTTATTTTATTTTATTTATTTTTTTGTCTTTTTGCCTTTTCTAGGGCTGCTCCCGCGGCATATGGAGGTTCCCAGGCAAGGGGTCAAATTGGAGCTACAGCTGCTGGCCTACTCCAGAGCCACAGCAACTCAGGATCCAAGTCAAGTCTGCAACCTACACCATAGCTCATGGCAACGCCGAATCCTTAACCCACTGAGCAAGGCCAGGGATCGAACCCACAACCTCATGGTTCCTAGTCGGATTCGTTAACCACTGAGCCACTACAGGAACTCCCCACATGAAGTATTTTAATAACAGAAAGTCCTCAAGGCTTCTTCTGATCACACAGATGTATTCTAACTATGTGACCTACACTGCAACTAGTGGCATCTTGGGATGCTTTAACCCACTGAGCGAGGCCAGGGATCAAACCCGCATCGTCATGCATAGCAGTCAGATTCATAACCTGCTGAGACACATTGGGAACTCCCTGTGTGACCAGCTTTATTCTTTGAGTTCCTACATCTTCCCCCAATCCAGCTAAGTTCCACTAAAAGCCAGTGAAATTTATAAATCTAATTATTAATGAGAAAAATAGGCAAGCTGATAAAGTCCGCTGTGAAACATCTCATATTCATATTTTTAAAGAATAGTATTGATGTTTAATTACAGGTCCCATAGCAATGGCTGAGAATCAGTAACTCTGGAGATAATCCTGTGGTGAATGTAGACTGACCAAAATCATCCAATGTTATGCTATTACATGGATTCATTTTTGAGTGTTAAAACAATCTTGTGTACCTGGATAAAGTCTATTTTAAAAATAGTCATGCTCTATTATCCAACACACACACACACACACACACACACACACACACACACACACACATTATAATTCCAGTGCTAGTAGCTTGTTACTATTTTTTGCATCTATGTCCATGAGTGATTTTATTCATTTTGTTAATGCACTTGCCAGATTTGAGAAGTATCCCTTCTTCCTCTGTTTTCTGAAAGCTTTTGTTTAGTATTAAGGATACCTACCTTGAGTGTTTGGTGGAATTCACCACTAAAAACCTTTGCTTGGTGGAAACTTTTGGATAGCAAATTTAATTTATTTATAAAGTATTGGGATATTCAGATTTTATTTTTCATCTTGTGTCAGTTTTCTTGTTATATTTTTCAAAAAGAATATGTCCATTTCACATAAGCTGTTTGGACAATGTGGCCATTATCTTATTAATGTCTGATTTTGTAGTGATAACCCTCTCTTCACTTTTGATATTCTGTGATTCCTAGTGTCTTTTTCCTTGCTCAGTCTAGTTCAGGTCTTATCAGTTTATTTACTTTTCCAAGAACTAATTTTTGTTTTGTTAATTTACCAACACTAAGTATCATTTATGCTGTAGACCTCATGTGAAGTCCAGGAACAGAATGATAATAACATTATAGGACAAAGATATATATTAAACAACTCTACATTTTTAAAAGAAAAGAAGAGAAAAAGAGGGAAAATCGATCCATTATACTTATTGAGATGTTTTCCATTTCTAATTCTTATTTCTTCAGAAGATGTGAGTTTCACTCTGGTTTTATTCTTCAGCCTAAAGAAATTTTTCTGCTACTTCTCCTAGTGAAGTGTGTAGCTTAGAAGTTCTTTTAGATTTCTTATATTAAAAATGTTTCCTGACTGATATTTTCATTATATGTAGAGTTATGGACTAGGCTTTTGTTTTGTTTTTCCTTTTAGCTTGTTAATTTTGTTGTATTCAGACTCATTTCTGAGGAGGAGTACATGTTATTGAGATTATTGTGCCCCTGTGACAGAGTGTCATTTCTCTCTGGCTGCTTTCAAGTTCTATCTTTAGTTTTGGTTTTCAGTAGTTTGAAAATTATGTGCCTTGGTATATTCCTTACCATACTTGTCATTTTTGGAGTTTACTGAAATTAGTTATTCATTTTTTTTTTGCTTTTTAGGGCTGCAGGTATGGCATATGGAAGCTCTGACTAGGGCTCGAACTGGAGCTACAGCTGCTGGCCTACGCCACAGCTACAGCAACATGGGATCCAGGCCACATCTATGACCTACAACAGAGCTCATGGCAATGCTGAACCCACTGAGTGAGGCCAGGAATCAAACTCACATACTCAAGGATCCTAGTTGGGTTGGTTACCACTGAGCCACAAGGGAAATCCTTTACTGAGATTCCTGAGTTAATAAACTCACACATTTGGCCAAATTTGAGAAATTTTGGCATTCCCTTTTTCAGATATCATTCTCCTGTCCCCTCCCCACTTCCATCCTTCCTTCTTCAGCTCTACTCGTATGCACTTTAGATAAATTAATCTTGATCTATCTGTCTCTGGGGCTTAGTTTTTTACTTTGGGGCATTCTTTTCTCTCTTCAGATCTTATCATTTCTATTGATTTATCTTCAAGTAAATTGATTTACTTCTCCATTTTCTCCATTTCGCTAAGTCTAATCAGTGATTTTTAAATTTTAAAAATTACGTCTTTCACTCAGCATCAGTGTGGTTCTATTTTACGTTTCCTTTCTCTCTCTCTGCTGAGTTCCCTAACTTTTTGTTTTTGTGATTGTATTTTACTTATCTTGTGCACAATAATAAAAAACTGCTCTAAATTCTTTATCTGACAATTCTAACATTTGAGTCATATCAAGATTGGACTCTGTTTTTGGTCATTTTTATTGAAAGTGAGTCATATATTCCTGATACTTGAACTGTTAAGAAAATAAAAAATATATAAAAGACTATAAAATAAACTTTATTAAAAGCAATGTGTATAGATGATAACTGGAAGAAAAGTCAAAAAATACCTATTTTGGGTACTGGAATTAATAGTAATTTATTAGACTTTTTTCTCATACAATAAGCATGTAATAGATTTGTAATTTGAAAGTTATCTTTAAGTTTTATGATTCTTTTTTCTTTTTTGGTTACACCCATGGCATGTAGAAATTCCCAGACCAGGGATCAAACTTATGCCACAACAGCAACTCCAGCTACTGCAGTGACAACACTGGATCCTCAACCCACTGAGCCACAAGAGATCTCCTTATGTGAGGTTTTGTTTCATGAACTTGATAATATATTTTAAAAGACTTAATGTAAACATGAAATTAGCCCCTAGAATCAGAAATAAAATAAGGATATTTGCTACCTTTACTCATTCAACACAATTATGAATACCTTAGATAATATAACAAGTAAAGGGAAAGAGAGTTGATGTTAACATATTAGAAAGAAAGAAGAAAAAGAGTCTTTGTAGATTATCTGATGTCTACTTAGAAAATGGAACCAAATTAATATAGTAGCACAAAGGAGAAAATTAAATAAATACATGTGATTATTAATTTGTCCGAACCATAGACTATCAAGAGTAAACCCTCATGTAAGCTATAGACTTTGGCTTATGTTGTGTCAATGACAGTTTATCAATTGTAACAAATATCCCCAGTCTGGTGAGGGATGCTGATAATAGGGGAGGCCATGAATGTTTTGAGTAAGGGAAACCTCAATTCCTTCCTCTCAAATTTGCTGTGAACCAAAAACTGCTTTTAAAAGAAGAAAAGATAAAAAGCAAAAAGACAGTTTGGTAGTTCTGTACATGGTAAACACACCAATGTCTGTTCTATAAAGTAGCAATAACCATTAAGGAAATATAGAGGACAATTACATCCACATGATTAATACAAATAATAAAGCATTTATAAATAAAAATAATAAAAATGTTAGACTTAGATCGAAAAAGAAAACTGTCAATGATTTACTAATCAGATATATGGATATATACTTCATGTTTTTGATGAAAAAACTTGTTATAATAAACAATGATAATAGTGATATTTAGTTAAGTCCTAGGTACTACTAAGTTCTAGCATATAGTAACTCATTTTATCCTCGTAATATTTGCATGAAGCTTGTGCCATTAATTCCATTTCCTTATACACATTAAAATTAAGAATGAGAAATCACTGTTACCTAAGTCATTCACCTGCAGGACCTAAGCTTTTTAAGCAAGATCCCAGTAGATTATTTTATAGCATTTTGGAGCTGAAATTTATCTCAAATAAAATTTCTCCAATACATACAGTACTATTGTGATGCAAAATCAATATAAAATTAAAAAAATATAGTCAAACAGGTGATATTTGAACATAATAAACAATTTTATGAAAGGACGAAAATAGGAAATTTAGTTTATGATGCCATCTTGAGGGTACGAAAAGATGGATTATTCATAACTGACATTGTGATAGTTTCTATCTCTATGAGATAATCTTAGACTCATATTGCAAAATGTGTGGGAAGCAAATTCCATATAGATGAAATAACTAAGCCTGAAGAATTATAGTGTTAGAACAAATGAGTTATATATTTCAGTAATAAATAATTTTCTATGTAGGACATAAAATCTAGACTCCTCCCCCTTATAAGTTTTGATGACATTCAGTGAAAATCTTCACTAAAATACACTTCAAGTTCAAAATCAAGCAACAAATGGGGAAAGTATTTGACATCTAGTTTGGTAACATATTCTGAATGTATAATTTCCCACAAATCAATATGTATACATGCATACCATTAGGACAAAAAGAAAAGAATGAAATAAAAATCAATGTGAGGAGAGGTGGCAGTGTTGTGGGGAGACCAGCAATTGGATTATAATGATTTAATCTTATTTTTTGAAGACATTTTATTATTATCTATCAAATATTTCAATCTGTGTACTCTTGGATCAAACCATTCTACTTTAAAGAAATTGTCCTAGATGAATATGTCCATATAGCATTGTTTGTAATATAATTTGCAAGCAGTCTAAAGAGCAATCAATGGCAGAATTCAACAAATAATGACACATCAATATAATGTAATACTCTGTGGCTGACAAAAAGTATGAGAGGAATATAGAAATTTTCTTTCTTTCTTTTTTTTCTTTGCCCATGGCATATGAAAGTTCCTGGACCAGGGATAAAATCTGAGCCTCAGATGCAACCTATGCCACAGATGTGATCTAATCCACTGCACTGGGCCAGGGATCAAACCCATGCTGCCACAGAGACAAGGCTAGACCTTTAACCTGCTACACCCCAGTGGAAACTCCCAGATACGGGAATTTTTAATATAAAAATTTAAGCAATAACTAGACACCCAAATAGCTTTCCATCACCTTCTCAAATGTTAATGCCTATATGTACATATTAAGTTTGTAAATTTTGTTGCAAACTCTTCCATACACAGATACTCTTGAGGTTCTTCTGTTGGCCTAAGCAATTTAACTGTGTCCAACTTGCTGACCCCACTCAGTAAAACAAACCTTTCTGTGGTTAATCAGGTAAAAATGCTAACTAAAAGAAATAGCATGCAAAATGTTTGTTATTATTAAGTTTCCAAACATTTCTTTTGCATTATTTAGTTTTCTGGTAATTAGAACTCTTTTGTAGAATATGAGACATCTTTACATTTAGGGTATGCCTTTTTTACATTAGCTTTAGAGAGACTGTACAGCTATTTTAAGGATTAATTCAGGAGTCCTTGGATACTGTAGTTCCCAGCATTTTGATGATTCATTTATATTTTAGAAAACTGATTGCTTCAGCTTTGAAATAATACATTATTTTAAGGGAAATTTATCATTATAATTTACAAATACTTATTTTCCTTTAAAGTAGTTTAATATATTCATGAACACTTAAAAATAAATGTTTTCATGTTTATCTTTGCATGCCCATTTATGAGTACTTTAAAATATCTGGTAAAAATTATTTAGTGAAGATATATATTATTGCATTTTAGTTCCTTGAGCTCAAACATACCTGCCTCTTAAATAAATTGCTTTTGTGCTCTTGGGCAAGTTAATCAATATCTTTAGAGATCTTTAATAAACATCTTTTATACCTTCTGGAAAGTAAAAACATTTAATAACACAATTGAGTTCTCTTCTATCTCAGATAATTCATGAAGCAAGATTCAACATAATTTTGTATATATGACTAATTTGTCATTGGTAATAAATAAAATCCATTTTAAAAGAACACATATGACAAGTAGCTAAGTGGAGAGTAATTTATTTTTAAAGGTTTTGTGACATACTAATACAGTACAAATGACATCAATGTTTGCAGACACCTGAGATACTTTTATTTGATATAAACAAAAATACAGCTTAAAGTTGATTAATACATGAGAAGTCAAGACCACAAAATGGATCTTAAGTGACTGCTTGGATACCAATCAGTATTTCAATTGTCTTACATATATCAACCAGGTAATACTGTCTATGCAATGCAGAATAATGAACAAATTAAGAGAACTACAGCATAGCATACATAGGAATGATTAAACTTTTTTTTTTTTTTTTTGTCTTTTTGCTTTTTCTAAGGCCACTCCCGCAGCATATGGAGATTCCCAGGCTAGGGGTCTAATCCGAGCTGTAGCTGCTGGCCCATGCCAAAGCCACAGCAACTTGGGATCCAAGCCATGTCTGCAACCTACACCACTGCTCACGGCAATGCCAGATCCTTAACCCACTGAGCAAGGCCAGGGATCAAACCCGCAGCCTCATGGTTCCTAGTCGGATTCGTTAACCACTGAGCCACGATGGGAACTCAAGGAATGATTAAACTATTATACTTTCTACATAAAGACAAACTCTCTTTTCAACTCAACAGGCCAATGAGGTGTTCTAGGAAAAAAAAAAAAAGTTAAAAGGAATTGGGAGCTAAAATGGAAGTTGGGAGCTGAAAATGAAGTTGAATTGAAAGTACAGTGGTAAGATATACCACTGTATTAATATATGGGTATAACTTACAGAGAAACTAAGCCTTTCATGAAACTATATAAAATCTCTGCTTTTGGGCTGGTATAACTTTCAGAGAGATAACGTTGAGAGAGAAAATCATTTGCTACAAATGCAAGGATTCTGATGAATTCTTGATCAGTATATGCACATTAACACAGCAGATATTATGAATTTATTAAGTACAGATAGTTAAGAAATGCCAACCTTTGGATGTCATTTAGGATACTCCAATACAGAGGCCTGTGTTATATGTTTCAAAGGGAACACAAAAAGAAATAAGAGGACATTGCCCAAAAGTTAAATGACGAGGAATTCATGAAACCTTGTGGACATTTATATATAGGCCAAGATAGTTCAATAAGGTGGTGAGAAAATGGTTGAAGTGAATGCCTAAGTGTGGGTTGGTGAGACCATCTCTGCCAGTAAATCTGATGTTACCTCTGTGACCTTCTAAGAGATGGACTTGTCATTATTGGAAAAGAGAGGCAAAATAAAGGTGAGGCAAAATCCACATGTGTGCCAGGCAACAAATCCTTTAATAGAGCTAAACTTTTAAAAGTCAGAATGGGGGTGGTGGCTGCTAATTTTTGTGAAAACTGGATATTCTAGGGGTCTCTCTGTATCTTAACAAGTGCTGAGTATTTGAATCAAGATCTCTAACAAGTTCCTGAAACCATTTGTGCTGGAAACGATTGTTCTCTTTTTCCTATTTTCTTTGCCTCATATTAATGGTTTATTTGATGTGATCTGGACTTTTTTTTTGTTTTGTTTTGAATTTTGATCCATATTTTTTATTTATTTTATTTTATTTTTTATTTTTTGTCTTTTTGCCTTTTCGAGGGCCGCTTCCGCGGCATGTGGAGGTTCCCAGGTTAGGGGTCTAATCGGAGCCGTGGCCACCAGCCTATGACAGAGCCACAGCAACGCGGGATCTGAGCCATGTCTGCAACCTACACCGCAGCTCACAGCAACGTTGGAACCTTAACCCACTGAGCAAGGGCAGGGACCAAACCCACAACCTCATGGTTCCTAGTTGGATTCATTAACCACCGTGCCACAAGGGGAACTCCTGATGCAGATATTTTTGAAGAATACCTGTCACTTCTGAGTGGTTGAAAGGGCAGGATTTGTGTAGCAACAGTAAAATGTTCCACTTGTGTCCTTGCTTAGTAGGTGGTTACACACTGGATTCAGCTAGTTCCACCATGGTTAGAATTGAGTCTTTTTCTTCATGCTTTCAGAGGACACTTACTATCCAGCTGAACAATGATTAGCAAGGCTGGGGAAAGAACAACTGAAAGGATTAGAGTGAATAATTACCGACACTCCCACAGGGAGATCACTGGCTGCCAGGGGCTGGAAGGAGAAGGGGTAGAGAGTGACTGCCATCGGGTATGGGGTTTCTTTTTTGATGATAAGAATGTGAGGAGGCTTGCACAAGTATGAGTTAAGACCCCTGAATTTTACACTTTAAAACGGTACATTTTAAGGTATGTAAATTATGTTTCAATAAAACTATATTTTTAAAAAATGTGCTGTGTGAATAAAAATAAAGCTAGGGTGATTATATCACTGTTAGAAGATGTGGATTTCAGAGGAAAGATATGGCCGGGCATAAAAAAGGTGATCTTATTATAAGAAAGCTGTTAATTGTAGAAGAGAGTGTAACATTCCTAAACAGTTATGTGTCTAATAACAAAGCTTCAAAATAAGTGAAGGAAAACTGTTAGAATTAGAAAGAGAAGTATAGAAATTTGCAAGTATTGTCAGAGGTATCAGTCTCTTCTATTCAATAATTTATAAAATAAGTAGATAAAACATCAGTAATGATAGTGAAGATTTGAATAACAAAATCAATCAAATAGACCTAATTAATATTTATAGAGTATTCCACTCAGCAGCAGAACACATATTTTTTTTTTGAAGTGTCCATGGAACAATTGCTAAGAGAGATCATATTCTGGGCCATAAAACAGATCTCAGATCATATGATACATGTTTTCTGAGCACAGTGGAATTAAATGAGAACTCAATAACAGAAAGATAAATTTCAAAAAAAAAATAAATTTTTAGAAACTAAATAATATTATTCTAAAGAAGAAATTAAGAGAGAAATTAGAAAACATACCTATTAAAAATGAAAACTGAAAATATAAAAAAAATTCTGGTTTGATGATAAGTGATACTTAGAACAATAATCTACAGCCATAAACACTTTGTTAAAGAAAATAAATGAAAGTTCTTAAATTTATGACATCAGCTTTAACCTTAAAAAGCTAGAAAAAGGAGAGCAAATAAAACACAAAAGGAGTAGAAGGAAGAAAATAGTATGGATAAAAATATAAATCAATAAAATAGAACAGAAAATAACAGAGAAAATCAAAACCTGGTTTGATTAGTCTCTGCCTAGACTCATCAGGAAAATAGCAAAAGACACAACTAGGCATTGTTAAAAATAAGAAAGATCACAGATACTATGGAGTTTGCAGATAACAAAAGAATAAGAGATTATTATGAATAATTTTATGCTAATAAATCAAAGACTTAAAATAGACCAATTCTTTGAAATACACAGAAAACTCACAATTCATTCATACCCTGGATTTTCCTACATTTGACAAGGAAATTAAATTTGTAGTAACAATAAAACTTCCTAAAAAGAAAGCTTCAGGCCCATGTGACCTCAGAAATATGGCAAAATCTATCAAGTTTTTGGAAAAGAAAAATACCAATTCTACACAAACTTTGCCAGGAAATTAAAGATGAGGAAATATTTACTAATTTGTTCTATGAGGTCAGCATACTCCTTGATAGCAAATTTAGATATAGATATTACAAAAAGAAAAAGAAAAAAGGAAACTAGGGATGTAAGTGTCACAGAAACATTGATTCAAAAATTCTAGACACAGTATTAACTAATTTAAATTTAACTTACATTTGATCAGTGTGCACCAAATAAAAAAGGACACTATGTCATGACAAGTGAGGTTTAATCTCAGGCATACAAGTTTGGTTTAACTCAAAACTCAGTGTAATTCACTGTATTAACAAGCTAATATGATGAATACGTGTCTGTTGTTACTTGAATATTAAACTGAAGGTCCTTGCTTGTAAAATAAGGCCAGTAAAACTGGAAAGAAATTGTAAAACTACATTTCTTCCCAGACGATACAATTGCCTTCATAAACTTTGGAGATCACAACATATTCAAAGTACTAAAAGAAAAAAAAGTGAACATATCAATGAATAATCCTATACCTGGCAAACTTTCCTTCCAAAGTGAGGTATAAATTAGGACATTCCCAGATAAACAGAAGATGAAGGAGTTTGTTATCATTAGAGCTGCCATTCAGGAAAAGCTCAATGGAGTTCTGTGGGGTGAACTGAAAGGGCACTAGGCAGGAACCTAAGACTGTATGAAAAAAATAATAGTCAATAAAGGTAAGTACTTGGACAATTACATAAGCTAATGTTATTGTAACAATGGTTTATAACTACGTGTTTTGTTTTTCTAGATGATTTAAGAGACAGATGTATTTAAAATAATTACTAGCTTATGTTTTGGGGAAAACTATGTATAAAGATGTAATTTCTGACATCATCAATTTAAGGAGTAGGAATGGAACTATAAAGAAGTAGAAGTTTGGATATTGTTAAAGTTAGGCTGATGTAAATTAAAATTAGAGTTTATAACATTAGGATGTTAAATATAATCCCCATGGTAACCACAAAGAAAATACCTATAGAATATATACAAAAGGAAATGAGGAAAAAATTTGAAAGTCTTTCTATAAAAGAAACAAAACAAACAAAAACTACCAAAAACTCCCAAAAGACTAAACATAAGACAGGGATGCAGGAATTATGAAACTGGAAAGCTATAAAGCATATAGAAAACAAATAGCAAAAAGACAGATATCAGTTTCTCTTTATTGGTAATTACTTTAAATGTATTTGGATTAAAGTCTCCTATCAAAAGGCAGAGTTTTTTCAGAATGAATAAAAAAGGAGAGACTTACTTAAGAAACAAAGACACAAATTGGAAGTGAAAGGATGAAAAAATGTATTTCTTGCGAAGAATAACCAAAAGAGAGCAGGGATGAGTATACTAACATCAGATGAATTAGGCTTTAAATTTTAAAAACTAACCAAAGACAAAGACATCATATACTGATAAAACTTTCACTACAGTAAGAAGATATATCACTTATAAACATTTATACTCCTAATTACACACCATAAAATACATGACGGAAAAAAAAACTTAGAATTGAAGGGATAGATAATTCTATAATAATAGCTGGAGACTTTAATATTGCATTCTAAATAATGTATAGAAAAACCAGACAGAAGATAAATAAGAATATAGATGACTTAACACTGTAACTCAAACAGACATATACAGAACACCCTGGTCAAAATCATAAATATTCTTCTCAAGTGATGAACATGGAATATTATCCAAGATAGATCACTTGTTAGGCCACACACATACAAAGACGGATATTGTGCACAGTATCTTCTCCAACTGTAATGGAAAGAAGTTAGAAATCAATAGCAAAAGTAAACCTAGAAATTTCACAAATTTGTGGAAATTAAACTACACACTTTTAAGCAACTATTGAATTAAAGAAAAAATCACAAGGGTATAATTGTAAGGATATAGTATAAGAAAATACTTAAGGATGGGTGACAATGAAAGCACAATATACCCTTACGTAAGGGCTGCAATGAAAGCAGTGCTAAGGAGGAAATTTATAGCTATAAATGCTTACATTAAAAACAAGAAAGATCTCAAATGAGCAATCCAATTTCACACTTAGGGTACTAGAAAAAAAAGAATAAACTATACTCAGTTTTAGTAGAAGTAAAGGAGTCATAAGTGTTGAAACAGAGACAAAGGAAATAGACAATAGAAAATAATAGGGGGAGTTCCCATCATGGCTCAGGGGAAACAAATCTGACTAGGATCCTTGATGATGCAGGTTCCATCCCTGGCCTCACTCAGTGGTTTAAGGATCCAACATTGCAGAGAGCTATGGTGTAGGTTGCAGATGCAGCTCAGATCTGTTGTTGCAGTGGCTATGGTGTAGGCCTGCAGCTACAACTCTGATTTGACCCCAAGCCTGGGAACCTCCATATGCTATGGGTGTGGCCCTAAAAAGACCAAAAAAAGAAAAAGAAAAGAAAAGAGAAGGAAATAATAGGGAAAAATTAAATAAAAACAAGTTGTTTTAAAATATTAAAAATATGGACAAAGCTTTAACAAGATGTACTAAGGGAAAAAAAAAAAGAGAAAACTCAAATTACCAAAAGCAGAAATAAAATTGGGATCTTCCCATTTTCTGGAAATAAAATGGATTATATGAGAGCTATGAATAATTGTATGCCAACAAATTGAATAATCTAGATGAAATATACAAATGCCTAGGAATACAGCACTGAGCAACACTAAATCCTGAAATAGAGAAAATCTGATTATTCTTAGTAGGAAAAATGAACAGTTATGAGAAATCTCCTAAGAAAAACCTGGACCTGATGGCTTCACTAGTGAATTTCTACTAGACATTTAAAGAAGAATAACATCAATCCTTCTGAAACTTCCCCCCAAATTTGAAGAGGAGCAAATACTTTTTAACTTATTCTATGATGCCACTATTACCTTAATACCAAAAACAGACACAGGCACTACAAGAAAGATAAAATTAAAGAACACAATCTCTTATGAGCCTTGCTGCAGAAATCCTCAGCAAAATATAGCAAATTAAATTCAACAGCATATATAAAAGATTGTATACCTTGACCAAGTGGAAATTATTCCTGTAATACAAGAGTGATTCAACATAGGAAAATTGACCAATTCAATGAAGGGGAAAAAAAATCTCAGTTGAAGCAGTAAAAAATATTTGATAAAATCCAACTCTTTTATGGTTAAAAAAACCAAGTCAACAAAATAGAAATAGAAGGAACTACCTCAATATAAAAAAATCAATATA
Organism: Sus scrofa; assembly: GCF_054392235.1. Taxonomy (NCBI): domain Eukaryota; kingdom Metazoa; phylum Chordata; class Mammalia; order Artiodactyla; family Suidae; genus Sus; species Sus scrofa. The sequence goes on from NC_139389.1 coordinate 93,012,930, forward strand.
CAAAAACCCCACAGGAACATTATATTCACGGGGAAAGATTGAGTTTTCCCTCTAAAATCAGTAACAACACAGGGATGTCTGCTTTCATCGTGTATATTCAACTAGTACTGAAAGCCATAGCTACAGCCATTAGATAAGAAAAAGAAAAAAAGAAAAAAAAAAACAGTATCCTAATTGGAATGGAAGAAGTAAGATTATTTGTGTTCATAGTTGTTATGATCTTATCTGTAGAATGCCCTAAAGATCCCACAATACAAAACTGTTAGAACTAATAAATGTAATCATAACAGTAGGATGTATTTTCAACACACACAATTCAGTTGCATTTCTATACACTAAAAATGAACAATCTGAAAAGGAAATTATGAAAATGTTTTATTTACAGTAGCATTAAAAAGATAACATATTCTGTATTGAACGCTGCCTCAGAATAAGAATATTTCTGTTAAAAAATGAAATTCAAATAAGACTTATAGGTTACTTAATTGTATCACATTGGTTTAATTTTCTAGTTTCCTTAATGTGCTTATGTAAGATTTTAATATTAGGAAAGATGGGTGTAGGGTATAAAAACTCTTTATTATTTTTGCAATTTTTTTATAATTTAAAATGTTTTCAAATAAAAAGTTGAAAGGGCAACAAGAAAAAAGAATATAGTACTTAGGAATTAACAAAAGAAGTGAAATACTTTTGCAATGAAATATTTTGGAACTGTTAAAACATTGCTGAAAAAAAGTAAAGAAAATATAACTTAATGGAAACTCATCTCATGGTCATGCTTTGGGAGACTTAATATTATTTACGTACTAATACTACTCTAAGCAACCTATGGGTTCAATACAACCACTGTCAAAAACTTAATGATTTTTGCATAAATAGAAAAACCTATGTTAAAATTCATATGGAATATCAAGGGACTCCAAATAATCAATAGAATCTTGAAAAGAAGAATAAAGTTCAATGCTTTATATTTCCAGATTTCAAATATTAATATGGAGCTATGGTAATCAAAACAGCATGGTACTGGCATAAAATAGACCCAAAGACCAATGGAATGCAATAGAAAGCCCAGAAATAAACTCTTGCATATATTGTCAAAAGATTTTTGAAGAGGGCACCAAAACCATTCAGTGGGGAAAGGGCAGTCTTTTCAACCAACTGTGCTGAGAAAACAGAATATATACATACAAAGGAATTAAATTGGATTTTTAATGACATTTACAAAAACTAACTTAAAATGGATCAAGCACCCAAATCTATAAAAGTATTGGAAATACACATAGGGGAAAATCTCCACAGAGTGTATTTGGCAAAGATTTCTTGGATTTGACACTAAAGAAATAGGCAGCAAATTGAAAAATAGACAAATTGTACACCATAAGCTTGTTTTGTGTATCAAAAGACAATATCAACAGAGTGAAAAAGCAACTCACAGGGTAGGAAAAAAGTACTTGTAAATCATACATCTGATAAGGGATTAATTCTAGAATATATGAAAAACTCCTAAAATTCAACAGCAAAAAGCATGCAACTCAATTCAGAGATGGGCAAATTACTTTAATAGGCATTTCTCCAAAAACAATATACAAATGGCCAATAAGCATGTAGAAAGATCCTTAATATTGCATTGTTAGGGAAATGCAAACCAAAGTCATATAAAATATTACTGCACATTCATTTGGCTGGCTATTATTAAAAAAAATTAATGTGTTGAAAGATATAGAGAAATTGAAACACCTGAGTATTGTTAGTGGGAATGTGAAATAGAATTATCATGTGATCCAACAATTTCACTTGTGAGTATATATACCTATAAAGATTGAAAGCAGGATCTTAAAGAGATAGTTATATACCTGTGTTCATAGAAGCATTATTAACAATAGCTAAATTGTGGTGAAGAAAACACAGATGTCCAATTTTGGTGGAATGGATGACCAAAATTTGGTATATATATAAATGGAATATTGGCCTCAAACAGAAGAGAAACACTGATATACGCCACAACATAGATAAATCTTGAAGACATAATTCTAAGTTAAAACCACAGAGATAGACAATAAAATGGTGGTGGCAAGGGACTGGGGGGATTGGGGAATGGGAGTTATTATTTAATAGGTATGAAATTCTAGTTTTACAAGATGATGCATGGCGATGGGGGTATTAGTTGCACAATATTATGAATGCATTAAATATCCTTTAAATGTACACTTAAGTGATTAAGACTAATTTTTATATTATGTATATTTTACCAAAATAAATACAATTAGAAAAAAGCTATGAATGAAATGAAACTGAGTTTGTTTAATAAGAACATTATATTGAAAAATACTGAACCTCTTACTAGTTTATATATGTTGTTTCTTTTAGATTTTTTCAGTGCTTCGATGTTTGTAGTATTATTTAATTTTGTACAAGAGAAATTTGAGGCTTAAAATGACTATTGGGAAGAGGAGAGTTATAGAGAAAGATTCTGTTCTTTTAAGTTTTTAATTGTGTTTTATGGGGGTGATTTGGTGATTTCTATTGACTTTGTAGTTCAATATACATATGGGGTCTTATGTTTAGTAACAAAGTTTTAAATTGTCTAAAATCATAAATAGTAGCATTCCCAGTAATGAAACAAATCAATTCATTGTATTTAGCAGATGTCTGCATCCATTTGAAATCTTGGGTTGGATTATATTCTTTGTATTTTGAGAAATAGCAATGAACATGAATTTTTCAATGGGTGAAATTCAATGGTGACTTTTCTTGGAAAATATAGCTTTGTAAAATGCATAAAATAATTGAGCCTGGATAAAAAATTGTTGACATGATCATAGTTCAAGATCTTTTACTACAAGATGGATAAATGACATATTTCTTCTGGGTATCTTCAGAGATAAGGATTAGGACTTGGAGAGGCAAATTTAATATAAAAATGTTTCCCCACTGACATAGTAAAACAGAAAGATGTGTTTCCTTAAGAAGCATCCTCATCTGGATGGAGATTATAGACACTGCAATGCATCACAGAGGATATCTTAGCATGTGGGTAGTGTAGTTTTTGATCAATAATTTTTAAGATCCCATCCTACTCAATAAGATAAAAAATGAAAGAAGAATAAGCTACTTCCTCAATCAAATATAAATATGCATATACTTAAAAGTAAGGAGAGAGTGATGGATGATATATGAAATAGAAACCTTAGCAAAATTTATTGAATGTTTACTACTAATCAAAGATTCATGCATAGTTTCAACTTATCCCTATGACTACCCTATGAGATAGGTATTATCTTTATCTCCCTTTCTCAACTGAGGGAATGAAGCCAAGAAATGTTATAAATTGACTAAAGATACACTGCTAATAAATAATGGAATTAGAATTTGAACTAAAGTTCTTATGACTTCACATTCAGAGCTCTGAATCACTGTACATTATTGAGAATTGTTGATAAATTTATTGATTTACTGATAAATTTGAACTTCAGCAAAATTATAGATACATATTATAACAGAAATGAAACATTGAGGGACAAGTAATTTCTGGCTCAAGTGATGAAGGAGTCACTTAAGGATATGATATTATTTGGATTAGGCTCTAAGGAACAGAGTAATTATACAAGGTGAATGGAATATGATATTAATAGTCTAGAAAGATGAGGATTGAGCTTGAAATGTTTGCTGAAAACAGATTTTACTTGACTTTATAAACAGAGATGTAGACTTTGGCTTTTTTTTTTTTAAACGTCAGTCCATTGGGGAAAGTTTGAGTAAGATGTGGATGTGATAAAAAGCAAAACTTCAAAAGAATGATCCTGATACACATCATTTTTCACACTCCCACATATCGGTGTTAGTAGAAGACATTATGAATAGTGTTGTGGACACTAAACAGTGGAAAATTCCATGCTCAAAAGACTCAGGCCTCAGAACTGGATAACAGTGAGAATAGAAAAGAATAGACAGGATTCTAAAAAACAAAACAAAACAAAACCAGGAAGGGAAGTATAAAGAGTAAAAAATGCCACCTATCACAACTCTCAGAGGGCTGCTTTATGCTGACACTGATCTTAAAGAGTTAAAAAAAAAAATCTTGAGGCTGGAAAGCTCATTAGCCTCAGACTCACATCCAAGACTAGGATAATCTCTAGAATATCGTCCCATCGCAGTCGGGTTATTAAGAAGTCACTGTTTCTCAAGCCTACCCATCTGTGAAGAAGAGATATCTAGCTATTCACAAAATTCATTTTGCCTCCTTCTGTGGACAGGTTATTCTGGTCACATATATGGTTACTCAGTGTGGCAACATTTGAGGCTCCCCTATAGTTAGATATCACCCTCCGACTATGCCATTTTCCATGGAAAGTGAGTTGAAGAGGTGTGTACTGCTTCAAAGCCTAGGTATAAGCCATCTGAGGTATTTCCTCCAACTGTAAATCCAGTGACTGGTCTCAACTATGCAGATGACACCAAGAGCTGAAGTAACAGTGGACCAACGGGGAAAAGGAGCCTTAGGCTTTGGATCTTCACAGGAAGCAAGAACTACATTCTTACCTGGAATGCTCACCTGGGAATGATAAGTGAGGCAGAGATAAACTTCCTAAATACTTGACTCTGCACTAGTGTAAGCTCTTTTTGTCCCATTAGCCTGGCTTCATGCAAATTAATTATGCCACCCTGTTTTTATACAGGAAGATCGCCTTTCTCTGAGTGACAAAGGAAGTGGAGCTTCCTTAATAAAATAAGGAATATAAGTATTTATATAATTAGTTGATGAAGAGAATATTATATGCAACATGGTATATTTATTTATTTCACCTCATTTTGAAAAATTTCTGTTTAACTACCCCTTACTAGCATTTGACTAAGTAAGTAAACCCGCCAATAGATGTCATGTGTGTGGAATACGTGACATGTGCTCTTTGGGAATTTCAGATTCCTTTTGTGTGAACTTCTCAGAATCTTTACTAACATGCATTAAGAATTCCTAAGAAAGGGATGCTGTAGCATGTTTTAAGCTTGGAACTATTTTCCTGGTGTTTTGTGAGATAATGATATTCAGTATGCAAGATAAGAGTTTTTTGACCACCAGTAACTCCAGTTAGATTCATTTCATTCTATTCCTTCCTTTGTTTTCCTATAAATGGTCGTCAGGCATATATACTGGTTGCCCTGAGACTCACTGCTGAAGCATATGCTTAGTGGGGAAAGCTATGATGATGAACTGATGCTGACTAAATTGTATGGAAAGCTTTCAAAATATAACACCTATGTAGATAAAATGTCTGTGTATCCGTATTTGCCTCTCAAAATAAGATGCTATTTTTTTTCTTCTAAAAGGATTGAGAAATGAAAGGGAAGAATGAATGAAACTTGCATTTATTCAATGTCTGATAGGTGCCCAAATTTGTTCCAAGCCTTTTCACTTTAATATCTCTACTCCTCACCAATAATTATATGAACCAATCATTACTAATTTTATTTTAAAAATCAGGAAACTGAGGAATTTCCACTTGTCCAGATGACAGAACTAGTATTTCCCTCTCCCCACCCCCCCCCCCACACCCCTGGTCAAACCGAAATGCCTAAAGACGTCAGAGAGATAATGTAAACAAATGAATTAAAAGAGGGTGTAAATGACAAAAAGTAAAAATGTGATAGTAAAGACAACTGATCCTCAGCATTGATTTTGGGGAAAATTAGAGAGTGTGGGGAACAATGTATCATCTAAAACCAGTGTCTTTTAAATCTTCTACTCTTCTAGATTGTCAACAAAATTATTTTGCACCTAATATTGTCTGATCTGATTTTTTTTCCACAGGGAAGACTAAAATTGAAACTTTATATAAAATTTCCTGATTTTTTATGTTGGCATTTAAAAGTGTTTTGAATACCAAACCAATCTTCTGGCTGACTGTGGCCAGGTGGCAATCTCTGATCTGTTGTAATATCAAAACCAGTCTGCTTGCCCCAACAGCCTGTTTCTGACATCCATGCTGTCTGCCAGCTTGATAGAAATACGATAGAAAATTCCCCATTGGTATTTATTTTAGCATTTGTCAGGCCAATGTCTAGTATTTCATCCCCTGGGGAAGAAATATAGACTTCTATTTCTAACAAAGTACGCTACGCTGAGTATATCAGGGTTTGCAGGGCAGCTGTCGGGGGAGGGGCATCTAATGGGGTCGCTTTTTCAGTCCTCTGGACCAACAGGATGTTTGTCCCAGAATGAAGGTCTCCTCACTGGCAAGACTCATTCCTATCTCATTGTCAACCAGCAGGAGCAGTGATCAATATTTCTGTAATTACTATGTTTCCTCTTTGGCATAGCTAAAATCCAATAGTATACTAGCTCTGCAAACAAAGCTTTTCTCAATTCTTCTTTTTATCCTTCTTTACATATTTATTAGACCACTTTGGACAGCTCCATGCAAACTGGCTGAGAGTAACTAGCAGAATGAGCCCCACTGTTGCCTGCTCTCCCCAGACTATCAAACCATCAGTGGAGATTGGACAGGTCTTGATGAAATAAATGTTGGCTGCTGACTTGTCCAATTTTGCTGTACTCCTCCATGTCACTAGTGCAGGCATGTCCAAGATTGAGATATTTACAAACTGTCATCTTTCATAAATATCTGCCTTGAGTGACACTTACTCCCCCCAATACTTCTCTTTGAAATGCACCTGGCAGGCTGCTAACCTGAGAAATTTCATTGCTTGTGATTATCGAAGAGATGTATCTTCCTCTTTGTGCCTATCCCTTCTCTCTCCCACCCCCCCATCTCACCCCTTTTTGACCTCCCCCCTTGCCTTCTTCTCCACCTCCCTTGGAAAAAGTCTGAGTCACTGTTCTAAAATGCTAAAGGCAGCACATTTTTCAGAGGTGTTAGGATGCTAACTGCAAAAACACTTTTGTTCCACTTGCCAAAACTAAAGGTGAGTTACAGTCAAAAGTTTGTCAAAGCTTTTCAAATAAATTTAGCTGCCTCTTATAATGCAAGTCTCTAAAATCTCCAGGAGGTATCTCAGTATGTTAATATGCTTATAGGAGTGGATGTGTCCTATCTTCTTAAATACCCTTTGGTCTCTAACCTCCAGCAGAAATGGAAACAGCAAGTTTTCTCTGCTTTTTTTTTTTTTTGTCTTTTGAGGGCCGCACCGCAGCATATGGAGGTTCCCAGGCTAGAGGTCTAATCTGAGCTGTAGCCTCTGGCCTACACCACAGCCACAGCAACATGGGATCCAAGCTGCATCTGTGACCTACACCACAGTTCACAGCAACTCGGGATCCTTAACCCACTGAACAAGGCCAGGGATGGAACCCGAAACCTCATGGTTCCTAGTCGAATTAGTTAACCACTGAGACACGATGGGAACTCCTGCTTGTTTTTTTGTTTGTTTTTTGTTTTTTTTTTTTCAGTTTTATTTTTTTTTTCAGATTTTTAGGACCACACTTGTAGCATGTGGAAGTTCTCATGTTAGGAGTCGAATTGGAGCTGCAGCTACTGGCCTACACCACAGCCACAGTAACACTGGTTCTGAGCCATGTTTGTGACCTACACAGCAGCTCACAGCAATGCTGGATGCTTAACCCATTAGGCAAGGCCGGGGTGGAAGCTGCATCCTCATCCTTATCTTCATGGATGCTAGTTGGGTTTATTACGGCTGAGCCATGACTGGAATTCCAGAAACAGCATGTTTTAGTGACAAAGTTAGTAACAGTATTTATCATATCCATAACCTTTTTTTTTTTAGGATTTTTATAAGAGCCCCCTGTAGTGCCAACCTTGTCACCACAAAAACAACTCAATATGCTTGCACATAAATGTAGAGATTATTATAAATACTGAGATATCAAACTCAAATCTCCAACTAGAAAAGGATTACTACATTAAATGGTATTACCCCTTATTAGAAATGAATACATAAAGATTATAGGATAATCAAACATCTTCAGTTCTTAATATATCTGATCATATTTCTCATGCATAATTTATCTGAAAGAGGTTTACTATCTTAATGTAGGATTTTTTTATATATGTATTTGGATAGGAGAGATTTTAATCAGTAGGATTAAGAGAAATTCTAATTTTCAGTATAATCTTGGTAGATTTTTAATACCCATTAGATATAATTTAGGATATAAGACCTTTAACAACTTTATTTTGCTGCAAATTTTGCAATGTTTCAATCATCAACTGAAAATCATTTTAAATCTAGATTAATGAATAAATTGTCTAAGTTATATGAGTTATAAAACATAATTTTGCTCAATTATCAAAAGTTATATAAGGAGTTCCCATTGTGGCTCAGTGGAACCAAATCTGACTAGTATCCATGAGGACTCAGGTTTAATCCCTGGCCTTGCTCAGTGGTTTAAGGATTCAGCATTGCTGTGAGCCGTGGTGTAGGTCACAAATGCGACTTGGATTTGCCGTGGCTGTGGCAGAGGCCTGAGGCTATAGCTCTGATTCAACCCCTGGCTTGGGAACTTCCCTATGCCATGAGTAAGGCCCCAAAAATACAAAAAGAAGTTATATAAACAAAAATATAGTTGTTCTCAGAGTATCAAATTGTAGTGTCTTATGGTTTTGATCTTCAATTCAAACTTGTGCCAAAAGCCATGTGATGAATATAATAAAATGTAAGGTAGTATTATATTATGCTATATCTATAATAAGTACACTGTATTATAATATGACACTATAATATGAGGCATATGTATGGTAAATTGATTTCCACTAAAATTTTTCCATTTGCTATATATAGTAATTATTTATATGATTAGTATGTAATTAATATCAGTTTATAAGTCAAAATTTGCATTTTAAAATTTATTCTTTTTTAAGCTTTATAATTTTTATTATATATTATTATATATTTATTTTATGGTCTATGGAATACATACACATTATTCAGAGCACAACGTGTGACAGCTGGCACTTCACGCATGCAGGGCTTTCCTCCAGCAATAAACCTCCCTGAAAACAGACATAATTCAAGAGATAAACTTCATTGATCCAGCTCTTGGCTCAAAGTCTGATATAGCATAGTTCTGGAAAAGATCTCTGCTGAATGAATAAATTTATTGAATGAACTTTGTATTATAACTCAGTCTTTCAACTTTGAAATTGTGAGTGTAGTACTTTTCTCCTCATTTTTAAGATCTTGCCCCTTCATCCAGACTTATCCAAAATTCCAAAAACAAAACTGCTATGCTTATGAAAGGAGAGACATTTTTCTTTAGGCTGTGCTTCTTTTAACCACAAAGTCCCACAATATATCTCAAAATTGACACAAGGGACCTCCTACCCATCCCAAAGTAAGTTGATTCCCCTGGGGGTGTGAGGGTGCAGATTTACTATCTGAGAGCTGATCTGTTCTGCCCTTCAGCTGAACAACACGACCAAGGAACAAGCTCAAATAAAATCCTGGGAGATAAGAACTTGATACTTGATGTCTTTATACTTGATGTCTTTTTGTGACTGGCTTGCCATCTTAGAAGTTATGCCTTATGCTTCTTTATATGCCCTATGCTGTCTTGCATACATCAAATGCTCAATGAACACACTCATAGTGTGAGTGTTACTGAAACAAACTTGGATCTACTTGCACACAGTAAAGTCAATCTACTGACACCAGGTTGTGGTGAAGGAAAGTACAGTGTGTATTGCAGAGTGCCAAACAAGGAGAATGCGTGGCTCATGCTCAAAATACCCAAACTCTCTGATAACTTTCAGGGAAGGAGTTTTAAAGGCAGTATGAGGAAGGGAGCTTCAGGGCACGTGATCAGCATGTGCACAATTCTCAGGCTGGTTGGCATCAAGGTGAAGTTTCAAGCATCATCAACCCTCTAGTTTCAGACAGTCTAGGGTCTATTTTTGTGGCCAGCAGTTTTGATCTGTTGGAGGTCTGCTTCCTGTAAGAATAAGTTAGGAATGTGTTATCAGGCTTTTAGCTATGTCTTTCAGAGAACTAGGAGTTGGGTGATTCTATGTGTTGGATTTATAGTTTAGATTGATACCAGTTTCCTGGCCCAATAGTTATTCCTTTTTTCTACATCTTCCCTTTTCCTAATCATTGACTCTTGAGTCAGGAGTTTGAGACTCAAAGAGACCTGGGAGACTAAAGCAAAAGACTTTTATTTCAAAGGGTGTGGACATAGGGTTCCTTTTAAAAATGTATTCCTCAATCTTGAGGGGAACAGGTTCAGGAAAAGAAAAGGAGTATGGTTTTGTACAGAAAGTTTAATCATAAACACAACAGAAGAACTCAGTTTTGGGGGGACTTGTTTTCATGAGTTTAGAGAAGAGATTGTAAAAGTACCTCCCACACTGTCCTACTTTTATTTGTGGTCATAGTTACAAACACTGCTCCAGCCTTTAACTTGGCCATTTAAAAACAGCCTTCATGCTTTTTGCAGAGAATTCCATTTCGATTTTAAAGCACTTGAAGACCTAATATAAATTTATCCTTGGAACAAATATCCTGTCTGAGTGTTTTTATAAACAAATGGCTTTCCTTATACCGGTTATTGATAGATCAGGACTATGACTTAAGTTTCCCTAATGTGTGGGAGGCTGTGAGCAAGGAAGCAAACTTTGTTGTTATAAAGCACATTTCTGGGGCTGTTTTGTTAGTGAAGAATAACCTGTAGTTCTTCCTGGCTAATAAAATTTTCTTTCAACCACATTATTCTGTTATTTATTCATAATAATTTTGTACTTTTCCTTGCTTAGTTCATTGTCATCTTTGTCTTTACTTTTATTTTTACCTACCAAGGATATAATTATTAAGAAAAATGATTGGTTCAAAATATATCTCCCCAGATGTAGAGGTAAATAAATGTTATTAGCTAAAATTCCTATATTATTATCATCTTTTAATATATCAAATTCATGCACTTAAGAATTTAATATTGCCCTAATTCTCCTTCAAAGTACCATAATAAACTTGAAGATAATAGAAACAGGGACTGAAGCTTGAGGAAAGTTGGACTTAGTTGAGGTGCTAGGCCCACAATTTATTAATCTGTGACAATGAGCTAGATCAAATTTTAAGTTTTCCCTTCCGTACAAAGGGAGTGAAACTATTGTTTCCTTACGTCATGGAATTAGGAAAGAAGAAAGAAAGTATGTAAACATTGCCTGTAGTGTACAAAGCCCTGTATAAATATAATGTCACGTCTTAATATTTCCTATCTTCTTCTAGCCACATACTGAGAAATTAGAGGTGATCATGTAACTTGCCATTGGCCAGTGAAACTTGAGTCAGACAGGACATACCACTTCTAGGCAGAAGATTTAAAACCCAGTAAGTTATTGCTTCTTTCATCCTTTTCAATCTGCCATGGTGTCCAGCAATTCTCCAGATGGTGGCTGTTCCTTCAACCTAGCACACAAGTTTCAGTTCAAAATAAATGGTGGCTCCCTGTTGTTCAGCTGGGAGAGTAAGGTGATTGATTAGCATCGTCTGTCATGAGAAGAGTGACCTAATACACATGCCATTTTATTCAATAAGCAGAAGTCCACATCTTCTTTATAAAAATGAGACGCATAGACCCAAAGAAGATCAGTGTGACTTGTTTAAGTTTGCATAGTCAGCCAAGGGTAAAGTTGGAATATTATTATTTATTTATTATTTGTGCTCTCTGCTTCCATTAGAATGTTAAAGTAGGAGTCGCCTTGGTGGTGCAGTTGGTTAAGGATCTTAAGGATCTGGCCTTGTCACTGCTGTGGTTCTGGTCACAGGTGTGGCACAAGTTCGATTCCTGGCCCCGGAACTGCTGCATGCTGTTGGTGTGGCAAAAAAAAAAAAAAAAAAAAAAAAAATTATTTAGAAGATGGGGTATGCATATGATCATATAATTCAAGTAGAAAAAGAAGGCTTAACAATCATGGAAATTGTTAGGCACAAGACTTGCCAAAAGAGAAGGCTACTGGTGTGGTAATTGTGACAAAGTAATGTATTTAATTCTAAGCTTCCTAGAAATCAAGTCCTTCTAAGTTGGTATTTAAATATGGCTTCAGCTCTCTTCAATAGTCACATTGACATGTGCCTAAACAGAGATATACAATAATGGGTTTGACTAGTTTTACCAGAGAGAATTGTAAAATCAGTGGCATTGAAAAAGCAAGGGAGCCTAAGACTCATGAATGAGATAGCTGGAAGTTACTAAGCTGTTCTAAAGCTGGTTAACATACCTATTTCTGAGGAAATGTAATTCAACAGAACTTGACTGAATTTATGAGCTATTTAAGAATACTTGTTGAATCCATGAAAGGAGCACAGTTACCATTTTAGCTACTGGAGAAGTGTTTAGTCAGTAGCCCCACAAATTAATTACACCAATGTATAACACATGCTGTTTCACTCACTGTAGGTATTCTTTAGCTATTGATGATGGATTATAGGTAAAAAAAAATTATAAAATAACAACAGTAATGTCAAAAGTTATAATTTATCGAGCACTTGTTATATGCCAATGATCATTCTAAGCACTTTATATGAATTTACATTTCCTTCCTTTTAAATTCTGATAAAGTTTTCCAGCCAAGGCTGGAATTAAGGATTACTAAGGATTATTGAGCAACTACTATTAGGCAAGCACAATTCTATGAACTGGATTGGTAGAGGTTAAATCACTAACTCAAAGTCATAGACATGATTTAAATTCTAGGGGATTGATTACAGTTTATACACGCAGTGGAACACTGTGCAGCTATAACAAGAAAGGGGAAAAATATCTTCATAACCTTGTGTGGTTGGTCTTCAGCATGTATGGTTAAGTAAAAAAAAAAAAAAAAAAGCAAAGTTGGGGAACGTATTTATATCCTAGACATTGTACCACCTAAGGAAGATGAATGTGTGTGTATAAATACAAAGGGTAAATAAAAATCAATCAAAAAGAGGAAAAATATTACTTAGAGCTAGAGGAGCAAAGTAAGGGGATAGGAAAAGTAGTTTGTCTTCTTTAATTATATTTCTCCTTTTGCCAACTTGTAGAAGGAGTAAATCACCTCTAGGGATATTATCACAGGACAGAAGGGAAGGGAAGAAACTATGAGAAAACAGAGCTAATCATGTAAACAGGACTTTAATATAATTAATTACTGTAATTTAGAATAATCTAAAGTTAATTATACATTATATTATTAAATTAATTTTATTTATATAAATATGCTTTATATACATCAATTTATATTAAATTAATATTCTTAGACATGGAAAATGATACATCCATAAAAACACAATCATCCAAACGTCTTAGAAGTTTAAATTTTTCTTATTACTTAAAACATTAAATAAGTAGGTAAGTAGCAAAAAGGCACAACTGAAGAGAAATAAATGAGCTCGAAGTTTATTTTGAGGCTTTTCTACTAGAATGTAGTGCAAGAGAACGACAAGATGCAAAAAATATGAAAGAAAGTTTAGGGCATCTTTAGAAATCTTCGCTTCATTTAAAACACTGAGTTTAAAGAAGCAGGTAGAGGCTATTGTGTGTGCGTGTTTGGTGGAGGGAGTATTTGAAGCAACCAGGAGAAAATATTCTCCACAGTGAAGAAAAACCAGATAGCCTCCCACCAAAGAGGCTTACCTGATTCCATAAAAAAGAACAGGGCAGGGAAAAATATATATATTCACACATTCTCTACACACAACAGATGATATACAGAAGAAAAGAACTCTGCTATTTGTGCCTAACTTTTCCTATAAGACTAGCTAAGCACAAGTTGTGGTTGTTGGTTCTTCACCATGGCATTTGGCATATATATCCTACCATATAGCAGGGGATCAGCCAACGGTTATTGCAGGAAAAGTGCATGAAGCCAGAAGGCTAGAATTCTGAAGATAGCCTCCGTTGTTTCACAGCTCCTATGGCACTGACAGCCCCCTCCCAGCCAGGGACATCGCAGGGGAAGATACTACAGAGGAGGTTAGGAAGCACAATTGTTGAGGTTTACTCTTCTCATCAAACATCTCTATGATTTGGGGCAAATTTTTAACCCTTGCTAAGCTCCGATTTCACCACCTATAAAAGTAGGAGTTGAATTTGTTGATCTTTGAAGCCCATTCTGGCTTTATCCATCCATGTCCAGTGAAGCTCATCACTTCTCCAGCTGTTATTTTTTACAAAGTTTTATCCAGTTGTGAAGTTGCTTTAATATGGCTGCCATCATGCTTTCTTCCAACTGCAAGGAATTTTCTGCTTTCTTACTTTACTAGACAATCCATGTTGTTCAAGGCTGACTCTTGGTAGATAAGTGTCAAACACGTTCCTTAAGATTCTGTGTTGACAGAAAGTCTTACCCTCTTGTAACAAGAATTTCTCCAATGTAAGAAGGTTTCTGATTTTTTTTTTTAAATGGAGCTAATAGTGTGTGCTCCTTTTCCAATACTCAAGGAACAATGCCATTGCTTCCCATGCAACGAACAATGTATTAGGGACCTTCTCACCCTTTGGCTATCTTCCCCATCTATTTATGATTCTAGGTGTAGAGGTGTAATGATACACTATCTTCTGAAGCCATATTTCATGTTGATATGGTATTATAGGCATAGAGAAAATGATTGAGTGATTGCTTACTGAGCACCTTCTATGTGCCAGGCACTTTCATAATGAAAGTCCTCATCAGCTTGAGGAGATAGGTGTTATTTCTTTAGAGGCGCTTAAATTAAAGGTCAGAATACTCAGCATTTGGCCAACTAAAATCTCCACTCCATGCTCCCTCTTCAGAGATACAAAATCACAGTGTCCATCCTCACAATGATAATTCTCAGTATAGGAGCCCTGATTCTTAACAATTAGGAGCAATGCATTTTGGAAAGAGCAAGGCTCTATACTTAAATAAACAACTTTCTATTGTATGGTTTCTTATCACACACAGTAGCATATTTCAAATATCACCTAAAATTTTTTTCTGACCAATATCAAAGATGGCATTTAACATAAAAAGATAGCATTGCTTTTTTTTTTTTTTTTTCCAGTGACATCTGCTTAACAATTTCTTTCTAACCTGTGGGCATAGAGCCAAGACTAGAAGGGGCCTCTAAGAAAAACTTATACCCAATCTGTGCTCTTATCCGCAGTTTTCTTTTTTTCTGAATGATGGATTGATTTGGGATCCCATCCCCATCCTCTTTTTTTTAGGAACAATTGAAATGATGTGTTCACATCTCTGCTTTAAATTTCTTAAGTGTGGACCATGTTTCTTCAACATGATGGATTCTTAGCGCTTTTTGTTTTAAAATTGGACATTGCCTCTTGACACTTTGATGAGTGATGCCATTTTGTGGCTGATTAATGTGTCTGAGGTATTTAATAAAGGCCAGAAATAGGTTAGAGATAGTGCTCAACACCTTCCATGAAGATCATCTTAAATTTTTGTCGATGTTGGTAAAACAGAAGTGGAAACAGGTCAGGTTAAATTTCTGCACCACGGAAAGACATTAAGAGAGGTTTTCTAAGTTACCTCACATTTAATAAAATGAAGTCATCTTATATATTAATATATTAATACTGCAGCTGGATTTAAACTTATGTAGACCAAGCTTTACTTAATAGTTAAATCAAATTGAATCTCAGATTTTATGAGTGATAAAACGACAATAAAATGGGTCTGGTCAGTAAAGATAATAACTTGATTCAGTACTTTGGATGTAAGTGTTCAAGGTTTCCATGATAAAACTGTAATTTTATACCCCAAAGTGTGTTAATAACATTAAGTGAGGTAATAGGCAAAGTGCACTGACAATGCAATACCCACAGGACCACAGTAATAGAAATAATTTATAATGTATCAGCAATAAAATCTTTAATGTTATCTCAATTCAGGCCAGGCACCATATCTGAGGTTTCAGATGACACATGTCCTTTCCCTCCCAACATGGACACAAGTGTTAACCTAAAATAATTAAGAAAATGGTTTTCAGAGTGCAGAAACCTTTCACATTTATGGTGTAATGTCCATTCTATTAACTATTTCTACCCTGATCCATTTATGTATGATTGATAGAACTTAATTCCAAAGTTAGTAAGTAAGCATTTCTAAAAATAATCCTCCGAGGCATCTGAATTCACTCTTGGCTTCATTTATTTCAAGTAGAACTGATTTCTAACTTTTAAATTATACAAAGGAATATTTTTCCAAGACAGAGGAGTCAGTTATTTGTATGACTATAAAACTATTTTGTTTTATAAAATCCTGGCTCAGTGGTTTTGTGGTTCAGAAACTAGTATCACAAAATGAATCTTTCTTGAATCATCCCTAAAAGAATGTTTTCCTAATGATCAAAAATTAAACAATTTTATTGGATGACTTTACTCACTGTAACTTATATGAGGAGTATATCAGTGAATAACAACTTGTTCCACAGTGTGCAGGAAAGCCACATTTAAAGAGCTAATCCATAAACACAGACTAGTTCATAATAGTTTTTATGCATGGTTTAAAAGAACATTTATAAATAGATGGGAAAACTTGAGATTCAGCTTCTATAGTTTCATCCTGTGTTTTTTTGAGTCTATTTCATATATACATCTCATTGACTCTAAAATCTATGGGAAAAGCCTCAGAAATTTCATGTTTGGGTATTCAAACTAACTGTAATAATGATAATGATCATTGTAACAGCCTATATTTACTGAGTTTACAATGTTTTTAAATGACATTTAAAACATTTGATTTCATAAAAACACTGTCATTATCCTAACTGTGCATGAGAGGAAACTGTTAAGGAGAAATGTAAATTACTCCACCAAGTCCCTGGGCAGTAGGTGGCTGAGCCACTGGTGGGATAAGACTGTCTCACCCTAGAGTTGATGTTCTGGGACCACACATCACGTTGCCTGGCTGTCTCTTACAGAAGCTGTTTTAAAATTATTTGTGTAAATGGTTTTAAGGATGAGGTTATCATACCTAAAGGTAACAGAAATACCTTTCATAGTTGACACTCTTAGCAGGAAATTCATAACATCTTTGAATATCAATTTGCCTATGTATTTTTTTTTCTTTTTTTCTTTTTAGGACCACACCTGCAGCATGTGGAAGTTCTAGGGCTAGGGGTCAAATCAGAGCTGCAGCTGCTGGTCTGTGCCACAGCCACAGCAATGCTGGATCTGAGCCACATCTGTGACCTGTACTGCAGCTTGTGCCAATACTGGATCCTTAACCCACTGAGTGAGGCCAGGGATTGAACCCACATCTTCATGGATACTAGTTGGGTTCTTAACCCACTGAGTCACAAAGGGAAATCTTTTTTTTTTTTTTTTTTTTGCTTTTAAACTTTTTTAAAAATAAAATACTGTTGATTTACAATATTGTGTCTGCTGTACAGCAAAGTGATCCAGTCTTATATATCTATGTAATATATGTAGATATAATGTAATAATATATATACACATATATAATATAATAACATATACATTATTTTTCTTATATTATCTTCCATCGTGTTCTACCCTAAGAGACTGGATATAGTTTCTGGTGCTATACAGTAGGACCTCTTTGCTTATACATTCTTAATGTAATAGTTTGCATCTACTATTGATTAAAGGGGTAGAATGCATAGAAAGCATATGGAAGGCTAGGGAAAGATCACTGGAAACATTCTGTCTGTCTTCCTGACACTTTGTCTCCGTAAAGTTATTTTTACTTTATAACCTACAGTTATTTGGGTACAGCCCAAATGCTGGGGCCGATGGTGTCTACAGGAGGGACATCAGAAACACAAAGTCAATTGTGTAGGAGGTTCAGCAATAAATCCACTTCCTGGTAATCTTACTCTGACCACCTTTGTCTGCCCTACTCTCACCTGCCATGAACCTCAGACCTAGGAGAGAAGGATCCCACTCATATATCCCTGAATGCGGAGGGCTTTCCTGGAGCTCTGTTGATGACAGACTGCAGTTCTGCATTCTCTCACCATGCTCTCTCCTTCAGAGAAATGGAATTCTGCTCCTGGGTCTAAGGGCCAAGAACTTGCTGCCTGTTGCCAAATGTCTCTAATTGCTGCTTTTGGACTGCTTGCAAAATTGTTTGCATATTTTCTGATGAGGTGATGGTGATATTATAATAACTCCTCTTTCTGATCTATGTTCCTGGTCCTATACCCTGCTGCTCTGGATAGATTTTTCTCTTTAGTTTATAGCTGAATCTTTGGAAGATGGAGACACGGGAGAGGGCAAACTGACTGACTCTAGTTCCTATTGTGAGAGTCAAAGGAACTTGGCTTTGATCAGATGTATGGGCTCAAACTTGGATCTGCCACTTACTTGCTGAAGGACCTTGACAGACTGTGAATTTGAGTTACTTCATCCTTAAAACAGGGATAAAGTTCTTACCTCCAAAGACTGCTTTGAGGATGATATGTTAGATAGTTGGCATAGAGTGGGTAGCACCATCCTGGGTGTTCTCATTCTTTTTCTCAAGTTTTCTGGTTCTTCTGATCTGAACCATCCACAGGCAACAGAACTCCCAGGCATTCTAGCAGAATGAAGCATCTCCACTAAAAAGATGTGTGATTCTGAGCTAACTGTAGCCATGCCCTGGGATTTGGAGTCTAGAAACATAGGATATAAAAGTTCATGCCATATGACTTGTACATAAGACTCATTTTAATGCAACTATTAGCATGTAAAGCCAACACAAAGGAAGCAAATAATTCACAGATATTTCCTCTTTTCAGAATTCTGTGGCCTGAACTGGAGCTCAAAATGTTGGTTGGTAAAAACCCTATGGTGATCTGCAGTGGCTACCTCCCATCGATTCAGGCTTCTAGGAAACATATGGGAAATTTTAGAGAGGATGCTGTGTAGTTACAGAATATAAAATCTCCTGCCGCATGTCCGTTGGATCTGATTTTTGTCAGTCTTGGTCTAATTTATCTTGCCTGCAGGTGTATTTACTGAGAAAAACCTCACCCATCGGCCCAAGAGTATTTGCCCCAGCTTCTGAGCCATCAGAATTGGAGCAAGATATTTATCAGCAAACTCAGCATTATCATTTTTGGATTTTAGGGTATAAACTGGTGAGTATCTGGCAAAGGTTTAGCTGAAACTTCCTATTCTGTCCCGGAGGCCGCTTGTCAACTGGGCATTAGCTCTGAGTCTCTGCATTTATAGGCTTAATGAAGTATTTTTTAAAAAATGCATTTTATTCAAGCATATTTTCTTTACCATATTGTGTTAGTTTCTGGTATACATCAAGGATACATCAAGTTGATTCAGTTTTATACATTTTCTTTTTATTTTCTGTTATCATTTATTATAAGATATTGAATACAGTTCCCTGTGCTATACAGTAGGATCCTGTTGTTTATCCATTGCGTATATAATAATAGTAGGTTTTATATACATATATATATACATGTATACTTACATATATGTATATATATGTAATATAAAATAGTTTGCATTGATTTATGAATTCTTAAAAAAAAAATCCTGGAGAACACAGAATGTTAAAGTACTACTTTTGCTTTTGTATCCCCATCCAGAGTCACTGAGAACAGTTGTGAAGATACATGGTTACAACAAAAAAACAGAGTTTCCATTGTGGCTCAGCAGAAATGAATTTGATTAGTAACCATGAGGATGAAGGTTCAATACCTGGCCTTGCTCAGTGGGTAAAGGATCCCGTGTTGCTATGAGCTGTGATGTTGGTTGCAGTTGCGGCTTGGATCCTGCATTGCTGTGTGTGTGGCGTAGGCTGGCAGCTACAGATCTGATTCGATCCCTAGCCTGGGAACCTCCATATACCACAGGTGTGGCCGTAAAAAGAAAAAAAAAAAGATACATGGTTAATATACAACATAAGTGTGTAACGTTCACATAGACTTTTTTGTGAACGATGCTGCCTTGAGTTGGGCAGTGCACAACCTGCCCAGTGGTACATGGTGAGCAACTGGACTCTAGACCAGTGCCTGGTATCCAACAGAAGGGGTCGTTTTCACGGATATTTTGAATGCCATTCCACTTCCTGATTAGGACTCACATATTGACCCCCTGATAACAAAACTTTCTTAAACTCTACCAGAATTTTTCAAACTCTCTGCCCATGTTTTATGTTCCAGCTCTGTTTGCTTAGTTCACATCTGCCACATACAGGTGGTTTACTGCTTCCTTCCAGGTCTGCCTTACTATAATGCTAGCCTGTCTCATTCTTGAGCCTGTTCCTCTCATAAAGACCCACACTCTTAGATTTATCCAGTGGATCTGAAAAGGTGGATCACCAATAAACAGTTGTGGTTTTTCTCAACACAAAGATAGTAAGTGTTTCATTCAAATGGGCATCCATTCAAAGAAGAGGAGATCTACAATTTCTTGGATCTGAGAATACTTTGTGCACACAAAACAATGAGCAAGGATGTGACAGCATTTCAGAAGGAGCAGTATGCAGCCAATAACCTTTTTTCCAGCTCTGACCCTGGCAAAGCTATCTGCAGTGACAGAATAATTTCTGATTGAGTGTTTCTGTTCCTCTTGTTTTTCTTCTTTGTTCTTTTTTCTCCAACATTCTGACACATTAAATTTATCACCTATGTATTTAGAAAAAGAATCTCTCCCAGGTCTTATAAATGCCATCTACATTCTGATTCTGAAGGTGCATATAGCATCCTCACTGCTGCTGACTGTCTATACTGACAGCCAACAGCACTCATGATCTGTCTCCTCAGGTGGCTCAGACTAGCTAAGGAAGAAAAAAAAATCTTATCTTCTCAGAGCCCTGAAAATGTAAAAATAGCCTGGCTGTTTATTGCACTAGGCTTTTAGACCCAGGTGTATCAGAGGAGTGGAGAAAGTGGATTGTCACTTCCCTGGCTGGATATGATGGCTTCAAAGGAAACAGAGAGGCACAGATTAAAGGGAGTGTGGCTGCACTCAGCTTTCTCTAAGGAGGCTTAAATCTCCCTCACATAGGACCTTATCAGGCTAGAAGGGGGATGCAGAAGATAAACTTTAAAAATAAATGCCCCCCCAAAAAAATTCCTGATTATCGTCTCTGCCTTCTCCACCATGTCTGGTCAGCAACGTGTTAAGTGAATTGAAACTAGATCGTGGAGAGACAGTCACAACCTGGTTATCAGTGTCAGTAAATGGAAGATAATAGCCCCACTAGAGAGTTATGAAATGGCTTGTCTTTGAGCTGCCAAAGTGTTTAGTCTCTCTTTTATTATATTCACAGCAGTAATCCGATATGTCCTGACTTCTGTCATCTGTATGTAATGCTTATCAACTCTCTGTCAGTGATTCACCCTTTTGTCAGGGACAATTATTCCTCAAAGTGCTGAGGTTACGACTGAAGCAATATTATGACTGGAAAGAAAATCTGAAAGGTGTAACACATCACAGCAAGCAATCTGGGAGCTGACGTCAAAGTAAAGGAAAACACTGTTGATAAAAGGAGAACATAAGGCAAAGTTTTGTTCTCTGTGCTGGGGGCACGGCTGGCATGGCTGAGGTCAGACGGGCAGAGGACCCCCTCTCTCAAAGATGCTTTACTAATTCATGATGGCAGGACGCGGGTGCCTCTGCCTTCGCTGCTGTGTAACCGTTGCCATTTTATATCTCCATTTACAGAGGCTGCAAATTAGGTTGTTAAAGTGTGAGCTTGGTGAAGAGAGGTGAATGGAAATAGGCTGGCACAGAATCTCTGTTTTATGACACGGATGAAAGCCCACTGCTCTGTGTGCCACCCATCCTGCCTTAACATCCTCACTTATACCTGGGGCTTGTTTTCCATGATGTACCCCTCATCATACATGAGAAGAGAGCAAAGATGGGGTGGGTACAACTGGGGTCTTACAAGGAGCCAGACTAACATTTAAGTCAGGACGAGAGCAGCTGGATGGCCGAAAACTGGTGCTTGAAATATTAAAGAATTAAAAGTTTGACAGTCAGAATTCATTTTAAATCTTGCTTCTGACCTTTAGTAGATACCTGACCTTGAACAAGAAACCTAATTTCTCTGGCTTAAGTCCTCCTATAAAAGTATAAAATACTTCCTGATAATACCTGTCTTGTAGAGTAGGTGGAGATTCCTCCAGAGATGTTGTACATAAAGTGCTTGAATAAAAGCTCAATAGACAGTATGATAAATAGTAACCAGAAATAAGATATTGTTTATTCTCTTAGAGTCTCATTTCCTCATGTATAAATAATTCAGCCCCTAACATAAGTCAGAAGACCAAGATTGGGGTGCAATATTAAAGGCTTGAGTTAGGTGCTGTAAAAATGCTGCTCCCTGATAATGGCTGTGACTGTAGAGCATGGACGCTATGAGGGTCTTGCAATTTCATGACTGCTGTAGAATTTATAGTCCAATATGTGGCAGGTGAATGGACAAGGTGATGTTCAAAATATGTAACAACAGGACATGCATGGGCCTATCGACCATTCAGAGAAGATGCCAGTTTTATGGGGTGGAATCGTGTCTTCTAGACCTTCTGCTACGCCGACCAAGAATCCTAAATTGCTGGTGAAATGGGGCCCAGCAGCTTGAGCACTTATCAGGAGCACTTGGCAAACTGAGAAGCAGGCATCTCCCCTGATATAGACATATTTTCCATTTTAACAACTTTCCTGTGCTGGTGCACCTCCGATGATGATCAGCCCTGTCTAAAGACAAGCGTAAAACTTCCCTTGTATGTGCTTAATAACCATATTTTATTTTTTAAAAATATTTGTAAGTTATTATGAAAGTTTACTTACTTTGTTGTTAGGGTGAAACCTGGTCATTGTGACATATTTAGAAAATAGAGATGATAAAAAAACAAAAATGGTCTAAAAACCTCAACATTCAACAACCATCATCATCTACATCTTGATACATTTCTCTGACCCTCCTTCTGTGGGTATATCTTTGTTATGTTCTTGATTTTAATGGGAATATATTTCATATGTTAGTATTAGGCATGAAGATCTTGGTTTTGGGAATTCCCATTGTGGCTCAGTTGTTTAAGAAACTGACTAGTATCCATAAGGATGCAGGTTTGATCTCTGGCCTTGCTCAGTGGGTTAAGAATCCCACATTGCCACAGACTGAGGCATAGGTCACAGGGTAGCTCAGATAAGGTTTTGCCATGGTTGTGACATATGTCTCAGCTGCAGTTCCAATTCAACCCCTAGCTTGAGAACTTCCATATACCACAGGTGTGGCCCTTTAAAAAAAAAAAATCTTGTTTTCAGAGAAATATTCTGTAAGCTATTTTAGAATATCAGTTGTGTTAGTCATTGTTTTTTTTTTTTTAATTAAGAAAGCATGGAATGTTACAAAATAACTTTTTGGCATTTGTCAAGATTCTTAAATGGGATTTCTTCTCTAATGCAATCAATTATTTAACTTGGATCCCTAATTTTGAGCCAGCTTCACATTTATCTAGTAAGCCTTATATAATTATGGTGTCCTAATTAGATAGAGGAAGTAAACTATTTTAGAGATTTTGTGGGGTGGGAGGCTTGTGTTCTCTTTGAGATCAGGGTTGCGTTTGCTTTGGAAAAAGAAATGGGAAGTTTTCATTTTCATATGTTCTGGACAAGTTCTTAGGGGCATGACCATGCCTTATGATCTGAAGTATAAGAATTTAAAGTTGTGAAGGGGTGAAAAAATAATCTGAATTTGAGCTATGGAGATGGAACCTTGATGTTTTCAGTTTCTTTTACAGTTATTGCCTTATTCTTGTTTCTTTTTTTTTTCTTCTTAGTCAAATATTGACACATTTTTCCCTACAAAACTTTTTAATCTTCACATTTCTATATTTCTTAGGACAGAATTGCACACAGTTGTCTCTTATTTAAAATGATCTCAGTAACTGGAGTAATTTTCCATTTCTTATTAACATTATAAGTTCTCAATTTTTACTTACTTTTCCTTGGGCAAAATATGTCCTTTGGTTGGTATTTTAAAAGGAGAAAAGAACCTATCTCTTGAGTTTGTTAATTAAATTGTTTCAAAATTCTTTTAACATTATTATACATTTCCTCTAGATTTCCTTGGACATATAATTGCTCTCAGTAAAATTTTATAATCAAATGCTCTAACTCGCTTATTTATTATTTTTTATTTAATAATGAAAATATTTAGGCTATGGAGCTGAACCTCTCTTTAAAAATCTGTTTATTACTCTGCATGTTATTATTATTTTCTAACTGCTATTTTGATTTCCATTGTTCCAGAAATTATATATTTTTAAAAATTGTATTGGATATAGCTGATTTATAATGCTGTATTAGATTCAGGCTTACAGCAAAGTGAATCAGTTATACATATACCTATATATATTCTTTTTTTCCATATAAATTATTACAGAAAATTTAGTAGAATTTCCTATGCTATATAGTAGGTCCTTGTAATTTACCTATTTTATATATATATATTCATGCGTATGTGTTAACCTCATCCTCCCAATTTATGTGCCCCCTAGAGTTTCCACATTGGTAACTCTAATTTTGATTTTGAAATCTGTGAGTTTGTTTCTGCTTTATAAATAAGTTCTTTTGTATCAATTTTAATTAGATTCCACGTATAATTGATATCATATGACATTTTTCTTTCTCTGTCTGACTTACTTCACTTAATATAATCGTCTCTAAGTCCATCCATGTTGCTGCAAATGGCATTATCTCATTCTTTTTCATGGGAAATAATATTCCATTGTGTGTATATATATATATATATATATATATATATATATACCACATCATTTTTATCTAATACTCTGTCAATGGATATTTCGGTTGTTCCCATGTCTTGACTATGGTAAGCAATGCAGCAAAAACATCAGGGTGCATGTAATTTTTTAATTATGGTTTTTTTTCAGGTATAAGCTGGGGTGGGGGGGATTGCTGGATCATATGGTGGTTCCGTATTTAGTTTTTCCTCCATACTGTTTTCCACAGTAGTTGCACCAGCTTACATTTCCATCAACAGTGTAGGTACCCTTTTCTCCACACTCTCTCCAGCATTTATTGTTTGTAGACTTTTTGATGATGGCTATTCTGACAGGTGTGAGGTGGTACCTCATAGTAGTTTTGATTTGCATTTCTCTAATAATCAGTGATGTTGGGCATCTTTTCATGTGTCTTTTTAGATCTTCTGGCCATTTTTTTGATTGGGATGGAAATTATGTTTTTAAAGACTACCTTCAATTTCTAGTGAATAGGATTTTACTTAAGCTTTTGATGTTAGTTTCTAGTTATGTTATTGTGTTCACTGAATATTAAATAGTACACATTCTACTTTGGACAATTTGTTAAGATTTTATTTTTTGAACTGTAACAATTTTTAAATATCCCACTGGTTCTATGAAAACAACAATTGATTTAATCATGATAGCAATAGGGATTCAAACCATCCTTCCTACCACTCTTCTTATTTATTTTTTGTCTTTTTGCCATTTCTTGGGCCTCTCTCATGGCATATGGAGGTTCCCAGGCTAGGAGTCTAATCGGAGCTGTAGCCACCAGCCTACGCCACAGCCACAGCAATGCGGGATCCGAGCCATGACTACAACCTACACCACAGCTCAGGGCAATGCGGGATCATTAACCCACTGAGCAAGGGCAGCGACCGAACCCGCAACCTCATGGTTCCTAGTCAGATTCGAAGGGAACTCCCCCACTCTTCTTATTTTGGCATATACTATCTTGGCATATGTTATGTGGGCCTTTAGGTAGGGAAACCAGTTAATTTTTCATTCTAGTGGGTACAATTTTGAGAGTGAAAGAAGATCTGTTAATAATTATTTCTAGACAGTAAGTTAAACTGGGATAAGGTGGGCAAACTGGGGCTTAAGGTCACACATTCTATAGCCCACATTAAATTCTTTCTGAAATAATGTGGAATGTTAATTAAATAAATAAACCTTGCAGGTATTATTTGTCGTTAAGGCTTAAATAATATCGAAATAGTATTTGTGATCTAATATACGATCACTTATAAGTAATCCCTCAGTGCTGAAAAAAAGTCCCTACTTCTTAATTGGCAGTTTAGATGCATTTTATATATCCCTGAAAGCAACTTCAAGTCCTTCCAAATGGAAAAGATCTAATATTAATTAAATAATTAAGGACTTCATTATCATATTATAAGATTAATTGATCCATGTGTAAACAATTCGATTCTGCATCTGGTGCATGATAAATGAATGAGATTTATGGTTTTATATATATGTATAAATAAATACATTTATGTATAAATAAGTATATATATTATGTACATGTATATACATTTACATTTTATTTCCTTTTTAGTTTTTATTTAATTTTTTATTACAGTTGTATATATCTAGTCACTTGTGATGTAACGATGGAGGATAATGTGAGAAAAATAATGTGTGTGTATATATATGTATGTATTACTGGGTCACTTTGCTGTACAGCAAAAATCGACAGAAAATTTTATTTCTTTAAGCAAAAAATTATGCACATGATGTACAGCATAATTAAAATATATCCTGTTATGGTCACTTTTATCTTGATATGGCTTAAAATTTTAGAAACAACAGAATCATGTTTATAATAAGACCATGGGATTTTATTTTATTTATTAAATCACTTTAAATGACAGTAAGCATGCTTTTGAAACTTAAAAAAATTTATGGTTTAGATATAGAAAGCTGTGTTCATTTTCCAGAAAGTAAAGTATTAAAGTGAAGTTTTAAAATTATAATTTTCAAATAGTATTAAGCTATTAAATGTAAAACATAAAAAAAAAGTGACTGAACAAACATAGAGGATGAAATGCATAGGAGTAAAAGTGGTTTCAATGCTCAATATATCTTGAGATTCAGGCCTATGCCAAGATGAATTTTAGGAATAAATGAAGTTTATTTTTTCAATCCCGTGTCTCTCCACTAAATGTACATCATATTTGTAAATTAATACGTAATTTCACTTAGCACTGAGAAATTTGGCCTTGATTTTTTTTCCCTTGAATATTTTAGGCTAAATTTCCAAAGTGCTTTAAAGAAATTCAAAAATTTTAAAGACGTATTAAAAGCAACCTAAATGTCAAACAATTAAACATGGACACAACATATACATAAGTGCATTATATTGATTTATGTTGATATATATATATACTACGCATAGTAAGGCACACACATTTATAATTGTGAAGTTATTGTACATGTTTTTACATTTGCAAACTTTCTGTATACAAAGGCAGAAATAGAAGTTTATTCATCTTTTGGGAGGTCAGGATCACTTTGGGTAATTTATTTGCTTGTGAAAAGTATGAGTGGACAAAATGACTACCTCCAATCATTAACCGAATATCTTAGGTCAGATTTCTTAGAGTGGCTTTCAAATCTGATTAGAAATTTGAAATGCTGTTGTGCCTATATATGGGCATGGTAATGAACACTCTCAAGGAGATATAAACACTCTAGAGGACATCAGAAGCACATTTAGCTCAAGGCAGGCAGTGCCAGTGGGTACCTAGTCACTTTTTCTTTCTCTTTTGATCGTCTCTTAGGAGCCTATCAGAAAATAACATTGATAACAAAAATGGTGTTGTAAATTCCTTTGTACCTGACCACTTTCCTCCATTTAACCCCACTTATGTTTCCCCCAGCACCGAAATTGCACATCGGCAAGAGCACTAATAATGCAGACTCCCTTCTTTATGCCTGTTGTGATGGAGTAAGGGTTTGGGACTTCCAGCTGTAGGTTGTTGGAGACCTAGAGCAGGTTTCCATGGCAAGTAACTAATCCACAAATGGAAGGTGATGGGGTACCTCAGTTTCCAGATCTCTAAAAGATCTTGTGTTCTATGGCATGAATTAATTGCTCAAGATCACGGTACATGAAGTTCTCACAAACTGGTACACGCATGTATCCTTGCAAGAGAGTGTGGTTGGTGCTCATAGATACCAACTGCATCAACCACAGGTCTACTAGAGAAATGGAATCTGTATATCTATAGATAGTAGATCGATCGATCAATCAATTGATAGATAGATAGATAGATAGATAAAGAGAGAGAGAGAGAGAGGAAGAGATTTTAGTGCAAGAAATTGACAGATTTGACTGTGGGTGTTGATGAACCAAATCTGTCAGCTGTAGGGCAGGACAACAGGCTGGACCCTCTTGGGTAAGAGCTGTTGCTACAGTCCAGAAGCTGCATTTCTTCTTCCTTAGGGAGATCCCAGTTTGGTTCTTCAGACTGGATGAGACCTACCTTGATTATTGAGGATAATCTCCATCACTTAAAATTAGCTTATTGTAGATATTAATCACATCTAGAAAATACCATCACAGCAACAACTAGTTTAATGTTTGATTGCTTAACTATGTACTGTAGCCTAGTCAAGCTAGGCATCACATCAACCACAGGTATTCTGAGGTCATCTTATTAGAATATTTTGGGACTGTCATGAAAATGTATGATAGTCATCAGCTCAGTTACATTATGTTTCAGGGGCAGGGAGAATTGCTAATTTTTATTTCATTTATTTTGGAGTCAAATTACCTGTGAAGGTGGAGTCAGGGCATTGTACATCTTCTCTGACAAAACCATAGGAATCCATACAGACTGGTCAGCCACTTTGGGTTTTGGACAACAGTTGCTGCACAAGCTTCTAGCAGGAAGTAAGGCAATTAAAAGTGCTCTCTAAGCTGTGTTATACCCAACAGCCCTGAGAACAATGATTGGCATCAATGATTGGCATCAATGATTGGCATCAGCCAGAACAATGATTGTTTGGGGTCATGGGGGACCTGGATCAAATGAACTGAAATCATATACTAAAGGGACTAAAACCACCTTCTTGTGAAGCAGAACCTCCCTATTAGCTACTGGGCTAAAGTTGTTTGTGAGAGGAATGAACAAGGGGGAGGTAGTGTGGCTCATATTACATTTTAAAAATTATAACTGACTAAACTACTCTTCATGCAGCTGGGTGGTTAACCCAAGGACTCTGGAGTCAGACAGTTTGAGTTAGCAACCTGACATCACTCCTTAATCCTAGAGTGACCTCGGCACAGCAATCTGGAAGATGGGGTGCATGAATGCACTAACTTGAAGGGCAGTTATGAGGGAGACATGAGTAAGAACATATTAAGCCCTTCACCCATGTAGAATAAGAGTTGGGCATGTGGCAGGTACATGCTCAAATAATGGTACCTAGTATTGACGATGCTACTGTTGATACGTCCCTATGCAGGCACTGCACATGCTCCATCCTATTAAGGCCTCGCAATATGCTTATTGGTTCTTCTGCATCAAAGGAACAGAGAATCAGAGAGGTTATGAGCTTCCTCACTGTCCAAGAGGTAGTGAGTGGAAATATTTGATCGGCAAACAATTTCAAACTGACTTGCTTTGAAATCAAATCAGATCTGAATTGCTAGACTAAGCTAGCTTTCTAACAGAGAATTGAAGTATCAGGAATAAATTGCACATTTTTGATCTGCAAAAAAGTCTCTAATATGCTATTTTCAATCCCTTGATTCTGTTTAGTATCATTTACATTCGGTTTCTGTCCATCTCTAATGAGCTTAAACAGTGTGCACTCAGAGCCCAGGAGGGTCACTCATTGAAGTCAGTGTCCAAGTCATCCAATATTGCCTCTCCAGTGCTGTCAATGTGTTAATGTATCTGAATGTGCTGTACATGGATAAGCTATCTTTTTACAGTAAACGAGGATATTAATAGAGATGCTATAAACATGATATTTATCTGATAGTACATAACTTGTTTTGATTCTACTGACAAGGAGAAATGGAGAAGTCCACTATCTTGTGAAGGAAGAAATATGGGGGCATATTCCTAATGGAAGAGTGACAAAGGATTATTCTGAAAAGCGCAGGTTTTCAAGCATATTTAGTCTTAAAAAAGTGAAGTCATGGAATAACAAAAAATTAGGGTGACGGGATAAGGATAATCAAAACTCTCTGTCCCTAGGTTCCATTCGGAGCTGGAAAAATGGGGCCACTGCTTACATGGTGATGTCCTCAGTGGGTGCAAAGAAAATATAGACATGGTCAACTCTTGTCCCACATCTGTGCTCTGTGTGAAGGGCTCTGGAGTCAGCTTATGCACAGTGAGTGATGATGAAGGGAAACAATCTACTTATAGAAGGAAAAACGACTAAAATGTTTCCAGGAGGGTAAAATGAAGTGTGTGAAAGTCTTTGATTCAAGTTTGATGTGATACTGAAATGTCTGATCCCCTTGATTTTGGGGGGCCAGGAAACAGACTGGAAGGCTATTTTTTCATCCCTTTCAAAAGAAGGAGAACCCTTTCAAAAGAAGGAGAACTCTGCAAAGGAAAATCTGGGAAAACTGATACTAATTCTGACCAAGATTGTGGAACTAATTGTTAGAGAGAATCAATATAAATTCCCTAAGTATAATAACATAAGACCTCTGTCTGCTTTTTTCTTTTTCTCACACAAAGTTACAGTGGCAGCCATGATACGGATGGATTTCAGGGAGGTGTATATGAGTCCTCTCCAGAAATACCCATAAACAAAGAGGGAAATGAGTGTGGATTTGTTGCTGTTAGGAGACTGAGTTACTGCATCATGAATTGTTGGAGGGTGAGATGCAATCTAGTTTAAATTTGTGTTTCTCTTTTTTCATTTTTAAACATTTTATTGAAACATAATTGTTTTACAATGTTATGTCAATTTCAGCTGAATAACGAAGTGATTTGGTGACATATATATATATATATATACACACACACACATCCATTCTTTTTCAGATTCTTTTTCCAATATAGATTGTCGCAGAATATTGAGTACAGTTTCCTGTGCTATACAGCAGGTCCCCACTGGCAAGTCATTACATGTAATGCAGTGTGCAACGTGCTTATGTCACTCCTCATGATTTTTTAAAAATATGTCTAATTTAACGGGTCATATTTATCATGTACTAAATTTTAATAACACTTGAATATATTTCTGGGTATCATATTCTGTTCTACTGGACTGTCTCTGCATATGCCAATACACATTGGTTTGACTAAAGTGGATTTATGTCCTACATCCCCTCTTTTAAGGGTTAATTTGGTCATTCTTGCCAGTTTACTGTTTTTAACTGAATTTTATTCATGGTGTTTTAAATCCAAGAAGAAGGTATCTGTTGATATTATTGTGTTAAATATAAAAATTATCTTGGGGGATATTATATTCATGACATTTTCTACCCCAAAACATGACATATTTCTCAATTTGTTCTAGTCAACTTTTGTGTCTTTCCATAGGGTTTTAAAACTTTATCATGTTTGTTTGTCTCTTTTTAAATATGGTATTTCATTCCATTTCTGTATATAATAACATTTGTATTGATTTTCCTGAATTTTAGTTATGCAGTCATTCCAAATAAATATTATTTATCTCTCTATTTTCAATTATTATGTCTCAAAATGCTTTCTATTAACTAGTTGCATTGGTTATTTCCTCCAACTTCATTTTTATAAAGTCATGAGAGTAAATACAGATGGACAAAGCATTGAAAGCATTACTTATATGTGTTAAATTGAAGAATTTTTTCCTAAATTCTCTTCATACTCTGGTTTATTTTCCGATTAAATAAAAATTTCACCTTTGACTAAATTCTACCAATTCATTCTTTCTTATTTAGAAAATTTGCTTGAGTGCTTTTCCTTAACATGCCCTCTAAACATTTACAGAATAAAATCTAGTAAACATACTAGATTGTAGGTTATTTAATATTGTAGAAAGATACTGGGCTTGGATCTATTATAAGCCTAATCTTGAATCTTGCTTCTACCACTCACTAACTCTTTCACTGTGGACAATAGAACCTGTTGGAGTTAGTTTTCATTGTTATAAAATAAGATATTCTGTAAAGAATGAATTCATTTTGAAAAGTTTTCATAAAATGCCTAATAAAATGTCCAGCACTCAAACGCATCAATTAATATATTTCTTGCATCCTTCCATGAGGGCAGGTATAGTGTCTAGCTAGTCACCACATCCTAGTAGAACACCTTGACTCTGCAGGTATTCAAAACGTGTTTCCTGAATTCGAAATTGCAGATGGAAAATGTCTGCTGAGTATGATTACTTTTCCTGTTTTTCTAAGGTATACTAGAGAAATAAGGAAGAAGTGAAGGAAAATATTTTCTGCATAGCAACTTTGTGTTCTCACTTTTTATCCAATCACAAACCTGGCATGAGAGAATCATTCTTACTTTACAAATGAGATTCTGGCTCAGACAAACTAAGTTAAACTAACAAGAGTTAGATCTAGAGATTGAAGCCATCTCTTCTACATGTAATTCAGTGACCAATGCAGACCTGTAATTTGATAAAGGAAGATTAAAAAAATCATTCTCCACGTTGCTGTGGCTCTGGCGTAGGCTGGCGGCTGCAGCTCCAATTCGACCCCTAGCCTGGGAACATTTACATGCCGCAGGAATGGACCTAGAAAAGGCAAAAAGACAAAAAAAAAAAAAAATTCTATGACTTATTCCCAGAGGCTTTTTGAATGCTTACTATCACGTGTTGTGATCATTTCAGAAATAAGCACTCGCATACATTGTATATACGAATGAAAATTGCTGTAACATTTCTAAAAGGTGAGTTTCACAGTCTGTCAATGGTTTAAAAACAGCTTAAGCCTAATAAGCAGATATTGTCTTATCTAGGAATATACCTTAACAATATAATCAGAAATGTGATGCTGATTGTTCTCCAGTGAGATCTCCACATCTCCACCTTTTCCTCTAGTATCCGAAGTCCTTAGGGACCTGCTTTTGACTCTGCTTGTTCATTACCCTCAGCCTAGGTGAGCTCAGCTTTTTTCATGTCTTCAAACACCAACGATATGATGGTATCCCTCCAGAATGTATTTTTTTCCTAATAATCCCACATCTCTCCTGAAACTAAGACCTGTACTTTCCAACTGCTTCATGGACATGTCTGTTTGTTCATCATAAAAGTAATGAAACACAAATATAAAACAATAATCTCTATAATATCTTACATCCCACTTCCAAACATATTCCTCTTTTGATGATCACAGTCAATGAATATCATCACCAACTACCCCACCCAATTACTCAAACAAAACATTGGATAAGAAATTTGACCCTTTGCTGTCCTTTATTTCCCCACCATCCATCCTGAATGTTCCTACTGACTTTGCCTTCTAAATATCTATGAAATCCATTGAGCCTTTGTTCCAAAGCTTTGCCAGTGTTAGCACAAGCTAACATCTTATCTTGCTCAGGAGCCAAAAGAGCTTCCTTGCATGTTTTCCCCTTGGGCCTTCAGTATTCCTCTCCTCTAGTCCTTGTTGCACCTTGACATTTGGGGCAGGAGAAGGGCTTTTTCTAAACACAAATTCAGTTTATCTATTCACTTTTAAAACACGTCCATGGGTTCCACTTAGGATGAATTTAAACAAACCAGACCTCCTAGAATCTGCCACTCTCGCCTGCCACCAGCCCACTCTACTGTGTTCTTTGCCCATGGGAACCATTGTCCATTTTGGAATAACCTACATATTCTAGACATTCTTGTATCTTTTGGCCTTCCCATCTGATATTCTCTTTGCTTGGAACTCCTCTAGGAGTTTTATAGTGTCTGGCCTTATATTTAGGTCTTTAATACATTTTGAACTTATTTTTGTGTATGGTGTAAGAAAATGTTCTAATTTCATTCTTTTATATGCAGTTGTCCAGTTTTCCCAGCACTATTTTTTTGAAGAGGCTATCTTTCCTCCACTGTATGTTCTTGCCTCCTTTGGCATAGATTAATTGACCATAAGTGTTTGGGTTTATTTCTGGACTTTCTATACTATTCTTTTGCTCTATATTTCTGTTTTTGTGCCAGTACCATACCATCTTGAAAATTGTAACTTTTTAGTAGGGTCTGAAGTCAGGGAGCCTGGTTCTTCCTGTCCCATTTTTTCTTTTTAGTATAGCTTTGGCTATTTGAGGTCTTTTGTGTTTCCATACAAATTTTAAAATATTTTCATTTAGTTCTATAAAGAATGTCATTGGTAATTTGATAGGAATTGTGCTGAATCTGTAGATTGCTTTAGATAGTATTATCATGAGAGCAATCCAAGAACATGGTATATTTCTCCATCTATATTTGTCTTCTTTGATGTCTTTCGTCAGTGTCATAGTTTTCAGAGTACAGGCCTTTTATCTATTTAGGTAGGTTTATTCCTAGATATTTTATTGTATTTGATGCAATCGTAAATGGGATTGTTTTCCTAATTTCTCTTTCTGATATTTCATTGTTAGTATTTAGAAATGTAGTCAATTTCTGTGTATTAATTTTGTGTCCTGTTACTTTACCAAATTCATTGATGAGCTCTAATAGTTTTCCGGTAGTGTCTTTACGATTTTCAAAGAATCCCCATCTGCAAACAGTGATAGTTTTACTTCTTTTACAACTTTGATTCCTTTTATGTCTTTTTCTTCTCTGATTTCCATGGTTAGGACTTCCAAGACTATGTTGAATAACATTGGTGAAAGAGTACATCCTTGTCTTGTTCCTGATCTTGGTGGAAATGCTTTCAGTTTTTCACCATTGATAATGATGTTAGCTGTGGGTTGGTCATAAATGACTTTTATTATATTGAGGTAATTCATCTCTATGCCCACTCCCTTGGGAGTTATTATCAGGAATTGGTGTTGAATTTTGTCAAAAGCTTTTTCCTGCATCTATTGAGATGATCATGTGCATTTTATTTTTTAATTTGTTGATGTGGTGTATCATATTGATTGATTTGTGGATACCGAAGAATCCTTGCATCCCTGGCATAAATCTTACTTGATGATGATGTATAATCTTTTTAATGTATATTTGTAAGCGGTTTGCTAATATGTTGTTGAGGATTTTTGCATCTATGTTCTTCAGTTATATTGGCCTGTAATTTTCTTTTTTGTGGTATATTTGTCTGGTTTTAGTATCAGGGTAATGGCTTCATAGAATGAGCTTGGGAGTGTTCCTTCCTCTGCAATTTTCTGGAAAACTTTCAGAAGAAGAGATGTTAACTCTTCTCTGAATGTTTGGTAGAACTCAGCTGTAAAGCCATCAGTTTCTGGAATTTTGTTTTTTGGAAGTTTTTAAATCACATTTTAAATTTCAGTACTTGTGATTGGTCTATTCATATTTTCTGTTTCTTCCTGGTTCAGTCTTGATAGGTTTTACCTTTGTAAGAATCTGTCCATTTCTTCTAGGTTGTCCAATTTAGTAGCATATGGTTGCTCTTAGTAGTCTCTCATGATCCTTTGTATTTCTGCAATGTCAGTTGTAACTTCTCCTTTTTCATTTCTAATTTTATTGATTTGAACCCTCTCCCCCTTTTTTTTGATGAGTCATTCTAACAGTTTATCAATTTTGTTGATCTTTACGAAGAACCAACTTTAGTTTCATTGATCTTCTCAATTGTTTTCTTCATCTCTATGTTATTAATTTCTGCTCTAATCTTTATGATTTATTTCCTTCTACTAATTTTGGGCTTTGTCTCTTCTTCCTTTTCTCAGTGCTTAAGGTGTAAGGTTAGGTTGTTTATTTGCATTTTTCTTCTTTCCTGAAAAAAGACTGAATTGCTATAAACTTCCCTCTCAGAACTGCTTTTGCCGTGTCCCATAGGTTTTGAATAGTTGTATGTTCATTGTCATTTATCTCTATGTATCTTTTAATTTCCCCTTTGATTTCTTCAATGATACATTGATTGTTTAGTAGCATATTGTTTAGCTTCCAAGAGTTTGTGTTTTTTGCCGTTTTTCTTCTTGTAGTTTATTTCTATTCTCAAAGCACTGTGATCAGAGAAAATGCTTGAAATAATTTTAATTATTTTAAATTTATCAAGGCTTGATCTATGGCCCAAGATGTGATCTATCCTGGAGAATGTTGCATGTGCACTTGAAAAGAAAGTATATTCTGTTGTTTTGGGGTGAAAAGTTCTATATCAGTTAAGTCTACTTGGTATAGTGTATCATTTAAGGGCTGTGGTTCCTTGCAGATTTTCCATCTGGATGGTCGGTCCATTGCTGTAAGTGAGGTGTTAAAGTCCCCCACTATTACTGTGTCACTGTGATTTTTCCCTTTTATGTCTGTTAGCTGCCTTATATATTGTGCTGCTCCTATGTTGGTGCATATATATTTAAAATTGTTATTTCTTCTTGTATTGATTATTTGGTCATTATGTAATGTCCTTCTTTGTCTCTTGTGACCTTCTTTATTTTAAAATTTATCTTATATGAGTATTGCTATTCATGCTTTTCTGTAATTTCTATGTGCATGTAATATTTTATTCCATTCCCTCGCTTTAAGTCTGCATGTGTTCTTAGATCTGAAGTGGGTCTCCTCTATACAGCATATACATGGGTCTTGCTTTTGAATTCATTCAGCTAGTCTTTTTCTTTAGTTGGAGCATTTAATCCATTTACATTCAATGTAATTATGGATAAGTATGTATTTATTGTCATTTACTCAAATTTTTTTTTTTTTTTTGGATTGCTATGTTGGATCTTTTTTCTTCCCTTTCTCTTTTTGTTGTCTTTTCTTGTGATTTTCTGACCATGTTTAGTGTTGTTTTGCTTGGTTTTTCTTTTTTATGTGTGAGACCATTATAGTTATTTGACTAGTGGTTCCCTTATATTTTGATATATCCATCTATATGTGTATAGCATTTTTTCATCTTGCTAGTCTCCTTAATTTCAATGCATTCTCAATGTTCTGCATTTGTACTCTTCTCTTCTCATGCTTGCTAGTTTAGATATCAGATTTGTCAATAGATGATTTCCTACTTTTAAATTATTTTTGCCTTTACCAGTGAGCCTCTTCATTTTTAACATTCCTGTTTCTAATTGTGACTTTTCCTTTTCTGGTTAGAGAAGTTCCTTTAGTAGTTGATATAGAGCTGCTTTTGAGGTGCTGATTTCTCTTAGATTTTGCTGGTTTGTGAAGCTTTTGATCTCTCCATCAAATATGAATGAGAGCTTTAATGGGTAGAGTATTTTTGGTTCTAGCTTTCCCCTCTTCATCACTTCAAATGTATTTTGCCACTCCCTTCTGGCTTATAGAGTTTCTGCTGAGAAATCAGCTGTTATCCTTATGGGAATTCCCTTATATGTGATTTGTTGCTTCACTCTTTTGTCTCTTAATATTTTTTCTTTGAACTTAATTTTTGTTAGTTTAATTAGTATGTATCTTGCTGTATTTATTCTGGGGTTTATTCTGCATGGAATTCTCTGTGCCCAATTTTTTTTTTTATCATTTTCTTCCCCTTCCACTTTTCCCACAGTAAACATATGTTATCTAATAAAGAAATTAAAATAATAATTTGAGAGAAATCTTTTTGTTATTAATTGCTGAATCCACAAAACTTCTCTAAAACATTTGTAGACCTACCAAGGGGCCCTTTGGGATTCAAAGGTAATAATACTCCCTTTTCCTCTTGCATATCATTATTTGTGGGCATTTATTCAGTCTTGAACATATGCATTACAGTTACCCAAGTCATCTCATTGATAGAGACCTTGTCATGAATAGATGGAATATGGTCATGCATTTAATCCTGGGTGCACTATAACTCTATGGACTGCATTTAGTTCTCATTCAAATGACCAGGGCCAAATATTTGATTCAGAGAATGAAAACTGGGATTGTTTTTCGTTCATTCATGATCACTTGACCAAGTATTTTTTCCATCCTTCCTATGCCAAAATTGATGTAAAGATCTGAGGAATATGGAGATGAGAGTCAGATTTCAACCTACAGAGAAAAAACCCACAATCGAATTAGGAAGAAAGTAATATAAGTAGAGATGAAGAGAGTATAGTAATTGGTATAAAGGAGGTATAAAGAGGAGGATAGAGACCAGAGAAGAGGAGTACTCAGTTCTGCCTTTGGGGTAAGCTTCAGTGGCCCTGGTAGGGACTGCAGTCCCTGTATTGCATGTAACACCAGCCCTTTCAGAGTGCCTTCACTGAGGCTGACATTTTATTTCAGATGATACTCTCAATGTATGGCTCAATTAACATTGGTGTGGATAGCATATCTGCCTTCTCCTCTTCTGGAAGTATGCAAACTGACAACACATTCTTTACCCTCACTGGTTTGTGTCAGAGTTGGCATAGAGGTCAGTTTTTACCTGTTCCTCTTTCTTGCTCCTGACCCTCTGGACCTTTTGCAGACATAATTGTGTCCAGCTGTGTGTACTTTGCCCTTTCCCTGAATAGGACAAAGGGATACTTACCCTTACCCATTTTCAAAGGCTTTCCCTTTCCCTTTGGATTTGTGGTCCAACAAACCACATCTTCCTTGACTCAGCTCCCAAATTACGTTAATAGCCTATGGCATCCAAAGGGTGACCTATGCCCTGTCCTGGACACTCTGGTGCCTTTAAGTCACACCTGCAGCCATTTAAAATTGTGTCATCAAACTGTGGTCACTTCCTGGCACCAGCTGCTAAGCAGTATTCGAACCTTTCCTTCCTTACTGGACAGAACTATCATTTACAATTAAAAAAGTTATTTGTCCTCCATTCTTAAATATTAAAAATAAAATACTCCTAAACTCTCTTCTCCTTTCTTTATCTCTCTTATTCTTACCAGCAATCTCACACTTTCATAGTCTAATAAAAAGAGAATTCTTCAGATTCTTGGTTTTGAGCTTCATACCTCATAATCTCAATTGTCACTGCAAAGCTTTGTTTTCCTCACCTGTAAAATATATCACAGTTTAGGTTTGAGGGAAGAAGCAGAGAAATAATAATGTTAGGAGTAATAAACACTACAAATAAAGATCAGGGAACAGACAGTATTGGTAGTTAGTTTTAGATTTAGAAGTCAAGGAAGGACTCAGTGAGGATGTGATATTTGGTCAAGAGGTCAAAAAGAGATGAATCGAGCCATGAAATTATCTGGGGAAAAAGCATTCTTGGAACATAGGATAAGTGTGTGTGACTTCACTAAGGAGAGCTTGTTTGGGGTTCTCAAGGGATAGTAAACCAACAGGTATGACTCAAAGGCAGTGAGTGAGGTGAATGTCACATATGGGCTTGGGACCAAGAGAAAGATTTTTGACTGGGTTCTTAAAAGCCATTAGAGAATTTCTAGCAGAGGGTGGGGGTGACATGCTAACATTTTCATATTAAGAGGAACACTGAGCTCTGTGGAAATTAGTTTGATGGGAGACAGAAACAGAAGCTGGGAGACAAGGTTGACACTCTTACAGCCTACGAGATGAGTGATGACAGGGGCTTGGACTGGGTGTGTGTCCTGGCATTCTGGATAATTTGATCTAGGAGAGGGATGTGAGAGATAAGAATCATCAGAACTATCAGGCTTGTGTCCTAGGTGAATGGAGCTGCCATTTAATGAGATAGATAAAACTAAGAGAGGATTGGTTTCTTGGCTAGAAATTAAAATGCTGATTTAAAATATATTAAGTTTAATATGATTAACATACGCCCAAGTGGAGATCCAGAAGAGGAAGTTATATATACAAGTTCAGTTTAGAGATGGGGCTAGAGAAAGAATCCTGGAGTTATTAGGGTACATACCAAATGCTACGAAGTCATCTGATTAAGACTGAGCTCAGAACTTGGAGTTGGTGACCAAGATAGGTTTGAACTGAAGTGCTGGGCACCATGCAACAGGATTGTGTTTGAGAGAAAATGAGGTGTTTTGAAGCTAGTATAAATGACTAAGTTGAGGAGTTTTGAGATTAAATTGATGATGTCCCTTAATAAAATGGAAATTTGCTGTATTAAAAGTAGGTGGTATGGATATACAACTTAATATTATAATAGTAAGCAGAAAATCCTGGTGATATTTTTCAGCCATTCTGATCACAATTGAAAATATTATGCATATGATGAAAATGTACAAAGTAAAGATGCTGAAAGAAAATATTTCCCAAGTATCAGCAGGGATTTTTTAATTTTATGGAGGTGTCTGTCATTAAATCAGGTTCTGCTGCTTAATTCTCAAAAATCCAATACTGGAAGAAAAAAGTTAGATATAAGAAAAGATAGCTTTGTCGAGAAAACTGGCAATCCTGGGGAGAAGGTGGAATAATGTCCCAATGAACCAATTCCACAGTGCCTATCAGGGGGCAAGGGCTTTTAAAGGGGAGTTTCAGAAGTGTATAGGTGGAGGGAAGGGGCTACATGAAGAAAATTACAGTCAGCTCCTACAATCTTACAATGAGCAGTCTGATCAGCATCCTCTCGA
This sequence comes from Sus scrofa, assembly GCF_054392235.1. Classification (NCBI taxonomy): domain Eukaryota; kingdom Metazoa; phylum Chordata; class Mammalia; order Artiodactyla; family Suidae; genus Sus; species Sus scrofa. Next base: position 93,053,093 of record NC_139389.1, read on the forward strand.
TTGTTTTATTTCATTTTATTTTTTTATTTTTATTTTTATTTTTTTGTCTTTTTGCCATTTTCTTGGGCTGCTCTCGTGGCATATGGAAGTTCCCAGGCTAGGGGCTGAATTGGAGCTGTAGCCGCTGACCTACCAGAGCCAGAGCAACACGGGATCCGAGCTGCGTCTGCAACTTATACCACAGCTGACGGCAATGCCGGATCCTTAACCCACTGAGCAAGGCCAGGAATCAAACCTGCAACCTAATGGTTCCTAGTCAGATTCGTTAACCACTGAAGCATGATGGGAACTCCTTGATTGTTTTATTTTAAGAAACAGTTAATCTTGAGTTCCAGAGTTTTTTCCCCCTACTTTTTTGAGGCTAGTTCTTGGAATTGCGCAAGATGGAGCAGTTCACGTCATGGCTACAGTCTGCTCATCATGATGATTAACAAACTTCTACCTGGTAAGGGTTTCATAACCTGTAAAACAGCTCAAAGCATGTGTTGCAGGATATTATATATAAGCCATTTAGGAGGAAATAAAAACCCTTTATTTTGTTTAATGGCTAAATCATTATTATTTTTGTTTTGTTTGACTATTTTCCTTTGTTTCTGCATTTCTCATTTCTCTTTTTAATTTTATTCTTTGACTAATTTTTCTATAGATAAGAGACAGGTGGAGGACACAGCAGGGCAAAGTCTGTCCTGGGAATTCTCCTATAGTCCTTCTTGGTTACAGAGGGATTATGGATGATGCAAAAATGTTTTTGTCTTCTTTATTTTGGTACAGATACCTTATCATGCATATACCCTGCTTTTGGTTTTTATTAAAATGAATTAACCCATCTCCCTTTTGATAACTAAAACATGCAGTTGAATTATATTGTTTAATATTTACAATCCTCTGTAAAAATATATTCGGGTTCTCAGATAAAAATCACTATTGTTTTCCTAACATTTTCTTTATATTGCTTAACTATTTAAGAACACTTCATATACTAAATATAATTTTCAGTCTATAATTTATCAGTATTTATAACTACTTATACCTGAGAAAACTTGTCCTCTCTTTGCTCACCCACAACTTTCCTATGTATTTTGTGCCTTAGATTAATATTGTGAAGTAAATCTTGCAATTGATAAAAAGATAATATTGTTTTATATTTTTGTTTAAAATAATCCATGAATATCTTCTCTTCTACTTTTATCTTTGAGTAAGTTTTCTCAGTTCTTTCAGAGAAGTTCCGTAAATTATAAAGTTCTATGTCTGAAAAAAGTCATTATTAACTTCTTTCATTTTAAGTTATGATTTGGTTGAATAGGTAGAAAATATTTTTCTCAGAGCTTGGAAGATGTTACTTTATTGTGTTCTTATATTTAACACTGTTTATGAGAAATCTGGTGTCAATCTTATTTCCATTTTCCTTGTAAATAATCATTCTTTTTCTTTTGGCATATTTTAAGAATTTTTTTTAGTATTAATATTATAAAATTTCATTTTATTGTATTTCAATGTAAGTTTTTGATTTGTTTTTGGTTATATGTATCCTGCTCAGTAGTCTGTACTCATTCAATGTGAGGATGTATGCATGTATGTATGTAACAGCTCTGGGATATTTCTTGTAATTTTTTTTTCAAATAATTATTCTTCCTCATTACTCAATGCATAAATTTTTTAGATGGATATTAGAAATTTTGTATATATATTTAAAATATTTAGGCTTTTAGTTCACACTTTTGTTTCTATTTTGTCTCTTTGTTCTGTGATCCATGAAAGTGTAGATGTTTTTTGATTTGCTGTTCAATACTATACTTGCCATTCAGTAATATGATAATCATTTAGACATGTTTATTTATACAAGTATAGATCATCATTACAGAGCATATTTATTTGTAGTTTTTTGTATTATCATTACTTGTATTTTATTATGAATTATTTCTTTTTAAATTTTTATGATAGTTGATTTACAGTGTTCCGTCAATTTCTTCTGAAATGAATTTTTTTCTTTTAATGACAATAATCCTACCCTTTATAGCTCCTAATTTAAAGATTTCTTTTTTTGTGTGTATTTGATCTATTACCTTATTATCCTGGGCATAATTTTTTCTTGTCTTGGGATTTCTTATTTCTCTTCATGTAAATAGGCTTTCTCAAATGTTTGGTGAGCCCTCTCTGATTCCGTACTCAGTTTCTGTGGTAGATTTCTCCTGAATATTTCCTAATCAATGGCAACTTTCCCTGATGCAGAAACCTTAGCTTCCATGAGGGCTTGTTACCTTCTTTCTTCTTTATGTGATGCCTCATCATAGCTTTGTGTTCATTGTGATTTCCATTGTTTCTTCAAATTTGAGTATTATCATTTTTATACCTACTTTATTAGTTAATTTCATATATCTTGATTATATTTTCTTTACTGATTTTTGTGATTTAACTCTTATCATCTTAAAACCTGGAAGAGCTGGGCATACCCTTAACAGAATGCAATTCTACCACTGGTGCAATCTCCAGTGATTTTTATCTGCTTCTGGTGTTCTCTTGGCCTTTCTCCTAATGCCAATGTGGCTGCCACAATTTTGGTATTCCATCTTGCCATGAGTACCTTAATTAGAGAAGGATGGAGTTGGAAGAAAAAGATTTCTCTTTTCAGAAATGTCTTCTTACATATCTCTTTATACTTCATAGGCCAGAAATGGTGACACATGCACTCCTCACTTAAAGAGAAACTGAGAAATAAACATTATTTGCCAAAAAAGAATGATATTGTAAGGATTGGCCCTGGTCAACCTTGCCTCATCTGTGGGTGTAGGCAGTTTCAATTCCAAAATAATATATTTTGTGTGTTTTTATTAAAAAGAAGAAGTGTTAGGATTCTGGATAAACAAAATATATTTGCCATATTGGACATTCTTATCTGGTTTCTTAAAATCCTAGATTTAGAAAATCCAGTGGCTGTTATGATTATTGTCTCTGCAACATTCTTCAAAAATAATAAAAATCTATTTATAAGACTTATTTTGAATCTGACAAATTGACTTTAAGTTTCTCATCTAATTAAAGCTTTATTTTACATAGTGTAAGACAATCTTTGCTTGGAGGATGCTGGACATAATGAGGACTTTATAAATGAAGAAACCCAGCTTTAGCCTCAAATCTGTCTTCCTTTCCAACCAGGAGGTAATATTTGTTCAAAATACCTTATATATGTTTAGGTCAGTCAGGATCTAACTCATATGCTTGGTGTATGGGTCTTTCAATGAGTATCTGTTGACTAAATGAAGTTAGGGCAGAACTACCTATGTGGATAGTGGAAGCTCTGTCTCAGGTCCAAACAATAATAACATTGCTTTCTAATTGGAGAGGCCACAAAGGAAAAGTGCTATCATTTTGACAAAACAAAAAGGAAATTTTTCTCTACAGTGACAACTAGAGGAAAACAAATGCAAAGCCTTTAAAAAATTGGAAGAAATTATTTTGTGCAAATAAAATATTTTAAACATTGATGGTCTTAATATTTTAACAAGCTATGTTAAGCTTCAAAAATGCATGAAGAAGTAAGTGGAGAATGGAATGAAGAGACTAGTCAAAGGAAATAACAGAAATAACTAAAATGAAAAATAGACTCACAATTATTAAATAAATGAAAAACAAAATGATGACAACATTAATTTTTAAACATCTAAATATGCAGTGCTGATAAGGTATGCTGAAACAGATACACTCACACATATTGATGATAGGGTTACATATTAGTGAAGCTTTTAAGAAATTATTTTGGAATTATGAATCAAAAGTTTTGATCAGGCTTATATATTTTGATCCTGATTACAATTTTTTTAATATCTCACTGATTACAATTTTTGAAATCCAGATCAAATTATATGCATGAAGGTAAAGATTATAAATGAGGGCTCTGTCAATTGAAATAACAGGTAACTTTTATATTTATGCAAACTTTTCAAAGACCTAGAAGCATTATTTTGATAACTAGTAGGTAAAAAATTCAGATATAAAATTATTTATAATTTATCACCACATTATGTAAAAGACAACTCTGAAAAACTCAACTCCAAATTTTACATGGCTTTTCTCTCCGAATTTCTTTTTGCTTACCTGTATTTTTCTGCTAGTTCCAACATTTCTACCTTACAGAGAGTTTCCTTTGACAGACTGAAAAATCCAAACAATTACAATAGCAACACAATGTCTGTGGTTCACCTTTATCAACACATTACAGGTTTTAAAATCCACATTGATTTGGTTCTTCTAATCCTCTGAGTATGAAAAAGAAAATACTACTTTCTTTATCTTGAGTTAAGGAACATGAATTTTAAGTATGTCAATCACATTGAGTGACTTCTCCAGGTCATTTAACTAGTATGTGGTAGGACCTCAAGGCTTGTTTCTTGGTTTCTAGGTCAACATTTTTCTCTCCACTCATCAAAGATGTTTCTTTAACTTATATGAAATGTGTATAACTTACTGCTTGGAGACTTCGTTGTAGATTATTTGTTTGATGGATTAACTGACTCTCCCTTCTGGGTTCCAAATAAACACTCTTTCTTTCTTTTTTTTTTTTTTTTGTTTGTTTTTTGGACTGCACATGTGGCATATGGAACTTCACAGGCCAGGGTCGAATCAGAGCTGTAGCTGCTGACCTATGCCACAGCTACAGCAACACAGGATCCAAGCCTCATCTGCAACTACACCACAACTCACAGCAACACCAGATTCTTAACCTACTGAGTGAGACCAGAGATGGAAGTTGTGTCCTCATGGATATTAGTCAGGTTTATTTTGGCTGAGCCAGGACAGGAACTCCCCAAGTAAACACTCTTGAATTATTCTAGGAATCTTCTCAGTAACATAGGTGGGGTGGAGTTTTTTGTGACTAAATAAGTATATATGGAGTCTATCTACAGGACTAGGTCTGTATATAAACACAGAGGAAAACTCTGGATTGGTGCCTATGCTGGAATATGCTGAGAAGCCATTTTGACATTCTGGAGAAAAGTAACCTACTGCAGGTCAGGAATACTTTCTGTTACTATGAACTAAACATCTGTGTGCTCCATTATCTCTTTAAAATTGGGGAAAATGTCTCTTCAGCTAGTATTCTGGGATGACATGAGAATCATATTTTTTAGGTAAAGTTTCCTCTTCAAAACAAAAACACCTGTGCATGCAATTAAATATGAACTTATAAAAGCAATGTTTCCACTTGGTCTTTATGGTCTAATGAGCACTGTATTAGCACATGTGCTCTGGGATCACTAGCTTTTGTGTAATATATCACTTCAAGAAAATCTAACTATAAAAAGTATTATTACATGGTCATAAAATTACAGAAACATGCTATGAAGAATCATGATTTGAAAAAGCTTTTGCCATATTTTCTAAAATAAGGGAAATATATAAGTATAAATAGCCACAAATAATTTTTAATTTCTTCATTACCCTTACTTGAAAATATTTTTTTAAAAAATTAAATGAGTTTGTTCACTCCTTTCAAGAAGACAAGCCCTTCTTTCACAGTAGGGCTAAGTGTCAACTCATGATCTAGCCCTACCAGACTGCATCTTAGTCCCCAAAACAATACACATTTCATTTGTCTAGGAACTTGCCCTTGTTCTCATCCATAATGCTCACCTTCTTTCCCACAAGGGGTCCTTTTGACTACCTTCCATGCTCCAGTACAAAGTTGATTCTTCCCTAGAGACTTCATGATCACCACTTGATCATATCTCATAGTATTTGATAAACAGCTCATTTAGGGCAATTATTTCAATGTATTATAGTTATCTGGACACACAACTGGTTTTCCCAACTGGTTTTCCTACACAACTGAAATTCTTTGGTGGTATGGCCTCTATTCAGGTGTCCTCATTACTAGGAACATTAATAAGAACTTAAAAAATCTTTTTTCAGCAAAACTGAGAACACCCAGTATCTCATATTCTGATAGGCTCCTCAAAGGGTTCTCTCTCATGCAGTATAAGATTATATGAAAGTGTTTCAAAATATGAATATGAATATGATCAGGCTTTTTCTGTATTCAAAGGATATTTGAAATGGAAATTGTTTCATATTACAAACTTCAATTTAAAAAGATTTCTTTATTCTTTAATAGCAAGTGGAGTGATACAAATTTTGTTTTCAAAAAGTATAAAGACAATGATAAAGAACATCAATAATGTATACAGTATACAGTAGCATAAATCTGTACATCTGAATGATTATGACTTAACAATGGTACTCAGCAATGACTGATATTGGAATCTCCTGGAGGTTGTATAAAATACTGATGCCTGAGTCCCATCCAATTGGTTGGAGGAGTGATGAGGGTTTAAAAGTTCCCCAGGTGACTTTAATGTGCAGATTACCAAGTTCTGCATTACAACAAAATGGCTCACAAATGTTATGTGTACCACACCTGGAAACAAAATGACCTTTGCTGATAAATTAGCTCTTAGCTTCTTGTCAATCGCTAAAGTTCTTCATGAGTCATGGAAGTGAAGCTTAGCAGTACATCATCTGCCTCTGAATAAAACCCCCTTATATAAAAAAAAAAACCCTTGTCTTACTCCCTGTGTATTGGGTCATTGGCATATCAGTGGACACAAAGCACAGAATTGGAGATACAACATGATAATCTTATGCTCATTATTACAGAAATATGAGAAATTTTAATGTACCCTTTTACATAATTTCCTTTGACATGGTAACATCTATACTCTTCATGGATGAACTGTAGATAATTATCTACAGACACAAAAATTAATACTTTCCTATATAGGGATTGGAAAAAAGTCTTTTGAGAAACAGTTTTCTCTTTGCCTGAAGCCAAATACCCAATAGATAATGCAATGAAAAGAAAGCAAAGACATATCCGGTGATTGTTTTAGCCAACAGCAAGTGATCTGTATTTTATTATGGTACTCAGCTGTTTTATCACACACACAAATAAATTATCATTAAACAACTTTGGGAACAAAGAATTTGAATCAGAACACTATGAACTGTTCCCACAAAGTCCAAATATGTGTTTTGCTTATACTGCAGCAAGCTGTGATTCCCACGTGAAAGGTATCAATCTATTTCCTCTTCTTGTCAATCACTTGTGTCATGCAGGGTCTTGCTATGTTGGGTCATGACCTTTATCCCGGATAGGAGCCAAAAGCCACCAGTAATTTGACTGGTGTAATTATTTAGACTGTTTCTAATAAGCCTAAAAATGTGATGTTAACATTTTTCACGTTTGTAGTCTTCTTGCCTTGAAGTTATCTTCAGCTTACCATTGTACACTTTTATTTAGTTATATTGGAAGAAAATATAATTTTCAATAACTAAACTTTCTAACTTTTCCTGATTGGAAATGATCTTGCCTACAAGACTATAAGATACTATTTCTTTTTTTAAAAAAACTTAAAAATAAATTTATTTTTTTATCATTTATATATATATATATATATTTCTATTGTACAGCATGGTGACCCAGTTACACATATATGTATACATTCTTTTTTTTCACATTAAGTGTTCCATCATAAGTGACTAGACAGAGTTCCCAGTGCTACACAGCAGGATTCCATTGCTAATCCATCCCGAATGCAACATTCTTTTTCTATTTACTCCAAGCTCCCAGTCCCTCCCACTCCCTCCCCTTACCCCTTGGCAACCACAAGTCTATTCTCCAAGTCCATGATTTTCTTTTCTTTGGAAAGTTTCCTTAGATTCTAATATACGACACAAAGACACTATTTCTTTAGATTTTTTTCCCATGATAGGACAAACTTTCAACAATAATCAAAATCCTTCAACATAAATTTCCGGAGAATTTACTATGTGCTAAGTGCTACGAAGTCAAAGAAAAATAAGACCAAATCTAAGTCTTCAAGTAGATAAAACTGACAAAAATTTAATTGATCCTTAATGTGATAAGTAAAGACATGGTTTAAATCCCAGCTCTATGGATTAGCGAGTATGTACGTTTTGGATGTATTATTTGTGTACAGACTGGGAAATTGAAGTGCACAATTCACACAGAAAGTGTGTGGCAGAAATGATATCTATACCTAGCAAATATGAACCTAGGGCTATTACTAACACTATGCAGTTTTAGTTCCGGAGTGTGAGTTGATTACTTGATTTAAACAGGGAAGAATGTCAAATGTCATTTATAAGAAGTGGGACCATGTGGAGATATATGTTATATATATTTGATAGGATGCAGTAGGGAAACATGGAAAGAATCCTATGGTCTTAATGTGAACTAATGAGTAATTATCATCTCCTTAGAGAACCCTACCTTCAACATTAATTTTTACATAGTAGAGATTCAGGAAGAATGAAGAACCTGGTGCTTCTGAGTTGATTCTTTAGTGGCAGGTCAACTTCATAAACATTCTTCAGGATCAGTTGAAGGTATAGGCCATAAACCATATGCTTGGCAGTCACCTGAGTAAATATCTTCAGTCAATCACCAGCAGCATAAACCAAATTAAGCATTATTAGAATATATTCTTTTCAGTTGAAGGATCTGAATTCAATTCCCAAAACATTTATTGAGTAGAAAAAAATAATACCAATCTGGGTGTGATGGTTAATTTTAAGTATCAACTTGAATGGGCCACAGGGTGCCCATATTAAATATTACTTCTGGGAGTGCTTGTAAGTGTGTTTCCTAATATAGTGAGCATTTGAATCAGTGGACTCATAAAAACAAATCACTCTCCCCAACATCCAACAGATTTGATATCATCTAATCTGTTGAGAGTCTGAATGGAACAAAAGGTACAGGAAGGAGAAATTTGCCCCCCATTTACCTGCCTCACTGCTTGAGTGGGACAACTCACCTCACCTCCTGCCTTTATACTGGAATTTACAGCACTGGCTACCTTGGCTATTGGGTTTTCAGACTCAGACTGAGTTATACCACCACCAACTTTTATAAAATTTTTTAAAAGAGAAAAATGACCATTTAAGAAATATATGTGTATATATGTGTCTTTGTGAGTCGTGGTTGTTCACTGCAGCACTATTTGCAATAGCCAAGACATGGAAACAACCTAAATGTCCATCAACAGAGGAGTGGATCAAGACGATGTGGTACATATACACAATGGAATATTACTCAGCCATTAAAAGGAACAAAATACCAGCATTTTTAGCAACATGGATGGGGACTTAGAAATTATCATACTAAGTGAAGTCAGCCATACAATGAGACACCAACATCAAATGCTTTCACTGACATAAGGAATTTGAAAAAAAGACAGACTAAACTTCTTTGCAGAACAGATGCTGACTCACAGACATTGCAAAACTTATGGTCTCCGGAGGAGACAGTTTGGGGGTGGGGGAATGTGCTTGGGTTATGGGATGGACATCTTGTGTTGGATTGTTATGATCATTTTATAACTACAGATGTGACAAATTCATTTGAGTAATAAAAAAAATTAAAAAATAAATAAAAAGCAATTCTTAAAAAAAAAAAAAACCAAAAAAAGAAATATATGTGTATATAGTTAAAGGATGAGTGTTTTCTTGGTTTTTAGCCTGGATCATCTACTTTCTAGCCATGTTATTTTGAGCATATAAATTACTTTTCTGTGACTCAGTTTTTCCTTCTCTAAAGTGGAGCTGCTGATGGTATCTATCTCATAGATATATCATGGAGATAAAATAGGAAGGAATGTCTTTTCCCTGAAAAACAATGAAAGCTCAATACATTGCACTTATTAATTATTATTGTGGTCAAATGGAAATGCCTTTTGAGGACATAAACACAGAAACAGAAAATATAACAGCTATGCATCTTCTCTCTGACAAAGAATAAGAAAAGGAGGCTAGAGATATGTGCAACCTGGTTCCAAAACTAAAAAAAAACAAAAACCAAAAAACAGGTTCATGCAGAAAACTGCCTGTCTCAAAATGTAGCCATTCTAGTCATCTTTGGTCTTTAACTTATGCCCTGCACCCCTGTGATTTATTTCCCCTTCATAAATCTCTCAACTATGATTTTTGCAGGTTGACAGTCAAAGTTTTTTAGTCCTAAAACAAAAATGCAAAATAGCAGAAGGTTGAGCCTGTTGTTCCCTGCAACTAACACAAGAACTTAAAAACACAGTTGGCTTAATATTTCAGTTCAACTTAAAGCAGGTACCTGAGGCAATTAAGTTTCCTTACCCCTTGAGTTTGAATATTTCAAATTTATCTGCAGAAGTGAGCGAGGTGACCTAATTGTACCTCTGCTTTTCACATGAATGTATCTTCTTGAGTGACAGGACGTTGCTTTTTAGGCAGGGGCCTTCCGTTTAATAATTCAGTAATTAGATGCACTGCTGTCAGCTGTGAAATCCTTAACAGCTTTTCAATGACAACATATTTGAGGCTTTTGTGGTCCTTCAAGGTCTCCCTCAGATATCTTTAACAGGAAGGACAGAGGTAGGTGAGAGCCTCACTCAGGTGTGTGCAAACCCAGGTGTGGAGGCGGCTGTGGGTTTATGGCCTACGCCTTCATTTCCTCTCTTTCAGATCACATTAGCTTGGAGAGGAGAGGCATGGCCTGTGAAAGTGGGAAAGAGTAAAAATAAAAGGCTTCATCATTTGTGCACTCTGATTCTGCCTGAGACTTTAGCCTAAGGGTCATTCAATGAGCATCACCTTGCTCATGATGCACTGGGACCTCACTACACCATTGTGGAAATTCTGCATGCACAAAGGTATGTGCTTTGTTTTGAGACTCAAAAAAAATGTTTTGCAAATAATTTATATATATATATATATATATATATATATATATTTTTTTTTTTTTTTTTTTTCTGGTAGAAACCACCAAGAGAAACAAAGAAAGGGGAAAGGTGCTAATAGCAGCATGCTAATTAGCAAATATACCCTGGCACTTTGCATTAGCCAATTTAGGCACATTATGTTTTATGTCTTTGTTCATTGGCCAGGACTTCTAGTAGCCTAATAATCTGCCCTAGGACCAGCTTTATCAAGAAAACACTGTGTTTTAGAAACTATAAAAGATCGTTTAGAGCAGTAACAAATCACTGCTTTTAATAAAATGCTTTTTTTTTCACTCAATAGTGAAAAAATAGTCTATAGAGAGGTAGTCTATAGAAAAGGAACATTTTTAATCTTTGAGAAAATAATAGTAGGGGTATGATAATGTAGATGAGACTGATGGTACAAAAGGAAGATAAAAAGCCTCAGTTTCTGCCATCTCTCTCTGTTGCTTCTCTGTCAACCTATCTGATCATTCCTGTATAGTCTCCTTCCTCTGTCTGGAAGCTCTCTCTCCTTAATGCTGATCCACCAAGATCAGTGGTTGGCCATTTGCTTTTCTCACTCTTTATATCCACCAATGTGTTCTGATCCATTGGTTTCCAAAATCAGGCATATATGAGAGTAATTATTCAATCATGGCACTTTCTAACCATGCAGATTGCTGGCCACACGGGATCTGCTGAGTGAGAATCCCTAGGGGCCGAGCCCAAGCATATATGCTTTGATAACTTTTCCAAGTGATGCTAAAGATCTGGGATTTAAGTTGTAACCCACTAATGTCACATAGGCTACCAAAGACATCATGAAAGTCACTTATATTTCATCCCTAACCTCTCACTTCAGCCTTGAGCATGGCTGTCTAACTGCCTGATGAACGTTTAGGTCTGGATGTCACTCAGACTCCTCACATGAAACACAACCAAAAGTGGTTTCTCCCCTTGCATTCACCGAGTAACTGTTGTATCCAGTCTTGGAAATAATGCTTAGGCTCCTGTTCCTCCTTCATTCTCTGTATTTAATCATCAAAGCTTAAAACACAACCTTTCACTCCATTTTTCTCTCCCAATCCTCTTGTAGGATCTCCTTAAACTTTGTATGGACTAGAGGAACAGGGGCAAAGTCCTAAGCTCCAAAGAGGAAGTGAGTTACCTGCTACCTCTTATTTTAGCTGCTTTGTCACGTATCTGGAATTTCTATCTCTTGACTCAACAGACTCTGAACCTAACAGCAGGGACATGGGATTTCTGTCCCTGAAAGGATTCAAATAACATCTAAACCTTAGATTTATGCTCTCATAATTACTCCAAGTTTCCTCAGCCCTTGGAGCCTCTCTCTTTCTGTTTATCAGGGATTTCCTTTAGGTTTTAATGGCTTACAGTGAACCTCTGTGATCAGACTCCCAAGCTTTGCTAGAGACATGTAGAAGAAAGTTTCTGAAATTTAGAAATCTTTCTCTTGCTTGACAAAGCTAGGCTTTTAAGACCATGGACTTAAAAAAAGTTGCTGTGAAATTCAAGCTGAGCAATGACTTCTTTGTCCTAGATGGCATTTGCTGTCCCCTTGAAACAATTAATGCCATTGATCCAATGGGTGAGAAACCTCAGGGCAAAGTGATTGACAGGGAAGGAAAAATACATTGTTTTCAATATCGCCCGCCCCTGAGCCCCCACTTTCTGCCCCTGCCAGACCTTTGCACCTTTGAAAAGCACATTTGTTCTCAGAAAAGTGTTCCCCACCCCTCCTCCCAGGAAGAAGGGTGTTAGTTTTCTGTGTGGAGCTGTCCCAGTGAGGGAAAGCTCGCCCACCCTCTGAGACTGTGTTGAGTCCCACCTAGGTTAAGTCTTTTCTTCAATGGCGCAGGACAGAAATAAACTCCCTGAAATGAAGAGTGGTTCCCTTTCACCCAGAGGGGGCAGAAGTGGTGTGACAGAAAACACTCCTACTGCCTGTGTTCAAGGAATATTTAAAACCCATTTGTATTTGTTCATTTTGTGCTTACCCTTAAGAATACCATTCCATATACCTATTCCTGTTTGCTATGACTAGAAAAAGGGAAATGAAAATTGAGAATAGGGTACAGGAGAAGCAGAGAAATAGATCGGTGAGGTGAAGTCTGGGATTTTTCTTTGTTTTGTTTTGTTTTATTTTGTTTTCTCAAGTAAGAGTTAGGAAAAATAAGGACAAGGAAGGAACACTTGGATTTTAATAGTGCTGTCTGTTGAGAAGGGAGCTGACACATATCATTCAGGGCTAATGCAAAGTGCTTTGTCATAAAACTATCAGAGGTAGAATTAAATCCATATAATTTTGTATTCTGAATTGGTTAAACACTCAAGCTACTTCTTGATTCTGAGACTATAATCTCAAATACACACACATGCACACACACAAGTTGGGAAGAATACATCTCAAAGTATGCTGTTCATATTAGTTTCAACAGGGCAAACAAAATTTATACATTTTGTTGAAAATAAGTGAAGTTAAATCCTACAAATATGTCAAGCAATTAATGATGATAAAATGTATTATTTGTTGTAGTTATATTTGTTCAAAAAATTTGTATAACAGATAGCATATGCTATCATAGACTGTCTAGATACTTTTAGTTATATCTCTACTCATTCAAAGATCTATAAAGTCATGTCTAAGAGGCAAAATTTAACAATACAAATTAAACTTCATTTTTTATTCACAGGAGATCCTCATATAAATGGAAACACTTGAAAATGCTCTTTAAAGTCCCCTTTCCTCAACTATTCATGTGCTTTAGACTCCAGATTTACTTCAGCACCCTTTGTACCAGAATTTTCTCCCTTCCTTCTTCACTTTTCCCCATCCAACATAACTCCCCTTTCTCTGTATTTTTTTTTTCTCCTCCTGCAGAGTCATAAATTCATGGCTTACTGTCCAAAGTGATTTCCTCACCTTTCCCCAGTGCTTTTGGCTCTTTGACTTCTTAGGTCTCTAGATTCAAAGAGCAGAACCCTGCCAATAATGTCCCTTCTGTATGTCCTCAATCTTTCTGCAGATCCCTAGCAGATACTACAGGGCCTGGGACACAATAGACCTTTGACAAGGAAGCCAAGAAAGAAGAGAGAAAAATGAAAACTTAAGCAAGTGATAGGAAGGCCGGGTTAGTTTATTAACTTTTTCAAACACCTCTACATGGAAATTTTACAAAAGCAATTTTAAACCTGACAAATGTCTGCTTTGGGAATTATTATCTATAATAACATGACATTAACACAGAGAGAAGTATTTCTAAGTCCTTCATGTAGTTAAATGGATGGTTAAACACAGTTGATTTAAAAAGAACAGGGAATATGGCAGAGGGTGAATTCAATGCCAGGAATTTTTACTTTATCTGGAATCTTTGTCAATTAGTTGAACCAAAATCCTACCTTCAGGAGCTATGTAGAGGCTCATTGTTAGCCCCACAAAAGGGGCAGAAATGATAGTGGTGAAGGTATTTGTCTTAGTTTTATCTTCTATACATTCACAGATCTGTGTAATCTGTCTCAGCACTGGGCCATTTGTAAGAGGCTACATTTAACAACAAAAATTTATAAAAAAATAAACTCATTTTATTTACAGGGGATCCATGCATGCAACACTTGGAAAGACAGTTTAAAATCCCCTTTCCCTATGGTGGACACTTTGGCTTTGGCCATGAATTGGAAGTTGGCACAGACTCGGATAGGTGAAGTGGTGAGTCATGAAAACTGGATTCAAGTACAAGAGAACACATGGCTCAATTAATAAAGAGAATTCATGGACATAGGAAAATAAGGAGCAAACTCTCAGGCCCCATCTGAGATAGTCAGAAAGTTGATTCCCAGGGGTCAGCCCTATCTCCCCAGTCCCAGTTCACTTTTTTTTCAGGTAGAAATATATGTGACATGTAGTTTTGTTTTCACCAGTCACTATTACTAATGTAACCAATCTTTAAATGTTCACATAGCTTTTACATTATTTTCTCTTCATTCTCACAATTTCTTAGAGTAAGAGTGTTGAAGGGTAGTATAATCACACAAATCAAGTTTAAGATTATGTACACTGCTGAGTTCAGGTTTGAGTTTCTTAATATGTATAGGTGGCAGTGAAATCTGTATGTGTCATGTAGAAAATCTTTCAACAGATTAATTTGTTTTGTCATAAGCTTTTATTGGATACCTGTATACATTTTGTGTGGTGTGTGTGTGTCTGTGTGTGTGTTTATGCCACCTCAGCAGCCTCCTCTTATACTTGCCATTTCCTGTCATCACTGACTTTGCATAATGTGGACATGTGACAAGAATACACATACCCTAACTACTGTCAAGGTGACATAAGCCCCCAAAGGTGTGCATGTAAATTATGAGCCTTTTCTGGTATGACCTTATTTTTAAATTCTGAGACCCCAGGGCCTGTCCTCTTGTAATGCTAATTGAAAAGCTGCCATCTAGCAGAAAGCAAGGGAATGGAATGGAACCCAGGAGTCTAAGCAGTACCAGGGGTAAATCTAAGTCTATGTGTTCACAAGCTGAATTCTGAAGCACCTTGGCACTAGGGAAGCAGGCTTCAGAGCTATGGAATCATTCTGCTCTTGATCAAGTAACTCAGACTTGTTATCCTTGCTTTGCTTCATTCCTTCTGATGACTCCCAAATAGTGTGTTCCCCAGGAGTATATAAGAGGCTTCATATTAAGAAGCATAAATATACTTAAAGAACAAACAAAAGCTACTAGAATCTCAGAAGCCAAACCTATTCATTTTTAATTAAAAAAAGTAAGCAACATAAAAAAATATACAAATAAGCAAAATTAGTATTCAGAATGCAATAAACTAAAAAAAAATTGCTTTCTTAACAAAAAAGAATAAAAATTCCAACCGTAGTTAAATATTAAGTGGAGGAAAAAATTCTAACAATTCCTATTAGATAGAAATATGACTGCAATACCCAATATTTGTCAATTGTTCAGTATCTTTGTAACTTCTACTCAAAATATTAAGCAGAAATAATGTTTATTAGGTAGAAACAAAGAAAATATATTTGAAAATAATTTGATAATATTTTCAAATAAATAAACTCCTTATTTTATTTACAGGGGATCTATGCATGAAATACTTGGAAAGATAGTTTTCTAGGAAAATCACTGAAATATTGAGAACTAGTGGCATTCTGTAAAATGACAGGACAGCTGATAATTTTGGACAAATCAATAGTTTTCCTATAAGTTACCAATAAGAATCCAGAACTTATTAAAAAGAATAAGATTCCCACAGCAGCCCAAAACACACTAAGTTCTAGAACTAGCATAAGTGGAAATATATATACAGTTATGTTTAAACCATGGAAACTTACAGAAGGAGGTGAAATAAATATTGAATAAATTTTATAAAAATATATAAATAAATATGAATACATTAATATTTCTTTTTCCCTTTGTTCCTGGAAGGTGTATAATGACTGGGAAAGACACCAATTCAGTGCAGTTTCCAATGAAATGCTCTAAAACTTGTAAAATCATTCTAAAGTTAACCTGGAAGAATAAATAGATGAGAATAATAAGACATATTTGAAAATGTACATTAGTAGAGGCATAGTTACATTAAAATTATATTAAAACATAAAGATACAATAATTAAAATAGGAAGGTATTTGGGAATATACTTATGGGACTATTAAAGAAAGCTGTTTATGTTTATAAAGTAAATGCCTTTTGGGGTGTGTGTGTCTATGTGTGTTATAACCAACAATATGATAATGAAAACATTTTAAAGACATGGAAGTGACCAATTATTCAATAAATCATCATGTGAAAATTGGCTTTTTCAGTAGTAAGTTAAATACTTGTAGTACAACCATGCATAAAATAATTTTTGCATTAAACCCAGGACAATTATAAACAATTATGTTACTCAATCTCAGGTGGAGAAGAAATTGCTAAGGTATGAGAGTAATGGGAAAAGTATAGATAGTTATCAATATAAAAATGTGCACACTTCATGTAACCCTAAGAAAAAGATAAAAATAAAAAATGAAAACATTTAAAACAAATTAAAAAGACAATGAATTATTATCATTTTTGCCTAAAGACTTACTAAAAAATAATGAATGAGATGTTCAAAATTCCTATTGAATATCCAAATTATTTTAACAGAGAATTTGCACATAAAGGGCCATAAATCTTCAAAAAGCAAATACTGAATAAATATTATTTTCAACCTAACAGTAAATTAAAAAGTTAAAGGAGCAGTGCAATTTTTTGGGTTGCCTAGTAAATAAAGACATTCAATTAAATTTAGCCAGATTTGGTTATCATGAATTGCTTCATTCTCAATAGGTGAAAGTGTAAATTATCAAAAATATCTTGAAAGCAATTTGTTAAACTATTGTGGAGAGTCAAGAATATATATTCACTTTGGAAAAGCATTTGGCAAGATCCAACAGCCTTTTATGATAAAAATACACAATAAATGGGAACAGAATGAAACTTCACCCTGATAAAGGACATCTATGCCCAGCCTAAGTAACATGATACTTAATGGTGAAAGATCAAATGTCTTCCCCTGATCAGAAACAAAAGCATATCCACTCTCACTTTTTATATTCAATATTTTGCTGGAGATTCTATCCAGGGCATCAGCTATGGGAAAAAAAAAAATGATAAAAAGTCACTAGGAATAGAAAGAAAGAAGTAAAACTATCTATATTAGCTGACAATATGATCTTATATATAGGAAATTTTAAGCATCTCCACAAAAACTGTTAGAGTTAATAAGTTCAGAAAGGTGGCATGACATATATTAATAAACAAAAATCATGTGTTTTGCAACTGCAATAAATACCCTGAAAATGAAATTAAAATTTGGCAATTTGTACAGAGTACGTTTATTAGGAAATAATTACCAAGGTTCTCATGAAAGACATGGATAAATGTTATATGCATGTATAACATTTAAAAATATATTATTACAACATATACAAAAATACGTTATACACATATGTTCACACACACCTGGTTTTTCATTGTGTTAAATGAGAAATTCATGCTGAGGTCAAGTATAGCCACTCTAACATGTCTAGAAAGTTTGCATATGATTTTGGAAGTTTAGTACCTAGATTAGTCTGTCTAATATTTGCATTAAGACCTAATTTGTCTTAGGAATTTGGAGAATACATTATATTCCTTTCCCCAGATATTTGACAGGACAACGCTTTTTTTTTTTTTTTTTTTTTGGTCTTTTTGCCATTTCTTGGGCCGCTCCTATGGCATATGGAGGTTCTCAGGCAAGGGGTCAAATCTGGCCATGGCTGCTGGCCTACACCAGAGCCACAGCAATGCGGGATCTGAGCCATGTCTGCAACCTACACCACAGCTCATGGCAACGCTGGATCCTTAACCCACCGAGCAAGGCCAAGGATTGAACCTGCAACCTCATGGTTCCTAGTAGAATTCGTTAACCACTGAGCCACAATGGGAACTCCAAGACAACGTTTTAAAGCATGTATATCTGTTAGAAGTCTCTGTGTGTGTAAAAGTTCCAGATTTAAGGACAATGTGGAAATAGAGTTATGGAGTGTTCATTCTATATTCTTGTCCTACAGGAGAATTCTTCCTTGGAGTGGTTGGTACACTGTGGTAGAGAAAACTTTTTTAAAAAAGAATCAGCTCATGTCCTGCCACTCCTCTGCTCGGAAACATAAAATGGCTTCTCATTGCACTGCAAATAAAACTGAAACTGCTACTCTAAAGCCATGCAGGACCTGACCCAGCTTCTACTGCAGATTGTTTCTTTTCTAAAAGGCTTAGTATGTTCAGCCCCATTGGCCTTCTCCAAGTTGCTATTACTTACTAAGCTCATTCTTTCTTTGAGTTTGTTCTTCCTACACCTGGAAAACCATGAGAGGGTTCCGCATGGTTCTCTCATGTCATTGAGATCTTTGCTTAGACCTGTCTGTCCTCCCTGCTATACCTGAAATAACCCTTACTTCTGCTCACTTGCTATCTCCTTGACCTACTTTCCTATTATCAAAGATTATATTATTTAAGTGCTTACATGATTTTTTTTTTGCTTACTCATTTTCTCTCTCCTCCATGAGAATATCGCCTCTTTGAGAACATGGATGTTTTCTATTTTGTCTATCTCTCAGATCTAGAGGAGAGCATGGTACATAATTGTTATTCAATAAGTATTTGAATAATGGATTAAACTGTGATTCTGTTTGGTCTGTTCATCACCTATGAACAAAGAATTCAAAAGGCTAACCATTCCTTTTTGACTTGGTAAACTGTATTTTTAATGAATGACATGAAAACCTAAGATCAGTGAGGCCTAAAATTAGAAAATATCTCATGACAAATGACTTGGTATTGACTTTTGGGTTAAGAAAATCCCAAAGAAAATATTCTGATAGAGAAATGAGAAGTTTCATAAAATGAGTAGAGTTCTCCTTACTGTATATGAAATCAGGTCCATTTTGGAATTCCAGGTGTGGTGCAGCAGAAACCAATTCTACTAGGAACCATGAGGTTGTGGGTTCAATCCCTGGCCTTGCTCAGTGGGTTAAGGATCCAGCATTGTAGGCCTCTGGTGTAGGCCACAGCAACAGCTCCGATTAGGCCCCCAGCCTGGGAACCTCCATGTGCCATGGGTGTGGCCCTAAAAAGACAAAAAGCCAAAAAAAAAGAAAAGAAAAAGAAATCAGGTCCATTTCATTATTCCTTTTATCCCAGTGAAATGTAGAAAGCAAAAACATAAAATAAAATAATAAATTCTACAAAAATACACTCAAAGAATGTTTTATTAGATTATGTATGTGTGTATAAATGTATATTCACTTACATAGGTATACAAATATGTACATCCATATATATGATATATTTTATTATATTTATTTACTTATTTTCTGAACACAGTTGAAGACATTTCCTCACGCTGGAGTAAATGCATGTGATCCAAACTTGGACTCTGCCATTTCCTCACTGCATGAACATATTTTTTAGCTTCATTGAGACTGAATTTTTTTTAATTTAAAATAAAATAAGCCTAATTCACAGGAACAGTGTAAAGACTGAATGCAATAGTAAATGCTCAGCGCCTGGCAGACTGCCTTGGACAATGGAAACCTTCAATCAATAATAGTTCCTTGTATTCCCTGCAGAACTTTCTGGGCTTAGGTTCCTCTCTATGTAAATCCTCTTAGTTTTATAAAATACACAGCCATTGTACGTGAATCTTCCAGAGTCATGTTCTTATATATTTCCATAAGGACTACAAATTTACCTGAGATGTGACAGATATATAAGTTTGGAAAGTTAGCCCCTCCAAACAATAAATAAATAAATAAAAGGAAATGGAATAAATATAGACATTCTCATACATCTATTTGCAATTGAAATGTTTTATTAAATTTAATAACAAAATTTAAAAACAATATCAAGTAGGAATTTGTGTGCTTCTCAGGTAAGTAACTGGATAAGCATGTGTTACAATATATTGAATTTTGTCCATACGGAAATGCCTTTAGGATGCTGTATTAATGTAAAACCTGAAGGTGGACAGAGAAGGGCAGAAAGGCTCTGACAGATAGGTCATGAATTGTGGCCTGCTAACCAGGATCCAGATGCTAGCCAGGAGAGAACTTTAGTCCATAGTCTACAGAGAAAAAAAAAAAATCAGGAAATTCCTTCAATTTAATATTTATCCTATCATAATGTTTCATTCTGATTCACTTACTAAAAGCCTCGAATAAGTTTAGCCTAATACTCTCAATCGTATAGATGAAATTAAAATGATCTGTCAATTCCGCCATCTAGAAACAAGTGGGATGGATGAATTCTCAACCCTTTCCTGGATATAAAGCATTTCCGCAAAGGAGAGACAAGACAGTGATTCAGCCCTGGCTTCAGTTTGCTGGTGTATCTAGAATTCAAGTTCTAAGGCTCTTCTGCAACACCTTTAAAACAATGTCATGAATGGAAATGCAGCCCAAACTTTACCTTCAATAACAATCTTCTGCAAAGGACCTACTAGGATGAGAAAATAACTTTCTATGAAGAGAATGACACTTCACAGTTCCATAAAATATGTTTCTTGTAATTCCAAGCAGTTTTTGTAAATCATATGTTTCTCAGATTTCTCTATGAATCTTAACATCTGTGTATCTCTTCACTCTACTTTTTCTCTCACTATCTCAGGGTGGGTGGGGAGGGGAAGTGTGGAGAGAGCATTTAGAAAGTTACTCAAATGCACTTTAAAAAATTACTAACTGAACAGACGATCCATCCCTGCTCTTTGAGTGGTTTTCAGGTAACTGTCTCCCAAACCCTAAGATGAATCTTCTCCCAGGAAGGGGACTCTTCAATTTCTAAAGAAATTCTTGCTTAACGGATTGATATGCTTGAATTCTCTGGAGTGTCTTTGAAGCATGCCTTCTCCCTTCTAGGAGCTGAGATACCCTAAATGTGATTTTATTATGGCCTAAATTGTGCTATTTCACTCCATATCAGCTGCTGAGACCCTAAATCTCTCTCCTTCTTTTTTGTCCTCTTGTGTTTGTCTTAGGATATACTTATTTATTTTGATAATTATCTGGAGTTTTAGGTTAAGGAAATTTTTTTTTTTTTTTTTTTTTGCCTTTCCTAGGGCCGCTCCTGCGGCATATGGAGGTTCCCAGGCTAGGGGTCCAATCGGAGTTGTAGCCACCCGCCTACGCCAGAGCCACAGCAAGGCGGGATCAGAGCTGTGTCTGCAACCTACACCACAGCTCACGGCAATGCCAGATCCTTAACCCACTGAGCAAGGCCAGGGATTGAACCCACAACCTCATGGTTCCTAGTCGGATTCGTTAAGCACTGTGCCACGACAGGGACTCCGGAAATCTTTATATATTTAATAGGTATCTTTATAGGCCCTTCACAAGTAACCTGACACGTTGGAAAACAAAATACTTAAAAATAGTATTCAACATGTTTTATAATCTCTATGAAGCCAAACCTCTAGAAATCACATTGGAACCATTATTTCAATATCAAAATATGATAAGAACTACTTTTGAGTTCCTGCTTACATGAAAATATGTCCATAGGTACACATTTGAAAAATGAGTTAGCATTTTGTAAATACAGTGTTAATATTAGTGTACACTCTCTGAAACCCCTTTCCTTGTCACTTATGTAGCAGCATCATTGTACCAAATAGATTTCCATTTATTCACCAAACTACTGAAATGTTCTAGTTTATAATAAATTGCATATAATCATTGCTATGTGTTAAAATAAAACAAACAACTCTACTATGCTGTATTAGAAAATTATCTTAGAAACTCTATAATATATATCTTGCACAGGCTATTTCTAAATTGGAGGATATGTTTAACACATTTATTTTTTTTTTCTGGGAGAGATGCAGGAGGAGCAAATAAAAAAATTTCCTTTTCTTTTGCTCTTCCTTCAAACTGAGAAGCAAAACTGTTGAGAAGAGAAATAATTTCTTTTAAAAGTTTTAATATAGAGATCTATAAACAGTGTGGTTATCTTTTCAAGTTGACAGTCCCTTTGATGGTGGGTCCTGGACTCAATAATAAAGCTATTGCAGCTTTTATATTAATATTTTTGAAAAATCTGTCTAAAGAAGAAATCAAGGGAATCACTACAATGTGAAAGTTACCCAAAAATATCATGTCCACATATCTCCAAATGTATTGATATTCTTGGGACTGATAATAATAAAAAAAGCATTACATATTTAGTTCCAGAAATTCTCCATTTCCATTATTGCTGGAAAAGCCTTCTAAAAAGCACTCGAAGTTGATGATGTATGTTGTTTACTCTCTTGAAAAAACATCCTCTCCAGATAGGGGGAAAGGTTAGAAATGATTTGTACTGCACTGATCAATTTATCCGAGTTGTCTTTCGGCAGATTGTATTAATGGAACTTCATTTTCTTTTATTCAGTTGACGGCCAATTTTTTGTTGTCTCCTAAAAAGATCAATGAACATGTCTCGCCATCTTTTCACAAAACAAGATGATTTTCCTCTTAAACTTTAAAAAAGACTTTATTATTTTGCTGAAATAGATTTTTGCCCCCCTTTCTTGCTCTCAACCCCCTGCAGTGAGTTTTTTAATGCCTGCCTATTCTTTTATATCTCTTTGTAGTTTCAACTTCAATACCTTGAATTTCACTTTTTTTTTTTCATCATTCTGGGTGCCACCGATATGTTCAGGGACAGCAGTTTCTCCAGTCTTTGAGCTGCACTGGAAACACAGGCTGATGGTATTCACCATTGCAGTATAAAAACACAGTCAAAACAAATATTCACAAAAACAACAACACATTTGAATTGGGATATTACACAGCACATCTTTCATATTCCTTAAAAACGAAAGCTTGCTGCCTTTACCACAGCCAGGTGGGAATATCAGAGTCTCTTTCCTTCGGTGCAAGGAGGGTACGAGGACTAGTGACCCTCATTTACCATTCCTTGACATTTAGATTATGTTTCTGTGAAAGTGAATGTATCTTTCTGGCTGATGGAAACATTCTTTTTCCTTGTTTTGTTTTGCAGTGGAAAATATAAAAATGTATAAAGACTATAAAACTCAATTTATCTACCTGATTCTTCCTAGAAGATACTGATCTCTGGTTCCTTCTGGCTTTTCTCTGCCCCCTCATAATTATCCCCACAATCCTAGTTTGGCCTAACACAAAACTAGACTACTGGCATTTGTAAAGGGTAGGCAAGGCTGGAGAGAATAGGTACATTCAACAGAAGATTTTTTTCAAGGTACTGAATAGCAAAGAAGGCCATGTGATGTATACTAACTTCTCCCAACCATCCAAAAAAAAAAAAAAAAATGAACATTTTCTGAGAGACTACATCACCTTGTAAATATATACATTCAGCACAGATGGTATAGATGTTTCCATCTTGAACACAGCATTTCATTTCTTCATTTTATACACTCAAAAAAATATTTGAAACATAATCCAGGAGGAAAAAAGAGACAGTATTGGTGCACCCATGCATGCATTGTTTTGCATAGTCATCATAGTAAAACAAAGCACAATCCTGATTTCCTAAAATTAGGGACCATTCCTAAAGTATTGCACTCAAGTGAGTGAGTCAATCACTATTGGCTTAGGATATATCATAAACCACCTCTCACTTCCAGCACCCCATATCATGTAGAAGAAGATGAGTGGATATCTGGACCTGTGAGGTTCTGATGGGGGATTGGGTAAGGGCAGAAAATCTTTCCTTTTTCTTGGTGATTATCATCATCATCACCCAAGTGCTAGCTGCATGATAATTCTATGTTTTCCTCCCTTATTTAATCCACAAATATAGTCAGTCTCCAAGGCTAACAGGTTCTCTTTCCTGAACATCCACATCCATCACCTTTTTTATTTCTTTTGCCATTATCTCAATTCAGGCTTGCATCATTTCTCACCTCAATGACTGGGTTAGCCTCCCAACTTGTCTCATTTCCTCCAGTATTGCCCTTGATATGATCCCCTACACTCAGCCAAAATAAGCTCTCTCAACTGCAAATCTGATCATCTCACTGTATTCCTCAAACTCCTGGGAAGTCCACCTTAGTTTTGGGACGTTTTCTCACAGCACTACCACTTCTCCCCTGGACCCCTCTTGCCTACTCTCCACCCCGCTTCCCACATGCACTTGACCCTGCAGAAATAGTAAATCTTTGCATTTCCTTCATTCATTCTCATATTTTACTCTTCTGAACTTCCACATGTACTTCGACCCTTGCCAAAAATGCCTTTCTTCTTTTTCACTGAGCAGTTTCCTACTTATTCTCAAAAGTAAAGCAATAACAATAATAAAAATGATAAATCTTTTAAGCACAAAATACAATCTCTAATAAAACAGTGCTTTCCTAGAAGGTCTACCTGGACTCTTGAGCGCAATGAAATGCTCATTTCCTATGCTTTCTGAGCAGCCTTTGCTAGAACTTCATAGAAATGACCATGGTCCTCTGATTATTGATTTAGTTGATACTGGAAGCTTCCAGTGTTCCATTACTTCTGCATTTCTAGTGCATAGTGTTTGGCCTGTATTAGACACTCAATAAACACTTTAGAATGTTAAATGAGAAATTTGAATTTAACATCTATTTCTGATAGTCTTTTCTGGTTGAAACACCCCCAAACAACCCAAAACTAATGAAATAATACAAGGGCATTTACTTATGAGAAAACTTAGGTATCATAGAAGCCAAGACAATGGATTAGCTGGTCCAAGGCTAGTACCAGTGAACACTAGGGAAATCAAGTCTCTTCCCTCCATCTCTTTAAGGTTATGTGCACTTTTGTTTCTGCTTCTCTTGGCCTGTTTCACTCTTCTCTACCTCTCCTCTGCAGACCTGCTTTGGTTTATACCTACTTAAGCCCACCTCAGCTCCAGCTTTACAGAACCTTATACTTTGGACATTTACTAGATACTGAGTCCTTGAGTCTTCACTCCAGTATCCCAATTAAGAGAAACTGATCACCCCCACTTGGAATTGTCCATCCTTGGCCCAGAAAGGTTTCTATCTGGCAATAAAGTGCATTCAGAGGCTATTCCTATGGGCAAGGGGAGGAGAAATGGGGAAGCTCTTATAGGAGGATTGTTGTACATCTGTAAGTGTCAAAACAGTGGATGACCAATTCTCATGACCATTTCCCAACTTATTTAAGCAACTGCATACTCATCAAGACTAGAGAGTTGTCTGATCTTCCTGCTTAAAAATATGCTTTCCTCAAGTTCACTTAGGACTTTATGAAGTGATGATCCATGAGGTCCTTTCCTAGTTTTGACATTTGGTGAAGCTGTGATTTCCCAGAACCAGAGAACACAAATTTCTGGAGACAAAACTGATCTTCAGAAGGAAGAGAAACATATTACACCGGATTCACTGTTAATAATTCAATGAAAAATAGTGACAAGAATGCATACCTGAATACATTTGTGTTACTTATGTTGTTAAATGAGTAATACTGCTCAGGATCCAGTTTAAGATGTCTAAGTACTCTGCTTTCACTTAAAAATATTTTTTTTTTCTAAAGCGTTATGTTATGAGTTGAATTCTGTTCCCCCCAAATTTGTAAATCCTAACCCTCATTACTGTCTCTGACTGTGACCTTATGTGGAAGTAGGATCATTGCAGATGTAATTAAGATGAGGTCATATTGTAGTAGGATGGGTAATCCAATATGACTGATACCCTTATCAAAAAAGGGAAAATTTGAACACAGACATGTACACAGGTAGAAAATCATCTGAAGATGACTACAGAAATCAAGATGAGAGCTCCGCATGCTATGGAATGCCAAAGATTGCCACAAAACCACCAGAAGCTAGGTGGAAGGCCTGAAACAAGCTCTTCTTCATAAGTTTTTGATGGCATCAATCCTGCCAATACCTTTATTTTGGATTTCTAAGCCCCAGAACTATTAGATAATAAATTTCAGGAGTTCCCATTATGTGGCTCAGTGCGTTATGAACCAGACTGGTATCCATGATGATGCACATTCAGTCTCTGGCCTTGCTCAGTGGGTTAAGAATCTAGCATAGCTGTAAGATGTGGTGTAGGTTGCAGACACAGCTCAGATCCCGGATTGGTGTTGCTGTGGGTTGTGGCTGCGTCATAGGCCAGCAGCTGCAACTCTGATTCAACCCCTAGCCTGGGAACTTTCATATCCAGCAAGTGCAGCTCTAAAAAGGAAAAAAAAAATATTTTATTTAAGTCACTCAGTTTGTGGTACTTTGGTACAATAGACCTAGCAAACTAATATATACAATGATGATAAAATTAGAGTTATAATCTTGGAAAAATACAAAGAATATATACAATAAGAAATTCAAGATGACCAAGTCTTCAAGAGAAAAAGGTATACTTTTAAGATTAGTGTATAAAGAGTTCAGTTCACAAACAGAAGCCCAAGGATTAGAAATTTATTGCTTCTGTAAATCTTCCTTGGACTGTTTTGCTTCCTTCTTCCTTCCTATTAAATTTAATGCAAATTAGGTTTCATAAAACTACCACTCATTAAAGTCATCCAAATTGATACTAATGTATGCTTTCCAACTTTAGTTTCCTTATCTAGCAATTGAAAAGGTAACGGGAAACATCTCTTAAGAGTTTATGAGAGTACTGGATAAAAAAGAATGTAAAATGCCAGGGCCTAGCAGAGAGTAAGTGCACAGTGAAAGTCATTCATTTTTCTCAAAGTCAGAAATTATTTATGCTCTCCAGTTTGCATGGAGCAGTTACCCAGATTCCATTGCTGGTTAAACTCAATCTTTCCAAATAGATTATATTTCAGATAGATCTTTTTTCTAAATTGATCACTTTTGGAAGAAGAGGATCATGAGTTTATATTCTGTGTTTCTTCCCCATTCTCCACAAAGTCTAGCATAATTATGAGCACAACACATATTTTAAAATGTTGCACAAATATATTATGTGTAAAAATACTTATTAATAGGTTAGAGTTGAATTTAAGAAAATCTAACCATCTGGATGACTTAAGTATCCCTTTAGAAATGCTTTATAGCAATATTCTTAATTTTGAAGTTTCCAAATGCATAGAAAAAAGAACATGAACTTTGTAATAAGTGAGATTTGTATTGTATTCTGCCCCTTATTTGCTCTGAAGACTAGAGAGTGATTTTATTTTCCTAAATTTCATCAAATGTATCTGTAAATACTGGATCTTTTGTGCAGATAGGAAAGATAATACATGTAAGAAACATAATAGAATACCTGACATTTAGTAGGTGTTCAGAAAGGTAATTTTCCATTGCCCATTTTTATGTTTGAACTCCAAGGAAATTAGATAGATGGAGAGAGAGATACAGAGGGGAAAAGAAGAAAAAGAAGAAAGAATGACAGGTGAAAGAAAGAAAGAAAGGAGGAAGGAAGGAATAAAGGTAGATTTCATGAAGTTAGCTCACGGTGACTGTGGATGCTGGATAAATGAGTCTGAAATTCACAGCACAGGCAGTCAGTAAAATAAAATAATGAACTGGCCAAAAACATGGGCATGGGACAAAGCGGATACTCTCCCTTACATCGTTGTATTTTCATTTAGTCATTTGCCATATTAAACGCACCCACACACATAGAAAAAGAAAGTTTTAACAGAAGAAGCTGCTCCTTCTCCTTACCTTCTTCCATGATAGGGATTCAGAGTGAATGAAGTAGATGCTTGATGCCAGTTCTATACTTGCTCCCCAAAATTCCCATCCTATGTGCATATCCTCTATTTGCTCTACTTGTATATAAGAACTTTTCTTTTTAATCAGGGTAATGCATGCATAATTAAAAAATAAAATTGTGTGAAAAAAATGCCACACAGAGCAATTGAAGATGAATAAGTACCAGGAAAAAGAAAAAAAGAGATAGAGATATAGGGAGCACATAATATAAAAAGTACACAGAATGCTACCTTTCATTTATCCATCAGGAACTACTCAGTGGTACCATTTAGAGATTTTTTTCCCACTTTAAAAAGATTAGTGAGTATCAGTATAAATATTTGCTGTGATTTCTCCCTATGGGTCAATGCAAAGTAGTGACTTGCTAATACATTCCTGGGAAAAAAAAAATACAGATTTTGATATTAAATCTAGAAACATGAAGGTTTTGCAAGGAATAAAAGGCAATATGTGAGTACAGATAGCAAAGGTTTAAAGCTTAAAAGGGCAAAATAAAATAAAATAAAATAAAAATTTTAAAAAAAGAAAGAGGGTTAGTGAAAAAACTGAAAAGTAGATGTGAATTCCATTTCATTGCGGTGATCTCCTCCATCCTGGGTTGTACAAATGAAAGTTGAGAGACAGTGAAAAGAATGAGCAGAGTCAGGATTTACTGCAGGTGTGATATTTCAACAGATTTCTGGAAGATGGGAAGCAGACGACATAAGCAGAGGGATAAAAGCTGAAGAGAAATCCAAAATCCAGAATTTGTGCAATAAGCCTTCAGCTAAACAAGAAACCTATCTTTTCAGCTAAACCCACAGAACCTCTAAACTCAGAGTCGAGGGATACCAAATCAGAATTTGGTCTGAAAACACGAAAATTAAAATCTGACTACAGAATAGCCATGCCAGGTGCCCTGCTCTTCCCTGTTGTGCATGTCTCATCCTCCTGAACAATAGGAATTTATCATCCACAAGGTTTAATTGAAGAATTTAAATGAACCGCAACAAAGGAACTTGGACTTCTAGTGAGAGACTTGTTGGCCCATAGTAAACCCAAGTGCTTCCCCTCCAGGCTTTTGGAGAGCCCCATTGTAAAGGTTGGTTCTCTACTCACCAACCTGGAGAAAGGCAGGTTTCTGGCTTTCCCTGACATTAAACTACCAACCAACCTTCCATCCAGGGAATGAGAGGATAGAGGAAGGCACTCACAGCTATTTTCTAAAACCATTGACTCAGTCTTCTATTTACAGACATGCCTCTCCCATCCGTTGTTATGTCAAAGGAGCATCTCTGGTTTAGTGACTGCTTCCCTCATATCTGTTTATCGCCAGTATCCTGCACAGGGCTTGGTGAAGGCAGAAACAAGAATCTTCATGTGTTCCTGTGAAGGCTGAATGCCTCTCAGGAGGTGTCCATTCCACCAAATCTTTCTCCTGTCTTAAGACTTCCATTGTTGTTCATTTATTCATTGAAAAAGTATTTATTGATCATGGCCAAGAACCCTTCTACAAGTAGAGATCAAAACATATTTTAATGGAATGCAATTGCTAAAATATTTTTGGATAATAAAAGAAAGTCTCAGGTTTGAAATTTTGGATGGCAAAAGAAAGCCGCAGGATTGAAATAAAACATGACCTTAATTTCACTTGAAGTTGTTTATTTCTAATGAGAAAGATGATGATAACTCTTATTTTTTGATGTGAGCCAAGGATCTATTTCTTTCTTCTGCCTTTAAATTTCTTGCAATTCATATGAAGATGACACTACGAGTATAAGAGAGAAGAAATGGAAAAATAAAGCATAGTTCTTACTTAAAACATATTAACAAGAAGGTATAATTGGGAAATAATGAGTGTCCTAAAATCAAAAATGCAATTATCTTTGCAAATATAACTTTAAAAGATAAACAGAAAAATACCTATAAAAACCACAGATCCCTAGCTTCCTTTCTCTCTACTTAGTGATTTTACAAAGTTTTGCCACCTTTTTTTTCCTACCTTTGTATTCTTGGCCTCAAAGTCTATTGTTATTCAAAAGGTGGAAACAGATGATCAGATATTTCTGATACCATAACTTGCAACTCACCAATGAAATGGGGAAGAATAAACAAACCAAATAAATAACAGAACATACCTTGTTGAATAGAAAATTCCCACAGTCACTGAAATCCACTTCCAACAGTAATCTCAATACACAGAAGGCTTGGCTTGCAATGCCCGTACCTCAGAAACAAGGGCCAGGGAAGGGGACAGGGGAAGAGGGGAAGGTTGTCAAACTTAGAACATCAAATGGGTGGTGACACTTGCCTGCTTGTACACTGTGATAAGGTAGAATGGCAATATGAAAAACATCTTCTCTGACTGTTTGTAAACACAGATTTGTGAGCACTTGCCCTTAAGATAGAATTCAGTTTGTATCGTTATTCTATTTATCCCAAACTGGAGATTTGTTGTAAGTAAAGTTTTGTTCCCAGGAACATGAAAGGAAAACATGTAAATCCTCTCTGGACTAACATTTTCCTTTTTTTTTTTTTTTAAAGTTTTAATTGGCATATAATAAATTACACATGCTTAAAACATACAAATTTGTTGAGTTCTACACTTGTGAAGCCATCACTGCCAAAGAACAAAGACAAAAACTAAAACAAAAACAGGTGCATCATCACTCAAAGTTTTCCCAAATCCTTTGTAATTCCTCTTTCCTCTCCCTTCCTGGCCATTCAATCTGGTCCCAGGTAACAAAGGATCTGCTTTCTGTCACTATAGAAAGTTTGCATTTTGTTATTTTTCATTCTTTTATATAAAAGGAATTATACAGTATATGCTCTTTTTTGTATATCTTCTTTCACCTCTATAATTATATGAGATTCATTCATATTGTTGTATGTAATGGTAGTCCATTTCTTCTGAGATTAGAAGAGGAAGAGTAAAAATTGTCTTTATGCACAGAGGACATTATCACTGATGTGTAAGATCTAGTGGAATCTAGTGGCATAAAATTGGACTTAGTAAAATTGTAGAATATGCAGAAACCAATTGTATTTCTACAGATTAGCAAGAAAATTTGAATTTTTTTTTTTTTTTTTTTTTTGCTTTATAGGGCCACACCCAGGATTATGGAAGTTCCCAGCCTATGGGTGGAACTGGTGCTGCACCTGCCAGCCTGCACCACAGCCACAGCAATGCAGGAACTGAGCCTCCTCTGTGACCTGCACCACAACTCATGGAAATGCAGGATCCTTAACCACTGAGTGAGGTCAGGGATGGACCCCACATCCTCATAGATGCTAGTCTGGTTTGTAATCCACTGAGCCACAGCAGGAACTCCTGAAAAACAGGAATTAAATAAAAAAAAATACCTTTTGGAATAGCATAAATTATAAAATAGGTATAAATTTGACAAAAATGTTTAAAACCTTTTTAGTAAAAACTAAAATGCCATGGCTAAGATAAATTAATGAAGACATACATAAATGGGAAAATACACTATGATTATCTTGAAAGGAATATTTTAAGATGCAAATGTTTCCCAAATTAATCTATAGATTCAACATAATGCCATTCTACATTATTAAGAATTTTTGTCTACTTGAAAAGATGTTATGAAATTCATATAAAAATTCTAAGTACTTTAAAGAAGTACAAAGTAATTTAAAGAAGATGAAAGTTGTATAAATAATACTTCTTGATTTCAAATTTATATAAGTTGACAATGATCAAAATAGTGTGGTACTGATATAAAGATATCTAAATAAGTGAATGGAACATAATAGAGTCCATGAATAATCTCCCAAATATAGGGACAACTGATTTTTGACAGAGGTGGAAAGGCAATTTAGTGCAGAAAGGATAATATTTTTAATAAATGGCATTAGAGCATTCTGTATCTATAAGCAAAATATAAATTCCTATTGATACCTAACACTATATAAAAAAGTAACTCAAGATGTAGCATAGACATAAATATGCCACCTAAAGCTACAAAATTTCCATAATGAATGTTGGAAAAATCTTGTGACCTTCGGTTAGGCAAAGATTTCTTAGCTATGACATCAAAAGCATGATGTAAAAAAAAAAATGGATGATTTGTACTTCAGTAAAATTCAAAGCATCTGCTCTTCAAGAAAAGACAAGCTACAGACTGGAAGGAAATTGTCACAAATTTTATATTTCATAAAGGACTTATATCCAGCATACATAGAAAAGTAAAAAAATTCAACAATAGGAAAAAAGGCAATAAAATATGGGCATACCATTTGATTAGACACCTTGACAAATTAGGTATGGCCAATAAGCCCAGAAAAAGTCACTCACTACTGTGAGTCATTTAGGAAAGGCAAATTAAGCCCATAATGACATAGCAGTGCACATCAATTAGGATGACTGAATTAAAGGAGATTGCCCTTAGTCTTGGGGAGGATATGGAGAGATGGAAATTCTCATAAGATTCTCGTACTGAAGGGAATGTAAAATAGTATTATTATATATACTTTGAAAAACACACTGGAAATTTTTTAAAAAGTAAGACACCATATGTTCTACCATATGATCCAACTATTCTTCTCTTAGGTATTACCCCAAAATAATGAAAGAATCTCTTCATTGAAACATTAATGCACAAATGTTCAGAGCAACGTTTTTTATAATAGTCAGTAACTGGAAAGGACTCAGATATCCATTAACAGATGAATAGATAAACAAATTATGGTATATCCTTGTAATGGAATACTATTTGGCAATAAAAAGGGATGGGCTACAGATACACAGAATGGTAAGGATGAATCTCAAAATAATTTTGCTGAGTGAAAGAAATCAGACAAAAGAATACATATTGTATCATTTAATTTATATACAAGACTAGTAAATACAAATCAATTTAAAGTGAAAGAATGCAGACCAGAGGTTTCCCAGAAACAGTGGGAGAGGGAGATTGGAGGCAGGGATCAGCAGGAGGTGGCAGGGAACTCT
Organism: Sus scrofa; assembly: GCF_054392235.1. Lineage (NCBI taxonomy): Eukaryota > Metazoa > Chordata > Mammalia > Artiodactyla > Suidae > Sus > Sus scrofa. Next base: position 93,086,030 of record NC_139389.1, read on the forward strand.
TTGCTCTTGCATATGTTCTTTATCTTGATTGTAGTGATCTTTTCACAAGTGTATAGGTATGTTAAAACTTTTAAATTGAGACACTTTCCATACACACAGTTTATTGTATGTTGGTTATGCTTCACAATAAAGATGTTAAAATAACAAAAATAGTAATGAGCATAACAATAAAACAAAATCTGAAATGGAACTAAGGTAGCCAGGCACACAAAAGTACATTCTCTGATTTCCTACACATGGAAGTCTTGAGTTGACCAAACTAATCCAAAGTGATGGCAGTCAGAATAGTGCCTCCTTCTGGAGTGGGGGGTGTGAGGGGTGGAGGGAGGAATGACTGTGAAGGGGTAGGTGGGAAAGTTCTCAGGGCAGAATGATCTGTATCTTGATCTCTAAAATAGTAATAAAAATTGACACAATATTTCAATAGTAATTGAAAAATAAACAATTTTCAGAAACATTATGTTTGATACAATGGAATGGAACACAAAGGACTGGACTCTCCATATTATTTTCCATGAAAAAATATGCTTTTTGTCTGCTCTCCCCTCCCTTGGAGATTTTGATGCAATTAGCATTTTAGAGGCTCTAAGGATTTTGCAGTACACCAACTTGCTTAACTTTGTTTTAAACCAGAGTTTTCAAGACTTATTGGACCACTGAAACATTTTTTTTTTATTTAACACTTTTAAACATCTGATGGAACAAGTGTTCCAAAGGGATATAATTTAGGAAACGCTAAACAAGCCAATTAAAAATATACTGTTTAAAATCTCCGGAGGTTTAGAGAGGTTAATTGTTTTTGTCAGGGCTCACGCAGCCAGCAAAGGGTAGAGGCAAGATGGAAAACACATGGGTGTCTGATTCAAACCAATGTTCATGCTTCCAGTCCTCACTTACCTGCCCCTGGCCTCAGTTTTCTCATCTATAGAATGAGAAGATGAGAGCCGAGAGTGTGTGATAGCAATCAGCACCCTACTTTCTCCACGTGTGTATTTTGGGTGGCTTAATTAAATGTGCTCAGCTTCAGATTCCGCAGCTACAAAATAAGAGTAATAATACTCTAACTGAAATGAGAATTTCACAAATAATTTCTGTAAAGCACCCACGTTTTTTTCCCTCACCTTTTAATCTAAAAGTACAGTCTGATAAAATCAGAGATGTTTTAAAATGGTGTAAGTCTTGAGCTTGTCCATACTAGACTATTCTGTATGTGAAAGATCAGTCATTATCCTTCTGCTTCAGGTTTTCATCAATAAATACCAGGCTTGGCATATAGAGATATTCATTAAATATCCTACCTCACCCATCTGGCTGTAAAAAAGCATAATTTGAATTTTAATATTTGATGTATTTATTAATAAGAACAGACATCATGATGTGCTTAAAGATCATGCAACTAATTTGTTTCTATAAAAATATCATTTCTTTCTATCATTATACAACTCTAAGAGAAATGTATTATGCCATTTGCACATTGGAAAATTGAATTCCAGAGTATCCAATGATACTCTTAATACTTCCAGGGCTTTGGAGGTATTAAGAGATGGAACCTCACCATCAATTAGATATCTCTGCCTCTCATCTCTCTCTGCTTCTCTCCAGGGCACCACTGGTTAGAGTGCTTCATTGTGTTTTAAAAAGTGCTCATGGACCAGGAACCTGTTTGGGGATTATTGCTCTATTTTTCTCTATCACACAGGGCAGAACAGAACTCATCTGTGGTGTCTTTGAAGCTCTGCAATTTGAGATTTGGAAATACAGTGTTTTTCATTACACTTGCCATTTATCAAGTTCTTAGGCTGTTTCTAAATTTCTCTTTGAGAAAAATAAGAATAACAATCAGATTTGATACGGAAATGGAATAATAAAAAAGAGTACAGAAACATGTTCCCCACCACGCACACAAAAAGACGTATGGTCTTTTGCTTTAACATCATGGAAAGTAACATTGTAGCATACCCTTTGGAATTTTCAAGAAATAAAAGATGTGATTATAGCATTCTGATTCATAATGCAAAACAGTAATAATAAGAAGGTAATATGAGGCATGAACAACATCTTAACATGTGAAAAACTAGACGTTATCAATTAGAAGGTTTTTCAAGCATAGCTCTGCAAATGCCAAATTTTTATGCAGTCAATAATGATATTCACTAGCCATTTACTCATTAAAAAAACCCATGTTTTTGAGTGTGTACTATATATCGTGTCCTGTAATAGGTGGACCTTGAAAGATTAAAGTCATTCATGATTCTTCTCTTATATAATATAGCAAAATTTCAAAGAAAATTAGAAGAAAAATGAGAAAAATGACAAGATTATTAAATGAAGAAAATAAGTCTACAAAGAAAAAATAAATTAAAATAATAAAATGTCAATAAATTCAAGCTGCCATGATACAAAACTTGTGGGCCCATCTATTCTCCCCAATGCTACTGTTCCCTTCTTGTAGATTTTTCTTCTACTTTATTATAATTTGCGTTGTATGTTGTTTTAAAAGGCACCATAAGTTATAAGACTTGACATAAGAATTTGTTGACCTAAGCACTTATTCTCTAAATATTTACTGAGAACCTACTAGGTGAGGACACCAAATTAGGTGTTAGAATAGGAGATGCCTCTCTAGCTGAGTAAGTTTGAGGCTTCTTGCAAAAGATCAGCCTTGCTAAACAGTTCCCTTCAAGAATATACCAAGTGATCCGATAAAGTGCTCCTATTTTTAAATATCGCAAGTCGTCCAATCTCCTGAGTCATACCTAGTACTCTGGGGAACCATTGTGTTTGGAATAGAATGAGTAATGCTGATAGCTACCATGTTGGTAGAGTGACTGGTACATTTAAAGCTGTATTTATCTCATTAGATCTTTATTCTGACTTGCTACAACATACTGCCTTTGAAGTGTTTTTTTTCCCCTTCCTTTTTCCTTCCTCCTTCTTTACCTTCCTCACTCACTCTCTCTTTTCCTCCCTTCCTTGCTTTATCCTTCCTTTCTTCCTTCCTTCCTATTATTGTCTAGGATATACATGATAAACAGGTTGTTGGCAATCTAGAGTGGCAAATAAACAATCACATCACTCATGTGATGAATATTATTATTCCAGAATTATAGGAAGTTTTGAAAATACGAGATAAGGGTAAGGAGTAGGAGAATGACACTCTAAACAAAGTTGTGTTTTTGTTTTTGTTTGTTTGTTATGGCTACATCCACAGCACATGGATGTTCCCAGGTCAGGGATTGAAACTGAGCTGCTGCTGAGACCTCCTACAGCTGTGGCAATTTTGGATTGGATCTTTAACCCACTTCGCCTGGCCAGGGATTGAACCCATACCTCCGCAGTGAGGAAAGCCAGTATAGTCGGATTCTCAGCCCCCTGTGCCATGGTAGGAACTCTCAAAGTTGTGTTTTTAAGATTTTTATGAGAGTACTATAGGCAAAACTGGGATGGCTAACATATTTTTAGAGTCAATAACCCATGAGTTCTGATAAGGAGCAAATTTCTTGAGAGGTCATTGGCCTTCAGTAGCAGAACAGAGGGACTGATGAGCAACATTAGATATCTGTCTTCTTAAGCAGAACTGACTGGTTGCTGGGCTGGGTTATGCTAAGCAACTTATCGACCTAAATTTCTGATTTCTCAAGCCTCTTACAGACAACATGACAAAGACATGATAAAGTGCTAAAGCTGACGAAGACTTGCTGATGAGAAACAAATGATTCTGCCATTAGCATCGATTGCTAATTGATCGGAAAGGGAGTAAGTGTGAACATACACAATCAGTTCAGACAAGGGACACATTGACTAGTGGCCACAGAATGTCTGCTTTAATCTTATTCTACAAGGTGTTTCCCAGGAAGGGATATCCTGGCCAGGAAATGTAGACCCTTTAGCATAAAGAGATTCTAAGGAATCTAGACATGAGAAATATGGAAGGGTGTTTCTTATAGGTGTAAGGAGAGTTAAGTATTCTTCATTGCGGAACTACATTAATGAGGTCCATACTAAGTTATTTACCTAATTAGTCATGTCTAAAAACTTCACTATGTCCATTAATCAAACTACTACTGTATTTTTTGCAACTAGGAATCTGCTTTGGCAATGCCATATAGAGTTGTAGAATGACATCTTGGAGTTCTTCAGGGGCAGTGGAATCAGCAATCGATGGAGACAAGGAAGACAGGACCAGGTATTTGCTTTATTAGCTTGCTCTGACTGAGAGGAGAGAAACAAATAAACATGAATACAAATGAATGTTCTCTTTGGTCTTCAGGTGAATAAAAGAATAGCGCCTCTTCCTCATGCCCTGAAATCCAATGAGCTTAGTTGTAACAGACAACTAAGAAAGAGATGCTATTAGCTTTTAGGGCAGAATGGTGTGTTTTAAAAGAGGGGTAGGGAAGTAACCTTAATTTTCCATCATATAAGGGTGATTAAATAGATTACAGTAAAGAAAGTGAAATGCATCTAAAAGTGAGATATTTCTATTCTTACTGATATAGGAAGATTTCAGTGTAATTGCAGTATGCAATTATGAATATGTACAATATAATTCCCTTTTATAAAAGAAAACTACACATGCATACTTGTCTGTAAGTACAGAAAGATGAACAAGTCAGGAGCACCAAACCTATCAGTGTTGGAAATAGAGAGTAGGAACAAAACTACTAGACAGAGAATTGTATTTTATAGTTTCTCTCTGTGTATGTTTATATGTATACATGTGTGTGTGCTCCTGCATCCAGAAAGCTAGTAGGGTCAGTCATTCTTCTGTTCATTATATAATTCAATGATTTTAAATTTGAATATTATGACACAAAATCATTAGCAAAAATTAACTGCTATAAAACCAAAATATGTATTTGAATTAAAGGAAATTATTTTCTGGTAATAAGTAATAATATCAGACCTAGAAATGTTTTGAATCAACTCTGATGAACGCATAGGATTTCTTCTGGCTCTTGCTCTCTTGTCGAATCCTGTTTAAAGTTTCCTCTGTCTCAAGACATTCTCAAACTTTTGCCACTTTTAATTTAACTTGCACATCCTGATGTGAAATCAGCTTAGAAATGGAGTCTAATTTCATTCCTTTTTGTTATTTAGTATGTATTTATGTATTTATTTATGTATTTATTTAGTTTTTCCTTGTTATGATTGTACCTGTGGCACATAGAAGTTCCTGGGCTAGGGAGCTGCAGCTACAGGCCTACCCTGAAGCCATGGCAACACTAAGTCTGAGCTGCATCTCTGACCTACGCCACAGCTTGTGGCAACACTGGATCCTCAGCCCACTGAGCAAGGCTGGGGATCGAACCCACACCCTCATGGACGCTATGTCAGATTCTAAACCTTCTGAGCCATAACGGGAATTTTTAAATTCATTTCCTTTTGTATTGAAGGCAAAGAGTCCCAGATAGTAAATTAGCCAGATATAATTGAAGTCATAATATTTTATCCTTCTCATTTTTTGTACCACTGAAGCATGGCCCTGAACAGGATTCCCCATAGTATAGGACTTCTAAAAGCTTCAGAATAAAATCGTGTGAAATTGATTTGCTCCCAATCACTGAACAATGGTTCATCTTCCAACCATCTCCATTCCAGTCCCTTCTATAATTTAACCACTGAAATGTATCCCTAACTCCAACTCTGCTTGTCCACTTCCTCCATTCTCCAGCTCACGTGTCTGCCCTTAGGCCTGATGTAGAGAACTAGGGTAAACTATGTCACATCAGATTCTGAAGGCAGAGTGGAATTGGGTGTACATCTGTGGTGGCTTCTTATGGATCAATTCAGCAGAGCTGGAAATATGATTCCCAGAATTACCTTCCCACTGTGATTTAAGATTGGCCACATAGAAATTTGTGCATGGTGGGGAAGGTGAAGTGAAATAGCAGTCCTGCTCTGGATTCGTAAGGAGGCTGCTGGCACAACTGTAGCTCCTGTATCCTGTCCCTGTCCTGCTGGCTCGCTTTACAGATATGAGAGATCATTGGGCCCCCCCTTCACTCTGGCTTCCACAATATCTCTTCTTTCAGTCTCTTCAAGTCTTAGGCCAAGAGTGTCAGCTCCCTCTGCAGATGACCATCCAGTTTACAGGCAGTGAGAGACATGAAGAGAATCAATTTGTCATGGGTTCCCATTTGTCTTCATAGGTTACAGTTTGTCCTCATGGATTTCAGAGTATCCTTGCCCTCTCCCACTCTATGCTCAGTTTTCCTTCCCAATCACCAGTTTGCTGACCTACAGTGACCCCAGACCCCCACCTCAAATGTGTAAGTTTCAATCCCCTTGATAATTTCTTTACTCAGCATCTCTCATTGTGGTTCTGCTTCCCTTATTGAAACCTCAAGAATACAGTGGTGGAAATATAACTTCAATATCTGGTATATCAGGAAGTTCTGGGCCACAGAATAGGAGACCATGGAGCTCGTGTTGCTTCAGTATTAATATATTTGACCCAACTCGTAGAGCAACTCAGAATTTCTTGTCAGAAATGATTCAGAACCCTTACAACCAGGCTTTGAACTCTAAGAAATTTTTCTCCAGCACATTCTTATGGGAAAAAAAAAAAAAAAACATTTAGTATTCTCCCTCCCTTATCAGATGGAAAAGTATTTGAAACACAGAAGTGTATATAGTATTCCCCTTGTGCTGTGGAAGTTCTAACAGTGTTTACCTGAAATGTTTCTATCATTCCCAAACTTTGGGGTTTCTGTTGGTGATTGGCGAGGAACAGATTGCACTTTCCTGAACTGAAATCTAATGAATGCCACAATGTGAAAATAAACTGAAGACACTTGAAGAAGAAAAAAAAAAAATCAACTCATTTCAAGAAATCTAAGCTTTTTTTTTTTTTTTTTTTGCTTCTCTCCCTCACTTGCAGCCAACTAAGCTCCCCACACATTCTGATTGTCGTCTCCCGCACGGTGTCTGTGGTGGTGACAACTGATTCATGTGTGCATTTGCATATCCCCTGGTGCCAGCAGCGGAATACAGAACGGGGCCTCCTGCTCTGGCAGCCGACACAGCACTGGCAAATCAGGGGCTGTCAGAAACAGCTGTCCATTAACTGAGTTTGTGGAAACAACCAGGAGCTGTTTGAAAATGCTAGGTGGTAGAATTTAATTGGAGTAGCAACTGTTCAAAATTAAGATTAAAAGGACCAGTCAGTCAATGTGGATTTCATGACATCTTAAAAATAACATTTCAGGTGTGATTAATGCTGCATCAAGTTTGCACATTTCTCTCTTTGCCAACGAGGCCTATTTTCTGTGAGTGTTTCAGTGAGTGTATGTAGCCCTTAGAGCTCAAGGGTTCCCAAGGTCAGTATCCTATTCCCTATGCTGAGATCATTGCTGCTTTAAGAAAAGGAGATTTTAATAGAGATCATAAGCAAATTGAATAGGATGGAAACTAGTGGTCTTGGAACAAGCAAGCTTGGTAGTTTTGGAGATAGACATTGCTCTTGATCCATTCTGTGAGGCAACTCAGCCAAGAGCAGCCCCACCCTACCTTCTAGGCCCTCTTCCCCTTCTGGCCTCTGAGTTGTGGAGAAGGAGTCCGGTATCAATGGCCCATGTAATCCTTGGCTCTTCTGAGTTTGCCAAAAAGGATATGAGATGCTGCTGACATTGAAGCGAGGGTGAAGGTGAGGGGGTAGGGTGGGGTCGGAGATGAAGACTAGTAATAGTATCCGAGAGTACTTTTTTTTTTCCTCCTGAAAAAAGTCTCAATTCTAGCATGTCATTAAGATTAGAAAATAATTCGAACATGACAAAAATAGCCCCTTATCATTTGGAACAGAATTGAAACTTCAAATTTAAATAACTCTTTTAAATTCATGATTGCACTTTTTACCACCCCAATAAACATTCTCTGTCCCACATTCCTAATTCTTATTGTCAGTGAAACTGCAGATTTGGACTGGTTGTTTAGTTTCCTTTTTGACATTTCCTATTAAACAGTGTAACATTATTCCATTACGAATATTACGAATGTCCATTTTAAGTCTCTTTAAAAAGGTGCATGTTGAATTTAGCTGATCAGGAAAAGCAAGTGCATAGTATGGGTAAATATATTTTTTTTTTTTTGTAGACCTTTAAAGAAAGACAAAATACATCTGAGTGGATATACCATAGAGTCAGAGTAAGGACAATATGTGTGAAGCTGCGGTTCTGGATAGGTAGCTCCTGGTAGCCAGAAGAGGTGACAGCTGGTGGCTTGGTAAACAGATTTCAGTTTAGGATTTTCTGAACATTTTAATACGCTTCTCCACTCTATCTTTTGTTCCCACTTCAATAACAAAGCCACTTTCTAGCTGTTGCCTTAAAATATCAGATCAGTTGGGAAACAGATAAAGCAAGGATAAAATCAGGTGGCATTAAAATAAAACATTTCTCAATTTCTAATGAAAATTTCTCAATGTATAATGCAATATGATAGCAATACTGGGGATGTGAGGGGAAAGGAAATTACCCAAAAGAAGAGAGCATTTGCAAAGGGCAATGCATGTGTGGAGTTTCATTCCTCCAAGTATGTTTCCTTAAATTATATCTTCTCTTCCCAAACTTTGTGTATCTCCCAGTTTCTACTAAACTGATCAAGACACTAGCTGACTGGTGGTGCCTTGAAGAAAAAAAAAAACAAAAACAAAACTGTGAATAGTGAAACTGACAATGGCATTGAAGACAATGCTCTTATTAACAGCCTCACTCATTTCGAAGATGTCAGCTATAGAAGGGAACAGCTATATTTGAGTTCCACTGTATGTGTGGCATGCATTGGCGTATCTCGATGAAAAGTGCCAATTTATGTTTGTTGTAAAGATCTGTAAATACTGTCTTATGGCAGCTAATTTTTAATTGTTGCCAGCCTCAGGGGAAAATGTGATTGAGTTCTCTCTGCTGCTCACATTATATGTGTGAGATGCAGTCAGACAAGTGGGGCTGTTCTTTGAGTGAAAATGTTTCCCTCCGGCTTGAGAGAGGGAGAGAAAGGCTTCGGAATTCATCTTTTCCTTTTCTGTTTTTAGTTACATTAAGTTTATGTCCAGGAGACATGGCTGTAGCATTGGCTCAGGATTTAACTGAAATAAACTGCTAATATTTCTGTGATTTAGATTCTAAGTGAAGTAGTTGTTGGGAAATTCTAATTTTGAGTAAAATGATAAGTTGAGCAGAATGTAGAAGCTAACATTTCATTTCATTGTGTTCTGTTGAAAGAATCATGGAAAGAATTCATGTTTCAGTATTATCCTGGTATTAATATCCTCACTTTTAGTTAGAGCATACCGAAAAAAAGTGCAGATTGTGACAAAGATTTATAAAACCTCCAAAATAAGCCCATTTATAAAATATCATCTGATTATGGAAGAAATCTATTAATACTCCAATTAATCTCTTCAAACTCTGCATTTTGCACGGTACTTTCTTTGTCCTTCTTTCTTGCAAGGACATGAGAACTACTCATGCCAACTCTGTTAACCAGTGGCATATAGTAAAGCTATACTAGGGATATTGCAGGGATTTCAGAAAAAGAACAATGGAGAAAGTAAAGTCAAGGCAATTCCATGGTTTTTCTTTCTCTTAGGACTATTTTCTTCTTTCCTGAGTAACTAAGTCATCTCTCTATGACTCGTAATTCTGGCTTGCATGTGGTTTTTGGCTTGGGTCTGTAGCAGGTCATCAGTAATCTATTTCCTTGTCTTTCTACACCTACAGTGGCTACTCATTTCCCAGAATCCTCTACAATGACTGGTCCTCACCACTGGAATCTGAAGTTAGTAACAGCTTTAAGCCAAGGCTCTTAAGAAGTATAAGTCCCCCATGTACATTCCCTTTCTCTCTGGGGGATGGCAGAGCCACAAAGTTGCTAGGGAATGATAAAACCATAAGAGGAAAGATCCTGAGTCCCCAAACCATCATTTGAGGAAAGCTATCTAGTGACTACATGTTTCTAACATGGACTGTTATATGAGTGGAGCTTTTCTTGTGTTTGAGGCATTAAAATTTTTCTCACTTATTGCATCCTGTCCATAGTGAACTAACAACCACGATCCTGATCCTTATAACAGTTTATCTTTCTGCCACCTGCCACTAATTTCTCCAGCCTATCTATTTTCCACTCCCACCGAACTAATCATCCAGCTCATGGTTTTGATTAAGGCTTCATAGGTGATAGTTTTCTGACCAGCTGATGCATCAGCTACTGCTTCTTGTTCACACTTGGTCCACTCAACCCTACTTATTGTGGGCAGCTCACATGCTGCTGGGGCTCACATGTGGGAGGTGATATAAGGGCCATGGGGTAGGAGAATGGCTCCTGGGTGGGGTGCAGCAAGAATAGTGAAAAACACTGCACATTCATCCTTGTTATGAGCTTTCAGCAAAAATTAGTCTTTCACAGCTCTGAGTGTAAAAAATATAGTAAGCGCTATCAATGAAAGGCCCCTTCAACATTTTTAAGCGGGATTCTGAGCTAAACTTTCATGCACTCAACTTATAAATGGAACATTACTGCTGTCCTCCTCAACTCTTTTCCTTCCTAATAACGACTCCTCCAAATGAAGAGTCTTTTGTTTATTCATTTATTTACCAAATAAATATGATTTTTGTAGGACTGTCCTATAGGAATTCTTAGCAAGGAGGAGGGCCTTAAGGGCCACATGCTGGAAGTATAAAGATGAGTTACACAAACTAGGATTTATGTTCATAATTCTTTGCATAAGACAGGAAACTACAGGGATGTACACTCTAAGATTTGTGCAAAATACTGTCAAACCACATGGGGAGAGGGCACTAATCCACAGCTATACTTGATCAGAACCAGCCATGAGGATGAGCTATTTCAGTTCACTTGACCTTACAACTGAGAGGATGGTGGGATACAGGGATACAGGATAATATGTGTGTCCTTAAGCAGAGGGGGGAGTCAGACATATTAGATCTTCGGTGATAACAAGAATATCAAGGTGTTTTTATTTTTTTAATAATAAATGGCACCACCCAAGAGATTATTTTTCAGATGTATAACCATTTTTCTCCATAAATAGTTTCTTCTATTAGAATCAATGAATTCCTGATAGAATTGGCAAATTGATTTTTTTTTTTTTGTCTTTTTTGCCATTTCTTGGGCCGCTCCTGCGTCATATAGAGGCTCCCGGGCTAGGGGTTGAATCGGAGCTATAGCTGCCAGCCTACGCCAGAGCCACAGCAACGTGGGATCTGAGCCGTGTCTGCAACCCACACCACAGCTCACGGCAACGCCGGATCCTTAACCCACTGAGCAAGGCCAGGGATCGTACCCGCAACACCATGGTCCCTAGTCGAATTCGTTAACCACTGAGCCATGACAGGAACTCCCGCAAGTTGATTTTTTTATTTATTCTTAAAATAAACTCAATTGGAAGACATCTTCAGTTGATTCACCTCTATTAAAATATAAGGAATGTGACAAGTCTTTCCCTAGTATGAATAGGTTGGAACTCACAGATTAAGAAACCTAAACTCTTATCCCTGTGATTCTTTATGTAACCACATACCATGCTGGCCCGGGCATTATTGAAAGGATTTTGACTTGTTACTTACAGCAGTCACTGTGAGGGCTCTCTGTGCCGCTTCTGTATTTCATATATCAACAATTAATTGAGAATAGATCTATTACATAGATTCCTGTATAGGTAAAACCACCTATCTTGATATAGAATAATAAGCTGTCATAACTGCTTTTACCTAGAGGATGAGAGGAGATAGATAGATAGATAGATAGATAGATAGATAGATAGTCATACAGTGGCATCTTTTTGTTCCAGCTTGCCTACAGTACACTTGTTGGAAAAATTTAGGAATATTGGAACAGCTTGAGTAGCCATAATCACTTGTAGTTTGGACTTCTAAATAAAGTGTCTCTGTGCTTATTAAGACTATTCTGACCACAGCTATCCCAGAAATAGAGCTGAGAAATTTATCTACACAGCAGTAGAGACAAATTAAAGCAAGTTCTTTTTCATGCTGATCATAAATGACTGTGCTTGCTGACAACTCAACAGAACATTACGAAAGGGATTATTTTGTGACACAGCTCAAAAGTTTTTCAATATGTAACTTTTCAATGGAATGAGGACACTTTTAGATGATCTGTTACAAGTATGACATGATTCTTTCAAAATATATTTAGCTGTTTTTGTTTGTTTCTAATGGGCAGGTGTTTTGTTTTGTTTTCAGATACATATCAAGTCAAATCTTTTGTGTGTTTATCCATGGCATCTTCCCATTGATTTGGTACTCTAGTACTTGAACTATTTCTCCAATATTATCATATTTAAACAAAGAATGGAGTTTTAAAAAATCTGAAGCCCACAGGGGGAAAAAAATGATACTTAGGTATAAGGAACAAGACAAAGGAGCCATGAGATGCAATGTGACCTATTGTAAACTCATACTATGTTAAGTCCTCTTTTTAATTATCTGTGTTTTGTTTAATCTCTGTAGTAATAATGACAGCAATAGAAAAATGGGAAAATAAAGAAGAAAATTAGAATAGTGTATCATTTGAGAGCTCTATTTCCGAGAACCAATAACTGCTAAAACCATAATCATGAGTTTGGACATTTTGAAACTCCCCATTGAGTGTCAGACTACTCCTTGGTAAAATATGAAAAATATGTTTTGTGAGAGGCATAGACAAGTTAGTCCCCCATGTTACAGAAGCAATAGGACATGAGGGTGGTCAGCACATATTAGCCATCTTCTTAATATGAATGAGTAATGCTATTGTCCTTTTCCTTACCATGGCCTACAACCCAGCTCTCCAAGATAATGAGGTTTTCTCCTTTCCCATCCTTTGTTCTCTGCTTGTTTGCCTTACATATCTTGATCACATCTTGTATCTGTGCCCTTTTGGTAAAGCATTGTAAAAGCTAGTGATGCTCCCTTGTAAAATAATTTTTTTCAGTTCTTTTTAAAATTGTGGTAATTTGACTACAGGAGACATCAAGGAAAATATAATACCATATGATTTTGTTGTGGCACAAACAAATATAACACATTTACCATGCTCTAGGGTTTGGTCCTCTAGTGCTGGCAAATTATGTTCTGATACAAAATCATTTTATGTAATAGATGTCATATAACACGATTGCCCCACACAAAAGATATCATTCTTATCCTCCACTATCAGCATTGTAAAAACATACTCTGTATTTTCTCAGTCAATATTTATATTCTTCTAGTAAATCATTTCCAAATTTTTATAGTCCAGCCTCAATGTTTTTATGACCTGTTCATCATCACGCACGTGCATTAATACATATGTATGCATTACTCTAATACATTAATGCACAAATACACATCCTTTTTAAAAAATAATCCGTTCAAAGCCATACTTACCAAACTTTAGGGGAGTTCTTATAACTAAGCAAAGTCTCTGGATTAAAAAAAAAATTAAATAAGTGAAGAAGCCATCTATACATAAAACTGCATGGGTTGTATCATCTATCCTAGCAACAAAGATCTTAGCTAGAGCTAAGGAGACAATAAATAGAAATGCAAATTTTAAAAAGGAGAAGGGCAGAAAGAAAAAGCATGAGGAGGAGAGGCAGGCTGGGATTGAAAGGGGCTGTCGCTTAAATGGGAAGCTGCAGCAGGTCACATCGCCTACTCATCTGTGTGTGTGCTTCGTGATTCTCATTCGGTTTGGCAAGATTCTCAAACAAAGTCCAGTGTCCTAAAAATATTTGGAACTATTACAAAGCATAAATTATAAATGTGTCAGGAAAATGGAAAAAGGTATCTTGGGCCTACTTAAAGCACAAAATGATCTCAACCATTATTCAACAATGATATGAACATCTTTTATTTCATTTCTCCTTAACAGTTCCTTCTGTTTGCTATCATTTCCTGCTCAGCACCATGTCAATAATTACTAAATTAGCGGGACGCCTGTACAATTTCAGCTCAAGTGTTATTACTGACAAGTCAAACAATGGGGCTGATCGAAAAGATGGGACTCCATCTCCTTATTTAAATGGACTGTGTTCAGAAGGAAAGATTGAAGCCCCCTTTTTCTTCAAAAGAGGGAGGGAGGGAATGGTTTACATCTTGTGCAGCTCAAGGACACAGAGTCAGAGGAAATGCCTTTTTAATGTAAACCTCTTTTCATTTCCAGGGGACAAAAATGAAGGTTATTGAAAAGAATCATGCTTGGTGGAAGAAGTAATTACATTTTTTTTTTTCAAATCTCAGAGGAATAATGCTTTTATATTTCCTAAGATGACCCAATTTGCACTCCGATATGCTCTCTTAAATGTAAGTGTGTGGATGTCCTCGCTTTGCATTGTTTTTTACCAGTAAAGATGCCCATGCCTCACCTCAGATTAATTTTGAGGCCTGGTCTCCCAAAGTGCAAAAGCAACTGCACCAGAGTTGCCGCTCATTACAATGGTGGGTTCAAAATAAAGACTCCTTTGGCCAATTGTCCCCTCCCCCACCCAACCCTCCAAAGTCAGAGAGTCAAGTACCTTCAGATATAAATCATCTTTTCAAATTGTACAAGTCAGCCCCCCTCACTCCCTTCAAGCAGGGAAGAGAGAAGCCTGACACATTATTGCTCAGAAGAAGAACTTAGGGATCTGGGTCCTGCAGTTGTTGGATGGCTGAAAGGACAACTGAAAGGAAGGCTTCCTTATTCCCAGTTCATTTTTCTCCAGCCCTATGTACATATGTGTGTATATCAAGAACTCTGCCACCTATACCTGGACTGGCAGGATCCAGAATTTCAGGAATGTCTTTGCTCTACAATAAGAATTAGAGTTTCTTAAAATCGATTCAATATTTGTTTAAAAAAAGGTGTGTACCTAATCATTCACTCCTAACAAAGCACTTATACACACTTAAACATTCTTTTATTATTTCAATTAAAATACTTCAAGCACCTTCTAGAAATTGATTTGATACAGATATGACCTCACGAGGCATAATACAAAGCTTATTTTTGAAATGTCAAAGTTTCTAGGGCCTTGGGCTTCAAGTGAGGTAAACGTTTATTTAGGAAACATATACTGCCTGTTCTAGGTAATTCACTGACAAACTCTTGATTTCTGAAGATGTCATTGTTCGTGATGTCATTTAACAGGTTGAAAGGCTTTGATCTTTACTTTTTCAGCATCCAGAAAAAAATAAACGGTCACCTCACTAATGTTTATCGAATTTCTTTCTTAAAGAAAGTTTTAGTTGTTTCCTTTTTTCCTCTCTGTCATTTTCTCGTATCAGCTGGAAAGATAAGGATGTAGTTAATTGGGGGTGGTTTTTTGAGGGCTGACTAGGAGCTGGGGTTTCTATCACCTGCAGTAACTCAAAGGGATTAACACAAGCACTAAGATAAATCACACATTCAACAAATGTGTGAGGTGGGAGACTCAGAAAGAGAAATAGCTTTTGTATCACCAGGATGAACGGCTAACACTTTAACACAAAGCTGGTGTTTAGTGGTTAATGAATGTATTTATTGCCCTTAAGAAACTTGTAATATTTGTTTACTTTATGCTCAAGAACTCAGTTGTGGATTTGGGTAATTTTAATGATGAGTTTTAAGGTATTGCTACTTTCCCAATGTTTATTGCAATCTCAGAGTCTGGCTACTGATTGAAAGGATCATAAGGAAAGAAGAGAAAAAAAATGAAAAGCTAAGGTTATGATTGTAATATTTTTAACATTTGACTTTAAAGATTTTACCTAATTTTGTGGACTGTTTGCCCATGCAGTTGACTGCTTTCCACCTCCCCACCCCCAACTCAATTGACTGAATTCTCTGATTGTTTTCACCAGCACTGACCCTCATAATTCTTCATTATATTTTCCCTTGTGCAGGATATGTGAAAACATTTTTTGAACTGTCAGCGAACAGTTAGTTGTTGAGTTAGTTGTTTTATCCTTCTGAGAGTTGATTCTTTATTTTTTCAATATTAATAGCTTTTGAAAGACATTTTTGAATTTTAAGGCACTACCTAAAACTTTGGATATATTTATAGATGGTCTCTCCATAGGAATATCATAAGTAGATGAGTATACTAGATATTGCATTTGTACCATGAGGGATTGGTGTTATTGTGAAAACGTGAGTCAGCAGACTCTTCAAAACAACGATTTTTAGGAAGTAAAAATGAAGATGTATCAGGGACACTTAAGGAGAGGTGTTTTTCTTGGGATGACTTAATGCCATCCCTTCCAGTGCGGTTCCTCCTTGTTCAGATTGTAACAGACCCCATTACCTTCGGTCATAGTTTGCCAAAGGACCTTTTCAAATCATAGCTATTAAAGAATAATTTAATTAGATATCATTAATTTGAGATTTTCTATAAGGTTACATGTCTAAAATGAAGCATGAGCTTACCTCGTAAGGTGATACCTGTCCCAGGATGATCTTATGAAAAAGACTTTATTTCACACATTGTGGTCATATTGCCCAGGTTTGCTGTCTCTCTCTGCCATATCCTATCTGGATGACTTTGATCGAGCTACTTAACATTTTTTCCTTCTTTAAAATAAGGATAATAACTCAGTAGTAATATTCACCTCATGGGGTGATTGTAAGAGTTGAATGAATTCATAAACATAAAGAGCTTAGAAGCATGCCGAGCACACAGTACATACATACTAAAAGTTAGCAATTTTCATTGTTACCATTATCACTATTATTATCACCATGCAGAATGATTTGAGGACTGTCTTTTCATATCATGTTCTCAAATCTATGAGCATACTCTTTCTAAATCAAGATGAGTTGGACTTTATCAGTTACAGTCTCCACTGTATTAATAACCTCTATTACAGAACCTACCGAAAATGATCCATTGACGTGTATTAGCACAACCAGTTTACTTCCAATCCCCTCATTCAGCACATTTTACTAAGTGTGAGCAAGCCAATATATAGAAATGAGGATCATCAAATATTGAGTTTATACTATAGAGAAGTGATAATTTAAAATTATACACACATACATGTATGTGTATAAATATATACTGTACATACATATATGTAATTTTGATAGAGGGATTGATTATAAATTTTTGAGAATCTTGAAGTCTTTCCTTGAAAAGGAAAAAAATGAGACGTTTTGTTTGTTAATTTATTGAGCATGTTTGTCAAGCACCTAGGCGATTCCAGTAATGATCCAAGCCGTGTTGGATGATAATATGTTCTGGATGACAGTTAACACTCCATAATCCTAGTGGGACTACAGAGCATGCTAATGGTTGCCAGGTGTACTCATGAGGGCACAGTGCCCACAATCAAAGCACTGCTTTATAGTCTTTTTAAACCTAATTTTAAAATGTCTATTGAAGCAGCACTGACATGCAGTTAAATCACATATTTTGGAAAGACTTAGAAGTCAAGACATTTCACATTTCCTTTGGTCATAGCAGTGCCAGAGGACCCTTCCATATAGCAGCTACTATTAAAACGTAGTTTAAATACATATTAATTCTCTGAAGGCTCCTAGCAGTCCATGTGTCTAAAACAAAGCATCCCTGGTCTATTCCTGATCCGATTCCTTACGTGCAGTCCCTTTCACCACTTACCTTGTTGCTCCATAGGGGTAATTGCCACATCTCTAGATTATTTTTTGACATGTTATATTTAATCCTTGTGTGTTGATTCCCTGTTATCTTTTCCCTTCAATTTTAGAGAAACTCCTGACTCCCTAATTTGTAATTTCCACCTTTTCCTTGTCATCCTCCCTCACTGCCCAGACTTTATAATCTTATTTCCACTTTAACCTTGCCAGGGTTATTGAGGTTTAAAGTCCCTTGTGTAATTCTACAATGAAATCTGCTATGGTTTTTAAAGATTGACAATAATTTTTTTTTAATCAACACATATTATTTAAGGTGATTCCTAGTACCTAGCGATTTAATATTTTTGTATTTATATTTCTTGGAGATTCCATTTGTATTTTTCTGCCTTTACAGCAAAATGTCTTATTTTAGTATGTTAAGCATACTACAACCCCATTTCCTTCCTCCAGCCCCCACCCAGAGATCAGCCTTTTTCCTGGAGACATCCACCCTTTGGCTTTGACCTGGGTTGGAAACTCAGATCATATTAGTACTTCCTTCCATCCTTCTCCTGCAGATCTTTTGTACCTTGATATACAGATCTGGTTCAGACATCATTTACTCCTTATTTTACTGGGGCATATATTTAATTGAGTTCTAAAGATTGAGTCAATGGAAATGAATTATAAGTATTTTTATACCTAAAAAACTTCATCATAGGATGATTCATAATAGCCAAGACATGGAAACAGCCTAAATGTCCATCGACAGATGAATGGATTAAGAAGAGGTGGTACATATACACAATGGGATACTACTCAGCCATAAAAAATAAATGCCATTTGCAGCAACATGGATCAAACTAGAGATTCTCATACTAAATGAAGTAAGCCAGAAAGAAAAAGACAAATACTATATGATATCATTTATATGTGGAATCTAAAATATGGCAAGGGAGTTCCCATTGTGGCTCAGCACATTGCTTCCTTCACTGAAAATGTTTTGAATAAAAGGTGAGCTGAGTCCTTAGTGACATAGTGAAAAGTATGAATTACACAATTATTTCATTTGTAAGTATTCTCATTGGGAGTTCCCATTGTGGCTCAGCAGAAACGAATCTGTCTAGTATCCATAAGGATGGGGGTTCAATCTTTGGCCTCACTCAGTGGGTTAAGGATTCAGCGTTGCTGTGGCTGTGGTGTGGGACAGCAGCTGTAGCTCTGATTTGACCCCTAGGCTGGGAACTTCCATAGGTCGCACTGAGGAAACTAGTCATATTGCTTGTATGATGGTTTATGTAGAGAAAAATGTTGTGTTGCAAAATTTGAACTCTAGAATGAATTCTCAGCATTTCTGTAAGAGAAGTAATCGGTTTGGTCTCAAATTTTTAAAGATGTTAAGTGAAGAACTAAGCTTGTTTTTCATTAGTATTGTATCTTTAGTATTGGAATTTAATCATGATACTCCCATGCAAATGGAAGGGAGTCCCATTAAAGGGCGATATTAAAGGGCGAATACAGTTAGAAGATAGGAAGAACAGAGTTCTACAGATTGTCTTACATCTTTCATGATTAGCAATGATTTTAATGAAGATATGATGGCCTTCCTTTTGCACATCCAACCAAGGTTGTAACAGAACAACTTACAAATTGATGGAAAGATTTAATTTTTAAAATTGTCATTAAAATAGATTGATATGTAGGAAATTCATGGATCTAAAGTTTACCTTTTATATCAAAATATAATTTAAATTTATCTGAGATATTCCAGGGTAAGTTTTTGAAACTTGCTAATGGCAAAGAGTTAAACATGGCTTTTGAAAATGCAGCATTATTTGCTTCATTTTAAATAAAAGGAGTAACATTAATATTTTGAGCTTGTTGACATTGCTTTAAAATCTTTTTCCATACCCACCAACCTACTGTATGAGTACTGAGTATTGCTAATACTCCTGGAAATCTTATTAAAATAAAACTTAAAACAATTTAGATATAATTATCCTCTATATGTAGGGCTTCTATCAATGCAACCTAGATTAGATGAGTCAATTAGAAAGAATCAAGATTATTTTTCATATCAATTATTTTAGGTATTGACAGCCTTGGGTTCAAAAATACTTACAGGCATTATACATGAGTGTTTTCAATTTTCTTTATTTCAGACTATAGAGCAACCAAAAGTTATGATTATAATAAATATTTGTAATATATATTGTCCATACTTAGACCTTAAGTGACCAAAGTGTGTAATTTTTGAAATTTATTTTCCCTTATTATTTCTTTCTAATTATATTAGCTAAAATTTATTTTTATATTTTTTAAATTTTATAGTGAATATTGAGCTTATATTTCATAGGTTTTCTTTCATTTATTTTAAATATGTTTTACAAAAAATATTAATTTTGAATAAATTGGGGAGTAAAATTAGTTCTTTATTATAAACAATTTAAGAAACACTGTCTGGCCATGGGAATCATGTAAGATCCTCAAGCCTGAAAGCCACTTGATTAGATATATACATTATAGCAGTGGACAGTATAGCAGAGGACAGTTTGATGGAAGGGCTAAGTAGCCAAAAAATCATGCAGTAGAAACTAATAAGCTAATATTAAAGGCCAGCTAGTCTACCTACTACTAGGGAATAATATTATGATGAAGGGAGAGGAACATAAAATTTTGAAGGCAGGGAAGTTTCCAAAGCAATGAGTTATATTTTATCATAAGTTTTTGGAATTTTCCAATTAGATGACCTGTGGCTACAGTCATGATCAAAGGATGATTAGATTGATGAAGACAGAAAAAAAAATTAGCCATTCAATATTCACTCAAAAAAGACTTAAGTACTCTTGGAATACCAGACACTGTTCTAGGCACCATCAGGGCATCAGTGAACCAGAAGTCAAAGTCCTTGCCCTTACTGAGTTTACATTCTAGATGGGAACAGATAGATAATAAAAAGTAATTAAATGAATTGCTAAATATATACTCTATCAGAAGATAAGTACAAAGTAAAAAAAAACAAACAAACATAGTAAGAGAGATGGTGGTGTTGAGGGAGGGAATGGTGTGATTATTAGCATTTTTATAGGGTAGTCAGGAAAGCCCTCACTGATATTTCTCTTCACATCTGGGCAAAAATGTGAAGGAAAGAGCCGTCCAACTATTTGAGGGAAGAATGTAAAACACTTGAGGCAGAAGGAAGCTTGACGTTTTTAAGGAATATAGGGAACCTAGTTTCAAGGCATTGAGCAAGAGTGAGAAGTGGGGTGACATGGTAGGAGATAGGGTCAGAGAAGAGGCAGAGCTCAGGCCGCATAGGACCCTGGACAACACAAGGATTTTGGCTTGTGTGTGTGTGTGTGTGTGTGGGGGGGGGGGGGGGGGATAAGGGAGACATTCAGAAGGCATCAAGAAGATAAGTGACATGAATTAGGTGATGATGTTTTAAAAAGATCATCATGATTCTGTACTACCAATAAACTGTGGGCAGGATTGAAAGAATGAAGATCAGTTTTGAAATCATTGCTAGATCTAAGTAAGAGATGGGGATATCAGTAGAGATGATATGAAGTGGTTGTATTTTACATATTTTCTGAAACTAGAGATGTATGATGAGCATGGAGGGAAAAGTACATATTTGAAACACAAACTTTGGAATTAAGAGAACAGATGATGTTTGAAGACTGAATATTAAGAAGAGAAAAATATGAAGAGTGGTTTTGGGGAGCATGCCAACATTTAGATATCAGGGAGAAGAAAAAGATTTGGGAAAGGAAATAGAGGGAGCAGCCAGCAACTGGAGGACAGCCAAATGAGGTGGAAGCAGTGAACCACTGTGACAAGTGCTGCTGTTGGGACAAGTGAAGTGAGACATTTAAATGGTCCAATAAAGTTGTTAGCACAGAGATTATTGCTCACCTTGATAGCTGATGTTTCCCTAGAGTCCTGGAGAAGAAAGCCTAAGTGAAATGGAAAGAAAACAGAAGTCTAGGACATGAACATAGTGATAGAATCTGGTACTTCAAAGAGTTTTGCTCTAAAGCAGAGTTGGTAATTTATGACCTGCCACTTGTTTTTATAAATAAAGTTTTATCAGAAGACAACTACAGTCATTCATTTATTATTGTCTATAACTTCTTTCATTCTATGACTGAAGACTTAAGCAGTTTCAAAGAAGATCATCTGGCCAGCAAAGTCTAGAATATTTGCAATTTTCCCTCTGCAGAAAAAGTTCCTAACCTCTGCTGGAAAAAGTAAAAAGGAATGGAGAAGAATCTTGGGGTAGGTGTATGTGAAAACAAGAAAGACTTTGTTAAGATGGAAGACATTACAGAAAATTTGAATACTACTGGAAATTTTCTGGGAAAAGTGAATAATGAATACTGTTGGAAAGTGAGAGGACAGTCACTAGACCCCAGACTTTCAGAGCTGGCCTTGAAAAGGAATAGGAACCAGAGGAAATTGGAGGGTTGATTCACCCATGAAAGGGAGGAACACAGACAAAACATGTGTACAATGATGTGAGTTAAGTGGTGAGTGTAAGTAGTTAGGTTATGAAAGTTCTGACCTTTCCATACTCTCAATGATGTAGGAAAGAAGACCACTGGTTGAGAGTAAAGGGGAGGTGTTGGAGGCTTGTGGAAATAGGGAACAGATAAAATAATCATGAAGCAAGCAGAGAGATCACTGAATTGGGGAAATGTAGTAGATGGGCAGCACCAAGTGCCCATCAGAGATCATGAGAATCAAATGCAACTGCTCATCATGGTTTGTGCATCCTCTAGCCATCTGAGCATGGAACAGCTAAGTGTGGGCTCTGGAGTTATCTCAGGGTTGTATTTAGTGTGGTTTGAATTGGGTTTTTGTTTTTGTTTGTTTGTTTGTTTTCCTGATGCACATAATAAAGGGAAAAGCAGTATAGAATTAAGGGTACAAAAGGAAGTTATTGTGTTAGACCAATAATCTTTAATCTTAAAGATGCATGAGAATCACCTGGAGAGATTGTTAAAACACAGTTTCCTGGGCTCAATCTATGGACATTCTGAATCAATAGATGGTGGTAGGACCCATGGATTTTCATTTCTACTAAGCTCACAGATGATATCAATAATGCCAGTCAGAAGACCACCCTTTAAGAACCACTGTGTTGGTCTATACTGTCTGATCTATATAAATAAGAAAGTGAGTAATGAGGTTGAATGGACAGCAGAAGTTTTCAGGTTTAACGTATTGTGGGGACATTCGGGTTATTAAAAGAAGTGAGAAGGAAGGATCAGAGACATTACATGGAGATGATGAAGATGGTATAAGCTAGTCCTAATAACCAAGTCTAGGGTATAATTTTATAAGTGGAAGACTGGGATATAGAATGCAATGATTCTTGGAGGTAAGCTGCTCAAGGAACTGATAGGCCAAGGAATATTGACATTAACATGATATATAGATATTGACATTACCATGAATTTTGATAAAAATAGTTTAAAAAAATGACAGTGAACTAGGTAATCACTAACTGTATACCCATGGCCCTTACAGTCAAAAGGCAACAGGAACAGAAGTGAAAATACCCAACATTTGAAAGGGACAGTGGAATGGGGGGAAAAAATGTTCTTAAATAGCAAGCAGAATTTTAGTCAGAGTAGGAATATGGGAAGGAAACATTCCTATATTTTAGATCAAGGTTGTTTTATTAATAAGTCATATATTCCAAAAAACTCAGAGGAAGAGTCTGGAATGTTAGGGAGAGGTGAATCACATTGGAAAAATCCATTTCTACAGGATTTTGAGTATGGTATTGATGAGTGATTTTAACTTTGTAATGAAAAACAGAGCATAGGTAGAAGGTATAACAGGATTCCTTCTAATGGGTGTCTAAGATAAAGTATCCCTTTTGGGGAAGTAGAAGTGGGAATCTATCCAATGCCATCAGGGTTATGGAGTACTTCCAATTTTTCTCATTTCTTTTTTTTTTTTTTTAATCTTTCTCATTTCTAATACATTAGTGTTACCACTTTTCAAAGTCCACTACTCCTTACTCTTAGCATCAGGCACTGTTCTAGATGCAGGAAATACAGACTTAAATCAGAAGAACTTGTTAACTTCTCACAGGACTTATATAAAGTAATAGAGAATGAAAAAATAATAAGCTAACAAGTATATATGTTCATAAATAAGG
Source organism: Sus scrofa (assembly GCF_054392235.1). NCBI lineage: Eukaryota > Metazoa > Chordata > Mammalia > Artiodactyla > Suidae > Sus > Sus scrofa. The sequence continues at coordinate 93,109,758 of NC_139389.1, forward strand.
TTAAAAGAGTGATAAATCCTTTGGTGACAATTATACAGAATTAATTGAAATAGAGTTGGGGGATATTTTTCATAGAGTAGTTAAGAAAGTTTTCCTGGGGGGTTGATATTTAACCTGAAACTGACCTATAAGACAAAAGAAAGGGATGGGGAGAAGGTGGTGGATCAACCCTGAGAGAGGAAATATTCAATGCACAGGCTATGAGTGGGAACAATCTTGTTTGTTGCAAACCAGAGAGAGGGCCTATGAGTTAGAGTGTAGCACACTGAGGGAGCAGAATATATGAAGTTAGCGAGGGCATGGACAAATTACTCTGGGTTTATTAGAGTTTGGAATGTGTTCTGAGTATGATGAAAAGAAAGTAGAGGATTATCAGTGGAAGAGTAACACAAACACTTTTATTTTAAAATGAAGTTTCTGGGTGCTATGAAGAACCGTAGGGACAGAAGACAAAATAAAGGTGGGTTTTGTCTCCACATGTATTGAAATTCAAGCAGATTGAGATGGCAATAGATATTTCAAATGTGGGGATCAGCCATGCTAAAACCAGTTTGGAGCATGATGTCCCAACAGCTATGAGTCAGTTTGTCCATTTCACATCTAGATCATAAGACCATGACTCACCAATACTGCAATTTCTTTTCTCTAGAATATATTCCTTCTGTAATTGGATTTTATATCTGTCTAGCCTGTTTCTGATCAGAGCATGTTTCATTGCTGCTTTAGGGATAGTATTTCTGTTGGCTGAGAACAGAGTCATTGCTAGTTAAGGTATTTTATTTTTGTTGCTGACTTTTACATCTATTACATGGTTTTAGCAATTCGTAATATTCAAAATAGAAAGAAAAATCATAGCCAATTTTTTTGGTAAGTCAATAACTTAAACTGTTTGTTGCCTCTAAGTCCAATAATCTAAAAAATGTAAGATGGGATGCACTTTTTCTGTTGGAAATGCAAATGTTTAAGTAAGTTTCCAGCAATACACTCTGAACAATGGATGCTGAGAACACAGGGGGTTCCCGCAGCAGAATGAACAAAGACCAACCTTCAATTCATATGCACTGTTTTCATGTTTTAGTTTACTTCTGATTTAAATGTCAAATAAGACAAAAAATAAAGTTGTGAACAATGACTTCAGTTATTTTAAAGAATGTAAAACTAGAAAGAGTCCCAAGTACTTTTGGGGTCAGAAAATGTTGATGGTTATTCACCTCTTTTATTTACTAATTGTATTTTCTTGAGAAATTTATTTATCCTTTCTGTGTCCTGGCATTATCTTACATAAAATACAGAAAATAAAATTTTCCTTAAAATGCTACCAAATATTAAATATATTAATGAGAATAAATATGAAAGTGCTTTATTAACAGGGCTCTCTACAGGAATGAAATATAATTGTTATTCAAGTACTAGTATTTATGTCCTTAAAATTATTCTAAAGTTCATATTTTGGCTTTTGTCTCTAAGAAAGCATAAACCTTTTATTTAAGAAAGCATAGCTATCAGTAGTACTGAAATATGTTCGTTTGTTTATCCCTCTAAAGAGGATAGTATGATATAATAAATAGTACCGATAACAACATCATCAAAGCAAATAAAGAGTAACCTTTACAAGACTGATCCTTATCAAGTTCTTTAATGTTAGAAAATGTCTTAAAAAGAACAATTTTTACTATAAATCAGGGGAATGGAAAAGCCTATAAATTAAACTTTTTCACAGCCCTTTGGACTCATCAGAGGCATGTTGAGCAAATGCATTGCTAGATTATTTGAGGAAATATACCATGCTTTTGAAGTTGTTTCTTAAGTTATAAAAGAATAAGTGACGTTTTTCAGGTCTTTCATTATTTATGCTATGTATCAAACCCCATGAACTTACTATGATTTTTTAAAAAAATCAGACCAATAACTTTGATCTTAAAGGATATCTTTCCGATTTATCTCATCCATAGTCCATATTATCCATGGAGAAGCTAAGTCAGTTATTTATGGCATAAGAGCTCTTTGACTTGTTATTGGTTAAGAAAATGCTGTTATAACTTAAAATATTATTTTTTTTAGGAGGAACATGCCCTTTTCAGAGTTTAGTTGTATAACACAATTAGTATGGATGAACAGATACTATTTTTTTTCTTTCAGTTTGAGAATCAGGTGACCTGACACTGATATTTTTGAACAATTGTTTTTTCGCATCTAAATTTTATAGATTTTTGTCATAGGCCTCATTTAAGAATTCTAAAAAGGAAAACACAGGCTTTCTGAACATTCAATCAGAGGCTCTCTCTGATGGGTTTATTTTGGAGTAGGAAAAGTGGTAGCTCATTCATATTTGCCCAGCTTCAGTGCCCTATTTTATAGATTATTATTGGGGGCCTACCACGTATTGGGCACTATATATTTAAACAAAACAAAAAACAAAAAATACACCTTGGTGAACAAGTCATGAATCATCTTAGGGCAGTGCTTGGTGGTGGACATACACATATAGACATGCTTAATTTACTTTTTAAGAGCTCAGGCAAATGCCTCTGGTTGGGTTTCATTCTTGCACTGGTAATGTACAGGCAAAATTACAATAATAATATTAAAAAAATAAACTTCATTCAGTGGTAACTCTGGGTAAGTATCCAATATGTCATTTTTAATACCTAGGATAATTCTAAATGGGAAGGTGCTATTATCTAATTTTATGATTTTAATAACTTAGAGAGACTTATTCTTGTTCAGGTTATATTAATCGTAAGTTTATGAAACAGCATTTACACCCAGATGTCACTTCAATGGCTATTTATTTTCTCTGCTTATTCTTTAAATATCATATAATCTACCACTATGAAGTAAATTTTAATAATTAGGTAGTTTGGGTGGATTTTACATGCTGTAGAAATTAATATAAGACAATGAAGAAGAAAAATTTTTTCTATCATATTTTTAACTTAGTTTACCACCATAATATTATTTTTCATCTTGTTATGCAGAACTATCATACTATCCCTAATGTACAGAAAAATAAAGTAAGAGTCAACAAGATGGAGCACCCTGCCTAAAATAACGCAACTAGAAATTTGCAGATCTATGGATATAATTTGCTTTTTCACTCTTTTTGTTGAACTTCCAATGCTGGATCATGCTATCCTCTACTTGATTAATGTGGGAAATACACAATACAGCATGAATTTCCCTGTGTGATTCAGAGCTTGACTTGGCCAAAAGAGGACCTTGTTGAGCCTAGAAGGCAGAAGTAATGTAGAAGATTACTACAATCAGATATGGTGATAAAGAAAAAAGGGTACCTGTTGATGTGGATACCAGCTCTTCTTGCTCCCTTCCACTTCATATCAAGCTCATGTTGACTACTGGCTCTGTTCCCCATCAGCAACCCTGGGCCCTCAGATACATGACTGTATATCCACAGAGGCAGAAACTACACAGTGGCAACAGCTTGCCTATAACTCTTTTGTTAGCTCCTCCTGCATAGTTCCAGTTGGGTACTCAACATATGTGGCATCTCAGATTTCCCTTCAAGCTCCAATTTTCATCCATGCCACCACTTCAGGAAAATTGGTTAGTAACCTTCTGATCTCTGACTATCACATCCAGACATTCTTTTTCCTATTCTTCTCTCATTTTTATAAGGTCTAGTTCCTATAATCAATCCCTTACTCCTCTAATATTCACCATGGCTCTACTTCTCTGAGTAAACTCTAAGTAGTGTAGTTATTGTTCCTGGAAGTGATTCCAAAGGAACAGAACCTTAAAGGTGAGAATGATTCACTGATTTGACTAGATGAAAAAAAAATTAAGACTTTGATGGCACCTATAAATGGGATGGGGTTGCTCATGACATGCAGTAGATAAACATTATTTAGGTTGTTATTTGTAACCATCTGGAGTCAAGTGACCATTGAAGGTAAGGCTTTGGGCAAATAGCTGATAATAAATGACATTTTAGTGAAAATAAGAGTATAATGGCTTTGGGGCTTGTTTTTTACAAAGGATAACTTAGATGAATAATTATAAGTTCAAGGTTTTAAATTCCCAGCTTAAGATGTAAATAAGGAACCAAAAACATTTTTTTAGACTAATTTACAATAAACTTTTATCACCTGTAGCCACAAGGTTAGTTTTCTGAAAAGCAAACTCCAAAACTAATCCTGAAGGGGACTCAATAATAATGCAAACTGAATTCACAACTTCTTAGTGACTGTTTTTGTGAAGAAGGAGGAATCTAAGAATTAGAAAACCAATCATAAAACAATGAACTCGAAACTTACTTTAGGTGAAATGCCTAACAGATATATAAAGAATGTTCCATTCAATAGCAGCAGAGTGCACTTTCTTCTCATGTGCATGGGAAACAGGGGATGTATGACAGGCCATTAAAGAAGTCTTAAAAATTTTAGAAGACTCAAATCATGCCAGTTATCTCTTCTGACCACAATGGTATAAACTAGAACTACATACTAGGAGGAAATCTGAAAAACCCAGAAATATATGAAAATTAAACAACACACTGCTGAATAATCAATGGGACAATTATGATCCAAAGGGAGATTTTAAAAAAATTTTGAAACAAACAAAAATGGAAACAACCATATCAAAACTCATAGGATACTTGAAAATCAGTTCTAAGATGGAATTTTGCAGAGATGAATGTCAACATTAAGGAAAAAAAAATCTCTAACAACTGAACTTTATATCTTAAGGAACTTGAAAACAAAGAAAAAGCTAAGTGTAATGTGAGCAGAAGGAAGGAATTAACAAACATCAGAGCAGAAATAAATAAAATAGAGACAACTAAAGCAATAGAAAATATTAACAAAACTAAAAGCTGATGTTTTCAAAATATAAACATAATTGGCAAACATTTTGCTAGACTAAGAAAGAAAGAGAGATTTCAAATAAAATCAGAAATGAAAGAGGAGACATTACAACTGATATCACATAAATGTAAAGTACCATGAGAGATAACTAGGAAGAATTATATACTGATAAATTGGGTAACATAGATGAAATGTATAAATTCCTAGAAATATTCAACCTACCAAGACTGAATTGGGAAGAAATATAAAATCTGAACAGATCAATGAGGAGATGCAATCAGTATTCAAAAAAACCTTCCAATACAGGAAATCCCAGGACCAGATGATTCCACTGGTGAATTTTACCAAATATTTAAAGGAGAATTAATGTCAATCCTTCCTAAAATTTTCCAAAAAAAATGAAAGAGGAGGGAACATTCCTAAACTTATCTTATAAAGCTATCATTACCCTGATACCAAAGCAGGATATGGACACTGCAAGAAAAGCAAACTATAGACCAATAGCCCTGATGAATATAGATGCAAAAATTCTCAACAAAGTATTGGCAAACGGAATTCAATGGACATTAAAAGGATAATACATCACAACCAAGTGGGATTTAGCCCTGGCAAGCAATGATGGCTGACCACCTGCAAATCACTAAATATGTTACACTATGTTAATAAAATAAAATATACAATTTTTATGATGTACTCAATAGATAACAGAAAAAAACTGGCAAAGTGCAACATCTTTACATGATAAAAAAGTGGTCAAAAAATTAGGTGTGAAAAGAACATCCTTCAGCATAATGACATATATGACAAGCCCACAGTTAACACAGATGGAGAAAGCTGTAAGCTCTTTCTCTAAGATCAGGAAGGAGATAAGGGTGTCCAGTTATACCACTATTCTTCAACACAGTGCTGGAAATCTTAGCCAGGGCAATTAGGCAAGAAAAATAAATAAAAGTTATCCAAATTGAAAGGAAGAAGTAAAATTGTCATTATTTGCAAGTAATATTATCTTATATATAGAAAATCATAAAGTCTCCAATAAAAATCTATTAGAACTGTTAAGCTAATTAAAAACAGTTTTAGGAGACAAAATCAACACAGGGACATCAGTGTTTCTGTTTTCACTAATAAAAATGTCTGAAAAGGCAGCAAAACAATTCCATTCACAACAATATCAAAAAAATAAAATTAAAAAATTCAGTAGTGAATTTAACCAAGGAGATTTTGTACACTGATAATTATGACTATGAGGAAAGAAATTTAAAAAAGACAGAAACAAATGGAAAGATATCCTGGGCTCATGGATTGGAGGCATTATGTTGGTAAGTTTCTATATACTCGAAAGCCATCATTCAATGCATTCTATATCAAAATTCAAATGACTGTTTTTTTTATCAAAGCAGAAAAACAATTTTAAAATTTGTATGGAACCATAAAAATCCTGAATAACAAAATAAATCCCAAGAGAGACTATCAAAGCTTGAGACATCACACTACCTAAATTCAAACTCAACTACAAAAATATAGTCATCAAAGGCAGAATGATATTGGCATAAAATAGACATATATACCAATGGAACAGAATTGAGAGCCTAGAAATAAACCCCTGCATATACAGTTGACTAATATTTGGCAAGAGAGACAAGAATACTCAATGGGGAAAGGATAGTTTCTTTAGTAAATGGTGTAGTGAAAACTGGATTATCACATGCATAACAATTAAACTGGACCCATGTTTTATACCACTCACAAAAATTAAATTGTAATGGATTAAAGATTTACATAAAATGGAAACTATAAAACCCCTAGAAGAAAAAAATAAGGAAAAACTCCTTGCTATAGGTCTTGGAAATTATTTTTTGGATATAGCACCAGAGCACTATTGACAGAAGGAAAAAAAAAAAAAAGATGGGACTATATAAAACTGAAAATCTTCTGTATATCAAAAGAAACAGTCAATGAAATAAAACCTGTGAAATGGGATAAAATATGAGCAAATTATATATCTCATAAGGAGCTAATATCCAAAATAAATAAATAACTCATACAACTCAATAGAAAAAAATCAATCATTTAAAAATCGGAAGAAGAACTCAGAAGACTTTTTTCCTAAGATAAAGAAGTGACCAACAGGTATGTGAAAAGGTGTGTCATCATTAATCATCAGAGAAGTGCAAATTAAAACTAGGGTGAACTATCACCTCACACCTTTCAAAATGGGTTTATCAAAAAACAAAACAAAACAAAACAAAAAAACTTAGGAGATAACAAGTGTTGGTAAAGATACAGAGAAAACAGAACTTTGTGTTCTGGTTGTGGGAAAGTAAGTGGTAGTGCCACAATGGAAAACATAGCCGATGTTTCTAAAAAAGTCAAAAATATAACTATTATATCACTTTGAGATCTAATTTCTGTGTATCTATGCAAAGGAAATAGCATCTCATATATATATATATATATATATATATATATATATACACACTGTCATGTTCAGTGAAATATTATTCACAATAACCAACATATGGAAGAAACCTAAGTGTCCATTAACAGAAGAATGAATAAAGAAGATGTCACATGCACACTCACATGCACACACACACACAAACACACAAACACACACATGACTATTATTCAGTCATGAAAAAAAAAAGGAAATCCTGCCATTTCAAACAACGTGGATAAATCTCAAAGGCATTATGCCAAGTGAAATAAATCAGACATAAAGACAAATACTGTGTGAGATCACTTGTATGTGGAATCTAAAAATACTAAACTCATAGAAACAGAAAGTAGAGTGGTGGTTACTAGGGGTTGGTAATTGGGGAAAGTAGGGGAGATGTTAATCAAAATATGTACACTCCAGCTTAAGATGAATGTTTTGGGGATCTAATATACAACATGGTGATTGTATTTATACTTGAAAGTTGCTATGAAAGTAAATCTTAAATCTTCTTACCACAAAAAATAATAGCAATTAAGTGATGTAATGGAAGTGTTAACTAATGCTATAGTGGTAATCATTTCCCAGTACATAAGGGTATTAAATCAATATGTTGTATATCTTAAACTTACACAATGTTATATGACAATTATATCTCAATAAATCTAGCAAAAAAAGAAAGACACAATGTAAAATTAAGCATTAAATAAACAAAAAATTGATGGCCTATTCTAGGCATGTTATTAAGCCTTTTTCTCTGTCTTTGCCCAATGGCCTCATGACTATTGCAGCAGTATTATTGGTTTTACATGGGTTCATCTAAATGGGTTTCTACTCATAATTATAGTTACTGCAGAATTCCCAACTTGCCCACAGAGATTAAAAATAAGCACTTATTATTCTTCTTCTTTGTATCTGAATATAAGGCATTTTTTCACAGAATATTCTTCCATTATTGATGACTATAAAATAATAATTTGTATCTTTTAAATTTTCTATGGCTTGGAAAAATTGATTTATCTTAAATATTAATAAATATTTTGAACTTATTAAAATTGAAGTAATTTTTGGTAGAGTGATAGTGATATTCTTTATCCAAGACTTGATATAACTAGAGCAATTATTGCCCTATATAGCAATATAATAGTACCATCTACTATTTAGACATGTTCTTTCAAAACCCCAGGGTTTTGGCTAATATTATATAGAGAACAGAAAGTAAGCAAGGCTAGCTGATTTAAAGCTCTCTAGTGTCTAAAGACTGTCTTGCAAACCCTCAGGTATAATATTTATTCTCTTTGCTCATCATGATTTACCCTGTAATTTATAATCACACTTGAACTGCCAGCTCTAAATCAAAGAGCATTTTTGAGATGGTAACACAATCCTGTAGAAGAGTACTAAATCTCTCCCTTAAGTATACTTGAACTTTCCAGTACTCCTTGGGGAAGACTCGTAAGATTTGCACCATGGTATGCCAGCTACTTATGTGAAAATATTATGATTTTTGCTAATTGGACTATTAAAATATAGGTTTCGATAAAATTTGAACTATTCTTTGAATATCTCAAGTACAATATCCGAACTGAATGGTTTTTCACTTACCATACTCTGAAGAGCTAAACATAGCAGCTCATTCAGTCAGACAATTAACATATGTTGGATGGTCAGATTTTCTGATATGATTGATTAATCTGGTCAAGCCAAATTGATATAAACTATTTAAATACCAACAAACTGGACCAACCACCAAATTAAATGTGTGTGTGTGTGCAATTTAAATTTCCAGACACATCCTGCGACACCGAAGAGTAAAAAGAAAATTAGATTCTAAGATGAAACCAATTGGATTTGGTGGTCCATAGGTGAGCACATGACGATATTTGCCTGTCATTCTCCATGAACCGATAGCACCTTTGGTATGCTTTCATGGTGAACTTTCTTTCTAGTTAGATCAACCTGCCTGGTCAGAATTTAAGCTACTATAATTTGTGGAAGAAGAAGAAAAGCAGTCATACATCTACAAGCCTCCCCTTATTCTTTTCAACATCAGTTTCCTTTTGAAACTTAGGAAACCCATGCTCAGGGTTGAAAAGCAAAGGTGCTGACAACTATATCTAAATTGAAAATAATTGGATGCTTGTGGGTCAAAGCAGTGAGGCACAAAAAGCCAAGTATCTGAACATCAATGGAAAGGCAAGTGGGTCAGAAGATAACCTGTATCTTCTATATCTCTCTATGTCTCTATCTTCTAAAGGCTTGCCTTGGAATTCATGGTGTTCTCTTGTAACCCAATGAAGTCAAAGCCCCTTATTATAGTATGTTAATAGTGCTGGACAATTCAGCTAAGACCCTTGGCGTGGGAATGAGTCATCTTTAAAGGCTCTGAGATTGAAAATAAACCTGAAATAAACCTTGACAAATTTACACACTATAAAATATTAGAAAAAATTCCTGAACCATAGGAGCAAAATTTATAGGCTAATAAGGTGAAGAGAATGATTAGACAAGCACAAATCAGTCACTTTGATGTGGTAATTAGACTACATAATTTTGTATGCAGCTCTCACAGAAGAGGAAAAAAAAACTGTTAAATTCCACTCTAGGTTTATTCTCCAAAAGATGTTGAAATAAGAAACACATCTATTTCTTGATACAGACTTTATTTATTTTTAAATTAACATTCTATATGTTTTGACTGAACTGTAATATTCTGACTTAAATCCCTTAAAAGATAAATATATTTGATATTGAGTCCTCACTTTCATTGCAGCCTTTTGATGACTCTAAAGTCAGATATGAAACATTACACATTCTAGGCACCAAAAAATGATTCTACCACTCCACCTTAGTAATAAAATCAACTTCTAATAGAGTCCCGGAAGGCAGTGCTATACTATTCAGAGGAAATAAAGTATGGTTTGGAGTCAGTGAACTTGCTCCAAACCAAGCTCTATCACATTCTAGTGCTGTGATTCAGCAAGGATATTTAACCTTTCTGAGAAGCAATCTCTTCCTTCCTAAAATGGAGATCACACTAGCTGTTATGTTATCTGCTCTGGTCATTAATTCCAATAGCCTAGTTAAAGCAATAGTAAACTCAGTATACATTCATGTATTTTTCTTTTCTGCCATCCTTCTTTCTCTTTTTCCCATCATAAAAGTAGTTAATATTAGACTTAACTGCGAGTAACTGAAAACCAAAGATAACAGTAACTTAAACCAGACAGTTTATTTTCTTCTTCTGAAAATTTAAGCAAAGCTAGGATTACTACAATGGTTCTGTGATTACCAAAGCATGACTCAGTAGAACTCTCTACCTGTATTCATCACGGTAGTGGTATAGGGTGGAGGTGACTGCATGCCTTCAGTTCAAGAACATTTGTTAGTACCTCCACTTTAATCTCATTGGGCAGAACTTTCACTAACAAGCTTCCATAAAGCTTAAATTCATGTCAACTTGATCTGGTCATGGGTTGTCTAAATATTCCAGTGTGTATTTTGTGGGTGCTTTTCAATGAGATGAGTATCTGAATTGGTAGACTGAGTAAAGTAGATTCCCCTCCCAATGTGGGTGAGCCTCGTCTCATCCACTGAGGGCCTGAATAGAAAAAAAAGGTGGAAGAAGGGAGGATTTTCTCTCTGTCTTCTAGGTCTTCTCCTGCCCTTAGACTAGAACTAACACCAATGGCTCACCAGTTCCCAGAACTTGGGTCTTAGGCTATTACCCTTCCATTGTCTTTCCTGGGTCCCCAGCTTGCAGACATCAGAGCACGTGACTTCTCCACATCCATATTTGTGTGAGTCAAATCCTTATAAAAAAGTATCTCTCTCTATCTATCTATCTATCTATCTTTCTTTCTTTCTTTCTTTCTATCATCTATCTATCTCTATTTACCATCTACTTATCATCTTTCTAAGCTGGAAAATGTATTTTTTATCTTTGTGGTTATATTCTCAATTGGAAACATTTTTAAAGTTTTAAAACTATTATGGAAAATTTGAGAACAGATAAAATGGATAACTCTAAGCCTATATACTTCTCTACCACCTTCTGCATCCATCACCTAAAAGGAATCAAACATTTCAATGAAATTATAACAAATGGTCATTTCAAAGGGAAGTGTAGTTTATCTCTAAAAAACCAAATTATTCCTTGATTCAATGGACTAAATTAAATTAAAAATTGAATAAATCAATTTATTTGGCATTGTATAGAGTAAGTTCATATGGATGTATGCATTATTAATAATCCAAGGAGTTTATGACTTTAATTCTGTCTATATTGGCCTTGTCAGTTGAGAAACTTAGAAAATAGTAAACAGACATCTCTAGACATCAATTTATAATAATAATAAAAGGCTTTATTTTTAGGAAACTGAGCTGAGATTTCAATAAGCAAAACATCACCTTTTCAGATAGTTCCTCCACATGAAAAATAAAAAGCAAAAGAAAGAAAAGAAAAAGTAAGAGGTGTCTTTGTACTAAGAATCCAAGTAATAGATGAAAACCACTAACTAAATCATTTTCTGCTTTCATATGGAAGAAAAGTGACTGGATAACTAATTTAACTATATATAAGTGAGTCTGTAACAAAGTAAAAATAAACCTGGCAGGAATATATTTTACTCATGGGTTTGGATATGCTACTTGAAGGAACAATGTTGGCTTCAAATGAAATTACACACACTTAAGTGTATCAATATATCAGCTTTACATTTTGCTGGAAACTTTGAAATTTCATCTTTGGCATTATGATACCTGGCTTTTGATCCTCTGGGTTAGGCTTTAACAGGCCTGGAGTTAGCTACCTTGGGTTCTAGGCTGAATCTTCCCCCAAGGAACTTGGCCTTGGAGACTTCACTGTGAAAATGTTACAGCAGGCAGATAGGTATGAGTAGAGAAGGGAGGCATGGGGCCAGACAGAAGGAAAACATGCTCTTTATGCAAACTCTGGGGTCCATGGGCAGACAAAGAAAAGCAGGAACCTCTTGACTGACAGTAAACCACACAATCTGGGATGATAAGTGCCTTGGAAGCAGACAAAGAAAGCTGGAAAAGGGCAGGGATCTCCAGCGTAGGAATGTAACCTGTTGCTCATTATGCCCTATAAAATTTTACTATAAAATTTTAATAAAATTAGCTATGCGGATAAGTACCCACCATGCACCAATGCTATGCCACTTTCAATCAAAGCCAATAAGGCAAAAATCCCTCCTCCCTCCGGGAGGTTGGAGCTGGGATAAAAATTAATGAATACAACCAATCCCCAAACCCCACCTTCCCAGTGAATATTCTGCCCACGCAGTTGCCTGCCCCCTGCCTCTTATAATCAGCATGCCAGAGCAACACAGGGCAGCTGCTCACCTCTCTGCCTGCCTCTCTTTAAGAGGTGTATTTTTCACTTAAATAAATCCTAACTTTTCTTTCTCAATATCTATCTCATTTCTCAATTCCTTCTGCAATGAGACAAGAACCTGAGCTTTGGGAACAAAATGACTGAGAGTAGATGATTTCAAGGCAGCTCTTTCTAGGTCTAGGATTCTTTGCCTCTGTGACTTCATGACTTGAATATCCTGACAGTTTACCCAGTGTTTGGTATAGGAGAGAATCCTTTTGTCCAAGGTGACACCAAGTTCTGTGGCATCTCTGCTTGGCACCATCGCCATCCCTCTAACATTTGAAAATCTTTGCCTGTCATGCATGCAGCATTACTTTGAATTTGCACGATTTCCCACTGCTGCCATTTAAAGGATAACAGCAGGTTCAAGTGATTTGCAAACTGTCAGAAAAATGACCTCGGACACCCCCATCATTTTCAGTGACTGTAGATACACCCTTAGGCTAAAGCCACAGCAGAATTTTAAATAATTCAAGATAAATCCAAGCTGAATAACTTCCCCACTTCTGACACTTCAACAGTTAAGGTCTCCTCTAGTTGCTGTTCTGTTAGAAATGCTGAATGACCCGCAAAGGGACACCGAAAACTTCCACGTTCTTAGAAGAATAATATATTAAAACATTGACTTTAAATGTTGATTATTAATCTCTTCCAAATATCTGAAGGCCCTCTCTCTTCCAAATATCGCCGAATATACTCAGGATATTATCAACACACAAAAAATGTAAGTAGTAAAACTAAGCAGGACTGTTACAGGAAGTGGTATTGCCTAAACTTGGCCTCTGTCCACTGTTGGCAAATAGAAATTTGGAAACAGAGTTTGGGGTGAGGGAGAAAAAGATAGTTTTATTGCTTTGCCAGGCAAAGGAGGTCTCAGCAGGCTAATGCCTTAAAGAGTGTGCCCTCTTTGGAACACATTAAGAGGTGGTTTTATGGTTTGGGGAGTGGAAAATAGGGCCAAAGTTTAGGATCAGGGTAGAGGCAAGCTTGCATTGTCTTTCAAAGCTGGTGTTTAGTGGCCCCCAGGATGGGTTCTGGTGGTTCTTCATCTTCCAGGAATGAAGAGTGCTTCATCAAGTAGTTCTTCCATTTGTTGGGGCTTTTAATTCTGCAGAAAGGCTCAAAGATATTGTTACATATATATTCCTTAAGGAGGAACCAGGACAATGCCCCAAGCCTGCAGGATTGTCTCTTGACTGCTTCTCCCTGGTCTCTGCATTGCCTCCATTCCCTGACTAGCAACTGTTTGAACCTGCCCTTTGGAACACCGGGAATATCATGGAGGCTGAGGCTTATTCCCCAAAAACAAGAAATGGAGGACACAGAAAGGCTTGTGTGCCTAGAAATCCCACAGGGCACTAGCGTGCACGTGAATTTGTACTTGAATCTTTCACTCAAATTTGCACAATTTCCCACTGCTGCCATTTAAAGGATAACAGGGAGACCCCTTCCTGAACCTGAAAATGGGCTCTTGTCTAACACTCAGAATCCCTTTATTGGGAAGGAGTTCCCTGGCAGAGAGCAGCAGGGTAAGGGAACCAGGAGAACTGTTCTGCCATGTGGCTTGTAGTCTCTTGTTTTATGGGAATAGGGTTGGTTTCCAGGTTTTCTCTGGCCAATAGTCTTGCTCAGCCTGTACTTGGTCTGGCCCAGGGTCCTTCTTGGTGGCATGTGCACCTCTAGGCCATGGCAGATTCTAGCACCAAGGATTCTGGGAGTTTGGTCATCTCTGCTTTCCTAATAGCCCCTCTCAAATCCTCCTGGTTTATCTTCAGGGCAGCACCATGTTCCTTATCAGAGGCTCTTGTTATGAGACAGCTGATGCAAGGGCTATTGTAATGCTTGGTCGAGGTGGGCATTTTCAGTCAATGGTGCCCTAAAGGACCCTGTGGGGCTCCTGAGTGCAAAACCCTTTCTGTGTTCCTTATTTTTTGGTTTTAGTAAATAGGCCTCTTTCAGCCTCCATGACCTTCCCTGATTTCCCAGGGGCATGTTCAAACTGTTGCTAATCAGGGAAGGGAGGGGATATAGAGACAAATGAGGAACAGTCAAAATACAAATAGTATCAGCTTTGGGGCAGGGTCCTCTGTCCCCCTCAAGGAATATATATAACAATATCTTTGAGCTCTTCTGCAAAACTAAAACCCCCAACAAATGAAAATGTTAACTACTCTATGAAGCATTCATCATTCCAGAATGAAAAGAAGGACCACCAGAACCAGTCCCAGGGCCACTGAACACCAACGTTGAAAAAGAATGAAAGCTTGTATCTCCCCTTATCCTTTTCTGTGGCCCTATTTTCCACTCCAAAACTATAAGATCATCTCCTATTCTCTCCCAAATGTGGGCACAGACTTCAGGGCATTAGCCTGCTGTGCCCTTCTTTGTCTGGCAAAACAATAAAAAATATTTTTTTCTCCTTTGACCGGAACTCTGTCTTCTCATTTCTATTCAGGACTGGTGGATATGGAAGTGACAGCACTAATGGCCTGAACCTAGCCAGAACACAGACTGGGACTTGAACCCACGTGCTGGGAACTCAAACCCAGTCTAAACCAGATTGGGACTTAAACCCACGATTTTAAATTAGAATCACTCACCTGATGTCTGAACTTACTGAGGATAAGTTTCATCATGCCTCCTCATAGAAGGAATTAGCGAGAGACAAAATGATAGGCAAGAAATAGATTTATTAAGATAGGACACTTGTGAGAGACGCAAGTGAGCAGGGAAGGGGGCTCTGCCCGAGGATTAGATGGGCTTCAGTTTCATCATCCAAGGAGACTGGGGGTCAGAAAAGACCACCCCTTCCTCTTTCTTTGAGCAGTAGCTCCTTCTTAGCATCTGGTGTGTATTCAAATCAGCACAAGGGCAGTCCTACAACTCCTGTCCTTGATCTGAATCTGAATGCAGGCCTCATTCATCCCCCACCCAATGACCTGAGGCAATTCTCACACCTCCATAGTCAAGCAAGCCTGCCTTGTTATGATGGCTTTTTTGAGCAATTTGTTAACTTATAGTGATCTCCCAACATCCCCTAGATTTCCCTCTCTATCTATGATCCTTTACTGGAACTTCTGCAACTACCTGTGCCTACTCCATCCCTATCAGATAGAGGCCAAGTTTTGGCAACAGTAGTGCATTTCTTTCTTTTTAAAATCCCACTACCCTATCAGAGTTTCAACAATCTAAGGGCAGGGATCAAGCCTACCTCATTTGACCTTCTTTTCTGTAAATCATCTGGCCCATAATGGGTGCTCAATAAATATATGATCATTCAGTTAATCAGTCAACCAATTCAAATTCAGAGAAAAAGTCTTATATGAAGGAAAGGAAAATAGTACAGTTGGGGTTAATAATTAATATACTTAATCAGTGTTACTGCATTATTCTGACATAGCCATGACCTTCTACCAAGTTGTGCAAATTTCTGCTCACAATTAAGTGCTCTTGTTTAATTTACTTTCAAAGCACATCATTTTTTCTCTCTGTGGTATTATACTTTTTACTATGCTATAGATTTTCTAAATGAATGCAAATGTGCCCAAGATGGCTCATTTTGTTTTCAATTCCCAAACTACTGGATCCCTAATCATTAACTAATTGTCTCTCTGCTCTATTGACAACTTGGACACCTTTTTGCTAATTTTTGCTGACATGATAGAGGCCCCCAAGAACTGCCCTAACCTTTGGGTGGTCACTCAAGAGCCACAGGTAGGGAGAGGATCGATTGGCCTGGCCTATGTGTTCAGGAAAACCTCATCAGCGTTCCAAGTGACTTGTCTAATGAGGCGTCATTAATTGACAATAGGTAGGTGGATGAAGAAGCCTCTTTGCTTTGATTACAATTTCTCTAAAATGAACTGGAACTTAGAAAAAACAGAAGAATGTGTGACAGTGTCACGAGCCATGGACTGAAGACTACATTGGCAGCTAAGGTAAGAAACTGAGGCAGCTTCCTTAAATTCTGGTCTTGCAAATGGTTTATACGAGATGGAAATATGCATTTTAAAGACACACTTTAGGTCAACCAATACTAGTATCTCACAGTTACAATTTGTCAGATGGTAGCACAGGAGTAGGGATATGGATAATCGTTTATTTCTTTAAAAAAATAGGACTCTAACTTTGGAATTACTGGCAAGAGATGGTATTTTACTTGGATAAATATAGACATTGGACAATGCAGCTACTTATACTTTCACTTAGATATCAGCCAGGAGTAATATTTATTCATGGCACAAATATCTATTGGGTACCTATTGTATGCCAGAGGCTATTCTGGTGCACATGGATATTTGGGCTATTGATGTCATCAGTTAATAATAGACATAAAAGAATGTCTACCTACCAGGAGCTTACCTTCTAATGGGGGGAGAGAAAAAATAAACTAGGAAAGATAACAAATGAGTTACATATATAATGCTACAAGGTTTTAAGTATGCTATTGAAAAATAGGAAAAAAAAATATGAAGTGTATTCAGAGGAACAAAGAGAGCAGAGCAGAGTGGAGTGGGTGGCAAGTTTAAGTAAGGTAGTTAGGGCAGTTAGGATTGGCTCATGAGAGCTTGACCTTAACCAAACTGGAAAGCAAGCATGACGGCAGACAGTCAGTGTAGACTTTTTTTATCTGGGAGTGGGCTTGGCATGTTGGAAGAAACTGGGGAAGGCAGGATAGCTGGAGTGGAGGGGGTAAAGGGGAACTTTGGGAAGAGGATGAGCTCAGAAAAATGGGTGTGGCTGGCATGAAGGAGAGGGCAAATCACAATTTTTTGGATCACCACAACTTTGGCTTTGGGGTATAGAGAAATTACAAATCATGATGCAGAATTTTAACTGAATTAATAAACTTGTCTAAGATGTGCAAGAATAACTCTTGTTGCCATGCTGGGAATAGGGAACATACAAATCATGCACAGTTTTAATTATTTAAAAGACAGTGAACTAGATGTGTATTTGCATATCTATTAAGTTTCACTAACTTGGAATTCTTGGTATTCCTCTAATTGCTTGTTTTCTGAGAGGTTGATGTGGAAAGCCTTAGGAGCTCATTGTTTTTTTCAAGTGAATATATCAGGGGAAGGGGAAGGGAGAGGAAACCACTTGGACAAATTATACTATTATAGGAGTTGAGTTGTGGGGATCTGGTGTGAAAATACCATAGATCAGTGGAAACCGTGGAAAAATTGAGTGTCCATTCGGGATGAGGTGATTCTGTTGCTGCTTGTCAAAAACAAATAAATAATTTGACATCTAATATCCAAACAAAAAATATATTTGGTGGGCAGTCGAATTTAACAAGAGTTTCTCCGTCCTTAATTCCCCACCCACCCAAGAAGCTCAAGTGCCCCAGTGATGGAATCACACTCCTTGAGACTCTGCAGAGCTGTTGCTCACTTTGCCTATCTTTGGAAAATACAGAAAAGAGTCAGGAAGAATATAAAAACTACCATTAGTTTTCTAACCCTCCCACCCCCTGGATTGTTAGTTACTAACAGATTTTCAGGTCTCTTCTAGAATTTTGTTGTTGTTGTTGTTGTTTGTCTTTTTATGGCCACACCTGTGGCATATGGAGGTTACCAGGCTATGGGTCGATCTGGAGCCACAGCTGCTGATCTACACCACAGCTCACAGCAACGCCAGATCCTTAACCTACTGAGCGAGGCCAGGGATCAGACCCGCATCCTCATGGATAATAGTCAGGTTCATTAACCACTGAGCCACAACAGGAAGTCCAGTTTTGTTTTGTTTTTAATAGTTGAACTCATTGTCATTCTGAACTCAGGTTACAAGTGCCTTGAATATAATAGGTGCTCACTGGTTCAATGCATATCATGTAGTTTTAGTTCATATTGACCCAGCATACTCTCAACAAGTCATTAAAGGCTTTTTATAATGATAAATTTAATTAAATCCACTTACTATTCCACTATATGGCAGGTAGCGTAGGGTATTGGGTAAAAATGCAAGTTCTGGAATGCGTCAGGTTTGAATCCTTAACCACCCACTTATTTGCTGGTTATTTGGGAAAGACATATTTCTCTGAGTTCAATTTCTTTATATATAAAATGAAGTAAATATTTATATCTACTTCATAGGGTTTTAAGGAGGTTTGAGATCATGCAGGCACACAATTTGGCACATTTGAAGACACCTAAAATCATTTTTTTAATAAGTAAATGATATTTATTATTACTACATTAACATGCAGTGATATTTATTGCCTAGCTTTTCACTATTAAAATGATTCCACACCAATGTCTTTGTAGTAAAGCTTGTTCCCATTTATAAATATTTTTATGAGGGTTAATCCTTAGAATTAGTGGATAATAGAATATGTACATTAGATATTTTAAAATATATCAGCAAAATTGCTCTTTTAAAAACGTTCTACTTGTTTAACCGTACTCTGTTGACATCAAATATTCTTATATTTAAATGTTTGTAAACAGGTAAAGTGAAACAACCAAACAACAAATAAGCTCTTGTTTTATAGTGGCTTTAGTTTAATTTATTTCCTTCACTAATAGTACCCAGCAATTTTTTTTTTTTTTTTTTTTTTTTTTTTGTCTTTTTATGGCCACACTCGTGGCAGTGGCAGTTCCCAGGCTATGGGTTGAATAGGAGGTGTAGCCGCTGGCCTATGCCACAGCCACAGCAACATGGGATCCAAGCCACATCTTCAATCTATACCACAGCTCTCAACAATGCCAGATCTTTAATCCATTCAGTGAGGCCAGGATCAAACCCATGTCCTCATGGATCCTAGTTGGATTCATTAACTGCTAAGCCACAATGGGAACTCCCAGTTTTGTTTCTTTTTTCTTTTTTGCTTTTTAGGGCTGCACCCGCGGCATATGGAGGTTCCCAGACTAGGAGTCCAATTGGAGCTATAGCTGCTGGCCTACACCACAGCCACAGCAACATCAGATTCAAGCCACGTCTATGACCTACACCACAGCTCATGGCAACGCTGGATGCCCAACCCACTGAGCAAGGCCAGGGATTGAACCTGCAACCTCATGGTTCCTCGTTGGATTCATTTCCACTGTGTCAAGATGGGAATTCCCCAAATTTCTTGCTACTTCTGTGGGTCATATTTTCAAATACTTGACCCTTTATTTTATGGTAGGGTGTGGTGGGGAAAGCTGTCATTATTTTTTATCCTATTAATTTATATGAACTTTCTACATGTAACAGAATTTGGAATTATTTTTAAAAAGAACATTTCAAAACACAAATTGCATATTTAAGGAATTTTATAGCAGATGATTTTGTTTTCTACTATTGTTAAATGAGGGTGGATTAATTTTTCTTCTCTCTTTGGAGATTTGGCTTGTTAAGGAGTTTTACAGTTTAGCTTGTAACATTGTTAAATTATTTTTAAAAAATAATTATGATATATTTATTATATCTTACAATGATGAAATTGATATAGATATAAAATTATCCAGCAAGGCTAAGTGTCACTAATGCCAGTGCTCAGGTACTATAACATATCAATGTTTTGACAGAAAAAAAATAATTGAGAAAAAGACACCTATGGTTTGGTCATCTGGGGCCTATGCTAGAGGGACCTCCCCTTAATAATCCTGCTATGATATTGGAAATTATAATTTTTTTTCTGTTTTATGGTATATTCTGCACTATTCTTCAGGTTTAAAGACTTTTTTTGGGGGGGAGGGGCTGGGCCCATGTCATGTAGCAATTACCTTGTCAGGGATTGAACGAACCTGTGCCATAACAGTGACCCAATCCTTTGCAGTAACAACACTGGGTCCTTATCCACTGTACCATAAAAGAACTCCTAAAGAATTTTTATAATAATGAAACTGCAACCAAATTTACATGAAATAATTAAAAATTTTATGATGCTATGGGATTTAGTTGTTTTGATTACGTTTGAGGAAAAAAACAAAAAGGAAATATTCATTGTATAGATTTATTTATCTTCCTGCCCCAGATCCTTCCTTTGTCAGGTGAATCTGCACTGTGCTATCACCTGAATTATTCCCAAGCTTTGGTTACCTTTCAGTTGTAGGGGTGAATAAGTAATTTGAGACTGCCCTCCAGTAAGGTGACATTGCCTGAGTTGTCAGGATTCCCAGCCTCCACTTTAAAGAAACAAGTGGTTCTGATGGTCATTCTTGGGGTGTCATAGAAGCCTGGAAATGGTTACCCTGGTCTACTTGACTCATCATTGGCACTGCATGTGGGAAAGTGGGCCAATCCCTGTTGCAACGTCCCAATGATGATTCACTTTGATCCAGATAATGCACAAGAGATCATTTTATTCTGAATGTATTTGAATCATTATTTTTATGTTGGCCAAGTTATTCGGTATTATTATTAATTTTTTTAATGGCTGCACTCACAGCGTACGGAAGTTACCAGGCTAGGCATGGAATTGGAGCTTCCGCTGCAGGCCTAAGACACAGCCAAAGCAATACCAGATCTGAGCTGCATCTGTGACCTAGCTGTAGCTTGCAGCAACACTGGATCCTTAACCCACTGAGCAAGCCCAGGGATTGAACCTGCATCCTCATGGATACTGGTAAGATTCTTAACCCCCTGAGCCACAACAAGAGCTGCCAAGTTATTCAGTATTTTTACCTAGGAAACACAGATAAAAGGAGTAACCTGCAAATGGTTTTATGAAGAGTAAATGAGATAATATATGCAAAGCACCACAAAGAGTTACCAGTGTACATAATAATTTGGTCAGTCATAACTTTATTATTATCACTAGTAACAATTTTGTGTCAAATGTGACATCATCTTTTCTCACTGACCTGCTATTACTAGTTTTTCCATATTGTTTAGATGAAACAATATGGAAAAACTAGTAAATTCATGATATGGTTCTTTTCCCGATCTGTATGGTGTTTCTAGTAGCCTCAGCAAAGACTTAACATATATTAATAAATCTTTCTGGAATCTAACTTATTAATTCCTTTAACTTGAGAGAGATTTAGTCCATAGTTGAGAAAAAAATGTGTGTGAATAGTTATTACAAATATTGTGGTTTTAAACATTTCAAGTAACTGAAATTCAGATCTATAATCTGGGCTATTGTCCAATCATGAGTAGGTACACTTAATTCAATAGAAAGAAAATAAGAATGGATCTACCAAATAATGCAATATTCTGAAACTGAAGGTTAACACAATTACCAAAGAGAATGACAGAACAATTGTTGACATAATGTTGTTGCTGATTATTTTAAATGGAAGTTGAAGCCATGTCTTTGGAACTTCTTTCAGTCCCTCATTTGACAAAGGGTTTGACATTTTAACAAAGAGTTCTTTAGTTTTTATTACTAATTCACTGTTAAGAACCCAAATCATTTTCTGATCCTCATATGCAAACTCATGTAAATAGTATTTTCTTTGCCTTTCTAGTTATTTCTCATTTTCCCAAAAAGACAATTTATTTTCTAATAGCCTGATAACTCTCAGACACAGTCAAAATTTAGTTTAAAAATGTTTACAGTGCAGTATCTTGACCAAAACACTGACAAGGGACTTCCCTTATAGTCCCCTTTGTTACTATGCTGAGATGACAACTATTTGGTTCTCTCCCTAGGTTACCATGGAAATAATTTATTATTGTTGTCAAAGATGGACAGTCCACATACATTTTGCATAAGGGTAATGTAGAAACTTTTCATATAAAAAGACTAGCTCTGTCATGGTCTCTGAGAACCTAGTTCAATGAAGCAGTTCACAACATTGCAGTTCAATTATGGACACTATTAGCATGAAACTTTCAAAAATATGTTCAAGCATATTTTAAAATATAATCCATATTTTTGAAACTCTTTGCTTTTCTACTGCTTCTCAAACCAATTTAATATAGCAAAAGAACTAGGAAAATATCACACATATTTATATCTTATTTTCATTATACACTGTAGATCAGACCATAGCAAAACACACACTGACACACATATGCATTTAAATTAGGTCATCAGTTGATGTCTGTTTTGGATGATATCTGTTTATTACAGTATGATTAGACACAATACAACCAGCTATCCTTCAAATGGAGCAACAAAAGCTTATACACAAAATTGTGTATGGTCCCCTCAACAGTGTATATGTATATCCATCTGTGATCACAAATTCTTTAGGTGTGTTTGGTACTTTAATTTCCTTTTTGTGTGACCTTTTTGGGGTCTCTTAAACTGACTCATGCTTAAACTTAAAGATGTCATTAAAATTGTGCCTCAGATATACATAATCCCCTAAATTCGGTGAGTATGGCAAAATGCAATATACACAGCAAGGGTGACTTTCTCGGCTCTCCAGTTTTCCTGATTAAATGGTGGAAACCAAATATTGTACAGGTACCAAGATTTTATGCGACTTAAGAAAGCTGTTCTCTTCTGCAGTAAAAAGCAAGCAAAAGGGATTGCCTTAGAATTTGCTCCTGATGATCAGCTAGTCTCCCCCCATGATTAATATAAACTAAATTTTAAAACATCACGTTCTTGGAAAAGCTGGTAACATAGTAGGGCAACCAATTCAACCTGGTTTACATGAACTGTGATGTTTTTAAAACTAAGAATTTCATATTCCAGGAACTCCTTAATTCTGATAAAGTAAGGTAGTTTGTCACCCTATAGCACAGTTGGAAATTTTATTATTGTTTTTCAATCTATCATTATCTAATCTTTTCTGTATATACTATAATTACCTTATTATTTGTGTTTATTTTTTAATGGTGGCATGTGATACCACAATTTACACTGTGATTCAGTCAGGACTGCTTTTTTTGCAAAATGACCACATTGAAAAGAGGCTTTGAATTCAGTTTTCCTCCTTTCAGAGATCTGGGTAGTCACTGGGGATGGCCAGCCTAGAGAAGTAGTGCACAGTGCAGGGTACACAGAGTCTGAAGATGGTCTGCCATTCTCCAGCCCCTGGAACCCTGTAGGTGGAGCCCTGTGCTAATTCCTAGGGTCTCTACACAGACTGACTTCCTTTGGGTTGATGATGATTGATTATGGTGGTTTCTTCATTACTTTAAACCTAATCAGTGCTTGGAGTAATTTGAGTGATGATTGCTCATTATTGGCAATTGTGAAGTTTAAGTCTTTCTTTATTTTGCTCCACAAGGCAGCCAGTCAGGAAATCCTGGGAAGCACCCTGGTTCACACATATTTTCAAGGAGAGAGTGGGAAGAAAGCTCAGCGATGGACAGGAAGTCGTGGAGGTTTTGCAGAAGTCGTATTACATATTTCCTTGGCAGGAAAAAAATGACAGTTCCCACTAGATCAAATGTGATCATCAAAGAGACAGTTCTTAGTGGATTTGAAAGCCATGCAGCCTTTTACTGATATTTTCAAGTTAAATAAATCATGCTATTTCATATAATATTGTTATAGCGCTCTCTCTTATAAATGAAGATCTATGATTCTCCAAAAAATTTGCTGTTTTTAAAAAATGGTAATTAATGATTCTAGCATATAAACCAATGCTGTTTTACAAGCAACTATTAGAAGGTCCATTTTTAAGGTGCTTTCCTCACTCTCCTCCCTTAAATCAAGTTTAAAAGTAAGTTTGCTTGGATTAGTTGTTTGACTTACAACCTTAAAATGAGCTACACAAGAGGGAGACATTTTAAGCTGTTCAGCAAATATGTAATTAGCAAAGTCATTAGCTATCTAAGGATAGGACATACAGTGGGTTTCTTAAATTACATTTCAATAAATGCGTGAACATCCACAACTTCACAAAAGAAACAAAACTTGCAGGGACTCTGTTCACAATCTAAAATTGCAGAAGATGTTGCCTGTTTGTTTTTGTATATGTGTGTGTGTGGTTGATGAGGATAATCTTCTTGTAAAGGCATTTATCGTTTTAGAACATCATAAACAAAGCTATTATCCATTAGAAAAGTTTCCTATTTTATTCTTATATTTAAAGTATTTCTGTTTTTACGTTCAGAACCTGCATAAGGAAAATTTTCAAAAATCCTTCAAAGATATAAAAGCACGTGGACGCATGCACACACACACACACACACACAGTAAATTAAATGCTTATTTTTACTTGGCAAGAACAGTTAACATGATATCTCTACTCCTAACTACTTTAAGTGTACATTACATTATTATTGACTATAGGTATAATGTAGCACAACAGATCTCTATAGCTTATTTATCTTGCTTAACTGAAGCTTTATGCCTGTTGGATAGGCTATCCATAAGGATATCATTTCCTCATAAGTTAAGTTAGAAATTAAATCCTATCTCAATTAAAAATATCACATTTTTCTAGTGATAGGTTTGTTGTACATTTTATATTAAAGAATAAACAAGCAAAAAGAAAATTAAAAAGAAAGGGAGGAAGACTTCCCAGAAGACTTCCCAAAGATTTCCCAAAAGACTTCCCAAAACATATTATACACATTTGCACTTTTTCTTTCTTTTTTTTTTTAGGGCCGCACCTGCGGCATATGGAAGTTCTCAGGCTAGGGGTCAAATTGGAGCTGGAGCTGCAGACCTATGCCACAGCCACAACAACGCAGGATCCAAGCTGCATCTGCAACTTCCACTAGAGCTCATGGCAATGCCAGATACTTAACCTAGTGAGCAAGGCCAGGGATCAGACTTGCATCCTTGTGGGTACTAGTGGAGTTCTTAATCCGCTGAAACACAATGGGAACTCTGCACACTCTACAATTAAAAGTAGTGTGGGATTGCTATACTAATAGAACACCGAAGTAAGAGAATAGACGACTCAGATAAAAAGTTAATTGTCTCTGGAAATTTATCACACAGTAAAATGTGACAACAAAATTAAGTAGGAAGAGGAAGTCCTGTTGTGTGCAGCAGAAAGGAATCTGACTAGTATCCCTGGAAATGCAGGTTCAATCCCTGGCCTCACTCAGTGGGTCAGGGAACCGGTGTTGCCATGAGCCGTGGTGTAGATCATAGACGTGGTTTGGATCCCACATTGCTGTGGCTATGGTGTAGGCCAGCAGCTATAGCTCTGATTCAACCCCTAGCCTAGGAACTTCCATATACAAGGTATGGTCCTAAAAAGCAAAAAAAAAAAAAAAAAAAAAAAAAAAAATTTTATAGGAAATAGATGGCAAACCTTTAGGATTAGATCTATTCCTGAGAACTTATGCCAGGATAAATTCTGCATAAATAATATACTTGAGCAAAACCTGGGTGAATTACTTTATAATGTGGAAAATGCAAACATTTTCATAACTATGAATTTAAATCCAGAACCGAAGATCAAAAAGATTAGTGTATACATTCATATTATATGTATATTATGGTATGTCATTTTATACTTACATATAACATGCATATATATGTTAATATTATACATGGCATATTATTTTGTATTAAATATTATCAAATATATAACCTATATGTTATTTGCAAACATACAGATAGTATAATTACAAATAAATATATATGTATATGAACTGTAAAACATGCCATAAGCAAAGTAGAAAGATGAATAACAAATAACATGGAAAATTTGTCATTTATATTTCAGAAAGAGTTTAACTCCTTAATATACAAATACCTTTTAAAAATGGAAATATGGCAAATTACCCATAAAAATGAATTAAAGTCATAAACAAAAAGTTCATAGAATAAGAAATTCAAGTAGTCCTTAACCATATGAAAATATGCTCAAACTAAATGAAAATTACAACTAAATTGATATTTTTTCCCATAAAACTGACAAAAATCCAAGAGTTTGACAATACACTCTGCTGAAAAGACTGTGGGTAAATAGTCACTCTCAGTCCTTCATGATGGGAATGTAAAATATTTTACCCAAAGTGAAAATGCTAGCCCAAATCATTAAATTATATTAAAATTTTTTTTTTCCTAATTCAGTAGGTGAGTGGGCATCTCAGGAAACACTTGATTAAATAGGCATTTGCCTTAATTTAAATCAGTGTCTTATAATCTTAAATGTCAGTACATTTTAGATAATTTGTTATTTGATTTTTCTGAATTTCCCTGAGCAATATCTTTTGCCTTTATTTAACCAGAGAACTAAGTGAAAAAAAAATAAACTTTATTTTTATAAATAACAAAATTGAATAGTTATCATAAGTTTGTTAATTTGTATTTTCTTTAATAAGAATTACTTTGAACTGGGATATCATTTTTCCAATGAATATGTGTCTGTGATTGATATTTAAATATATAAACCAAGTCTGATATACTAGTGTGAGGGAGGCCTAAAGAAAGCCAGCTTTATAGCCAGATGTAATGAATTCCCCAGGGAGAGAATCAATGGTGTCAAAAGACAACTTTCCTGAATACAGCCTCACACAGTCTATCCCCGATTCCCAAATGCACACAAGTGAGTACAAACACACAGACACACACAGAGAAATCATACTTCAAAGGTAAAGGCTGATTTATAACCAGATATATTAATGGAAAAGATCAGAAACTCTATTCGGGAGAGAGGGTGGAGAGGAATAGAGACAGAGGTGGGGAATAGGGGAGACACCAGAGCTCAAAGTCAGGTCAACATCACTGTGGGGAGATTATACAGAACAATTTTGCTGGCGGCATTAAAGCACCAGTGGCCTAGGGGAAGGAGACATGGAAAAAATGACCAGAAAAGTACAGGGGTGAAAACATATGCCTGGAAACTTCAAAGATAAGGTAAGGCCAACATTTCCAGGGTATGTATGAGCAGTTCATGGCAGTGGAGGTAGGGGAAGCACCTGGAGCAGAAGTGAGGTAGGAGCACAGGTAGTCATGCACACACCCCTTCCCCTTCCTTGGAGACTCCTATGAAGTGACAGGGTCCTGCCACTTGGTAAAGTGGAAGCTGTTGTTCCAGCAGATGTAGAGACCAATAGGCTTAGTGCACATTTAGATTTGACTATCTAATGTTATAGAAATGAATTTTTTAGGTTTCATTTGTTCCATTAATCACTGTATACTGTACACCTGTTATTTACCAAGCAACGTTCTTTGTTTTGAGAAAGCATAGCATAATGATAGACCTATATATCAATGGGACACAGGAGAGATTAGAAATAGGCTTACACATATAACCAACTGTTTTTTGACAACGGTACCAAAGTAATTCAATAGAGGATACAATATTCTTTTTTTTTTAACAAATGATAACAGAATAACTGAATATGGAAAAAAATTAACCTTGACCCTGTCCTCACATCTTATTCAACAGTGAACTCTAAATGGATCCCTTGCTCTAAATGAAAATGCTAAAACTCTAAAACTTTTGGAAGAAGGCTTAAGGAAAATGATTCATAAGACATGAAAACTGTAAATGAAAAAAATGATGAATGGCAGTTTTTCCAAGTTAATAATTTGTTCTTTGAAAGATACTACTAAAGAAATGAAAATGCAAGCTGTAGACAGGAAGAAAATAGTCACAACACATATATCCAAGAATCACATGTATCCAGAATATATAAATAACTTCTGCAACTAAATAGTAATGAAATAAATAATCCAATAAAAATAAAGAAAATATTGAACTGACACTTCATAAAAAAGGACATGAAAGATGCCCAGCATTGCCAGTCATCAGGGTAATTCAAAGTAAATTCACGGTGATGAGATCTCACTGCATACATGCTGAAATAGCCAATAATAAAAAAAACTTGGTTTTGGCCAATATTAGTGAGGATATGGAGCAACTGGAATACTCATGCAATTCTCATGTATATGTAAAATGCTAAAACTACTCTAGAAAACAGTTTGGCAACTTTTTTCATTTTTTAAAGTTTTATTGAAGTATAGTTGATTTATAATGTTGTGATAATTTCTGCTGTACAACAGAATGGCTCAGTTATACATGTACACACATACATTCTTTTTCAGATGCTTCTCCCATCTACATTACCACAGAATATTGGGTAGAGGTCCCTGTGCTATACAGTAGATCCCTGATGTCCAGTCATTCCATAGACCTCTGTGTTCATATGTTAGTCCCAAACCCCCAATCCATCCCTCACCCCTGCCTGTCCCTTTTGATAACTATAAGTTTGTTTTCAAAGTCTATGAGTCTGTTTCTGTTCTGCAAATCTGTTCACTTGTATACATTTTTTAATATTCCACATGTAAGTGCTATTATATTATGTGTCTCACTGTCTAACTTCACTCAGTATGAAAATCTCCAGGTCCATCCATGTTGCTGCAAATGGCATTATTTCATTCTTTTCTATGGCTGAGTAATATTCCATTGTATATATGTACCACATCTTTTTTATCCATTCCTCTGATGATGGATATTTATGTTGCTTCCACATCTTGGGTGTTGTAGGCAGTGCTGCTATGAACATTGGGGTGCACACGTCTTTTCAAATTATGGTTTTCTCAGGATAGATGCCCAGGAGTGGAATTGCTGGATCATATGATATTTCAATTTTTTTTTTTGAGGAACCCCTGTATTGTTATAAAACAGTTTGATAACCTTTTAACAAATTGTAAATGTATCTTGTGGTCCCACAATTCCACTCCTAGCAGTTTAATAATATGTGCATCCACAAGAACACTTGCACATCAGTATTCACAGGAGACTTGTTGACAATACTGCAAAACTGAAAATAACCCACATGTCCATCAACAGATGATGAGATATGTATATCCATAAAATAGGGTAGTATCCAGTAATGAAAAGAAATGAATGACTAATGCACACAATATTATGGGAGAATCTCAAACACATTATGCTCAGCAAAAGAAACTAGATGTAAGAATACATACTGTATGATTCCAATTATATGATACTTTAGGAAAAACATAATCTAAAACAGACATCCTACTAGAGTTACCTATGGCTCATGACTTTTGGAAAAAGGGACTGTAAAGAAGCACAAGGGAATATTTTTAGAATAAGGAAAACATTATATATATCCTGCTTATGGTGATAACTACATAAGAGTATACATTCATCACAACTTATTGAACTGTAAATTTTAAATGTGTATACGTTACTCCGTGTAAATCATTCCTCAAAAATATTTAAAGTGAACAGTCTTACACTTTAGCAAATGCTGGCAATACTCATGATTTAAATTCTGCTTCCCTATCACTCATACTAAGGAAATGTTATATACACAGCGAAATTCACTTTGGTCAACATAAAAATGAAAATGTGTTAGCATTTGGCATTTTCTAAGTCATTGGTTTCTCTTACTAAATCCAAGTGTATA
This sequence comes from Sus scrofa, assembly GCF_054392235.1. Lineage (NCBI taxonomy): Eukaryota > Metazoa > Chordata > Mammalia > Artiodactyla > Suidae > Sus > Sus scrofa. Next base: position 93,139,606 of record NC_139389.1, read on the forward strand.
CAGTCTATGCCTTACATTTTATCAGTGTTTAGAGATTGTTATTCCAGATTTTAAAAAAATCTTAAAATTGTGGGTTTTAAGAATTGTTCATAATCAAATGTTCAAAACAGAAAAAATTATTGTCTATGTGATAAGTTTTAAAGGGATTTTTATTCCTTGTTTATACTTTTCTGAAAATAATTTAAGCAAAAAAATTTCAAAATAATTCACAGAGTATTTGCATATTAACCTCTGAGAATAAACTTACAATTAAAGTCTCTATGTATTTTATATTGAAACTGTATTTGCTATCAAATGTCCAAAAATAAGTAAATGGCTCCACAAATTCTTTAATTAACTTGTTTTCACATTTTACAAATGAAAATTAAAGTCTTATTGCCCATTGTCCATCAATAGATGAATGGGTTAAAAATATATATATATATATATATATGATATATAAATTTTAGCCCCAAATAGAGGAAACAATATGGATAAATATTGAAGGAATTGTCCTAAGTGAAATAAGTTAGCCAGAGAAAGACAAATACCATATAATCTCATTTATATGAGAAATCTCAAAAAAACAAAAACAAAGTAACACCAAACATATAAAAAAAGATCAGGAGTTCCTATTGTGGCTCAGTGCAAACAAATCTGTCTAGCACCCATGAGGACGCAGATTTGATCCCTGGCCTCGCTCAGTGTGTTAAGGATCTTGTGTTGCCATGAGTTGTGGTGTAGGTCAAAGACACAGCTCAGATCCTGCATTGCTGTGGCTGTGATGTAGGCCAGTGGCTACAGCTCCAATTTAACCCCTAGCCTGGGAACTTTCATATACCACAGTAAATAAATAAATAAATAAATATAAATAAAATAATAAAAGATGAGATTTGTCAGGTTTGTGATTACCAGGGCTGGGGGAATTGGGTGAAGGCAGTCAAAAGGTACAGGCTTCCAGTTATTAGATAAATAAGTACCAGGGATATAATGTACAACATGTTGACTGTAGTTAACGCTGCTGGGTGGTACATAGGAAAGCTATTATGAGAGTAGATCCTAAGAGTTTTCATCACAAGGATAATTTTTTTCTTTTCTTTTATGGTATCTATATGACATAGTTGATATTAATTCAACCTATTATGGTAAACATTTCACAATATATGTAAATCAAAGCATTATACTGTAAACCTCAAACTTTTCCACTTTAAGGATGTATGTCAATTAATTATCAATAAAACTGGAAAAAAGTAACAACCTTGTTGTCACAGTAAATGTTTACAATGTGACACTAAGTGAATAAAAAGCAAAATATAATGGTGTAGGCCATATAATTATAATTGCATACATTTGCATGTGTATTAATAAATACTAAGGGATTGTACACATTTACATGTATATTAATAAAGACTAACAGAGTATACAATAGTCAAATCAATTTTTCTAAGTAAGTTGTAGCTACTTTAAGTGTTCCCTTTGTCTAAATTGGATTTAGTATTTTCTATAAAAATAGGTATGTCCACCAACATGCATATGCAGAAACTAATTCCCAGTATAATGCTATTAGGAGATGGGGACTTAGAGATGATGGGGTCCCAGTTAATGGGATTGTAAAAGAGACCCCAGAGAGCTCCCTCTCTGCCATTTCTTCATGTGATGACACAGTGGGAAGACAGTCCTCTATGAACCAGACGGGACCCTCAAAAAGTACCAGATTTGCTGGTACCTTCGTCCTGGGATTCCCAGCTTCCAAAACTCTGAGAAATACATTTCTGTTGTTTAAAAGTCATCTGGTGCCTTAATTTTGTAAGTCATCCAGTGTATGGTGATTTTGTTACCTAGAAGCCCAAACAGACTAAGACAGTGTTATGTAGTTTTTATCCAGAAAACGACACTGAATATAAAATTTCTAGTATATAGCAGCACTCAAAAAATCCTTGTTTCTTTCAACTTTTAAAAGCTTGAAAATATAAACTCAAATTTCATATCAATAAATACTGGGTTTGACTCCTCCTGGAGCATGTCAATGACTCCATGGTCTTGGGTATGTTACCTAAACACCCTCTTAATTCTCAGTTTCCTAAACCATGAAATGAGGCTAGTAATAGCATCTACTATAGAATACCATTGTAAGGATTAAATGAGATAAGGTACCTAGAAGGATACAAAGTACACAGTTAGTGCTCAATAAATGTTATCTAAGAGCAATAATAATAATGGCAATGGTACTAATGAGAATGAAAAAGAGGTTAAAAATGCAGTAGCACTGTGTAGTTGGAATTAAATAGGGATTAGGAATATTGTAATCATAATTTACCTCAAAGTATAACACTTAATTGTTGAGGAAGAATCATCTGATGGTTCCAGTTCAAATGTACTTTATTAGAAATAGTATGACAAGAGGACTAAACGCTGAACTAAATTCAATAATCTGACCCCAAGTCATTTGATTGGAAAAATTACTATAGACTACCTCCAATAAAATGCTTCATATAATGGGCCATTTAATGGCATGATCTTTTATTTTCATTAGACACTTAATTCCAGGTAATTATATAAGGTGTTATTTGGATTTTTAGGGCAGAGTACTTATCACAAGTACTTCTTTATATCATAGAGATATAAACTTCTAAATGGTAGGTAGCTATAATTTTTAAAATTCCATCTTAGTTCCTAACTTAGATTTTCTTTACTGAAATGAAGTCTCTACTGTCAACCAGTGATCAACATGTTCCACCTGTCTCTTTGTCCTTTAAAAGTTGTATCTGATCTTGACCAAATTTGGTAACTGTGTACAGATCTTCCTAGACCTACAATGGGATGAGTTTCTGATCAACCCATCATTAAATGAAAGTATCATTAAAGCAAAAACCCACTTACTACATCTAAGCCACTGAATGCCATAGCTTAGAGCTTTACCTGTCTTTTTTTTTTTTTTTTTTTTTTTTTTTTTTTTTTTTTTTGGGCCATGCCCATGGCATGCAGAAGTTCCTGGCCAGGGATCTAACCTGAGCCACAGCAGTGACAACACTAGACTACAGTTGGGCAAAATTATCTAACACAAAGCCTATTTTATAAATAAGCATTGAATGTGCCATGTAATTAAACTGAATATTATACTGAAAGTGAAAAACAGAATGGTTGTCTGGGTTCAGGATAATTGTGAGTTTATTGGTTGTTTACCCTGATGATTGCTTGGCTGACCAGGAGCTTTTAGGAGGCTCTGCTCCCCACAGCTGAACAGGATCATGGGAGAAGAATCTAGCACATACTGCTAACCTGAGAAAAGATCAAAATTAAAAGTTTGGTCTCTACTGAATGCATATTGCTTTTGTACCATAGTAAAATAAATAAAAGGTGACATTCCCTTCATGGCTCAGTGGTTAACAGACCTGACTAGTATCCAGGAGGTTGCCGGTTCCCATCCCTGGCCTTGCTCAGTGGGTTAAGGATCTGGTGTTGCTGTGAGCTGTGGTGTAGGTCACAGATGCTGCTTGGACCCTGTGTTGCTGTGGCTGTGGCATAGGCAGCTGCAACTCAGACATGACCCCGAGCCTGGGCACTTCCATATGCCACAGGTCTGGCCCCCACCCCCCAAAAAAGTAAAGTAAAAAAAAAAAATTAAACAGAACCATTGTAAATCAGGGATTGTCTATAGAATAATAGAACCCTAAAAGAGGAAATGATGTAAGTGACCCAACAGTGCCACCCTCCCATTTAACAAACAAGGACAACAAACTTCAAAGATGTTTCATATAACCCCAGCTAATACAATAGCTCTGGCTTATAACATCAGGTCTGGCATTTTCCACATAGCACCAGATTGTGCTGTACTCTAGAAAGGCTACATATAATCATTGTGATTGAGATCTTGACCATGAACCCAGAAAGATAAGCAGCAATCCAAGTTTTCTAGTGGAATTATGCTTTATGATTTGTCATGAATTTCAGTGCAATGTTGTTGGAGTTATAGGTCAAAATACTTTGTATTAAAAAGTGGGTACCTGTTCCCACTAAAAAGAAGTTCCTTGGTGGCCTAGCAGTAAGGACTCAGCATTGTCACTGCTGTGGCTCTGGTTACTGCAGTGACTCGAGTTTGACCCCTGGCCTTAGAACTCCTTCATGCTGTGGGTGTGGCCAAAGAAAACGTGGGTACCCCTTATGCTCAAGAAAAAAAGAAAAAGCTTTTATAGCTAGTATTAGTTGATGTGCTCTGTGTCATCCAACGTGATTTCATAATTTTTTTGGCATATTAACCAGTGCAAGTGCATTGTGTTTTTACTGTGCTAGTATATTTCAGCTTCTAGCACAGCCCTAGCCATGTGGTTTTATCATCGCACTTGTGCTTCAAGAAACTAATATACATAGGTCTAACACAGAGTTCCTGAACCCTCCATTAGAGCTCCCTGCTTTTACAAGTTGAGAAAAAAACAGAACAAAACAAAACTTCTTAAAACCCTCGAGCTTAGAGCTCCCTGCCTTTACAAGTTGAGAAAAAACAAAACAAAACAGAACTGTTTAAAACCACAAAAATGATTAACTGTGTTTGTGATCATCATTATCAGTTTACTATGATTATTCCTCCAAGAAGGAGGTAAAGAGTTAATACCACTCTAGGTAAAGGATTCCTTCTGCAAACAAGCATCCCGATGTGGCAACTAAAGTTTAAAAAGCAATGAATTTCAACATCTGTAGCTCTAGGTCTCATTGAGTACCCTCACCTATAAGGAAGGTTCAGGCTAGAGAAGAACATACCTCTTACTCAGAAAGTAGAGTTCATATCCATATCTCCCTCCAAATTAAAAAAAAAAAAAGTCTTTTCTAAGTATGACACAATATAAACATTTCACCACTATAAAGTCATCCTAAAAGTAGAAAGTTCTTTGAACTCAGTCACCATGTTGGTTCATCCAGGGAAAGACCTTTGTGAGAATGTGAATATTTTGAGGTCAGCCAAAGACAGTGGAGAGAAGACTAGGTCCTAATCATGCTATCTGAGCCTTGAATCAAGCTTTATCACTATCTTTCTCCATTTAGCTTTGTTTTGTTTTTTTCTTAGCCAATATTAGTGACTGCTTTTCTGATGTTTGCAAGAAAAGAATTCAAATAGAAATGTGCATAGGAAACATGCTGTAGGTGAATATACCAGCCTGATCTCCAAAGTTACTTGGGATGATATTTTTCTATTTTTCCTTAGCTATTCAATTTCTTAATATAAACATGAACATTTTATTATCATTGCAATTTTAATGTATTTAATGTTATTATCAATATAATTAACTGTAGTATAATTATTAATTTTTCAGAGACATCAATGCTCTTTCAAGTGATAACCTTGGGAACTTTGTTTCGGAAGCCCTGATCCAGGGTTCCAGGATTGCCTGGTGTATCCTTCTCCAGTTTTCAGATCCGGTCTGCATCAGCAGCAGGGATTATAAAATCACTCTATTACGGAGAAGGCAAACTTTTGATCTAACCTAAAGTTAGTTTAAATTAAACTTCTTTTGCCTTAAAACTGGCATTTATACTCTCCCCCCAATAACTCCCTCTCTTTTTTCTTTAATTCCATAAAATATAGAAAATATTACACATACCACAACTGACAAATAGCAACTCATGTATCATGACTTTGAATGTTAACTGATTGATGATAAATAACTATATGTACTGAATACAACATGACTTCATCACATTTCCAGGAATTTGAATATCCTCTCCTCCCCTCCTCTTCCTATCCCCACCCCACAAGTAAACAAACAAACACATAAATAACCTGCACAGAGCCAAGTTTGACTCCTCCTTGAACAAATTAAACCTTCAAACTCTTTGACAATTGTCTATCTCCCATCTTAACAAGGATAAACTGTGGAAAGCAGGCTTTTTTACCCACAGGATTTGACTATGAGATTCAAACCATTTCTAGCACTGTCTTTATCAGCTTTAGCCAAATTAGCTGTTAGTGCTTGCTGTGCAATCAGCCTCTAAGAATGACGCAATATTATTACATAGTATGTCATAAAATTCTACACTGGAACTAGTTTCCAGTGATGTCAAAATGGCAACAAAGCTCTACAATGTTCAAAAATTGTTCAGATTAGTAGAACTGCTATCCTGTCTACTTTCTTGATTCCTAGTTGATTGACACAGAGATCAAGTTTAAGCCTTGAGGTATTCAAAAACCACAAGGCACACAGTCTGCTCCACCCCCCAGCCCCCAGAGAATTGAGGCATTTTTGCAAACTATTTCCAAATGGTGCACCTCAGTTAACCCTGCTTAAAATGCAACCTATTTTAGCAGGTGGAAGTGGTTTAGCACCACATACCTTCTTTGTTAAGTGTCAGAAACATTATTTTGAATCACAAGTGCCACAAAGTACATTAAAGTCACCAGTAAGGGATCAAAATAGCACATTAAGCAGATGTCTGGGTATTTGCCCAACAAGGACACAGAACTTTACCTGAGATGAATATTCAGTTTAATCTCATCACTCTGACCAAATGAAATGTATCCCAATAAAATGTGTGTTTAGGTTCTGTGGACTTCTGCCCCTCTTCCAAAAATATTGCTTATCCCAAATTTGCCAGGTTCTAAGATTATTTATGTGGTATGGCTGTTAATAAAATATTTTTTTCTGGACTTCTTATATATGAGAATTTCTAAGAGATGGTCCAAGGAAATTGTAAATTTTCCAAAGATCCAAGAAGATATGTTTGGGAAAACTGGCTCCCAAATACTCAACACATTCAAAGATTTCTAACTAGAAGATATAAAATGACTATAATTCTTATCTAACCCTAGTAAGAAGAATTTTTAAATTGTAGCAAAAAATTGAAAGTTAAGGTGAAAAAGAATGTCTTTAACATTGCTTTTGAAAACTAAAAGCATGGCCTTTTCTTCCCCCCCCCTGCTTTTTAGGGCTATACCCGTGGCATATGGAAGTTCCCAGGCTAGGAGTTGAATTGGAGTTGCAGCTGCCAGCCTATACCACAGACAAAGCAATGCCAGATCCGAGCCGTGTCTGCAGCCTACACCACAGCTCATGGCAATGCTGGATCCTTTAACCCATTGAGCTAGGCCAGGGATCAAACCCACATCCTCAAGGATACTAGCCAGATTCCTTTACCACTGAACCACACAACTTTTTTTCCTTTCTTGGCTACACTCTAAGCACATGGAAGTTCCCCAGGCTAGAGATGGTATCCAAGCTGTAGCTGTGACCTACACCACAGCTGCAGCAATGCCGGATCCTTAACCCACTGTGCTGGACGGGGAATCAAACCCTCTCAGCCACAGAACCAATAATAGATCCATAACCTGCTGCACCACAGCAGAAACTCTGACATGACATCTTTTTAAATGTGTAAGATAATCATTCCAATGTGTTCCTTTTACATATAAGCTGTCAGATCTAGAAATTCTAAGCTCATTAAATACAGTGATAGAATTATCAAAAGTAAAAATCATTAGTTATAAATGCAAAGGTGCAGCAAGTACTATATCTAACCCACTGCCTTAAAAAACTGACAAAAACTAAATAAAGACAAAAAACATCAAACACTGGTAATTTTTTTTAAACCACAAGTATAGAAAAAACAAAAGAATGCAACAAGTGGAAGAACGTGCCCTGAACAGTTTCAGAAACCTAAGGAAACAAGACTTTGGAGTATGAATGCACTGAGAAATGTAAAGTATATTCCCATGAAATCACACCAATAGATCTCAGAAATGAAAATGTGAACATCGAAATAAACATGAGTCTCAAGATTAATTTGTAGTTAAAAGATAGAACCAATTCTCCTAGAAAGCTGCAAACAAAAGCTTAAAAGAGAGAAAATACAAAAGACTAAATTAAGTGTTAATGAAGAGACATACAGAACAGATTTGTGTTTGCCAGAAGTGGGGGTGGGACAGACAGGGGGTTTGGGGTTGGTAGATGCAAACTGTTACTTTTAGAATGGATAAGCAATGAAGTCCTAATGTTCAGTATCCAGTCTCTTGGGATAGACCATGATAAAAGATAGTACAAGAAAAAAATGTATACACACACACACACACACACACACACACACACATATACATACATACACACATATATATATGTGTGTGTATATATATGTGTGTGTGTGTGTGTATATATATATGGACTGGGTGTTTATGTTGTACAGCAGAAATTGGCACAACACAGTAAATCAACTATACTTTAATAAAAAAATACTTGTTCAAAAAAAGTTAATGAAGAGAGTTCTAGTATCTCTGACTTCCATCTAATAGGGATTACAGTAAGAGACTCTAGATGAGATTAAAGTAAGAGAATGGTTAAGATAACAACAGAGAAATTGATCCAGAATAGAAATAATACATGAATCTCCAGTTTGAAAAGGGGGATTGCGTGCCAAGCCAAATGAATAAGCAATTCCTTACCAAATAAACAAAAACCTTCACACACTTAATTTCACATTTGGTGAAATTTTAGAAAAAAAATTAAAAAAAAAAAAGGCTAAATGTGCCCAAAAGTTAAAAGCACATAAATCATCTTAAAATGGAAGAGAATTTGCTTGACATTAAATTTTAATCAGCATCACTAATTGAATAAAGATCTTTAAATTCCATGAGAAATGTAATTTAGCATTCATATACTAAATTAGTTCTCAAATATGAGGGCAAAGTAAACTGAAATTATACTAATAAACATGTGTCAATAGTAATATTCATAGACCTCTTTGAAGAAACAGTGGAAAAGATAAGAACTTAAATGGAGCTCAAGGGAAGATGTGATATATAGGAAGCAATGGATATTTGGCTTATCAGACACAACTTAGAATAGATTTATAAGGCGATCCTGCTGAATAGCATTGAGAACTTTGTCTAGATACTCATGTTGCAACAGAACAAAGGGTGGGGAAAAAATGTAATTGTAATGTATACATGTAAGGATAACTTGATCCCCTTGCTGTACAGTAGGAAAATAAAACTAAAAAAAAAAAAATAAAGAAATCTAAGTGTCAATAAATATCAATTTTTTAAAAAGTAATAATGACCTAGAACTGAAAATAGAACATCAATAGGATAGTGAATAGAAATAAGAATCCAGCATATAAATTTGGGCTAAAGGTCCTGATTGATTCAGGGAGAAGATTTGGCAAGATTTACTCTAAAAGTTGTGTAAAAATATATTTGTTTATTAATTTTCTCTGTAGTTAACAAAATAGAATTAAATATTTCCAAGTTAATACTCATACAATGAGTGAATAGGCTAAATTTACCTACTTGGAAAGAGAGAATACGACTGGGTAATGTCACAGAGAAATCTACTCAATACTATGAGATAATGTATGTGGGAAAATAATAGGAAAAGGAATGTATATATGTATATGTATAATTCACTTTGCCATACACCTAAAACTAATATAAAATTGTAAGCAACAATATCCCAATAAAATTAAAAAAAAAGACTGGGTAATGAAATAAAATCCAACTATATACCAAACAGATATTTACTATACATATAAATAAAGGGAAGGGAGGGAAAATACCTATCAAGCAAACCAAACAGCCTAGACGTAGCAATACTTATTCCAGAAAAAGTTAGAATTCATGATTTTGAGAAGGTAAAAGAGTAATATTTTGAAACTGGTGAAAAAATAATGCACCAATAAAAAATTAGATCTTGATCAACAAAGAGGAGAAAGAAGGGAATCTAAAGTTCACTCATGATAAGATATTCTATTCTAAATAATTATTGGATTAAATGCAATATTTAAGACCCAGTTTAGAATTGCTTTAGGAACAAATGAGAACACTACTTGACATGAGTCTTTGGAATGAGGCCAAATCAGTAATCAGAGGAAAAGTCATAATCTTTTATGTGTTTTCACAGAAAGATCAAGTTGAGATGAATATCATCTAACAATGAAAATGAATGAAAATTACACAAATGGATGAAACTCGCAAACACAATGTTGAGAGGAAAAAAAAGACACAGAAAATTACCTACACTATGGTTCCTGTTGTGTCAAGAAGTAAACCAACAAAATCATCAAAAGTAATCAAAGCTGTTATAAGTCAGAATAGTCATTGTACCTTGGTGTATTTGTGTGTGTGTGTTGGGGAGAGTGTTATTAGCGACTGGGATAAGGAAAGCTAACATTCTATTTCTCCATCTGTGGATTGTTGCATAGACATGTTCAGTTTTAAAACAATATCAAGCTGTGAACTTAAAATGTGAATGCTCTTCTTAATACACAACATATTCCAATTATATATAATACATTTAATTGCTTTTATAGTGATATATATGTTAACATATATTTGTATACATATATATCACTAAAAATCAATCAAACTATAAACTTAACTGGCTTTCAATTCATGAGGCTAGGAAAACACAACAAAGTATCAATCAGTGCTATAATTTAGGAGGACAGAAGGGAAACACTTGTAAAACTGAAGAAGTGTCTATTGTTATCTCCTTAGACATTTCATTTTTTTGATATCTAGTCTGAAATGCATTTGCACACCTGTATAAGGAATAGGGTAACAGGTAAAATACAGGGTGCCCACTGCGTGTGAATTTTGGATACAACAATATCGTTTTAGTATAGATATATTCCTTTCTACAGTTTTATTTGCTAAATCTGGCAACCCTAAGGATGGTATCTGTGAGCATTCATTGCAGAATTATTGGTAATAATGGAAATAATTGATACTAATGTAAATGTTTGTCAGTAGCGGGATGATTATCTGGCATAGACGGCATATCCATGCCATGAAATATTCTGAAGCAATTAAGAAGATGAAATTGTACCACAGGCACTACCATGGACAAAATCACCAAGATATCCTTAAACTAAAAAACAAATTAAGAATAAAACTCAACCAGAAAACAATATTATATATTCCCCATGACTCTAATTGTATTATATACATACACATAGAAAAACATTTGAAGGATATATACATTCCATTAGTTTCAGTGGATATTTCCATTAAAGAACAGTGGCTGGGGGTGATAGTTTGGGGAGTTACATGAAAGGTACTTGGGCATTACTTGAAGTTTTTAATATTTTTTTATAAAGACACCATATTCATATATTATATGTGGTAAAATTAGATATTGTTATTAACAGAAATACAAACAAACCCAAGCAATGGGATTGATAAAAAAAAAAAATCCCTTTTTTAAAAGGAAGGAGTTGCTGTTATGGCTTAGGGAGCTATAAACCTGAAAACTATCTATGAGGAATCAGGTTTGATCCGTGGCCTCGCTCAGTGGGTTAAGGATCTGGTGTTGCCACAAGCTGCGCTGTAGATCACGGATGTGGCTCTGATTCTGATCTTGCATTGCTGTGGTTGCTCTGGCTGTGTGTGATGTAGGCCAGAAGCTGTGGTTCAGATTGGAACCCTAGCCTGGGAACTTCCATATGTAACAGAGGTGGTCTTAAAAATCCAAAAAAAAAAAAAAAAAAAAAGGAGGCCAAAAAACAGTATTATGTGAGCTTGTAAAAATGGTGCTTTTTTTGTTGTTGTTGTTGTTGATGGCCTCAGCATATGGAAGTTCCTGAACCAGGGGTCAAACCTGCACTACAGCTGCCCAAGCCACCACAATAACAAGGTCCAATCCTTAAACCACTGTGCCACAAGAGAACTCCACAAAATGATCTTCAAATAATGCACTTCTTTACATAAAGCAGAACTTGCTTCTCCAGATTAAAACTATGACAGCTACATTCCCACCCAATATGTCCTTAAGTGCACTTCATATTTTGGGGTGAAAAAAATTCGAAGCTAATAAGAGAAACGTGTTACTTTGAATGGGACCTAAGAAACTCATCAGGGAGAGTTCATTCTCCTAAAGCACTTTGTATCTTTTCCATATATTTGGGTAGCTATAAATGTTGGAAGAATCAGAAGCCTAGTGAGAATGAATTATCACCACTCAAATGTAAAACATCAAATGGAGAGAAGATTTACGCAGTAGGTCAACTAGAGAAAACAAGATGAATGCAAATTATTTATTGATAAACTATCTTGATTCAGTGCCAATGTTATAAATAAGCATGAAATAAAAGTCTTGAGACTTGAAGGAACAAACTTGATGGCTGAGAGACCATCATTCCCAAGTTGAATTACAGGCATGTAGAGATTCACTCTCTTATCCTTTCTTCGTGAATAATTTATAGATGATCCACAGCTAAGAGTTACAGTCCATGGCTAAGTGTTAAAAACTGTCTGTGTTGTGGATTCAACAGTGGACCAGTCAGGTATAAGCATGATCCCTATCTTCCTGAAACCATTGGTGATGATGTTTTCCAAGTAAATATTAAACATGAATATTAAAAAAAAGCAACTTCACAACCTATCAGGCTGATCTTCCACATAAAGAAAAAACACCCTGAATTGAAAATATTATTCATGTTTGACTTGCCAGAATGAGTGAGGAAAGCCAGGACATCAGAGGAGTTATGCAGAAAGATCTTTTGCCTCCAAACTACTGTTCACATGGGCATGGCTTAGTACTATGGCAGAGAAGAAAGTGGTGGTCTTAAAGCCAGAAAATATGTCCCATCTAAAACAAGTATCTGTCAATTTACTTCTCTTGGCTTATTATTTGTGAATGGTAATATCTGACTTGAAGGGTTATTGTGAAGTCTGAAGTGTGGTAATATATATATCAAATTACCTTGAAGCATATAAAGTAATATAAAGAGGTTGCATTGTTTTGAATCTATGAGCTTTCTTCCTACCTCTTTTTCCTATTGCAATCTGACACTTTAGATCCTCTATGGGCTGCACATAAATGTACCCATTAGAGAAGAGATTTATAAAAGGAAATAATTTTTTAACTTACTGGTTATAGCAAGAACTCTCTTAAGAGGAAGTATATTTTTAACTCCAGCTGTGCATTTATATTTAAAAGGAATCTGCCATGAGGATTGTGGTTAGGTAAGACATCCCATGCCTGATGTTTATCATGGGGTCTTGGCAAATTCTCATAGAGCCATTTTAATGCCAACTCAAAATTGTTGACCCAAACATTCCTGAGACTCCCTGACTTAGACAAATTGCATACTTCATTGACATGACCAAGAAAATGTCCCTTCCAATTAAGTTGTCTTAGGATAAAGTATATATTTTTAAACCTCTAAAGCACTCAGCTGTTGTAAAGAACACCAGCATTTCTCTCATAAAAACACTACCAAACACATCACCTACTGATTTAAGGACTTAAAATCCTATTTATAAGAATAAATACCTAGATCAGAGCAATTACCAAGTGGCAGAGGTATTCAATGGATATCCAATTTTTTGCACAGCTTTCCCCTTCCTCCCATTTCCCAAGAATATCTGTGCATTGTGAATTAAAGGAGGTATGTGTTCCTTCTGGGTAAGAGAGCAGGTGTTTCCCTGCCGAGCCAGGGTGCCACATGACACTTCTAAGCTTTGTAATACTGAGTTCAGAATTGTAGCCTTTCTTTTTTTGCAATACACTGGCTGCTCTTGAAAATTGCTTTTCCACAAGATGCTCAGGCTTCAGAAAGGGTGAACTGCAATGAAAAAATGAGCATACATTTGAAACTCGTAATTTACACAATTAATAAAATAATTAAGTATAAAATTAATTCTTCCTAAATTCACCAAGTACCTGCTATATAAAAGATGCTGAATATTTACTGTGCAACCAATGAATTTTGTTTCTTGATGGTTTATTTAATATATATGTACTGCTTCCTAAGTGCTATGGACTTGATCTTAAGGGATTTAAAGACGAATAGAAATACTAAAATATGAAATAGTGTCCCTAGCCAAGGGTATCAACAAAAAATGTGGCATTAGTATATAACAGCACTGAATTCAATTTAGTTATGACATAAAGTGACCTTCAAAATGTTTTTTTTTTCTTTTTTGCTTCTAACGTCATACATTCCTACCCTAAGAAACAGTTTTGAGGGTTTGAGGAGGTTTATGAGTCTGTGTGCAGGTGCACACTCTGAAAGGAGGTATGATATTTATGCTTAGGAAAGGCATGACAGACCGCCTGCAAACCAAAAGCAGAAGACACACTTGTTGCTTTTCTAGTATTATAGAGGCAATGCCTAATGTGTTTAAAACTTCATTTAGTATTTGTCTTGATGAGTATTTGACATACTATTACTTAAACTAATTCCCTTGCCAGGTCTTTGGGAGACTTCTACTCCATGCCAAACAGTCTGTTAAAATCTTCCTTCATAAGCTTGCACATTCCAAACTGGGGAATGTGAGCAGCTGCTCCCCATGTAAGGAGAAAGAGCTGTCTTCTGTGTCCTGGCTGGAATTTCATGTTGTTTGCCTGGACCTCAAAGCCTTCCTTTCTGACCTGTCTACTACATGACTTTCATAAATCCTAACATATCTATAGAATGTTAACAGGGTCCTAACCCCATTCACATAAATTTTCTCACTGGATTGCCCATCAAAAGTAAGTAAAACAGGTATTTTTATCTCCACTGAATAGCTGAAAAAAATGGTGAATGGATATGGGTAGTTTTCCCATTAAAACTGAACTAAAGCTCTAGCCCTGGTTTTGGGAGCCAAACCCAGGACAATTTCCTTGGACCACATATCCTTTGCTTTCAAATTCAAGTTAGTTTTTATATAATCCCCTGAGATGGAGGACAAAGATGATAACAAAGATTTCAGGGTGTGATTTGAATCATAGTGATATTACAGAAATTTCCAGATCTCATTTCATGTTAGAACAGCCTTTACATTATGTATGTAATTATGTGTATATATAAATATATATAATATAAATTACTTAAGTGCTAATTTTGGTTCTAGTATTTTTGTTTAACCTACTTCTTTATTTCTTATATATGTTGGTGATTTTGACAAAACCAAAAGCCTTTTATTAGCCCTAAAATGGAGAGAAATTAGCTTAAAATTATCACCTCATATCACCTTGTTATGAGCTAAGCAGATCAAATTCAATTGAAATTTTGAAATCCATTTTGAACTTGTAGCTAATTGGTTACTTTGTAAATCATGTATTATAAGACTTTTACTATCCCATCTGTATACACATTTGAACAATAATGAATAAAACTTCAGACCTTCCTTGTCCTAGTTCTGTTATCGTGATACAACTCTGCTTTGAGTTTCTTTTCTGCAAAAATAAAAGACTGAATAATGATCTCTAAGATCTCCAATATTTGCATGCCTGTTGACTTTTGTCTGACGATACTGCTCTACCATAAAGAATCCATGGTTGTTTTATAGACGAGTGAACTTAATATGCATCATCCAGTAATGCAAAGCATTAGTCATCAGGAAATCTTGTTTAAGAGGCAACATCTAATACCTATGTGATTTGAAAGAATGTAGTCAGTTCTATTTAGGTTACCACCAATAACTTTCCAATAAATTCTAACCTCCATATACGCCATATAGACACATAGATGTTTATACAGCCATTATCATCTTTAACAGTTTAGCTTGTGACAAGCTAAATAGCTGTTTGTTAACTAAGTAACCTCTGACTATTAAAAAATATTGATCCAGGGTTAAAAATTGTCTTTCTGTTCAAACATTTATGATATATAGATTTAATGTATATGCATCTATTCTATTATTCATATACTTTATACTGCTCATAGCTCACATTTATTTTTTAAATTTTGCTCATGATCTCTGAAGACCTGTTCAGTTGACTTTCAGTCTTTCAAGTCTCCCAAAGAATGGGCCATATTTGCTATGGTTATTTTTCTATATTATGCTAGAATTGAGTCCTGTCCAATGGGGGAAAACATTCATTATAGTAATATACAAGAAATAAATCTAACATGGAAAAATCACTATAACCAATTTCTCGTAGCAAATAGTATTTTAATCTCATCTTCCCAACAACAAAGGTATCCCAACATAATACACTGATTTTGTAAACAAAAAAAAATTATTGATAGAATAACACACAGGTAGGCATGTATTATTCTATGTGTGTATGTATGTAGTTAGGTAGATAGATAGACAGATAGATAGATAGATAGATAGATAGATAGATACCAGTGTATAGAGTGGGTTTTATTTTTCCTTTTGTTTTGTTTGCTTTTAAATAAAAGGAGTAACTTATAATAAAAGTTAAGAACATATTACTTGTAAAAATAATTCTGAATGTATTATCTAGAAAAAGCTGTGGTTAATATGGGAGAATGCTGAGTAAAGATATATTTTATTGCATAATTATTGTAAGCCCTGAATAATGAAGTTATATATGAAAGAAACTATGCTAAATTGATTGCAGGTAAAAAGACACATTAAGAAAACACCCTGCTTTATTATGAAAAATAACTACGTAAATATAGCAAAACATGTACAATAGATTTTATTTTCAAGGCTTATTATACATATTTTTAGCTAAGTATGACTTGGTCAAGGCTACCAACCAGGACTTGAATTGTGAAAGATGGCTTCACCATAAATTAGTAAGAATGATTTCGGTAGCATACATATCTCTTTCAGGAGGTAGAATTGGATGTACTCAATATGTTGTATTTATAACACAAGGTTCCACTCTAATATTGCTAGCAATTCAGGATAGCATTTTTTCCTACTTTACCGCATTTATAAACCATAGCACATTTTGATGCCAGGTGTGAGGGAATTCCATCTATAAAATCCAAGTTGATTTTTTTTTTTTTTTCTGGCCAGACCAAGAAACTAAATAAAACTAATCATTCAGGAAGCTGATCTTTTGGATCCATTTTTCTTTAAGAGTGTAGTATATATGATAATGACTTCATTGTCATCAAATAGAATACAATTAATTTTATTTTTTGGTATGTTATCAGCAAGCAAACCACCAGTATTAGCTCGATACCATCTGGGAGTGACAGTTTCCTTATTACAAAATATGTAAAAATATGGATTCCCTTAAGGAATCTGTTGCATTGCATCTGCTCAGATTTTTGTTATATGCTAATGGTTTTAACCCAGCATATGAAGCATGCAAAAAAAAAAAATAACTGAAATTTTTCAGCTAAATTACTCGTTTCACATTTAAAGTGTCTCAAAGATGGAGAAAGCTGCATATGCGGCTTTGGCTACAGGGGATTGAACAGAAACAAAGAAGGAAAGAACAAGCATCTCTTCTTACCTGATGTTTAGTCATCCTCATCTTTGTCTCCAGAGAGTGTCTGACTGCCCACATAATTAAGGCCACTTGATATGTGAGGGAAGTCTAGAGACTAGAGCTATACGATGCTAAATCCCAAATGAGCACTGGTTATAACAAAGAGATTGTGACTGATAAGACAATTAGTATCCTTATAGCTCTGTGTTCATAATATATTAAACAATCACAGTGATTAAAATGAGCTATTATAATTATGAAGCCATTCTCTGGGATAGGGTTTCTTTTATTTCAATCCCTGGCCTTTCTGTATTTTCTCACCTTTACTTTACTTGGATGTGGAAAATTCATTTGAATGAATTCTGCCTATTGACTAAAGAGGGTGCTTGGGTTTGAGCCAAAAACATGTAGCAGATTTCAAACGCTGGCCTCTGAGTATCAACCATTTAGGGAAAAGACCCATTTGTGAAAAAGACCATAGTAGCAAACTGAATTAGGTTTACAGAATAATTCCAGGGCAGAAGTTTTATGTTGGAGTGTTACTTCTCCTGTGTGATTGTGAAGAGCTATTGCTTTAGGCTAGCAGAATTTTCACACTTGTAAAACAATTTGGTATGAATTGCTTTTCCATGCATATATGTCCTCAGGCTCCAGAATGTGAAATATACAAGGCATTACTTTTTTATTAGCATCATCTCAGGATGTATCTAAGTATTAAGTTCTAAAATTATTATCAATGCTTTGTAATTTATACATATTCATTACAAATGTTTTTTTCTTTTCCGATAATAATAATGGCTCAATACCTCTTTGCAAGGCACATAAAGTACATAAACTTTTTAAGTCCATGATAACTCTCCAATTTCTTGATATATTAGCAGTGTTGGTTTCCCATACATAAAATGTTCTTCAAAAAGTGGAGGATTTGAAAACGAGGTTGATGTCACTTAATAAGATGATGATTCAGGGAAGAAGGCACCATATATTGTGAAATGCATCTTTTACAACCTTTCCAGGCTTATGGAATGTCTTTTAGGAATTGCACTGATGAAAATGTCTGAAGTACATTGATCAAGTAAATATCTCCAGCCTGAAAAGACTCCTATGAGTTCTATTGCTTCAGTCTTACACCTTAAAACAAAAACAAAAACAAAGCACTAGCATAAGGAGTTCCCTTGTGGCTCAGTAGGTTAAGGATCTGGGGTTGTTTGTTACTGCAGTGGCTGGCTGTTGTGACATCAGTTTGATCTCTGGCCTGGGAACTTCCACATGCCATGGGCATGGCCAAAAAGAAAACAAAAACAAAAACAAAACACTAGCATAAAAGAAAACGTATATGCAGTTCTTCCTTACCTGCCCCTTACAGAACATTTTTTTTTTAAATCCATCATTTGCCATAGTTCCCTGTCCTGTTGCCTGCTATTTTCATTTTTATTTATATGAGTGACATAGATTGACCTAGGTTAACCAATGTTTTTATACACACAAATGTCACAACAGAAAGTAATGCTTTATGGTGTAATTTGTGGACTTGTCACTACCAATATGCTCTTCTCAATAAGATGGTGGCTCTGATTTGTGCAAAGCAAAAATAGTTGCTAAAATGATAAGGGGTAATGTTAATTGTGATTGAAACAAAACATTTTGAGACTGTCAGATAAAATAGTACTTAATCATGCAGAAGTAGTTCAGGGCAAATTAAAAAAAAAGCTAAAACAAACAAAAAAACCAGAGAGAAAAAGGACTAAAGCCACCAAAAAGAGATTACTTTGGCTCTTTGAAGAGATGAGATTTCCTTTCTCCCAAATAGACATAGTCAGCTACATATCTCCTAAGGAAGAATGGAACTGTAAACCTTTCATGTACAACAATCTTGTAACCAATGTCTACCGTTAAATCCCTTTTCTTTAATATCACTTTGATTCATTGAGAACTTGAGCAACATCAGGGTCCATGATGAATGCTTCAATTACATTTTCCCATTCAATTTTTGCAGTAGTTCTTTGGGGGTAGTACTGTTTTAATCCCATTCTGCTGACTAGCAACTGAGGGTTGGAGCACTGAGGGAGTTAAAAAAAAAAAAAAAAAAAAAAAAAAAGGTCCCTGGTTTAGTTGAAATTTAAGACCAGGCATTTACAAGAGCATAGCTCAAGCTCTTAGCCATGGCAGGGCATAGGGCTCCAACTGGGAGTTTTTGCTCACTACTTCTACTGGGAAGAATTAAGTATTTACAAATGTTTGTTACAAAGTGGGGACTAAGTCACAATCTGTTATTGAACATTAAACCTTCATGTGGCGAAGATTTCCTAGGAGTATTCATTTGGTATTAAACCTAGAGGAGTTACCACATAGATACTTAACATTTGCTTAAACCAGCCCCCCATCAAATGTCAATCCTCTAATGTTAATATCCTCTCTCAGAAACATTTTTTCTAGATTGTTGGATTTCCATGACTGGTGGGGTCTATATTTATGCCAAGGAGCTAGACAGAGTCAGCGTTATACTGTGGTCCTTTTGATGTGCATATTCTCTTGATTTTAGATTTGAACGGTATTTGATGGGGATGGGAAAGATGAGTAACTGTTCATCATCTTAAAAACTAAGGATTTTTCATAACACAGCTAGACACCTATGTGAAAATGAGGTCAAAGGGGAGTTTGTGGTAGTAGATCACAATGAAGTCAAAGAATATTATTCCAGTATGTTCCTGACGATGTATTCATCAACAGATTTAAGTAGTATTTAACGTTTCCCCACTGCCTGCTATCAATACACTTTAAATACAATTGATCTGGAGGGTAGCTTTGAACTTGGTGAGCCAGGGCAGCTTAGGAGAACTTTTGCTGAGCAGCTTGTGAAAGGTATCCAAGTTTGTGAAGACTTGGACTAAAATAAAAGACTTGGACATAAATAGAAATATGACAGAATGATGCTTGATAAAGTCACCACTTAAATAATTCAAAAGATGAAACATTATTTTTTTTTCTCTACACCGGGTGGTATATTCCATAAGATACTAAAGCCATTTGCATATATTACTGTGCTTATTGTGCCTAGAAAATGTATTAATATGCCATTGTAATTTTATCTTTTTTTGAAAAATTATACTAAGAAGAATGGGCAGAATACATTTCCAAGAAAGCTAAAAAGTCCAAAAAGTAATTTATTTTGAAATAGTGTGTAATGGACATTTGAAAGTTCAGAAAAATAATTACTTGAGGCTCAGTGTCTGGTAAGAGCACTTAATATTTTATTTGAAGAACTACCATGGCTTCTCAGTCCAGTGGTTCTGGGGAGGCAGGGATTTTTTGGTCTTATTCCTCATCTGATGTGGCTCTTAGGGTTTGACCTTGACTTGCCCATAAGATTATAAGTAGTGGGAATAATCACTGGTCCCATGAAAAGGCAATCCTCAGACTTCTGAGTAAACAATTGTAAGGAGCAAAAGACAAGCTCCCTTTTGCTGGGGTGACAGATTGAATAGGATGTTACTCCTTTTTTTTTTTTTTTTTTTTTTTGGCTTTTTAGGGCTGCGCCTGTGGCATCTGAAGGCTCCCAGGCTAGGGGTTGAATCGGAGCTACAGCTGCTGGCCACAGCTACAGCCACAGCAACGCAGGATCCAATCCCAGTCTACAACCTACACCACAGCTCATGGCAACACCAGATCCTTAACCACCGAGCAAGGCCAGGGATGGAACCCGCAACCCCATGGTTACTGGTCAGATTCGTTTCTGCTGTACTACAACAGGAACTCCTTGGCTTGATGCTCTTGATCTTGCCTCAGTGAGAGGATGCCTTGACCAAGAATGAAGCCAGCATGAAAGAAGGTAGAATCTAGTGATACAGATGGAATCCTCTGCTGACCACTTGGAAACAGCCATAGCTGAAACATATTCCTTAGGGCTTTTTAGTTACGTGACTCAAAAAAGAAAAAAAAAAAAATCTAGGTGTTGTTTAAGCTAGATTGATTTGCAACCAAATTAATTAATCCTGTCTGCTAAAGCAAACCCTTCCTTTTCTCATCCTTCTAGTTCTAATTGCAGTATGAAATCTAATCCACTCTATTTGTATAACTCTGCCAAATTCTTGCTCTGTCCTACCAGCCTATTCTCATTCAACAAGGGCCCTTGCAGATTACACAGCTCATTTGACTGTTGCTCATGAGTATTTCCCTATTTGATGATCTCTCCATGGCACATTCATTATTCTGGGGAATCCATGGAAGATTCCACCTCCTTTTCAGCACCTACTCTGTGACTCTAATCAAGGTTTATTTCCTCACTTGTCTGAGTATTTCACACTGACCATATCACATTATTAGCACCTAATTATCTACTGTCATTCTCATAGTGAGGGATGATGAGGATGATGTTTTTATTGATAATCTTCTTCTTCCACTGAAGAGGCTTTTTTACACCTAGGTTGCAGCTCCCCACATTCACTAAGATGGCTCTGTTTACATCAGTTTGACATATGAAGATCGTACATAAATGCCACTTGAATAAAAAGTTTAAAGGTTCTATGGGTAAAGGAAAAGTAGGAAATCCTTAGTTTATTGTGTGGTTCTAGTATGCATAGATCCTGTATTTTTAGGTCTTTATGACATGAAGCCCCTAGCATAGTGTTAGATACACAGTAAGCAGGCACTTAACACAAATTTTTAAAATTACCTATTATTAATGTAATTTCAGAATAAAAGTTATAGTCCTCATAATGGCCCCCAGGTCCTCAGTGTTCCCCTTCCATTACCTTTCTGTTCTCATCTCCTGCTAGTCTCTCCTTATTCAGTCCACCGAGCTGTCCTGATCTCCTTGCTGCAGTGAGAACGTGCCAGTCATGCTCCTACCTTGGGACTTTTGCACATGGTATTTCCTTGGCCTAACATGCTCTCCAGATGGCTCTGTCCTTTCTCTTTTTAAAGCTGTGTACCAATACCACTTTCTACCCTATATAACATGGCCTGCTACCTCCCTCCCTTCTAACTCACCTAATCCCCTTTATCCTACTCTGTTTTTGCCCAT
The DNA here is from genome assembly GCF_054392235.1 of Sus scrofa. Lineage (NCBI taxonomy): Eukaryota > Metazoa > Chordata > Mammalia > Artiodactyla > Suidae > Sus > Sus scrofa. The sequence continues at coordinate 93,161,713 of NC_139389.1, forward strand.
GACACTTGTCCTTTTAGCAGATCATATGATTTGGTTGTATATTGTATTCACTGCCCACTAACATGTAGGAGTAAGTATTCTGTTCTCTGCCTTTTTCTTTTTTTCCATCATTGTAGCCCCATTCCTACAGGAGTGCATAGCACATTGGGATAACTTGATTAACTTTCTATTGAATGAATAAAAGAAATGCTAATATATTCAATCTAGTTTTTCAAAGTGTATATCTTTACCCCACTTACCTTTCAAACCAACTTGATTCTCCCCTAATCTTACATTGTGAGAGTTCTGCTTCCATTCTACCACTCATAGAATTCCTCTGGCTTGGGAGGCTCCTCGACCTGCCTTTACTCAAATGTTTTCAAACGTCATAACCTGCCACCTTCTGAAGGTGTGAAGTCATTCTCCCTCCTCTGATTTGCACCAATGTTTATGTTTCATTCTTGAGCCCAGTAAAGGGCAATCTGTCCTTTATGTGTTCTAGTCCTTCATAATTACATGCCGGTCATTTAGCCATTCATTAATTTATTTAGCAGGTGATTGACGAGGACATGTTATAAAGAAAATACTGTGCTAAGACTAAGGGAATGCATATTTTTGTCTTTAGGAGTTAATAGACTGGTGGTGAGGAGAGACACAAAAACCTGACCATTATCAAATACTGATGCAAGAACAGGGAGAATGAACAGAGCAAGGAAAGAAGGACTGTGCCAAGATTTGAGAGAATTCTTAGGAAAGGGATGAGTCAATTATGTCTTATGGGAAAAGAAACAACTCAAGTATTAAGAGTAAAGATAATGAGAAAAATTTAACAGGGAGAAGGACCAATATGTGCAAAAAAAGAGACACCATAATTTATTTCTTGTGGGAGAATGAGAAAAGGGTAATATGAGTTAGAAACGTAAGCAGGGAACTCTCTCTGTATAAATATATATATACATATATATATATATAAAATATATATTATATTATATAGATTATATCTATATCTATATATGAGAGCAAGATAGATGCTTAATATATGGATATTATGTATAATATGTAGTATATATGCTTTGTAAGCTAAGACTGTATTGTATTGCAAGCACTAGAACACTGTGTAAACAATAAAGACACTTAATTATCTAACATAATGGGGATATCACATGTCCCATATGGCCAAGTTTGTTCCTGTGTTATTCCTACAAGTGCTCCCTCCCACTCTTAAAGGGACCCTGGTTTGGGCTATAAATCAATAAATCCCTACACATAGCAAGAAATCTGGCTCAGTCCTTGTTAGGATCTAGGCTCCTCCTGGCTTTTGACTCTGCCTTTCTGTGTCTTCTCCCTCAGGTTTGTCTCTTTAAGGCCACAAGATGATTGTTGCAGCTCCAAGCATCACATTCTCCCACAGTCAAGGGACCTAGATGGGAAGGCTTCACTAGCACCTGCTTTTACGAAGAAGCAAAATTCTTCTCCAGAGCAACTTCTTCCCAGCTTCTGAAATCTTGTCGGCCAGTACTGTGTCACATATCTAATCCCCAAACCAACCATGGAACAAGAAATGGACTACCATGCTTAGACCAATATAATTTTAGAGTTTTATAGAAATATAAGAAATAATTACCAAATAGGCAACAAGATGTCTGCCACAGCTATATTTTAGGTTTTCTGAGGAATAACAATTAGCCTTCTACACAGTCCTGAGAACAGCTTAGTCTGCAAGAAAAGAAAGCTCAAGATATATTCTTACAGTATTTCTCAAGCGGCATCTCTTTAGTGGAGCTAATTTGTGTCATCATCATCTCTATAGTAAGAAGAGGATGTGGACTATGAGAATAATGATCACTAGATGCCTTCATCCCAGATTTAAAGCACAGCTCACTAAAGAATTCTAGTCTGGTTTCTCATTCTCCTTGAAACCTAATTTTTTCATGTCTAAAAGCAAGATGGTGATAACTCTATTTCAGATTAATTTCTTTCTTTTGCTTTTTTGAGTTTATTTTATTGTTAATGAGGTAACGTGATATTTATATGTTGCCTCATATATATAACATATGCAACATTATATTTCTATTTCCTTATAATTTCCAACATACATACCACCAAATATTTGTTTTCTATCTATTATCAATTTACTCCCTTTACTTATTTTTCCCTGCCCTACCCCTTTCCCTCTGGTAACCAGTACATTGGTCTCTGTATCTACATGTTTGATTTGTTCATTTATTTTGTTTTTGTTTGTTTGTACTAAACATGAGTGAAATTATATGGTATTTGTTATTCTCCATTTGATTTATTTCACTTAGCATAATACACTCAAGGTCCATCCGTGTTGTTACAAATAACAAAATTTCACCTTTTTTATAGCTGAGTAGTATTCCATTTGGTGTGTGTATATATATATATATATATATATATATATATATATACATACACACACACACACACACACACACACACACACACACACATTATTTTCTCTATCCATTCATGGGCATTTAAGTTGTTTTGTTTTGGCTATTTAAACAATGCTATGATGAACATGGAGGTGGAAATATTTTGGGTGGTTACTGTTTTCATATTCTTCAGATACCCAGAAGTGGGGTCGCTGGTTTATATGCTAGTTCTCTTCTTAATTTTTGAGGAAGCTACATACTGTCTTCCATAGTGGCTGCACCAGTTTCCATTCTCATCAACAGTGTATGAAAGTTCCCTTTTCTCTGTATCCTTACCAACACTCATTATACCTTGTCTTTTTGATCATGCCTATACTGACAGATATGAGGTGATATTTCATTGTGGTTTTGATTTGCATTTTCCTAATAATTAGTGTTGTGTCACCTCTTTTTATGTGCCTATTGACCGTCTGTATGTATTCTTTGGAAAAATTTCTATTTGGCTCCTCTGCCCATTTTTTAATCAGGTTGTTTGTTTTTTTTTGTTGTTGTTGAGTTGTATGAGTTCTTTATACAGTTTGCTTTTTAACCCCTTATTGGATATGTCATTTGCAAATATCTTCTCTTATTTAGTAGGTTATCTTTTCATTTTATTGAAGGTCTCCTTTGCTGTGCAGAATGTTCTTAGCTTGGGAAATAGTTGTGAAAGGATAGGTATTAAATTTTCTTTGAATCTTTGGTGCAAATCATCTAAGTCATCTTGTCCTGGACTTTTGTTTTTGGGGAGCTTTTTAATTACTCTTTCAATCTCTATTCTAGTGATCACTCTATTTAGATTTGCTGTTTGCTAATGATTCAGTCTTGGAAGGCTATATGAATCTAACAGTTTGTTTTTCTTTTAGGTTGTCCAATTTGTTAGCGTATAACCGTATAACTATTCATAATTCTCTTATAATCCATTGTTTTGCTGTGATATCTATTCACCTCTTTCACTTCTGATTTTATTTATCAAGGCCTTCTCTCTTTTTTCCTTAGTGAATCTAACTAACAGTTTACCAATTTTTTTTGTTTTGTTTTGTTTTCTTTTTTTTTTTTTTTTTTTGTCTTTTGTCTTTTTGTTGTTGTTGTTGCTATTTCTTGGGCCGCTCCCGCGGCATATGGAGGTTCCCATGCTAGGGGTTGAATCGGAGCTGTAGCCACTGGCCTACGCCAGAGCCATAGCAACGCGGGATCCGAGCCGCCTCTGCAACCTACACCACAGCCCACGGCAACGCCGGATCGTTAACCCACTGAGCAAGGGGCAGGGACCAAACCCGCAACCTCATGGTTCCTAGTTGGATTCGTTAACCACTGCGCCACGACGGGAACTCCCAGTTTACCAATTTTTATTAATCTTTTCAAAATACCCAATTTTAGTTTCATTGATCTTTTCCATTGTCTTAGTCTCTATTTCATTTACTTCTGCTCTGATATTTATTATTTACTTTCTTTTACTAACTTTGGCTTTTGTTCTTCTTTTTCTAGTTCCTTTAGGGGTAAGTTTAGATTATTTGATTTTTTTCTTTGATTTTTGAGGCAGGCCTATATTCCTATATATAGTCCCCCCTTAGTACTACTTTTGTTGAATTCCATAGATTTTGGTATGTCATGTTTTCATTTTCATTTATATTAGATAATGCTTTTCTTCTTTTCTTTTTTTTTTTTTTTTTTTTTTGGCTATGCCCACAGGATGCAGAAGTTCCTGAGTCTGGGTTCAAACCTGTACCACAGATATAACTAGAGCCATAGCAGTGACAACACCAGATCCTTATCCAGTTGAACCACCAGGGAACTTTGTCTTCAGGTAATTTTTGGTTTCTCCTTTGATATGTTTCAGTGACCCAGTAATTCTTCATTTGTATGTTGTTCAGTCCCTACATATTTGTGATTTCTCCAGTTTTCTTTTTGTAATTGATTTCTAGTTTCATTCCATTGTGGTTGGGAAAGATGCTTGATATGATTTCAATCTCCCTAAATTTACTAAAACTTATGTGGTAACACTGAGGTTTGTATATAACATCTTATAGATAAAATAGTCCTTTTTCTCCTGATAGTAACGTCTCTTCATTTACCTATATGAGTTCCTTTATTTTCCTCTTCCCCTTTTATGTCTTTGTTGTCTCAAAGTATCCCCTATTTTCTTGTTGTCACTTTGTTACCAAACTGAGATAGCTATAGTTAACTTTTCTCCTTTTTAGTTTTCTCCCTTTAACCTTTATACTAGAATAAATTGTTTAAAAACCTATTCAGATAGAGTTGCAATGTTCTGGTCCTATTTATCACCAGCTGAACATTTTATGTATTTTTGTAATTTTGTTTCTTGTGGAGAGTTCCTTTCAACAACTTTTGTAAGGCAAGTCTAGTGCTGGTGAACTCCCTCAGCTGAAGTTTGTCTGGGAAAGTATTTATTTATCCTTCATATCTTAATGATAACTTTTCTGAATAGAATGTTCTTGGGTGACAGTTTTCATCTTTCAATATTTCAAGAATGTCATTCTATTCCCTCCTGGCCTGTAGAGTTTCTGTTGATAGCCTGTAGAGTTCCTTTGTAGGTTCCTTTGGATAAGATCTTTTTTTTTTTTTTTTTTTTTTTTTTTTGGTCTTTTTGCTGTTTCTTTAGGCTGCTCCCACGGCATGTGGAGGTTCCCAGGCTAGGGGTCAAATTGGAGCTGTAGCCCCTGGCCTACACCAGAGCCACAGCAACGTAGGATCCGAGCTGGGTCTGTGACTTACACCACAGCTCACGGCAACGCTGGATCATTAACCCACTGAGCAAAGGCAGGGACCGAACCCGCAACCTCATGGTTCCTAGTCGGATTGGTTACCCACTGCGCCACGATGGGAACTCCCGTGGATAAGATCATTTTTCACTGAAATATTTTGCTATCCTCTTACTTCATGGTCTTGTATATCCAGTTCCTTTTCCAAGTTTGGGAAGTTCTCAGCTATTATTTCTTTAAATAATCTCTTTGTTCTATTTTCCCTCTCTTCTTCTTTTGGGATACCCATTTTCCTCATGTTGCTCTTCCTAAAAGAGTCAAATAGCTTTTGTAGAATTATGTCATGTTTAATATTTTCTTTTCTTTTTTTTCATCTTCTACTTGTATCATTTCTAGATTTCTACCTTCAAGCTCACTAATTCTTTCTTCCATATGGTCTCCTCTATTTCCAATGCTTTCTACTGCATTCTTCATCTTATTTATTGTGTTCTTCAGCATCAGAATTTCTGTTTGGTTAATTTTTAAAGTCTCTTCGGTAAATTATTACTTCTGTTCATCAATTTTACCCCTGAGTTTTATTTTATCATGCTGACTTTCTTGCTGACAGCTATTTTGAACTTTCTATCAGTAGACAACAATATTTTCTGACTTTAATTTTGATTTTTTGATTTCTGGAGAATTTCCATTTTTCTTTTGTGGTATATTGTTATTATGATTCTACATGTTCCCTGATAAATTGTTCCTATGCTGGTTCATTTGAATGAAGTTAATTCATAGGTTAGACATTAGAGTCCTTTCTTTTCTTTTCCAGTAAGTTTGATAGATCACACAAGTTTTTGATTTCTCTTCCCAGAGCAGCTTCTGGTTAAATTTGAGAATTGGCACTCCACTCTTTCTGTAAGAGATGTATCTCAGTGCCTTCATTATTGCTTTTTGTGCCTCTGGGGTCTTTGCTGCCTTGCTTCTGCCAGAGCTTCTGTCACCCTGGGATGATGGCCTTTTCCCTTTCATCTAGGATTCCCTAAGACACAGGATCCACTATGGGTGGAGGGAGGCAATATGACTCAAGGTCCCACAGGAACCTTTACTGTGTCCACTGTTATAAAGGTCACAGGCTCCACCATTGCAGATGGGGAGAGTATGGGCTGGGGTTGTGACTGGAGGGAGGGCTCCTGGGCACACTGATGGTGCTGTTCAGTTATCTGTGGCTATGTGTGACAAAGAGGTTGGGAAGTCACAGAATGTTGTGTTCTTTCTCCCAGGTTGCTGCTGGCTTCTGAAGCTGTGGGCTCAGCTGCCACTCCCAGAGGTCCAGAATTGCAGATACTGACTGTATTTTTCCCTCAGTTCTACCTCTTCTATGTATCCCAATCCACCCACCTTTAGGTATACAGATGTGTGGCATTATCTGGCATCTGTTTTACTGATCATAGATTGAAGCAGAGAGACAAAGACAGCTTCTCACTCCATTATGTTTCTGGCTAACATCACTCCAAGTTCAGATTAATTTTAAGGAATAATAGCAATGACTGTGAAACTATAAAGCACTTTACAGTGTACTTGGTATAGGTACTCAATTTAGAATATATTGTCATCATTATTATAATTATTTCATTTTTTGTCAAAGGACTTGGGACATAACCTGAGTACTAACACTATGTAGAAATAATTTGCTAAATTGAAGTAACTCACAGTCTCAAAGACCTAGAAATGACAGGTTACTTTGTGCATTTATGGGCACTAAATTTTCAACCAGAAGAATTGCCTACCTCATTAGATAGAAGCTGATAAATTATAGCTTCATTGCAAGGTTCGTTATACTTCTTTCTGTGAGGTCAAATATTATTCATTTCCTTCAATTTGTTATTATTATTTATTATTATTTAAATGTTTGCCTATTTTTACCTATTTTGTTCAAAGCCATGAAGATCTGTACTATGAACCAACCTTCGCATATCATAACTTTCAATGTAAAACCTCTTCAATATTGAGCATATTTTCACTTCCAATTTCTCTAAGTAGTTAAAAATAGTGAAATCCACATTTTTCTTTACATCTATCTCAAAGGCAAAGCAACATGTGTGCTCTTTTGACAGGGCATGTTCTTACTCCAGCAACAATCTCCCTCAGGTAGTTGGATTGGAACCTCCAATGAGCACTTAAGTATGGAAGGAGATCCTAGCAGGGGATGTGGGAGAAGACAACCCTGAGGTATAAGATGATTCCCCTTATGATCAGTATTACTCATTGCTCCAAGGAACAGAACAGACATTTGCACTTCTGAGAAGTTAACTTGGGCATGGGGAAAAAGCAGGTGAAGAAATATGATGAGGTGTCACTTAGTAGATCAAGGCACTCATTAGAGAGTTAGAGGGAGTTCTATGAATCATGACTTCATGCCCACAAGCTTTGGTTTGTTTGAACTGTCTGAAACTCCCACATCAAGCCAGAAACAGTCCTTTTCTTAAAACTTGTAATAGATTTCTAGCTCTGATTTGTAGAAATCATTTTGGATTTTCTTAATCCTCAGCTATCACAAGAATGTAAGAGAATTTTCTCAAGAGCAAGGTTACTTCAGGGTGATATTTCTACCTTTAACTCTAATAAAACTGACTTAAGGTCATACCTTCATTTATTTAATTTACAGTTTGGGAATTTCAATAGCAAAGAATTCTTATTATTGATTCAAAGCTTTTCCATGTAATCCTCAGGATGAGAGGAGATCATCTAATGTCAGTTTTTGAAAGGTGAACAGTTTTCAGTTGTTTCTTAAATGAAAATAAGAAACAGTGCAGAGCTCAAATAGTTTTTAAAAACTTGTAGGAAGATTATTATGCTATAAAATTGAGATTTATATGTTATATAAACTCATATGGTATGTAAAATAAAGTATCAAACAAGTAACGGAATATTAAAATTCAAAGAGTTAGTGTAGCAAGCATTTTTCTTTCTATATATAGAATCTTTATTAATAATTGTGTTTTTAAAAAGTTAAAATTTGATCTCAAAGTTCTAAAGTATATTATCTCCTTATTTCCCAGATGGACCAAAATTAACAAATTTAAAAATAATTTTGCCCATAGCATATCAACATATATTTACCAAGAAACTTATGCTTTGTTTTTGTACTCCAACGTTAAGTGCATTGTACAAGCTCAATAAATTGATCTACTGAAGAAATCAATTAAAAGTACTAATCACTTGTGATGGACCATGATGAAGGATAATGTGAGAAAAAGAATGTATATATGTGTACAACTGGGTCAATTGCTGTACAGCAGAAATTGACAGAACACTGTAAATCAATTACAATAAAACATTTTAAAAAGTACCCAATGGAATATCTACATTTAATGAGCTAGGCACAAATGTAAATTCAGAAGCTCCTATTCCAACTTTGCCTGTCTATATGATCATGGACACATCTATTAAAATCTCTGGCTCAGACAAGCTCTCCTGTTCACTATGTGTATGCCATCACTGATCAGATTGGTTTGACTTTAAATTAATGTTTAAAGCTCTCGCATCACCGCATGCAGTTTCTGCTGTGATTTCCTGGTAAGCTCATTTTTCCACCTTGATTTTATTTCATAACTTATTGTCTTATCAAGTCTCCATAGCTCTCCCCACATGGCACCATACACTAAGTCAAAAGATGCCATCACTCAGTTTTATAATCAATCCTCACTGAATATGTTTTCATCTTCTTTCCTGGGACAGTACAGGCTGTGACCTACTCTTTTCGACTCACTTATTTCCATGATCTTTTCATACAGTAAGGAGATATGCCTTCTTTCTCTGACTTCTGGATGGCTGATCAATCTTTCCTCTCCTGAATAGCCTATTGAAACTGAACATGACCCTACCATTTTCTGTCTTGAAAGATGATTTTCTTAACCACACATGCAGTTAAGGGTTCTCCTTTGGGAAACAGACTTGTATGCATATGTGCACCTGTGTCATTCCCACTTGAACATCTCAGAAATTTCCTTATTAATATGCATACAAACAGACCTCTCCTCATCCATCCCACCTCTTGATAACTTTAATCCTCTCCTCTGAGCTTCACCACCTCTGCCATAAGTACCACCATCCAGCATTTATCCAGCATTTATTTAAACCAAAAGTCAAGGAATATTATTAATTCTTCACATTTTTGCCTTTTTATCCAAGAAGTGCTTTGATTTCCACTGCCAAAATGTATTTCTTATCCTTTCTATTTCTCTCCATCTCTATTGCTACTATTTTAATTCAAATTACCCTTTTACATGAGTGACTGAAACAATCTTCTAATGGGTCTCTCCACTTTCCTGATTCCCCTCAATCATTCATTCATTCATTCAACATAAGTTATTGAGAGCCACCACTATAAGACAAGAAGCTTTGAACAATTAGTGAAGTAAATGGAAAAAACCCTATCCTAACGGACTTTACATTTGAGTAGGAATATCCTAGAGGGTATTATGCTAAATGAAATAAGTTAGAGAAAGTTAAATACCAAATGATATCACTAATATGTGAAATATAAAAATAAAACAAACTAGTGAATATAACAAAAAAGAAACATTCACAGATATAGAGAACAAACTAGTGGTTGCCAATCAGGAGAAGGAAGAGAGGAGAGGGGCAAGATAGGGGTAGGAAATTAAGAGGTACAAATTGTTATGTATAAAATAAGTTACAAGATATATTGTAAAACACAGGGGATATAGCCAATATTTTATAATAGCTATAAATGGAGTAAAAGCTTTAAAAATTATGAACCACTATATTTTATACCTATAACATACCATATTGTACATCAATGATACTTCAATAAAAAAACTGAATGTAATAAAGAATACTCCTAGAAGTAAATAAATCCTATGCTTAAAAATAAACAAAGCAAAACAACAACAAAATTCTAGATAAGAGTAAAGAGGAGTTCCCGTTGTGGCGCAGTGGTTAACGAATCCGACTAGGAACCATGAGGTTGTGGGTTCGGTCCCTGCCCTTGCTCAGTGGGTTAAGGATCTGGTGCTGCTGTGAGCTGTGGTTTAGGTCACAGAGGCAGCTCAGATCCCGAGTTGCTGTGACTCTGGTGTAGGCTGGCAGCTACAGCTCTGACTGGACCCCTAGCCTGGGAACCTCCATATGCTGTGGGAAGCGGCCCTAGAAAAGGCAAAAAGACAAAAAAAAAAAAAAAAAAAAAAAAAAAGAATTTAGCATTGTCGCTGCTATGGCACAGGTTCAATCCCTGGCCCAGGAACTTCTGAATGCAGCAGGGGCAGCCCCACAAAAATGCTCATTGGGTATGACAACATAGAACTTAGTAGTGACTTTGATAAGTCTTGAAGGAATGGAGAGAATTGAAGCCTGATTAAAATGTTTCCCAATAGTTCTAAAAATCCTGTTATTTAAAATTTTAAGTCGGGTCCCCACTTGAAGGAAGTAGTCTTTGAATGAGGGGTGATATCCAGGGTGCTAAGGTAAAGCCATGCGGCTTAAGGTGACCTAAGTTTGGTTAAATTTTGAAGTAGAGAACCCTATAATAGCTCCAAAAACTGGGACTGTGGGTGTTTAGATCTCTGAAGGAGGAAGATTTCTGAAAGGTCTTTTTTCACTCTTACATAATAAACTCTTCAGAAGAGCATATCTGACAGTCAATCAATGAGTACATATTTACCAAACAAGGCAGGACTCTTTCAAAACATGTGTACTCTTGAAAATGTATATTTAACTTAAACACATTGATTACATTGTTTTTTCTTGTAGTAGTTTCCAGCTTCATGTTACTATTAATCAAATCAGAAACATTTCTCAAATACTACTTATCAGACTAGTAAAAAAATATGGACCAAAATATTTTTAAAGTTATATTTTAATTGGTAAGGTTTTCTGACTATTTGGGAAAAAAATAATTTAATAGCATTTAAAAAATTATTTTGCACTTAATTGACTTTTTTCTTTTTTCGACATATATCTGACGAAATAAAGTCAATTTATGTCCATACAGACCTCCTCCCTTCATAGACATTATTGGCTATAACAGAAGACAAGAAAGAGTACCATATTTACAAAAATGGCTGTAATCAAAAACTTCATTACAAATGACATGTATAAAGATTTTCAAAATATATTGTACTCATCAAATTTTCTGGAGGAGCAGGTTTAATATAGCAGTAATTGTCTTCACCGGGGTATGGGATGGTTGTTCCTCAGATTTTAATTTTTATTATTTATGTATTATTATTTGTTTTCTTGTTTTCTGATTGTGTTGTGCTTTAAACTCATTCATTTCTAAATGAATCAAGTGAAATTTGGGGTGGGAAAATGATTTCAGGAAAAGATGAAGGCACACATCACCACTCCTAAGTGTTAAACTTCAGGAATTTCTCAAACCCTGGTATTAATTTCCTAATATCAAAAAAGTAGCTGTTTAGATTGTTTGACAGCAACCTTAGCTTCTGTTCTTTGGAAACTTTCTTTAGTTTGTAAGTTAATCTCCCATCTGTATCTGGTCCATTATCTTGGGGAAGCCTCCAAGTTTGGTTGTTCAGACACAGAAATTCTCCCCCGATCCTCCCCAGCGAACCTTTTCAGCATCAGTGCTTACTTACTATGATAGGCTTGCTGTTTGGGGACTTTTAAAAATAAGACAATCAGGACACGTTCCTTTTCATCTTTGCCTCCCATAATTTTCTTTGGCACAGGTCTTGTCAAAAATGCTTGATTTTTTCCTTCTTCAATTAGAACTCTTCAAAGGAGAGAAAATGAGAGTTGGAGCTCAGGTTTCATATCAAATCCTGGGCTGCTCCAGCTTTTGAAGTCCCCTCTGCCTACCTCTTGATGCTGCAACCCTCTTAATAGCACCATTAGCTATTTCAGGTCCATTTTATGACAGGACTGGTGGAGAGTGAGAAGAGCCTTTCATGTAGGACTTTGCTACTCTGCTACTATGCCCTAAAGATAAAAATAACTTTGATTTATCTGGTCCTAGTACATATATGTAGCTCAATCTCTTTGCTTAGTAAGTGGTAATAACTATCATTGTTTTACTTTCTTAATTTCATGTTAATTAATGGAGATTATAACTCTATACAACTAATTTAAAAGAATTACTCAGAGATGTGTCCATTCAAAGAAATATAGACAAGAGAGACAGATTAAGCTCCAAATATTCAAAGTAACAAATTCCATTTCTAGCCAGCTGATGTAAGAGATGAAAATGTCTTAAAATAATTTTGTTCCATAGCTAGAGAGGTTAAAAAAAAAGTAAAATATATTGTATATTTATCTTAAAAATTAAAAGAAGAGAAAATACAAAAGATAATCAACTTTTTCCTTTAGAGGAATGCAGTTTTAATGCTTGTAACTATAGTGGCAAAAATGCAGTCAGACTCTACATAAAATCATTTTTATCCAATACTACTAACCCTATACTTTCTTTACCAGAATAGAGTCTAGGCAAGTTCTATTTCTTGATGAAGTAGAAGTGAGTGAACTGGTTGAGTGATATTTTTTTGATTTGCATCCATGGACTCGAATGTGGAATGTGAGAAAAAAAATATATGTTTAAGCAGATGCTTGACATATACTAAACACTAACTCATTCTGTGAAGCTATTAAACCCTTTTACCCTTCACAAGTATCTAACTTTCACACTCGAATATATCTTTGATTTTTTTTTTTTCTAGAGGAAATTAGAATGCTTGTGCTTGGAATAAAAGTGAAGTGCTTTGTAAGGTCAAGTTAATTGGGTCCGTCTTTTAGCAGACCTGCATTTGGCAGATTGTTTCTGGTGAAAATGTGGTTCATAAGTATGCTTTTCAGTCACTTTTTGCACTTTCTCTTTGAGAGGTAAGTAACATTTATATTTTGAGATGTGTTATTATTTGAGTAGTTGTGGCTGGAGCTTCAGAGCAAGGTGCTACAGCAGTAGAAACTGATAAAACGGAATGGGTTGGGACTGGTTCAGGATTGCCTGGTCTTCTATGAATGTCCTATTCATGGTATTATTGATAGTGTATACCCCAGACAACTTACTATGGACAATCCTAGGCAATTTCTCCTTGTGGTTGATAGGGTTTTCTCAGAACTCAATGTTAATCTATTGGGATTTGATGCATAGATATTAGTTAGGTTTAAGGAAAAAAAATTCCTCTTGTTTCTTAAAATCAGGAGTTTGGTGCTGCATTCTAAGGCACTGAGGTTCTCAAAGTTCTCCTAGTGGTGGTGGATAAGGTGGGCCTTGCCTCATGTGATACCTGGAATTGTTCTGATACTGCCAGCAGAATATTTATATGCTAGCTGTATCTTTTAAAAATCCTGTACCATCATAAGAAGAAGTTTATAGAACAAAGTTCTCCCACACCATCATCACTGCCTACCCTGCACCTGCACACCAGATTAGTGGTGACAGTGGAAAGGTGTAAAGCTCTGCTCAGTGGAACAATATTCTGGGAGTCTCTCTGTTGGCTGCAGGCTGGCATGGTAGAGACCTATCCTGCAGAAACTTCACTTGGCTGCATCCTTACAATCCTCTAGGAAGCTCTCATAAATGGCTGGGAAACACTGAAATTGGAGGAGAAGAGAGTAATGTAATTCACATGACAACCTCTAGGTAAAGACTGCAGAGCAAAACTAATTCCTGAGTCTCTCTGCTGGCATATCACAAAAGAAATAAAATCATATTAGGTCACCAATATGTGGACTCCAATGAAAATGATACAAAAGAACTTATTCACAAAAGAGAAACAGACTCAAAGATTTCAAAAACACACTAATGGTTACCAAGGGGGAAATTTGAGGGGGAGAGGGAAAAATTAGGAGGTTGGGATTAACATATAAACAGTACCATATATGAAATAGACAAGTAACAAGGACCTCCTGTATAGCACAGGGAAATCTACTAAATACCCTATAATAAACTATATGGGAAAAGAATATGAAAAGGAATGGATATACGTATACATATAACTGGTTCACTTTGCTCTGCACCTGAAATTAACACAACATTTTAAGTCAACTATACTCCAATAAAAATTTTTAAATAGTAACAAAAATAACAATGTGGGAAAAGTTTGCCAGCAAAAACTAATTAAAGCCCGTAATTATATCCCCCTTCTCAAGACATGACACTCAAGAGATAAATGAGTCAACACAATTCTCAGAGTTCTTACTAATAGCCTACAATTTGGAGACAATCAAATTAAGGATGAACATTTAATACTAGACAAAAGAGAGGAATGATTGTAGTTATGGTAGAAGGTTCCTGTAAGAGGTTGGTGGAGATTGAAGGGTGTTACCATGTTTCCAGATCCGTGGTAGTTAGGGAATTGATACTATTCTGCAAGAACTCCTCAATTAAACAGGTAATGGCCACACAAGGTAGAGTGGACCTGGCAGAAGATATTAAACCACCTCTTAGTTACAGAGGTCAGCTAAACTTTGGCCTCTGGGCCTGCCACCTGACTTTGTGAGTAAAGTTTTTTTGGAACTGCTACGGCCATTTGTTTATGTATTGTCTATGGCTGCTTTCCTGCTATAATTGAAATGCTGAATATTTGCAACAGAGAATATAGGCTCACTATATTGCTTAAATGCTTCCTATCTGGTTCTTTCAGATAAAGTTTGCCCACACTTGTTTTAGACAAAAGCTTGCCAATGAAGATAATCATTCCCAGATAAGATGGAGAGTGAAATTTTACTAACTGAATTAAAAAAATATATATGAAGAAAATCTAAATAGAGACATCCACATTAGGTATGAATAAGGGGAAAATGTCATGTTATCTATGTAAATAAGTCACACACACACACAAACATACACACACACACACAAAGGAGAGAATCATAAAAACCAGTTTGGAATAAAGCATGACTGAAGGAAGAATGGAAATAAAGTCTCATACTCAAACATCATTATTGAGTGTATAAATTAACTAAACATACTTAAGACAAGGTGATAAACCAACCTAAAGTGATAAACATGAATATTTTAGACCTAAGGAAATCATTGAAGATTATTAAAAAAACACACACGCACAACAAAGCAGCCCTCATCTTTGTAGTATTACTAAACAAATTCAAAAGAGCAAGGGGCAAAATGCTAAATATCAAATTGTTGACATCGATAAAAATAATGAATAATCATAAATGTTGAAGTAGAGATTTAAAAGAATAAAATCAACAAGTATGGAAAATATGCAAAGAAGTTCTGATAACACGGTTGTTTCCCGTTCTTAAAATAGAGAGCAAAATACTGGATAGTGAAATTGTATTTTGACCTAAAGAAAGAAATAACATTGCCAACTGAATGAGCATGCCACATTCAAGGAAAACTTGAAAGAGCAACAGGTGTCTTATTTAAGTTATCAATCCTCCAGAATAAAGAAGAGCAAATCATTTGAAGTCATTTATAATGAGGAAGAATTTGAGCTAGTTTCAAAATTTTCCACAACAGCCTTCAATGACAGAGGACATGGAACAGTAATTAATAGAGGCTGAAGAAGATGAAGGGTTTCTCCATCAATGTGATCCCCTGATCAAGCTGTCCTTTACCAGTGAGGGTGACAGACAAGCAAACTGATTCATGGGAGAATATACAGACTAAAACATTGGCAAGATCTTCTGCACTTCCAAAGACACACATAACAAATAATGGAATTTAAAAGAAGAATGAAGAAATCCTAGCAAAAAGATGGGTGAAGCACTACATGGCGGGGGATAGCTGAGCAGTGTCTATAGTTCACCAAGGAAATGCACAGTGTGGGGGTGCACAGTTTATTCCCTAGTTATCCTGGAGCAGGTGGACATGACATCCTCAAACATGCAGGTATTTCAGAACTACATTGTTCAGGAATAAAATAAAAAATAGAAAGTACTTAAACAATTCAAGAAAGAAAATGATAACAGTGACAATATTCAGCCAGTCAAGAATGAACAGAGCAATAAATAGTAATAATAATAAACCTAGAAATAGAGTAGCCATAATAAAAATAACTGGAGCGGGGAGGAGTTCCCATCATGGCTCAGTGGTTAACGAACCCGACTAGCATCCATGAATCCATGAGGCCGAGGGTTCGACCCCTGGCCTTGCTCAGTGGGTTAAGGATCCAGACTTGTGAGCTGTGGTATAGGTCACAGATGCAGCTCAGATCCAGCATTGCTGTGGCTGTTGTGTAGGCTGGCAGCTGCAGCTCTGATTTTGATCCCTAGCCTGGGAACTTCCATATGCTGTGGGTACAGCCCTAAAAAGACGAAAATGAATGAATGAATGAATAAATAAATACATAAAATAAAAATAACTAGGGGGAGCTGTAGGATATAATATAAAAACATCATCAGCTGGGAAAGGATAAAGACAGATGTTGGAAAAAAGAGAATTAGATGTGGAAGAAGGCATGCTAATTTTCAAATTTTTCATGGTTTGGGGTCAATAGACACTGTCAAAAATTGAAATATTGTGTTTCAGAAAAACAGAATCACTGCAGTGTATTTAGTGTTTATGGTTACTTATTTCTGTGGTTTTTAATGTATTTTAGGAACTAATAGTTCTTGTAGTGGTAAAAACATCTACCTAAAATTGAGCAAATTTATCAGTTTTATCACAATTTCTATTTATTTTACAGACTTCAAATAAAATGAAACACACAAACTTAAAAATGGCACAAATGCGATTTATGACACTTTAAATATTCATCCACCCATACACATCCTTCCTTTTCCACCCTTTTAGTCTCTTTCTCTCTGCTTGTTTGTTGGTTTATATTTTATTTTATATTGCTATTTAGATGTATACACATGAATTAAAATATGTGGAGTAATATTTTCCCAATGTTAATTATTAATTAATAGCTATTTCTTTTTTCTCTTTTCTTCCTTTTATGGCTGCACCTATGGCATATGGACATTCTCAGGAAAGGGATCATGTCAGAGCTACAGCCACCAGCCTACATCACAGCCACAGCAACAGTGGATCTGAGCCCCATCTGCCACCTAAACTTCAGCTTGCGCCAACACCAGATACTTAACCCACTGAGAGAGGCCAGGGATCAAATTGCATCCTCAGGGATGCTATGTTGGGTTCTTAACTTGCTGAGTCATAATGGAAACTCCCAACAATGGCTGTTTCTATGTAGGAAATTTTTTTAAAAAGATTGTTTCATTTTTTTCCTGTAATATGTTTCTATACTTTGTTAAAATTATGAAAAGTAAAATCATTATCAAACAAAAATACAAATTAACTCAATTTTTATAGCTCTAAGAACATTTGGATTACATATGTGCAAATGTAAAAATACTGAAAGATTCATCAGTATCTGTTTTACAAACAAAATTCTGAACCAGGGGAAGCAGTACAATTTTAAAACAAAATGTAGTAGTCTTATCTGGCTTAGGTAAGTTGTAATGCTGATGAAGTCCACCTCTTTGATGTGCATCATTTCTCTTACGACTCTGAACCCAGGGACGGAAGAGATTTTTTCAAAATCTCTTAGTGGAACTGTCCCACCTGGGCACCCTCTTTGTAACTTTCCACATGTTCCCCAGGGTAAAGTTTTTTCTTGATCTGTCCTATGCTCATATACTAAGATAGTTCTGCCAAGGCATTGCTTTCTAACTCATTGTCCTATTATTTCACACTTCCCAGAAAGCACTTGTGTGGCAACCCCATCCAAAATGTAAATAACTCTACTCAGTAAATGAGGAAAACATTTATGGACATAAATATGCTGTGGTGCTCCATATCCCTATGGCCAACACAAAGGGAAGAGGCTGGGCTACTCGTTTAATAAACAGTACTACAATCTTCCCACTTTGCTGTGAGACCTAGAGAATCCTTGAATCACATGATATTTATTTAAAAAGTCAATGAATAAAGGTCAAACTGCAAGCAGCTTAGAAAATATCCAATGACTTAGAATATATAAAGAAACTGAGGATGATTAATAAAGTCCATTGTTTTCATCTTTGAAAAACATGATTGACTTTTGTGATTAGACACAGCCCTAGAAATTTGATTCATATCTATTCTCCCTTGAATATGGCCACATTTCTTAATGATAATCCAAACAGATAATCATAAATACCAGCAATGATAATGCGATCCTGCAGAGGCCTCAGGCTGGGACAGTCAGTAGAACATGGTTTGGACCCCAGCTGTGTTTACTTTCAAAAGACCATGTGTTTCTAGTTAGACCATCTCCTCTCTCCTTTGCCTTTTTCCCTTCTCTCCACAGTTCAAAACAGGAGCCAGTTAACGGGGCCCAGAGTGAGTTCTTTGGCTCCCTTTGCTTTAGTCCTCCTCTGTCTTGCATGCTCTCAGCAAAGTCGGACAACTGTGAAAACAAGCTCCAGGCTTTGTTGTCTTTAATTGAACCACAAGCAGAGGCCTGAAACCATCCTAGAGCAGTTATATGTATGTGGAAGTTAAGTTTTAAAAACATAATCCAGGGGAAGACACTCCAATCTATTTCATCGGAGATTTGGAAATAATCGACAGGTAGGTTTTAAACCCGTTCAGAATGAGAATTGCGGGTCAGTTATGTGCTGGCTGCAGCCCCCTTGCTCACTGTGGCTGTGAATCTCCAGGCCGGGGTGGTGTGGGCCATCGAGAGCCCAGTGATGTGAGACAGAGGCCAGGCCTTCCCTGCTGCTGGAGAGAAGGCTAATCCTTCACCCCTCCTCCATTTCCCTCATCTTCATCATCCCCAACCCTCCAAAAGCCAGGAGTGTGAGTGTGTGAAATGTATTCATTTGCCAGAGCCTGTTTATTTTTATTCTATTTAATAGACACCTACTGCCCCCTCATCCTTTCTTTCTAGATGGTCTGGATAGTCACAAAGCAAATTAGTGCAAAATGCTTTCAGTCAAGTGTCGGGTGGAATTAAGGTGATGAATGCTCCACTCTTGGGCTTTCCAATTCTCCCAGTGCTTGTACTGACAGCATTGTCTCCCTCAATTACAACCTTGCCGATGTGTTCTGTGGAGTGCCAAAGACAATCTTATAACTTTGGAAGGTTTTGTGCCAATAAAGACATTTTGAGAGAAGAAACTGAAAGGATACCACATGGGATGTTTTGTAAAGTTTCAAATGTATTTTCCTTAATGGAGCGTTTCCAGCCTTTGTTCATTCTAGTAAAGATTAAGATGTTCTAATATAGTTCCATGTACAGATGCTAGGATGAAGTCCTTGGCATGAAGCTCATGAATGACCTTGGCTTAAAACAAGTTGCTGGAATGATACACTTAATTCTCTTACACCAAATGTGTATATTCAAGACTTGATATTTAAAGAGGATCCTTAACATGCAAAAAAAGACAACTACTATCATTCAGCCATAATTTTTGCAGTTTCAGCCCAACCTAGAAATAACTATAATTGGAACTCATACAATAATCTTCTAGGTCAGTCTTTGAATTCTCAATAGTTAAAATCATTTCTCCAATTTTTTAAGAAGAATTTTATATTTTATCATTTCTTTCTTTTTTTCCTCTTTCTGTTTGTTAAACGCAGATTGATTTTTCTCTATTATCATCTGGAAGCTAAACCATCAGTTATTATTACCATTGCAGATACCGTAATTAACCACCTATTTATTACAAGTTGTGGGAAATAATTCTCTTAGTCACTCAAAAATGTGGGGAATACAGTACTTTCTTGGCTATGACAATATTTAGGATTTTTTTTTTTTTTTTTTTTTTTTTTTTTTTTTTTTAGTGGCATAAGGAAGTTCCCAGACTAGAGGTCAAATGAAAGCTACAGCTGCTGGCCTACGCCACAGTCACAGCAACTCGGGATCTGAGCAGCATCTGCAAACTACACCACAGCTCATGGCAACACTGGATCCTTAACTCACTGAGCAAGGCCTAGGATTGAATCTGCATCCTCATGGATCCTAGTCAGGTTCATTAATCACTGAACCATGAAGGGAACCCCTAGAATCTATTTTAAAAGTCTTATTACCTCTATGACAAATAATATCAATTTAGCAGGGTTGGCTTTCCAACATAATTTCTCTGACATCTCTAACTCCAACAAAATAGTCTTGTAGAAGCAATTTGCTGATGTAAGACCTTGACTCCTGGCAAATTGGTCCCAAGTTAGACACCTAGACACATAATCTGAGCCAGTCAGAACCTAGCAGTGTCAGGGATCTGAGGATCAGCCAGATGTCCCTGGCAGACAGAAGAACACCCATAAAGACATACCACTGAGGTTCATGGATTTGCTCTGGATACTTAATGTACTGAAGTTAGATTGTTCACCATTTCTCCTAATTTTGGGCAATAGTTTTCTTTCAAATTTCCTGATGAAAAACCACCATAGTGACTTGCAATTCTAATTTAAACATGTAAAAATTTGGATAGCAAATATGAGCAAACTTCAAATGAGAGATTGGCTGCAAACCTGCACCCATATTTTAGTCTCAGCCCAATCTTTAAAGTTTATAGTCTGCTTGGCAGCCCAGGTTTATCCCTTGTTGATTTAAGGGTAGCTTATGGTAGTAAGAGGGTGATTTCCTTTCCTTGTCATTGATATCTATCTATTTCTTTTTATTATTTTAACAAAATGTAAAATACAGATTAAAATAAATTGAATGCATTGGGAATATAAGCTATTGATTCCTAATTATGTTTCACTTAAATGATGAAAAAACAGAATCAAATGAGAAAAAAAAAAATCATTCAGACATCTGCCAAAACCTCAAAATGGAATGCTGGAAAAGTTAAAATGTGTTTCAGTGTATTGCTTTTCAGTTTGTTGGCTTTTAATTGGTTGTTTCATTTTATAGCATACCTGTTTTCGATGTTTACAATGAGGCTACTTCACAGATTTTTCAAAAATTTCAGAATCTGCAATTATATAACTAGTTTAATTTCTATTCAACTATCTCCTTGCCTATCCCAATCCACAAACTGTAATGAATTCTATACCATATGAATTGCTAAAGTTTAGATAATTTATAGGTTTTTATCTACTTACCACCTGAATGATGGATATATATTTAATCACATAAATCAAACCTTTTATACAAAAGATGCAGTGTTATGAGTCAGGGTTATATTCCTGTGAACCCATCTTCTATTATAAAAATAAAATAAGGAGTTCCCGTCATGGCACAGTGGAAACGAATCTGACTAGGAACCGTGAGGTTGAGGGTTTGATTCCTGGCCTCACTCAGTGGGTTAAGAATCCAGTGTTGTCATTAGCTGTGACGTAGGTTGCAGACGCTGCCCGGATCCTGTGTTGCTGAGACTGTGGTGTAGGCCAGCGGCTACAGCTCCAATTGAACCCCTAGCCTGGGAACCTCCTTATGTCGCAGGGGCGGCCCTAAAAAGACAAAAAGACCAAAAATAAATAAATAAATAAAATGAAATGCTAACACATATTTTAAACTTTTAATAAGTATGTAATAATTCTATGAATGTAATAAGTGTGCCCTGAAACTTCTTTTGGAAGGACATTATCAGCAAGAGTTGACCTTGTTGAAGATTTGCAAAGAAGTAAAGGGAGTCTGACATGACGGTGCAATCCTTTTCCAGAAAGATTTCCCTATAGCCAGTAGATTTTTCTTACTTTGGAAAGTTCTAGTGGCATTCAAAAGTAGGGTCATCTGCTTCACACATAGATAGAAGACAAAATTGTATGAGAATGTCTACCCTTCCCTAACAAACAGAATGTCTACCCTTCCCTAACAAACAGAATGTTTACCCTTTACTTTACAATCTCTTGCTCCATTTGCCCATGAACGCCTATGAATGAGAGCTTATAAATTCTATCACTTATTCAGAATATAATCTGAAACAAATCACTCTACTTCAAAAGTACCTGGGAAAAAATAGGATGTAGATGGGCATGTACTAACATTTAAATGATATATTTTCCCTACCTGCAAACAAATGCAGCGCCACAAGTGTTTTTCTAAATGTAGAAAAAGCAGATTTTAGTAAAGGGGTAAACCGGTTGCCTTTATTTTTTGTCAATCAATAAAATAAAATATTTTCAAATCTTTTAGCTATTAGCATAAAGAAATAGCTATAGAATTAGAAGGAATATAAAAATTTTAAGAGTAAAATAGTCCAAAAAAAGGAAGCTAACAGTTTTGAGGATATATTACATGTTAAATCATTTTCACACATAATTTTTCTAATTTTTTCAATTTTATTTACTCTTTTTGATATCCTAGTTAAGTATTACAATGCCCATTTAAAAAAAACTCAGAAACATAAAATAAATTTTAAATGCAAATATTTGATAGGTAGAAAATCCAGAATTTGAACTCCAATTGGTCTGATCCTAAGGCCCTTAGTTACTTCCATTATGACATGTTCTTATTATTAAAGTCACATAGTGAGAAGAGAAAAGGAGATAATTAAAATGTATCTTTTCTTGCACATAGCGAATTGTAGCCATTTAATTTCTTCAATGTGTATTGAGCATAATGCAGTTATTAATATACAAAATAGCTTGATTTTATTATGCTCATTAGTTAATAAGTATGTTTTTGTTAAAGTACTAACCTTACTCTGAAATGAGAAAAATGAGAGTAGCTAGTGACTAAGAAAAGAAAATAGTATTCTCTTGCAGTTCATCACAAAAGATAGTGTATTTTGACTGTATCATAAACTAAGAATTCCATGAATTTTACAAAGTAAAATATATTTTACAAAGTAAAATATATTCATGATATCTTAAATACAACTCATTACAAAATTTTACATTTTCTTAGAATATAGGTGATGAAAGCAGACGAGTGGTCCTCAAAGATGTCCAGAAGCTAATTTATGCAAATTATGAATATATTACCATTCATGGCAGAAGGGCTTCTGCAGATGTGATTAAGTTGAGGACAGTGAGATGAGGCGATTTTCCTGGATTGTGTAGGTGAGCCCAGTGTAATCACAGGGATGTCTGGAAAAGTCAGAGAAGAGGTGACAATAGAAGCATAGCCAGAGTGAGATTTGAAGAAGGTGCTGCCTTTGGAGATGGAAGGAGTGACCATGAGCCATGGAACAACCAGGAGCTAGAAGAGGCAAGGGAATGAAATTTCCTCTCAAGTGTCCAGAAGGAACATAGCCTAGGCTTTACCTTGATTATTGCCTAGTGTAACCCGTTTCAGAAGTTTAGGAGAAGAAATGGATCTTACTTGAATTACTGTGTAATTTGCTATAACAGCAATAGAAAACTGATGCTATAAGTGAATTGGAAAGGCAAATTTTTTGTTCATAATTCTTCTAGTTAAAATGTAAGGCTCTCAGTATGAGTAAAGGCATAGTAAATATAATATTAAATTATTTTTCAGGGCATTAGGCAGATGCATTCTATGAATATGTATTTCAGTAACATTTTCAGGAATGTTCATTGGCAATATGTGAAATTCAAAATTTAAAAAAAAACAATAACATGAATAAGTTTTTGACAGTATTTTTGTTTGTCACCTCAAGTTTCTGATGAATGCATTAAAAACTCCTTATGCTTAAGATAGTAATATCTCATTACTTAAGACCTGTTTTTCTTTTCCTTTCTTTCTTCCATTTTTGTTTTGTTTTTTTTTTGTTTGTTTGTTTGTTTGTTTGTTTTTTTAAGGTTGCACCCACAGCATATGGAGATTCCCAGGCTAGGGGTCTTATCGGAGTTATAGGTGCTGGCCTACACCACAGCCACAGCAACACCATCTCTGAGCCGCATCTGTGAACTACCACAGCTCACAGCAACACTGGATCTTTAACCCACTGAGCAAGGCCTGGGATCAAACCCGCAACCTCATGGTTCCTAGTTGGATTCGTTTCTGCTGTGCCAGGATGGGAATTCCCCATTTTTTTCTCTTTTTGAGGATCTCATTCCTGGTCTCTGCCTCCTAATTTCACATGTTGATATTGTTGTTTATGCTATGAGCATATTTGTTAACATTTCTAATAGTGAGGATGCAACAAATACTTTTTGAAAACATGCAGATTAAAACAGGAAGTTATCATTTTTCTCCTATTGAAGGAAGTATGGTAACAGTTTAAAAGGTTAGAGGCCATGGGAGTCTGAACAATGCCATAAATCTGGCATTTCCATTCACTTTAGTAAAACTACAGAAGTAACAGAAACACTTGGAAAGGCAGTTTGATACTATGTACAACATCTTTAAAAGTTTCATATCTCTTGCCCTGGCAATCTCATTTCAGGGAATCTACTCTAAGAGTAATTACCAGGTATACACCAGAATAATTGTGATAGCAAATCTTACGTAGAAAGATCAGTTCTTTGCTTTTTTCTTTAAAACTTTATTAAAATTCTAAAGTTTACACAATTTCTTAGATCCTTAGGAATAGCAAAGTTCATACAAAATTTATTTATCTTGTTTCTGTTGTGGCTCAGTGGTTAACGAACCCGACTAGGAACCATGAGGTTGCAGGTTTGATCCCTGGCCTTGCTCAGTGGGTTAAGGATCCGGTGTTGCCGTGAGCTGTGGTGTAGGTCGAAGACACAGCTGGGATTCTGCGTAGCTGTGGCTGTGGTGTAGGCCGGAGGCTACAGCTCCAATTCGACCCCTAGCCTGTGAACCTCCATATGCCCTGGATGTGGCCCTAGGAAAAAAAAAAAGACCAAAAAAAAAAAAAAAAAAAGAAAACCCACAAAATTTATTTATCTTGTGTATTCCCAAAATAATAAAAAGTAAAATTAATTCATTTACAGAGAATTGAAATAAATAAACTATTTGTTTTGATGTCAGAATCATGCTGTTTGTTGGCCATCATGAATCAAATCTGGTCTGCAAATTCTATTTACTAACTGTACCTGTGAAGTAAAGTCAGAAGCGTGCTGTGGTGCCAGAGGCAGCTTGAGCGCTCTAAGCATCTACATGTAAATGGATATATATGACATGGTGTGTCTGGGCCACTAGTTTGACTATTTTTAAATGAACTGACTCATGTTTAAGTCAACCAACGAATTTATTATATTTCTCTACAACATATATTGTGAACTGTTTGAAGTGGCTAAATCAATGTTTATCACCACGGATAACTGCTTTTCTTCAATAATCAAATTTCAGAAAATAATGTGGCTTAGAATGGTGCCCAGAGCTTAGCCTGCTATCTGGATCATTCTAGGTCCTAATAGATATTTGTTGGATAAATATATTTGAAGGATTTATAAATGTACATCAAATACTTGTCACATTTTTTACTCTTTTGATTCTTAACCAAGTACCTTCAGTTCATTAAAATTCCTTTGCCTCTTCTACTATTATATTATACTGTGTGATAAATTTCCAGCTTTATTCAGACCAAATTTATTATAATGGAATAAAAATTAATGGAACCCAAGGTTGAAACCTTGCATATTGTTTGACCACATTTTATTCACAGGTTTCCATTTCCCTTCAAAGATCCTATCTACACAAACTTCAAGGTGAAAATCAGGGAAAAATACTTTCCTGTTAATTCTCTTCAAATCACACAACAGTGCTTATTTTCAATAAGTGCTGGGTACATTGTGCTATGGCTGCCATGTCACATAGAGTCCTTCAGAGTAGACAGATACATTCAAGACAGCTAGAATGCAGTGCTTCAAAGAGTGTGAGCATTCTAGTTTATGGGCACATGGTAATCTTAAATTCTGGGCACTAAATATTACTGATTGTGGTAGATGCTATTTTTTTTTCCCCCTGAATACAAGACATTTCCTTTCTGAAAACAACATATTGATTCTCTTTGGGGGAACAATGTTATGCCTGGGCTTTGGAGTCACAATGGTTTGTTTGAATTTTGACTCTGGCAACTATCTGCTGTGTCACCCTGGAAGTTATTTAACATGTCTGTGCTTATATCTAATCATCTGTAAAATGGGTATAAAAGAGTTATAACATTATAGGGGCATTATGCAGGTTAATTGAGTAGTTGCTCCAGTTGCAAGGGCAATTAGAACAGTGTCTGGCACATGATAGATAATGTAGATTATTTGTTAAATAAATAGAAAACATCTTTCCCTTGCATTCCAATTTCACGGGACTCTCACTTATTCCTTTGGCCAAGGAGTAAGCATTGTACCTAAGCCAAATTCCAACAGGCTCACTGTTAATAAACACTGATGTCATAGTTGTCTTTATAAATAAATGTGTCTAGTATTTTTTAGGGTGGATTCCCTGAAAGGAGTTTTTCTTATCACAGATTTAAAAATTGTTTCACATTTTGGTACATATTGTCAAACTGCTTTTCAGAGTTTCTGCTACTTTTTTTCCCTTTTTTTACATCAGAGACAAATTTACCCTATGCTCCCATGAAATCATGTTACCTTTATCTTTATGTTCTTCATTCTTATCCTCCCTTTCTATTACTTTTAAAGCTCAGTTAAGTGCATTGAAAGTGATTAATTCTGACAGTGTAGGCCTAGAAAAAAATCTCCAGTAGTACCTGCTAACTGGGGCCTCAGAGTTGCCTAGGCTCTTGTGTTCATATAACAGTGATTAGTATTTCTCTCATTATGACAATGTTGACCCATTTGTGTATCTTTCTATATATTTACTTTTTGTATATTTTGACCATTTTGTATTGGGTTATGAACCTTTATCTTATAAATATCTATAAACTATTTATATATTAGAGGGGTTAGTCTCTGTCTATTATATAAAATAAAAACGCTCATGTATGGAAGATTTAAAATTTCTACTTAGTCAAATTTACTGATATTTTGTTTTCTGGCCTTTGAATTTTGAGTCATTTTTAAGAAAGTCATTCAACACTCCAGAGATACAATGCAAATTTCCTATGTTTATTTAGAGTGCATTTTTTGGTTCACTTTTTACATTTAAATGTTGATCATTTATAACTTATTCTGGATTATGATGCCTGCTCAGTGGGGATATGTGCAAAAGAATTTTCCATATTTTCTTCTAGTGCTTTTAAACCTAGTTGTTACTGCTGGATTGTATGCCTAGTTTCTTCCATAATGCCTTTGAGGTTCATCTGTGCCGTAGCATGTTTCAGGTCTGTTTTTCTGAAGAGTAACTTAATTGTATAGATATACTATATTTTGTTCAATCATTCATAATTTGAAGTATTTTAGAACTATTTCCATTTTTTGTTATGAATAATAATACTATGAGCATTCACATACAAGCTTTTTATGAACATATGTTTTCATTTTCTTTGTGTAAATTCATAGAAATGGAAGTGTTAGGTCACAAAAAAAGCTTATGTTTCATTTTTAAAGAAACTTCATTTTTTCTTTCCCAAAGAGGCTTCATGATTTAGCATTCCCACCAGCAATGGCTGAAGGTTCCGTTTTCTCTGCATCCTTGCCAACCCTTGTATTTTCACTTTTTTGGATTATAGCATTTCAGTGGATAAATAGGGATATCTAGCTGTGGTTTTAACTTGCATTTCCCTAATAATTTATGTTACTGAATAATTTTTCATGGGTTTTGTAGATATCATAAAATGTGTAGATCTTTGTCTATTTTAAAAATTGAAAAAAACTGAGTTTGTTTCATATTATTGAGTTTTAAGAATTCTATACATATTCTGGATACAAGTTCTTTGTCAGATATATGATTGGCAAACATTTTCTTAGTCTATGAATTACCTTTTCATTTTCTTAACGGTGATTTTTGAAGCACAAAATATTTAATTTTGACGTCTAATTTTTTATTTTTTTATGGTCTGTGCTTCTAATGTTGTTTGGCTAAGAACACTAGGTCATAAAGATGTTTTCTTATGTTTTATTTTAGATATTGCATAGTTTTAACTTTGTATTTATGTCTGTGGTTCATTTTGAATTAAGCCCCATTTGTAGGTGGTATGAGGTAGATTTACACTGACATTTTTTTTGTGCATATGGATATTCATGTTCCAGTACCATTAAATGAAAAGTCTATCCTTTCATCACTGAATTTTCAGAGTGCTTTCTTTCACAATTTATAGACTATAAACATAAATCATAATTTACAGTATTGCAATTGTTTTCCATTTGTTTATATCATTATTTTTATGCCAAAACTTCATTTCATGTAGTTTCATGGTAAATTCTCAAATCCAGTAACATAAATCCTTCCTTATTTTCTCCTCATTCAAGTTTTTAGGCTCTCCTGAGTTGTTTCCATTTCCACATAAATATTAGGATAAGTTTATCAATTTCTGTCAAAGTCCATTATAGTATTTTTAAGGAGACTGTATTGAATTTATAGAACAATTTGGAAGAATTGCCATGCATCTAATATTTACTCTTCCATCTATGAACACAGGATGACTCTATTTGTTTCGATTCTCTAATTTCTCAATTATTTTGTTAAATTTAGCCTAATTATTGCTTTGGATGCTTTTGTGATGGTATTGTTAATTTTAACCTCAAATTGTTTATCGATAGTATATAAAGCACAATTCATTTTTTTCTATCAATGTATTTTTGTATCTTTTGACTGTTAAATTTGTTTATTACCTCTGCTAATTCAATCATGTATTCCTTAGGATTTTCTAAATATAAAATAATTTTATTTGTTAATAAATAGTTTTACATGCTCCTTATCTATATGGACTCCTTTCAATAATTTTATCTGGAGTAGAACCTCCATTACAATGTTGAATAAAAGTGTGAGAGTATACATCCTTGCTTTGCTCCCAGTTATAGAGGGAAAGCGTTCAGTTTTTCGCTCTTAAATTTGATATTAACTGTAATGTTTTCAGAGATTCCTTTTATCAGGTTCAGAAATTTTTACTTTTAGTTTCCTGAGACTTATTATCATGAATACAAGTTGCATTTTATCAAATGGTTTTCCTGTGTTCACAAAAAGAACATGTTTTTTATAAATGTCATGTAATAGTGGTATACAATAGTTTTAGATGTTGCTGAGTTCAGGTTTTTATTTTGTTTGTTTTGTTTTTCTTTTTAAAGCTGCATCTGTTACATATGGAAATTTCCAAGCTGAGCTAGGTGTTGAATGGGAGCTGCAGCTGCTGGCCTCTGCCACAGCCATAGCAACATGGGATCTGAACCGCATCTGCGACCTAGGCCACAGCTTGCAACAACACTGGATGCTTAACCTACTGAGCAGGGCCAGGGGTTGAACCCACATCCTCACAGACACAGTGTCGGGTTCTTTACCTGTTGAGCAAAGTTATTACAAACTCGTTGCACAAATGACTGTGAAATTAAATCTTGTAGTGTGCTTCCACATTGCTAAATTCTATTGAGTGATCTTAGTCTTTCTTTCCTTCCTTGATAAAATAATTGTTTACATTGGAGAAAATTTCCTAGTTTATTACTAATTACAAACTAACATCTAGTCTGTTTTACATTACCATGAAGAAAGTATACAACTCTTACTCGTAAGCATATATCTGATGAAAACATTATTTTTCACTGCCCTAAAATATCAGAATAAGCCCCAATCATTATTTTGTTTCACCATCCTTCTAACACTGAAACACTTAGTTCAATCTTATTTGTCCCTTGTGAAAAAATGTAGATTTTTACTACCCACTTCATTACTCATCCAGTTTATAGCTAGCTTTTCTGCTTTCCTGTAATATGTCATGATAGTCAATTTAAAAATCTCATCACCTGATGTAGCTTATGTTTGCAGCTCTATGTTATAAACATTTGATAAACCACAAATGGGCATAGAAGCCAGTGATATGCACTTTTAAAGATTAAATGATAATAACAAAATGTCTTGCTAATATGATCCCTTCCTGTTACACTACTTTCCTTATTTTTCTCTCCATGGACTATATTTTGTTAAAATACGAATAATCCTTAATTTTGGTTATCACTCTTAAACTCAAATACTGCTTAGGGTTCAATTTCCAGGACATTAAAAACATGGATTATATTAAGAATCTGACTATGACTTAAAAACAGAATTTTGAGAAAAACTCCAGGATTAACCTGGAAAAAATGACACTGCATCTTGTAGGAGGCCATAAGGGGATGAGGGGAGGATTGGCAGAGAGCCAGAGTTCTGTGTTAACTTCAAGAGCAGAGGTGCTTTTTAATGCTGCAACATCGTTCATGAAATATTATATATATAATTTGTACTCACAATAACAAGTATGCTCTCTAAGGAAACATTAAAATAAATAGCTTCTTTAACTCTTTTGTACCTTGATCATATCTTATTTTGATGAACTCATAAAAAGGGAAGGTAAGATTGATGTTGGTCAGATCAGTAGGGTAATCATGTAGTTTATTACATATTTATGACTCTGAAAGATCAAAGGATGTTTTTATGCACATAACTTGGCAAATGTATTTTGCCACGTTCAGATATGTTCCAAGTGACTTCAGTGGGGAAGTGAAAAGATCTGGCGCCTTGCCTGTAATGCTATTTGGCAAGACATTGAATGATGGTGGGATTTTGAACACAGTAACATACTGTATTACATGTATATGTATACACACTCTATATATGTATGCATACATTCACTGGTATATAGGAAATGTGTGACTGTATACACACTCACATGTAAATATGCTAAACTGTATAATCAGAGCAACTAGATGAAATATCAGTATCACTCTGTACCAATAAACTATAGATTTGGAAGGACTCCATTCCTCCTTATTACAATATTTTCAATACAACTGTAAGTAAAAATGTTATTGTTAATACCCTACAGATTTTAAAATGTATGTTTATTAACAAAGCCATGTGTTCTTTTTGTTTAGCCATTCAACATTTTTAAGGATGTACAAGTTGAGTCCCATTACACTGTAGGGCAAAGGAGAGATAAAATAAGATGTGACTCCTGCCCCACAGACCAGAGATTCCAACCCTTTCAGAACCCAATGACCTGCCCTCACACCCACTGTCCAGCAAAATTTTGTTATGTGTATGATATGCCTGTGTGTTTTTCTGTTGGCAGTTGATTCAGAGTGGATATTCATTTGCCATTATGAAATCAATTATTATGACTGTCAAAGAAGTCTAGTATCCCATTAACAATAATACTTTTAGTTTAAAATTAGAATTTGAAAAAAAAATTTATCTTTGATTTTTTCTTGTATTCAAATCATGGCTTTTTCATTCAATAACAACAAATTGTTAAAACCATACTATCCCAGTTTTTCTCAAAGTATGGTGCAAAGAATGCATGAATCACTAGATTACTGATGAGAAGTCTCTATCAAGAGTGCTTTAGAATGTTTGGAAAACATTGGGTAAATTGCTCTCTCTTGTACAGAAAATATGGCATTGGAAATCACCAGGAGGTTGCTCTAGCTTTTCCTTAAATGAACAGAGTCCATCATCCCTTAATGCATTGTTTCAGGAGCATCATGCAGAACATAGCTTGGTAAGCCTATGGCTACCTAACAGGATGCCATTGCAATGATAATTTATAGTTCACTGACCATTAATTGTTGGGTGCTCACATATCCATAGTTACTTTACTTAGTACTTATCTAGATACTTGTACATTTTAAAGATGAGGAAAGTAAAACTAGAAAAAGCTGAACAATTTGCCTGGGAGCACATGGCAAATGGCCAAGTCAAGATTTGACCCAAGTGTTTCTGGGTCTGTCATATCTTAAAAGTACTTATCACAAGAAAAAAAAGTAATGATATATAGTGATAGATGTTAGCTAGTCTTTTGGTGGTCCTCTCACAATACACACAAATATCAAACCATTTTGCTGGACAACTGAAATGTTATATGTTAGGTATGCCTCAATAAAAAAGAAAAAAATAATAAAATAAAATCATATAAAAGTAACTTTATCATGTTGGGACACTTTTGTCAAAGTAAATCAGACATGATGAAAAAAAATCCTTCTATCACTTGTCATTTTTTATACCAAGTGACGTATTGTTTGTTGTCTAGTCACCAAGTATTCTTGCTCCAGATATAATGTTTTTAGAGTTCATGTTCTAACTGTTGGATGACATTTGCAAAACCTAATACTAAGATAATCAAAGGAAAAACACTAAATACTGACCAATAGTAAGAAAACACTGCTTGTTATATAGAAAGAAACCAGAAAACTTTACCTTTAGACTGTGTGACTATGGGCTATTTGTACCTATTTTGGAATCTAGATTTCACTAAAGCAAGGTGATTGGTACACTTATATGTCCTTTTTTTCTGTCTGAATAATTTGGAGGAATAGTTGAGCAGAAAATGTGAAGTGGCCACTGAACATTGGCATTTCTTATTTCATTTTGGTACCTATGCATGTGAGAGATTTGCAAATAAAAACCAATTTTTCCCAAATCATTTATTAAAATTATTGATTGAAACCATTTATCCTTTTCCTATTGTGTACTTTTGGCAACTTTGTCAAAGGTCTATTGATCATAAATGCATGGATTTATTTCTGAGCTATCTATTCTGTTATATTAGTCTACAAGTTGTCTTTATGCCAATGCTCATGCTCTTTTTTTTTTCCATACCTGTGGCATTAAGGAAGCTCCTGGGCCAGGGATTGAATCCATGCCACAGCAGTGACAATACCAGATGTTTAACCCACTGAGTGACCAGGGAACTCCATACCCATGCTGTTTTGATTATTGTAGTTTTGTAGTATATTTTGAAATTTGGTGGTGTGATACATCCAACTTTGGTATTTTTGCTCAAGATCACCTGGGCTATTAACACTCTTCTGTGTCTCCACATAAATTCTAGGATTTTATTTCTATTTGTATAATAAGTATCATTGGAATTTTGATAGGGATTATGTTGAATCTTTAGTTTGGAGTGCTGTGGGATTTTTTTAAAAAAATATTAATTCTTCCAATTCATTAACATAGGATATATTTCTATTTATTTGTATCTTCTTTAGTTTCTTCCACCAGTGTTTTATAGTATTCAGTGTACAGATCTTTTATATCTTTGAATAAATTTTTTTTCACAGATATACAGACACTGTCAAACAAACCAGGAGAAAGTCATCAATGCACTGGTATAGGCCTATCTGACCTAGTCTAGGAAGTGAACACCCAAACTATTGGCCTACAATCACAGTGCATAATTTTGGAACTGAACGCCTTCCAAGATAAATACTATTATAAAATCATGTGGTAGCAATATTTTAAGGTCATTTATCTACAACTGACTTAACCCTCACCTGAACCAGGCAGTCTCTGATCTCCAAATGTGAAAACAGATGAAAAGAAAGTCCCTCTATATAAGAGATGCTATGGCCAAACTTTGACAAGGATCTATTAAGGGTAACCACACATAGCTTTTACATAGCCTATGTAATATGGTATGAGGGAGCCTGATGTTAGTAGTATTGAATTTAATCAGGCAAAATTCCCATCATGGAAATTAAAATGTTATGTTTTTCTACTTTTCATTTGCTACTGAAAACTTAAAATCCTTAAAGGGCTATCTTTTTGCAGTCTGTTTTATGGCTCCCAACATTAGGTCCTTAAAAAGAGAAATTTACTAAGAAACCCACTGCAGAGAAACATCTTCCTTAAATATGGGTAATTTTTGAATGCTTCTGGTAATTAACAGCATCTAAAGAACTCACAATTTTGGAACTACCTGCTAAATCAGGGAGAAAAGCTTGTGAAATTCTTACTTTGAGCTGGACCGGAGGATAAATATTTTCAGCTCCTGACTTTACAGAAGGCTTTAATTATTATTCCTTTTTTTCAAATATCTCCACTACCTTCCTGGTCTTCTCTCCTCCTCCCCATCCTTTTGAGATCCCTGCCTCCACATGAAAAAACCGATGGCCCAGGCCTTGCTCAGGCAGCTGAAGGTGCCTAATGAGGGTGGTGCTGACATTCCAACCTCTCTGAAGATTGCCTTGGCCACATAGTCACCCCAGAGCATCCTGCTAGGGGTATCTTCTCACCTCTGTCAAGCTCTTTTGTTGAGTTCAAAACCTTATTACAATTAGAGTAGAAAAGTCTCACTGGGTAGATGTTATCTCTGCCTCAGAGAAATTTTCTGCAACACAGGCTGTAAAATTTCTTCTACACTAAAATTAATTGGCAGAGAATCTGCTGGTGTCCTAGAGAAAATTATGGGACACTGTCAAAAGACCTTCTTTGGGCTTATATTGGAGTAATTAAATTCTCTCTCCTCTCTTTTCTCCTCTCTGTTATTTCCCTTAATCTCACTTATATGAGATAATTTTAAAGGGCCAACACAGAATGAAGATCAATTTATTTCATTAGTAAAAAACATCCAAAGTGTTCCATGTGCCTTATGCGTCAATGTGTCTGTTGAGCTCAACTTTTACTTCTGGTTTAAACAGCCACACTCACCTCTGGACAGAGAATCTTCTGGGCCGGTCTTTACAAGTGAATGGCCACTGATTAAATCACAGGTCTGAAGAGGGAACTCATTAATAAACTGGAAGAAGGCTGAAGACATGTAGAATTCTTCCATGAAAGTGATGAGCAATGTCAATCAAGTTTGTTCTCTTGAAAGTTTGAACTAAAGGAAATGGACAGATGTGGAGGTAGCTGAGAAGTCTCTGTAGAACTGAGGCTGGGGACCATACTGCAAGGGAGAGGGAAGAATGGACAGTTGTGGGGAAGAGCTCAGACATGTAAATAACCCTGAGATATCAGAGAAGAGCACTAGCTCTTATCTTTTCAATTATACTGTGTAGAAGGCTCATCAGCTCTTTAAGTCTTCCCATTCATGAAAATCTCTAAAGAAGCAACGCAGAAGAAGCACTTATAATACTCTACCCCTCTTATGTAAGCTTGCCCAAGTGAACTTCTATTTTTAAAATATTTGGCTATTGATCTCAGGCACTAAGAAATAAGAGGAAGTGAAAGCCCAGTCCACATTTTCTCCTGAGAAATAGTAAAGGAAAATAGGGAAAATGTATTGATTTCCTACTGGGAAAATATCTGTCATTCCATCATAAAATTTAATTTTCATACAACCTCAGAAAGTAGGTGTAATTATATTCATATTAAAGGTAAGAAAACTGGGATCAGGAATGTCAAATAATTTGTCCAAAGTAATTGGGAATCCAAAATTTAAACAAAAAAATATCCAATTTCAAATCTCACAGTCTATTCATTATGCAATATTGTTTAACTACAATAGCAAGGAGCAATGCAAAAAAAAAAAAAAAAACGGAAGGCAGGAAAGAGGAAAAGAAGAAAGGAAGGAAAGAAGGATGGAGGGAGGAGGGAGGGTAAGAGGGAAAATAGCACTTAATGAGCCTTTACTATGTGCTGGGAGCTTTTACATGTCACTTCATTCATTCCTCTCAAAAACAATGATAATCAGAGCTAGCAGCTACAGTTCCTATTCAGCCCCTAGCCTAGGAACTTCCATATGCCACAGGTGCATCTCTAAAAAGCAAAAATAAATAAGCAAATATACTTTATTTTAGCTACAATCTACCAACTTGTTGATGGTAAACCTATTTTTTAGAAGTGAAAAACTGAGATTCATTGTGGTTAGGCAGACAAAAGCACATACCTATTCTGAACAGAGTCAAGATTCCAACATGATCAGATTGACTCCCCATCCAGTGATTTTTCCACTATTCCTCAACTATTTTCAGTGCTACTAAGCTCTAGCTTGATGATAGAAATTTCCATCCCATATTCATCAGAGAAACCACACAGTGGTGAGGAGTCATTTTGGTAGTTTTGCATTTCTAGGTTTATATTAAGGTTGAGAACCATAGTGTTATTCCATAATAACTAACTAAACAGGAATTCCCATCATGGCTCAGTGGAAACGAATCTGACTACCATCCATGAGGATGCAGGTTTGATCTCTGGCCTCGCTCAGTGGGTTAAAGATCCAGCATTGCTGTGACCTGTGGTGTAGGTCACAGACACTGCTCAGGTCCCACGTTGCTGTGGCTATGGTGTAGGCTGGAAGCTACAGCTCCAATTTGACCTCTAGTCTGGGATTTTCCATATGCTATGGGTGCAGCCCTAAACACACACACACACACACACACACACACATACACACACACACAAACCCAAAAAACAAAACTAACTAAATAAGTAAACAAAG
This sequence comes from Sus scrofa, assembly GCF_054392235.1. Lineage (NCBI taxonomy): Eukaryota > Metazoa > Chordata > Mammalia > Artiodactyla > Suidae > Sus > Sus scrofa. Next base: position 93,197,771 of record NC_139389.1, read on the forward strand.
TAGTGTACTGTGTGGGTGTATGTATATCCCCCTGGCCCCTAAAAAAAACCCAGGAAACAAAAAAAAAATCTCAGCTGCCAGGACAGTATTTGACACACAGTAGGTGCATCATAATTACTTGCTGAATTAAATGCATGAGCAAGTCAGAGAACTCTTGATTGACTCTTTTCTTTCTTTTCTTTAATTTGCCTATTCAGCATAATCAGTCAGATTTTGAGCCATTGTTAATGTTGGAAATGGAAATTTGTTCAAGAGAACAATGCTTTTGAAAACAAAGAACTAAGTCACTTTGGTGTATAATGGCAGAAGCTTCTGTCCCTCTGCAGCCAGTTTATTACTGAGCTTCCTGACTAGCTAATCAGTAATTAATTTAATTATTAATACTATTTACATATTTGGATTATTGCAGCTATTAAGCAGCCCTGCTACCCTCCCCCTTTCTTTTGCATTTTAAAGTAAAAGGGTTAAGAAGTGAGAAGTGGCAAATTAAGCAATGAGAGGCAGAAGGCAAACCCACCAGAAGGACTTGTAATGAGAGATTACACATAAAGGGGAAAGGAATTACAAGGAAGTGAGGGAAAGATGGGAACTTCTAAACTTCTCTTCAGGGAACTTCTAAACTTCAAGGTAGAGACTGTGTATAAATGCACATCTGTACACAATTTATAACAAAACATGGGAGCTTGGAAACCTGATCATACATTCAGTGAATGCAGCTGCTGATGGAAGCCCACATGTCTCCATAATTCCCATGATAGCTGCTGGCGGCAGGGGAGGGGTGACAGAAGAATTTTTAGCTTCTTTCGTCCCCTTGAGTGTTGTCTAACTTGAAATTAGACCGAAAACATTGCACTTCAACTAAAAATTAACATGCACTCTCCAGAAAGAACAAAAAAAGGTATAAATTATGTCTGATTGAACAAACACAACTCCACTGTTGAACAGCCAGTCAATGGAGAGGGCAGGGAAAGGCAATGGAGCAAGGTAATGTGTAATCTCACCAGTCAATGGACTGTGGGCAGGCCCGGCCAGCCTGTCGCTGGAGGTGTCAGGGAGATAAATAGCAGAGTGTCCTCCTCAAAAATATGATTAATACCCTCCTCGGTCCACTGCTGAAGATGTAGTGGGTGCAGCTGGTCTGGACAGCAGTTGCATAGAGGGAAAATCCAGGATGATTGCAACGGAGCAGAGAGGGCAAAGAGGAGGACAAATGGCCACCAGAGTGGGAGTGTTGAGGCCTGACGGCAGGGAGGGGTCTGAGCTGCCCCAGGTCTTCTTAAAACGCAGCTTAAGTAATGCTTAGGGCCTTCTGAACAGGTGCACCTGAGCTCCAGAAGCCATGATCTTGAGGGGAAAAGACAAGCCAAAGCTGAATCTTTGTGGAAACTATGTGCCTTTCTGGAAACAGTAATCTTGAAGAATTGTGGTATTTATGGTATGACTACTGTGTGATTAACACACTCCTTTCAGTATTTTAATTCTCACAGATCAGTATGAGGTAATGGGGTTAATTTCCTGTTCTTCCAATGGGAAGACTGAGGGCCTGAGAAGTTAAGTAACTTGCTCAAATTATACAGTCAATTGGTGGCTCAAGAGTCCAGGACTCACAAATTTCTATCCTCCTTACTGAACTCAACTGTCCCCAGAAATCTTAAAAAAAAGATAAAGAAAAGAAAACTTTTGGGAGTTCCCAGTGTGGCTCAGTGGGTTACAAACCCAGCTAGTATCCATGAGGATGCAGGTTTGATCTCTGGCCTCATTCAGTGGGTTAAGGACTGGTGTTGCCATGAACTGTGGTGTAGGATCCAGCATTTCTGTGGCTGTGGTGCAGGCTGGCAGCTGCAGCTCCAATTCAACCCTTGGCTTGGAAAATTCTGTATGACACAGGTGCAACCCTAAAAAGCAAAAGTAAATGAACAAACAAACAAACAAAAAAGAAAATTGATAGGAGTTCATCTTTGGCTCTTTGCTCTAGTTTCCACTCAGTTATCTCTTTTGCCCCTTCTTTCAAAGGGTTTTAGCCAGATTTTTTTTTCCTGCTTTTTCTTTATATAGAAGGATATCTGCAAAAATTCTCAAATATTCAGTTATAATACTGCTACTTACACCTCCCTAACACACACACGATGGCTGCCCATAGGGCAAAGGAAATTAATATATTCTATTGTCTCTTATTTCACTGGTAGAAGACAGGGGACCTTTCTACCTTTGGGCAATTATAACCCTCACATTTTCTTTATAAGATTTCTCCTCCCCTTATGGATATTGCAATGTTCATAAGGCCACCAAAAAAGTCCAAGCATTGGAATGACTTATATGAAATGTTTATATAATGAAGAGGTATCTAAACCTAGAATTGTTGGTTTATTGAATATGGATTTTAAACATGATGAAAGGGAAGGGGACTTTTATAAAACATATAGGATGGAAGGAAATAACCTGGCTAAAGATAGAATCATCCAGATAGAACCCGTCACCTAAACAGCAGGGTGGTTCCTCTTGGTCACAGCCATGATGTTTAGAGGGAAGGTGTTTTTGTCACAGTCTAGGGAATTGTGCCAAGGCCACCTAATCTGACCAAAGTCAACCTCTCTAGACGCCCCCCATCAAAAGTTGGTTTCAGAGTACCTTCTCCCATGATATTCTAAAGCTTGGCAAAAACATGGAAGGAAGTCTGTTGACATGACTGTAAAACCACTACTCCACTCAGGGGATTGAGAGATGCTCACTAAAGATAAGTCTCAATGGGTAAAATCTTTTTCTTATCCAGGGCTCAGTCAGACATGTCTGTACACAGTAATCAGTCAAAATATAATGAGTCGTTCGGCCAAACCTAAAATCCTTCTACATTTTCACATTTTGTATCACAGTCTTCCTGTTGGATTTTATATCTATTATTGGATCATTCATTTCCTCCTGCTTACAAAACATTTTCTGATTTTCTTCCTTAAGTCACAGTCTTTAAATATTAACCTCTATCTATTGCTATGTATATGAAGAAACATATATAAAGTAACTTATATATATATATATATATATATATATACACATTATGCATGTTTGTATACTACAACTCTAACCATTTCCTATTTATCTGATAGGTGTATAAATAAATAGAAAAATAAGTTTCATTGTCAAATTAGTTGAAAAAGTATTATACATCTATTTTATTCTTTAAAATTCACAAGGATCCTATAACTCCTATGACAAACAAATTTATTTAACATTAACTTGGTGTTTTTAGCAGGCATTTGAGCTTGTTTTTAATTTAACCTGTTAAAAGACCCACAAAACAGTGTACCATATACCATTGCTTAGGGAATATGTCTTATGCCATTGGATCTAGTTCCAACTTGAAGTGCAGTATAATAGATGCATATGAGTTTGGTTTTCATAATTTTTTAGATTATTGCAGCAAGGAATTCAGTATTTGCAGAAGTGTAAGATAAACAGTGTCCTCTACTATTTTTCTTTCTTTTTTTTTTTTTTTTGTAACTCCCCTGAAATAAATGTGTTTCTAATCAGTTGGTTACTTTCAAAAAATATATAAAATGTTTAAGAGGCATTTTAATTAAAAGGTAAGTCAATTTAGTTTCTGGGAATTGAGCCTTTATGAGTCAGTCCTATATATGCATATGCACACTACATGAATATAGGAAATATTTGTTTAACACAGTATCAAAAATGAGTTATCACTTTTGGGCATGTAGGGAGAATTTATTTATTATGATATAAGATTTCAAATGGGAAGTTTATGTAAAAATGATCAAAATTGTTCAGTGAGACTCTCATTAACCATGTGATCATCTAGCCTGGGCTTTCATTTTCCATGTGTTCTGACTTGAACTGACAGACTCAAAGTTGCACAGGTGGTAAACAAAGCTACTTTAGGCTAAACCCTTACCTTGGTGCTTAAAGGTGACTTACCTTCCTGCTTTATCTTTAGGCACCAAGAACTCAAGGTGCACACACTGACTGGTTCCTGAGGTTCTGATATGTTCTTATGATACAAATGTACTGATTGAAAAGTAAAATCTTAATTCAATACACAGTGTTAGAAATGGGACAGGATGGAGATAGTTCCCAAAGACAAATATGAATTTGATATTTTTCCAGAATTTTTACATAATTAAATGAAGTAGGAAGATCAGACTATTGTTTAAATTATTAAAACAGAGACATAAATAATTAAGGTCAGTTAATAAAAAAGGGACACATTAGTTGACTTTTACAAAATAATTATCTTGACCCTCTATAAGGATAACACACATGTATTAAAATGGCTTTCACTATATATTTTATACATATATATGTATTATAGATACATGCATTATATATATGTATCATATGTGTGTGTGTGTATATATATATATGTATTTTTTAGGGCTGCAGCCACGGCATATGGAAGTTCCCAGGCTAGGGGTTCAATCAGAGCTGCAGCTGCCAGCCTGTGCCACAGCTGCAGCACTGTGGGATCCAAGCCGCATGGGCAAATTATACCGCAACTCATAGCAACACCAGATCCTTAACGGATTTAGCGAGGCCGGGGATGGAACCCACATCTTCATGGATGCTAGTCAGGTTTGTTTCCACTGAGCCATGATGGGAACTCCTCCGTATAGTCTTTGTATTATATTTTAGAACTCTGGGTGGGGGTCAGTGTTGGGAGGCATTGCCACTACATTAAGGGGATATTTCATTTTATATTGGGAATGAAGAACATTAAAAAAAAAATCTGACATAATTCCTGCACTTTCTTCTCCTTGAATACATATCTCTTTTTAAGTAAAACACTAAATAAATTCATGGACTCGGGACCCATGTAAAAACTAGATGCTTTCAAAGGCCCTGGTTAATGAGGAATCTTTTAAATGTCACATCTACAGTGCAAATTAACCAATATTGCATAGCAAAAATCCCTCACAAGAAATCTGGTCAATGGTTTATGACAAAAAAATTAATGCTTTCTGTCAAGAATAAGGGTTAAGTTTAGTATTAATCATAAATGACCTTTAATTGCCAAACAAAAGCACTTTGTTATTTCACTACAATCCCGAACTCACCCTGAGCACTGAAAAAAAGTCATAATTTGCTTAGTATAAATACATTAAAGTATTAAGCCCGCTCTGCTACTCAATTAGTAAACATGTCAAGGGGTGGGTGAGTTATTCATGGTTCAGAGGGCCAGCCCCTTTTCACAGGGAACTTTTTTCAGTCTAATGAAATGATGGATAATCTGGAAGTAGGTGCTTTAAGAAGATATTAATCATTCTCTGTGGCAATGTTAATCATGCGTTCCATCATCTCCAGATGCTGTGGATCACCTTCCTCTGAGACAAAGGGCACCTAAGCCAGGAGAGTCCTTTTGATCACCTTTTTACAGAGACCCTCCCGTGCGGATGACATTAAAGACAGCTTTAGATTTCAGACCATCCTTAAGATAAAATGGCAAGTTCAGCACAAAACCCCTTCAACTGCTTTCTGAGAAACATGGGCTGGGATCTCTCTCAAGTCCTAATTATTTACATTTTCCTGTTGTTCACATGAAAGTAGGGAAGGACTTACCTAGAGAAAAAGATAGAGGTCCATCAATAAAAGCTATAAATGTATATCCTGGCAAACTGCTTTTACAGTCTAGGCTTCTAATCGCATAAAATGTTAGCATTCCTCAGGTCAGATTTATCTCTTAAAACGTCTCTGATGTCTCCTTGAGTTAATGAAACACTGAGCCTCCAGAGAGATTTCTGGCCAATTAAACATTTTTATGGCTGGTATTTTTGAAAGGGAAAAAAAAATGTGGAGTAAAATCTGAGGGCACATCTTATGAGGCTAAAATAGCTCCCATCACAGACTAATTTTGAATGCTTCATAGACCCCGGTACCTGAAGAGGAAACCTGGAAGGGTTCCTGAAGTTAAGAGGGTTTTGTGTAAATTGCCTCAGGAAGATTAAACTAAGAGGAACACATAAGGCTCCTGTCATTGTGCAAAAGTATTAGGGACTCTAGGGATTGGATAATATCTTCATGTAAAGAAGGTGCCATTTTCTTAAATTCACATGTGCTGTGCGAGGTCTACAATGGACATGAAGGTTACTAATGAGGTTACGTGATATCTTTTTTGGGTACAATTCTACTTTAGAGACAAATGCTCTCCAGATGTTGGCTAGCAGTACTCAGATCCAATCTCTAAATGTTTTATATCCACATCTGAGGACAAAAGAGCTAGAAACTCACTTCTAGTCTTCTAGAGAAAACTAGTTATTTTGTGCTTCACCCAAATGTAGCCCTGTAATCACCTTCTCAGCTGTAGTCTTTCAAATTGATTGATGTATCTCAATATTACACAAATATTTCAAATAAGCAAAACATGTCCATGGGGGCGCATTTGTCATTTGCCTAATCATTTCTTTAGTTATTGGGTTTCCTACCTCCAAATACCTTCACCACTATTTAACTTCACCTCTCCTTCCTCTCTGCTCAGCTCTCTAAGCCTCATTTAAATTTGGTTATCTCTTATAGTAGATTCATCTTGGACTTTTAAGTTTCAGTATCTAATTGCATGGAGAGAGATGGATGTCATTTTTCTCATAACCTCATTTCCAGTACATTTCCTGGTTGGCCTATGTATGTTTTGTCTTTATTTTCACCCTTGTAAAATATCTCTGTCTGGTCCACATAGCTGGTCAGAATCTCCTACCTTTGTCCATCCTCCCTTGATGTCCAATGCAACCAGCTAAACCTCAAATAATGTTCTTAAAGTATGCCTTTGTGTACTTTTCCTGGCCTTCACTGAGTTATAAAAGCAAATTATCCACTCTGCAACTTGGAGTCCTCTAACTATATAGTCTTGGATGTGAATTGGCCTCATTAATATTCCCACTTCATGGTTGACTCTCCTAAACTGTGGCACAAAGCTATTCCACTCCTCTCAAGCATTGTCTCTGATTCAATTCCCCTTTTCTTCATCCTCTTTACTGAAAGGAGAGAAGCCCTCAAAAGAATTCTCAATATTGAACTGCCATTGTCCCCTAACAAATTTGCCCTTTGCCATGTCCTTCCCTTTTGTCTTCTCAAATGAGGAAGTACTCTTCGTTCCCTATTAAAAATTCACTTGTTTGAGCTCTTGATTTTATTCTCTGCCTTTCCTTCAGGGACCGTCCTCCTGTACGCAAGCTCTCTTGCTCCAGACCCTTTAATTTATCTCTGACTATAAATAATTCCAAGAATCTTCCTCCCTAAAACAAACAAACAAAAAAGGTTTAATTTATGTCAAGCCCTCTCAATGCCTCTCTCTTTCAATTACCATATAAAAATTTTGGGGAAAAAAAAAAAAGGTCTATACTACTACAGTTTTATTGCTTTACCATCTGGCATTTGACCTCACTGCTATACTGAAATTTTCATTCCTAAGGCCATCAGCAACTTCCTAATAAATATTGAGAACTAACCACATGCCTGGCATTGATCTAGGCACCCAAGATACAGCAAGGAACAAAACACTTATGAAGTGAGTAATATCGCAATTCTCTTGAATCTTATGTTATAGTATTGCCAAGTGTAATGAATATTTTAATTAACTTTCTGGATCTTTTGAGTTTTTTCTTTTACTATTTGCTTCACTTTTGCAAACATTTCTCCATTCTGTTCTTGTTTAGCCTGAAATATTACTATTCTCTGGAGTTCTTAGTGTAGTTCACTGCTTTCACACCCTTGCATTTATCTAGTTAATGTTATGCACCTTCAAAGGTTCAGTTACTTTCTAAATGCTGACTTTTCCCAAGTATATCACTGTAGACTAAAATCTTCCCCTTGTGGTCCTCAGACCTATGCATCTCCCTGCTTCTAGACTTCCTCATTGAGAAAGGCCTTAATTTTAGCATCCCTAAACTTAACATGGCGCCTTCTCAAAATTAGCTTTTTAAAATCTTTTCCTAACTTAATTATGGCACACCAAAAGCTACTATCAGTCAATCTAAAACCTTGGGAGTCATCCTTGCTTGCTTTCTTTCCTTCTCTGTCTACCTAATAAAATAACTAGCCCTCAAGTGTTTGTTTTCTGAATATTTTTCACCTGAACTATAATCTCAAGTTCTTCTACTCTAGTTTACACCCTCATTTCTCTTATGAATAATTGTAGCTTCTTCCTGTTCTACACAGCAAGTTAACCATTCACTGAGCATAAACAATTTTACTATGTCAAGTCACTGTTTAGAAGTTATTGGATGAGAGAATAAACTAAAGTCTTTGATACGGCATCAAATATCCTTCATAATATTGTTTCTATCAATCTTGCCGGCATTATATTTTATGACTGCATGACTCACTTCTTAACTTCACACAATGTTTTGTTTATTTGTTTTCCACTTTTGTGCTTTCGCTTACTCTTTCCTGTCTGCCTCTGAGTCACAAGAGAAGCACAGAAGAAGGGGTTTATTTTCAGGAGATCTGGGGAAAGATCATATAAGAAGTGATATTTGAAGGATCATTAAAGATTGGCTAGAGACAAATTAGGGAAAATGTATTCTGGAAAATGTTGTGTATAAAAATAGAGAAAAAATATATCACGGGAAAGTCAGAAAACCAGAAATAGTTCAGAAAGTTTATGTGGCTATGAAGGGTATCTTTTGAAGGAGTTATGGGAGCTATAAGCTAGGTCATTTTCTTTCTCTGAAAAGTTAATAACTTTCTTCCAAAATGTTGGTGTTGAGGAGAGGGATAAATTAGGATCTTGGGATTAACAGATACACACGACTATATATAAAATAGAAAGCCAATAAGGTCATATTGTATAGTGCAGGGAAGTATACTCAGTATCTTGTAACAACCTATAATGGAAAAGAATCTGAAAAAAAAATATATGTGTGTGTGTGTATATATATATATATATATACACACATATATATAACTGAGTCACAGTTGTATACCTAACCCTACATTGTAAACCAACTCAATAAAAAATATAAATTAAAAAAATAATTGTTTTGGGAGACTGACCTGAGAAACATTTGTAAGGTTTATGTCAGAGAAGGTTTTGCCTATGTTCTCTTCCAGGAGTTTGATGGTGTCTTGTTTTATACTTGTCTTTAAGCCATTTTGCGTTTATATTTGTGCATGGTGTGAAGGTATGTTGTAGTTTCATTGATTTACATGCAGCTGTCCAGGTTTCCCAGCAATACCTGCTGAAAAGACTATCTTTTTCCCATTTTATGCTCTTGCCCCCTTTGTCAAAGATTAATTGACCATAGGTGTATGGGTTTATTTCTCAGTTCTCTATTCTGTTCCATGGGTCTGTTTGTCCGTTTTGGTACCAGTACCATACTGTCTTGATGACTGTGGCTTTGTAATATTGCCTGAAGTCTGGGAGAGAGATGCCTCCTGCTTGGTTTTTGTTCTTCATAATTGCTCTGGCAATTTGGGGTCTTTTGTAGATCCATATAAATTTTTGGATTGTTTGTTTTATTCTGTGAAAAATGTCCTGGGTAATCTGATAGGGATTGCATTGACTCTGTAGATTGCTTTGGGTAGTATGGCCATTTTTACAATATTAATTTTTCCAACCCAGGAGCATGGACTATCTTTCCATATCTTTACATCTTCTTTAATTTCCTTGATTAATGTTTTATAAGTCTTTTACCTCCTTGGTCAAGTATGTTCCCAGGTATTTGATTTTTTAAGGTGCAGTTTTAAAAAGTATCATATTTTGTATTCCTTTTCTAATATTTCATTTTTAGTATACCAAAATATAACTGATTTCTGAATGTTAATTTTATATTCTGCTACTTTGCTGAATTTGTTGATCAGTTCAAACAGTTTTTGGGTTGAGTCCTTAGGGTTTTCTATATATAGTATCATGTCATCTGCATACAGTGACAGTTTTGCCTTTTCTCTTCCTATTTGGATGCCTTTTATTTCATTTGTTTGTCTGATTGCTGTGTCTAGGACTTCCAGTACTATGTTGAATAGCAATGGTGAGAGTGGGCATCCTTGTCTTGTTCCAGATTTTAGTGGGAAGTCTTTCGGCTTTTCCCCATTAAGTATATTTGCTGTGAGTTTGTCATAAATGGCTTTGATTATGTTAAGGTATGCTCCATCTATACCCACTTTGGTAAGAGTTTTTATCATGAATGGATGTTGGACATTGTCAAATGCTTTTTCTGCATCTACTGAGATGATCATGTTGTTCTTGACTTTCCTTTTGTTAATGTGGTGTATGACACTGATTGATTTGTGTATCTTGAACCATCCCTGTGAACCTGGCATGAATCCCACCTGGTCATGGTGTATGACCTTTTTATATGTTGTTGGATTCAGTTGACTAAAATTTTGTTGAGAATTTTTGCATCTATATTCATCACAGACATTGGCCTATAGTTTTCTTTTTTTGTGGTATCTTTGTCTGGTTTTGGAATTAGGATGATGGTGGCATCATAGAATGTAAAAGCAAAAATAAACCACTGAGACCTAATCGAACTGACAAGCTTTTGCACAGAAAAGGAAACCAAAAAGAAAACAAAAAGACAACTTACAGAATGGGAGAAAATAGTTTCAAATGATGCAACCGACAAGGGCTTAATCTCTAAAATGTACAAACAATTTGTACAACTCAACAGCAAAAAAGCCAACAACCCATTTGAAAAATGGGCAAAAGACCTGAATAGACATTTCTTTAAGGGAGATATACAGATGGCCAATAAGCACATGAAAAAATGCTCAATACCACTGATTATTAGAGAAACGCAAATCAAAACTATCACAAGCTACCACTTCACACCAGTCAGAATGGCCATCATTAATAAATCCACAAATAACAAATGCTAGAGGGGGTGTGGAGAAAAGGGAACCCTCCTGCACTGTTGGAGGGAATGGAAGCTTGTAAACTGCTATGGAGAACAGTATGGAGGTACCTTAGAAAACTATACATAGGACTACCATATGACCCAGCAATCCCTCTCTTGGGCATATATCCAGACAAAACTTTCCTTGAAAAAGACACACGCACCCGCATGTTCACTGCAGCACTATTCACAATAGCCAAGACATGGAAACAACCCAAATATCCATTGGTAGATGATTGGATTAGGGAATGGTATATATACACAATGGAATACTACTCAGCCATAAAAAAGGATGAGATAATGCCATTTGCAGCAACATGGATGTAACTAGAGACTCTCATACTGAGTGAAGTAAGAAGAAAGAAAGAAAAATGCCATATGATATCACTTACATCTGGAATCTAATATACAGCACAAATGAACCTTTCCACAGAAAAGAAAGTCATAGTCTTGGAGAATAGACTTGTGGTTGCCAAGGGGGAGGGGGAGGGGCAGGGAGTGGGATGGATTGGGAGCTTGGGGTTAATAGATGCAGTCTATTGCCTTTGGAATGGATTAGCAATGAGATCCTGCTGTGTAGCACTGGGAACTATGTCTAGTCACTTATGATGGAGCATGATAATGTGAGAAAAAAGAATGTATACATGTATGTGTAACTGGGTCACCATGCTATACAGGAGAAAAAAAATTGTATTGAGGAAATAAAAAAAATTTAAAAAATTGGTATCAGATGATATTGTTGGACACAAAATTACCTGTGGTTAATCCTCTCTTAGCAGCTACTCAGGTATACTTCTTGTTAGGGTACTCTGGTGAACTAAACATAGCTACCTAGGAATCTTCCTTTATTTTTCCTTTATCTGAAACATCCACACCTGAACAAGTCATGTCCCCGTGGGTCTAATGATGATATTACTGAAGACTCAAGAATAGCTTTGTCTTGAGTAACAGGGGCATGTTTAGGACCACAACTGCCCTGGTGGCACCACTTGGACTCACACAGTTATATATAAGCAAGGGCTTGGATCCATCCTTAGCTAATATTTTCTTTAGAGGACCTCTATGTGTAGCACAAGCATTGGCTGTCTTTAATCTATCTCTTGGTAAATGCTCTTCCTATATGCCCTTCCTCAGTTTGGGTCTTTCCCAAGAAATCTCTGAACTAACACAAATGGTACCTTTTCCCAGAATTGATAATGTCCAGTGGCAGTGGAGCTCTAATCACACCTCTTCCAAGATCTTCTCAGCAGCATACATCTCATTATTCTTTAGAAACGCAGTCAGTAACTGAAAGAAACACACAGAAACAAAATACTCACAAGGGTAAATATTAATTTTAAATTTGGCTTTAAATACATTAGGAGAAAAAACTCCAAAATGTCTAACAATTTGCAAAGCTACCTCACCTACAATAGGGTCAGCATTTCTGTTTTTTACCTGAGCCACTGTATTTTCATGGCATAAAGATGCCATGGATTATCGACATGCCATGAATTAAGATCAACAAAGAAATACTACCCCTTAAGTGCCCCTTTATTAATAGATACTTGCATTATTAAAATTTAGGAAATTATACTTAAAATATAAAATGACAAAAATAGCATGTCTTAGAATTGTATTTTTTTCATACACAGGCTTAAAATTAATTAAAAGCATCATATTCAACTTAACAAAAGTTCCAACTCTTTAGTTTCTTTTAATAGTTTGGCCTAAAGACTCACCATATTTCCCAGGCATTATTTTTCAAAGTGGAAGTTGGAATGTCTATCAAAATCATATGGTAATTTTTTGAATTTTATGAAATTCATTTGAAATTGAGTTTTGTATCAGTGACATGAGTTGACAAGAATACTGGAATTCAGATACCATACAGGGGCATGTTACACAATAACTCAATTTTCTCCTTCTATAATCAATTCCATTAGTGCTTTTTGGTCAAGACACAGCTGTGGAAATAATTATTTTTCTCACAAATATTCATCAAAATATAAACTGCAACAACAAATGTGTGCAATACCTAGGCTATGGAAAATAGTTTTTCTGAAATTATAAATAGAATTTGAAAAAAAATTCATAGTTCGTATTGGTTTTTATATGTCAAGTAGATAAGAAATGTGCTTACTTGAGTAGAATTCATCACAGAATTCATTATCCTAAAGATTTAGATGGGTCACAGGTCAAAGGATGTTCTCCAAAATGCCTTAAACAAACATGTTCCTTAAAATATCTCTGTAATTTGCTTAAAACACTGATGATGCCTCTGCTCCTGCATACCAATGCTAAAACACTATTATTATTTAATTTTTTCTTACCACATTAAGAAATAGGTTTATGTTACATCGCCATTGAGTAATGGAAGTGTCATTTAACGATAGGTTCTGAGGTCAAATTTTCAAGAACAAAATGCAGCATGGCTGGTAGGATGTTGAAGGATCCCAGGTTCTACTATGTATCACACTGGCTTTGTCAAAGGATACCAGCCACTAACTTGGGGCCATTGTGGCACAAGGAAAATAGCCTGAGACAATAATTGCCCACATTTTCTACATATTTCTTGAAATAAAATAAAACCACTTTAGTTGCTTCACTGGCAATACATTTTTCTCTTACAACCTCTCAACTTAATCTATTTAAGCTCAATGATTTTCTTGACATTTTTAAGTCATAAAAGACATAATTAGAGTAATTTCCATCTGCCACAATTTCTTACATCCAAAGGTCATTTACAAATTCAAACTGTATCACTTATATGTGGAATCTAAAATATGGTAGACATTGGCATTCCACTTTCAGCTCAGTGGGTTAAGAACCTGACTAGTATCTATGAGGATGCAGGTTCGATCCCTAATTGGATCTGGTACAGCTGTGGCTGTGGTGTAGGCCAGCAGATGCAGCTCCACTTCAACCCATAGCCTGGGAAGTCCCATATGTCACAGGTGTGACCCTCAAATAAATAAATAAATAAATAAATAAATAAGGTAAAAATCAAGCCCTTTACAAAAAAAAAAAAAAATGGACTCAAACATAGACAACAGATTTGTGGTTGCCAAGTGGAGGAGGGGACAGATAGTGGGATGAATAGGGAGTTTGAGGTTGGTAGATGAAAACGATTACCTCTAGAATGGATAAACAATGCAGTCCCATTCCACAGCACAGGGAACTATAGCTAATCTCTTGGGATAGAACATGATGGAAGCTAGTATGAGAAAAGAATGTGTATGACTGTGTCACTATGTTGTACAGCAGAAATTTTCACAATACTGTAGATCAACCATATTTTACTTAAAAAAGGAGATGAACTAGACTGAGAGGCTTTGATTATCACTTTGTATTTGTAATGTATACACTGAGATGTGTCCACATTCATTGCACAGAGACTTGCTGATGGGACTTGGCAAATAAATTAAAGATAGGATGGCAGTATGAAAATAGGTAAACTTTGACGTGAGACTGGCTTAGATTTAAAGTTTTACTTCATCACTCTCTTTGAGAATGACCTTAGGTCAGTTACATGGCCTCTCTGGCACTCAGTTTCCGCATTGATAAAACAGAGATATACATTCTTGTAAATTACTGATTCTATGCCTGTCTTGGGGTATCTGCTTAATAATTTATAGCTGCTGAGTTCTTACAGAAATATAGATCTCTGGGGAGCAGGGGGTGGGGAGAATTGGTTACATTCTACTCTTCCATCAGGTCACACCTCTATGTATATCCATGTGTATATATATTTATATTCATTTTTAGTGCCCACTCTTTAAGGAAAGGGACTTTGATGGATGAACAAATGCACGGGGAGAGTGTAGGAAATCTAAATTATGTCTTGTGAGCAATGGCATGGAGAGAATATGCCAAAGGATAGGTGGTTTTGTAAAATCATTGCAGATTGTGACGTATGCGAAAATTAGAACTATTCATCTGATTTCCAGAAAGCAGACTGAGATTGGGGTGGGGAAACTACAAAAGCAGATTTAGCTCAACATAAGGGAGAATGTAGTTATATCTGCTTAGAAAGGGACTGACAAACTATTCAGTCAGGATACTATAGCAAAGTGGTCTGAATAATAGTAAAGTGAATTGTATTATTCAATAACTAAGGAGCTGCCCTCTCCTAAGAATCCATTTTATTACCATGTGCATTGCCTAACTTAAAATTATAACTCTGTTTTCACTTTCAATAGACAGCACACTACCAAGTCCAATGAAGCAGTAGCCACAAGACATTACCCCTCCTCCGGCTACCCCAGGTCCATTTGTCACTTAGCCCTCTCTCTTCTATCACCAAATCAGTATAGGCTCACACAATCTGGTTCCAACCTACTCTCCCAGCCTCATATGCTACTTTCTGCTCACAGATATTCCTGGGTGTAACCACATCAGGCTACTTGTCCATGTAAAAAGCGGCCATATCTTCTCTAGTCTCCATATCTCTGTTCATGCAATACTTAAGCCTGCAAAACTCTCTCTCCTCAATTGGGCCTCAGAATCTCTCTTCTTAAAAGTCTAACAGTGTTTTTAGGAACATGGCTGTCTCTTTAGCAACACCAAGAGACCCTTAAGGCCAGGACCATGTCTCCTGCCTGTCATCTTCTCAAAAGACTATATATAAGGTCTTTTGACAATTATACAGTATTGATTTATCCTGAGCATTTGTATTCAAAATAACTATTTTTAAAAAAAAAAACCCCATTGTCCTTTATAGGAATCTTCAGCCATAGTCAATTGGCCTACTTTTTAAGTATATATTGTTACAACAAAGTTTAAAGACACAAAAGAGACAAGAGATGTGCACCAATTTTTTAAATAAAATATAGACAATATATAAAGACATTTCAGGCAGCAGATTTACTGTAGATGATAATTTTCAACATTTCCCAGAAAACTGTGACCACAGGCCACTCTGATTAATGGGGTCAGGCTCTGACAGAGAATCTGATTGGAGCTCCTCCTGGCTTTGACAAGGACGCCTGCACTCTTCCAAATTAGACAAGGCCTCTGCTCTCTGTTGGACACAGCCTAAACCCACATTGCCTGTTTAAAGAGACAGTGACTTTAGTTAAGATCCAGGACACAGACTTTGAGAATATGAGCAAATCACTTCCCTTTACCCACTCCCACCTGCCTTAGGAAACAAAGGATTTGAGAGGATTGAATATAGTCATTGTAACCCTTGCTTTCTGACAGGGTCTTCAGTGATGATGACATGAATACCCTGTACCAATTGTTTCCATGTTATTCTATTTCTAAATTTTTTTTTCCAATGAGGAGAAGGAAAAAACTCTTTGAAGGTCATAGCTGCAATTTGCCAACACTTCCTGAAATAATCAACTTTTGCCTTGCCCAGCTGATCTGAGTTTTGTGTAGATTTCACCCTGAAAGCTTGATCCTGCCTTGGCATCTATTCCCTGCAGGGAGGATGTAAGATACCTTTTGGCACCTGCTGCTTACTGAGATATCATTTTCCCTTCCCCTCCCAGAATCATTTTCATCAGTTCCTTTAAACTCCAGTCTCACTTTCTTTTGCAGTATTTATCTAAAACAAATCATATTTGGTTGCCACCCTGATTTTGTAGCTTCTTCCTCTTGGGTTCCAATCCCAGGTACTAACAAAATTTCTCTTTTGAATGATTTCCACTGGCAATGCCCACCTGCCTCTGGGAGTTAACACTAGTCAGAGTTGTCTTTTGACAAAATCTGGACTCTTTATTTCCCAGAGCTCTATGCTACCAAAGAATACTGATAATTCTTAGGATTGTAATCTTTCTCTTCATCCCATGCTTAAAGTAGAATTTGGGGTGGCTAATAGGGAATTGAGTGAAGGCACCAATGATTTAATCATCAATGTATTAATGAAAACACTGGCTGTAAATCTGCTATATAATAGATAACGGACTAAACACTGTGAATACAGGGATAGACAATCACCTCTTTAGAGAGCCCCTAGAATACATTAAAGTTCTATTTTCCCTTATATTTATTTAAGTGTTAAATAAATATGCCTTTAAATAAATGTAAAAAAATCAAAGCCCTTAGCATCTGCAAAGACACTTGGGGAGCAAGACAAACTTAGCCCCAGTCTTGAGTGCCTCTGGGTAAATCAGATGCACTGAATAAATGACTGCTGATATACCTATGTCTTCAGAAAGTCACATTCCTATTTTTAACAAACTCAACCAAACTAAACTAAAGTTTTTAATGTGTACTTACATGGAAAACAGAGACTGACTCTTTTTTTTTTTTTCTTAACAAAATGTGCTAAAATACGAGGAAAAAAACCTCATTTATTTATTTGAATGTTGAGCACTGTGCTGGGCAAAACAGTAGCCTCTGAAGACTGTCCACACACTAACCCATGAATGTGTTACATGGCAAAAGGGATTTTTCAGCTATGATTAAATTCAATATCTTTTAGATCAGGAGATTATCCTGGATTATCTGGGTGGACGGAAGATAACCTCAAGGGTCCTTAGGGATGGAGGCAATAGCATCTGAGTCAGAGGCAGAGAGAAACAGATGTGATTATGGAAACAGAGGTTTGTGTGGTGTAACCATGAGCCAAGGAGTGAGGGCAGCCTCTAGAGGTTAGAAAAGAAAGCAGCGGGTCCCCCCACCCCCAAACCTCTAGAAGGATGTAGCCCTGCCCTCCCATTTTAGATTTCTGATTTTCAGACTTGTAAGATCATAAGCTTGTTTAGTTTTAAGCCCCCAATTTCTTACAGCACCAATAAGAAACTAATACAGGTATATAAAGAGTTTCTTTCATCACAAATGTTTAATTTCCATTAGACTTCAGGAAGGAGCTGTCAATGTGCACTGCATTGGAGAACATTGCTGATAAATCGCATAAGGAAGGTGATCTACAGCTCATCTGCATTTGAAGTATCCAAGTTATCCACATGTTACATGAATAAAATTGCCAAAAGGAGCACCATGACTTGATCATCTCAGTCATTACTCTTGAGGAAAAATTAGGAAAAAGGCCAAAGAGATGTTAGGGAGCAGCACACACGTCAATTAACATATGGCTACGTGAAACTTCGTAGTAATCCTTTGTAAGAATAGACAACACAAAAGAATACATATGTCACCGGAACCCTTTGCTTTTCAGTTCAGTTACAGGGAGCATTATTTCATTTGTAACCTAACAATTTTCAACTGAGAAACATTTACACAGGAATAAATCCAGACTCATCTTTCAGCTTTAATATCTGTGGCTCTAAAGTATCCCTTGGTCCTTAAGTACTTTCCTGAAACTGTTGCTTAGAAAACTTTAAAGGAACCTAAGTATGTAAAGGCATAAGTCACTGGGTCAATATAAATATCAAAATGAAAAACCAATTTCTTTAGGGATAAGAAATGGGGAAAAGAAAAAACGACCTACAATTAACACTACAGATATTTCAAACTGCTCAAGCATGCACCTTCCTTTAATGCAAATCATTAACAAACTGAAAAGCCATTATCTTGTCTTACTTCAAGTTTCTGAAATCGTGGTGAAAATATTGGTTCCATTACTTAAATTTCTACTTTAAGAAAAAAAAAAAAAAGATGTAAGGACTGCTCATTGGTGTCATTATCTCCACCTGGATATGCCTTGCATACCTGCTCCACTGCTCTGGTTCAAGACAATTAATCCTAATATCCAGCCCCTCCTGCAGTAATTTCTCATCTTGGCAGGTCTCTTTCTGTAATGACTAAAGGGGAGTGGCCGAGTTCCCAAAGCTTGGCCTGGGCCAGATGCACATTTCCTCCCAGATGTGAATAGCCTATTCTGGTCTCTCCCTATCTTTCTTCTTTTTCCTTCTTGTCCTTTTCTCCTTCTTCCCTTCCTTCCCTCCTTTTCCTTTCTTACTCAGTTCCCCAAAAATAGTTTGACTTAAAAAACAAAACTAAAACAAAGCAAATGAGTCCCACAGAAGCCTCACCCAGGCTTTCAGCACAATGGAGAACTTTGGCTATAGCCCCCTCTACCAAGTGTAATTAGATGACTGACAAATGGCAGGTAGCAATGGAGATGGAAATAACCTCTATTATCATGCCTTTCTTACTCAGAGAAAGAGCTTCAGTGTCCTAATTTTTCAACCCCAATTCCAATTTCATATTTATGAAAAGCTAGCCTCTGCCACTCCCCAGCAATCTGCTTATTGAACATACTTTCCTGCAAGCATAATTATATCCCCCATCCCTTGATATTGCATCCTTTTATTTCATTTTCCTCTCCATCTCCTGCTGTGCTGACTGCCATCACAACACTTCATGCTCTGACCAAGAGAATAGGTCATTGATTTTTTTTTTCCTAAAGCCAGTACCACTCTGTGAATTGGTCTTGATCCCCAGAGACAGTGAGTGTAAGAGAGAGTGAGAAATGGAGAGAGCATGATAACACAGCCATGGGACACTGGGTCAAAGGTCCCCATCCTCTCCAGCATGGCTACATTGTGTTTCCTCCTTCCCCTGACGCTATCTCCTCTAATGACAGATGCTACTGTTTGAGTGCTTATAGTAGAAATTGGATGTCATTTCTGTGTGGGCATATGATTATCATATGTACACATGAGCTTTAGCCAAGATCTGCATTTGGAAAGCAGTGAGCAACAAGGACAATAACCATTAGTCTATAATTTTGGATTATTTTTTACCGGCTTAGACAGACTGCACATCTTTTATTCACAATGGAGATAGCTTGGACAGAGTGAATATTTACCAATAACTTTTCAAACCAATCCTCTGTGAAGCTATATGGTACTCTTAATTTGAAAGTAACAATAAGGACAAGCTGCTGGATATTGAATAGGCTTCCTCTCTCCTCTGTCTCCATGATTCTGAGAATTGTACTAGCATAGAAATAACTAATTAATTAATTATTGAGTGAGAAACTATTCCATGCCAAGCTTTCATCTAGGCACAAGGAATGTGATGACGAGCGAAGCAGAGAGCACTATTTTTCCAGTAAAGAGGAAGTGGATACAAAGATGATTTCATTTCACGATTTTAATCTAATTGTATGTGAACTTGATTTGGCTGATATCTCCAAGTAATCACTGTGATTTGACTTGAATGTGAAGAAAATAATCTGAGCATACTTTGGATATGGTTTACTATATCTATCTTTCTCTCTATTTTGGGTATATATATATATATCTAATGCTCTTTTCTTATTTGAAAAAACATTGGAAACTAGTTATTTCTATGACAGAAAATAGAGAAGCCAAAGGAAAACATTTCCAGACCCTTTGTGACTAACCTGCTACCATTATGTATAAATCATTAGATTTGTACCCTCCATAATGTGTCTCTGTGTGTGTTTGTTTTGCCTTGTTTTGTTTATTTGGCTTGGGTTTTGATGCCCATAAAAATCAGTCATCTTAAAAGTATTTTTTTCCAAGAACAAACTGTATATTCTCCCTATATAATGTCTTAAATTAGTTAGATGACATTCTTGTCTCCACACCTAGATCTGTATTGTTTGTGAGTTACCTAAGTCTTCAATATATTAAAGATGCTTTACACAAAGAAATATAATTGCAAGAGTTACTCTGACATTATATACACAAATTATGTCATGTTTATATATCATCCTTTCCTTCTACTTCAAATTTCCTCATCTTTTCCCCAAGTTTGTCAAGCTAGATTTCCATTATTATCAAGTATCCACTGAAAAAAAGATGACTTTTTCCTGATTCTTATTCTAAATATGAATTTTCATGACTATAAAAAAATTTTTTACAGTAGTTTTACTATTGTATTAAGCACTTTTAACATAGATTTCCGTCAATATTAAAAGATAATTCTCCATTTGCCTTTAACTTTCTTTTTTTAATTTTTTAAATATAGTAATTGTATATTTATTTGGCCATCCCATTTTTTGCACATATCAATTTAATACTTTACATCTTAAGCAGAAAGTCTTAAATACTGAGAATCAAACTGTAGACTTGGAAATTGTGTATTTAATAAATATTATAATGCTTATATATGTATACACAGGTATACATGATTCAAGGTGATATAATAAAAACTTGATAATGCAGACTACAACTAAATAGATAAAAATCAGTTCTTTTATAATACATAACATGGAAACAACCAAGATATACTTCAGTAGGTGATGGATAAATAAACTATGATATCTCCATACAATGGGATATTACTCAGTACTAAAAAATAAATGTCTATCAACCATGAAAAGACATGGAGGATCTTAAATGTACATTACTAAGTGAAAGATAACAAACTGAAAAGACTACATACTATATGATTCCCTTAATTTGAAATGCTGGAAAAGGTAAAATCATGGAGCCAGTACAGAGATTACATGGTTGCTGGGGGCCCTAGGACCCCTAGGCCCTAGGGAGTAATGAATAGCTAGAGTAAAAGGTGTTTTAGGGCATTGAAATTATTCTGTATAAAACTGTAATGGTGGATATATGTCATTGCACATTTGGGAAAACCCACAGAACTATATAAAAAACAAATAGTGAACCCTAATATAAACTTCAAACTCTAGGTAATTACAATGCATCACCATTGCTTCATCAATTGTAACAAAGGTACAATGCCAAGACCTTATATTAATAACAGGGACAACCATGTGTTGAGGGGGAAGGAGTGCATGAGAATTCTTGGTACTTCCTGCTCAATTTACCTGTAAAACTAAAACTGCTCTAAAACACAAACTCTATCAGTAAAATAAAAATCAGTTCTTGATATCTGATAGCAGAAAGCATCATGGTATTGTACTTACCAGCTGTATAAATTTGGACAATCTGTCAAGTGAGGATGAGAACAATTCATAGAGTTGATAGGATGATTGAATGACATTATCAATGTCAAACACAGCATGAGATAGGTCATGAGCTAGAGTAAAATATCAATACATATTATTCTTATCTTTGAAATTCATAAATATCCAAATAGCATCAAAAATAGATGTTCCGGAGTTCCTGTCGTGGCGCAGTGGTTAACGCATCCGACTAGTAACCATGAGGTTGCGGGTTCGGTCCCTGCCCTTGCTCAGTGGGTTAACGATCCGGCGTTGCTCTGAGCTGTGGTGTAGGTTGCAGACGCGGCTCAGATCCCGCGTTGCTGTGGCTCTGGCGTAGGCCAGCGGCTACAGCTCCAATTAGACCCCTAGCCTGGGAACCTCCATATGCCGCGGGAGCGGCCCAAGAAATAGCAAAAAAAAAAGAAAAAAAGAAAGTTAAAAAAAAAATTTCCCTAAACAAAGTATTCTTAATAGGTTTACAGTGACTTTTGAGCTAACATTTGTCATTTGATTACACCGTAACAGAACCACAGTACACGCAGACTCTCACAAAAGGAGGTGGGAGGCCAGATTTTCCTTTTTAATTCATTGCTTAGAAAATTAATGGTTGTCAAAAAAAAAAAAAAAGTTGGCTGGACAAAGTCTTGCTATCCTTTAGCAGCACTCTTTGGGAAAAAAAAAAAAAATCCACTATTCTTTTTTGTGTCTTGGAATTTTTAGATACCTTACTAAGATGTTAAGACCAGTCTCAGCATTCCCTTAATGCTGACTTCTGCTGAGATGTTCAGAAGCAATAAGAAGCAAGATGTAATTCACTGGCATTTATTGTCCTGTGCTCAGTGCAGTTGAAACTGAGCAATTCAAGAACCATAAGGAATCTCTCCGTTGAATGCCTCACTATAAGTTTCAAGAGCAGTGTGAATTAAATGATTCTGCTACACAGAAAGTCTGCCCCATTTGATTTGTGTCAACTTTTTGAGTGTTTTTGTTTGTTTTTCAAATGCACCAGGAACAACAGAGGCTGCCCTGAACAGTTGCTCAGGACCACACCTTCCATTCCCTGTCCCTCTTGACCCACCTCGGGTTTGCCTCTTTCTTTCTTCTCCACCTTCAACCTCAAATCTTTGTTGCTGAAATTTCCTTGCCGGCTCTGTTTCAAGGAACTTTTTGAAATCTGCTAGGGAATAAAACCTGGTGTCCAGTTCAACTGTCAGCCTTGTTCAACTTGTTTAAGCACATGCCGCTGGGTTAGTGTCTCCTCTTGCTCAGCTGAACTATCTGTAGCTCATGAAAACAACAATCTCCCCCATTGTCCTATATATCTGTCTTAACCTAAGTGTGCATATTTAAGGACCTTTCCTTCCCTTTTTAATTCAATTTCTTTTGGCCTTTGCCCTACCCTAGCTAATCCTTCAGGAATGATTCATGCTTGTTTTGATACTTTGAGATTTTTTTTTTTCCATGAGTGTTAAATAGTTTTTTTCTGCTAAAAATTTCTGATCCTTGGTAATCTAAAAAAATAGCAATAAATGAAATCGGTTTAAAATGATCTCAGAGAAGATTAAAAAGATTTTTTTTCTCATTAAACAAAGCAAGCCCTTGGCTGGCCTTCACAAATACAGCCCACTGGCTTAGAAATAAGGCAATGTATTTATTTTTTTGGCCATACACATAGAATATGGAAGTCCCTGGGCCAGATACTGAACTGGAGCCACAGCAGTGACCCAAGCTGC
This sequence comes from Sus scrofa, assembly GCF_054392235.1. Taxonomy (NCBI): domain Eukaryota; kingdom Metazoa; phylum Chordata; class Mammalia; order Artiodactyla; family Suidae; genus Sus; species Sus scrofa. The sequence goes on from NC_139389.1 coordinate 93,221,104, forward strand.
AGTCAAGCTGCTGTGACAATGCCAGATCCTTAACTCACTGCACCACAAGAGAACTTCAAGGCAGTGTATTCTTGATTATAAATGCTTCTTTCCAGGAAGACTATGAGAAGAGTACTATTACCATCTTGAATAAAAATTTAACTGGGTTTGAATTTTCAAAAAGGAACACCAATGGTAATTCTTATGGAGCAGAATCAGTTCTGTGGTATCCTACATAGTGCCACATAAGATATTTGAAATGAGTTACCATGAACTCATTATGCCTCTTCCTGAAAGCCCTCTGTTATGGTTAAGGTAGCTATGAAGGTTTTAAGGAGACTCAAAAGCCAAGACTCTTACATACTAATCCTGACTCTGCTCTAGGCTGGCTGGATGAATAAGACACTCTGGTCATTTTATTGCCAACATTTATGGAGGAGAGCCATGCTACACGGGACTTTAAATATGATTTCAACAGGATTGTTGTCGTCCTTTCAAACCAGCTAAGAAGTTATTCCTTTCTAAGTGTTATTTTCATAACGCCTTACAAAGTGATTCATATCACACAGTGGTTCTCATGATCTCAATGGTAAAAAAAAAAACAAAAAAAACTAAGAAATCCTACAAAGGCCAGCAAATATGCTAACTAAAAATCAGGCATAATTAATAGAAAAAAAGACAATAATCAATAATAATAATCAGTAAAAGAAAAAAAATGATAAAAATGAGAGTCAAGGAAAATAAAGATCAATCTAACCACATGTTGCACAGAATAAAACTCTGAATGAATGTGACTGAATTATAACCCATAAATATACATCTGCTTGTGACATTTGAGTATGAATTCCTTTGGTCCAGCTAGAATAGTTTTGTTATTCCAACATTTATTTATATATATTTATTAAGTGTAACTCCCTACAATTAACAAACTTTTATTGGAGGAAAAATACTAGACCAACCCTTGGAACAATATAATAATGTTTATATAACATTTTATAGGTTCATGCTAATGACCACTTAAGTTAATAGATTTCATTTATTGAGGTAACTCATTATAGAACACAATGCTTATTTCCTTAAAATAATATATGCATTATTATTACCACAGTTTTATTTACAGATGAGGAAACTGAAGCTCAGGACTGTTTAGGTGAGCAGCCCAAGACTTTTCAGGCAAACACTGGCAGAACCTCAAAGAAAACATTGATTGATAATTGATGCATGGTAAGTGGGAACTGTTTTTTTTTTTTTTTAGGATATATCTGTATTTACTTAAACATTTTTAAGTAAATCTTTTTATTTCTGTCACCTGAAACATTATATATACATTAACTATTTGGGACTTAAAGCACATGAATATGTTTATAAGAATTGAGTTTATCCCTGAGTTTGATACAGGGACAGCTTTTTGGCAGAATCTGTTTGTATCTTTAGAAACTGTTTTTAATAAAATCCACCTGCTGCAGGTTATTCTCCTGTGGATTTGATCTGTTCTAACAGTTAGGAGGAGCTGTATCTGACAAGAATGTGCTATAGTTGTGTTTATGGAAGATATGTACAAACATATGAACAATAAGTATAAAAATTTTATTAAACACACTCCAGATCTGCAAGAAAATGGATATTACCCTATGTACCATGAGTGATCATCACATCCCTATCATTTAAGATAAATATTAATTCCATCTACATGAGGCTGAAATAACCAGTTGAAAGGTGAAAACAGAATTAACAGCTTACTTGCACCATAAGTTACTTTTCCCTTGAGTGACTTCCAAATCTTAGACCATCTCCATCTCCTGGGCGTAAGAATCTTTTCTCCATCCCTTCTCCCATACTTCAGTAACTTATGGGGAAAAAAAGAAAGAGGAAAAAATATTATAAGAGCCCATATATCAAAAAGTTGTGACGCCCAGATGAAATGATGTATGCAAAGTACTTAGTACATTGTAATGTATCATGAAGGTATAGATTATTTCCATTGCTAAATTATCCTAATTGCAACTAAATAAAGAAAAAATTAAGTAAACATAATAAAATAATAAAAACATAAAAGGAAAAGATTCCAGAGTGTCTGCTTAGAATGAATGGTCTGAACCAATAGAATTGTGTTTATTTTACCTAGAACAAATAGAAGCTCATCTAGCATCTCTCACTAGGAATGTTAATGTTATCACTAAAGGTTTTTCTCTACAACACTACACCACTCTTGAGAGGCAATTGTGTTAATATAGTATTGACATTTGTCAAAAGTCCACATTGATTATACAAGGCAATTGATCAGTAATAGTACCATGTAAGCCCCCACTACACTACCTACCAGAAAAGTAGAAAGCTCTGTGCTGTCAGTCCTTCTGAACAGGCTATCAATAAGAACAGTTGTCTTTGATTTTAGAAGCACACATTCCAATTTCTGAAGCTAGGAGAGATGGACAAATGTATGTATTACTCCCATCAAGTAAAACTTATGCTCTTAACTAGAAACATAACTCTCAGATACTAACTCAATATATGACCCAGCCTCACCCAACTTTTCAAATATTTCCTCTTTTCCATCGTACAGTTTTATTGTATTTTAATGGTGATGAAAGATATACTGTCATAAGAGAATATATTTTCATTTTATGTCATATAAAACCCTGGCTCTAGTACCTAAATGTTAAACACATCTGTTCATAGACCAAAGATTGACCCTCTCTTTCTCTCTCTTTTTCCTACCTGACAGTTGACAAATTTTAAAACAAAAATGTCCTCAATTTCAAATGTAATATCATTTTGATTTTTTCATTTCATCCACATAGGTAACATTTCACACAAATATATACACTGGTACAAACACAATGCTTCCTAATAAACATATGCTCCTGTGGAAGGATGGAAAGAATTTGGACATGTTCTTTGTTAAGAGGACCAAGTGAGAAGCACAGTGTTCTTCAGTTTAATGGGACCTTGCTATCTTGCTGTGATTGATGTGGCTACAGCTGGTGAACTGATGCTTCTACTCCTGGTACTTCCTTTGTACCAGTTTTTTTTCCCCCAAGGAGCATCCCTAACAGATTTTTAGTAGGATCATCTCCGTTCAATTTTAGTGGTGCCATTCCCACTCTGTCAGAGACAGAGAAGCCTTATTAATCACACTCAGGACCACTAATATCAACAATCCGTCACGACAGCCTACCAAATGCATCATTCACAGTAACTAGAAAAATTCACTCTGAGATCTGATGACTTGTCCTGGCTGTGTCCTGGAGCACAAAGCAAATAGAAACTACTGGTTATGCCTGTACATTATCATTTACTCTTCTTCTTGTCTTCCTCTTTAGCTACTATCTTCTTTCTTTCTATTCTTTTATGACAGCTCAGATCTTATTTGAGTGTAAAAGATGCTTAAAAAAAAAGCTTACTCCATATCATCTCCTTCTTGCCCTGGGTTGAGTTTCTCTTTGGAAGTTTCATACCTTCTTCTCTCAGTGGTAATGTCAATGAGTCAATATTTTGAATTGGAGATCTTATTTCTAGCTGAATTTTGACAATCCGCTTTTAACTTTTCTTACAATATTTAACCAGAAAACATGTTTACCTGCCAAGGTGACTCTCATATTGCATTGTATTAAAGTTTTCCTTTTTTTGTGTGGAGAGGCTCTGTGGAGAGGTAAATGAGCAATGGAATGAACTTGACCCCATCACAACATCTTATTAGAGTATGTGGCCCCAACAGGTTGGCTATGGGAGTATCAGTGTGAGGCCCATACTAAAAATAGTTTTGATGCAATAACTTGTAATTTTGGAACACATGCCAAATAAACAGTCCTTTTATTAATCACTATTTATTGACAACCTACTTCTTGCCAGTATTAAGTTGGATATTTTAGTTTATGCATGTTACAATCTTGTGTGGTTGGTGTGATCATCTTCATTTTACAGATGATGAAACTGAGACTAGGAAGGACTAAGGAACTTGGTCAAAAATACCAGCCTTGGAGTTCCCGTTGTGGCTCAGCAGTAACAGACTCAGCTAGTATCCATGAGGATGTGGGTTTGATCCCTGACCTCGCCCAGTGGGTTAAGGATCAGGCATTGCCATGAGCTGCAGCGTAGGTCGCAGATGTAGCTCAGATCTGTCATTTATGTGGCTGTGGCACAGGCCAGCAACTGCAGCTCGGATTCAACCCCTAGCCTGGGAACTTCCATATGCTTCAGGTGCAGCCCTAAAAAGAAAAAATATATACCAGACTCAAACTGTAGAGCCAGACTGGCACCCAGATCTGTATGCCAGCGTTTACACCAACATTACACAATACATTGTTTTATGTACACAGCGAGGATTTGGCAAATGATAAACTGTCTTTTTAACATTATTTCCCCAATATTATCCAAAGAACCAAAGAAATTTAATGAAATAGTTTGAGTAGATACTTTTCAAGATGTCTCTCCACATCTCCAGCTATTGCAAATACTTTATTCTCTCTGCTTCTCCTGCAAATGTGTGAACCAGCAGCTAGATTTCTGTGATACCACCCTGCTCTTTATGAACCAGGCAAAAACTGACCATATCAGGGATTATGAGCAGGGCTAACCTGGCTGGACTAATCAGATGAGCTCTCTGGGTTTTGGAAATGGAATGCAGAGAAAATAAGTTAGTTCTATGTGTGACTGGTGGTAAGAAACATATGCAATTTGGACACTGTGGAATTGTTATCTTCTACAATGAAGACTGAGAAGCAAGAAGCAGAGACAGCCAGTCTGCCTCAACAAAAGAAAGAATTAGATAGACAACTAAGAGATGAGCAAGAGAAAGAAAAGTTTGTCTGGATTTGCTAATTCTCCGTGGCAATCCCTTTTGAAGCTACATAACCCACATCTTTGGGGTTCTTGGAGACCTCTTGATTTTTATACTGAATATTCAAAGGTCATACCCATAACTATCACTTTTATTAATGCTGGTTTATTTTGGTTCCCAGCGATTTTTTTTTTTTTTTTTAAGGGCTGCTCTAGCAACACAGAGAAGTTCCCAGGCTAGGGATACATTTGGAGCTGCAACTGCCAGTCACAGCCACCACAGCAATGCAAGACTGAGTCGCATCTGCAACCTACACCACAGCTCACGGCAACACTGGATCCTTAACCCACTGAGCCAGGCCAGGAGTCAAACCCATGTCCTCATGGATACTAGTCGGATTCATTACCACTAAACTCCCCTGGTTTCCAATTCTTGAAGCTAAAATAAGCTCACCTAATACATAAAGTGTCTTTACTTTCTCTCATTCATTCATATTATGATTCATGAGATGTGGGACCTGTGATGAGAAGGATACCTGGGCTTCTCATGAGGATGAAGGTGTAGGCTGCTGAAGTGGCTCAGGTCCTTGGTAAAATAGAAAAATCACACTCTATGTAATGTACTGTGTTTACTAGGTAGGAGCAGGAATAAGCTAATGTTTTCAGAAACAGAAAGCTACCTCCTGGTCCCCAAAGACTTGGTTACACTGGCCATGGTAGCAGATGGGTTGGTTACTGTACAGTCTTTCCATCTTGAGGAATAAAGCTCTAAATTCAGTGTCTCATATCTCCCATAAAATGATATACCCCACAGGGGTTAAAGTTTCTATGTTTGTTGTTTCTCTCTGCAGTCTCAAAAGGCCAAATCAGAAATGCTACATTCCTTTATTCAAAACAGTCTAGCTCATTTGAAAAGAAATATTTCATGCAAAATATCTACCCTAAAATGTATTTTTCCTTCTTTCAATAACAGGGGGAAAAAAACTATCTTCTAAAAGAGTTAAAATAATATTATTTTTCTTCTCAGGTATCAGAAATTATTCTTTCTAGTAGATTTTACTATCTCTCATCGTCATCTTTTACTTCGTTCATACTACTTGCTGTGCCTTGAACATATCAAATGTGTTTTGGTTCCTGAAATCAAAAGGACCCTCCCCTACATTTTTGCTTAATAAAATCCTAATCATCTTTTAAAGTTTGGGTCAGTTGGCTCCTCTTTTTTGCAGCCCCCTTCTATAAGTTTTCATATCCAAACCTCAGGGTTTGTATTTCCATTGAACAATTAGAAATGTGCTTTGTACCACGAATAAAAGCTTATGTGCCTATCTCCTCCAGAAATGTAAATGTTTTGTTTTCTGACACTCATGAACTATATCAAGGTTGTTTTTAATTGAATATTATAACACCTAATAAATTGGCCAATTCGTAGAAAATAAATTTTTAAAATAATTTGCTGAATTAAACAGACACAAATACAAATCCACCTTTTCTTAACAAAATTTTACAACAAGATGTGTTTTGGATTTCGAGTTTTTTTTTTTTTTTTTTTTTGTCTTTTTGCTATTTCTTTGGGCCGCTCCCGGGGCATATGGAGGTTCCCAGGCTAGGGGTCCAATCGGAGCTGTAGCCACTGGCTTATGCCAGAGCCACAGCAACGCAGGATCCGAGCCGTGTCTGCAACCTACACCACAGCTCACAGCAATGCCGGATCGTTAACCCACTGAGCAAGAGCAGGGACCGAACCCACAACCTCATGGTTCCTAGTCGGATTTGTTAACCACTGCGCCATGACGGGAACTCCGAGTATTTCTTATTTTAGATAGGAATTATGGTGCATTCAGTTAGGCTTAACTGTCCCATTTCAATGTTAATATTTCCAGCCATGGAATATAATGATATTCTTACTGTATAAAGACAAAATGTTGTCCCAGCTAAATTCAGTTTCACAGTTTTATGAAAAACAATGCAAAGTAATAAACACATCTTGTACAACTTTGGGGGTTCAAAGTTGTTTAGATTTCAGAACTACTGAGAAAAGATAGAGGACTTAGAAATCCATAAAAACTTTCTAAGGAAGTTAACTTGAAGTTTATTCAAGTTTATATTAGGGCCTTTGTGATGAACTTTTTCAGTCCACAGAGCTTTTAAACCTTCCCTTACCGTACACTTCAGGTTATCCCAGACACTTAGATTACATAATCCAGGTCAATTATAGTAGAGCCCCTCCCACACCCATAATTCTCCAGATGTGCAAGATAAGTTACATAGTCATCCTAATAATAGCAACATCTCTTCAAACTTAATCCATGCTGGACACAATTCTTAAGCACTTTACATGTACTTATTCATTTAATACTTACCATCGCCCAATGAGACAGTGATCATTTCCATCATTATGAAAACAGGAATTGAAGCATAGAGAGGTTAATTGACTTGTCCAAGTTCTCATAGCTAAAATTGGGGTGCACAGATTCCAATTCAGATAAGACAGATTCTACAGTCCCTTGACTCCCCTATTAGCAGCTACGCAGGATAGAAGCCAACCGCCTCAACTGAATTACTTAACTGTCTTTAACATAAAGTGTTAGATTTGCAGTGTTGGATATTTTGTTTTAAATCCCATTCTTCCATGGATTATCATTCCAAATTTATAGACCTAAGCTTTAATTGATTTTCTGATAATTTCCAAATTCCTAAGAGACAGCTAGACTTAGAAAATGGAAACAAGGCCTATCTGAATACACACAAATTACTCTTTAAATATATTTAATAAAATAAATTATTAAATAGAATCAAACACATTTTTCTCATTGTAACATGTAGTCTGTTGGGTTTAATTTATTAGAGAGAAATAAAAGGAAACACAAGAATCATTAAAAATTTCACTTTTCAGTTTTTTTTCCTTCATTAAGAATAAGGAAAAAAGTATACTATCTTAAATAAGTTTTATTTAGTGTATTATTTTCCCAATACCACTGTACAAAAGTGCCACAAACAAGGTAATTTAAAACAATAAAAATTTATTCTTGGAGTTCCTGTTGTGGCTCCACAGTAATAAACCTGATTAGTATCCATGAGGACATGGATTTGATCTCTGACCTGGGTCAGTGGGATAAGAATCCAGTTTTGCTGTGAGCTGTGGTATAGTTTGCAAATGTGGCTCAGATCCTGCATTGCTGTGGCTGTGGCGTAGGTCAGCAGCTGCAGCTCCCATTTGACCCCTAGCCTGGGAACTTTCATATGCCACAGGTGTGACCCTAAAAAAGCAAAAATTTATTCTCTCACAGTTTTGGATGCTAGAAGTTCAAGATCAAGGTGTAGGCAGGTTGGTTTCTCCTAGAGGCTCACAGGAGAATCTGCTTCATTCCTCTCCTAATTTCTAGTGGCTGCAGCAATCCTGGATGTTCCTTGGAGCCCATCCATACCTGCTACCATCCTTATATGGCCCACATGCCCCATGTTTCCCAGTGACACAGGATGTGTAGTTAGTAAGAATTCTTCATTTTCCACAATTCTTGTACTTCACAGTTTTAAAAATACCTACTCTTCATAAAGTGGTTTCTTTTAATAATCTATAGACCTGATAAAGAAAAATATTCTTTAAATAATCAAGGATTCATTAAGGTACTTTACTCACTGGAATTATTTCCTTTCAGCATAATGAGGGAAAGTTCTAACTAGTTAAAGACACATTTTGTCGTATAGAGGACTAGCTCATTGTATTTTAATAAAAATTTCTTTAAAACAAAGTAAGGCTGAAGTGTCAGTCTTTTACTGCCTTCAGAAAAGTTTTTGGCCTCAGAAGATTGCCTTCTTAGGCAAAGTGTCTTCCAGGCAAAAGTCTTTTCTCTGTTAAGAAGCTTAGAAGAATATAGTAAGGGAAATTTCATCATTTTTTGTTGGAAAATGCAAAAGGGAAAAAAAAACTCTGGATATAACACCCTGGCAATTTTATTTAATGGTCTCAATAGAATTTCCTTTCTTTCTTTCTTTCTGGCAGCACAGGAAGCATTCAAAAGTTCCCAGGCAAGGGACTGACTGAACCTGCTACACAGCAGGGACCTGAGCTATAGCAGTGACAACACCAGCTACTTAACCTACTGAGCCACCAGGGAACTCCTCAACTGAAAATTAATAAACTATTTAACCAGTTATTCTAGTTATACAATTCTTTCATTTGAACAAATAGTACAGTACAGTCATGTTTTCTAATATTATTGGAAGTAGCACAATTTAGGAAATGTCATTAATTTTTTTTGGCGGGGGGAGCCACACCAGCAGCACATGGAAGTTCCCAGGCCAGGGGTCTAATCAGAGTTACGGCTGACAACCTACTACAGCCTATGCCAAAGCAATGCCAGATCTGAGCCACACCTGTGACCCACACCACAGCTCACGACAACACTGGATCCTTAACCCACCAAGCAAGGCCAGGGATCAAACTCCCAACCCCTTGGCTCCTAGTCAGATTTGTTTCCGCTGCACCACAATGGGAACTTCAAAATGTCATTAACTTGAAATGTCAAGTCCTATGACTTTTTAGGTGCATGACATTGGCCAAATCATTAATCATTTCATTTTCCAATTTATAAATTTATAAAACGTATAAAATAAAGCAAATAGGATATAAACAACAGAAAATATATTATGTATGTTTAGAGTATGGACATAATGTCCATAAAAATACATTAGCACCTGCAGTGTTATGTGCAACACCTCCCCCCAATCATAACTGGCTTTCACTTGCACAGCACATACCTGTTCCTGATACTCTAAGCCCCACCCATGGAGATTGGAAGTGAGAGGACCCGTAGGCTTTAGGGGCAGAGGCAAAATCTGATTGGTAACCAAATGAATGAATTGTACCATCATGATTATAAAATGTGTCATCATCCCTTTAAATAAACCCATTTTTGTGTATTTTTCCTTGATTTTCCCTTGACTATGTTATTTCGAAATGCCACACAGGATGTTTTACAGTGAGTGACTAACATGAAAATCCTGACGGCCTTGCTTTGCTCAAATGGAGGTCAATTATACATGGTACTACAAATAACACTAAATTTTAGTTCTCCGAACTGTATTTAATGAGCATTCCTCCATGGAAGGATTAGCTTTTAGGTAAATACAGAGGTGTCACTCTGTTATTATTCCCTAGGGCTCACATTTCTCATATATTTCTTTCATGTGACATTGAAAAAAGGGTATGCATTATGTGACACCACTCCTAAATGTTTGATATTCATTGATCTTAAAAAATGCTGAAAACAACAGTAAGCCTGAACTAATGTTTTTTTCTAGTAAGCACTAGAACACTTGAGCCTAAAATAATCTTTGCTTTCATTTACCTTTCTCTATCCAAACTCTTGAGTGCATCCCTGTTCTGCGACCACAGTAGAGGAAACTTGGGATTCATCTTGGAGCCACTTATTTAGACAGTTTTATTCAGGGCTTGTGTAGGATCTGAGATCCCAGAAATAATATGACTCTTGACCTGTGGTAAGTGGGCATTTATGTTCCTTCTATGGATGGAGATATGAACCTGAGGGGCAGCTTAGTCATTTGCTAGAGGTCATACACCTGTGGGATAAGAATTCTAGTGGCAATGCTTGAACAATTAGACTGGACTGTTTGTTAGCTATGAGATAATTTACAGTGTCTTCAAAAATGAAATTTGCAGCCCCAAACAAAATTTGTCAGGTCCGATTTTCAAAAATTAATTACTGTAGCAGCAATCTTATTAAAAATGCCATTATCTCTATTTTTACATATGAGAAACAAACATCAATGCATTTATTTCTTATTTAATTAATTGAAGTTCAGTTGATTTACAATACTGTGATAATTTCTACTGTACAACAAAGTGATTCAGTCATACACACATCCATGCTTTTTCAGATTCTTTTCCTGTATAGATTATCACAGAATATTGGATAGAGTTCCCTGTGCTATACGGCAGGTCCCCATTGGCCAGTCATTCTATATACCTCTGCGTGCATATGCCAATCCCAACCTCCCTTTTAAAGAAATGCCCAAGGCCAACAAAGTCTTGGAGCCAGGGTTCTGACCCAAGCTGTCTGACACCCAAGTCTATTCCCTTAAGTTCTACACTGTTCACCTAATGCAATGCATTTTCTTGCCACACATGAGGTCTTAAACAATTGCAAAAGGAATGAGCAGATTTATGAAGAAGCAGGATTATGAACATCAGTAAAATTATGGTACTGTAAAAACTGGATTTTGATATATCTATTATACAAAAAAAAAAAAAAAAAAAAAAGCAAGCTAGACCCTTGGCTTGTTTAAGAGAGATATTGAAGAACTTGAGATATTGGACTGCCTAGCATCAAAGAAGTCCGAGTCTTGTCAATTACTGTTAGGTTGTAATTTTGCTTATTCATTTTTTTTTTGTCTTTTTGTCTTTCTAGTGCCGCACCTGCGGCATATAGAGGTTCCCAGGCTCGGGGTCCAATCAGAACTGCTGCCGCCAGCCTACACCAGAGCCACAGAAACGCAGGATCTGAGCCGAGTCTGCGACATACACCACAGCTTAAGGGCAATGCCGGATCCTTAATCCACTGAGTAAGGTCAAGGATTGAACCCTCATGTTCATAGATGCTAGTCGGGTTCATTAACCACTGAGCCACGAAGGGAACTCCTGTTCATTCAGTTTTAATTCTCTCTGGAGTTCCTGTCGTGGCTCAGCAGTAATGAACCAAAGAGTATCCATGAGGATTCAGATTCAATCCTGGGTCCTGCTCAGTGGATTAAGGATCCAGAGATGCAGTGAGTCTTGGTGTAGGTTGCAGACTCAGCTTGGATCTCATGTTGCTGTGGCTGTAGCATAGGCCAGCAGCTACAGCTCTGATTCAGCCCTTGCCTGGGAACTTCCATATGCCATGGGTACAGCCCTAAAATAAATAAATAAATAAATGAAATAAACAATAAAATAAAATAATAATAATTGTCTCATTTTTTAAATACTTCTAATTTTTTAAAATTAAAATATAGTTGATTTACAATGTTGTTCCCATTTCTGCTGTACAGCAAAATGACCAGGTCATATATATATATATATATACATATATATATACATATATATACACTCCTTTTCCTTTGTTATCGTAGATAATTCTCTCATTTTTAAGATGAGCAAAGTACTTATATATTTATATACATATCTTACAGAGTTGTTGCATGAATAAAATTATAAGAAGAAAAATTTGTAATACTTTATATTCCCACTTATATGTAGAATCTCAAAGAAATAGAGAATAGATTGGTAGTTGCCAACAGATGAGAGGGTGGGAGAAAATGGAGCGATGTTGGTCAAAGGATACAAACTCCCAGCTGGAAGGTGAATAATAAGTTCTGGGGAGCTAATGCTCAGCTTGGTGACTCTAACTCTATTGCATTATATACTTGAAAGTTGTTCAAAGGGCAGGTCTTAAATGTTATCATCGCACACACACATACACACACACAAATAATAATGTGAGGAGATGGCAGCATTAACTAACCTTCCTGTGGTAATCCTTCTATGACACAGATTAAACAAATCAGCTCTCCATATACATGGTTCTGCATTCGAGGAATTCAACCATCCAAAGACCAAAAATATTTGGAAAAAAAGTCCACAAAATTTCAAAAAGCAAACCTTGAATTTGTCACACAAGGCAACCATTTATATAACTTCTGTATTGAATTTACAACTACTTGCATAACATTTAGAATATATGAGTTACTGTAATACTCTAGAAAAGATTTAGAGTATAAGCTAGGATGTGCTAGGTTATATGCAAATATTGTACCATTTTATATAAGGGATTGGGTATCCTTGGATTTTGGTATCTGTGGGAGCTCCTGGAACCTATCCCTTGAGAATATCGAGGAACAACTTTAAGTGTATCAAATCATTACATTGTGTACTTTAAACTTACATATTTATATACCAATAATATCTCAATAAAGGTGGGGAAAAAAGTAGAAAATTTTATACTTAATAAATTGTAAAGCATAATATTTGTATATCATTCTTATACTTTACATATTTTCAAAGGGAATAATATCTATATGATAGAATAAACAATAAAAATCATCTTTGTGAAGACTGTTAAATGAGAATTGTTTAAAAATAAGCTTTAACCATGACCCTTATTTTATTTTTTTTTAAAAAGTTTTATACCCTATGTATTTTTTAATGCTTCAGCCAAAGGACTCCAGGAATATACCTTCAGTCAAAGTTAAATTAACTCTGCATCACAGGAAAGCACACACAAGTTATTTCTCAGCGAGAAAGTGTTGGGATGGGCTTGTTATAAGGTTTGGGATTCTTCTGCGTAGTTTTGAAAAAGGCTTAAGAAGGTGAGAGTTGATTTTGATCTTGGGTACTCTCCTGAAACAGGGGCATTTGAAAATTGGGTTTTTTAATGGCCTACTGAGAGATGGAAAAAAGCAGCTATCATTGCTGTTTTGGTCACAGATATTAACCAATAGAAGAAGACAGGTGGTTATTTTTTGTGGTTGCATGATGCTTTGCTGTATTTTCAGGCATAATTGGCCTTGATTTGCCAAATTTTATCATGGCCTGTAGAGTGACGTCTTTTAATTATTATTGACATTCTTTGGAATGTGTAAGTTCTGTACACAGCCTAGCGATTAGCTACTAGTTTCCAGGGCCTTTGGTTTGTAAATTTGCCTATCAATATGCAATGAAAATAATAGTTTTCTTCATAGGTGTTTCAGTTTTTAAAATTTCTACTGTAACAGGTACTACTTTTAAATATTTGTGAATATTTTAATATTTTCATATTTATACATGTGTGTATAATTACTTAAATGATATAATACAGTATTAATATTAATTTATATTAACTTATATTTATAAAGAGAGAGAAACTTCTGTTATTCATTGAATACATTCATCTCTTCAGTGGCAGGGATGGACTAGAATTCCTAACTCAGTGACCTAGCTCAGTGACCTTTCTACTACTTCAGTGCTTTTAAGACTGGATTTTTATTTACTCCAATTTTTTCTAGTTCTTGCCTTATTGTGATCTTCCTTGAGAGGACAATAATTTACTTCCTAAGAAATAGCCATAGATTCTTTTTTATCTCTGACAAAATTAAGTTTTCCTGAATTTAGTTGATTTACTCCTTGCCTTGCAGCCAGGAAAATAACCTATTGTAGGTGTAATTCCTAACTATAAACTAATTCTAAAGTCCTGGATGTCAGGGCCATGTTTTACACATCTCCATGTGATACTTACCAATATGCCTCTCTAGAATCAGAAGTGCTCAGAAATGGCTGCTGATAAGTAAATCACACCACACACACACACACACACACACACACACACACACACACACACAGATTTTTGGTTGGTCTTGACATTTCATTTATACTGGTTTTCTGACAACTTCTCAGAACATTCCAGATCCGTGTGTATAAAATCATAACCATGAACACAATTACCAAGGAGGATTATAACATAGGAAAAAACCACTATATCTCCCCCATCGATTGCTCCCAACACACATTCTATGAAACATGGGATGACTTGTACAAATAGAATGGGGAAGCTCTAAGAACACATCAGGTGAAGGTTTCCATTCAGATGGCAGAACGATGCCTCTCACTCCAACATGGCAGGGAAAACTGTCACTGGGGACCAGAGAGATCTGTGGTTCAGGGACATGTGTCCTATTGGCCCTTGACAAGTAGTTTGCCTCCACCAGAGGATCTGGGGGGAATTGGGATCTGGGGAGAATTGAGGCCAAGTTCAGGGCCTATTTTAATGGAGTAGACATGTGTCAGTGACTAGGGGACTAAAGCAGAGAAGAGGCATGAATCCTTTTGTGATTTCAAAGGAAAAAACTCAGAAACTAGTTTTCTCTGGAGAGCAACCAGCAATACAGAAGTCTTATGCATTTAATGAATTATGAGAAAACTGAAACCATGGAAAGATGGTCCATTAGCCAGCTAAGCAGCCCTGCAAGATGAAGCAGAGACATGGAGCTCCTTATCTTGAAATCAAGAGAAAAGAGAGGCAAGTTTACATGATGAACTAAGAGGTGTCCTGAAGGGAGTGTCTGGCCCATTTCTGTTGCAAATGTCAAAGTGTTTCTAAATGTTAATGCCCTGAACCTATCCTGGGCCCAGTTTCATAATTTTAATTGACTCTTGTGTATAAAGAAATCCCATTGCTGTCAATTTAAATTGTGCAGTTAGGACTCCAAGATTGGGTTCACTGTCTGCTAAAAGTATATTATTTTAATACATTTTATTTTTATAAAACTGCACAGTGAACCCAAAGGGAGAATTTGGGTAGAGGCTAGGGAATCAAGCCTGGCCTCTCTATTAAATCATTCTCTGCATTTGGAAATGTCCCCCCCTCTGAATGCTGTTTCCTTCAAGTGAAAAATAAGAATAGGATACCTACATCATAGTAGACATACTAGAGAATTAAAATTTGCAGAGTCTCCAGGGAGGAACTAAAAAGAACATCTGCCTAGAAAAAGAAATAACATGGCTTAATCCTGACAGATGAGTGCATTTTTACCCTGTGTTCAAAAACAAAAACAAACAACCAAATTAAATTAGAAAAGGAAATGTAAACCTCAAAACCTAGGATGTTAAATTATTAAAATCTGAGGTAGTTTACTTTCTAGCTCACCTCCCTCCAGGAATCCCACTGAAAAGGTCTTCCTGCTATAGAAAGACTAAAAACCAGAGGTTGATATCAGAATTCTGGCAAAAGTCACCATGACAGCCATATCGTAACCACTTATAGTAGGGATTTTTCCTCTTAGCACTGAGTCCTTAAAAATTGGACATACTGATTTCAGTAATTTGTTGCAAGGTAGTGAGGTCTTCCTTCCTCTCTGCCCTCCTTGACTGGGAGCTAATTATTGCATTTCAACTATTGTAAAATATAACAGCCACGCCTACTGTCAGGTCAGCATGAGCTGCTGAGGTGTGCATATGTGTGAGTATCTGACAGTGGGTGGTTTTGGTGTTTGCTTTATAAATACATTTGAATAAACAGCTTTTGAGTAAACCAGCTGGAATTTAACAATTTAACTGGATTGACATATAAACTCATAGGAAGATGTTGGTACCTGGAAAGGCAGTTGTGTTTTGCTGGGGCTTTGTCAGACATGCTTACCATAATTCAGAGTATCTGGTGAGGCTGAGAAAGACAGGGAGGGAGGCGTCTAGGGTAGAAAGAGAAAAGAAACCAGGAGAGAGGTAAAAAATGGGGATGATAATTCCCTCTCAATTCAACTGCGGCACAATCTCATTTCTTTCACAGATCTACATATTAATGTTCAGGTACTTGGTCTGGAATATATATATATATACACACACACACATACACACACACACACACACACACACACACACATATATATATATAATTGCAAGGAAAGGAATTTTGTTAATGCTGTGAAAAAATACTCAATGTGTTTGTGTTCAATGTTTGTGTTGGCCCCCAAGTGGTTTTAGATGCAGATGGGGGTGGATGAGGTAGAATCTTATGTTCTTTTAATCAGCAGAAAGCTATTAGACATAAATAGCTTCTCACTGACCCAGGAACAATAACCCCAGGTAGAAAATCACCCCAAAAAGCTCATCCCTTACTGTAGAGCTGAGTCAGGTCCTTAATCAGTTGCAGTTCATTCTCTTGAAATGGCCATAAAAGCCTTTTTCCAGGAATAGTTCACTGTTCTAGGGTTACAGTGAAGAAATATATGTAAAGTGTGATGTTTCTTGAGTTCAGGTGCAAGTCTTTTAACTTCCCCTTGTTAAGTTGGAAAGATGTGGTGAATAGAAACATTCTTTTCAATTCAAAAGTTCTTCATGAAGGGCGGTCTCTTTGAAGGTCTGGTTCTACACACAGCAGCTCCAGGTGACCTCTTCTGGGATCCCATGGTGGTTTTGTCTTGATCAAAATGGTTCTATTCACAGAAGGGGAAGGGCTGTGACATCACCCTGCTAAAGAAAATCTTCTAAAGAACAACGTGGAAAAAAGGTACCACTTTCCTTTGGGTAAGCGGGAGAAAAGGAAGAGGACAGAAGAGAAGAGAAGCAAAGAAGAGAACTGTCATTGGCAAGAGGGAGGGTCAAAGAGGAAGAAATGCCAGAGAGAAGCTAGGGGTTCAGGATAGAGCAGGTCCAGGAAACTAACATCTTCCAGATAAAGTGTCCATTTCCTCTTACGGCAAGGCCAGTGGGTGGCGCTGTCAATCCCATTTTGAAGATTAGGAAACTGAATGGCAGGATGAACCACCTGGCCCACTCCCACGCAATTTGTAACCATACCAAGGTTTAGTCTCAGGTCGACCTCATTTTTAGCTCTAACCTTTCCCCAAGAGGATGCAAACCTGCGTTTCATTTTGATTAATTCTCAACAATACATTCTAAAGCATACAGCCCATGTGTCCCTCCCTGACCTAAAAGAGAGCCTCCTTTGCACTTTAGTCCTCAGATCTCCCAAAGAAACAGCACGGGTATTATATCTCTGCTAACTGAACCCATTCATCTGGTTTCCCAACAACATCAAGATTCTTTACACTTTAAGAGGGAAGATAAAGGCAGGAGAGAATGATGGTGGAAATAAAACTGCAGTAATTCAATGGTACCTCTGGGATTTATTTATCGTTGATCATGGCCAGGGAGCTCTTTGTACCTTACATATGTGCAGGGTTGTGAGGGTCAGAGTGCATATGCCAAAAGAAAGCTATGACAGAGAGAAGTCTGATGAATAAGAAAGAGAATTCCAGAGAATGGGATCGATGAGGTGTAGAGGGGATGTAGCATCACAACAAAGAAATTGAAAGCTCCCAGGGAAATTTATAGTTATATGATCTGCACCCAAGGGGGAAGTCTATAGAAGAACACTCCTTGCCCATAAAAATGTATTAGGTGGTAATGGTCCCTAATAGTGCTGTGTACCCTGATCAAACATGACATATTTGGAAGGAGGCAAGAGAAAGAAGGGGAGGAGTGGGTTCTCTACAGCCAGGGCTCCCTGTGCAGTTGTGCAGGGAGTTCACTGCACTAGGGCACTCAGCACTCTAGGTGGGGGCTAGAATCCAGCCTGAGTTCAGCTCACCAAGGCCTTAGTCCCAAAGTGGGCTGAGCTCACCTGGAAGAAGAGATGACTTAGCTAAGGGATTGTTTCTGCCCAGGGGATGCATCTTTTTCTAATTTCCATAAAGGTGTAGAGTGGACTAGGGTCTTCCATTAAGGAACCCAGAAGTGTCAGGCATACTGAGTTTGGAGATAAAATTGCTATTCCCTGTGAATTCCCACTATATCAGATTTTTTATTATTATTATTATTTACTTTTCCTCCCCAGAAAGTCTGGGGAGAATTAAGAGGTACTGATGTTCTTTAAAATGTGTGTTGTAAAAGAAAAATGGTCCCTAGAAGAATGCCTACATAGGATATTAGTGTATATTTATCTCCTTCTTGTTTAATATTGTAGATTATATTATTTGGAAAAATCTCTTTGTGAAAAATTAGAGCTGGTTATCACTACTGATTTAGAAAACACTTAAAACAATGTCCTACCTCTGAAGAAGTCACTACCAAGTTGAAGATATATTCTTAAGCCCTGTCTGCTTTGGAATGTGCTCACTTTCAATTATCAGGTGGTATGGAAACTGAGAATATGCAATCTTAATTCATTTGCTATCAGCTTTTTTCTATGATTTCCTTATTTCCAAACAATATATTGACCAACGTGAACAAATGAATGACTGCTAGAGAAAGCAGAGAGTCAATGTGACATGATGGCACAAATGCTGGACTAAGAAACTGGAGGCCCACCTAGTGGAGTCACTGATTAGGCTGCATGATCTTGGGAAATTCACTAGCTCCCAAGACTATTTAAGTTAGGCAAACTTTTCATAGTCTGTCTTCCTCTCGAAGATTGGCAACACATATTGGCATATAAAAGACAGTACAGTCTTACAGTAAAGAATACTCTTTGCTAATTGAGGAATGTAACATTATTTTCCCCTATAGCATATATGACAACATACTAAGAAGAGTATTTCAGGCATAGAGAAGAATATCAGAGAAGATCAAGAGAAAGAAAGAAAGAAAAAGAAAAGAAGAGAGAAAGAAAGAAGAAAGAAAGGGAGGGAGAGGGAGAAAGAAAGAAAGACCTAAATGCCCATTGATAGATGAATGGGTTAAGAAGATGTGGTACATATACACAATGGAACGCTACTCAGCCATAAAAAGAACAAAATAATACCATTCGCAACCACATGCATGGAACTAGACACTTTTATACTAAGTGAAGTTAGTCAGAATGAGAAAGACAAAACCATATGATATCACTTATACCTGAAATCTAATATATGGCACAAATGAACCTTTCCATAGAAAAGAAAACCAGGACTTGGAGAACAGACTTGTGGTTGCCAAGGGGGAGGGAGTGGGATGGACTGGGAGCTTGGGGTTAATAGATGCAAACTATTGCCTTTGGAGTGGATAAGCAATGAGATCCTGCTGTATAGCACTGGGAACTATATCTAGTCAATTATGAGCATGATAGTGTGAGAAAAAGAATATATATATGTATGTGTGACTGGGTCACCTTGCTGTACAGTAGAAAATTGACAAAACACTGTAAACCAGCTATGATGGAAAAAATAAAAATCATTTAAAAATAAATAGAAATAAAAATAAAATAAAAAATAAAAATACGGAGTTCCCATCGTGGCTCAGTGGTTAACGAATCTGACTAGGAACCATGAGGTTGCGGGTTCGATCCCTGGCCTTGCTCAGTGGGTTAAGGATCCAGCATTGGTGTGAGCTGTGGTGTAGGTCACAGACACGGCTCGGATCCTGCGTTGCTATGGCTCTGGCGTAGGCCGGTGGCTATAGCTCCGTTGGACCCCTAGCCTGGGAACCTCCATATGCCACGGGAGCGGCCCAAGAAATAGCAAAAAGACAAAAAAAAAAAAAAAAAAAAACAAAACAAAAAAACTAAGGTACAAACTTTTAAAATAAATAAATAAATAAATAAAAATACAAAAAAAAGAAAGAAAACTTGACATAATGAGTTTGATTTAGTAGGCTATGAAATGATGTAAAGCCTGAACAAGGGAAGCTAGCCTGGTAATACAAACTTTGCACAGCCTTACAAGCCACATTATGAATTTGGTTCACCTCCAAAAACAGATTGCAATTGGTTGTAAGCATACCCCTGAACTAAAATTATAGAGAATGAGCACTAGTCTGTTCTTTCTCAACTGCGTGGACTGAGGCAAACTATTTTTCCGCTTTAATTATCAGTCTCCATATCTATAGCACAGGAATTCTCTGCATACCTTACATGGTTTTGAGCATCAGTTAAGTAAGAGCTTGTGAAAGTGTTCTGTAATCAATCCTGTACTCTTACAAATAAGAGGTACCAAAAAAATCTCAAGGATAAAATTCCAATGAACGGTATATTTTTCACATTTCCATTTTAATTAAAGATCAAAGAATGATGCATTTACTGCTTGAATGCAATCAACTTATTAAAAATAAATGCACTAAATAATTGAATCTGTACTATTAGATGGCACACTTGAACATTGGTTACTGCCAGAATCCACTGAAACTCATGATCTCTGGCTGTGGCTTTCAAAATCTCTTTTCTTGACAGATGGAAAAATTTGAAAATAATCTAAAACACATAAGCTTACTAAGCACAATCAGTTTGAACATATTTATTGGGTTGTTTTAGCTTAAATAAAAGTAAGTCAAACCTAAAGTCTTTTACCAGAGTCAATCACTATAAAAGTTCCATTGTGAGTTTAAGACTGAGGATGAAAAGTTATATCAGAGCTAAGGGGACACAGAACTTGAACTTGAACAGAGAAAAGTTTTATAAGATCATTTAGAGACCTCAAGTTTTTTTTGCTGCAGCTGGAGCCAGAAGATACTTTTCTTCCAACGGGAACGAGAAACATCTGAGAAATGAGTGAAATGTTTAAGTGTGTCTTACACATAGACTGCCCCCTTTTTAAAAAAGAAAGACTCCCTCACTACCTGTTAGACATGCCAAGGGCATCTCGTTAGATGTCCCAACTTTAGAAACAGATTTGCAAGCCAGAATGTTCCAACCCTGCAGTTGGATTGTGAGTTTATAACCTTCACACGTTTGGCCTTTGAGCAGAATTTAAGAAAGGAAGAAAGAAAAGAGGTAAAGAATGAAGAAGAAAAGCAAAATAAATCAAAAGCAGCTTTCTTAGTAACAGAGACATCTCCAAGGCCATGTGCAAAAGGACTAGGGCTCTAATGATATCAATTAGGCCTGACCCACTGGGGACACTGGAACTATATTGTACCCTCAGACTCTACTCAAGTCCATATGTAAAAGGTCATTAACTTGGTATAAAATATTGCAAATTATTGGCCACGGCTGCCTCTCTACCCCAAATACTTTCAACATTCTGAAGTAAATTATAACCAGCAATGCTTTCACGTTGACAAGCTAATTCCACTTTGATTTCCCTCCCTATTCAAGGAAATTAATATTTTTAAAAATAGCACTGTGTTTAATGTGGATTCACAAACACACACAGAGAGAAATACAACTGCTTGTTTTTCCCAGCTCGGTTTCCCGGTTGAGAGAATGGTAATAGGATGGGTAACTTCTCCACTGGAATCAAGATTCCACCCCAAAATTCTCTTCCTTGGCTGAACTTTCTGTATCTCTTTCAAGGCATAGTAGATATCTTCACAGCAGCGAACTGAATTTGCTGAAGTAGGAATAGTAAGCTACTTAATAAAGCTCAAACTTCAATATTTGTGTGGGAATATTTTGGCACCCCTTCTAGGTGATGTCAGCTCTCCCTGGGCTGTGTTTAAGAAGCTGTGGCCACCTGAAGGCAATCTCACAGGCTGGCAACCAGCAGCTCCTGCCTGCCATCCTCCCAGTGACAGCAGGCCTCCTGCTGAAGCTGTAGAGATTCCCCAGTCCTCAGAGAGAAACTTTGCCAACTCAAGCAAACAAAACAGAATCCTGTTACAGAAAGCAACTTGAATTGCATTCCAAGTGCATCTTCAGTGTTTGGCAAAATGCTAAATTATCCAAGAAGGGGCTTCCTCTGATAAAACTGCATTTCACTACAGCACCTTAACAAAACTGGGCTCAGAAGGACTGATTTGGGGCAGGTCAGCCCTGCTTCCTAGGCCTCAGTTTCTTGTCTATTAAAAGGAGGTGGTGGAGGGAGGAGATCAAGATGGCCCAGTAGGAGGATGCGGAGGTTACCTCCTTCCATGAACACATCAAGCATACATGTAAATATGTAGCCAGTATCACCAAAAACAAATGGAAGCCTGGCAGGAAGGCTCTTCCACAACCAAGACTGTAAAGAAAGATTGACACAGAGTCAGGAAGGGAGGGAGGAGAAGAAGTTAGGCTGGGAGTCAAGCCCCTAGGAGAGGACACTGAAGAGGAAAGGGATATCATGTGCTTGCAGATCCTCCCTGGGATCCATATAAGGCACTCCAGCCCTGGGATCTGACACCAGGAATACTAGTCCCCTTATGTGGTTTGAAAACCAGTGGGACTTGTAGGAGAGCTGTAAGAAACCTAGATTCCATTCATGAAGAGGACACCCATAGACTTCCTTTCTGCTGGAAACAAGGTGAAGAAAACCAATTAAAACTGCCCAGGACACTGGCCAGTTTCTCAGCATGCCCTTCTGCCCCTCTATTTTGTATTGTTATCATTAAAGCATAGTTGATTTACAATGGTGTGCCAGTTTCTCCTGTATAGCAATATGACCCAGTCATATACATACATGTGTGTGTATACACACACACACACACACATATCTTCTTTTTCTCATATTACCTCATATACATACATATGTATATATACCATTTTTTTCTCATGTTATCCTCCATCATGCTCTCTCCCAAGAGATTGGTTATAGTTCCCTATGTTATACAGTAGGGTCTCATTGCTTATCCATTCTGAATGTAATAGTTTGTTTCTGCTCACCCCAAACTCCCAGTTGATCCCACTCTCCCCCTCTTCCCCCCCAGGCACCTAAAAATATTTTCTCTGTGTCTGTGAGTCTGCCTCTGTTTTGGACACATTCATATGTGGCACTAAATCTGAACGGGGCTAGGGTTGCCCTTGCTGGTGCTCACAGAGATAGCAGGTCAGGAGTTGTCTGGAACTCTGACTTGTTCCTCAGGATCATCCCAGTGTGTGCCCCAGCCTGCATAACGTACCTGCTCTGGTCCCACTTGCTCCAGCACTGACCTCCTCTGGGGCAAATATGCCATTACCAGAAGGGCAGAGAGCACAAACTTAGAGGGAATGGAATCAATGCAATGTGAGCCAAACCCTCAGGATTTCTGCTCCAGCACCTTGGGACATGAAGCCTCCCAAAATAGAGCAGTGATGATTACTGAACATAGGAGAAGCCCCAGCTCACACTTGGCTCTGGCTCTGCCCTTCCATCTCCAGCACCACCTCCCACCAAGTTGATAGCTCCCAGCACACCCTGCAGGGAGAAATGTGCGTGTCAGATCCGGGTCTTTAAGCAAAGCCACTAAGAACATGTAGACTGCATAGGGCTGCTCCTGCACAAGGACACTTCAAGAGTTGTCTAAATTGGTAACAGTTCTATCTAATTTCATAGAGAAAGAGAAAGTTAAAGAAAATGAGAAAAAAGAGGAATTTCTTTCAAACAAAAGAACAAGGGAAAAATCCTGACGAAACTACTAATGAAACAGAGATAGATAATTTACAAGGTAAAGAGTTTAAAGCATTGGTAATAAGAATGGTAGCTGAATTTGGGAGAACAGATGAACACAGTGAAAATTTGAAAACAGTGAAAATTATAACAAGGAAAATTTTGAAGACTAAAAATGGAACTGAAGACTGAAATAACTGAAATTAAATAACACACTAGAAAAAATTAGGAGATGACTGGGTGACATAGAAGTGCACATAAATGATCTGCTGTCTTTGTCATTATTCATATCTATGGAATAAAAATATAAGAACAGAAACACAAAGCTCTTCAGTGCCCCATGTATAGTGTCCCATGATGCATTAAATAATAACCTTTGCAGCTTTTGCATTCACTACACACATACAGATATTTACCATGTCTAAATACTGGCCTTCTATCCAACCCTGCACATATTCTTTAGAGAACAAGTGCCACACTCCATATCACAGCACCAGTGGTCCTCAACAGTGTTGAGGTGGGGAGCATTGCGCAATGTCTGGAGACATTTTTGGTTGTCACAGCTGGAGCATGGGGAATGGGTGGCTACTGGCATCTAGTGGGTAAAAGCCAGGATGTAGCTAAGTAGACTGCAATGCACAGGGAAACCCCTCCAAAAGACTTATCCAACTCAAAATATCAAAGGTGCTAAAATTGGGAAACCCTGCATTGCATCCTGAAGACCCATCATTTATGATTTTCTGCGCAATTTATTTATAATTGAGTGCCATATTCTAAACTAGAATACCTCCCCTCTCCTCTCTTTCTTGGCAAGGCGCCTCTCTCTCTCTCCATGTATACCACCAAGTCATATAACTGACTTCCAGGCTTATTTTTGTCAAATACTTTCATACCTTTGTCTCAGTGGATTACCAAACTTCACTGTGCCAAAAGGAGAGATAAAGCATATTAACAGAAATGACATTAGGTTTTAAGATCTAGGTTGAATCTGACTTCACTTACCACTGTATAACCAGGGGGAAGGCAGGAAAACACACTGGGTCGTAGTGATTTTTTATTTATAAAATGATAGTATAAGATGATACTATTTCTTACTTTGGTTCTAAGACTAGTGCTGGGTTCAAACAATATAGCAGCAGCCCCCTTTATACAACAGGAGATTAAGACAAATATTTTAATTCAATTTCTCACTGTAGTGTGATCTATAAAATCCACAGAAAAGGACTCAGTCGGCTCAGCTGCACTCAGTAAGATGAAACTTCTATTAAACTTTTATGAAACTTCTATGAAACTTCTATAAGAGATTTTTGCCTTATTATTTTTATCATCAATTTGTATGTTCATCTCAATGAGACCACAAATACTACACACAGATAATTTATACTCAAATGGACCACTCACTTTTTCCCCCTTTTAAGTTGACAAATGGCCTTACCCAGGTGTGGAGGCAAGCCCATATGCACATCATGACCCTAGTCTGAAAATATAGTTCTTTCATTTTCTTGGCTGCAAAATATGGTTTTTCCTTTCTTACACCTTCATTTTCTGAGCTGCTTCAGAAACACATCTGTTTTCTATCTGTTGAGAGAGGAAAACATGAATGCTTTATTATGTCCTGTATAATCTAATATGTTACATTTCTTATTGACCACATATTTTGTAAAAAAAAAAAAAAAAAAGAAAGAAAGAAAGAAAAAAAAGAAAGAAGGAAAAAATCGTTAGGAATCTCTAGAGGTATAGAGATACAGACAGATCTAGAATAGGCAGCTTTCATCAACAAGAAGATGTCAGCATCCCTCAGATCTCCACCGATCAGGCTCAAGGGTCCAATCTACTCCTTTCGAGACTGACAAGTGATCACTTAATCCCCTAATAAACTTTATTTATAGAGGAGCACTTGAGAATGCAGGCCACCTGCAGACATCTGTTTGGAAGAGCCCGTAGGGTCTGGATAGCAGCCTCGTTCAATAAGTCAAAGTAAGAAAGGATTGGACTCAGGTTCTTCAGAGTGCCTTCCCTGGACACATACAAGGCACTCTCCATTGTTATATCAGGTTCCACTCTAGACTAGAAGACCATGATGATGAAGGAGACCCCTCTATGGCCATTACTGCAAAAAGAGGAGCTCTTCTCAGTGCCCAATTTGTAAACTAATGAGATCTCAAATACTATTTAGTCTAGTGATGAAATTTAATCTTTGTAATCTTTCCAAAGAATAAAAAGTACTCTGTGGCCAAATCCAAGTTAACATTATATATTCCTTTCTATTCACTGAAAATACATCTTTTCTCTGATTTCCCCTTGGAATGATCTTTGGGAAAAATAATATTCCAAAGAAGAAAAAATCTTGATATAAAAGTGGGCAAAACATCTGAACAAGTAATTCACAGAGGATAAAATATGAATGGACAATAAATGTATGAAAATATTCTCAATCTCTTTAATAATCAGGGAAGTGAAATAAATTATAATTTAATGATTCATTTTTATTCCTACCAGATTGGAAAACATTAAGAATTTTGACAATATTAAGTGTTGGCAAAGATGTGAAGCAAAGGACTTCTTACCCATTTCTGGTGATATAATTGATTTTAAGCTATTTCAAAATAATGAATCAATATCCAGTAAAGGTATTTTATCACCTAGGAGTAAATTTCCTCAGTATTTATACCATCTATGTTGTTTAGATCTATGCTAAATATTAATGGATAAAAGAGCATTACAACTACATTTTTGAGAAAGATTAGTGAGGAGTCAGAAGAGGACAGGAACTGGAGCCTGTTTGAGAAAGTCAGGCCCCAATAGGAGAGGACACATCTCTTCTCTCACAATAGGGGGAGGAGAAATGGCTGAAGGAAGATTGTGGGATTTGATGAAGGTCTCATTAATGGCTTTTATTTTGTCTCTAAATTATAGAGTGGATTGAGGAGAGCATGAGTTGAGGGCTTGACAAGAACAGGAAACATTCGATATCATCTAGTCCAAGTTGAGAGTAGGAAAATCTGCTTCCTAGAGAAAACATAGTAAAATTATAAGGTGGTATTTTGGGCATAGTACCAAAATCAAGGGAGTTCATAAACTGGTGACCTGAGACTCATTCAACTCTGTCTGATTCTAAAACTACATTCTGCATTGGCACTTGGAAGTTGTTACTGCTTTCACTTCCATTTCCTATTCATAATCGCTGCCCCATATGCAGCTCAGTACACAATCCAGAATTCTGAATAAGTGATTGGGAAACTCCCTTACCAAGTCAAAACTGCAAAAATTGGCACAGGGGATTTAAGTCTTGCAGAACTATATCTTCAAGTATGATGGACTTCTAGTTTTACGTTTTTGTTGTTGATGGACATATTTATAAAAAAATGAATGTTTTATTTTAGAATGCAGTTTCCATAGAAGGAATGGAATATTTGCAGATGAGAGATAGGGCCATATGTTTTTTTACAACTACCAAATATGTTTCTTCTATATTTTATAAGGAGGTGATACACACATGTATATGTATGTGTATATGCACATAAGCATGTTATGGATATGCATGTATATATGCATGTACATGCATAACATATGTATATGTATACACATACTAATATTTATATGTATGTATATATTTAGGTATATATATATGTATGTGTTTAGGTATATATATGTATTCCTTTTTTGGAAAATTAGTGCTCTAAAACAAAATAAAGCACCTTTGTGTGGATGAGAGAGGGAAAGAGAGAGAAAGAGGGAAGGAGAAAGGGAGAGGGAGGATATTATAAAAATATTTAGCAACAGGTATGGTTTGGGGACTGACAGTCAGAGTGGATGGTAGCTAAATCATTGTGTTGGCCATATTGGGGCACATTGCTGAATTACAGCCCCACCTGTGTGCTCCTGCCTCTGGGAAAAATGATGGATCCAAAAGAAGATACAGACTTAACAAGAATCTCAAAATCTTGATAGTGCACATAAGAGAGGTCACCATTTTTATATTAAAATGAATCACCTGTGAGGGCTGTGTGCTTTGGGTTTTTTAGGGAAGTTCTGATTCTAGCTATTACTCAGATCTCTTTGTTACCATATTATTTTGAAATTCCAGCATTTCATTATGTAACCTATACTTCACACATATCCTTTTACACTCAGCAGTGGCACAGAAAACTTTGTCGGTATTTTGATTTGTAGTTCAGGAGATAGATTCCCATAGGATGGATAATGATGATCTAACTTTTATCTAAACATGCACATATGTGTTTCTTTTTTTTTTTTAAGAGAAAGGTAGTAATGCATATGCAATAAATTCTAAGTAAAAACTTATGGTTTCAAGTATCAAAAAATGTTCTCTAGAACTCTGTTGGATTGAACCAGTCTATTTGACATAAATAGCTCCCATTGCACCACTAACTGCTGAGACCTCTCTTGGCTGGCAGATGAGAGGCCAAATAAATTGATAAATGCAAAAAGGTAAAATAAAAAGAATGTGTTTCTCTGACCTTCAGATTCTCTTGATTTATTCCTCCATTGAAAGAGCATGAAAATTACTTGCAAAGCATTTAAAACTTCATCAGGATATAGAGAATGAAACAAATTAATTAAAATAATTAAAATTAAAATATCAATATGGAATTCTTATGACTCTATTCTTGATAACGCTGATGATTCAGATTAGTATGAAAGAATGCAGGTAAATTATCTTTAATGCATCAAAATTCTTTGAATGTAAATATAAAGTCTAGTTTTCATTTTTGTATGAAAATCTTATTGCCTTTAACATGATCGTTTGCTTCATCAGCAACTAATTTATAAGTTCAATAAATTTTATGATGAATTATAAATCAAGTAATGAGGAAGTTAGTAGCATTAATTCATTTACTAAGCATTCTTGTTCACCAACAGCAGGCTGAACACTGCAATGCAAATAAAGTGCACAGAAACAATGACAATGTTTCTTTAGTTTAATCAAGGAAAGAAAAAAATTGCATCATGAAATATGATGAGGGTCTGAACATAACAAAACAAAGAAGAAGAAGAAGCAGTTCACTCCTTTTTCCTTCTACTTGTCTACATGGGCTGCACCATCGATCTTCTCCTGCCCATTAACTGGAATTTACATCATTGGCTTTTCTGACTCTCAGGCCTTTGGACTGGCACTGGAATTACTTCACCATCTTCCCTGTGTCTCCAATTTGAAGACAACAGATCACAGGGGTCCTCAGCCTCCATAATCATGTGAAGCAAGTCCTCATAATGTATCTACCTATCTACTTCTCTATCTATTTATTCTCTTTTCTCTCTTTTTCTCAAGAAATCTAAAATCAGTTTGGGGTGAATATTTCATCTTCATAGGTGGTGGGTCCCAATCTGCATGTTACATCAAGTAGGCAAAATTTCAACAGGATGTCTACAGTCTTTCTGGGATAAAGAACTAGAGGGTTAAATTCAGACAACTATATAACCATTGGAAAGTTGGGGAGAAGGCCCAGGAAGGAGAAACAAGAGATGGAAAAGCCTCCAATTCTGTGAAACAATTCCAAATCTTTGGATGATTCTTGAACCAGGTTTGTACAAAGTATATTTCAAGTAGTGCCACTAAACCTAAAGACCTGAATACAGACCACCAACCACAGAGGAGACAGTTTACAGTTGAGTTCACCCAAATTATCTACCAACTTAAAAAAATAGTACTCAATACTATTTGAAAGAACATAACAGAATTCATAATTCTTCAACACAAATGCAAAATGGCTAGGATAAGAGCTAAAAATTTTTTTGCATACAAATAAAGGTATATGACACCCACTTTAAATCAGTTTGTATAACTATGCTCAAAGAAGTAAGGGAAAATATGCATATAAGGAGCTAAAAATAGTAAATCTCAGCAGAGAAATTCTACAAAAGTGGAATAGATTTCTGAAATATATGAGTAAATCACTGGAGAAAAATGGACTTGGATGGAGATGGCAAAAGGAAGTCATCAATATGAGGACAGATCAATAGAAATTACTATGAAAGAGAGAAAATAGAGATTTTAAAAAATGAACAGAACCTCATAAATCTGCTGGGCAATATAAAAATTTCTAACATAGACATAGTTGGAGCTGCAGAAAGAAAAGAGGCAGAATTTAAGAGGAAAATACAGTTGAAGAAGTAGTAACCAAAAATTTCCCAAAGTCATACAATTATAATCTCTACAAGTTCAGTGCTCTCCAAGTATAATACATACACCACCATATCTTCAAATTAGCACAAAAATACTGAAAACCAAAAAAGGAGAAAATCTTAAATAGATACAAAAAATCACATAGTATTTAGGAAAAATGATTCAAATCATCACTGGCTTTTGATTAGAAATAATGGAGGCCAAGAAAAAGATGGACTAATATCTTTGGAGTTCTAAAAGAAAAAAAGCAAAACAAAACATATGTTGCTATGCACCGAAAGAAATCTAGAGCCAGTGAAAATATCCCTTTAGATTAAAAGCAAACTGAAGAGTTTCTTTTTTTTTTTTTTTTTGGTTGCACCCATGACATAGGGAAGTTCCTAGGCTATGGATTGAACATGTGCCACATCAGTGACCCAGGCTGCTGCAGGGACAACACCACATCCTTCACCAGCTGAATCACAAGCAAATTCCTGTTTTTGTTTGCCTGTTGTTTGCTTTTTTCTCAAGAGTCTAGGGTTGGGTGGCAAAACCACAGATACAACAGCTTGGGAAGTTAATCATAATTTTCAGGGAAGACCGTGAGTTTTTCAAGACTATACTCCAAAGAAACTTGTCTGACAAAATCTTATAATATTAGATTAGAGCAAAAGCAAGCTCAAGGGCAGGCAAAATGGAAAGAAATTGAGCTCTGGGGATTAAGGTATGCCTTAAATTTAAACTAAATGGAAATACAGATACTGGGGAGCTTTATGATGGAACAGCTTTACTGCTTCGGTAGCTAAAACAGCAAGTGACAAGATTCCAGACATTTCTCCAGTATTTCTCATTAAGGTATGTCAGCCAGAAAATAGAAGTCAGTCCAAATAAAAGTCGAATGATGTTGCCTTTTCAACATTGCTTGCTGCTTCGGAGGACCTCAAGGAATCACCACTAAAATGAAGGAGAGTGATAGATCGAGCACAGAGGTCAGAAAATAAAATTGTGTTTGCCAAGACATATAAGCAATGAGATTCTGCTGCATAGCCCAAGGAACTATATCTGATCACGTGTGATGGAACATAGTAGAGGATAATTTGAAAAAAGAATATGTATATATGTATAACTGGGTTACTTTGCTATACAGCTTAATTTGACAAAGCATTATAAATCAACTATAATTTTAAAAAATTAACTAAAAAAAGAAAAGAAAATTGAATGCAGAGGCTTCAGATTTCTGTCTAGAAGAGAGTGTCAAGTGCAGCTACTCACACATGGAACTGTTTGGAAGCAAATAAACTTCCCACGAAGGCTTGAGGGGGTTGTATTGCTAAATAGACTACAAGCCAAGTTGACAAATGCCTGTTTTTTGTTTTTTTTCAGTCCTTGAAGTCATGCTTGTCCTGTATCTCTAACAGTTATACAATTATGCAACTCCAAGAGTTGAACACTTTCCTTCATCATCTTCTGTTGTGGTTCCAAAGGTAATGGAAAAGAAGAATCTCTGAGAGAGTGAGTCAGGACTCGGAGCATAATCTACAGGAGAGTTCCCCCCAGTGAGAAGAATCAGGCCTAATAGAGGAAATTTGCTACCAGATCAGGAGTAAACCTGCCCAAAAGGATCTGGTAACTACAATAAATCACTGACTTCTGTGCATTTTCCATATTTCCCTTTCCCCAATGGGAGTTTAGTTGAGGTCTATCATTGCCATGACACACTGGCACTGAGGGAAGAATATATAACTTGTCTATTAGTTTAGAGACTGCTGAACTGCAAAGGACCATAGCTGGGCTTGATGAAGAGGAATCCATAACATCCATAGGCTTGGAACTTCAAACTAGTAAATATAAGTGGTTGAAACTCTGAGTTTTTCTGTTTGAGGTAAATATGTTTTGAGAGGGGAATATATGGTTTGGTTGGCTATGAAAAGCATATAGGGATAGCCATCTGATTTTCCCCCAAATTTCTTCCCTTCTTCCATAGAAACAGAAGCAAAGAACCTAGGTTTTTTTTCCCTCTTGTCCACTATCTATTTAGGATGGCAACTGTCAGACAACTAGAGGCTGTATTTCCTGTCATACCCTGCAGCTCAGTGTAGCCACAAGACCAATTTCTCCTCAGTGACATGTAAGTGGAAGTGATGGAAGCAAAGTGCATATCACTTCTTCAAAAAGAAATTGACTTTCTTCCACATCTTTCAATTCAGCAATGATCATACATCAGAAACATAGGAGGAAAAGAACCTGGGTCCCTGAGCAATCTCTTACAGCAGAGCTGCCAGGGTGCCCTGTTCTACCTGCCCCCAAGCCTGTTGCTTGAGAGATACACTGTGGACTATGATTTCTTTTTAATAACACCTTAATGTACACTCTAATCCATATAGGGAATCATTTTGAATACACATAGTTTTCACGTTAGACACTTACTTTAGGAACTAACCCACAGGCAAAGTACAACATCTCTGTACAAGGAGCCTTAAGCAGGAGTTTGTTCACTAAATGATCCTTATAGTTCATCTCTTTCCACTACTCTTCTCCACTTTCTAAGAAGAGAACTACTGAGTATGGGCCAAGTTCAGGTATACTGGGTCATGTTACCAATGAACCAGTTCTGGGAAAGTTAATGATTCAAGGTATTTAATTTCCACCTTTCTTGCTACATCTTCCTTCTACAAGATTAAATAGGTAAGAGAATTGGAAAGGGAGGAGGCATGGTTTGAACCCCTTCCCTCCCCAGCACTGAAGAGGGCCCATCCCCCAAAGAGGAAGCACCTGCAAATTTTTTTGAACTTCCTTTGGCCTCAATTTTAATCTTTCTACTACTTATCTAAACTGGTTGAGTTGGCTAGCTTTCTGTCCTTTCTCTTTTCCCCATTCTACTTGTATCTGAGTATTAAATCAAATTCCGTATTTTTTTTTCTCTCCCTTCTGCTTTATACCGGAGAGTGGAAATAAGTTCCCTGTCTAGGACTTTGAATATTGTATCCTTAAGCCTTCGTTTAGTCTCTGCTTAGTTTTTTTCTTTTTACAACCACAACTACTGCATATGGAAGTTCCTGGGCCAGGGGTCAAATTGGAGCTGCAGCTGCCAGCTTATGCCAAGGCCATAGCAACACTGGATCCTGAACCAACTGAGTGAGGCCAGAGACTGAATCCACATCCGCATGGATACTAGTCGGGCTCAAACCCCTGAGCCACAGTGAGAACTTCTGCTTAACTTCTTGTTATGTATGACCATGGATTGATTTCTTCCAGGTAGCTGACCATTTTCTCCAGACTTTTCTGTACCAAACAAAACAAAACAAAAAAAAATATGTAAGCAGAACTCCAGGCTCTGGGCAATCCCAGCCTAGAGCACCTGTTCTGCACCACTGCTGGATTTTATCCAACTCAAGAGAAGATATTGCCATTGATTTGGCTCTTGGTTTACAGATTATAACATGGAGTGTAAATCTCTTCCCACATTGTCATATTTCTCTCCTGAGATGGTTACTCTATATATATTGTGGATATCTCAGTCTTTTTCCTGTTCTTAAGTACTATATGGCTTTTGAAAACTTTTTTGTCTGCCACACTCCACGCTCGCCACTTCTCAACATGTCTGAATTCAGCTCTTTCTATTTTTTTTAAAGACTTTGATTTTAATTTTATAAATAATGGATTATTCCATATAATTTTTTTCTTACTTACAACTTTCATTTTCTTACTCAACCGCTTTGTATGTGTACTTATTCATCTTTCTAATTGTTTTAAGCAGCTGTACAATATTATATAGTATTAACGTACCATAAACTAAGCCCTCCCTTCTTGATCCAGCCTAATATTCTTCAGCCCCCTTTGGCCCATGGGGACTTTCACATCAGAATCTTTTACACACATGGGCTAGAACACTCTTCTATATTGGGCTCTACTTTATACACTTGTATGAGATTATAATCCCTTGAAAGGAGATATTGTAACTTAATCTTCTTTTTATCCTCATGGTATCTAGGACAACAACTACAAGATATTAAATATTGTAACTCCCTTGGCTGCAGAAAGTATCTTAAACATCTATATCTTCCCAGTATCAAACATAGTATTAGGAATATAGAGAATGCCCAACATGTATTTATTCACATGAATGAATGTAGGAATCAATGAGTCAATTAAGCCTCATACTCTTATTTTGGGAATGTTTTAATCTTCCCCAACTCCAATATTTGAATTAAAGTGTGACACCCTTTAATCTTCTTTCTCTTTGCTCTCTTTAATAAGTCTGTACTTACAGAAGAGAAGAGAACATGTGTATGATGTTTTGACAATGGTTTCTATTGATAGACCATAAAGGAAAAAATGAAATCAAAGTGAAAATACTATAAACAATTTTTTAGAAGGTTGGGAAGCTACTTTAAAGCTGAAAACAACCTTGCAAATTAATTCTCAGGTGAAAGTAAAAAGAAAGATATTCTCTCAGAGTTCAGAACTAGCCCAGGAGCAGGAGGGAGGCAATGGCAGAGGCCACACTTCAAGAATACTAGAAAAGATTTTATAACAAATTAGGCTCCAGATGAAACTGCTCCTGATGTTACAGGCCATCATTATGCACAGCTATGGAACACTGGTATGCATTAATAATAAAGATCAGTGTCACCTTCTAGGGAAAAATAAAGTCTTCTTTTAATTAACTTAAATTTTTTATCAAATTGATTGAAAAGCTCTTATCCTTTAATTTTTTTTTTTTTTTTTTTTACTTTCAAGCATCTTGTGCATGGGCCCAGAGTACATTTATCCTTATCTGTGGTGTTTTTTTTTTTTTTTTTTTTTAATGGCATACTTACTTTGTGATTCAGAAATAGTAGAGCAACAAGCCAGAAGCAAGTCAGGACATGGAGTGAGAAAACCTATACAGTTCACTGCAAGAAAAAAAAATCTTATTTTTCTACAGACTATGCTCAGTCCTATCCCTTGATTCCCAAACCCATAAGTCTTTGCTGGGAAAGAAATAGCATCATATGTTCATCACTGATCTAGAACATAGAACACATTATGACGAAAATTATCCCAGCCCTGCAATGCTGGAAATTTGAGGTCATCCAGATGGCATCCAAAAGTTTTTCACCAATCTACTGTCCCAGCTTGTTCATCATGATAAGAAACATTGGTGAGACCAGTGAGTTCCACAAGCACAAGTCCATTGCTAAATTTATTTGCTGTTAAGTGAATTCCTCAGTCAGAACCAACACTTTGGGGCATGTAGTGACGTTTTATAGGTCATTCTGTAAATCCATAGATGGTGGTTTTACAGAAGCATTGTGTACAGGGAAGGCAAATCGACATCTAAAGTAAGTTTATACTTCAGTAGGAACAAAACACTCTCCATTTCATGATGAAAGAAGTTCTGTATAATCAGCCTGTTACCAGACTATTAGGTGATCTCCCTGAAAAGTGGTGCTACATAACAAATTCAGTGTTGGTCTTTGTTAGCAGTTTGGACTCTTAGCAGGAAAATAGAAAGTCATCTTTGGTGAGTGATTGTATGTCTTGCTGAACCCATACATAAACCATTCATGCTACCCTGATTAATTTGTTCAATAGGCAAAGGCATGTGTGACTACACCCTTAGAAATGACCATCTGATTTTGAAGATACTCTTCTGCTGGGCTCCCTTATCAGTGGATGGTCACATGAAACACAAAGATCTTCACTCTGCACCCAGTTAAAGTCTACTTTCAAAACTTTCCCCACACTTTCTTAAAAATGATTCTGAAGTTTTATTCTTTCCAGGAATCTAAAACAACCTCTTAGTCACTGTCCATGACAAATTCTTGTTAGAAACCAAATAAACAGGGGGCACAGTTTGAAGTTCTACTCACTAGGAGAATTTTCCCCCACCACCATCCTTCAAGAACACCCTAGACTGAGACTGTAATATTATACAGACTATAAGCCTTCATGTGGGACTAGCATACTGTGAAACAACCAGATATAAATGTTTAGTTAACTGAAAATAGGTACTTCCATATGAAAGCACATGTATGGGTTGAGAGAGAGAAGGCAATAAAAAAGGAGTGGAAGTCATGGTTGTCTGCTCAAGTCCAATCTCATCTATACTAGCTGATGGAGTGCTGCTTTAAGTGCTAAAATGTATAACTTATAAGTCAGACAACATCTAGCTTATGCTGGGTAGTTTCTGTTGCATGGCAGCTTGGTGGCCCATGGTTAAGCTTTAGTCCTCTGCAAAGCAAAGGCTATTTCTCAAATGGAGAATGCCTATCTGTAGAAAGTTATATAGCTGTACTCTAATAATTGAAAAGTCTGAATTTGTTATTCACATTATAGGTATGTGCCAACTTATCTATATAGTATCCCTAACTGCTTTAGACACATGAATCTCATTAAATCTT
This sequence comes from Sus scrofa, assembly GCF_054392235.1. Lineage (NCBI taxonomy): Eukaryota > Metazoa > Chordata > Mammalia > Artiodactyla > Suidae > Sus > Sus scrofa. The sequence continues at coordinate 93,257,098 of NC_139389.1, forward strand.
CTTGGTCTTTTGATTTTCCAGCAGAGCAGCTTGCATTGCAGCCTAGATCTGTGGCAGATCACGGGCTCCTCTCAGAATCTTTTGAGTCACTTGGTAAGTATGTTATAATGTTTTGCTTCTAAAATTCAAATAGGTCTACCAGGTAATGTGTCTCATTTGGTCATAGACAGATGCAAACATATGTCCTTTATTTTGGAAGGGATAGGTCAATGTGTCTCAAACCAGAAACCAGTAGGACCCTTTAAGTTTCACTGCTCTAGCAGGCTCTTGAATTCTTGTGGGATTTATACCCAAATTTTTGGCATTCCTATGTCTTACCAAATTGCCTAGATAGATGTGAATTCCTGCTCATCAGCTCTAATCAGCACGATATGAGTGTAATAGAGCAATATAATGTCCTGTAGAATGCAGGGGTGGTCAAGATGCCTGATGGCTAGACTAGACCCAAAGGACTGAAGAGTTGATAAAGCCCTAAAGCGAGACAATGTCTCAGCACAGGCCAAATAGGTGAGCTAAAGAGGATGAGGTAAGAAATCACTTTCAAAATTTTTTCATCACCTTGTACATTTCAAGTCCTTGATCATGTCATTAATTTCTGCAATCATTTCAGAAATGTACTTATTTATTTATATTTGCTACTTTGATAGGTAAATGCAGCTCTACCCCTTATACTTAGTCCTTCCTTCACTCCACAGGTAAGAGACCTAATATATGAATTTTACCAGTTACTAGGTATGTCTATTCCAAACACACATTCTGAATCTGAGGAAATAACCACAGGGCGGATCCAAGTATCTAAAGTGCCATGGATGCAAGCCAATATTCCACTGATCACTTTATCTCAATAATCTCCCATTTTGATTGGTAGACCACATGGTGTTTTGGGTTTCTGTAGCTAAGGTTGATTCAGAACCAGTGGCTGGAATTCTCTGAAAGATTGGGTTATTTCTCCTTTCTTGGTTCACATTACTCTGATAAATAGTTGCAGGTCCCTTTGGATAAGGCTAGGAGAATGAATTATGGTCTACAGTTTTAGTAGTGTAGTAAGATCTTTCCTAAGTTGGACTTGATTCCCTCCACCTCTGCTTTATAGAAGTTTACCCTGGGACTGTCCACTGGCTCACATCTGGGAATATGTTGAACACTCATGTCTTTAGTGTGGTGATTCATTCATATGTATTTTCACCAGACATAGAGAATTTCAACTCATAAAGTAAGACCTTAGTAGGATGCACATCTATTTAATCTAGAAGAACGTCATGATTAATTAGCCAGTGCCAAAGGTCTTTGTGGGTCAAATCCTGATTATTCTTACAGCTCTGTTCTCCCTATAGTTACTACACCTATCTTGTCTTGGGTGATTAAGTGCTTCCACTTGATCGCTCTAACCTCATGTTTCCATCTTCTTGAATTTGGGGAACCCAGTTTAATGGCAGAATTTGCTACTCTTACTTTTGGCCTGAAAGGAATAACCACCACAGAATTTTTAAGGATAAGGGGTCTTTGCTCAAAAATGTAATTCCCAAAGCTTTCATGAAGGGAGTATTCTCTGGCCTTTTTTGAAGGGCATACTTAGGAGATGTGTAAGCAGGTCTCAATACTCATCTCACGTACTGACTAGTATTTCATTATCATTCAGTGCCACCTATGATTCCATATTTCAACTAACCAAGGAAGCCACTCATAGTTACACTTTGTTTAGTGTAACTACATCTACAAATTTGACTCAATCTGACACCAATTTCCTTCCATTCTTATCTAACATCCTTAGGCTCTTTTTCATACACATACCTCTGGGTCTGGAAATATAAATTGGAAAATTATGCAATTACTCTGTTCCTCTAGTATCTTCCAAACCTTGTCAGGTTATAGGACTAGAAACAACAAGAGGCTGAATTAGACCCTGAGGAATTGAGCAGTTCCCTATAAGACATCTTCCACACAAGAGGCCACTACAGGTTCTAAAAAAAGGCGGGGGGGGGGGAATGACCTCGGACAAAGGAAGAAGTTTGCTTATACTGGGGAAAAAAAAAAGATTTACAGACTTTAGATGTTCAAGGACTACAGCCTCATTAGGAATCTTTCGATTATGACTTCATCCTAATCTTCAGGGTCTCACTCCTTCTTATTTAATCAATGTCTTAATGATAACACGAAAGACTTTGCATGAGTATGAATTCCATTTGAAGTGTTATTCAGCAATCCACAGAAAAAGACTTCGGGTTTGTTTTCATAAATCTGGGTTTTATATATCCTCAGGTTATCTATTGCACTTAAAAGTATCAACCAAACCAAGGAGTTCCCATCGTGGCTCAGTGGTTAACGAATCCAACTAGGAACCATGAGATTGTGGGTTCGATTCCTGCACTTGCTCAGTGGGTTAAGGATCCGGTGTTGCTGTGAGCTATGGTGTAGGTCGCAGACGCGGCTTGGATCCCGCGGTGCTGTTGCTCTGGTGTAGGCTGGCAGCTACAGCTCCGATTAGACCCCTAGCCTGGGGACCTCCATATGCCATGGGAACGGCCCAAGAAATGGCAAAAAGACCAAAAAAAAAAAAAAAAAAAGTATCAACCAAACCCTCATCCTACTTATTTTAAAAGAAATGTACAAGGAATAGCAGCAGCTACTTGATAACCCCAAGTTGTGCCTTCCATGGCCACTTACTTCTAGGTGTGCATAAGTCATAATTTAAGAAATTTGCTACTTCATAGCATGAGCAATTGGTGTTTCTAGCACTGAAAACAGGGTCATTGATTTCTTTAAATTTAATCAAAACTGGGAACAAATCCAGGTATATCTGAACCAATTTGGAAAACCTGGACTGCAACTTCTTCTGGTACCAGGACACTAGAATCATAATGAGTCATTTGGAGAATCTGCTTTATTGTAGAGATCAGAATTTATACAGCTGTGGGAGAAACTGGGTCAATATAAAGTTCTGAAAGAAGATAGAAGATAAGAGAAAACTCATTAATTAAAATTATGAAGAGAGACTGGTAAAGAGTTCTAAGAAAGACTTGCCTCTGGGCTTGGTGCTTCTGAAGTCACCAAAAATCATCAGGGTGGAAGATTGGAAGACTGGGAAAATGCTATATGCAAATCAAGAGCAACCTGGGACCTGCAAGAACAAAGTTATACCGATGAAATCAAACTGGATCCTGTTTCTTTTGCTCACTGCATTGAAGCCTAACAAGGCAGGTGACCTGCAAGATGTGCTCTTCCTAAATCCCATAGAAAAACATTCCCATTAAAAAAAGTGTAGGACTTGAGGAAGTTGAAGCAGCTGACTGCTGCCTCACACCAGTGAGATTAATAGCAGATCAGGGACAATGCTTAATCCTGTAGTAGCCTTGGGGACCCTGCATTTAGCTCACACGTATATGGGCTGATCCTTCGTTTCTACTTCCTAAATCTCATGCAGAAATCTCGTAAGACCAACTCTAATCCAGGCCCATCCAAGGAAGATAATACTGGAAAATCCTCTCCCCATTATGCTTGCATTTTAGAGATAGGAGGCAGTTAGGATTAGTACTCTCAACAGTTTACTCCACAGCCTAAATTCCTAAAACCCACTGTATGCTCAATTTATAAATGAGAAAATTAAAACTCACAGAAACCCAATAACTTGCTCAAGCCCCCTCTCAATCCCAAGGCCATTTATTGAGCACCTACTATGTATCAGGAATTGTGATGAGCATGAGGGAAGACAAAAGGTGAATACTAGGCAGTCTCTGTTACAGTCCTGTGCTTTTCTCAGTTATTTTTTTGGCAACTTATTTCATTACTCTTTAAAGCTAAAGGAAAACCTTCTGCACCATTGTCAGAAAGTCTTTATTCTTGTGGCGCCTTAACCCTCATGGTTTGAGGACAGAAATAAACCAGTGATCTTTCCTTCTTATTCATGATGTATCTGCCAGACCAAACAATAAAACTTCTCATGGTATGGCTAACCCAGATTTTGGGATTGCTGTAGTGGTTTTAATATCATATTTAACATCTATGTGTTTTTTATATCATCAGAAAATATTGATTTTTATCCTTTCAGTGGGTTTCTCAGCATTAAGTCATTGTTCCTAACATACTTGTCAATGGTATGTGTGCTCCTCAGGACAGAATTTACTTCATTTCTACCTCCTCATGATACATTACTGGAGCAAACCACAAGAGAAGAAGGAAATCATTATCTAGACATCAAAGGTTTAGGGTTGTGAATTATATCTTGTCTGTCATTTCTAAGGGTCCCATTATAACAATGGAATGGAAAGGCACCAACTACATCATCAGATTTTCATTCCCATCCGTCTCTGTTATTAAAGAGGACAAGGAATTAAAGTGTGTGTACTGTGTATGAAGCCAGGAAGATAAATCAGTGTGATGGGGTGAGAATTCTGAAGGAAAATAGAGAATTGTAAATATGAGTGGCATCTTAATTTTTGTCTAACAAATTTAAAAATCTCTTTTTTAGTCTGCGATCTATTGGACGAATGTTTTCTGTCTAGACATTTTAAAAGTCACTTCCACAAGACTATCCCAATCATTGCTTTTTTTTTCTCCGAATCTTATTGCCGACAGTGGTACCTGCTCAAGCCCTTTAATGTAAAAATACACACAGAAATGCAGCTAGGCATGATTAAAGGTCTTCTCTGACGAGGAATGAAGGAGAATTACATAGTTTGCAAGAGAAAAGATAATAAAAGAGTGAGTCTATAGAAATACTTTGATGAATTATACAGAGGCAATTTTCTGACATTAGTAATGTAGGGCAGAAGACAATATTTCTGATATATAGATGTAAATTCATCATCCAGACTCCATTAAAGAGAACTACAAAAGATCAGCTGATTTGAGCATTGCTTACAAGAGCTATCGGGAAATGTTAGCAGGCCCTTTCCATGAAACTTGGACACTGTAATAAGTGAAGCCTCATTTGGATGAAAATAGCAAGAAGCCATAGAGCAAAGTTCAATCACCTGAATCTATGGCTGTAATGCCAGTCCCAGGGTTTGACATTATGTGAGGAAGTGCATATTTCACAAATACTGCCTTTGACCACTGAATAACCTTGTGCTATATGGAAGGCAATAATTGTCTTTGAAAATGGTCATTGAAAACTTTCCTCTAGGAAGATATGGTTCTACCCATCTCCAGAAAAATGATAATTCAAGATAGAATTTATGCTTTCCAGTTGTAATACTAAGAAAAATTTAACAGAATAACTATAAGAATGCTTTCTTTTTTTTATTTCACTCTTACCAGCAGAAATAAAAAGAGCATCATATACAAGGTTCTCTAATATTTTGTATTTTATCTGCAACCTATAAACCCACTATCTGCTTTTGAATAAAATAATGATAAGAGGTCCTTTTTCCAGGTCCAAATATGTATTTTTTTTAAGAGAGTCCAGAACCCTTTACCCTCTTCCAGTTCTACCTCACTGGTCATCCTTTTGATGCTTGTCCATTTTACAAAAACAAAAGCACATGAGTCTGTGTGAGGCCATCAGATTTAGTCACTTTATGGAAAGTCAACGCAGATATCTGCATAGCAGTCTAAAAACCGTGATCTTAATGCAATGCCTTGCTAATTGGTAGGGAAGGTAGATTTTGTAAACTATTCACGGAGATAGCTTTTTTAAAAATTCTGTAAGGATGAGAACATCATAAGCTCTTTTTAAAATACAGACCAAAACTCAGCATTCCTACACCTACCTCAATCTGTACCTCTTTTCCTTAGGGTGTGTGAAGGTGATAAAGCTTCCTGATCTTTATCAATGCTGGAGGACTCCTTTGAGAATTAGTTGGAAGATACGGACTCTGCTTCAGAAATGTCCATGTGTATACACACACACACACACATACACACACACACACACACACACACACACACACACACATTTTCATACAATGTCAGGGAGTATATAGGCTCCCTGGTGCTCATGTACTAACTTTCCCAGTTTAAGAATTCCTTATCTATAGAATAAGTACCATGGAAAACCCCTTGCTTCAAATTATAATATACCTTTTAGAAAGTGACATGGTGGTATCTAAGTTAACAGTAGAAACTATTACTATTAATGTATTAAAAATAAATGAGAAATAACTAAGAAGTGGACCAAGTTAAGGATGAAAAAATTTTAAGAGATATCAACTGAAACCCCAAGCACTCATAAATCACTAACAAGCTGTGAGTCCTAATCATTTCCCATTTAAGTATTTGCAGAGTATTTGAGATTTACCAAGTCTGGCAAATTCGCCCACACCTCTGTTGATGTTTTAAAATGCTGTTCTCTCATCCTGTAATGTTTCCCTGTCTTGCCTTATAAGCCCCCACATACATATCTACCCAGTCTAAAGATTCAACTGCAGTAGCTCTTCCTCTGAGAAATATCTTTATTTCTGCTTTCATTAAACCCTTTACTTACTTCTCTTTTTCTCTCTTTTTTCTTTTCCTGTGTGTGTGTGTGTGTGTGTGTGTGTGTGTGTGTGTCTGTCAGGGGGGAGCTGCACCTGCAGCATATGGAGGTTCCCAGGCTCCAGGTTGAATCGAAGCTTAATGTGTCAGCCTACACCACAGCAATACCAGATCCAAGTGGAGTCTGCGATCTACACCACAGCCCACAGCAACGAAAGATCCTTAACCTACTGAGCGGGGCCAGGGTTCAAACCGGTGTCCTCATGGATACTGGTTGAATTCATTACCACTGAGCCACGACAGGAACTCCCTCTTTACTTGTTTCTAATTGAGCATTTGTTGCTTAGTTCTTCTTCCTAAGAATTTTCTGATCATACACACCATCAGTGAAGAATTTTTATCATGCACCCCGCATCATACAAACACAATACAAACACACATTTATTACCACCTCAAAGTATTTTATTTAGATAAAAATGCCCACAAAATGTGGAAGGATGTAAAAATTAGAGATCATCAGCATGAAATACAAACCAAAATCATAATGAGATACCTCTTTGCCCATGAGATAAAAGTCAAAATAATGTAATTGCAGGTATTGTTGAGGATGTGGAGAAATTGGAACTTTCAGAACTCATTGGTGGGATTTTCAATTTGTTCTCTTAAGGTTGTTAACAGTAGCCTTATGTATTGTGGTGAACCTATGTTGGGTGTGTAGATATTTAAAATCATTATATCTTCTTTTCAGATTGATCTTTTGATCATTACAGAGTGACCTTCCTTGTTCCGTAAAATATTCTTCATTTTAAAGTCTATTTTGTCTGACATGAATATTGCTACTCCAGTTTTCTTTTGATTCCCATTTGCATGGAATATTTTCTTCCATCCTCTCACTTTCAATTTGTATGTGTCCCTAGAAGTGAAGTGGGTCTCTTGAAGACAGCATATATATGGGTATTGTTTTTGTATCCACTCAGCCAGTCTATGTCTTTTGGTTGGGGCACTTAGTCCATTAACATTTAAGGTAATTATTGATATGTAGGTTCTTATTGCCATTTTATTAATTGCTTTGGATTTGTTTTTGTTGCTCTTTTTTCTTCCCTTCTTCTCTTGTTCTCTCCTCTTCTGGTTTGTTGACTATCTTTAGTGTTGTATTTGAGTTGATTTTTCCTATTTGTTTGTGTATCAATTGTAGATTTTTTTTTTTTTTTTTTTGCTATTTTTTGGCCGCTCCCTGCGGCATATGGAGGTTCCCAGGCTAGGGGTTGAATCAGAGCTGTAGCCACCGGCCTACGCCAGAGCCACAGCAACACGGGATCTGAGCTGCATCTGCAACCTACACCACAGCTCACGGCAACGCTGGATCGTTAACCCACTGAGCAAGGGCAGGGATCGAACCCGTGACCTCATGGTTCCTAGTTGGATTCGTTAACCACTGAGCCACGACAGGAACTCCCCAATTGTAGATTTTTGGTTTGCAGTTATTCTGAAGTTTTGATATACGTGTCTGTATATATATGAAATTGTTTTAAGTTGTTGGTCTCTTAATTGCAAGTGCATCTCCAGTGTCCTGCATTTGTACCTTCCTTGTCTCATGATTTCTGATTTTGGTGGCATAATTGTGCATGGATGATTTCATATCTTTACTGTATAAACACATTTACTGGTGAGCCTTGTCATTTGCGGCATTTTTTTTTTTTTTCTGGTTGCAGCCTTTTCTTTTCTGCCTAGGGAAGTTCCTTCAGTATTTGTTGTAAAGATGGTTTCGTGTTGCTGAATTACCTTAGCTTTTGCTTATCTGTGAAGTTTTTGATTTCTCCTTCAAATCTGAATGAGAGCCTTGCTGGGTAAAGTAATCTTGGTTGGGTTTTTTTTCCTTTCATCACATTAATTATACCATGCCACTCCCTTCTGGCCTGAAGAGTTTCTGCTGAAAAATCTACCAATAACCTTATTGGGGTTCCCTTGTATGTTATTTGTTTCTTTGACCAAGCTGCTTTCAATATTTTCTCTTTGTCTTTAATTTTGGTTAGTTTAATTAATATGTGTCTCGGTGTGTTCCTCCTTGGGTTTATTTTATATGGTACTCGTTGCACTTCCTGAATTTGAGTGAGTGGTTCCTTTCCCATTTTAGGGAAGTTTTCAGCTATTATCTCTTTGAACATTTTTTTCTGTCCTTTTCTCTCTCTCTTCTCCTTCTGGCACCCCTATAATATGGATGTTGGTGCATTTAACATTGCCCCAGAGATCTCTGAGACTCTCTTCATTTGTTTTCAATCTTTTTTCTCTTTTCTGTTCCACATCCATGATTTCTACTAATCTGTCCTCCATCTCACTTATTCATTCTTGTGTCTCCTGTATTCTGATGTTGGCTGCTTCTAATGAATTTTTTGAAAACTATAAGACACTGATGAAAGAAATCAAAGATGACATGAATAGATGGAAAGACATACCATGCTCTTGGATTAGAAGAGTCAATATTATTAAAATGACTATATTACCCAAGGCAACCTACAGATTAAATGCAATCTCTATCAAATTATAAAGGACATTTTTCACAGAACTCAAACAAAATATTTTAAAGTTTGTTTGGAAGCACAAAAGACCCAGAATAGCCAAAGACATCCTGAAAAAGAAAACTGGACCTGGAGGAATCAGGCTCCCTGACTTCAGACTATACTACAAAGTAACAGTCATCAAAACCATATGGTACTCGCACAAAGATAGAAATATAGATCAGTGGAATAGGACAGAAAGCCAAGAATTAAACCCATGCACCTACAGCTGGCAAGAACATACAATGGAGAAAAGAGAGCTTGTTCAATAAGTGGTGCTGGGAAAACTGGATAGCCACATATGAAAGAATGATATTAGAACACTGCCTAACACCATACACAACAATAAACCCAAAATGGATTAAAGACCTAGATATAAGACCAGATACTATAAAACTCTAGGAGGAAAACATAGGCCAAACACTCTCCAACATAAACAACAGCAACATCTTCTCAGATCCACCTCCTAGAGTAATGACAGTAAAAACAAAAATAAACAAATGGGACTTAACTACACTTAAAAGTTTCTGCACAGCAAAGGAAACCCTAAACAAAACAAAGAGACAACCCACAGAATGGGAGAAAATATTTGCAAATGAATCAACTGACAAGGGATTCATCTCCAAAATTTATAAACACCTCCTACAGCTTAATATCAAAAAAAAAAAAAACAACAACAAAAACCCAAACAGCCCCATCAAAAAACAGGCAGAAAATCTAAACAGACAATTCTCCAAAGAAGACCTACAGATGGCCAAAAAAAACACACGAAAAGATGTTCAACATCACTCATTATTAGAGAAATGCAAATCAAAACCACCGTGAGGTACCACCTTACACCAGCCAGAATGGCCATCATCAAAACGTCTACAAACCATAGGTGCTGGAGAGGGTGTGGAGAAAAAGGAACCCTGTTACACTGTTGGTGGGAATGTCAATTGGTGTAACCACTGTGGAAAACAGTATGGAGCTTCCTCAGAAAACCCAAAATAGAACTACCATTTGAGCCAGCAATCCCACTCCTGGGCATCTATCCAGAGAAAACCATGACCCCAAAAGACACATGTACTCCCGTGTTCGTTGCAGCACTATTTGCAGTAGCCAAGACATGGAAACAACCTAAATGTCCATTGACAGAGGAGTGGATCAAGAAGATGTGGTACATATAATACAATGGAATATTACTTGGCCATTAAAAGGAACAAAATACTGGCATTTTTAGCAATATGGACGGACCTAGAATTTATCATGCTAAGTGAAGTCAGTCAGACAATGAGACACCAACATCAAATCCTATCACTGACGTGTGGAATCTCAAAAAAAGATGCAATGAACTTCTTTGCAGAACAGATACTGACTCACAGACTTTGAAAAACTCATGGTTTCCAAATGAGACAGTTTGTGGGGTGGGGGTATGCACTGGGGTTGGGGGATGGAAATCCTATAAAATTGGATTATGATGATCATTGTACAACCATTAATGTAATAAATTCATTGAGTAATGAAAAAAAAAAGAAATCATTAGTTGGAATGTAAAATTTTGTAGCCACTTTGGAAAATACTTAGTTCCTCAAAGGTTAAATATAGAGTTATCATTCTTACGCATACACACAGAGAATTTAAAACATAAATTCATGAAAAATATCTTGTGCATGAATGTTCATAGCACTATTATAAATAATAGCCAAGAGGTAGAAAGAACCTATATGTCCATAAACAAAATGTGAGGTATCCATATAACAGAATATTATTTGACAACGAAAACAGAAAAGAGACAAAGTACCAGTTCATGCTACAGTATGGATAAACCTTGAAAACATTATGCTAAGTGAAACAACAATCACAGAAGACCATATACTGTATTATTCTACTTCTATGAAAGGTCCAACAGAAGCAAACCTGTAGAGAGAGAAAGTAGATGCAGACAGAAAGCAGATGAGATTACTTAGGACTCAGGCAGGATAGAGGGCTTGGGGAAACTGCAGGGTGACTGAATAAAAAGGAAATTTAGTGAGTTCCCATCATGGCTAAGTGGAAACAAATCTGACTAGCATCAATGAGGATACGAGTTCGATCCCTGGCCTCATTCAGTGGGTTAAAGGATCTGGCATTGCTGTGAGCTGTGGCGTAGGTTGCAGACTTGACTTGGCTCAGATCTGGCATTGCTGTGGCTATGACATAGGCTGGCGGCTACATTTCTGATTCAACGTCTAGCCTGGGAAGCTCCATATGCAGTGGGTGCGGCCCTAAAAAGACAAAAAAAAAAAAAAAAAAACTGAAAATTGAATAGTGGTGGTCAGGGCTAGCAGGGAGTGGAGAATAAGGAATGAAAACATTCTAATATTGATTATTGTGATGAATATACTCTGAATATACTAAAAAATACATTGTACAGTTTTAAGTGGGTGAATTGCATCATACACAAACTCTATATCAAGAAATCATTTAGAATGAAATAAATTAAGGGAGTAGAATCCCTAGTATATTACATTATCTCCACAGATCATCTTATGCCTGCAGAAAGCACATTCCAATTTTAATATTTACATTTAGTAACTGCTTTTTTGTATGATTCTTCTTCTGACTATAAGGTCCTAGAGGAGAGTAATTTTATCTTATTCTTTAAATTATTTGAATTTAGAGGATCTAGAAATAAAAGTACCCAGTGAAAACAGGATGCATTAACTGGTTAATTAACCAGATACCTAAGCCTTTTCCTGCACTAGAATTTGTCAAAATCAAATTGTATTTTTATTTATTTATTTTGTGGTAAAATATATATTACATAAGATTTACTATTTTAACTATTATCGAGAGTACAATTAAGAAGAATTAAGTATATTCACATTGTTCTGCAACCATTACTGTCATCAATCTATATAACTTTTTTTCATCTTGTAAAATTAAATCTCTGTACCCATTAAACACTAATTCCCTATTCTCCACTCCCTACTAGCCCTGGCCACCACTATTCAATTTTAAGTCTCTATGACTCATACTACTCTAAGCAGTAAAATTTAAATGGTATCATAGTATTTGTCCTTTTATGACTGGTTTATTTCACTTAGCAAAATTGTTCAATGTTCAACCATGTTATAACATGTGTCAGAATTTCAGGACAATGTTATATCTCACTGTATGTACACTACATTTTGTTTATCCATTCATCCACTGAGGGACAATGAGTTTCTTCCACAATTTGGCTATTGTGAATAATGCTGTTGCTAACATTGCTGCCCAAATATACCTTTATTTTCCTGTTTAAATTATTTGGGGTTATGTGACCAGAAATGAAATTTCTGGATAACAGGGTAAATTTATTTCTAACTTTTGAGGAAACAGTATAGTGCTTTTCATAGTGGCTTCATCATTTTACATTATCACCAGAAATGCACAATGGATCGTTTCTCTACAGTTTTGCCAATGCTTGTTATTATCTGGATTTGCCTGTTTTGCTAATAGGCATCACACTTAATAAGTTAAGTGTGAAGGGGTATCTCATTTTGGTTTTAATCTGCATTTCCTTCATGATTAGCGATATTGAACATTTTTTCTTGTGCTTTTTGTCCATTTGTATATCTTTGGAGAAATGTCTATTCAAGTTCTTTGCCCACAAAAAAATAATTTAAAATGGATCAAAGACCTAAATGTAAGCAATGACTTTTTTTTTTTCTTTTTATGGCTGCACCTGAGGCATATAGACGTTCCCAGGTTAGAGGTCGAATCAGAACTGCAGCTGCTGACCTGCACCATAGCCACAACAACACTGGATCCAAGGTGCCTCTGTGACCTCTGCTGCAGCTTGTGGAAACACTGGACACTTAACCAACTGAGCAAGGCCAGGAATCAAAACTGCACCCTCCTAGAGACAATATTGGGTTCTTAACCCACTAAGCCACAATGGGAAATCCTGACAATGACTTTTTGGACATGACACTAAAGGCACTAGACACAAAAGAAAAAATAGACAAGTTTGACTTCATTAAAATGTAAAACATTTGTGTATCAAAGGACACAATCAACAGATAAAAGGACAATTCACAGAATGGGAGAAAATATTTGCAAAACACACATATGAAAAGGGATTGATATCCAGAATATATAACTTCTGAAACTCAACAATAGTGTTTTAGGAGTTCCCACTATTGTGCAGTGGGTTAAGAGTCTGACTGGGTCACTGCAGAGGCATGGGTTCACTCCCTGGACTGGTGCAGTGGTTTAAAGGATGCAGTATTGCTGCAGCCACAGGATAGGTCACAGCTATGGCTTGGATTCAGTCAGGGAACTTCCACATGCCCTGGGTGCAGCCATTAAAAAGTAATAATAATAATAAAGAAAAGAGAAAAAATATTAAAGAACCAAAAGCAGTAATGTTTCAAGTGTTGAACCAAAGGTAATCATGAGCATATTTGAATTTTATCCTTCATAGCAGCGATCACTTTAAAACAAACAAACAAACAGAAAACAGTTTTGGCACTTAACTCATGCTAGGGAGCCTAAATTGGTAGGCTCAAACTCTGAAGGCCAGAAGTATTGAAGAAATGACTAGAATAATAAACTTTATTTCCATTGACGATTTTTTTTCTTTTGCATTTTCTTTCTAATGTTATAAACTAGTAGATACATGAAACAGTTTTCTGTTCATTTAGAAGTAAAACAAGCATTGCTATCAGCAAAAACTTAGTGAGATTTTAGAAAAAATAAAAAAAGGGAGTTCCCGTTATGGCTCAGTGGTAATGAACCGAACTAGTATCCATGAGGATGCAGGTTCAATCCCTGGCCTTGCTCAGTGGGTTAAAAGATCCGGCATTGCCATGAGCTGTGGTGTAGGCTACAGATTTGTCTCAGCTCCTGCATTCCTGTGGCTGTGGCACAGGCTGGTGGCTACAGCTCTGATTCAACCCCTAGCCTGGGAACTTCCATATGCCGTGGATATATGGAAACAAACAAAAACCCTAAACACACACACAAATAAAACTTTAAAAAAATTAAAAAATAGAACAAATAAGAAGAAAAGCATACAAGCCCAAGCAAAATCTCCTCAAGTCAGGGAGCCATTATAACTGGTGGTGGTAGGGTGTTGGGGGAGGACTAAAATCTTGACTCCTACACACTCAATCTTTTCCTTACAACACAGTGTGACCAAAGGCTATCAAATCATAATCAAAAATATTCTCTCAGGAAAATGGGAAAGAGAAAAACAGCAACAGATGGAAATTGCTGCCCAACTTTGTAGGATGGCGGTGAGAGGAACTCAATGGAAGTAGAAGCTGGCATAAGGAGAATGGGAAATAGAGAGGAATTCAATGGAAGTAGAAGCTGGCATAAGGAGAATGGGAAATAATGTAAGAACAATGCTGAACTTGGGTTCTACATTCAGCAAGAGAGACTCAGATCTGCATTTGACCTTATCTTTGATCTTATCATGGTTGAAATTTAAAGAGACACCCCTAATCACATATCTACCCTTTTCTCCACTCTTTTTTATCTATCTCATAACTCCCACACCCTTTCTGCTAGAGGAAACCTAATGAAATGCCTCTCCTACACAAGCAGCAGTTACTCATCTATTAAGGTAAGGAATGTCAACATTGTATTATCTATTGAGTGAATTATTAAGCAAGATTGGAAGGGAAGTTAATGAAGCAATGGAAAACCTGAAACCTAGAATGATAATTTCCTTCCTCCATGAAAAGAGAAACAGGATGTTAGGGGTTGGCAAATCAAGTGTGTCCGCACTTTGATCCTTTATCTTGTAGGTTCTTTTCCAGTTTGAATCCCAGAATATTGGCACATAGTAGCTTCTACAAAGAAAACGGTACTGCCGTTTTAATTTAATTTTTGGGCAAAATATCAAACAGCTAGAATTTCAGAAATATGCCATTTCTTTTCCTACTTTATGTAAAGGAAATTAATGATGCTAAATATCTATCTCATATGAGTAATATTTAACCTTTTAATATTTAAACTAAATATCCATTCAAATGAAATAATGAAAGGTTCAAAACTTTCTTACTCTTTATTTATTGTCTTCCTATTTTTGATGGTTATTCACAGCCAAAATTAGCATGAAATACCATAGGTGTCTTACTTTTTTGAAATAATTACAGTGATGACCCTTCTGATTATTCTTTCATAACAATAAAACTCAAGGCTGTGCTAATGCCAAAGATGTAACCTTTTTTTCCTAGAAGGAATAACAATGATGCAAGTTTCCTTGTGGAAGAAGATTCTCTTTGCCACCAAGCTGGTATTAATTTCCTGTTCAAAAGGGGCTATATTGTCAATGTGACACTTTAATCAGCCACCAATGTGAGTGGGAAACACCGACTTCACAATCAATGTCAATGTATTTCATGTTGTCTCAATACTGCTTAGTCATTTTGCTTCAGAAGTGTGTGAGGAGGGTCAATACATTTCATTAGTTTGTTTCATCTAAAGGAGAGCACAACATGAGAACTTGGATTATATTATAAGAATTGCCTTAATGTGACACTGATTCCTTGATTGTGCAATATCAGACATTCAAGTGCTAGAGGGCAACCAAATTATCCTTCACTGAAACATTTATCTAGCCACCACCAGCAAAATGTGCTGTGAATGAAAGAAGAAAAGAGGAATCCAACTTAATTTACATAGTAGAGATGAGAGGATGCTGTCATCAATGCATTATGAAACAGGATCATGCAGCTTAATTTTGAAGGATGCCAGGGAAAACTAACAATTCTTTTTCACTGTCTAGTTGTGGTTGTAAAAATATTTATGATTCTAAAATATAATAGTTATTCTCATTGTATTTCTACATAATTCACATTTTTTTCTCAATGGACTTTATAGCTTCATGGCCATCAAATATATACAAAATGACTACATTATTCTCTTCTAATTCTTTCCTTTAGAAATCTTTGCTGGCACTTTAATACCATAACTCTTCTGATTCACTTTCTCCTCTGACCTCTTACTAAGAGGAAGAGGCTACTACCTATATTTTTAATGGAATGTATCTTATGGAACATCTATTCATTTTGACTTTTATTATACAAATTGGTACACATTTTCTTGTGTTTTGCTTTGTTTCATTTCTTTAAATACCCATGCCTTTTGAGAGAATAGTTTATAGTCAGGGTGTGAAGAATTGTAAATAGGCACATTTCTTTTTTTAAGTCAATGTCTGAATATAGATTTCCTATCTGATCAGATTCAGCACTATTAGTGAAGTCATCTGGCTAGTTCATTTGCAATCTACTCACCTGCAGATAAAATCATTCACAGTAAACATCCAGGCTCCTACCTCTTCTTTCTGACCTGTACCCCTAACAATCTTGTTTGAGGCTGGCTCTTATTCCTTGGAAGAATTCACAAGCTTTTGCACTTTATGTTCCCTGCTCAACTTCTGTTGCTGAAGCTTGGGTCCTTTCTCCCAAAGATTTTGTCATGTCAGCATTTCTCATTTTAAATCCTCATACTGGAGAGCATCCAGCCAGAACTTCTGGTCCAACCCACCACTAAGTATATTTTCCAGGATCTCTGGGCATCTGGGAGAAAGCATTCAGATATGCTTTACAGAAATCATATTTTTCTTGTTACCATCATTCTATGTCTTGAGAAAAAATTTCACACAAGGTATTTTCTACTCTTTCTTTATATAGACCAAGTGATGTCATTGACCTTTCATGAGTCCTATTTCTCCAAAATACTAAAATTAATTCCATAAATGCACTTTATATTGCACTTACTCATATACCAGCATCATGAAACACAATTTTAAAAAATCATATATCATTAATTTTTTTCTATAGTCACTTTCATTTCATAAATGAAATCAGCATTTTTTGCCAGGAAATAAAAATTGGGTAAAAATGGAAGTTTATGTAGTAATTTTTATTCCCTTCCAAAAACATACTGATGAATTTTAAAATCCATTATGGAAGTCATTGGTAACATTGCTAATGACTATTACCTCCATTTTATCACAGTCTAAAAATAGATACAGTTTGCTAGTGGTTACAATCCAGAATGACCAAATTAACTTTCAGCATAGATTCTGTCCAGTAAAGATTTGTGTCAATCAACTGCAACATTGATACTGCTGGAGGAAAGAGGGAATCAAACTGAGAAGGCATCTTGAGACCAAATAATAAGGTAGGCAGCTCCATATAATCAGTGGATCAGTTTATTTTAAGGTAACTTACTCACAGAGGGGGATAGGAGTTGGGTGGACAGCATTCCAAAGCATTTGCACCTGAGCTCTGCACAACTGAGAGCTCGGTGGGACAACTAGGCTTAACCAAGGGTAAAAGGGTAGGTGCTTGGAAACAGGACATTCATTCCTACATTAAAATGTATGAGTGGGTAACTAGTCTGTGTATACTTGGGATACATCAGGGAAGGTTTTCATTGTTGGGTACTAACAGAATATAAATACTTACTTTATATAATGTCTTTATAAAGATCTTACTGATTATTAAACAATCTCTATTAACTACAAAGCCCTTGATGATGGAGACTTATTTCTCTGCCTACTACAGTCCTGAGTAGGATCGGTGAAAGGACAGGAGAAACTATAAGGGGCCAAGATGGCATCAGTTATGCTAACAGCTATATAGGGAGGAAAGTGGGTATCTACTTGCTCCTGTATGCTCAACGCCTAGCAGTATGTTGGAGTCTCTGTCATTTCCAATGTCTCTGACCACTAGTGACAAAATACTTAACAAAAAGTCATGTAAAGGGAGAGGCTATTCTTCACACATTTCAAGAAATCTGGAGGTTAGTGTACCGAGTGTAGGACTGTGACTCAGATACATCTTTTCCCGTCTTTTACGTATGTACCCCCATCATGCTGTCCACAGCCTTGTCAGGTGAAGAACTCAGGGTGACTCCAAGCACTTCGTCCTCACACAATCGTGTTCAAAAGGAAAAAGATCAACATGGGGCTCCCTCATGCACATCATCACTTCATTCTGGAAGGATACTCTTCCCAGGATAACAGTGGTAGATATTCATTTCTAGGAATTGGCTCATATAACTAACTCTCTCACTAAGGGAGGATGGAGGGGAGTAGCTAGAAATTTCTACTTCTATAATGAGACAAAGGAAATAAGTCATTGAGTAGATAATTAAGGGCATATTCAACAGCATGAAAGATATTGCTCAGGAAAAGCAGGATCTAAGAAGACTATAATTATTCGTTCATTACAAAATTTTGGGAAACAACTTTTATAAATTCAAATCAAATAAAATATAATTTTAAGAATGATTGAATTTAGGGCAAAGATAATTCAATGGGGTAAATAAGAGCACTGTAAAATAAAAAGATCATCTTATACAATGGAATACTATGCCAACTTTTAAAAGAATGAGACCCATGTATAAATTATTCTAATTATACCCTCCAATATATATATTTTATGACTAAACATACACACAAATGTATTACTGAAGGAGTTCCCACTGTGGCATAGTGAGTTAAAAATCTGACTGTAGCAGCTTGGTCACTGCAGAGGCATGGGTTGCATTCCCCACCTGGAGCAACGGATTAAAGGATCTGGCATTGTTACAGCTGCGGCATCGGTTGGGTTGCAGATACAGCTTGGATTCAATCCCCAGTCCAGGAACTTCCATATGCCATAAGTATGGCTATCTATCTATCTATCTATCTATCTATCTATCTATCTATCTATCTATCTATCTATCTATATGAAAACTATGAAAATACTGCCAGCATAAAACATGCAAAGACAACAGATATGCCCACAGACATTTTATGCCTGCAAATGCATTGAAAAAGTCTCTCAAAAATTACTAAAGAAATTAGTAACAGTGCTTGAACTAGACACTTTAAATGCCTAGTATTGGAGAAAGTAATTTTCTAGTAAATACCCTTTTTCACCTTTTGAATTTTATTTCATATCTTATATATTACTTATTAAAATATATTTTATTTCTCATAATTTATAGGCATTTATATGTGTATGTATAAAAATAAATAATATCATAAATAAATAACCTTATAAGTAAATATATGAAAGTTTTATTTTCAAGGTAAAGGTGAGGAAAAGAGATTTATCAAGCTGATAACAAAAAGACTGTGACAATTTCCTATTGTGCAAGTTCAGAACAGGGACCAACTCAAACCAGGGCTAAATCTGAATGGTGGAAACATAGTATTGCCCCATATGTATTCCTCCCATATAGGGAGGAATTGGCCTAAAGTAGATTACAGAGAAATTTCCTTCTTGAAATCATCAGAAGGATATTGATTCCTGCTTGTATATGCCAGTTCAGCTTAGTAAATATCTACCTAGGTGGAGTAGAAATCTAGATCTCTCTCCATGTGTCCAATCCATTTCATTACTTACAAAATGATGATGATGATAAAAATTCATAATTAATGAATAAATACTTATCAACCTTGAAACTATAGACAATTCCTTAGAATTAAAGAAAAATAATACAAGCTAGGAGGATTAAAAATTGGGGCTATTGAACAAGGAGAGGAATTTCCTTTACTCCTAAGTGATTTTTAACATTTCAAGGGATGCTGTGAAAGATTAAATTACATGTATGAGTAAATTTTTTGCTTAGGGCTCTTTTTTCTCTCTTTCCTTCCTTTCCCTTTTTACCTCTGTTTAATAATCAAAGCATGGGTAAATTTTATTTTTTGTCTTTTTAGGGCCAACCCACAGCATATGGAGGTTCCCAGGCTAGGAGTCTAATCGGAGCTGTTGCTGCCAGCCTATGCCAGAGCCACAGCAACGCCAGATCCAAGCTGTGTTTGTTACCTACACCACAGCTCATGGCAATGCCAGATCCTTAACCCACTGAGCAAGGCCAGGGATCGAACCTGTGTCCTTGTGGTTCCTAGTCAGATTGGTTTCCACTGCACCACGATGGGAAGTCCAGCATGGGGAAATTTTAAACAAGCTCATCTTAAACTAGTCATGGAGAAGGATTTTTGATGGCTTCCAGGGCTTTCTATTTCCAAAAGTTAACCTATTTATAAACTTACCATATCCTGATTATTATTACTAGCAACAATAACTCTGAGCAAATACATCTCAAACCCCTCAGTTATAAGATCATTTACAATTTCACCATCAAGGGAATGTCCTAGGCATATTTCAGTTAAAGATTCTTGCCAAGAAATCTGAGCTCTGTTCAAAGTTTTAGCCATCATATCTTCAAAGAATCCTGGAATTTTAACAGTTTAAACAAAAAAGCATTATACACCCCCATTTCCCATTGGGATACACTACCAAAGCCTCAGAATCTGATATCATGAAATGTTCTCTGGGATTCAATTTTATTTCAAGCATGTCAAATGTTTAAAAGTCTACATACATTTTCCATGTGACACATATTTCAATTGTAATGAAAATATATTTAATGGTAGCAATAAAATAGAATGAAATGAGGATGTAAAATGGCCATGCTATTTTATTTTTTAATTGTTTGAATGTCTGATTATCCAGTTGCATTTCTCATTCATTACTTTCCGCTCCAACTCTCCATTTGCTACTATTAATGTAATTTATTTTCTATTTAGCTACTCAATAGCCAACAGTATCTTGAATCTTGAGAAAAAATTCCTACACTTTCTGTGACTTTGCAAGAGTAATTTAATTGACTCAAAACATGACCTCCAAACTAGAGTAGTGAGATTAAATTGAAGAAAAGTACAAACCATCTGAAATACCCTTACAAGCCCCCACAGAGGCCATGTTTACTGGTGCCCATAGTCTGTCATGGGCCAAGTTTGGGGTGAGTTCCTTCCTGCTCAATGAATATGAAGGATTGTTCACTTAATTGAGCAAGTCATTGAGCACAATATGCTTGTTACACTAGGATCTTCCATTGGGGTCAAAGGGTTTGTGTCTCCAGCTAAGGGGAGGATGTGAACCTTCTCCCTGGAAAGACTTGAAAGATAAGTTACATTTTATGTAGAAAAGTAGGTTTGTTTTTTATTCACAGGCATTAAACTATGATGAATTAAAGAATTAATATGCTCCCCTGGTCAGAACTGGGGACAAGGAAAATTAGTTGAGGGGTTAAAAATATTTATGTGCATTTAGTATCTCAGGAAACAAGGTAACTCAATAAATTAAGCATTTTGGTCTCTAAATATTATTTTCTAACTAAAGAATTTAGAACTAGCTCTTCCGTGGCAAACACCAAGGATATTTTTTACATTATTTTTAATATGATTTTCCATCATGGTCTATCCCAGGAGATTAGATATAGTTCCCTGTGATAAACACTAGGGCCTTATTGTCTGTGCATTCCAAATATAATAGTTTGCATCTATAAATTCCAAACTCCCAGTCATCCCCACTCCCTCGCCTCCTCCCTTGGCAGCCATAAGTCTGTTCTCCATGTCTACAAGTCTGTTTCTATTTTGTGGATAGGTTCATTTGGGCTATATCTTTTTTGAAATCTTTTATGTATGTGTATATTTTTTCTACTGTACAGCATGGTGACTCAGTTACACTTACATGTATACAGTCTTTTTTCTCATATTACATGTTCCATCATATGTGATTAGACAGAGTTCCCAGTGCTACACAGCAGTATTCCATTGCTAATCCATCTCAAAGGGCCATATTTTAGATTCTACATATCCATGATTTATTTATGGAATTTGTCCTTCTCTTTTTGACTTACCTCACTTAGTATGAGAAGCTCTAGTTGCATCTATGTTGCTGCAAATGGCATTATTTCATTCTTTTTTATGGTGGAGTAGAATTTCATTGTACCACATCTTAATCCATCTGTTGATGGACGTATAGCGTGTTTCCATGTCTTAGCTGTTGTAAATAGTGCTGCTATGAACAAAGGGGTGTGTGTGTTTTGAATTATACTTTTGTCTGGATATATGCCCAGGAGTGGAACTGCTGGATCATCTGGTAGTTCTAATTTAGTTTTCTGAGGAAACGCCATACTTTTTTCCATAGTGGTTGTACCAATTTACTTCCCGCAAGACAGTGTAGGGGAGTTCCATTTTATGCACATGCTCTCCAGCATTTGTTATTTTAGACTTCTTAATGATGGCAATTTTGAATGGTGTGAGGTGGTACCTCACTGCAGTTTTGATTTGCATTTCTCTAATAATTAGTGATGTTGAGCACCTTTTCATGTGCCTACTGGCCATCTGTATGTCTTCTTTGGAGAAATGTCTATTTAGGTCTTCTGCTTGTTTTTCAATTGGATTTTTTTTTTAATTGTTGAGTTGTATGAGCTGTTTTTATATTTTGCAGGTTATGTCCTTGTCAGTTGTATCATTCACAACTATTTTCTCTCATTCTGTAGGTTGTCTTTTCTTTTTTTTTTTTTTAAAGTTTCCCTGGTTGTGCAGAAACTTGTAAGTTTGATTAGGTCTTATTGGTTTATTTTTGTTTTTATTTCCATTGCCTTGGGAGACTGACTTAAGAAAACATTTGTATGGTTCATGCTAGAGAATATTTTCCTATGTTGTATTCTGGGAGTTTCATGGCATCGTGTTTTATGTATAAGTCTTTAAGCCATTTTGAGTATATTTTTGGGTGTGGTGTGAGGGTTTGTTCTAGTTTCAATGCTTTACATAAAGCTGTCCTGTTTTACTTATTTTTTAAAATTACTTAATGAATTTTACTACATTTATAGGTGTACATCAATCATCACAACCAAATTTTACATTTCCATCCCAAACCCTCAGCACATTCCCCCACTCCCCAAACTGTCTCATTTGGAAACCATGAGTTTTTCAAAGTCTGTGAGTCAGTATCTGTTCTGCAAAGAAGTTCATTGCGTCTTTTTTTGAGATTCCACACGTCAGTGATAGGATTTGATGTTGGTGTCTCATTGTCTGACTGACTTCACTTAGCATGATAATTTCTAGGTCCGTCCATATTGCTAAAAATGCCAGTATTTTGTTCCTTTTAATGGCCGAGTAATATTCCATTGTGTATATGTACCACATCTTCTTGATCCACTCCTCTGTCAATGGACATTTAGGTTGTTTCCATGTCTTGGCTATTTCAAATAGTGCTGCAATGAACACGGGAGTACATGTGTCTTTTGGGGTCATGGTTTTCTCTGGATAGATGCCCAGGAGTGGGATTGCTGGCTCAAATGGTAGTTCTATTTTGGGTTTTCTGAGGAAGCTCCATACTGTTTTCCACAGTGGTTACACCAATTGACATTCCCACCAACAGTGTAACAGGGTTCCTTTTTCTCCACACCCTCTCCAGCACCTATGGTTTGTAGACGTTTTGATGATGGCCATTCTGGCTGGTGTAGGGTGGTACCTCACGGTGGTTTTGATTTGCATTTCTCTAATAATGAGTGATGTTGAACATCTTTTCGTGTGTTTTTTTTGGCCATCTGTAGGTCTTCTTTGGAGAATTGTCTGTTTAGATTTTCTGCCTGTTTTTTGATGGGGCTGTTTGGGTTTTTGTTGTTGTTTTTTTTTTTTTTTGATATTAAGCTGTAGGAGGTGTTTATAAATTTTGGAGATGAATCCCTTGTCAGTTGATTCATTTGCAAATATTTTCTCCCATTCTGTGGGTTGTCTCTTTGTTTTGTTTAGGGTTTCCTTTGCTGTGCAGAAACTTTTAAATGTAGTTAAGTCCCATTTGTTTATTTTTGTTTTTACTGTCATTACTCTAGGAGGTGGATCTGAGAAGATGTTGCTGTGGTTTATGTTGGAGAGTGTTTGGCCTATGTTTTCCTCCTAGAGTTTTATAGTATCTGGTCTTATATCTAGGTCTTTAATCCATTTTGGGTTTATTGTTGTGTATGGTGTTAGGAAATGTTCCAATTTCATTCTTTTACATACAGCTGTCCTGTTTTAACAGCACCACTTACTGAAGAGATTGTTTTCTTCCCATTTTATATTTTTTTGCTCCTTTGTTGAAGATTAATTGACAGTAGGTGTCTGGGTTTATTTATGGGGTGTCTATTCTGTTCCATTTGTCTGTATATCTGTTTCTGTACCAATACCACACTGTTTTGATTACTGTAGCTTTGTAGTATTGTCTGAATTCTGGAAGAGTTGTGCTTCCTCCTTTTGTTTTTTCCTCAGGTTTGCTGTGAAAATTTGGGGTCTTTTATGTATCTATATAAATTTTAAATTTACCCATGATAAATGTCATGGGTAATTTGATAGGGATTGCATTAAATCTATAGACTGCTTTGGGTAGTATGGCCATTTTAACAATTTTATTTCTTACAAACTAGGAGCATGGACATCTTACCACTTCTTTGAACTTTCTTTTATTTCCTTGATCAATGCATTATAGTTCCCAGTGTAAAAGTCTTTCACCTCCTTGGTCAGGTTTATTTAGGATATTCTTGATATTTATACAACATTGACAGGCTTATTGTAGGGTTTATATTCTTCCTTTTATAAAATAGTCTCTACGGCATATGATATATTTAGGATATCAAATGAGTTAAGTGGATCAAGATGAAGGTTGCTGTTGCGCACAGAAAAATGAACCTCAATGCAGATTCATCAATTGTCTTAATTTTAAGACCCAATAACAAGCCCAGAACACTCTGAATAGCTGTTATGACAAACTCTATCAGGCCCATCACAAACATTTGTGATCATCTTAACAATGGCATTTAGAACTCTGGAAAAGGAAAAGAACTGTGGAAATCCAAAGTCAGGTTTTACTATTATTGTTATGATTATAAAAACTCATTCAGCCATAATAGGTTAGTTTAATTGAATTTTCAGTTTTACCAAGACTCATCCAAAATGCCTTCTTATTTTAACACCTGTAGCTTAAACTTACCTTTTATGTATTAGTTACCTCTCGTCTTAGATAGTGTGGACAAAAAACAAAGTTTTTAAATGCCTGAGAATTTCAGTAAAAACTTGATTTTTGTTCTGAATGGAATATCATTAAGAAAATAAATAGTAGAAGACAAGTGTTTTTCCCATCTTTGTTGCTCTTGCTTGATCTGTATCTCACACATTTCCAATCTTGCAACTCTGTTCCCTCCTCCCCACAACAGTCACATTTGTCCTACCCACCTTCTAGTGCTGTCAAGAGGTTCACATTTGCAAAGGAATGTGCATGTGCTTCAGTTAACATATAACATTATAGAAATATTAAAGGTTCTGTGGTTAGAGAAAGCAGACTGAGCTAAAAATATACCAAACTTAGATTTTTACCCTAAGGGCTTTTGTGTTTGATTCATTTTCAGTAGTTCTTTGCTATAGCATTAAATTTTTAATAAGCTGCATATGTTATCTAAAAGGATAATTTAAAAAAATTATCTGTCAATAAGCAAGAATTTAACTTAGGTTCTGGTTTTTAAAATATTTTCTTGGCTGCCATGAAATTAGTACATTTTATGTTCTAGATAATCATGTTATACAAACTATGTGTGACCTCACCTCCATCCAAGAAAGAGCAAGAATCCTGATTTCCTGCTTTTTCTTGAAACTTAGAACTTTCTCCTGGTTTTTACTTTATAAAGAGGTGGGTAGGCAGTATGAGCCTTTTTAAAAAATAAGCATCTGTTACTCATCCAAATGTTCTATCCTTTGAATTTTAAGTTATTAAAATAATCAATAAATAAAAATGGAATTTAATTTAGAAGGGGAAAAGTTCTAATTGAGAACCTGAGCATGGTCAGACACTATGTCAATTGCAGAAGACAAAAATATGCCTCACATCACTCATGTAGCTAATAGTTATGGTAGACTTATGAACGCTGTACTAACAGGATATATATGAGAAAGCGATGAAAGAAGAATACAGTGGTTTAGAAAGTCATCACATTTGGTGGATGAAGTAACATTTGACTGTTGGAGAAAAAGGAACATCTAGGACCCATGTCATGTGGATGGAAGCATGAGCATGTAGATGTGAATGTCTTTTTCATGAGAAATTTTGCCAGTTTCTGTTATTGGTGGTAGGGAGTTGTGGGGAGGTGTATGATGAAAATAGGTTGGGGCCATATTGTGAAGGGCAAAGCTGTTTTCAGGAGTATGGCTTAATATGTTGAATGAAATGGGAAAAGATATATTTTATTTATTTATTTATTTATTTATTTATTTATTTTTGCTTTTTCGGGCTGTACCTGTGGCATATGGATGTTCCCAGGCTAGGGGATGAATAGAAGTGCAGATGCCAGCCTATAACACAGCAACAGCAATGCCAGATCTCATCCATGTCTGTGACCTACGCCACAGCTCATTGCAATGATGGATACTTAATCCACTGAGTGAGGCCAGAGATAGAACCTGCATCCTCATGGTTACTAGCTGGGTTCTGTATGGCTGAGCCACAGTGGAAACTCCAGAAAACATACATTTTAGAAATGTACCATGCAATAAGAAATCGGTAGAGCTAGGGAAGCTAGAAACAAGTCTGTATTTTGAGACAAGAAAGAAGGTCTAAATTAAGGCAGTTTTGAGACTAAGTGTAAACTAAGTAAACATAGTGATCTCTCTGTACTGGGATACGAGGGGTGTCAAAGGATAATGGCTTAAGTGAGTAATGAATGACAATGACACTTAACAGTGATAATGAAAGCAAATGGGGAAAAAGTATTTCTAATGTCAGTAATGCTGTAGAACATCAATGTGGAAATGGACAAGAAGCAACTAGAAAACTTAGTCTATAGCTCAGAAGCCATGAATGAAGGAGAATTGCTCATCTCAGCATTAAAAGGTACTTAAATTGATAAAGACATTAAAATAAATTCCAAACACGCCCCTTTGTGCTATAGAATCAGTGTTTTTCCTAGCACAATAGCATCTACTTCCTTTCCCATTCTATTATTAAAAATGGTATGATTATATTAGGAGACTCTTTGCAGATACCAATGATTACCATGGGGACAATAAAATTTAATGTATAAATCAAGTTAGAAATTCTATTAATATGCCAGGGAAATAGATGTAGACTGGACTGTCCTAGGCTCACTGGAACATAGGATAACATTAATTATTGCCCATCAATGCTCTATGACTCTTTATCATTCTCCATAATCATAAGCATACCCTCATTTTTGGATTGTAGACACTCATTTTTTTTCTCTCAATACACATTGCATTTTTACAGATATATTTTCCTCTTGTTTCTTTTTCATGATAAGACACCTTTTCATTTCCATTCCATAATTCTAAGATTTAGATTAGTGCTTATTAAGTTGTGCCCTAAATTTTAGGGTCTTTGACAGAAATTATTCATTAATTAATACTGAATTTCTATATACATATGTGTTTGTGTGTATGTATGTGTGTGTGTGTATTGGGAAAAATTACTGTTTTAAAATTATGCTGAATGTACAAACATCTAAGAAAAGTCCTCTAACATAAGACTTCACACTGGATTTCTGGTTTCTGATCTGGCATATAAAAAGCTTAAAGATTGCCAAATTAGCAATCCTTAGATCCATTAGAGAAGTGAGGTCATGAGACAAACCAGTGCTCTACGAATTGTAGAGATGGACAGATACAAAAATCATGACTTAGCAGAAACCTCTGCAGAAATGAGTCTGGCACAGGAAAACATAAATTATAATTGAATAATTTCTGGAGGTTTATTGTGGACAAGTCTGAGAATTTAAAACTCTAGGGGGCCCAGTCATAGGGAAACCCACACTTTATCAATCTTACCTCTAAGAGCTCTACTAGATACAGTGAATATCAGAGAAAAATTCCCTCATTCTGTTCTTTTTTTTTTTTTAGGGCTGCACCCGTGGCATATGGAGGTTCCCAGGCTAGGGGTCTAATGCGAGCTATAGCTGCCGGCCTATGCCAGAGCCACAGCAGTGCAGGATCCGAGCTGCATCTGCAAACTACACCACAGCTCATGGCAATGCCAAATCTTTAACCCACTGATTGAGGCCAGGATCAAATCCTCAACCTCATGGCTCCTAGTCGGATTCATTTCTGCTGCACCACAATGGGAACTCCCTATTCTCCTTAATAAAGCTTAATATCTAGAGCTTTATTAAGTTTACAAGAGCTAACCTGCTGGGTTTTTATCAGAGCCTAATATGTCAGAGGGAAGGGAAATACTGAGTTACTGCTCCCTCTAGCCTTCCTGTGGAGGAAGAGAAATACACAACTCCAGCCCCCTCTGAGCATTCTGTCCCACATAAAGAGAGAAAGAACCTGAGAAGTGCTATCAAAGTTCACAGTCCAGAAACACAAGCTCACCAAAAGTCTTAGACTTATGCAGGACTATGGCACGCTTCCCTCTGCTAGACCTTACACTGCATTACAAGTCCTACTTAAAACTGCAGTTATTTTTAACTGCTTCATGATGACCATCTTTCAACAACAAAAATAAATAAACAACAAGGCACACTAAAAGATAAAAAAAACTCAGTTTGAAGAGATTGAACAAGCATCAGAATAAAACTCAGGCATGGCAGGAATGTTGAAATTATCAGGCCAGGCATTAAAAAAAAAAAAAAAAACCCAAAAAACACTTTGATTAATTTTTTAAGATACATACTGGAGAAAGTAGACAACATGCAAGAATGTATGAGTTTAATATAAGCAGAGAAATAAAAATTTCTGAGACAGAATCATCATGAAATGCTAGAGATAAAAAAATCTGTAGCAGAAATAAAGAATGTCTTAGCTTTAGTAGTAGACTAGACACAGCTGAGGAAAGAATTTTTGAGCTTGAAAATATGATAATAGAAACTTTCAAAACTAAAAAGCAGAGAGAAAAAAAGACTGGGAACAAAAAGAGACTCCATAGAGGAATAAAGATAAAAATTATATCCAAATTCCAAACTACTTCCATGCAAGCAAAAAGAGAGTGGAGGAAATATTTAAAATGTTGAAAGAACAAAACCACAGACCTAGAAATCCATGCCTTACAAAGGTATCCTTCAAAGGGAAAGACTATCAGATAAAGACTTTTCAGGTACACAAAAATTGAGGAAATATTTTGCTAGTAAAACTGCATTGCACGAAATGTTAAAAGAAATTCCACAGAGGTAAGGAAAATGATATAGGTTAGAAAAGTGGATCTTCATAGAGAAAGGAAGAGCACTAGAGAATAAATAAGTGAAGGTAAAATTAAAACTCATCTTCTTAAGAAATCTAACAAAAATGTTCAAAATAATTATGTCAACAATATACTCAGTTATGTACGCTTATGCATTTATATCATTTTATATGCATGAGCACACAAGTTAAATAGTGACATCAATGATACAAAAGACAAGAGGGAGGAATTAGAAATAATTTGTTATTATGAGGCATTGGTATTACCTGTAAAACAGTATAGTGTTATTTAAAAGTGGACTTAATTACTTGAAATTCTTATAGCAAATTCTAGGGCAACCACTAAAAGAAGGTTTAAAAAAAAACAAACAGTTGTTCAACTGGTAGGTTAAGAAAGAAGGCAAACTGAATTATTTAAAATGTTTGGTTAAAATTACAAAGGTTAAAATTTGTAGAAAACAAAAACACAAACAAGAACAAGAGCAACAAACAGAAAATAGTTCCTAATGTAGTAGATATTAATCTAATTATCTCAATAATATGCTAATAAATATGCTAATTAAAAAGAGAGCATCAAATAGATCAGAAAATAAAACCCAACTGTATGCCAATCTATAGAAACTTAAATATTAAAGTATACAGAGATTATAGATATAGAGAAAGATAAACACTCTGTTCAGATAAAGTGGGGATAGTTATATCAATTTCAGACAGTGCAGACTTTGAGGCAAAGAAAGTTGTCAGAGATAGAGGTGCATTACAAAGTGATAAAGGGGTTAACACACCAAGAAGACTTAATGACTCCTAATGTGTACGCACCTAAAAGCATAATGTCAAAATATGTGAGGCAAAAACTTCAAGCTGAAATAGATGAATCTATTATTATATTTGGTTCAATAATTTAAACAAATCAATTAATTTAAACCATCACATCAGCAGGCTGAAGAAAAACTGTAATCATATCAACAGATGAAGAAAAAGTATTTGCCAAAATTCAACTCATTCCTGACAAAAATGCTCATCAAGCTAAGAATAAGGTGGACTTCCTTTATCTTAAAAAGAACAATTACAAAAAACCTACAATTAATGTCATACTTAATGGTGAGAAACTCAAATGTTTCCTGCTAAGATCTAGATAAAGACAAAGATGTCCCCTCTAACCACTGCTTTTCTCCATCATGTTAGAAGTTCTATTCAGCAGAATTAACAAAAAAAAGCAAATAAAATGTATACAGGTTGGGAAGCAAAATAAAACTGTCTTTGTTTACGGATGACATGAATGTCTATACAAAAAATATCTGAAAAATTGACAAAAAACTCCTAGAATGAATAAGCAATTATAGCATGGTTAAAAGATGCAAGGTTAGCATACAAAATAAATCACTTTCCTATGTATCAGCATTGAACAAATGGAATTTAAAGAACATTACCATTTAAAAGAGCCTCCCATAAAATGAAATACTTAAATATAAATCTAACAAAATATGTATATCTATATGAGAAAAACTACAAAATTCGATAAACAAAATCAAAGAGATAGGCCATGTTCATGGATAGGAAGATTCAATATCCCCAGAATGCTAGTTCTTTACAAGCCGATATATAGCCAATGAAATCAAAATCAAAATCCTAGCAAGTTACCTGTATATTTTATCAAAATGATTCCAAAGTCTATTTAGAGAGGCAAAAGACCCACAGGAGTCATATCAATATTGAAGGAGAAGAATAAAATTGGAGAACTGACATGACCCAATTTTAAGACTCACTAAAACACTATATAATAAAGATAGTGCAGTATTGGCAAAAGAATAAACAGATTAATAGAAGCGTAGAAAGCCCAGAAGCAGGGCCACATAAATATAGCCAACAGATCATTGACAGAGGAACAATTGTAATGCAGTGGATAATAAATAATCTTTTAAACTAATGGTTCTGGAGCAAGTGGGTATCCACATACCAAAAAAAAAAAGACACAGATCTTACATCTTTCACAAGAACCAAGTCAAAATTTATCACAGAGCTAAATATAAAATGCAAAACTATAAAACTCCTGGAAGATAACATAGACAGAAATACAGCTGACTTTGGGTATGGCAATAACCTTTTTAGATACAAAATCAAAAACACAGGAGTTCCCGTCATGGCTCAGAGGAAATGAACCTGACTAGTATCCATGAGGACGCAGGTTTGATTC
The DNA here is from genome assembly GCF_054392235.1 of Sus scrofa. Lineage (NCBI taxonomy): Eukaryota > Metazoa > Chordata > Mammalia > Artiodactyla > Suidae > Sus > Sus scrofa. Next base: position 93,288,224 of record NC_139389.1, read on the forward strand.
CTGGCCTTGCTCAGTGGGTTAAGAATCCGGCACTGCCATGAGCTCTGGTATAGGTCACAGATGCAGCTTGGATCCTGTGTTGCTGTGGCTGTGGTGTAGGCCAGCAGTTACAGCTCTGATTCAACTCCTAGCCTGGGAACCTCTATATGCCACAGGTGTGGCCCTAAAAGAAAAAAACAATAATCAAAAACAGAAACCTTGGAAAAATCAATTCATAATCAGACTTCAGTAAAAACTTCTGCTTTGGGAAGTACAGTATCAAAATAATGAGAAAAAACAGACTGGGAGAAAATATTCTCAAAACATACATCTGATACCAGAGTGTTATCTGAAGTACACAAAAAAATTCTTGAAACTCAACAATAAGAAAATGAACAACTATTTTAAAAATGGGCAAAATACTTGAACAAACATCTCACCCAACAAGATATACAGGTGACAGATAAGCAATCTTGTATGTCATTAGGATATTACAAACTAAGACAATGAGATGACACTACATACATATTAGAATGGCTAAAATTCAAATCACTTAAAAAAAAACTCATTCATTGCTGGCAGGAATTCAATATGATATAGTTACTTTGGAAGACAATTTGGCAGGGATTCTTACAAAAATAACATATTCTTACCATGAAATTAAACAATCGTAATCCTTGGTATTTACTCAAATGAATTGAAAACTTAAGCCCATCTAAAAACCTATACTTGGAGTATAATCATAAATGTCAAAACATGAAAACAAACAATGTTTTTCTGTTGTGAATTGATAAGTAAATCGTAGTATATACAGATGAGGGAATACTATTTAGCTCTGAAAAATGAGCTAAGAAGCCATGAAAAGGTACAGAGGTAACATAAATACACATCACTAAGTGAAAGAAGCCAACTTGAATATACTACACACTGTATGATCCACTATATCACATTCTTGGAAGGACAAAACTGTGAAGACAGTAAAAATATGAGCAGTTACAGTGTTAGGGAGGAGGAAAGGGTAAATGAGGAGGGAAGGGTAAATAGGGGGAGCACAGAGAACTTTTAGGGCAATGGAACTATTACACATGTTGCTAAAACGGTGATATATGCTATTATACATTTGTCAAAATTCATAGACTCTACAGAACCAAGAGTGAATCCTAATATAAACTAAGCATTTCAGATGATATGTCAATTGTATGTTTATCAATTGTAACAATGTGCACAATATTGATAGTGGGGGACATTGGGTATATGCGGTGACAGGCGGTATATGGGAACACATTGCACCTTCCTCTCAATTTTACTGTGAGCCTAAAACTGATCTAAAATAAGTGTATTAATTAAAAATGAGACATAAAAATAAAAGATAAAGAAAAAAATGGAGGTTGCTTTGTATATATTATTATGAGTATCATTTCGCTTTTGCAGATGATAAAAGCCAAACACAGAGAAGCAACCTTTATGCACAGCTTCTAACATCTTGCCTTTGAGCTAAGCCCCTAACAGGAATGACACTTAAAGAAGGGATCGATACCTACTCATTTTCAAACTCTTCAAATTAGCACCTTTCTCCAATTATAGGCCTCCAAGACAATCTCTTCCCCAAAGAAACATTATAAATAGTCAACATGAGTTCAACAGACTATAACATGTGTGTCCCAAATTGCTGGATTTAGGTCATTATATTTTTCCAGGCAGCTAATTTTCCCCTTTGAAGTGCTCACAAAAGGTCACAAGCAGTTTAAGCATCAAAGCTTTATGAATTAAACAGTTTCATCGTGAACAGAGAAAGGCGGCTGGCCTGCAGAAAGACTATTGTGAGTATCCCTGGCTAACCTTCAAATAGGACACATTCCACAATAGGAGATCAATAGCCCACAGTCACCCAGAACAGACTTGAAGACTCTGAGTGCAACTGACCCTCTGCAAAGAAAATTCTCACATTTCTAAGTTGGGAAAGCTGGTGATTCTATTTCTTTTTTGCTTACTGATTAATTTGCAGGAAAACATGGTGGAAGAGGAGATAAGTGTGTTCCATATGCCCTGGGCAATTTTCTCAAAAACAACATATACACTGTAAAATCTTGTGAAGTCTTCTGTGTGTGTGTGTGTGTATTTTTTTTTTTTTTTCTCATAGAACTGATTGATCAAACATGTTCTCTTTCTCCTTGGGGATTTATTTGGTTCTTCACAGTCTCTGATATGAGCCTGATTTTTTAGTTTGTTGCTGGGACAGAGGATCCCCCAATGTTCATTAAACAACCACGGTAGTACCCATACTATGAAAAATATTGATTGAAATCTAATGTTTTCAGGATTTTATTTGGTTAAAAATCTGTATCTCCTGCTGACTAGTGATATTTGATGATGATAGAAAAAACAAAGCTATTTAAAGTAGATTAACTACCTTCACGGGAACATTATTTTCCTTTTCTTTTCTTCACTTAACTTGGAGACTATAGTAAATCACTTTCTTAGTTTCTTTTCTGGTTCTGAGTATCTTTTCTAGTTCTTCAGACTGCCAAGTTGTCATTTTCTCTTTCCATGACTTTTTTTTTTCTTTTTGAATCAACCTTCTGAAAACTTGTAACTTCATATCATAATTAGAAAGTCTTTCTTAATGCTAAGAGTTTATAATATTTTATAAAGTAATTTTTTAAATTTCAGTATCTCTCTTGTCTAAGTTTTATTTTGGAACAGTAAGGATAGTAATCGTTCCATTTTTTCACTGTTCCATTTTTTTCTCCTTTCACCTACTCTGGTAATGTTCTCATTTCTTTAGTATTTTCTGGTATAAATTCCTGGCTGAGGGAATTGACTTAAAATTTCATTTTGTCATCCATCACTGAGCAACATTGCTTTCCACGGAATGGAACCACGTTCATAAATCAAGACGTGAAATAGAACTTTAAAATAACACAATGTACAACTCACACTAAATATAGGTCTTTTTTTTTAATATTTTAGTGCCACACCCGCAGCATATGGAGATTCCCAAGTTAGAAGTCGAATTGGAGCTGTAGCTGCCAGCCTACACCACAGCCACTGCAACATGGGATTTGAGCCATGTCTATGACCTACATGCACCACAGCAACACTGACTCCTTACCCCACTGAGCAAGGTCAGGGATTGAACCCATATCCTCATGGGTGCTAGTCAGAGTCATTTCTTCTGAGCCACAATGGGAACTCTGGTCATGTGTTTTTCAATTAAAAATTAGATCACCAAATGTTTATAATAAAAAACCATAGAAAATAAATAATGAGTCTTTCTGCCTCTGGTCATTTTGGACCTAGTACAAAAACTCAAAAAAGTATAGGGAAATAAATAGTCATTCATGAGGTAGATGAATTGGATATATATGGTGTCCACACTCTAAAACTATAAATATGTCTTCTTCCTAAATGTCCATGAAATTAAAAAAGAAAAAAATTTATTTTTTTATTATGATGCAAAGAACATTCAATAGATCATAAAAAATAGAAATAGTACAAATTAGATACAGAACAAAATGAAATGTAAAAACGAAATTAGGAGTTCCCACTCTAGCACAGTGTGTTAAGGATCTGGCTTTGCCACAATTGTGGCATAGGTCATAGCTGCAGGTCACATTTGATCCATGGTTCAGGAACTTCTATAAGCTACAAGTATGGCAAAAAAAAGAAAAAAGAAAAGAAATTGTAAAAAAAAAAAAAAAAGATCTTAAAATTAAATTCTCATTTTTTTTATAAAGAAGAAATACAAGTGGTTTTTGACTTTTCTTTCGTTAATGTGGTGTATGACATTGATTTATTTGCATATGTTGAATCATTCTTGTGTACCTGGGATGAATCCCACCTGATCGTGGTGTATGATCTTCTTTATATGCTGTTGGATTCGGTTGGCTAAAATTTTATTGAGAATTTTTGCATCTATATTCATCAAAGATATTGGCCTATAGTTTTCTTTTTTGGTGGTATCTTTGTCTGGTTTTAGAATTAGGGTGATGGTAGCATCATAGAATGTCTTTGGGAGTGTTCCTTCTTCTTCAATCTTTTGAAAAAGTTTAAGGAGGATGGATACAAGTTCCTCTTTGTATGTTTGGTAGAATTCACCTGTGAAGCCATCTGGTCCTGGATTATTTGTCAGGAGTGTTTTTCTGACATATTCAGTTTCATTTATAGTGATTGACCTGTTCAGTTGATCTATTTCTTCTTGATTCAGTTTTGGCAGGCTGTAAGTCCCTAGAAAGTTATCCATTTCTTCTAGGTTGTCGAATTTGTTTGCATACAATTGTTCTTGTTTGCAGCAACATGGATGGAACTAGAGACTCTCATACTGAGTGAAGTAAGTCAGAAAGAGAAAGACAAATACCATATGATATCACTTACATCTGGAATCTAATATATGGCACAGAGGAACGTTTCCACAGAAAAGAAAATCATGGTTTTAGAAAATAGACTTGTGGTTGCCAAGGGGGATAGGGAGGGAGTGGGATGGATTGGAAGCTTGGGGTTAATAGATGAAAACTATTGCTTTTGGAATGGATTAGCCATGAGATCCTGCTGTGTGGCACTAGAATTATGTCTAGTCACTTACGATGGAGCAAGATAATGTGAGAAAAAAAGAATGTATACATGTATGTGTAACTGGGTCACCATGCTGTACAGTAGGAAAAAAAAATAATGTATTGGGGAAATAAAAAAAAAGAAATACAATTCAAAATAAAGGAATACCCAGAATATAATGATAATAAAAATACTAAAATTTACAAACATAACTCAACAATACTCAAAGGACATTTTATAGCCTTTAAAATATACATTTTTTTTTGCTTTTTTTTTTCCAGGCTACATCCTCGACATATGGAAGTTCCCAGGTTAGGGGTCAAATCAGAGCTACAGCTGCCAGCCTACATCACAGCTATAGCAACACAGGATCCGAGCTGCATCTGCAACCTATACCACAGCTCAGGGCAATGCTGGATCCCTGATCCACTGAATAAGGCCAACAATTGAACCCACATCTTCATGGATACTAGTCAGATTTGTTTCCTCTGAGCCACAATGGGAACTCGTAAAATATACATTTTAGACAAGCAAGTAAGGAAACAAACTGACTTAATATGTAATTCAATGTTAGAAAATGTAGTAAGATAAACTGAAGGACATAAGAAAAAAAATCAATATGCATAAGTACCTAAATTAATTCATTAGAAGAGGTGACCAAGCCCAAGGCCTTACGTTTAAGAAAATCAATATAAGGAAAAAATTGTCTACTTTTATGAAATATGATTCTTTAGTGTCAAGTATCAATATTTCAGATGGTAAAGGAGGTGAAAATTTTGAGCAGACACTTAAGAATCATAAAATTAAAGAGAAATGAATGTGGCTTAGGAAGAATAGGAGAGAAGACAGCAGGAGTTATCACAGTGTCGGGAGTTGAGGAAAGCTGCAGGGATTGGCTTTGATACAGCCCCCCAGCCACCCACCCCATGCCAAACACTGCACATCTCGTGTTTTTGCAGGACTGTCTAATTGACCTAGCTTGGTTCGCCTGCCCACAAACCTTTCCCAGATAAGATAATTTTCTGGGATTGATCCAGTCTATTTAGATTAAGTGCCCACTATCTGATTAGGTTGCATGTACAAATATCCAGATCTTCACCATCACCAGGTCCTATTGGAAAAGATGAGCATAAGTTTAGAAGGAAAAGGCGTTATGTCACCAGAAGGCGAAAGGATAACAGAAAAAAGAAGAGTCATTTATGCTTTTTAAAGTCCACTTATTTGAGTATCTACCACGCACATGTATACACAGACACACACACACACAAACAAATGTGTATCACTCAGATGATCTTATGTCACTACTAAAGAAATTAAAAATAGCAATGCCTTAAAACAAGTTATTTTTAACTTACTCAGGATGTTTACATGTTGGTTGGACCATTACTTCATGTCACCCTCATCAGGAAACAGGTTGGATATAGCCAATAGCCAGGATAGAAAGAGAGAGCAGAGAAGTCCTTACTTACCAGCTACTTAAGTTTTACCCTAAAGTGACCAATCTCACAATTGCTAACATTTCTCTGACCAAAGGAAGTCAGATAGTCATGTCCAGTTTCAAGATGATTGGAAGTACAACCCTATGATAAATTCTACGGGACCACAGAGGATTTTAGGCATTGAAACTATTTTGCCTGATGCTGAACTAGTGGATACAAAAACTGTAGAATGTATGATACCAAGAATGAACCCAAATGAAATTACAGACTTTGCCTGATAATGTCTTATCCCTATAGGTTCATTGACTATAACCAATGTGCGACTCTGGCCGGTGGTGGATGTCGATAATGAAGGAGAATGGTGGGGGTGAGGGAGGGATAGGATGTGTATGGGAACTTTTTGTTCTTTCTGCTCAATTTTTCTGTAAACCTAAAACTGTTGTAAGAAATATATATAAAAAGACAAAAAAAGAAAGGAGAAGAAAAGAAAAATAACGAAAGAAAAGCAACAGAGCTTCAGGATCTGTGAGGCAAGAACAATTAGCGTCAATACAGTCCCAAAAGGAGAGGGGAAGAAATACAAAGCTGAAAAATATTAGTGGAAATATCAGCTTCTAAAATTTGATGAAAGACAAACATGAGTAGACTCAATATTCAAGTGACACCTGAAACTAACACAACATTGTAAAGCAATTATATTCCAATAAAAAATTAAAAAATAAAGTAAAATCCTCAAGAACTGTAAAAAGTAATACTAAAGATGAGGAAATGGAGACTTAGAAAGATAAAAAGAATTCAATGACCCCCAAACAGAAAAAAAATCTGAATATATGCCCTTACACAATACAAATATCTGAAACCTAAGAAATAAATATACACTCAAAAGAAGATAATTAAAAATACAAAAATATACTTAGGAGCACGTAGAGAAATATTACTCACATATTTATGTGAAGAAAATGAAAAAAAGCTGGCATGCCCTAGTGCCCTAGTGGTTAACGATCCAGCATTGTGGCTTGAGTCTGATCCCCAGCCAGAAACTTCCACATGCCATGGATATGGACAAAAAAAAAAAAAAAGAAAGAAAGAAAAAGAAAAGAAAAACGCTAATTTGAAAAGATATGTTTACCCCTATGTTCATGTTCACTGCATCATTATTTATAGTAGCCAAGATATGGAAGCAATTTAAGGCCCATCAATAAATAAGAATAAAGAAGATGTGGCATATATATATATATATATATATATATATAAATTCAGCTATAAAAAATGATCTTGCCATCTGTGACAACAGGGACAGAAGTAGAAGGTACTGTGCTAAGTGAAATAAATTCCATGCAAGTAAGATGAGAAAAAAAAGCTAAGAGTAGAAGTCGGTAGAATTTAAAACAGAAAAACAATAAAGAAAATTAATCAACTCAAAATTAATCAAAAAATCTGATACCTTTTAATTATCAGTAAGATATTGATATTATCTTATCAATAGTGCTCAGAGAGAAAGAGAATACACAAATTAGTAATATCAAAACTGAAAGAGGGGCTATCATTACAGAACATTAAGACATTAGCAGTATAACAAGAAAACATAGCAAATACTTCTATGAGCATAAATGCAATAACATATGAAATGAACAGATTCCTGGAAAATCACAAATTATCATAACTCATCAGAGAGGAAATAAGCTGAATATTCTCATGATTAACAAAAGAATTAAATTTGTTATTAGAACATTCCAAATAAGAAATCTTCTGGTCTAAATTATTTCACTGGTAAATGCAAGCACATATTTAAAGAATAAAAAATATAAATTGTACACAATATTCCAGAAAATAGAAGAGACTGCTTGTTTGATGAAGTCAGCTTTACCTTGTTATGGAAACCAAAGACAGTACAAATAAAAAAAAAATCAACCAATATCCCATGTGAATATAAATACAAAATCCAAAACAAAATCTGAACCAATTAGACAAAATATAAAAAGAATGATGCATATCAACCAAGAGATGTTTGTTGCAGAAATGTGGGAGTTGTTCAGTATTTGAAAATCAAATAATATATTTAACCACATTAACATTTTTTTTTCCCACTGTACAGCAAGGGGATCAAGTTATCCTTACATGTATACATTACAATTACATTTTTCCCCACCCTTTTTTCTGTTGCAACATGAGTATCTAGACAAAGTTCTAAATGCTACTCAGCAGGATCTCCTTGTAAATCTATTCTAAGTTGTGTCTGATAAGAAGAGAAATCATGAGATCACTTTAACTGATACACAGAAAGCACTGGATAAAAAGCTTTTGCATTGTGAATAGAGGGAGAACTTCCTCAACTTCACAAAGAAGATCTAAAAATCTATAGCTAATACTTTACTTGATGGTGAAAATTGTCTGCTTTCCCCCAAAGATCAAGATCAAGGCAATGACTTTCCTTATTCCTATTCAACATAGCACTACTGGGAATTCTAGCAGGTACAATAAGGCAAGGGAAAAAAGTCATAGATAAACGGTATAGAATGGAAGAAATAGAGCACATGTCTCTTGCAGACGACATGCTTTTCTATGTAGAATGTCATAAGGAATATACTGAAAAATAAAACCCTCCTAGAACTAATAAGTAAATTCAGCAGGTTCATAGAATACAAGACCAACACACGCAAAAAATTAAATGTATTTCTACATACTAACAATGAATATGAAGGCACAAAAAGAGAAAAGTAATATACCTTTTTATGATAATTCCAAAAATGATGAAATATTTTGATGTAAATCTAATAAAACATAAACAGCATCCATATGCTGAAAACTACAAATGGTGATGGGAGAAATAAAATGAAATCTAAATAAATTGAGAGATGCATTGTATTCATGATTTTGAAGATTTAATACAGTCAAATGTCAATTCTCACCAAATTGATTTAATGCAATTCCTATTTAAATTGCAGCATGATTTTTGTAGATATTGTGAAGCTGATTCTAAAATATATATGAGACATAAAGGAATTAGAAGAGATAGGAATTCAAAAAATACCTATATTTAAGACTTTCTGTATATGTACAGCAGTCAAGAGAGAGTAATATTAGTGGAAGGAGAGACACGTAGATCAATGAATGGAAAATAGCAGAAAGTTAGAAACAGACCCACATAAAGACAACTTTCTGACTTTTCACAATGTTGCAAAAGCAATTCAATGTAGAAAGAATCAACTCTTCAACAGGCGGTGTTGAAAAAAAAAAAATCAGCAAAAAAAAAAAAAAAAATCCTTGACCTAAACCTCAAACCATATACAAAAATTTATTCAAATTGCATCACAGACTTTAATTTAAAGCATAAGACTATAAAACTTTTAGAAGAAACTTAAGAGAAAGTCTTTGTGACTTAGGAGCAGGTGGCAGATTCTAGTTATGACACCAAAAACAGAATCCTTAAAACTATAAGATTATTAAATAGGACCACATTGAAATTACAATCTTTTGTTGTATAGAAGACATTCCAAGAGTGTGAGAGGACAAGCTGCATACTTGGAAACGATATACATATATTTGTTTTTTTAGAGCCTCAACAGTGGCAAATGCAGGTTCCCAGGCTAGGAGTTGAATCAGAGCTGTAGCCGCTGGTCTACACCACAGCCACAACAATGCCAGATCCAAGCCGTGTCTGCCACCTACACCACAACTCACGGCAATGCCATCCTTAACCCACAGAGCGAGGCTAGGGATCGAACCTGCATCCTCATGGATGCTAGTCAGATTCGTTTCTGCTGAGGCACAGCGGGAACTCCATGAAATAATATTTATAATGTCTGAAAAATGGCTTGTTTCTACAATAAATAAGAAACTCTCTGAGTTCAGTAGTGGGAAATCAATTCATTTAGAAAGTTAGTAAAATACTTAGACATTTCACCAATAGAATAAAAGGATGGCAAATAAGCACAGAGAAAAAAATTGAAGAAATCTCAACATTAGTAATCATTAGAGAAATCCAAGTTAAAGTTATGATGGGATACCACTACCTATATACTAGAATGATTAAAATAACATACCAACATTACTATATGCTGGCAAGGATGTAGAGAAAATAGATCTTCCTTCGGTTGTTAGTGAGAATGTAAAATGGTGAGCACTGTGGAAAACTGTTAAATTTTTTCTTATAAAGTTAAAAGTACACTAACAATATGGCCCAAAAAATTAGCTGAGTATTTACCTTGAAGAAATTAAAACTTATGTTCACACAAAAATCTGCACATGAAGTTTCCTAGAAGCTTTATCTATGATAGTCCTAAACTGGAAAAAACACAAATTTCCTACACTGCATTTAGTAGGTTGAATAACAATCCCTAAATATATCAGATACTATTCTCTAGAACTTGTAAATGTTCTAGAAAAGGGTTCTAGGAGTTCACTTGTAGCACAGTGGGCTCAGGATCCTGCATTGCCATTGCAGTGGCGTGGGTCACTGCTGTGGCAGAGGTTAGATACCTGGCCTGGGAACTTCCACGTGCTACAGGCCTGGCCAAAAAGAAAAAAGAAAAAAAAAAAGGAAAGAAAGAAAAGAGGTCTGTGTATAAGTGATTAAGAATCACTTCATGAGAAATTTTCCGGATGGTTCCTGATTGCAATCACATGTAATCTCCTACAGAGCTAGAGGCAGATTAGACACACAGGTGGAAGAGGAGAGAATGATATGAAGATAGAAGTAGAAATTGGAGTTATGAAGCCACAAATCAGTAATGCCAACAGCTACCAGAACTGAAAGAAACGAAAAACAGAATCCTTGCTGGAGTATCAAGAGGGAGTGCTGCCCTGCTGACGCCTTGATTTCTCTTCAGTGATATAGATTTTACACTTCTAGCCTCTTGCACTGTAAGAGAATAAAATTCTATTGTTTTAAGCCTCCACTTTGTACCAAATTGTTATCACACCTACAGGAAACTAATACACTGGAAAAATGAATAAACTAACAGTGGTACATCTATTCAATGGAAAATTATGAATGAAAAGGAACAAACCTTTGACATGTGCAGTAACTTGCATGGATCTTGAAGAAATTACACTGAGGAAAAGATGCCCTTCTCAAAATGTTACATATTGTAGGAGTCCATTTCTTTAACTCTCTGAAATGATCAAGTTATAGGAATAGAAAAGATATCAGGGAGTTCCCGTCGTGGCGCAGTGGTTAACAAATCCGACTAGGAACCATGAGGTTGCGGGTGGTTCGGTCCCTGCCCTTGCTCAGTGGGTTAACAATCCGGCGTTGCCGTGAGCTGTGGTGTAGGTTGCAGATGCGGCTCGGATCCTGCGTTGCTGTGGCTCTGGCGTAGGCCAGTGGCTACAGCTCCGATTCGACCCCTAGCCTGGGAACCTCCATATGCCGCAGGAGCGGCCCAAGAAATGGCAAAAAGACAAAAAAAAAAAAAAAAAAAAAAAAAAGAAAGAAAAGAAAAAGAAAAGATATCAGTTGTTGCCAGGGATTAGGGTTGTATGATGCCTGTGACTTTAAAGTTTTAGGATGGGGGAGTTTTCTAGGGCTGATGTAATAGTTTTGTACCCTCATTTTAGTGGTAGTTACACAATTCTATACATATGATAGAATTTCATAGATGTATACACTCAGAAAGGTACATTAAAATCTAATGAAAAGAAATAACAATAAAAATAAATAAAATAAATAAATAATAAATACTTGATAAGCTAGACCTCATTAAATTAAAAAAAAAAAAAAAACCTTTTGTTCTGGGAAAGACAATGTCAAGAGAATAAGAAGACACACCACAGACTGTGAAAAAAAGTTTACAAAAACACATCTGAAAAAGGACCATTGCCTGAAACACACAAGAATACTCAATACACAACAATAAAAAATCAAACAACTCTATTTTAAAAAATGGACCAAAGACTTTGACAGACACCTTGTTAAAGACATAAAGGTGGGAAATAAGCATAGGAAACGATGCACCATATTATATTTTGTCAGGACAATTCAAATTAACACACTGAGAGAGATACTACTAAGTATCTATTAGAAAGGTAAAAATCTGGAATACTGACACCACCAAATGCTGGCAAAGATGTAGAGCAACATAAACTCTTATTCAACTGCTGATGGAAATGCAAAATGTTACAGCCATTTCGGAAGACAGACTGGAGGTTTCTTATAAAAACAAACATACACTTACCATATGATCTAGCAATCACACTTCCTGGTATTTACCCAAAGGGGTTGAAAACGTACCCACACCAAAACCTGCACAGAGATATTTACAGCATCTCTATTCATAACTGCCAGAACTTGGAAACAATCAAGATGCTATTCAGTGGGTGACTGGATAAGTAAACCATGGTGCCTCTAGACAATAGAATATTATTCAGTATTGAAAAGAAATTATATACTAAGCCATGAAAAGACATGAAAGAAACATAAATGCTTATTTCTAAGTGAAAGAAGCCAATGTGAAAATGTTACATGCTGTGTGATTCTAACTATAAAACATTTTATAAAAGGCAAACTATGGAGATAGTTTGAAGATGCACTATTTCCCAGGATTTCTTCATTTCCCACAGCTGGAAAATGGATATGACAGGTATCCAAGCTTCAGTCATAACTACCAGAACAACTCTAAAGAGTGGATGGCAGAGAAATAAAGACCTTCTGGAGCATAGCTCAGGAGGAATGGAGAGTTATATAGGCAGTATAGCATGTACAAAGGTCCTGGGGCAAGGAATACAGCTTTAGTAAGAAGGACAGAAAGAAAATTAGTCTTAAGTGGAAGAACTAATCCACATTGAAGAAGAAAGGTAGATAGCATGTGGGGTCTTGGAAATCATGTTAAAGGATTTTTCTTTATCCAAGAGAGGCTCTTGAAGAGTTTAAAATGATCATATTTGAATCTTAAAACATCATATTTGTTTTGTAGAAAATGGATTGGCGGGGGCAGAATTCAGAGCACGTAGACAAAAGAAGAGGCATTTGCACGCACTAGACAAGTGCGGATGGGTTAGAGTCTCTGTGTGAAGATAGAAAAAAAGAGTATGGATTCGGAGAGTAGTCTTGGCAATAAATCAAAAGTGAAAAGTTCGGGGAAGCAGTATTGATTATGACTCCTAGTTATATGGCTTGGGGAACCAGATGGGGAACACGGGAAAGAAGCAGTCTCAGAAAGGGATTGATGGGGGAAAAAATATAAGAAATTTAGTTTCCAACATATTTATTTTAAGGTCCCTTTGAGCCTCATTTAGTACTAACTGGATTTTTTAATAGTTCCTATATTATATTCATGTAATTAAAACATGAGTCACAATAACTGTCTTGTCCTTTAAATGTTGCACTATGCAAAACTTCATTTTTGTTCTGCATTTAAATGCCTTGAAGGCATTAAAAATTTCAAATTTCTTTAAGTATCCTCAAATTATTTACATAATATAATGGTATCTAAATCTGAAAGAACACTGTCGATATATTTGGTATTTGATTAAACAAGCAAGAATAAAACTCTAATAGTTGCTTTGTGTGGAGGAAGGAGAAGAGTGTACCATGAGATAAGAATCTGTTTGAGAATCTTTTCCAGCCTTCAAAGGACTTTAAACTTGGGGAAGGGAAGAGGGGTAAATAAATACTTAAATCGTATGGGAGAATCAATAAAGAGCTGGTAGGTGGGGTGATGCACAGCAGCCAGAAAACATGGAATCAAAATGCATAGGCTCAGAATTATAAACCAGGCTAGGGCCTAGTGCTTGTTCAAAACCCTGTCCAAGAGGGACTATCTAAAGTTGGGAACTTTCACACAAATGTTCAGATCCAAGTTAATAGAAAACTATTAATTAATCATTTTACCTACAAAACATGCAGTACTAGACATGCTTTGCACATAACTGGCAGTATATAAATGTTTGTAACGTTAATATATTCCCAGCTTAAGAATACATGCATGCATAAACATACATCATGGACACACTGATATTGTCAATGGCAAAATCTACAAAATAAATTAGGTATATTTGAAATAATAACAAAAATAATATGCTTTAAATTTGTCTAATCTATCCTTTACACCGTGTTCTTTAACGTATTTGAAGACATGCAGGAAATATCGATTTGTTGTTTTCTTTTCCAATTCCGAGTGGAGGAATTAATGCAAAGAATCCTGAAAATATTCTTCAAAACACAGAAGAAGAAATGCACACAAGCACACTCTGAACCTAAATTTTTATCTGACGTGAATCATACCTTTGGAGGATTGTAGCTCTCACTCTGCCTCCGTGAATTTGCAGCCTTAGTAGCTAATCACTGCTTTAAACTCCATCTGGACTGACCTTCTGGACGAGGTTCACCTCTGGAAGGTGACGATCGGAAATCCCACTGTGATAATGTCACTTTTCAGGTTGTTGAAAATCACTGTAAAATGCACTTGTAGTAAGACATTGTGACAGCAAGACACATGCCCTGGAGTGGCCCACAGCCTAAATGATAGATTCCAGGAAGCATCCCAAGTGGAGTGTGTGAGGAGCAGAATGTTTGCACTTAGATACAGCGATGCACAGCTTGCTATGATATTAGGAGTTTTTATTCTCACAAATATGATAGGATACTGACTACATGATTTCCTAACTCTTATGTTTGTATGCACGAAAGTGGTAGAAAGGTTAAAATAAAAAAAAAGACAAGCAAAGTAAGTCCTATATTATTAGGATACCTGTATAAGATTCACTGAAACGAGAGTACTTTTTTCTCTAAGGAAACCCAATATTCAAGTATGAATTTATGAAATATAATTACTGAGGACTTGGAGGAAGGGGAGGAACCATAGCAGTCTCTGTATGGATAAAAGGCCACAACTACCCAAAAAAGGAAAGGAAGTATCAATGAGTCATATAAGGTGAAGACTCTATGATTCCATATCTCTTATGAGCATTATTTTGGAATAAAGACATAGATATCATTTCAATCAACTTCTGATGTGTAGGGAATATACAGCTCTGTTCATTAGTACCATAAATATTGGAAACACGATGTGGGTGTGTGTGTGTGTGTGCGCATGCACACGTGTGTGCAGACGAATCTCTGAGTTTCTCTTCACAGTTTTCACCTTATCCTCATGCATGTATAGATATGTGTGTATACATGCATATTTGTAAATAAATATACATGTATGTGTAAATAAATATATATGTATTTACCACTTTGGGGAGATGCCATAAGGGATACTCAGCCATGTGAAGTCAAGGAAGTATGTATCATTGTTGACAGGTAACAAGTCAGAGAAGACATCTGACCTGAGCCTTGAAAGACAGGTGGGATTTGCTCATGTGGAGATGGAGGAAAGGGTATATCAGGCATGAGAGTGAGCGGGATGCCAGAGACATTCATAAGAAAGAGAAAGAATTCAATTTGGCTGAAGCAGAAAGCATGAAAAAGAGCAGGGGCTGGGGATGCAAATTCAAGTCATGATTTCTGTATTCAGAAATTTCAGAATGGCCAGATGGAGTATTTTTCTGGAATAATGACTCTGCTAGTATATCAGTGATATTAAAGAGAGCAGAGAGCTCAGGCCAACTCTGAGAATGCTATTACAAAAGTCACAGTGAGGGAGATTCTGAATCTAGGTGGGGCAGTGGGAAGGAACTCATCGCCCTCCACAATCCATGTGGGGGAAGCTCAGAGCACTGTTCAACTAAAACAGTTACAAATTCAGGGAACTTGGTCATAACAAAACACATGTAGGCTTATTAATTCTATTTTTAAAATGTTATTGAAGTACAGTTGACTTACAATATTATGTTAGTTTTGGGTGTACAGCAAAGTGAATCAGTCATACATACACCTGTATCTGTTCCTTTTTAGATTCTTTTCCCTTATAGGTTGTAACACAGTATTGAGTAGATTTTCCTGTTATTGGAAGATATTTTGACTGCTAACTTGACTTTTAATAACCATGGGCTTAAATTACATGGCAATTAAGTAGAAGTTTTCAGAGGGAGGTATTTGGTTAATTTTGCTCATCTCTGTTTCCAGACTGGTGAATAGCACTGTATGAATGGGAGATTCAACATTTGTTTTGCCTGACATGGAATCACCAAACCTGAAACTTAAATACTTGGAATCTGATATTGATAAGTGTTTCTTGATCATGTCAAAACAACGACCCATGAAGAGTTACTGAGATAGTCCATATATTCTGTAGCCAACGGGAATATAATTACTCATATAAGCTTTATTTCTATTGTTTGCAACTGTGCATAATTTTATTATATATTTAAGAAATTAACAAGCCAGAATAAAATAAGATGAAAATGAGTACCCATGTCAAACCTCTGTTATTTAAATGACCCTATATGTTCTTGGTCAATACAATATTATGATTATTTCTAATGCCCCTCTCAGATTTAATGTTCTATAAAGATATAAAATGAATAGCAACACCAATACAAAAAACCATTGTGTATTAAGTACTATAAGAATAATAACTACTGTTTGTTAAATCTTTGAAAAGTAACAGATCCTCCTCTAGCACTTCGTAAATGTCGTTTAATCTTCACAATAACCCTGAGCCGTATATATAAACATATTTTTATTTTAGGAATGATAAAATTGACATTTAAAGGGCATAATGAACTTTCTCAAAGAAGTAGTCAATTCTAGAACTGCAGTTGTCACAAAATTAAAATTCACTCCAGAGAAGAATCTGCCATGGATTCAGCTCAGCTGACCAGAAAAGAGTGTAATGCATGTTATCTGTTAGCTTTGAAGAGACTTGAAGCTGTGGTGTTCTGGAGTCCTGAGCCCCCCCACCCCCAAGACACACCCCAAAGCTCTGGGGCAAGTGCTGCATCCTGGGCGATTTCTCGAGCTTTTTGCCAAACCTTGGTACTAAGACCTTGTTGCTCTTTCTAACCTGTGCCTAGATGACTATAAGAAAACCTGATGATTCTGGGGCACCCTAGAGATTTCAGAACTAGATTAACAACCACACCTGCTCCTACTATTCCTTTGTGAGCCATGGGGCATGCACACCTCCAGCCTCTTGGTTAACCCCCATCCTCAACCTGGCTTCTGAGATGTCCTTACTTTCTCTCTTTCCCCCTCTCTCTGGTCCCTTCTCTGCTTTGAATACACTCTACCTTCCAGAGTTCTACCTGAGCTAAATATTTCACAAATGTTGTCATGGAAGCAGCAGTCTTGTTAAGGTTTGGATGTACTAGAAAAAGTGGACGCATTTTAATTTCCTTTGTTGAAGAATACAAAGGGCTTTGGGTCAAATAAAGTTGGAAATGCTTTATGTGTTTAAAGATTTATGTGTAAGTAAGATATAAACTGAGAAATCTTCCCACAACTCACCCATTAAATTTTGTTTAACTTAGAATTCCCTAAAGGCATTTGACCATGAAACATTTTGTGCAAGGAACACTTATTAATCTCTGGCCAATACACCTCTTGGACATGCTGGACAATGGATGTCTACTGTTCCTCCAAACTCCTAGGGCCATGAATCTCCTGAAAACAACAGCATTTACTCATGGAGGGTTGACAGATGTTGGTTAAGAGGAATTGATGAAATTTTACCTTTTCTGGTACTAGTGGGAAAAATATATTTGAAAATATGAATAAATTTTTTTTGATGTATGCTAAATTTAGGTTTAGAAGAATAGACTAGGGACACCTGAAAGATACTGACAGCAAAATGATAGTTTAATGATATCAATTAAACTGCCCGATTCATACATTTTGTGGGATGTCCCAGCTTACTGACCTAGCTTAGATATATCAGGGATAAATGTTTCTACCTCCTAAATCTTCATTTATGAATGTTTATCAAATGATGGCAATAAAAAATCTGCTCCTCTGCTCTTTTATGCCATGTCTCCTTTTGAATCATTCTTCACTTTTTTTTAAAATAGAGGGTAAATTTGTTTTAAATTTCCAGTTATAAAAATAGCTCATGTGCACTATATAGTACGGGAAATTTTCTAAATTAAAGAAGTAAAACACAGAGTTACCATCATGGCTCAGCGGTAAACAAATGTGACTAGTATCCATGAGGACACAGATTTGATCCCTGGCCTCACTCAGTGGGTTAAGGATCCAGCGTTGCTGTCAGCTGTGGTGTAGGTCGCAGACACGGCTCAGATCCCCACTTGCTGTGGCTGTGGCGTAGGCCAGCGGCTACAGCTCTGATTGGATCCCTAGGCTGGGAACCTTCATATGCTGTGGGTGTGACCCTAAAAAGACCAAAAAAAAAAAAAAAAACCTTCTACTAAGCAATCAATTCTTTTGATATTTTGGCATATTTCTTGTCAATGTTCTGCAAGTTTCTTTAGTTAAGCAATAACTTATTTCCAGGTGCACTTTATTGCATATATGTAAATTTAGATTGTAAATTCAAATTTTTCCAATTTTCTTCTCCTATTAAAAATTCTTCACAGGAATTCCCATTGTGGCTCAGGAGTGATGAATCTGACTAGGATTGATGAGGATGAGGGTTCTATCCCTGGCCTTGCTTAGTAGGGTAAATATCTGGCATTACCATGAGCTGAGGGATAGGCCAGCAGCTACAATTCCAATTTGACCCCTAGCCTGGGAATTTCCATATGCAGCATTATGTGGCCCTAAAAAAGAAAAAAAAAAAAATCCTCACAAACCTTTTGAGAGTTAAATAATCACTTTATGTTTTGTCTATGGTATATATAATTAGCTATATAACTATTGCAATAAATTTTGTCATTATAAATAATGCTTTAATGGATATCTTTATTCCAAAAAGAGTTTTTTATTTTATTTTTTTTCATCTTTTTAATTGTTTAATTTTTTGCCAGGCTCCTAGATTTTGTCAGACAAATAAAACTATGCTAATCATTTTAGTGAATTGTAGCATATATACTCATTAAAAGTTATATGTCAAGGTTGATATGCACATAAAATATAGTATTTTTAAAATTGTTGAACTGCCTTTTCTAATAAACCTAGATCTCATGGAAGGAAGAGTCAAAAGATAGAAAATTTTAGTTTAAGCTGGCAAACATAGCCCAATGGAAATACTTAAATATTCCTTTAGGCACATGCTCAATTATTTAAGTAAAAAAGTTCACTTTCTTAGATTTTCTCTCTTTTCCCTCTCTCCACATTGTGTTTAGAGGAAGAGGGCTTATATGATCACAAGATGGCCAGGAGCTGGGGAAAGTGAGGGTCAGACTAAGCCCTGTGGATTCTTGCTGGGCTCCCCCATAAGGCTGGGCTGCCCTTGCTTAGTCTGGAGACCGTGAGGACATTCATCCTGCTTAGCTTTTCTTTGCCAATCGATGCTGTGTATGGCCTGGCATTTAGCTTTTGTGGCTAAGCACCACACCCTGTGGCCTCTTTTCTTGGCTCCCAAGCCACTGCTCTGCTCTCTACCTGCTTTGTCTCATCACCTCCTGCTGCCATTTCTTTATCAGGTAGGAAGTGGCTGCATATGGAGAATCTCCTAAAAGAAAAACTTGTGGCTTTCTTTATAGCACTTCTATACCAACTCCCAAGAAGTAAAATTCAAAGTACCAGGCTTCCTCCCTCCACGTAGTGCGGTTTAGGGGAAAATAAGAACCAGCATTCTTATGTCCCCACTTTCTATTTTTTTCCCCTGCTTTTGCCCATGTTCTTCTGTCTCAAAACTGATGGATTCAGGAAGTTTCTTTCTTCTACCACGTCCCTTAATTTTTTCTACTCTGAGCACCCAGTAAAATCCTAAGCCCCAAGAGTCAGGCTGTCCTTTGCTCCAAGTGGAGCGAACTGGACATTGTTTTTCCCTTTGGAAAATGTCAGGATTTCAAGCACATCATTGTGTTACAGAGACAAAAACCCCCTACTGGATGTCAAAGAATGAATATAAACTCATTCTTTCTCTTCTCATTCCTACTCTAACAATTCTAATTCTCTTTCACTATCAAAGTGACCAATACCTTATTCAGAAAAACGTCAAATACACAGAATAGAATGGGAGAAAAACCCCACTGCAATGTTGAACAATATCACCATCATTATGGTCAACTCCTCAAGTGTTTTCAAAGAATACAGATGGCTCTCTAACATGCTCCTGGCTTATGTTGCCAATCCGTGTTCCAGAAACCCCACACCTCTTGTGCTGATAAACAATGCTTCCCACCTCTGAGGGACTGGTTCACTCCAGTTCTCCTGCCTAGAATACCCCACCTGCCTCCTGTCTTCAGCATTGCCTCTTCTTTCTTTTCAAGAGTTTCTGGTTGCACTAGCCATTTATTCCACTCATTTAGCTATGCTTAGGACTATGATGCAAAACTTAATTACATCTCTTTTTGATGGATCATTCTTCCTGTAGGAACTCATTGATGGGAGGGGGCGTCTCCTATTCATCTGTGTATCCCCAGAGACTGAACAAGTGCTCACTAAATATTTGCTCGATGAATGAATACGATAAGTATAGATTGTGGTCGAAGAGGAATCCTACATTGTATTGTCTGTAGCATCTTCCTGTGTTCTGAGCAACCCCCAGTGATAACAACCAGAGCACAAAAGCGACAAAGAGTACACATGCTGCCAAATACCCACATGCAAACAATCCCTCAGGCTAACCATGCTCCTGGCTGGGGTGCATGAACTTGCCTGAAATGTTTCAGCCCATCTCTAATGGAAATCTAATGGAAATCATAAATTACCGAAACAGGTCCACAGGTGCTGAAATTTACTACTGTGTTGACTGCTGGTAAGGTCTGAAACTAAAGAACAATGCACGATGTGCTACAAAAATGAAATATTTATTACATTCATATTCTCCCTCAAGCTTTTTTTATGGTCTTCTCTTGGTGGCAAAATAACAAAGCACCAGAATTTCAAGACAAACCAATTTGCACTGGCATTTTTAGAAATTTTGTTAAATAATTCTCTTTAATGGTTCAAAGCTTTTTAGTACAGACACAACTTCATGAATTCTGAATAAACCTTAAAGCCAAAGGGAAAAGGGTAGAAGTGCTCTATCTCACAAATTAATCTGCACTTTACCCCTCACCAGATACTGTGTACAATCACTTCAGCCTCACCGGTTCCTAACCTCTCAGAGCCAAATTAGTCACCGAGGAATTGAATATACTTGGTTATAACATCACCTTAAAGAACTTACAAGAAGCCAGCATCCTGACCTAGTTCATAAAGAAAGGAATATCATTTGGCTTGGAACAAGGGCATGGAAAGGGCTCTGAATAAAAATAGGGAAAGAAAAGAAGGACTCTGTGATTGGAGACTGTGGGGTGGGGAGGGAGTTCATGGAGGCACAGAAGCTTCATTTCATGGTGCTTCTGCCCCATTTCCCTATAGGACTCCAGGCATCATCTGCTGAAGCCAGTGTTGCCTTCTTGGGTTGAAACTGATTTAATGTAGTGTTTCCCAAAGTGTAGGAAGCACCTATAGAAAGAGATGTTACTTCAAGCAGATCTTAAATAAATGGTAAATCACTAGGTAAAAAGCAATTCTCTTTTCAAAGATGTTTGCTGCTTTCTGGCTCTCTCAAAGAGGAAGGCTTTGTTTCACACTCGTCTTGTAAACATTTGATTATTTTTCACTTTACCAAATGGAGACCTCAGGCTCAGAGCTTTGGCCTGTCAGAGTATATAGCTCAAATTTAGAAACTTTGTTTGGATTTCACTGTATTTTTCTTATGGCTACCTACTTTTAGTTAAGACTGTGGTAACTGTTTTTCATTTTATTCGTCACACAAAATTTTATTTTAAAATATACTAAATTTTTTTTAAAAAAGGACTCAACATCACACACAAATTAATAAGAAGGTAAGTGATGCTTGATATGGAGAAATCCTGATTGAACATTGGAGAAAACTTGTTTAGGGGATACATCTGTGTCTACTCTCAAGGAAAGGACAGAAAGCTTGGTAAGAAAGGGCCAGGTAACTGCCTCCAACCTACAAACCAGGAAACACAGCTGGTCAGGTTCTAATTTCCTGAACTGGGCCAGGATCGGAGGCGTAATCAGATCCAAGACTTACACCTTAGACCCAAACACTAAGTTGAGGGTCAGCTCTTCTAAAGAGCTCAGTTATCCCTACTGTGAACTGGACCTCAGTGAAATTTTTCACAAGCAACAGATGGAAACCACATGAGAAGAGAAAGAATAATAAAATCAGAGGATTGGGACATTGATGGTCCTTTTCATCCCCGTAGTGCACGGGTACCCCATTTTTAGGATTTTCCTAAGTGTTCTCCTTCTGTTATTATTATTATTATTAATTTCAATTATTTTGTCTTCAATACTGGTGCATATATATTAATGAGACCTGCCAGTAGAAGTAAGGAAATGTGACTAGGTAGCAGCTTGTTTTTTTTTGTTTGCTTTGTTTTTCTTGATAGAACATACCAGGAAAATAAAAATGATTCTAATTAAGAAATGCTATTTTTTAAAATAACATTTATGAAATAAAATTATTTAACCAAGTATTTTAAATAAATTTTAAGGCAACTCAAGCTCTCAACACCTACAAGAGAAGAAGTAGGAAATAAAATTAACAGTACCTATCTTCTGGAGAGCTCTTCTAACCCTAGAATATCAACCTGTTTCTCCACCTTGGTGGACCTGCAATTTGTCGAGGAGGCAGGCCCAATGGAAGGTTGAATGTTTACTCATTTGAGACTGATACTCCACATGGTCTCCCACTGTGGAAGTGCTTTGCAAAGCAATGTTCAATATTAAAAATCAAATTGAGCTCTAAGAAAAAGATGAGGATTAAAATTAAAATGAGGGGAGTTACCGTTGTGGCTCAGTGGTTAACAAATCCAACTAGGAACCATGAGATTGCAGGTTCAATCCCTGGCCTTGCTCAGTGGGTTAAGGATCCAGCGTTGTAGTGAGCTGTGGTGTAGGTTGCAGATGAGGCTTGGATCCCACGTTGCTGTGGCTCTGGCTTAGGCTGGTGGCTTCAGCTCCGATTAGACCCCTAGCCTGGGAACCTCCAGATGCTGAGGGAGCAGCCCTAGAAAAGGCAGAAACACAAAAAATAAATAAATAAATAAAAATAAAATTAAAATGAGGACAATAGCAACACTTTCAAAATAATAACATTTTCTAAACATTAGGTATTTACTATTAGAAGAAGAAAGATCTTCAGAGGAAAAAAAAATAGTCTGACCAATTGAAATAAGTGAAATAAATCTTAAACACACACATCAACCCTTGTAGAGATAATCTTCAATGGGAGTAGAAATTCTCCCATATTCAGAAGGCCATCTAAATGACTTCAGAAAGTGAAAATGAGCAGAGGAAAATTCCAGCAACATTTTCATTCTGTTTCGGTTTTTTTATGGTATTGGCTTGTGGCTATCAGTGAGAAACTCAGAAGCTTTAGAACAAATTTCAAGGAGGGGTGTATGACCAGAGACTAGAAAAAATCATTGAGTCAAGTCCAGAGCTCTTGCCATGATAAAATAATGACAAGCATCTGATGCCTCCTCTTCTTTAGTGACAGCATGAAGACACTTCTGAAAGTCATTATACTAAATGCATTATCCTCAACAATATCCCCTATGTCATATTCTCTTGTAATGTCTTCTCACACTGACTTTGAACTTGTATATTTGTCTTATGTTAATTGGACAATAACAAACCTCATGTAAACAGAGGCTTCAAAAAAATTCTGCATCTCTACCCCTTCTTTTGGTCTCTGGGAATTGCCATGAGAACATCCTTGCTACCCTGTTGAAATATTGTAAAAGACAAATGGAGTCTATCGGAGCCATTGCTGTCAAGGTCTGTGTAGACTAGCCAGAGCCAGCTGACCAGCTGACCAGGGACTCATGAAGGAACCAAAGCCAAACTGAGACCAAATGAGTCCAATAGATGGACAGAACTACACAGCAGGCCTGCAAACTCATGAGAAGAAATAAATGGTTGTTTTAAGCCACTAAGTAGTTTGTTACCCAACATGGTTGTGACAATAGGAGGTAGCAAGTACAAATGCCTACAATGATACTTTGTTTACTGTGATATTTAGCATAACTTTGTAAATTATGGAGATACTAGAACAATAAAAATTGGTATCAGAGACTTGTTTGAACACAGTCTCAGTGCTAAAGCAATTCTTTCACTATGTTCAACACCACAGATCACAATTCCATTTCTATGGATAGCATTTTTATTCCCCTAATCATCCAAGTTTGAATGCCCTAAGAACTTCAGCATCATCAGGTACTATTAACCATCACTTCACTGTCTTTGGTTCAGTTTCTTTTCACAAACCTTTTAAAAATGCTAAGCATTTCATTTCTGGACTTATTACATAACCTGCAAACAGTAATCAAGTTTTGCTCAATTGAAATTTATCCTACATTAGAGATAAGTTTTTCTAAAACAACAGCATGTTCATGGTAAACTTCTAACCCCAAATCACTGATGATTCTCCATTTTCTACAGGGAAAAGACCATCACATATTTTGTAACAATCTACATCTTTAAAATTATCTTATCAAAATGGATACCAGAATCTAGACATTTGATGCAATCAAAGCCTCACCAAATAAAGCAAAATTTTATATGAGCACCTAGGATCACTTAGCTTTGTTTTTCTATCTCCAAACTCCCTACGCAGCCTGTTTTTGATGTATATGTCACCACCCAACCTGGCGTGTTTTCTTCACCCATGTGCTCTCGTTAATATTCATTTCACCAGACGGGATATCTACTTGATCCTACAAATTCCCCTTCAAAGGCCATCCACTGCTCTTCCATCTTTCTTGCCCAAATCAGTTTCAAATTAACATGTACATGTACCACTAGAATTTAGTATAGAAAATATGGTCGTACATTATACACTACCTACTTTCCAGAAGAGAAAATTGAGACTAGAGAGTAAATAATATGACTAATTTTATTCATTTCTATTTCCTTAATGTATTATTTATTGAGATACTATTTTAAAAATAATTATAGGATTTTTAAACTAGATTTATCCTCAGGGAATATTTAGTTTGATCCAAAATACTCCACCAGCAGAGACATTTTGGTTGTCTTCGCTAAATCTGACACTTTAAGATAAGCAGAATCTCTGTATCTACAGGGTTATCATTGTATATTCCAACTACACTCTCAAAAGCAGAGTATAAAATGAATCTCTATAAATAAAGAAATAGACAATTGTTCCAAAATTTCTATTTAGGGAATCTATAAGTCCATTTATAAAGGGAGTATTTGTTCTAAAATGTTTTAAAGTATTTGTATATAAATTGTAATTCAAAGTAGATACTAATTTAGTTTAATAAAGAAGTTAAAAAGAGAAAAGAACATGTGTATATAAATGTATTTCCGTGTGTGTGTGTGTGTGTCTATGTCTGCACCCCTGTGCATGTGTATGTCAGAGAGAGAAAGACAGAGTGTGGAAGGAATACATTAGTAACTTGTTGGATATGGGAGAATTAGTGTAGAAAAAGAAAGGAAGGAGAAGAAAAGGAAGGAAGAAAGGGAAGGAAGGAAGGAAAGAAGAAATGAAGGAAGAAAAGAAGCAGGGGGAGGAAAATAAATTAAGGCGACCAATGTCGGTGTTAGTTTCACAACTCTTAGCCTTGTGGAATCTTAAGGGAAGTCTCACACCAAGAATGAGTTCCTTTATTTTTATTTATTCTATTTTATTTTGCTTTTTTGGGGGCTGCACCTGCGGCATATGGAAGTTCCCAGGCTAAGGGTCAAATCAGAGCTATAGCTGCCAGTCTATACCACAGTCACAGCAAGGCCAGATCAGAGCCATGTCTGCAACCTACACCACGGCTCACAGCAACTCCAGATAACCCACTGAGTGAGGTCAGGGATTGAACCTGCACCCTCATGGATCCTGATTGCATTCATTTCCGCTGAGTCACAAGGGGAACTCCTGATATGAGTATTTTAAAATGTAACGATACTTAATGCTTTGGAAAAATTGTAGAATGTAATCTAGGTTAAACATTTTGTTGATTTAAATAGGAGTAATCCAAATGAAAAAAAATCGAGTGAAACAAAGTATAAAATCCAGAAAAAGTCATTTGTCTGTTTTGTTTGCAAGAGTCTAAGTTCTTACATTTTAAATTGCCAAAACTAGGAGTTATAGGCCAAGCAATACAGGGGTAGTTTATGAAAGAAGCAGAGTGAGGGATTTCTTAAAAAAAAAACTTTACTGAATGTTCATTTATCATTAACCAGTATGTTTTACAAAAAAAAAAAAAAATGGATAGTTTTGCTTACACTGAATCAGCTCACTGGCAGATATGTAAATATAATTGGCATAAACAGGCCTGAGAACACACAGAACTAGACTGGTAAGCAAAGAATCCAACTAGGAAATGCAAATCAGAAAATCCAACTTAAAAAAAAATACAAGAAGACGAATGGTGGTCAAAAATGAATAAAAAATCAACACTCACATACTTTAAGATAAAATAAATATTCTATGGTCCATATGTAAATGTGTATACCTCCTCAGATTATTCAATAGTCTCCAGCCCTGATTCCAGAAAAAAGCTCCCATGTATCATCTCAACTTGGACTTACTGCTGCCAACAAAGTCTCAGATGTTATTCTCTTCCTCAGGTCATTACTGTCTTTAAATTTCCCCTTCCTGTGTCTCATTTTCAGTATTATTTTTTAACTTACAAGGCTTCCATTGCAGAGTACCTGTGACCTATTCAACCCTACGGTGGATAAAGCCTTCTGAATTTAACCCACCATCTTTCAAAACATGTTAAATACAGTAGATCA
The DNA here is from genome assembly GCF_054392235.1 of Sus scrofa. Taxonomy (NCBI): domain Eukaryota; kingdom Metazoa; phylum Chordata; class Mammalia; order Artiodactyla; family Suidae; genus Sus; species Sus scrofa. The sequence goes on from NC_139389.1 coordinate 93,314,921, forward strand.
GCCGTCAATATTCATTACCAACTCTTTTCAGTGTGTCTTCATAAAGTACAGAGGCTGCAATGCTGAAAACTGCCTTTCTTATCTTCCCAAGTATCAATAAATTAACTTTTTTTTAGCCTTGCCCATGGCATAGGGAAGTTCCCAGGTCAGGGATTGAACCTATGTCACAGTGGTAACCAGAGCCACAGCAGTGACAATGCTGGATCCTTAGCCCACTGAGCCACTAGAAAACTCAAATTAAATGAACTTTTAAAAAGTTCTGGAGACTCTAATCAGGTAGAGGCCAATTCTTGATTTTTTTGGTTCTTTCTGCCAACCAAAGACTATGGGAAAGTGGGGGCTGCTGTTGTGGCTTCTCCTCCCATCACAGTGTAGCTTCTGTGTTCAGAGTCCATATTGGCCACTGGCAACTGCAGCAGTAATGGTTACAGTGGCAATAATGGCATCTTTGTGATTCTTAAGTCATGGTACTCACTATGTCTTCCTGACACATCCTATGTGCCAGTGGCAACATCCAGTATTCCCACCTTCCTGCTTCCTCAGAGATTTGTATCTTCCCTGGTACATCAAGCTAGCGAGGGGCTTGGAATCATTCCTGAAGGCAAAGCTGAAAATGCATTTCTCTAGTCCTTTCAAAAGTTTTAAAAGAACCTAATACCCTATCTTAAATCCTTTCTGATTAAAATCCTCAGATTTTCTATTCTATGCATGGAAAATTCATACCTTGATGAAATGGAGGAGTTCTGTGGTGGCTCAGTGGCTTAAGGATCCAGCATTGTCACTACTGTGGCTTGGGTCACTGCTGTGGCGTGAGGTCAATTCCTGGACCAGGAACTCCCATCTGCCATGGCCACAGCCACAAAAAGCAAAAGAAAGCAAATGGACACTATCATTTGAAAATTTGGACACTGGCTATTTCCATTGAGTAGGTATAATATGAACCTTTGTGTAGATACCTGATTACAACTGTTGTCAATTAAATATATTGAATATAATTTTCTTCCTTGTGATGTAATTTTACAGTACTAGTCAAACCTGAACACACCTTATAGTTACCTTCATTAACCTCAAACATCTATAACTATGTACAGTCATCAGCCGATAACCACACAGATGTTTCCAAATGTAATTCTAAAGCACAAGTATTTCATCCCTGTTCTACACTAGGGATGTTAATGGATATTTTATATTAAAAATATTTCAGAGACAAGTTTTTAAGTGCATCACATTATCGCCCACTTTACAGAACCACGAATGTCACTAACAAAGGACTGAGAAGTTCTGCAGTAAAGAAAGGTCTTTACTGGTATTCAAAAACTTTTCAGACAGACCTTAAAAGTAAAAAGTTTTTGGAGCAGAAACCCTATTAATATTTCACTTAAGATAGTGTTTTATTGGGAAATTATGACTTACAGCTCTATCCATATCATAAGCAGAAAAGTTGGAATCTGAGAACAACATATCAATATTTCCAGTGATTTGAAGAAAATGATGCCAAGGACCAAAATAACATCAGAAAACTCAATACACATTGTTTAAAATTTTAATTCAAAAGATAAATTAGACATAGTAATTACTAATAAGCAATTCTATTTGATAAGAAAGAGTCCATAAAGAAATATTCAGTTGACTTCTTCAAAGAAAGATAACAAGATAAGAAATCATTTGGATGCTAAGAATCTTTTATATTGATTGTAGTGTTTTCAACTCTCAATTTTTAAAGTAGTCACCTAGTATATTATTATAAATAACCTGCCATTCTTGCACATCCAGTTTCTTCCAATTGCCTTTATCAATACAGGGAAAACAATGCTATAAGTAGGGCAGTAGACCTTCATTAGTGTTTGACTTTCAGAAAAAAACACTCATGTACACTTTTGTTTATTTAGAATATTTTTGAAAGAAGAGAATGAAATAAAGCAATTTTTTAACAACCTAATGAGCTTTGCAGATGCATAATAGATATAGCATCCTGTGTAAGATACACAGTTCACAGAAACTCTGATATCTGAAAGTAATAAATACCTTCCACATCTTTTGTTAATTCTGAGAAGAAAATAAAAAGCACTAAATACAAAATCCGATCTGTGATTTTCATCCATAATTTACTTAACATAGCAAATTTCCAAAGGAGATGGTTAAATAAAAAGTAGAAACAACAACTGTTTCTGAATGACTCTGGACCTGGATGCATACGGCAGACAGACCTCTTACCAGCTATGTGACCTTGAACATAGGACTCCTCCCTGTTTGCCTTCATTTACTCACATATCTAGTGAGGTTTACAAGCCTGCCTGTCCTAGAAGAAGAGTTACAAGAATTAAATGAGATAAACAATGTAATTGGTTTGATAAAGTGTCTGGTGCATAGTTAAATCTATTAGCTATTATTTCTGCTACATTATTGAACCAGAATGAACAGGGAGGTCTTTATAAACTGCACTCTTAACTAGAATGTGGGAGAACAGAGGAGTAGTTAAGAGCAAGGGATCTGATCAAACTATTTGACTTCAACACTCACTAACTCAGTCCAAATCCAGCTGAGCCTAACTCCAGCTAACTTTAATCTGGTTGCACGGTCTTGACAAACTACTTAACCTCTCTCTGATGTAGTTTTCTAATTAGTAATACTAGGATGATGGGGTATTTATTCTGAGGTTAGAAGAATTAAATATGTAAATATGTTTAAAGTGCTTACAACGGGAGTCCAGCACATGAAATATTAGCTTTTATATAATAAATACTGAAGAGCAACATGTTTTATTAGGGTTCAATATCTACTAACATCACTAAAACAAATACTTGTGCTGTACTTCTATATTCATGGATACTTTTAGGAGTCTGCATGAAAATAGGCAATGTTTAGAATATGATCTCCTGGGGAAAAGTCTGGAACCTTCAGAATTCAGAACTGCAGGTAGTAAATAAGGGCAACGAAGGTCCAAGTGTCCCCCAAGGCAACCCTAGTTTTCATCTGGGCTCCGGTTTCCTGCTCTCTTCTTGTGAGATACCATTTGTGCTCAAAAACCTTTGCAGCTTTGCTGAATGATGTACATCAGCCTCGTTTCTTTGCTAACCTTAATACTCAGCAAGATTAAAATATCAACCCAGTATTCCATAAAACCTGTAAAGCATGGGTTATTTCCAACCACAGTGTTTGGACTAATTCCAGTAAATCAGTACCGCAGAGCACATGCTTGCTTACGATGTAAATCGAGAAGGAAGAGTATAGTATTTGTTTTGACAAGTTTGGCCCCACAGTGTTTAAGAATATGTTACTCTTGCTGTTTCGACCTTGGAGATTGGAACTATCATTAACGTAATAGTGGAAATCAGCTCTCCCTGTGCAAAGACCCTTGGTGGCTTTTCGTTGCCTACAGGATAATTCTGTCTTAATCAAGTATTAAGAATTCCTGTCTATGAGCTCAATTTCCCCTCCCAGCAGCAACATTTTCTACAATATGTCCATAACCTTTTCCTGACAAACTCATTGTAAAAAAAAAAAAAAATAAGCATTTGACAAATTAGTTTGGGAAATATATATTCGAAGTTTCTCTGTTACCAATATCGCGCTTTAAAAGCTTGAAGGCTCTGAAAAAGTCCTGTATTAAAGAAATTGCCTTGATTTTATTTAACCCAAACTTTCCAAACCGTCCGAATCACAACCAGTTGGACAGATGTTATCTTGAAAGAAAAGTTTGCTTAATGAAACTGATTTATATTCTATCAAATGCCACACAACTACCCCCCATTCTTTATCTATGTGTGTGCTTGTGTGTATGTTTCCTCATGTGGACCACCTCTCCCACTCCCAGGAATGTTCTCCAATATCTTTAAACAACAAAACTGTTTTACCATTTCTTTACAGAGGCCTCTGTCATGCATAAGCTGACAGTGACTCTCTCCCTGACCAAGATATTTCTGGCCCCTGCTTATGTATATTACCTACCATTGACATCTAGCATCACACTGTTTGCCGTCTTTTATAAATCCAAGTTGGGAGTGTGTCTTGAAATCAGCAGTTACTGTTAGAGGAAAAAAACAAAAAACAAAAAAACATTGACTTTATAGTCAGGCAGATGGATGAGGCTTCACAGCCCAATTCTGTTCTTGGTCGTTGAGCTTCAGACAAGCCTTTCCTCTCAGAGCCCCAGTGTTCTCCTTGGAACAGTGCCTGTGGATTCACTACCAATACAAAGTAAGGGACTTCCTGTGCAGCATCCAGCATCCAGAGGACACTCAACAAACATCATCAATATTAGTACTGTCTCACACCCATGATACCCAGCTTTGGGTCTTTGGTAGTCACAGAGCCATTTTAGTCATTGGTTTAATTAATGTGATGGTACTGTTTGCTCTCTGAAAAGTTCTTCGGCTTCTGTCATCCCATCTGTAATGTATCAAGCAATAGGCATAGTCACTGAGTGGAGATCAGAATGTGCAAAGCATGTTGCTGGGACGAGGCAGGAGCTGTGCTGTGGGGAGAGGGCCTGGAGGAGGAGGGGCTCCGGCTGCCTGGGTTTTTGAGGGCTGCGCTCCTGCCCTACTCCACGTTGTGCAGCTTCTCTGCCCAAGTGTCTTGAAAACAGCATACAAACACCCTCTTGTCTTCCACATTGTTTCTTCTTCTTGATCTTAAGTGCCTGAAGAACAGGCTGATTTGATATCACCCCCATCACGCAAAGGGAATGATGATCAATCCTAAAAGGAATAGCCTGCCTTGTCATTTTAATAGCTCAAATGCCCCTTTTTCCTGATGCAGAATCTTCATGAGAAAATAGTGGTCCTTGTTAATGCCTTGCATACAGACTCTTCATTGTTTTTACTTGTGCTATTTCTTTGCACTTGGATATAGAAGTAATAAATTTCCAGGGAAATGAAACTAACTTATCAGATTTCCCAGCATCAAGTTTCATATTAGGAACGAAAAAAATCAGTCTAACAGGACTCAATATAGCTGTAAACCAATATATGTAAGCCGTATCAGAGATTAAGCCTTCGTCATTGCATTTATAAGCTTCCCGTTTCAGTCTAGAAGGAATAACAATTTTCCTAGCTATTATTTAGTAATGCAAAATATTTCTTAAAATAATAAACTAATTCAGGCAACATTCAAAAGGTCAAATATTCTATCAGAGAGAAAAGCATGAATCAAATGAACACATTTTCTTTTTAAAAATAGATGTTAATTCCTAAGTTTTGGAGATTATATATTTTTCGGGTGATGCTATCAAATAATAAAAACCAGTCTACTAGGCAATTTAACATTTCCCAAGCAGCAAAAAATATTTTACCCCAATGCCTTTTTTTTAAGGGGGGAGATTAAGTTTTAACCATTTATAACTTTCAATATTTCTCCCATTTTTTTCAACCAAATGCCCAGAGTGTCATATTCATTTTAAAAATGTAAATAAAGTGCTATTCTTTAAAGAAGCTGCAATAACCACAAATGAGTGTACTTTCAGCGTGCCTGTGATGGTTAGGAGAATGGAGAATGAGTGAGATGCACTCTAATTATCGGTATCTCACACAATAAACGTATGTACAAGTTATTGCATATACTCTGTATGCTTAAAATTCTAATTAAAGCAGTTAGCTATGACTCTCATTTAGTAGCATGTAAAATGAGTAATTACGCTTGTTGAAAGAAGCTAGCAAACAACTGTGAAAGAGCAACCAACCCATGGATCCTCAACCTTCCAACCAAGGAGAAGTTGGTGGAAAGGGGGGAAAAATCATAAAGTGAAAACTGAACCTGGATCCTTTCCGACCCTCTCTCTCTGAGTGCGCTGCAATGTATTGTTTATAAGCAGTTTTTTTTTTTTTTTAATTTATGGTGCCAGAGGTCCAACGTCCTTCCTGTGAGATGCCCGTGCCTGCAGATTTATTTTAACCAGGTTTTCAAATGCAAAACGCGATAGCCATTATAAGAACATGTTCGATCCGAAGCATCTGTACAGTGTCTAACCTGAACACTTGGACAAACAACTTCAGTTTTTCACTCCTGTGTAAGGGAGAACTTTGTTTTAAAAACACTTAGGAACTGCATAATTGCACAGAAATATACTGTTTATATGCATTTATGCACTCCTAGCTTAGAAGAATGTTTTAAACTCAAATAAAAATAAAAGGAGTTTGTAAAATGAAAATAAAGAAAGGGCAATACCAGATTTGGGGGGGGGGGTGGAGGGGATAAAAAAAGAAAGCAAAAACCCTTTCTGTGGCATAAGAGAAAATGGCACACTGTTGGAGGAATAACAAGTTCTAATTCCTGGAGGACTTGCAGCTCACCTTGGCTGAACTATTTGATTCAAGGACTTTGGTCAGTTGCATTTTATGTGGCATCTTCGCTGTTTCTGAGCCTCTATTTTAGATGGTCAGACCAGGCTTCAATAGCATGTTGATTTACTGTTATGTTGCAATGAAAAACAACTTTACCAAATTACAATTTTTCCTTAATTGATGAATTATATTTCTTTTTTTCTTCTTTCTTTCTTTTTTCTTTTTTTTTTTTTTCCTTTAATAATCAATGCGGCCCAGATCTTCAAATTAATCTGAAAAGTGTGTGGAAAGTGTGCAATTTCAACTACGACCCTTTCTGATCTCAGCCACTAGGAGGCACTGCAGCCTGCTTTATGAGGGGGATGAAATCCGGTGAAGTGAATATTCCACAGAACTATGGCTCTGGTGTCATTCCCTATTTAATGGCTGTCAGTGAGGGGGAAAGACAACGTGGCGGGTAATTAAAACCAAATTGCAGGCAGGAGATGACTGCACAAGAATGATATTGTCATTAATACTGATTTAACATGCACCTGGGTAAGGTGAGGGAGAGCAGCAAGGGAATTCACACAGACGCCAGGGTTGCCTGATTTAAAGATGTAGTGTTTCCAGCTGAAGCATGTTTAAAAACTGAATAAAACCATCATATTATGACAGCAGAAATAAAACGGAAACAAATGGTCTACATATGTCTATTAAAGAAAAAAAAAAACAAAAAAAACAAATCTTCTACCTCTTCCAGCTCCATGTACCAAGCATGTGTCTCCTGCTCTGAAGTTCAAAAGTATTTTTGCAGAAGGTTTTCCCCCACTGTGGTTGGTCTCTTCTCTATTGGTTTGTAATCTGTTTATGTAGTTTTCTGTTTTCAGGAGACACGGAATGTTTGATTGAAACAAACACCACTGATTTACAAAAATCATATACCAGAAGGAAAGATTTCAATCCCACTGATATTTTACCAGAGGTATTTACTCACGGAATTCAGGTCTTTTCCCTTCACGAAGAACCACCATGCTAGAACAATCAAAATCTCAGACTGAGGGCTCCACAACCTGGCCAATAACTCCTAGAGTGTGATGCACTTGTCTCACTGTTGGGAGCCTCCCAACAAAGAAGAGGATCACTCTCTTTTTAGTGGCCTTAAAATCATGCAGCTTTTAAAATTTTAATGGTAAGTGCAAAAGCCAGAAAGCAGACACTCATCAGACGTCAAATCAAGTGGTCTATTTTGTTTAAGATAGGTGAAACGATCTGGGGGATATTTTCACATTAACTAAATATTTCTATATTATGACTAACAATAAAATTTCCATCTGTTTCTCAGTAGAAGAAAAGTATAGTGTATGCACTTAGATCATATACAAATTAAAAGCAACCTCTTAATGAAAGGATTTCGGGTCATTTAAGGCAGAAAGTGTACCAAAATTAAAAGTGTTTATGGAGAGGGAAAAATGGTTACAGTGACAGAATTCAGACTATGCCCGAATCCCCTCTGCTGACTGATAGATCTCCTTCTGGTTTCCCCTTAAATGAAATGTGCACATTATAGAAATGGTTAGCCTTCTGCCCTGTGCCAAAGGAGATGAATCATTAGGGATGTCATGAAGATTTATAATCACACCATAAAGAAAGTAAATTCAAAGAGCATTCCTTGAGCAATAAAGAACGTATTATAGAGAAAGAGCTCACTAAACAAGGTCAGGTAGGAAAAAAAATGATCAAATGTCTAGGTTTGCTGATCTAGACAATGGGAGTTATTTTAATGCCCAAATCATGGAACTCCTGAAATTTTTTCTGCAAAGCTTTGTTATTGACATTTTAAAAGAGTTTTACATTTGCCAGATGTCTTATTTATGCATTTATTTGTTAGTTTATGCCTTCGCTTTTAGGGAATGGTAACTGGATTCCAGAGTGGGCAGATGTACAGAAAGGGCAAGTAAACCTAATAACATTGGGAAAAAATAGATAAAAGTTGGAACTTTTGCTTTTATGAAGGAATATTTTAATTCTGTTGTAGTTTTGTATCCACTACTGGCCATTAAGATTTTAGAGGATATTGTGAGAAGTACAACAGAAAGGGACCTTATTCCACTTGCCCTGTATAAAATGTCAAAGAAATTCTTCTCCAAAAGGGACATTTTCTGAGACTGTGACTCTTACTGAACGGCCAAACCTGCCCAGTTCAGTCTGGGTGCTCCACAACCAGATCGGCTATTGAATACACCCAGATTTTCGGGAAGAGAAGCTGTCCTTTGGACGCCAGGCAGAATGTCGTTTTCAAATTCTGTTCTCACATTTGAACTGAAAAAAGTCAGTGGAGCTCATCCCCACTCAAGTCTGGGGATTATCTGGGATCAGTGGCTTTTATGAGTGGAGAAAAAAGATCCCTGTGGTCTCAAAGGAGAAATAACTTAAGAGACCATGAGTACCCTCATATTTCAGGATGTACAAAAAAAGAGCATACCTTCTGAAAGCACAATTGTTAAGGAAACTTGCTGCCCTGTATGAAAAGGACAATTATTTGGAGGGAGGGGATGTTTTTTTATAATTAATATTGACTTAGGAGGAGCTACATGTGGCAGGTCATCTGGTTCTGACTGGTCCGTAGAAAGGCACATGCACTGGGGACACGCAGAGCCACTGCAGGAGAAGCTTTCAGGCGCTCTTCCTGATTTTCATCCTATTTACTTTTGGATGGAACCAGGCACTCACAATCTCTGGAACTGTTCTCCCAGGTTGCCGGTGTAACAAATATAATTTTTCAGCAAGATGGCTGCTGCCAGAAGCAGGCTAGGAAATGTCCATTTTAATTAAACATTTTACTTTCAATTACATTTCACAGTTTGCACATGGTGACACGTGCTTTCATCACATGGACTCTCAGACTGCTATATTAGTACCGTTTTCCTATGCAGGGAAATTTGTGTTGGTGAAAATGATTTACAGATGAAAAAGTCAGTGTTTTCCTTGACGTGATCGATGGGACATTATTTTCAAAAAAGAGAATAGCAGCGGCATTTCCAGAGTTCAGAGAAAATTTCAAGTTGTCCAGGAGCAGGAAATCTCCAAATTAATAAAAGGGCAATTATATAATGACTTACAGCAGCAGGAGTTTATATTTTTTGTAATGTGTGCTCTTTATGGAGATGAGAGAAAAATACAGCCATACAACTTTAATATGCTACAATGAGTAAGCTTTACAAAATGATGATTTTCACTCAAAGCTAGCCAAAACGTGTAATGTACCCTAAAAAGTAAAATAAACAGACTTGATTCCTATCCTCCAAAAGCTTATAATACAAGACATACACGTGCACAGATACTCATTTTGTTTCCAAATGATACATAAACACATATTTCAGGAACCTTTTTAGATGGCTCCAGATTAGGAAAATATCTTTCCTGCAACAAGATAGGAAACTCATTCCTGGTCCTCTCTGGAGCACACCACTTGAATTATTTATCATTCTGAGAAGGCAGGGAAGAACTTTTCGTCAGCCTGCAGGTGCACAGTGTTTCATTTTAGGCAGATAAAATGTGGGAATAACGTTGCTCAGGTATCATTGAAAATATGCATCGAAGAGGGGATTCCTAAATGGGGAAACAGTTTGTTGGAGACAAGTTCATTCTATTTAAAGTGGAACATCTGTGAGTTATCATCCTCTGAACTCAAATTTCTGACTAGAACTGAAGCAGCAGCTGAAATTCTGTTGGACCAAATGATCTCTGTTGAGTCCCTTGCAAAGAGCCTCTGTGGCAATTGCTTGAGTTACATCCATCCGACAGGAAAGTAGGTAATGCCGGGGAAAAGTTTAATCTGATTCTTTCAGTTTCACTTTTTAGCACTTTTTCATTTTTTAATCATTATCATACGGATATTAAATATGCCCTCATGCCCTCCTTCTTTACTTTCTTCATTTCTTTTCTCCCTTCCTAAGAGAATAAGCTTATAACATATATTTAGACCTTATTTAGGTATTTGTTTCTTACTGCTTATATCCATTGTAAGAGCATCATCTCTGAAAATAATCGAGAGGCCAAATTTTACATTACAGGAGATTATAAAAGTCCTATCTTCATCATGTAGGGAAAGTTAGGCTTGTTTTCCATTCTTTGAGGAGAACATGAAGAAAATGTCTTCACCAAATTTAGGTGAAATAATTTTAAAGTCGGGAAAAAGTACTCTGAAAATGTCCCCATGTAACCGTGAATGATGTTGGAGCTGAGATTCAAGGTGAGCATTCCATGTAGAGCAGCTTCACTAAGTTTACATTCACTTTTTTTGAAATAATTGCTTGAATGAGCTGAAACTCTTGACAGCCACATGCGACAAGAGATTATTATTTGTCCAACAAAGAAACTGAAGTATTTAGGCGAAGTCACACATTTGAATTTCTCGTGTAGAGATAATGTTGTACCTGACAAGCTGATCTGTGAACCCCACGCCTCCCACAGAGTTGTGTGTGGAATGAAGAGCCAAGCAATGCATCCCATTTAAGGAAATGAAGTGTGCTCCCGCACTAATCTCCAGGAAGACAAAGCCTTAGCAGATCAGCTGGACAAAACCTCCCTAAAAAGAGAGACTGCGGGCCACCCACAAAAAAACAGGCAGGGCTGGGCATGGGTTGCAGCACAGATTCAGAGGATTCCCTACAGAACCCATGAAAAATGCACGGCTACACTCACTGAGATATCAGCATGTGTATACACACACACTCCGTACATGTGTCTGTGCCTAGATGAGTAACATTTTTTGAAAACCATTATGCCATGTAGACATTAACCCATCCATCAAAACAGGAAATACTGGCAATTTTCGGCTAAATAGCTCTTACTCTTACTAGTATTAACGCTATTATTGTCGTTGATATTTTACAATTCTCCTGGTTTAAAAGCAAGCCCAGACCTCATACTGCATGTGTGAAGTACATGATCATGGATGGGCAGGGTGACCATATGTCCCAGTTAGCATGAGACAGTCTGTGCAAATGCCTGCTTCATCATAATTATAATAGCATCCCCTTTCACGCCTCAAAATGTCCCAGTTTGAACAATAAAATATATAATAAGACATGTCGACTCATACACATCCAAATTGTGATATACTGATATATTGTTACTTGTGTCTTAGACATCGGATGGTCTGTCATGAAGCAAAGCAGGAAGAGGGCTTTATAGATCATTTAGCAGCAATGCTGTCTTGCTCAGGACTTAGGCCAGAATGGTGGTGTGATGGCTGGAAGGCAAATAGCTAATGTGTGGCATAGTCACACCAGAAGCTTCAGCACTCATCCTTTATACGTGTGAGTTTCCTTGCACACTAGAAGCATGCACAGAGATGAGTACTGACACAAGTAAATACAGAAAAATATTTCTTCTCTCAGTGTGCCTCCATTTTCATATTAGCAAAATCATTCACAATACCATGTAGCTCTAAGGGGCAATTTATTACTAAACATCTATACAACTTAATAAAAAGAAGTACACACCTTTATTTGTTAGTTTAAAATGATCTTATGTATCATCCATACTTTGATAATTAAAAAGTAGGTGATTATATTGTCAAATAAATGAGATATTTTAGGGATAGTATAAGCAAAGTATAATGAATTGTCTTAAAGAATGAATCTGAAAACTAAAGTTTTTAAAATATTAGAATATCTTGCTTTAGGGTCTTAGCTGACAGCTGGGTATAGGTTTAAAATTAAAAGAAAGGAAGAACAGAAAAAGTGAGAGAAGAGAAGCAAGGAGTGAGAGAAGGAGGGGAGGGAGGGAAGAAGGAAGGAAAAAAAGGAAAGAAAGAAAAAGAAAAGAGATAAGAAAGGGATTTTTCCCTTCAGATGTCCATAGATATGGCTATTTTATTTTTTTAAGGGTCCATCTTTTTTCAAATTTAAGAAAATTGAAAATAACTGAGTTATATGTTTTATGTTTAATTGCTTAATTAGTGAAAATGATTATCCAAAGCACTTAAATTTGTATAATCCTTTTTTCCTCTCTGTTTTTAATCTATTCGTAAATACTTGAGTATGTCTTAATGTGCAATGCAGTCATCCTTCTAGTGTGAATTTCTATTATGACTATTATTATTATTAATAGTTTGCTTTCAAAGAGCAGTACTGATCATTGGTCTTTCTTTAGCTCTGAACATACATTAAAATTAACAAGTCACTGAATGCACTATGGAATTTTTGTTGATACTGAAAATATAACGGCTACTAAAAGAGGTTCTTGTAGTGTCTACAGTGCCCTCAAAATATGAGACGAGCCCATGAATGTAAGCTGTGAAGGTAATTTTAAATTTTCTAGTAGATAAAAGTAGAGGCAGGTAAAATCAATTTTAAGAATATATTTAATCAGATATGTACTTTATAATTTGAAGAAGTAATCTCTTAAAGTGTAATGATAGAGCCACTTTTAACTCCTTTTTTATTCTAAGTCTTCAAAACTTTGTGTATTTAACATTCACAGCACATGTCACTTTGAACTAGCTATATTTCTAGTGCTCAGTAGTTACACTTGGCTGGGAGCTGCTGTATTGGACATGCCCAGGTCTACTATATAAGCTACGAAAGCAAAAGCAGAAACTGACTGATTGTTGCCCTGGTAGAGGTACATTTATAGCTAAGAGGTGGGTCCTAGTAGTATATGAGCTCTTTTATCATACACTCTAGGGTAACCTTGGGAAAGTAATTTACTACTTTTGGTCTCTTTTTTTTTCTCCTTTGCAATATGCCAATAATAATAATAAGGCCTTGCTTATCTAGGCTTGCAAAAACTAAGCAAATGAATGTATATAAACTACTAAACTCAGGACACATGGCAAATGTTTAATAGTAAAATTTATCTAATTCTTATTATTATGCATAAGCAGATACCACATTTCATCAGCTAAGAGTATACAGGTATTATATATATATGTGTATATATATATATATATATATATATATACACACACACACAGGTTATTTATGAGAGTTTATGCTTATTAACTCAGCCCTAAGTAGAAAGTACTGAGCTTGGCATCTGCAAAGTTGTCAACCAATAATTATGAATTAATTACATATTTTTCTTAATCCTATTATAAAATGTTAACCTCACTATCTAGTCTAAGGATTGCAATCAATACGCATGCCCCAAATATGCCTCGTCCTCTCCACTCACTATGTCCTTAAAAAATAATATGAGAAATGAATATGTGTGTGTGTGTGTGTGTGTGTGTGACTGGGTCACTTTGCTAAACAGCAGAAATTGGCACAACATTGTAAATCAACTATAATAATAACATTCTTCGAGTATGTCTTCTCGGTTTCTTGGCTTTATGATTATGCTGCTATAAGTATCTGCATGTGTGTCATCATGGGGATATAGGTTTTCATTTATTTGGGTAGATATCTAGGAGCTTAATTTCTCAATTATAAGGTTAATCTATGTGGAACTTGTTAAGAAACTGCGGAACAGTTTTCAAAAGTAGCCCAGACATTTTACATTTCCATCAGCAACATATAAGGATTCCAGTTTCTCAACATTCTCACCATCCCTTGTTACTATGTTACTTTTTTATTATAATGATTCCAGTGAGTATACAGTCGTATCTTGTGATTTAAATGTGTATTTCCCTAATTATTCATGATGTGGAGTATATTTTCATGAGTTCATTAGCTCTTTGGTGAAACTTTTGGTGAAATCTTAGATCATTTTTAAATTTAGAGTTTATCTCATTATTGAGTTGTAAGAGTTCTTTAATATATTTTGGGTCCATGTTTTTCTTTATTAGATGTATGATTCAAACCATATATATATATATATATATATGTCGTGAGACATGTTTCTACAATATTTTCTTAGCCTCTTTGCTGAAAACTTGTCCTGCTTTACTTTACCCCATCTTCCTGCTTGAAAAACAGTCACAGTGATGGTAAAGGATTTAGGCTTAAGAACAAAGACCTAAGGCATAAGTTATTCATAGGGTCAGCTGAGTGAGGACATAATGCCTTTGTCTAGGCACGCTGGACCTGTGCAGATTGGCACGCCATTTGCACAAGCATGATATGTCCTCTAAAGAATAAGAGAAAGAGGAACCTCATGGCCAAGTGGTTTATGAGCAGTCCTTAGCAGAATATGCATTAGCAAAGAGAACCAAGGTGCAAACCTAGGCAACCTAGGTTGCTGCAAATAGGCATGCCTTTTGCTGAAGCACAGTGAGGATTCTCTGAAATGCTATGCATGGGTAGCTAATTCAAATGCTAATGATTGTTAAATGCCTAAAGGTCAGAGTAAAAGCTTAACCATCTATCAGCTATGTGACTTTTAAAATAATAAAAGAACTTATAAAATAATAATAATAAAAAACCCCTATATCCTCCACCTAAAGCCCCCTCCTCACTTGACATAATCCTAAAGAGTTTCTTGAGGCAGGGCTCTTGGTCCCTGAGACCTTGAGTCCCCCGTTCCCACCTTTACTTAAGATAAATGTCTCTGTGTTTTGTTTTATGTTAGTTTTTTTCCTTAAGTTTCACAGCACCCGTTCGCTCTTCAGCTCCATCCTGCTGAGCTGGGTGTGTGTATGTGTGTGTATATGACGTATGATTTTAAAATGTTTTCTGGAGTTCCCACTGTGGTGCAGTGAGCTAATGATCCAGCTTGTCTCTGGGGAGGAACCTGTTTGATCCCTTTGGAGACTGATGCAGGGGATTAAGGATCCAGCATTGCCATAGGTGTGGCACAGTACCTCGCTCAGAAACTTTCATATGCCATATAAGCAGCAAAATAATAATAATAATAAAAAATAATAATAAGTTAATAAAAAATGTTTTCTTTAGGCTATGTTTTTTCTTCTTCATTCTCTTAGTAGTGTCTTTTAAAGTAGAACTTCTGGGAGTTCCCCTCGTGGCTCAGTGGAAATGAATCTGACTAGCATCCGTGAGGATGCAGGTTCAATCCCTGGCCTCGCTCAGTGAGTTATGGATCTGGCTTTGCCATGAGCTGAGGGATAGCTCACAGACACGGCTCAGATCTGGTGTGGCTGTGGCTTCGGCATAGGCTGGCAGCTATAGCTCCCATATATCCCTAGCCTGGGACTCTCCATATGACCATGTGTGTGGCCCTAAAAAGAAAAAAGTCAAACTTTTGAATTTCTACTAAGTTCAATTTATGCAATTAGTCTTCTATCTATCAAGATTTTAATATCTAACAACTTTGTGTGTAATTGATGAGCAAGAGTATATTTTGAAAAAAGTTTTAAATTTAGAAGTTTTATTGTTTACCTTTTCCCTTTAAGACTGATCCATTTTGAGTAGTTTTTGTGTATGGTTTAAGGTAGAAGTCAAGTATATTCCTTATGTATACTTGGCCTAGAGCCGGTTTATGAAAAAGTTATCCTTTCTTGGTTAAAAGACCTGGACACCTTGGTCAAAAATAAATACAAAGGTTTACTTATGGAATTTCAAACCTGTCCCAATAATCTAAATGCTTATAATTGAATAATGAACATTATATTGATTATTCTGCCTTTATAGTAGTCTTTTTATCAGATAATGTGGTAGACAGAATCATAAAATAGCCTTCAGTTTTTCCTATCCTAATCCTTGGGACTGTTGAATATGATAATATGTAATACCTTGATTATATTCTATTACATGGCAAAGTGACTTTGTATATGTCATTACCTAATCAGTTGACTTTGAATTATTCAAAAGGCTAAGCTTAATCTACTTGCTTAGTGTTTTAAGAGCACAGAGGTTTCTCTAGCAGATAGAAAAAGAAAACATCTGAGAAAGATTTCACATGTGAAAAAGATGCAGCACAGTATTACTTCTAAAGTGTAAATAAAGCTATGAGACAAGAAATGCAGGTGGATTCTAAACATGCAAAACAGCCTGTGACTGACAGTCAACATGGTGACAGGCACTTTGGTTCTACAGCAGGAGGAAGGGGAATTTTTCCAAAAAAATATTATTTCCAAGAATAGGAATAAGCTTTGAAGAGAAGACGCATTTGAGAACAAAGAGGTATAGTTGTGAACAACTGGAATGACTCTGAAATCCATTTGAGATTAAAAACTGCAGGACACCTGGATTTCAGCCTTAAGAGACATTGACCAGAGAATTCAGCCATTTCATACTGGACTTCCAATGTACAGAGCTGAGAGGTCTTAAATGCCTTTTGTTTTAAGCTACTAAGTTTATAATAATTTATTTTATAGCAAAAAAAGAAGACTAGTAAAGGTAGTGTAACTCCTCCAACTGTATCTTTTTCAAAACTCTTTTGGATATTCTAAGCACTTTTCACTGTCACTTATTTCTTTTTTCTTTTCTTTTTCTTTTTACAGCCCCACCTGCAGCATATGGAGGTTCCCAGGCTAGGGGTCGAATCAGAGCTGTAGACACCAGCCTACACCACAGCCACAGCAACTGTCAGATCCTGCCTGCGTCTGCGACCTACACCACAGCTCACGGCAATGCCAGATCCTTAACCCACTGAGCGAGGCAAGGGATCGAACCTACATCCTCATAGATCCTAGTTGGGTTTGTTAACCACTGAGCCATGATGGGAACACCCTCATATAAATTTTAGAATTGACTAGTCAAATTCTACAAAGTGATCTGTAGGATTACCTTGAATTGTTTGTTGACTTTGGATAAAACTGCTCTTAAAAAAAAAAATGTTTTTTGATCTATGGGTATTGAACATATATTTATTTATTTAAATCTTTTAAAATGCCTCTCAGCAATGTATTTTTACATACAAATCTTGAAGTGTTTTAAACAAATTTATTTCTAAACTTTGATTTCTTTTGTTTATTAGTTCTGATAGTTTGGGGTGAATTCCTGATATCCTATATACAAATAATGACAGTTTTATTTACCTTTTCCAAACTCTATGTCTATTTACTTTTTCCCTTTTCTTTTTTTCCTTTGTTTTAAGGCCACACCGATGGCATAATATGTAAGTTCCTGGGCTAGGGATTGAATCTGAGCCTCACCTTCAGCCTACCCTGTACCTACAGCAACACTAGATCCTTTAACCCACTGTGCCAGACCGGGAATCGAACCCCACTTCTGCAGTGATCCAATCTGCTACAGTAAGACTCTTAACCCACAGTGCCACTGCAGGATATCCTCTTTTCCTTATTGCATTTGCTTGAATCACCAGAATAGAAGTAGTTAGAGTTCCACATAATGCAAGTACAGCCAAACAAAATAGATACATACGTATGTATAATGGAATTATTTTGCTGTACTCTTGAAACAAACACAACATTGTAAATCAACTATACATAAATAAAAATAAATTAAATATATTCATACATACATAAATATTTTTTTAAAAAAGAGTTAATACTCTCCTCATGTTCTCAATTTTGGAGGTTAAGAATTCAATCATTAACTATTAAGCTTGATGTTAGCCGTGTGTTTTTTTAATAGGTGTCTTTCATGAAATTGGGAAGCTTTATTTTATCTCAATTGGCTGAAAGATGTACTAACAAAAGTATGTCGAATTTTGTAAAGTGTTTTTTTTCTGCCCTATTGAGGTGATGTCATGACTTTAGTTATTTTATTCTAACAATATTGCACACTGCATTAATTGGTTTTCTCGGGGTGCTAATCCAAGCTTGCATTCCTGGGATAAATCCCACTGCTCATGATACTGGATGCCTTTTGTATATTGCTGAATTCAATTCCTTAATAATATTTTGGTAATGACATCTATGTCACCATTTATGAGGGATACTGTTCTACAGTTTTCTTTTCGTGAGTTGTCTTTCTCAGGCCTCAGTATCAGAGTAATAATGACCTTA
The DNA here is from genome assembly GCF_054392235.1 of Sus scrofa. Taxonomy (NCBI): domain Eukaryota; kingdom Metazoa; phylum Chordata; class Mammalia; order Artiodactyla; family Suidae; genus Sus; species Sus scrofa. Next base: position 93,333,002 of record NC_139389.1, read on the forward strand.
TAGAATGAGTTAAGACACATTTCCTCTTTCTCTATTTTCTGAAAGCCAGCTTTAGAAAAGTTGTTTTTACTTTTATTTTTTTAATTTCTTTTTTTTTTTTTTTTTTGTCTTTTTCAGGGCTGTACCTGTGGCATACGGAAGTTCCCAGGCTAGGGGTTGAATCAGAGCTGCAGCTGCCAGACTACACCACAGTCACAGCAACGCCAGATCCAAGCCATGTCTGAAACCCACACTGCAGCTCTCAACGACACCAGATCCTTAACCCACTGAGTGGGGCCATGGATTGAACTGCACCCTCATGGATACTGGTTGGGTTCATGGCTGATACTAGTTCCTGTTCTTTAGCCACAACAGGAACGCCAGTGTTTTTAAAACATATATAGTGTTCACCCAAGAAATCATCTGATCCTGGAGTTTTCTTTCTGGATATGTATTTAATTACATACTAAATTTCTTTACTTGTTATCAGTTTATTCATATGTTCTATTTCTTCAAGATTTAATTTTAGCAATTTGTATATTTTTGGGAATATGTCCATTTCATCTAAATTGTTTAATTTTTGGACATGTGGTGGTTCATCTTATTCCTTTATAATTTATAGAATTAATGGTAATGTCTTTTTTTATTCTTGATTTTGATAATTTATATTTTCTTTCTTTTTTTGTTGGTCAACAAGACCTTTTTAACTAACCAGCTTCTTAGTTCATTGATTTCATTTTTTTTTCTGTTTTCTATTTCACTGACTTCAAATCTGAATCATTCTCTTTATCTTGCTTACCCCTTGGGTTTAGTTTGTTCTTCCTTTTCTGATTAAGGGAGAAGCTTGACTCATTAAGTTGAGATGATTTTACTTGTCAAATATAGAATTTAAAACTAAAAATTTCCATCTAAGTGATGCTTTAGCTGCATCCAAAATTTTTCATAGCTTGTATTTACATTTTCACTTAGTTGATAAAGTTATTTAACTTTCCTTGTGCTTTCTTCTTTGATCCACTGGGTTATTTAGAAGTGTGTTGTTTAACTTCCAAATGTTTGGAGATGTTTCAAATTTCTGTTTTTTTCACTTATAATTCAATTTTATTATGATCAGAAAACAAACTTTTGTGATTTTAATCTCTTAAAATGAATTAAGACTTATTCCCTAGCATTTGGGTATATCCTAGAAATTTTTCCATTTGCACATGAAAAAATTTTATGTCCTGAGGTCCCATTTTGGAGATTTCTGAATATTTCAATTAGGTCATATTCCTTGAAATTTGTGGTCAAGTCTTCATTTCTTTTTCTTATCAGTATTCTATCAATTAATTTGAGTATGGTATTTGGGTCTCCAACTATTATTTTATTCGATTTTGTCAGATTTGTTTCATTTCTTTTAACTGGTATGTTTTCCTGATGCACTAAATATTTGCCAAAGTGTCCTCTTTTTCCTCTGGTGATATTTCCTATTTTTTCTTTGATATTACAATGGTCATTCTTGCTCTCTTATGGTTACTGAAGATTGTTTTTACTTTTCTTCATTTATTTGTTTGTTCATTTAGTAACTTTCCTTGGCTAAGTCTGTGAAATCTCTGTCCTCTCTTGTATGCAGTTTCATATATCTCTGCTCAATTTTATTCTTGTTCTACCTAAGAGTTTCCCCTGTGTTGTCACAGCCTAGTGGTTAGACTTTGACAGTGAATTTACATGTGGTTAGGGAGTGTCTTCAAATTTGAGACCATTTTCTTGTCTGGCTTATTTTATATTTTCTCCTCAGCTCTTTCACTTACTCTCTGTGCATGTGCACTATCTCTGAATTGAACGAAACTGTGTGGATAGTTTGAGCACTCTCTTGCTTCCATGTAGTAGCTGGATTCATTTACTACAGCCACAACCTCAAACTGTTAGAAACATTGATGTCCCCCTGCTCACTCTCACTGAGATTAATGTTGCCCCTGGCAATGACGTTGAATGTTTGCTTCAGTTGCTTGAAATGGAATGAGTCTGTTTCATATATGACAGAGGATCTACCAGTCCTCGCAGTCTGTCCTGCTCTGGCCATGCCTCTGTACCAAGTAAATGACCATGGGATGGGAGTAGCTCCAGGTAAGAAACTCTCAAGGCCCAAGCTCACACTGTTCATATCTGTAGTTCAGTAGTTTTGCAGACATAAATGCTTTTTATATGGCTTCATGTCATCGGTATATTTGGAATGCTGATATGATGGTATTTGGGGGGTAAGAGGTCAACATTATCCACCATTATATTAGACGTTTTGGGAGAGTGGATTACTTTACTATGTGAGTATAGATAGAAGTCTTTCCAGTAAATAATGTACATGAGCTGTAATACCTATACTTAATGATGTCATAAAATACACATGAATGAGTTAAAAATGTGGAATATCAGGAGAGAACTAGGCACTATAAAATGGAAATTATAAAACTAAAAACCATGGTAACTAAAGCAAAAAATACTCCCAGGATGTGCTTAATGATGCAATAGAAATGATAGAAGAAAAAACTGGATTTGACAACTGATTGACATAAACAAATCAATCTTAAAATCAGAGAGATTGCCCTCGAGCAATCTCTAAAAAAGTGAAATAAAAGATGTGTAATTAGTAAGCCAATAGAGAACACTAAATGTGATAGCAAAAAAAAAAAAAAAAAAAAAAAACACCAAAAGAAGAGATGAAAAGAAGAAAAAGGCAACAAAGAATAAAATAAGGTCAAACAAGAATAGAGGCAAGGTTCCCATTTGGCTCAGTAGTAACTAACCTAACCAGTATCCATGAGGATATAGGTTCAATCCTTGGCCTCACTCAGTGAGTTAAGGATCTAGTGTTGCCATGAGCTGTGGTGTAGGTTACAGATACAGTTCAGATCCTGCATTGCTATGGTTGTGACCTAGGCTAGCAGCCCCAATTCAACCCCTAGCCTGGGAACTTCAATGCCATGGGTGCCACCCTAAAAAGATCATATAAATAAATAAATAAATAAATAAATAAATATAAAAGAGCAGTAACATAAACCCATGTAAATTTGAAAATCAAATTAAATGTAAATTGCCTAAATACTCCAATTAAAATGCAGGGAATGTCAGATTATAAAGAAGCAAAAGTCATCTACATGCTGCCTTTAAAAAAGTCAACTTTAATATAAACAGACAGATTTTAAATTAAAAAAAATTAAAAGATAGGAAAAGTTTATAAAACTTGTCATAAATATTTGACTATAGAAATTAATCTATGAAAAAAAGGATATAAAACTCCAAATTATATGAAAATGTATTTTTCATGCCTAGAGAATAATATCATAGTTTTGGGTATTTTTTCTATTGACTGCTTTGTAACATCTAAAGGAGCTGGGTTATACTCATAGTAGCAAACATGTATTGTACAATATTATAATCCACATTTCTACCAATTTTATTTTAAGTATTTATCTGAAGGATAACAAAGTTCATTGGAGGCCATCTTGGGGATTGAAGATTTGGAAGAATTTTGTTTTGATTTTTGTTTTAAATATCAGATATTGCCATCCCTCTTCTGACTAATTGGCTTGTTTTTATTTTATTTTATTTTTTTAATCATTTATTTATATATTTTTTTCTACTGTACAGCATAGTGACCCAGTTACACTTACATGTATACATTATTTTTTCTCACATTACATGTTCTATCATAAGTGACAAGACAGAGTTCCCAGTGCTACACAGCAGGATCTCATTGCTAATCCATCCCGAAGGCAACATTCTGCATCTATTTACCTCAAGCTCCCAGTCCCTCCCACTTCCTCCCCTTTGGCAACCACAAGTCTATTCTCTAAATCCATGATTTTCTTTTCTATGGAAAGGTTCATTTGTGTCATATATTATATGCCAGATATGTGATATCATATGGTATTTGTCTTTCTCTTTCTGACTTACTTCGCTCAGTATGAGAGTCTCCAGTTCCATCCATGTTGCTGCAAATAGCATTATTTTGTTCTTTTTTATGGCTGAGTAGTAGTCCATTGTGTATCTATACATCACAGCTTCCTAATCCAATCATCTATCAATGGACATTTGGGTTGATTCCATGCCTTGGCTATTGTGAATAGTGCTGCAAAAAAATGAATATGCAGGTGGCATGTGTCTTTTTTAAGTAGAGTTTTGTCTGGGTATATGCCCAAGAGTGGGATTGCTGGGTCATATGGTAGTTCTATGTATAGTTTTCTAAGGTACCTCCATACTGTTCTCCATAGTGGTTGTACCAGCTTACATTCCCAACAACAGTGCAGGAGGGTTCCCATGTCTCCACACTCCCATGAGCACTTGTTACTTGTGGACTTAATGATGGCCATTCTGACCAGTGTGAGGTGGTATCTCATGGTAGTTTTGATTTGCATTTCTCTAACCATCAGTGATGTTGAGCATTGTTTCAAATGCTTGTTGGACATCTGTATATCTTCCTTGGAGAAATGTCTATTCAGGTCTTTTGCCCATTTTTCCATTGGGTTGTTGGCTTTTTTGCTGTTGAGTTGTATAAGTTGTTTCTATATTTTAGAGATTAGGCCCTTGTCAGCTGCATTATTTGAAACTATTTTCTCCCATTCCGTAAGTTGTCTTTTTGTTTTCTTTTGGGTTTCCTTTGCTATGCAAAATCTTGTCAGTTTGATTAGGTCCCATTGGTTTATTTTTGCTTTTATTTCTGTTGCTTTGGGAGACTGACCTGAGAAAACATTTGTAATGTTGACATCAGAGAATGTTTTGCCTATGTTCTCTTCCAGGAGTTTGATGGTGTCCTGTCTTACGTTTAAGTCTTGCAGCCATTTGGAGTTTATTTTTGTGCATGGTGTGAGGGTGTGTTCTAGTTTCATTGCTTTGCATGCAGTTGTCCAGGTTTCCCAGCAATACTTGCTGAAAAGACTGTCTTTTTCCCATTTTATGTTCTTGCCTCCTTTGTCAAAGATTAATTGACCATAGGTGTCAGGGTTTACTTCTGGGTTCTCTATTCTGTTACATTAGTCTGCTTGTCTGTTTTGGTACCAGTACCACACTGTCTTGATGACTGTGGCTTTGTAATATTGCCTGAAGTCTGGGAGAGTTATGCCTCCTGCTTGGTTTTTGTACCTCAGGATTGGCTTTGGCACTTCTGGGTCTTTTGTGGTTTGATATAAATTTTCGGATTGTTTGTTCTAGTTCTGTGAAAAATGTCCTGGGTAATTTGATAGGGATTGCCTTGAATCTGTAGATTGCTTTGGGTAGGATGGCCATTTTTACAATATTAATTTTTCCAATTTTTTAGGGTAGTAAGAACAAGAAATATATATTAAAATCAATTTTATATTTCTTACAGTTTCTACACATCTATGTCTTATTTTTGCATATTTTTAAAAATACCTAAAAATGTGTTTTTAATCATCTAGGCATTCTAACTTCTATGAGCAACTCATCAAATATTGTTCTACATGAAAGGAAATGGGACTAAATTTAGGAATAGTAAAATTGATCCAAATATAATTGTTAGCATCACCATGTTTTGCTTAAGGAAGGCCTGTTAGCAGGAGACTGTATAAGAAGTCACTGTCATCCACTCCCTAGTGTTTGAAATTGGACCTGGAAAATACTCTTAATCAAACAAGAGAATGGTCAGCATCTGTTTTCGAGAGCTGGAGTGTGGCTTACTGTCACCCATTACTACCTTTCTTTAAACATTTTGTCAAAGAATAAATTTCAAAACAGTAAGTAGGCAGAAAGAGATAAATATGGAGGAAGAAAGAGATGATGACAAATTATTTAAGAAATTTAGGTTTTCCTCAGAAAATTGGAGCAGAAGCAAAAACTAAAACTAAAAACACAATGTAGTGAAGAAAACTTTCTTTCTAAACTCTTAATACACAAAAGAATATTAAAATATAAGTAATATACTATATTCTTTACAAATGTAATAAAAGGACAATTAAATTTTTATCAAAGAAAAACATGGTCATAGGTTGAGAAAGACATTCTCTGATTTACGAATACTCTTAAAGTACAAATTCTGTTAAACTTGGATATTTTTGTAGCATTGAATGATGAAAGACACTGGAAACATGCCTATAAATTCACAAGAAAGAAATTGTTTGATATAGTATATTTCTAAATAACCCACTTTCCTGCTGTGAATTTCAAGGATGTAAAAGATGGGAAAACATAAAATTCATGTACACTTCTTTAAAATAATATAGGGAGAAGATATTTCTGTCAAGCAAGAGAGAAATCAAAATTAGGATTTCAATATGATATTCACAAAAAAAGAACATTCATATAAATATAATTAGTTATTGATAGCAAAATTAAATTTGATTATAATATCAAACTCTAACATCAGAGATTATTATTTTAAAATCTTACAGAACTTAGAACAATTGAGTAACACGATACGATCTTTGATTCAATAGAAACAAAGATATATTTTGAAGGAATAAAACAATAAAAAAACATAGAGTGGGGAGTTCCCTTGGTAGCTCAGTGGTTAATGAAACTGACTAGGATCCATGAGGATTCAGGTTCCATCCCTGGCCTTGCTCAGTGGGTTAAGGATCTGGCATTGCTGTGAGCTGTGGTGTAGGTCACTGATGCGAGATGAGGCTCGGATCTCACATGGCTGTTGTGTAGGCTGGCAGTTCTAGCTCCAATTCGACCCCATAGCCTGGGAACCTTCAGATGCCATGGGTGTGGCCTTAAAACCAAAAAAAAAGAACATAGATTATGGGTGAGGGAACAATATACATTTAATTTTTCATTTTCATTAGAAAAACAATTTAATTTTTTATATGTAGAGATATAAATTGATGACTATCTTTATACAACTTAAAAGTAATCACAGATAAACTGGATAAGATGGTTATCTTGAAACTACTGAGGTAAGGGAGTGGAGATGAAAGAGTTGAAAAAATTGCCCACTTTAAAAATTCAAAAAACAAACTTTTCACCCAAAACACTAGAAAGCGAAGCTAGAGAAATACAGTAAGAAAAATACTTTAAAAATTTAAGAGAATATTACTGAAGTAGAAATAAAATATTAGTGCTACAAGGAAAATGTCTAAGTCACTCAAAAGAAATTTCAACTAAATTCTATATGTATAAGGTGCCATCCACAATGACAATAAAAGCAATAAATGATCGCATACCAAATAACACATAACAGTAATACAAGTCAACTAACAGAAACACGAGGAAAATCAATGAACAATTTTATTGTGAGAAATGTTGAATCACATTTTTAGGTATTTTAAAAATATGCGAAAACTAAGACATAGACGTGTAGAAACTACAAGAAATATAAAACTGATTTTAATACATATTTATTGTGCTTACTACCCTAAAAAATTGGCTAAGGTTATCTGAAGGACTATTCAGTGAATATTTACATATATAAGCCAAGGTAGTGCTTATGACAACTTGAGGGTATTACTTGAAAGTATTATTAGTATTTTTATTTGACAGGTGAAAGAAACAAAAAACTAACAGGGTGGTGATCAATTATTTTCCCTGGGTCAGGTTACTAATAAGTGCCATAGTCATTTTCAGACTTGAGTCTGTATTCCAGAAACCATGATTTCAACCAAATGATCACAAAGCACAAATTATACAGAAAAATTTAGATGAACACATTAGCAAAAATGAAAACTAAAAACTGACCACTTTTTTCTAAACCAAAAATCATAACTTTTCAAATATTTAAAGAAAATTTCCTAAATATCCAACAAATCAATAGGACATTAAAGCCACATCTGCAGAATTAAACTAAGAATAAGCAAGACTAAAATGATCAAAAAAGTATATTATAGCAGCAAAATGATGCACAAAATGTAAATTTATAATATTGAATATATTAACTATTAAGAAATATTTCACATGAATGAAATATTTAAATAACTTAGAAAGTATCTGCAAGATAAGCATAAAGATAAAGGAATATTTTAATTAAAAGAATAAAGGAAAAATTAATAACTTTAGCCCATTAAAGAGAGCTTGTTTATAAAAAAGACAGCTCTCTACAAAGCTGATCATTTTAATATAATTATAATTAAAATCCTAACTGAAAATTTTTTATACCTTGGCAAAATAAATCTAAAGTTCTTTCAGTTGAATAAATAATGAAAATGTGCAAAAATATACTGAAAAAGAATAGTAAGAATGATAAACTAGCAATAACATTATCCTCCTTAATAAACATCTTCTCAAAATGTGAAGACAGGAAGAAGGAACAATCACAATACTAATCTCACTAATTTTAAAAGGGTAATTATATGTGGCAGTAACAGTAACAGATTTTTAGAAACATGCTGGATTTGTTCTCACAACAACAACAAATATGATAGTTACTAGTATATCCCCAGTTGAGAGAACATGACAGGGAATGGCAGCGTCCCACACTTTCTTCCACTTCTCCCATAAAGTCCACTGCATAGATTGGTATGGTTGAGTGAGAGTTTCTCAACCAGGCTGAAACTGATCTATCCACTTTTCCTTTGAGTAACTGACTGATTTACTGCATGGAGAGTGAGAGCTTTCTCAATATGGTATCCCTATTCTTATTACAAGTTTTCACTATGAATTAGATTACTCTCCCAAACCAAATTTTAAATTTCTTCCTATGCATGGGAAAAGAAACTCAATTTTTAAAATAAAAATAATTCAAATTACTGTGAAGTTTTTCTCTTTGATCATCCATTCTTAAAAGTTCTCTTTGGCTACTAAGAAAGGAAGTTTTCAGTACCAAAGAGAAAAGTGTGTATATTTTTGGAGCCCTTTGTTGATCAGAAGATATTGAAATTGTCTCTACATTTGCTATGGTGTGTGTTGCATCATGGGTCATGTTGCCTTACTTGTAGGCATGAATGTACAGGAACTATCATCAGTTTAATTACAATGAGAAGATTGCTCATATTAAAAGGAGTAATTGATCAGGAGTTTTTATTAAAACAAAAGATATTTTAACTTTATAAGACTATTCCAGACTTACAACAAATCTTATCTTTCCAAAATTTTTATCTTTGTTCATGTAAACTCAAATTTAGTTATAATCTAGTTCCGTTTTTGTCTCACTCTCGTTTTTGCCTTCAGCTTCTCAAGCATTAAATAATGGAACAGCTTGAGATTAGCATTCAAGGTTTTAGTCAGAAAAGCTTTACTTAAATACCATATTATAGTTTAACTATTTATCCATAATCAAATTTATAATAATTAGATAAAATGCGTAAGGATTTTAAATCCATCTTTCAAGTAATCTAATTTATATTTATGACTTCATAATTATACTATATGCCAATGATTATTAGAATCTTACATATTGAGAATGAACAATAGATTAAAGATAGTCTTTTATCTTTTCATTGGTTATTCAATCTCACTAATTATACATTTAATAATGATCAGTTAAAAGTTAATGTACATAATTGTTTTATTAAATCTAAATCACAGCTAAATGCTTATTTAATAATCTAAGTTAGTTTTGCCCTTTATTATTGCTCAGTAAATTAGACTTGCATTTACTCACCTAAAATTTTGTTTTAAATTGTCTCTTATTCTGCTTTCTGTTTCTTTGTCTTGAATTTAAAGTAAAATAGTCTATCTATGAAAAAACAAAATCATGGAGAATCAAATTTTAGATTTCAAGTGATTGCATCTATTTTATTTGTTGGTTTGTTGAGTTTTGATGTGACAAAGAGAGAAGATTAAACTTTTTAAAATGAAGTGATATAGTCATAACTTGAAGAAAAACAGCTAAATTTAAGTTAACCATGTCCAAGTCCTACTGTAAGTTTTTTATATCACCATCTCATTTAATTTTCAAACAACCCTGAAAGGTCAGTACTATTATTAGTCCCTTTAAGGGAAAAGGAAATGGAACCAAAGAGAAGTTAATTAAATTTTCCTGAAGTCAGATAGCGAGTGGGAGAACCAAGCAACAAGCTCTACAGCTGATGTTCTTAATCACCATTCTTTCCTGATGGCTTTCATTGTCCTCAGCTTCAACTTACAGGAGCTTAAAACCTGAGAGATGAAAATGTAACTAGATATCACTCCCATGCAATATTTTCTTACTGAAAAATCTATTACTGTATTTCTTGTTATATACAGATGTTTCAAGTTGACAGGTTAGAGGGAGATTTCCCTCTTTTAAACCATATATGATTCTTGAATCCTATGTTATTCACTGTAAGCTCTTCAAAATTGATTTATTCTTTCATTTCAAATAAAATGAGAAGACCGAAGCAAATGTGTTTTAAATGATCAAAGCAGATATTGGAGTAAGACTGGACTAAGGCAATGATAATGCAAGAGAGTGTATCAGAAAATGTGGAGAGGAGTTTTAAATGTTTGGATATTGTGCATATGCGCACTTTGGCAGAAAAATGGAGATTGTTCCTTCATGCATTGAAAGTGGAGTTCCCATTGTGGCTCAGTGGGTTAAAGATCCAGCATTGTCTTGGTGAGGATGTGGGTTCATTCCTTGGCCTCATTCAGTGAGTTAAGGATCCAGCATTGCTGCAAGCTGCAGCATAGGTTGCAGATTCAGCTCAGATCCTGCATTAGCTTGGCTGTGGCATAGTCCTACAGCTGCAGCTCTGATTTGACCCCTAGCCTGTGAACTTCCATATGCTGAAGGCCTGACTGTAGAAAGATAAAAAAATAAAAAATAAATTTAAAAATGTACAATTTTTTATAATTATTGAATAAAGTACATTATAGTGGTCCTTCTTTAAAAATTAACTTTGCAAAGCTAGGAAGAAATAAGTTACAACTATTGAATGCTTCTTTTTTGTATTATCTAATTTTCCAACCAACACAGTAAAGAGAGTATTATGCCAACTTAGAGATGAGAGATCCAAGACTCGGAAAGTTTCAAATAAGATAGTAAGTAGCATGCCCTTATTGAAAACTTGATCTTATCTTATGCCAAAATCGTTTTTGTTTTGTTTTGTTTTGTTTTGTTTTTTTACTTTCTCCTTTAAGACTCTTATAGACTCAAGGTAATTTAAATATTAGAATGTTTGCAATCAGAGGATCATATTCCTGTGTCTGATTGCCTTTATAGTAAATATGACATATTTATGTACCAAGTAACTCATCCTAGTGAGTGTATATTTAGTTACATCATCTTTTCATTAAAAGAGAATAGTCATTAATCTGCTAGTGGAGAAAAAGACATGCATTTCCAATATTAGAACACGGATGATTCCCAAAAACCAAATCTCATGCAAGAGTTATAATATTGGTCTCCAAAGCCAATATCATTTTAAAATATTTTGGGGATAATGCCCTGATTTTAATTAGATAGCCAATATTTTATAAAATGAGCATGAAAAATCCAAATGACATTAACTGTTTTCTTAAGCTTTTACATATAAGAATTGGCTCAGATTCAAGCTGGCTGATGAAGTTTTCACTCTCAAATATATGCATTTTAAAACTTTTTGAATTACAATTAATTAAACTCTTATAAAACACCAGAAAAGTAAAAGCATAATTCGAATTGTTTCTCAGAAGTGGTCACATTGACAGAATAGTTCACATTCACTTATGGAAAAAGCATTTTTATAAGCAACAAGCCTGGATTTATGATATCAGCTCCCTTCAAAGCAGTGCCTTCCAGCAGGTCTCCAGACTTGTCAGAAGATGAATTTAGTTCACTGCATCAGGCCCGGTGACCTGGCTCCCAATGAGATACATTGAGTCATTTTGCTTCCTTGCTTAATATTTTCTCTAGGTGGCAGACTGGAGAGATGGTATCTGGAAGGTGATTTGGTGAAAATGGTGGTAATTTAGCAGCAATCTCTGTGGCTACTATACCCCAGTGGGAGTCATTCCGTTCCCTAGTAAGTAAGAGCTTTGATCAAACATTTAAGTAGGGAAGCTTATGTGCTCAACATGGAGTTAAGTTGAAGAAATGGGTAAAACACACAGAGCTTATTCCAACCTAACAGGCAACACTTGCACAAGATGTGATGTTGGTACACATTGAAACACGGAACTGTGGTGAGGGTTTAGATTAAATCACATCTGCTGCTGGCATCAGTATTCTTTCTCTTTGCTGTTTCCCTATTTGGGTGAAAGCTTATAAACAGACATGAGTACAGAATGATGGGTGAGACAAGTGATAAACAAAGACAGAGAAAATGAAACTAAGCTTTCTTTCCTGCCCTTTTCTCATTGTTTTTGGTCAAAAAGCAGAAACACATTGACATCTAGAGCTTTATGATAAGATATTCAGATTTTCATTTGTGATCCTAATAACTTTTTAAAAATTAGTTTGGAGAGTAGTTGGGAAAAACATTTTTTAACATGTAGGAAAAAATATAAAACTTGATGAATGTAAAATCATAATCAATAGAATCTGACTATATGAAAACTATACAATATACATATTACTAATATCATTTATTTTTAAACAGACTTCAATAAGTACATACTGAGTACTGTTTTGGTTTCCCTAATCTGGTTGAAAACACAGTGATAAAACAAGCAAGAGTATGTTTACCATGGAGCTAAAGAAATTCAAGCGTCAGAGCAAATTGTTTGTTGGGTCATTTTTGTTTTTAAATTTTGTGAAAAAAAATTTAAATTGCAATTGACTATCACTTTTTAGCTTATCCTGCCGCTATTATATTTCCCTATAGCTATTGAAACACTGAAATGAACTTGGGAATTTGGGGGATTTGACTAAAGGAAAGTTGAGTCATGAGTTAATTTAGATTGAGTCTAATGGGATCTATAGTCTTCTTTGTCTAGGCCATCGTGGCTTGTCTAGGAATAGCTTTTAAGACTATCTCTATACCCCACTTTGTCAACTTGCTCTGCTTTGTCACACAATGTTCAGTCCAGAAGATTTATCTTGTTATGACTATGTCTTATGGCACCTAAAATATATACCTGGAGCAAGAGCACAAGTTTTGAAGATACAAAGACAGAGATTAGTCTATGAGAAATTCCAATCAATAAACATATAAAACTATAAGCAAAATGTGTGTTTCTTAGCAATGCATATTCAGAACAAAATGTCTATTCAGTCAGTTATGTAATTGAGAATACAGTATTATTATAAATGCGACAAAGATTTTTTGTTTTTGTTTTTGAATAAGATCTTCACCAAATGAAATGTATCATAATCCCTGCATTTGTAGGATATAGACCTGTAATAGTATCATTACGGGGAAATCTGTAACACATGCCTGGGATGAACTTTGTAGGGCTTTTCCTGTTTTTGACAAGGGTCTTAAAGTTAAATAGCACAGCCAAGAACAATATGTAAGTCTGAAAAGAATTTTCTAAGCCGTGAAACAAACAAACAAAAATGTTGATTTTTCAAAGTATGAATTATCCCTCTACATTCTCTGCAGAAAATAATATTACAAAATTATTTGGATATTAAACAAAATTCAACCAAAAATGTAGAAAAAGCATATTATAGATTTGTATCAGAACATCAGTGAATAAAAATGTTCTGTTGACTTGATTTTATAATGTCTGTGATATTTCTCTGCTTTTTAAAATTCATAATTTATTATTTTTTTTCATATGAAACACATATTCACTTTTGCTCCTATTTTGGTATTTGTAATTTTACATTCTGTTTTTAAAGAGAGTTTTCCAAATCTCACAAGCTGAAAAACTCCATAAAAAGTGGATAAATTTCTGGAGGGAAGACTTATATCATTCTTGATTCCATATCATTGAGATATTCACACAGCAATATCCCAAAACTTACCACTTATAGACGGCATGTGCTCTTAAAGGACTCACTCTTTTACATTGCAAATTCTATTTCCAGAGTCACTAATAAGCAAGTGTTCAAATCCTACTGTTGCCCAGATATCTCCAAGGTCTTTTTTTATTCAGGTTTCTTTTACCATAAATATTAAGTTGTGTCTAAACACCAGACAAGATCACAGACAGCAAGATTAAAAACTCTATTGACAGGTTTCAAATAATATATACTTATAAAAAGGAAAAAAAAGTTAAATTTTGATGATTATGCTATACTTACTCATCATTGCTTAAAAATTCTAAAATACCTGTTTTAAATAATTCTGTGCTAGATAAGGAAGGTTAAAAAGCAAACATACAAATGGCAACAACAAAACTCTCACTCCACTAGGGGTCAAGAAATCACACAGGAGTTCCTCTTGTGGCTCAGCAGTTACAGACCCAATGAGTATCCATGAGGACGCGAGTTCAGTCCCTGGCCTTTCTCAGTGGGTTAATGATCCAGTGTTGCCATGAGCTGTGGTGCAGGTCACAGATGCAGCTCAGATCTGGTTTTGCTGTGGCCGTGGCTGTGATGTAGCCCAGCAGCTGCAGCTCTGCTTTGATCCCTAGCCTGGGAACTTCCACATGCCATGGGTGTGGCCCTAAAAAGACAAAAACAAAAAATAAAAAATATTAAAAAAGTAAATCATGCAAAAGATTCCTAACTGAAACATGATGAGGGTTTTAATGTTAAAAGTGCAAATATAAAATAGAGATATTTGAGATAATGTATATGGTAAGATCATCTACAGAAGTAAATTAGGGTGACACTATGCATAATATTGCTTATCAATATATTTCATAAATATTGTATTCTTTACATAGCAAGAATGATTACAGCTACTTACTAAGGGCAAATTATTATACAGTTTGGGTTTTAAAACAATTACTTTAGCGACAATAAGGAAGACTGAAGTAGAACTAGGAGTGAAGAACATATACTTAAAAGTAAGTTACCATCCTGGATCAATGCCCCCCTACTCTATGCAGGAAACATGGACTGCAAGCAACTCCAAAATTCTCAGAAGTATACATTTCATGATTTGTTTTACTATGGGATTATAAATTTTACAATTTTTACTAGTTCTTTAAGTTTATATGACTAATGCTACTGTTTTGTGTAATAGGATTTAAACTCTTCAATAATATGCGGAAATTACCCCATTCATGATATGAGGAGAGTTTTGTAAACGGAAGAAAATGTCATGGATGTGGGAAGACTTGCCCTATTCCCAATTTGTTACCATTTCTTCCTTTCAGTTCTCACATCAGATGGATAAATTTTCCTCCTCTGTAAATTAGATTAATAAAACTTAAGATTTGAGACAATGCATTAAAAAAAAAAAACACCCTGAAATATAATGATACAAGTTTGGACAGGATATTTCCAATGCAAATGGACACAAATGAAACTCTCCAGCTCATTAATTTCTTTAAAACTTTATTTATTTATACATTGCTTCATTTGTTCATCAATTCACCAAATATCTGTTCCCTGTATATCTGCATTGTATTTAGAAATAAAAAGACATAGACATTTTTGCTGCTGATGTTGTTGTGTAGCTTTAGCAGAGTACAATCAATTCTGAAGAAAATATTTTTGAAGTTACATGATGTTTTTAGTAAAGTAAAACTAAGGTAAATTATTGTCAACAAATCTGCACTACTAGAAGTGACAAGGAGAGTTTTTTTAGATTGAAGAAAAGCAGGACCAGATGGAAACTCAGATATTGTGTACAAATGATGAAATTGTTGAAATAAATTTCAAATAAGCAAATAATTTGGTAAAAAAGTTTTACAAAACTCTCTCTTATGATTTTCTTTAGAATACATATGGCTGTTTAAAACAAATATTCATATTTTGTATTGGAATTTACAAAGCATATTAATGAAAACTACAGCATAAAGGACAGAAAGGGGCAGTAAATAAAAATATGTCATTAGGATGAATCTACATTTTCCACAATGTGGCGTAATATCTAATCTTAAAGTTAAGAATATAGCGTATAATTCATATAAAATTTACCAAAAATTAAAGCCAAGATATATACCTAAGAATCCAATATATATATAAAAGTGGAATTTTTAAAAATATGCAGTGAATTGAACATAAAACAGGAAAAGAGGAACAAAAGAATAATAATTAAAAAAAAAGAAACAAAGGAAAACATATGGTAAAATAACATCAAATAATAATTTTAAAATAACATATTAATCTAATTAAGGTTGCTAGAAAATGAAGACCTAACTAGATGTTTTCTATAA
Source organism: Sus scrofa (assembly GCF_054392235.1). Taxonomy (NCBI): domain Eukaryota; kingdom Metazoa; phylum Chordata; class Mammalia; order Artiodactyla; family Suidae; genus Sus; species Sus scrofa. The sequence continues at coordinate 93,349,025 of NC_139389.1, forward strand.
TATAATGTATTATAAATCTAAAAGCATAGATATATTAAAAGTAAATAGCTGAAAAAATATATCATCTAAGCAATAAGCATAAGGAAGTTGGAGTGAATTAGATTTCAAGACATAGTGGGTTATCAGAGATAGAGTAGCACATTTCATATGGACAAAAGGGGTCTGTTTTTAAAATGTATATGCAACTAGCAACAAACATTCAAAATATTGAACTAAAAATTAACAGAATTAGTGACAGAAACAGAAAATTCCACACTCTTTAGATTTAATGATTTCCTTTCAGTAGAATAAATGGACTGTAATGCAGTAAATAGAAGATCTGAAGAATATTATCAACTACTTTGATGTTAACATAATTAATATTTAAAAATACTATACATCAAAAGTACTGCACATACACACACATTTAAAACACCTAAGGAATATTCACAAAGGTACACTCTTTTCTATATTCTGGGCCACAAAATAACTCTAAACAACTTGCAATCATACAAAATATACTCTATAACCATAACAATATTAAATTAACCATAAAATTAGCTATTAGGAAAATGTTTAGTATTGAAAACTAAAATGAATGAATAAATGAAAAAAAATAAAGTATCTAAATAAACATATAAGTTAAAACAAAATTACAAAGGAATTATAAAATATTTTGAATTAAATTTTAATACAAAGGAGTTCCTGGTGTGGCTCAGTGGTTAACAAACCCAACTAGCATCCATGAGGACATGGGTTTGATCCCTGGCATTGCTACATGGGTTAAGGATCATGCGTTGGCCTGAGCTGTGGTACCTCTAAATGCCACAGGTGTGACCTTAATAAAAATACACAAGTGAAAATTTATAGAATGCAACAAAAACAGTGCCTCCAGAAAAATTTATAGATATAAATGGTTATGTTCAAAAAGAAGGCAGGTGTAAAATCAATGATCACATGTTCCATCTTAAAAGAGTAGGAAAAGTAACTTAAACCTCAAATTAGTTTAAAAAGGGAATAAAAATAGCACAGAAAACAATGAGAGAGAAAATAGACAACATATTATAACATAAACAATGGAAAAATAGAACATTTGAAACACATTAAAAATTCCATACCGTAATATTAAACAAATGTACAAATTACTTGAACAAGGCAAACCATCATAGCAACAAAAGATTAAATTTGTGAACAGTCTTAAATCTACTGAAAATTAATTTGTTATAAAAATATTTTCCAATAGCTGCAATACAAAGAAACACTAAGGCACAGGTGGTTTCATTAGTGAAATTTATGATATATTTAAGACAGAATAAACATCAATCTTATACAAACTCTACTGAAAATAGATGAAGAAAGAATACTTCATTAGGTATTTTATGAGACCTATACAATCCTAATCCCCAAAATATACACAGAATTTACCAAAAAAAAATATATATGCTCACTGAAATGGTCTTTATTTTCCATTTGTTTTATCTTTCAGTAGTTTTATTTTTTCACTATCTATACCCTGCCTTGTGTATGAGGAGAAATCTGGTTAGTGCTTCTCAATATGCTTTTGATGGTAATGCAAATTATTCTCTGGATACTTTAATATTTTTTTTACTGATTTTCAGCAATTTGGATATAACATGATTTGATATAATTTTCTTCATACTTCCTGTTCGTGGTGTTTATTGAGCTTCTTGCTTCTATGGGTTTATAAATTTTTATCATACTTAGAAAATTGTCTATCAGTTTCTTCCTTTTTGGGTTCTTCCTCCTTTTTTCTTAAGGGGTTTCCAGTTACATGTATTTTAGGTTGCTTGAAATTGTCCCACAGCTAGAAGTGCAGTTTTTTATTTATTTTTTTATTATATTATTATGATAAAATAATTATTATTGATACTATCCAGTATGTTTTAATTTCATTTGTAGTTTTCACCTCTAGAATTTATCTTTGATCTTTTCATCCATATTTTCATGTTTAAACTTCTGAACATATGGAATATAGCTATTATAGCTGTTTTATATTCTTGCATGCTATTCTAACATCTGTATCATTCTTGGTCACTTTCAGTTGATTAATTATTCTATCATGGTCATATTTTCCTCCTTCCTTGTGTGACTCTTATACTTTGGATGATAAGCATTATGAATTTCAATTTATTGATATATGATTTTTTTTCTTCTTGTGAAATTCTTGATCTTTACTGTGGGATGAAGCTAAGCTGTTTGGAACTAATTTAATACTTTTGGGCTTAATTTTGTTAGGTGGGATAAGAATTTTGTCAAGTCTGGCTTTTATTGTTTCCCATTACTAAGCAAAGATCTTTCTGAATACTGAACCCATTTCCCACCGTAGCTGAAGGAAACACTGCCCTGTGTAGTCCTCACACTCTATTCCTTCTAATTTCTCCTGGTTCTTCTACTGGTTTTATATGCACATCATCATTCTGCTGAACATTCAAAGGAATTTCTTTAGCACTTTGTCTGGAAACTGCTAATCATGTTGGCATGTTGGTTTTCTGAATTCTTGGGTCCTTCTCCTTAATTTAGGAAGAATATCTTGCTTTCTAAAGATAGTGATCTTGGGCAATCATAGGGTTCACCTCCCTTATTTACCATTTCTCAGGGATAAATTTACTTTTGCTGACTGATGTCTGGGGTCTTGAAAACTATTGCTACAAGTAATTTGCATTTATTTATTTATTTATTTACTCATTCATTTATTTTTAGTTTGTAGGGAAAGAGGATCTGTCTATTCTAAGTTCCTCCCTCTTGAATGCAAATGAAAGTCCCCAAATAATTTTATCAAGTAAATAATTAGCACAGGAGAAAATGTTGGGAGTTCCTATTGTGTTTCAGTGGAAATGAACCTGAGAGGAATCCATGAGGACACAGGTTCAATCCCTGACCTCATTCAGTGAGTTTAGGATCTGGTGTTGCCATGAGCTGTTGTGTAAGTCACAGACCCGGCTCAGATCCTGCGTTGCTGTGGCTGCAGTATAGGCCCGTGGCTATAACTCAGATTTGACCCCTAGCCTGGAACCTCCAAATGCCATGCGTGCAGCCATAAAAAGACAAAAAAAAAAAAAAAAAAAAAAAGTTCATAGAAAAGGGATTTGTAATTGAAGATAAATAAATAATAGAAATGATAATGGTGGTGATAATGATTATATTTGTTTATCTCTTTATATTTTGGTATGCTCAATTTTACATTATCACAAAGCAGGGGCACTTAAATTTTCAAGAACTTGGATTTGTATACTATATTTTATGGAAAGAGTATAGAATGATTTGAATATACACCCTTAATACTGGAACATAAATATGTATTATAAATATTACTTTCTATACATTCTTATTAGTAAACAGAGCCCTTAAAGTGACTCCTCTCCTATCTCCACTGCTGTAGCTAAGACGGGTATCCATAGACTCTTATAAGGAAGACTTACTTAAATTTAGTCACTGAATAACTTGGCATATAAACCATATTTCTTTCAAAGTTCTATTATTTGTTAAGAGAAGAGGACTACCAATTTTTTTTTTTTTTTGGTTTTTGTAAGGTATGAATGAAGTCACAATGTAAAGACAAAAGGTAAACTGTAAAATATGAGTGTTCTTTATTCTTTGTTTGCTTCTGAATACAAAAGCCTGAATTGCGTGCACAACAGTAATCTCTTAAGAACCCTGTCTCTTCATTGGTCTCTTCCTTTGTCTTATCTAGGTAAGTATGTCTCTATGTGGTCCACCGACAATTTTACTTTCACTGATAACAGCACAGATATTCACATATAAAGCAAATCCTGGGAGTTTTTCCTTTCCCCAAGTGTCATGCTTTTAGGAAAGAACTCAGAGTATCTGTGTTGTGATGAAAAGATTTAATATTTCCATTCTCAACGTATTTATTACTAGAAAGGAAGAAATAACATGTATCAAAGATATCAGAATGCAGTGAAAATCATAAAACTGCAGGGGCTTCTGAGCAAAAAGACTTGTCTATTATAGTATCTAGGAAAGAATAAAGAGATATAAGAGGTAACTCTTCAATATCAGCTTCCAGTAAATTTCTTAATTACTAATGGATATGTTTCAGTGGTTTTATATTTTAAGACTTTTTTGAGGTAAACTATAGGAAAATCCTTAGTAGTAGTAAAAATATTGTGGTATTATAGAGTGAATTAAAGAATAGTACCCATCACAAGGACAGAAGTCACAAAGTCACCTTAGACTGAAAATTTTAGGCCTAATAATGATTCTATAAATAAATTAATGTATAATTACCTCACCAGTTTAGGTGAAGTTGTTCTTGCCAGATATGGTTACACAATAACCTACTAAATTTGAATTCTGAATTACCCATTAAAATTAGAGAAAGATCCAAAAAGGTGATTCCTGAGTACAGAAAAACACAAGCTTCTAAGTTGATTAGGAAATAGTCAAGAATCAGAAGGGGGGGAAAACAAAGCGGTGCAGGTTTTAATATGTAAATGCACACAGAATCAATTTTTTTCCTTTGTATGGTTGCACCTGCAGCATATGGAAATTCCCAAGCTAGGGGTTGAATCAGAGCTGCAGGCCTATGACACAGCCACAGCCACAAGAGATACAAGCCACATCTATGACCTAAGCTGCAACTTGAGCCAACGCAGGATACTCAACCCACCAAGTGAGGCCAGGGATCAAACCCACATCCTCACTACTATGTTAGGTTCTTAGCATGCTGAGCCACAGAGGGAACTCCAAAAATGGATTTTTAAAGCTGTTTTCATGTCCTCCTAAATGAGAAGAACATTTCCCCAGTGCAACTGGTTGCAACCCTAATATAATATTTTTAGCTTTTTAAAATTTTTTTTCCAGCAAATCCCAACTATAAGGAGTTATTAGACCCCAAATCTTAGAGGAGATAAAAGATACCCTTTTGTTATGGAAAAAAAATGAGATGAAAACTCTCAGTATAAAACATTAAACTATTTGGGAAATAAAATTGTTTTAGCCACAAAGTAATGGCTTCCTTTGACTATACAGACAGCATAAATCCAAGACACTTTTTTTGCTTTACCATCCCTGATTTACATGCTTTTAACTCCTCCATAAATACTGCTAATATCAGAGAAAGAAAATGATTGGGTTAGAAATAAGCACTGTGAAGATGCAAACTCGGGTGATCTTATGTACAGTCAAATCCCCAGAAAAAGCATTTGGAGCTGACCTTCCACTCCCACTGCCTGAGCCCTGATGACGCCCACGCATCATGTTGAAATACTGAGACACCACAGGTGCTAGACTTAATTCTCAGGAGAAATCTTATTTAGAAAAGAAAATGAATAAAGACATACATACATAAGTGAAAGAAGACAGGAAGCCTACACACATGCCTGGCCTGCCTCTATCTGATGCAAATTTACGCAGAGGCCATAGTCACAAGAGTCGCAGGCCTACTTCTCTTCAGAAAATGACGAGAGTTAATACGGGAGATTGGAGGATCATTCCTTATACTTTGTGTGGCCAACTGCAAAGTGTTCCTTCAACAGCAATTAAACACATACTGTGGGACCATCACAAGGGCCAGAGCCAGGGAACTAGTGCCACTGACATGGAGATTCTCAACCTCAGAGTCCTTGGGCTGCAACACATCAGAATGAGGGGTGTCACTGGGCTGAAACCCATTCCCAGGTGCTGACCTCCCTTCTGTTGAAGTGGATTTGTTCTGTCATTTGCAGTGAGGATCTCTTCATGTGCCAGGAGCACCCCATAACCTTTGTGCTAATTCCCATGACATCCTCTGTGTCTCACTCTAGGATTCTGTGAGCAGGACTTTAGAAGAGCCAGGAGAACAAAAGATTCCTCGGCACATCTGAAGAGAGCTGCTTGTGTGTGTCTGAATGTGGGGTCATCGTTTGAAAAAGGCTGAGAACCCCCTACCTTGCACTAAAAGGTTTTCAATACACTGAGACCCATTTTTTAAAAATGCACTCCTGTAAGCCATGTTAGGCCCAGTTCATTTGTGTATTCAGTTCAATTGCATTTGAATCAACTGGTTCCCAATTGAGTGAATGCAAAAAATTCTAAGATGTCATTTTCATTCTCTTGTTTTCTTCTCTTTTAAAAACTATAAATTAGCCACCATGGATCAAAACTTTGTTGTAGATCAGAGATTTCAGATGGGGAAAGAGTGATGCAATAAGTAAATTACAACTCCAATATAATTCACATGTAAAACCTCTGGGGTGTTAAATATTCTCTGCATATAATTTCTCTAGCTATTTCTCAGAAGTAAAGATTGCAGTGATACAAGAGGTATGCGGACACTGGTTGGAAGAATGAGTATTTTTTTCAGATCACTTTATGTATATTTTAAATCACTGTAAGAACAGTTTAATTGGTATGTCGGTGAGGACTCTATACAAAGGAAATGAAGGTGTGTGTGTGCATGCTTGCATGTGTGTGTGTGTGAGAGAGAGAGTATTGTGCCAATATTGCATTGTAGAGACTGAGTTTATTTGAATGAATGACTTCCTGACAAGTTGAAGATATGTAACATACAACTTTATCTAAATGTAAAAATAACAAGAAGGATTCAGGGAAAATCTATGATTTCAATACTCATATTTGTAAACATTATCAACCCATCTCTACCGATGTGCTATATTTACCTATTTCATGGAGCTGAAAATTTGAATCATATTAAAGTGACAGTCTCAAAAATATTCTTATTAATTATTGCAATAATTTTGCTACAAAATTTTAATATTTAAAATAGCTGAGGTAACATTAGTTTTCACAATATAATTGTCACTAATATGTTGGTAATCTCTATTATTAAATTCACAATTATTAATTATTAACAATTTAAATAACTTACCAAATTTAACCAATTTTAAATGAGTGTGGTCATTTAATATCTAACTTAACTCATCTAATGACATAAGCAGTCACTGACAGCCTGTTCTCCTTTGTGCCTCAGTGCTACAGTAGGCACAGCTCAGATGTTACTTCTAAACCTCACAAAATCATGTTCTACATGGATCATTAACCTTATTTGGTAGAAAAGCAACGGAAGCTCATAGAAGTCAAGTAAATTGCAAAAGGGTACACAACTCAAAAGCGGAAGACTCAGGTCTTGACTTTGTTCCAGTATTATATATAACGTATCTGTTTTTATGTACTTCATAGTAACAATAAAGTTACAGATCAATGTTTAAATAATACTTAATCTTACTCAACATGAAATATAATCCTCCAAATAGAAGCATTTGTTTTCATCTTCCTGCTTGGTTACTCCATTCAGGAGTAGCCACTGCAGTTGTATACTGCTTCTGGGTCCTCCAAAGCCCTCAGTGTGAAGGCCTGGGCTTTCCATGAAAATGTGAAAGTCATACCAACTCTTGGCTGCCTCTGCCCAGGGCAGATGACAATGATTATTGTGGCCCTACAGTCCTATTGGTGGTTCTTATTAGTGGTAAGGAAATTTATCTATACAATATATCAGATGATTTTGATAAATGGCATGCCCATGAGAAATACATGTTGATTAGAATGTGCCTACCATTTATTTTGCAGCGTTTCCTAATCAAAATGAGCATTACTATTGTTGTTTAGTAGTTAATGTTGTGGAAAATATATCAAACTACTTTTCAAACTAAGACTGGTTTTGCCAAATACTAGCTCTTTTGATTTTTGAGCCTGTGTGTTTTTCAATCCATATGTTTCCAATGTGTTTGCATTTAAATCACAAAACTGTTGCCTTAAAGAAATTATATTGATGTCCAAAAGGCCTTTAAATAAAATTTTGCGAGTGTTTCTCCTTTTAAAATGCTATATTCCAAGAAGCTAATGAACTAGAAGAAAACATGACATGTTATAACACTATCCAAACTCTATAAAGATCTCAAACTTGGCCAAGGTCTCCCCCTATTATCATTACAGTTTTATTACTATTGAAATTGGAATGGCTGTCATATACTGAAATAAAGGAATGCCACTTAAAGCGTCTTTGGTGTATCACCGTTTAAATATAAAATTGTTAGCAGAACAGAAAACACATTGTACCTTTATAGAATCAACAAAACTACAGTCCTTCAAATAAACTCATTCTCTGAAAAGAAAAAAAAAATAGATGTGTCTGAAAAAAACAAGGGAAAAATATTCAGTTCAGGAGCTTTGTCTACTTTGATGCCACTTCTAGACCTATGCTGGCTCTTATGTGTACCAAAGTAGATCTTGTTTATACACAGTGCATAGTTTAACTCTTTAGTTTTTAGAAAATGCTTTTCATCTGATGCAAATTTTTAAATGAACATGTTAAAATAACTATAGCCCTTGACAAACAACAAGAAAACAATTAATTTCTGGCCTCTTCATTTTGTCATTCTTAGGATGGGAGAGAATTTTAGAGAATATAAGATATATTGCAGAGTGGATGATTATTCACAGCCATGAGGCCAACCCATGTTTCAATAAGACAAATTGCTCTGGAGTGTTCCAGTGGCAACCAATGATAACTCATGATCCCAAGACAGAGTGAGTGAAAATTACAGAGAATTGATGAAAATCAGTAGCAAGAGGACAAATGGCTTTAAAGAGAAGAATCTGTGATTATTATTTTCCAAGCCTTCTGTCTGATAGAGCTTGAATCTATTTCCTTTGAAAAATCTATAGTGCCGTAGACACTATATGTCAGTGTGAAAATGGCTGCATTTGTTTCTTGCCAGTGGCACATGATTAGCCCCTCAGTGTGGATGTAGGGATCAACCCCCAAGGGAAGATGCATTTCCAAGGAGATCACTCATACGGTTTAGAGTCTTCTCATCGGTCAAGTGCACATTTGGATCTGTTAAAGCTATGGTCATTTAAGTCCCTAGGACACTATTGTTGAAATAGCAAGTGAGTTCCATATATTTTAAAGAAACATACATATTGGTTTCAGAGCTAGGAATGATTTTCTAAGTGGTAAAATAAAAATTGATATATTCCATTTGGTTTATATTAGTTATTGCAATGAATTTCTTTGGAAAGAGAAAGGACACTGAAAAACCAGGTAGGATCCAGAGTACCCTGGTGAATACATCATGTATATGACTGAGTCTTCAAAACTGATTGCAAAGAGTGATGAAAACTTGGGATTATAGACAATTTAAGTTATGCCTTTGTGTAATATAGGTGTGTTCTCTGGAATTGCCTTAAAAGAGTATTATATGGTAATATGTTTCCTGGGACATGTTACCTTGTCACTTTATTTTGTCACCTCAAAATTAATCCTAGTGTCACTGTCACATTATGTATTTTCTATGCCTCCATTATTCTTCCTAAAAGGGTAGGAATGCCAAACACCATTGCCTCTTTAAATTTTGAAAATTTGAAGGAAGTACTTAATATAGCTCTAATTCACATTTGGGTATTTATATATCATTAGACTCCAAACAACCTACATTTCACCTAATAGTATATGATAGCCACATATTATCATTCTCAAATTTATTTGTACATATTGTACTTTAAGTAACATGTTAAAAATGTGGTTTTTTTTTTTTTCTAAGTGGACTTAGTTTAAAGCCACATTCTCCATGATGTGTGTTCCCAATTTAGTCATTCACTCAGGTAAATGTAAAATGATCTTAGATAATTCCTTATGGAATTTCTCTTTAACGTAAGAATTAGAGTGCTCTGTTTGAAAGTGGCATTTGCATCAGACTCTTCAAGAAGCAACTAATAAGCCACCCTGGAAAAACTTTGAGGAAATGGTGAAAATTTTTAGGCAATCAAAAACAGTCAAAATGCTGAAGCAATATCTACTGCCTTTCTCTCCATATGAAGAAGATTAACTCACAGTCCTACAGTTAGCTGGTCCTTTCTGGAAGCCACAGTAACCTAATGAGAAATTTTTATTTCAGGATGGATATACACATGGCTGCAGATAGAGTCCAAACTCTTTCACACCCTCTCTGACCTCAACTCATCTCTAGCCAAACTTGGAACTTTATAAGTGTCATAACTTTCTCCTCTGTGCCACCACTATGCAATGAATACACTTCCGTTTCTTCATTCATCATTCTATTATAGTTATTTCATTGAAAGTCAATCTTTCTAGACTGTAACATCTTAAATCTTGGCCTGTATTTTCTTTCAGATCCAAAATACTAGGATGAAAAAATTGAAATATAGAAAAGTTGAAAAAACTTTGCAGTGAATACCTATATACCTTAATGTGATTCTACATTTCACACTTTTGTTTGTTTGTTTTTAGGGCTGGACCTGTGGCATATGAATATTCCCTGGTGAGGGGTCAAATCGGAGCTGTAGCTGCCAGCCTACGCCACAGCCACAGCAACACAGGATCAGTCGCATCTGCAAACTACACTTCAGCTCATGGCAATGCTGAGCAAGACCAGGGATTGAACCCACATCCTCACAGACACTAGTCTGGTTTGTTACCACTGAGCCACGATGGGAACTCCCTGCAGTTAATACTTTTTGTACTTATTTTGTCACATATCTGTATTTATCTATTAATACTGCCTCCATTCACCAACTCACTTTATTGTTTCAATGAATTTAAAGTTTTAGATCAGTAGACTTCACCCTATCATAGAACTAGAGTTCAGTATTTGTTTAAGATTCTTTGAGGTAAAAATTACATATATTAAAATCCACAAATCTTAAGTATACCATTCAATGAGTTATGACGAGTATGTTCCCCTATGCAAAGAAATTCTCTATAATGTGGGATATTATCATCAGAGAAATATCACACATACCACCTCTTATCCCCTTTCTACTATTCTGCCTTTTTTTTTTCTCCTTTGACAGTATATATATTTTTTCAGTTCCAATACTTTACAAGGTAGGAACTTTAGCATGTATCTTTTTTCATTTCCTATTTTTCATATATATTCATGTAGTTGGCATGTTGTAAAAAGTTATTTTTTTCCTTTTTGGAGAAAAAGTTTGAATAGTATAACTTTGTATGTATATATCACAGTTTTTTATGCATTCTCCTTTATTTATTTATTTTTTGCTTTTTAGGGCCACGTCAGGGGCATATGGAACTTCTCAGGCTAGGAATCGAATTGGAGCTTCAGCTGCTGACCACAGCCACAGCCACAGCAACATGGGATCTGGGCTGTGTCTGCCACCTACACCATAGCTCATGGCAGTGCCAGATTGTTAACCCACTGAGCGAGGCCAGGGATCAAACCCACATCATCCTCACGGATCCTAGTTGGGTTCTTTTCCACTGAGGCACAACAGGAACTCCTATGCATTCTCCTTTTGATGGCGATCTGAACTGGTTTAGGTTATTGTCAATAAGGCTGATATGAATCATCTTTAAAAGATTTTTTCATAGTTACTTGTTTCTCTTGGATAGGTAATTAGGAATGGGATTTCTGTGCATAGGGTAGTTGGGTAGATGAATGTTTAGCTTTATAAGAAATTGTCAGAAATATTTTCAGAGTGGTTCTATCATTTCATTGCCAACAATGGTGTTCAAGATTTCTGGTCTTTCAAGGTACTCTCCATAATTTGGCACTATCAGTGTTTTTAAAATTTTGATAATATAGAGGTTGTACTGGAATCTTTTTTTAGTTTTCATTTGAAATTCCATGATGACTAATGATATTGAACACATGTTCATTCATTGCTAATTCATATCTCTTCCTTTGTGTGGTATCTGTTAACAGTTTTTGCCTATTTTTATTTGCATGTTTTTTTATTATTGACTTCATAACATATATACCTGAGTATTTTATTGTCAGATATAACATTTTAAAATATTTTCTTCAAAGACTTCCTGTCGTCTTAGCAGAAACAAATCTCACTTATCCATGAGGTCATAGGTTTGCTCCCTGGGCTTTGCTCAGTAGGTTAAGGATTTATCGTTGCCATGCACTGTGGTATATATCACAGATACAACTCAGATCTGGCATTGCTGTGACTGTGGCATAGGCCAGCAGCTACAGCTCTGACTCAACCCCTAGCTTGAGACCCTCCAAATGTCATGGATGCAGCCCTAAAAAAAAAGCAAAAAAATATTTTTTTCTTCAGATCTTTACTTCTGATACATTTTCTTTCTGGTGTCTTTTTTTTTTTTTTTAATTTTGTTCTAAGTAAATTTTGCCTGCCCCCAACACAGAGATAGTCTATAGCATCTATAATAATTTGCAAAATATATTTTAAGAAACAAATTGGGAATAGAAAAAAAGGACATTTTATAATGATAAATTGTCATTCCATTGGAAATATATAAAAATTTCATAAATATATAAAGGGAAAGGTAGGTAATTCAACAACAATAGTTGGAAACAAAAATACCCCACTTTTTAAAATTTCAATTCATCTCTTTTTTATTATTGAAGTATAGTTGATTCACAATGTTGCATTAGTTTCAGAACAGCACAGTTATTCATATATATATGTAAATATATATATATGTTCTTTTTCAGATTCTTTTTGCATATGGGTTATTAGAAAATATTGAGTATATTTCCCTGTGCTATATAGTAGGTGCTGGTTGGTTATTCATTTTGTATACAGTAGTATGTATATGTTAATCCCAGACTCCTAATTCATTCCTCCTCTCCCCCTTCCCCTTTGTTAACCATGTTTTTTTCTGTGTTGTGGATATATTTCTGTTTTGTATGAGTTCATTTGTATCACTTTTTTTTTAGATTCTACATATAAGTGATATTATATGATATTTATCTTTCTTTGTCTGGCTTGCTTCACCAGGTCCATTCATGTTGTTACAAATGGCATTATTGCCTTTTTTATTGCTGAGTAATGTTCCATCTTACTTATCCATTCATCTATTGATGGATATATAGGTTGCTTCCATGTTTTGGCTACTGTAAATAATGCTTCAATGAACAAAAAGAGCATGTGTCTTTCCAAATGATAATTTTATCTGGATATATGCTCAGGTGTGGGATTACAGGATCATGTGGCAGCTCTATTTTTTGTTTTGTAAGCAACCTCCATACTGTTCCAGAACTATATTGAATAAAAGTGGGGAGTGAGGACATCTTTATCTTTCTTTTGATCTTAAAGGAAATGCTTTCAACTTTTCACCATTGAGTATGGTGTTAGCTACTGGATTGTCATATATGACCTTTATTATATTGAGATGCATTCCCTATTTGCTCATTTTTCTGGAGAGTCTTTATCGTAAATGTATGTTGAATTTTATAGAAAGCTTTCTCTGCATCTATTGAGATGATCATTTTTTTATTCTTTAATGTGTTAATGTGGTATATCACACTGACTGAGTTGCAGATATTGAAAAATATGTATGTATAACCAAATCATTGTTCTGTACACCTGAAGCTAACATGACATTGTAAATCAGCTACATTTCAACAAAAAAATATTGAAGATGTATGTTAAAAAAGATGGGTTTAAATATGAGTTCTGCACTTTTCTGCTTTGTAAACTTGATTAATTACTGAATTCACCTAAAAATTAGAACAATATTATTTGTTTCTCTGAGAATTATAATAAATTATGTATGCAAAAGTGCTGTATTTGATAGGGTTGCCTTAATAAAACAAAACCACAGATTGGGTGGCTTAAATAGCATAAATTTGGTTCTCACATTTCTGGAAGCTGGAAATTCAAGGTTAATATCACAGCAGGTTTGGTTTCTCCTAACGCCTCTCATCTTGGCTTGTAGATGGCTGCCTTCTTGCTGCGTCCTCACATGACCATGTATCTGGGCATACATACATCTTCTTTAAGGACACCAATCATATTGTTATCCCACCCTTATGACCTCATTGAACCTTAATTGCCTCTTTAAGGCTCTATCTTCCAACACATCACCTCAGAGTAGTTAGGGCTTCAATGTATGAATTTTGAGCAGGGGGAGAGTTCACTCTATAACAATATGTAAGCATGGGAAGTGGTACAGATTACCTCTGGCCTTTCTACTTTCCTTTTACCCAGAAGACCATCATTTATCATTATTCTAATCTTATATCCCCTACAGGCCATTCCTAAATGTTAGAGTCTGTAACCAATTAGAATGGATTTTTTGAGCTTTTGAAGACTAAAGTCAATTCTAGGTTACCAAGTCAGTGGGCAGAACATGTAAGACAGTGCAGATGTGCCATTGCTTAATTTATTGGCACTGGTTCTAGAAAACAGAAGGAAAGGAACTGATGAAATCTACCAGATTCACATTTTAGCCAGATGGAAACTGTGTCTACTATTTAAATGACTATTTATTCATTTGCAAAAAATGTGTATTTTTCTTTTATTTTTTTTCTATTTTTTTCTTTTTGTTTTATTTTTTTATCAGCTATGGTCCATATTGAACAAGAAAATATGGGGGAGCTCAAAACTTCTTGGCCAAATCAACTTGTTTTTAGTTCACCTGCTTTTGTGCTTACAATAATTTAAAAAGAAATCAAATTCTACTTTCTTCAGTTCTAATATATCCATTTTCCCCAAATCTTTTTAACTTAGGCACTGTTTCCAATTTTTTGTTTAACTTATTACACTTCTAAATGATGTTGATTCTTCCTCTTCTCTATTATAATCATTCCCCTTTCTCATCAATGTAGTTTCTTCAAATTCTCTTAGTGAATATTGGTGACAAGAAGCTGGCATCACTAAGGACTAAGTATTCTAATTTACTTTCCCATTCCTAGCTATTTAAACTGTTTAGTTCAGAGTAATAGAAAAATATCCAAAGTAATTTTGAGAGGTCTGTTTTAGATGAGCTACCATGCTGTCTAGATTATGTGAAAAATCCCATGGACTGTAAACCACTGTAGTTACTTGTTAATAACATTTCTCAATTGAAATGTCTCATATGAGGATACATTTTTTTTCAGGCTTTTTAGAAACCAACTGGTTAACTGAGTCAAGGTTTCAATAATCAGCACCATTTTTTATTATTTATAATTTTAAACTTTTACCAAGTTGGTGGCTTCTTAACTGGCTTATGTAGCTATTAATGAGTTTGTATAAATTCCGAAGGTCATATTTTTTCTTATGTTTACAATGCCAGGATTTGAAAATCAATGTTAATGTGGGACATGAATCTCATAAATCATTACGTTTTTTAAAAGTATTTATTTATGATTATTTTCTAATTATATTTATTTTCAATCAATAGAGATTTATGCAATTACAAGTGGGAGATTATAGGATGTTGACCCCTTGAATATATTGACACACTCATCAAAGAAATTTAATTTAAGATAATGTTTATTAGTAAAAATTCCAGGAAAAGTATATTAGAATCTGTTATGATACTCTGTAGATAATGGAAAGTTTATTACTACATAATTTTTATTTTTTTTTCTTTCTTTCTTGCATCTTAGCATTTGAGTGTGTGTCTGGGAAAATGTTTGACCATATTAGAGGCAGAAAATTTCTATGATCCATTAGAAAATCAATGAGTTTGGTGCTCCTTCTCCTTCAAGACTAAGGAGACTAATGTGGAATTAAAGCAAATGAACAAACCTTGCATGAGCCATCTTTTCTTCTATCTATGTATATATAAAACCACAAGTCCCTGCTTGGGGTTTGAGAAGCCCTGGACCAATCCTAAAGATTCTCAAAGCTGCTTACTCCAGGGAGATATGAAATGTCAAAATCTATGTCATCTCAATTGTCATAACACATCTTGCTACAAATCATGTTAACTATGAAGACTGCTGCCACCAAAACCCATAAATGCTCCTTTTCTATGAATAGCATCTCTCCAATTAAAACCATCTTTACTAAGCCTGCTCATTTTCAGACAGAAATATCGATTAGCTCACCTATAGTCAGTACATAGAAACATTCCTTAATGAGAATGATAATGACCTCTGAACTCTGCTCTTTTAACCTTGTAATATACTCTCTCAGTTTTTGGTTAAGTGGTCCAGTGGCATATCACCAGGGATAGAGAGACACTCTAGTTCTTTATCGTTGACATGGGAATGCACAGAAGACATACTCAAAGCCACATTTTAATGGGGATAGAGTTGGGGGTGGTGAGTAAAAAGGTCACTTCCTCGGAATGCTTTCTGCTTGTTTGACAGGTTCCTGCTAACCAACCGAACGTTATTGGGGAACACTTGTCCATCAAATAATATGGTCTCTAGGGAGAAATACTGTTAAGAAACCACAGGTTGAACTTTCAGGCTAATGATTATTTAAGCTGAATAATTCTCTATGACAATGAATATATTATTTATAGTATTCCCCAAAATAACTTCCAGCTGCCAGGTATAACCCTAGATTACTGTTCAGGAATTGGATGCCATGCCATTAATTAACACTGAATTCATACACTAGACAATTAAGTTATTACACCACCCTACTGTATTCTTCTCTCATTTCACCTATTTCAAATTTGATCATTATTTGATATATAGGGGACTGCTGACACAGGTTGCTTATGATGCCAGTTTACCAAAGAGATTAGAAAATTTGTTTAGACTGTACACACTTCTTCAAAGATAAATGCACACCAGAGAAAATCCTAACAGCTTTTAATTTCCATGCTTTTCAGTTTTATTGTTGTAAACGCAACTGTTTATAGGACTAATGACACAGGCTGGCTCTGTTGAGTCAATTACATCAGTAGGTAGTTGGATCAGATTCTTTACTCATGTTCCATTTACACTACGTGGATGTCTGATATTTGAGTAAATTGAATTGCACCAGAGTGCCTTGGTGATTTCCATACTCTGCATCTCTGAACACTTTATAAAACAATGAAATAAATGATAATATGCTAGATACAGGGTGGTGACTGTGTACAAACACGTGTAGCCAGCGTTATATACAGTGAGTAACAGTCAACTGACAGCTCAATATAATAAAAATTGTTATATTAGATGCCTCAACTATGGCAGTATTCCCTGAGAGGAGCCTTATCAATGTGTGTGTGTGTGTGAGTTATTTGATTTTTAGTTTATTATTGCTTTGTTTGTTTTTATAGGGTAGAGAAGAAGTGGGGTCATTGAACAGAGAAAAAGGAGAGATTTGTGATGTCAAATGCTCACGTTAGTGACAGTAAGACAGGAGCATCTGGACTCCAGTAACGTGCAGGCAGATGCTGAGCCGGCTCCCCACATGCTCCTAAATGCCAGAGCACTTCGCTGCTGACCTGCATCTAAGCATGCAATTCTGGTAATGGGCCACCCAGTGTGCAGAGACCTTGATGGTCCCAATTTATGCCAAATTGTGGGAAGATGCACAGTGCAAGGAGTGTTTTTTAGAAGCCTGCCTTTGGCTTGCTCACTCATTTCCTTTAGGAAATATGCTATGATACAGTTACCATTTATTGATTTCTGAACCCTGAACTAGACACACTATGTAAATTATCTCATTTAATCCCAATAGCAAACCTTAAGGAAGCAGTAACACTCACCATAATACATAAAGAACTGGAGATTCAGAGATATTCATTTATTTGCTCGAGAGCATTTGGCATTAGTATTTGAACCCAGATCTGTGTAAACCCAGTCATATTCTTTCACTAGTCTGTCACACAGCTTCTCCAACAAGCATACCATTGTTCAAAACTTGGTTGGAGTGTTACTGTCGTGGCTCAGCAGTAATGAAACTGACTAGTATCCATAATGATACAGGTTCAATACCTGGCTTCACTCAGTGGGTTAAGGATCAGGCTTTACTGTGAACTGTGGTGTAGGTCGCAGACATGGCTCTGATATGGCACTGCTGTTGTTGTGGTATAGGATGGTGACTATAGCTCCGATTTGACCCCTAGCCAGGGAACTTTCATATGCAGAGGTTCAGAGACCTAAAAAAAAAATCTTGATTGGATTTTCAGATCAGAGCCCTTATAAAATGTGTGACATCATTTTTAGACAAATATCTGTATGTTTGTCATTTTATTTTATCAATGCAAATTATATTTTATTTTATTTTACTTTTTAGGGCCATACGTGTGGCATATGGAAGTTCCCAGGCTAGAGGTCAAATCAAAGCTGCAGCTGCTGGCCTATGCTGAAGCCACAGCAACATCAGATCTGAGCCACATCTGTGATCTACACCACAGCTCAAGACAATGCTGGATCCTTAACTCACTGAGCCAGCCAAGGATCAAACCCACATCCTCATGGGTACAAGCTGGGTTCATCACCACTAAGCCACAATGGGAACTCCTTATATTTTATTTTTAAATTTTTTTTCCAGTTTTGAGATGTAATTGACATGTAGTACTGTATAAGTTTTAGGTGTACGGCATCCTAATTTGACTTGTCTACATCATGAAATAATTACCACAATAAGTTTAGTGAACATTCACAATAGCTTTATTTTTTAAAGATTACAGCATCTTTGTCCTATATTATAGTGTCAAATTATAGTGGTTTACCTACTATATTTCTAACTTACATCTTGCAAAGAATTCAATAATGTAGACTCAATTGGAAAGATCTCATTTGGGCACTGAAATTCAGTGATCAATTCATAATTAATACTGCTATTTGCAAGAAATCACTTAAGTTTTCAGAGTTTTATAATCCTAAGTATGTATATAACTAGGTCCCCAAGGTACATGGACAAAACCCAGGGATGCTAATGCTGTGTGTGTTCATCAGTTAATCTTTGGTTATAATTTATTATTTTGAGCTAAACCAAGAAGAGGAGAATCATTTTAGCAAAAATAAACAAGATAAAAAGCTGTGTTTTTTTTTTCACTCTGTCTCATAAGCAAACAAGTTGTGTGACGTTGCTCTTTTCCCATTTCTATTTGAGGCCTTGCTGACTTTCTTTATCTGATGCGTTTCACCATCTTGCATGTACTTCCAGAGGCAATGATACCACAAATGACCTGCCAAAAAGAGGAAGCAGTTTGGACAAGACTTGCCAGGCCCAGGATGACCTCATGTAAGTGGTGGTGCCCTTCTTATCACCTGAAAAATAAGCTCAGCCTGAGGGACATAAGATCTCACTTCAGAATAAACTTTTTTTTCCTCTTTGCTGACCTGTCAATGTTTTACATGGAGAAATTTTTAGGTGTTCATGACTGCAGCTATTGGTCTGTGTTGGGCCCTTACAAGGAAAAACATGTGCTGATAGTCATTTTAATACAACTCCTGAGAACTAAACATTAAGAGCTATAGTTTTTGCACCAATTAAGAGCATGATGAAAAGTGTGTTGTAAATAGACTCAAGATTCTTTGTCCTTACATTTTTGGAGGTAGGTAATGATGGGATTCGTTTTGGATTGGTATAACTAAATAGGTATATAAAATTCCTACTAAGTTTGCAAGTAGTTTCTGGTATTGTTTGAGTAGTTCATGGATTAAGGACCAAGATATCTGCAATTCTCTTGGACACATTTGAACACATCTCTCTTCATAGTGAAAATATGGTGGCTATAACTCCAGTAAATATAGCATATTCCAGTAAGTGAAGGAGTAGGGGGAACAAATGACTTATTCCAACTAAAATGTCCGCATTTTATTTTATTTTTTCTTAGGGCTGCACCTGGGGCATATGAAGGTTCCCAGGCTAAGAATCAAATCAGAGCCAGAGCTACTAGCCTACACCACAGCCACAGCTACACAAGATCCATGCCCCGTCTGCGACCTATACTACAGCTCACGGCAATGCTGGATCCTTAATCTACTGAACAAGGCCAGGGATCAAACCCATGTCCTCATGGATACTAGTCATGAGTAGTTTCCACTGTGCCACAACAGCAACTCCCTGGATTGGGATATTTTAATAACCACATTCTCCAGTTCCTGGCTAAATTGACAGAAAAACTATATAAAATATATCTGAATTTTAACCTTCTGCAGTAACCTGCTGAGTAATTTATTTGTGGCATTACCTCTTTGCTTTATTTTTCAGTTTCCCACACTTAACACAGTTTGTGGAAGCTTCATGACAGGTTAAAAAGACAAAACCAAAACAAACAGAAAGTTTCCAGTAAAAACTCTAGTAAAATTTCTAAACAGAAAAGTAGGTCTCAAATGCGTTATGCGTTATCCTTAATCCTCAAGACATCATTCCTTTATAATTATCTTCGAAATCAAGATAACTGGGAAAAAATCAAAAATGCTTTTTTAAATGCATTATGATAAATGTGAATATTAATAATTTTTTTGAGTTCAAAAACAAAGACATGTAGAATAACAGGAGATATGAATAAATCTGATAAAATTGTTCTCAGTTCATGGAAGCCAAGGAATTCAATAGCATCAATGACAAAACAGCCACCGATATAAACTGAGAACTGGCTTGGAGCCAAGCACCATGTCATAGCAACTCTGAAAAGAGAGAATTTTGTTGTTTTATAGATGAGGAGACTGGGTTCACAGAGGCAAAGTACCTTCTCCAAGGTCATTTGACTGGTAAATTTAAAAGAAATAATTTGTCTTATTCCAAACCTGTGTTTTCTGTTCATTAACTCCAGCCGCAAAAAAAAATGCATCATCTCTATATAAAAATTAATCAAATAATTTGTTTCTTTTAAAAAGTAAATAAATAAAACTTACGATCCAGGTTTTGCCTCTAGTTAATCTTACTGATGTCCCCCAGTTCCTGAGAGTAGAGGCATGGTGCATCACTGCTCTTTTTAGTACAATGAGGAGACCTTACTGACTCCTATTTAAGCAGTAGACCCTGGGTTTAGATTGCCTGAAATCAAGTATTGCTTCTACCATTTACTAGCTGGGTCATGCTGGGTGACTTACTTAACCTCTCAGTGCTTAGATTCCTGTATCTGTATAAGGGGTGGGGGGTCATTATGGTCCCATAAGATCATTATGTAGATTGGTTGAGTTGAACTCATAAACACACTGGAAGTACTCAATAAATGTCAGGTAACATTGTCTCTTTGAGGATGTTGGTTCAATCCCTGGCCTTGCTCAGTGGGTTAAGGATCCAGCATTGTCACAAACTACGATGTAAGTCACAGAGGTGATGGGATCTGGTATTGCTGCGGCTGTGAAATACGCCAGCAGCTACAGCTCTGATTCCACCCCAAGCCTGGGAACTTCCAAATACCATGGGTGTGGCAATGAAAATAAATAAATAAATAAATAGTTAAAATGATTGTGACTATCAGCAATTGAACAGAGAGAGATATGTCAGCAAAGAAGATTCCCATCTCAATGTTTTCATCTTTTTCTTTATTTTCCAAACATTCATGGTTTATTCTACAGATACATCTCCTTCAAGTTTTTTTTTTTTTTTCCTTTCTTGATATCTGATCCTGGTGATTTTTTCCAAGTCAGGGGAAATAGATTTTTGAAATAGTTTTGACTTACATAAACCAGCTGCACAAGACAAGGGGCATTCAGTTTCCCTTAGGAGAACCATGTCTGATCTGCCCTATCATCTTTTTTTTTAAATTTTTTATTGTTATTTCCCCAATACAATTTTTTTTTCTACTCTACAGCATGGTGACCCAGTTACACGTACATGTGTACATTCTTTTTTCTCCCATGCATAGCACTGGGAACTATGCCCTATCATCAACCAGGTGTTGATGGTACCCGAGAGCCCCTGTACAATTGTTTCCATCTCCAGGTAAGCCGATTATTTGAGGGAATTTCACTCACCTGACATTGCATTAGCGCTACTTCACAAACCAGAACATGTGTAATTTTTAGTGAAATGATCGCCCTGCTCTAAAATGCAGATACATTAAGGTATATACCTAACTATGTGCGATGGTCTTATTTAGTTGCAGAGGGAGCAAAACATGATAGAAATTTGTGAAGCTATACTACTAAATTACAGGAGACAGTTTTTTTTTTTTTTGTACAGTTAACTTGTGATTTAAATAACGCAATGATGACCATCTAAATATACAATCACTTTAGGAATCATTTTCTAAAAGAACTAAGATTTCACATACATCTGGCACATTCTCAGCTAAATTGACCTAATATATTTCTAGGAATATGTCAATTAAGAATGTGCCCTTTGAAGAGGGAGGGCGTACAGATTCCAGGAGAATAAATACTAGGGAAAAATCAGAATATTGGCTTCCACCTGGCCTGGCACAGGTATAACTGAGAAAAACAAAACTGGGATGAGCCAGGCTTTGAGTATAGTCAAGCCACTACTGTCCTACCACAAGGCCAGGATGCCTCAAAATTCAACTTTCATCATCTTGAAACAATTGTAGCCATTGTACTGCTATTCAAAAACCCTATTCCGATTTCTGTATTTTCTTTATGAATGTCACCGGCCTTTCTAGACTTCATTAAACATTACTGTTAAAAAATCTTTCCTGATCCCAGAATTTTGAATTTTGTGTGCCTTAAAAGTCTAAGTTTATCAGGATGACAAAGTGGAAGACTTAAGAAGCAAAAACCAATTCAATGGCTTCCACAGTCGGCCCTAAGATGTGCATACTCCCCACTTCTACAAAAATCTGACAAAAGAGACTGGATTCGAAGTAGATATTCAAAAGAAAAACCTTTTGCACATACACATCATTCTGTGTATTCACCTTTCTGGGCATGAGGGCCTCTCCCCGTCTTTAACCTTACCATCTGTCTGCAGGGCTTTAAGAAGTCTATTTGGGATCTTAATTTGTCTACTTACCCACTGAATGCATGTATATTTATTTCAGAGATAAGAATAAAAGTTAAATTTTATCTTAGCCCGTGTTATTTTGAAATCAAGCATCTGGCTGGCTGAAAAAGGCTCTGGTACTATCTTTATAACTTAGAAGGTGCTCAACTCTATTAGGAAGGAATTAAATTTTCATAGGGTAGTTCTCTGGTGCAGTGTTTCTGGGACGTCATCGTCCCTAGCATTCTGCTTCATTTTCCACGAGAATCGCCCTTGACCAGATGAAGTCAGGAGAACTCAAAAAGCAGTGTTATGGAAACAAAGACTCCAATCTGCTGAGCAGACCGTAATCTCATTGTGTCTGTCAGAAACTCTGAATTATATCTGCGCATCACATTCCCTCTGTAATTTTGCCAGCCACATCCGTGAGCTCTGTGTCTGTATCATAGGTATTTTAATCATTTAAAGATAGCATGTTATTCATTTTTTCCTTCCTTCTTTCCCTTCTTGTCTTTTTTTCCCTACTTTATTTATTTTTCTTTTCTTTCCCACGTCTTTTCTTCCAGTGGCAGCTGTTTTCGCTGACCTCTTACATCTGAAATAGCTGGGTTGTATAGTTTCAGCATACCTCATGGGGCTCCTGCAGAAATTGTCTTGTTTACCATCTCAAAGAAACACTGGTTTGTTCAACAGATCACACATAATGATAGTGATGATGCTAGAAGCTTCCTTCATATACTGACCATCTTGAGTCCTAGGATAGAAGGCACCTGAGGAGGCAATTATTTTCCCTATGATAGTGAATAATATAATTTCTATTCACATCTCAAATACCTGTACTTTACTTCCAGAAACACCCTGCTCCATTTTGAAACTTGGTTCATTAATGTGTTGGGGATAGAGCTGGCTTTTGTAAAGTGAACCAATTGCATTTCTGGGCCTGGCTGAAAAGAATGATGGTCTCCTTGTCGCTGTCTCCTGTTAAAATAGGAGCCTTTTGAAAGCAGGAGAATTCTCCAGAACTCTGTGATTTTTGGAAACTGATTTCTCACCGTCCAGTGTTGAGCCAAGCAAGGCTCCCACGGGCCTGACAAGGCTGAGTTGTGGCCACTTCTGCAGAAGAGACAGAACACTGTTTTCACTGTAACAAGATAAGGCAGCCAAGCTGTATCTCCTAAAACATGCTTTATTTTTGTTGCCGCTGCCCTCTCCCCTACACTTACCTCCCCCCCAGTCTGCCCTGGATGCCCTCCTGAGAAGCACATACGCTCCATGACTGCACTCCTTTTTGTGAATTGAAGCTGCCCTAATGCCTCAGTCACTGGAGAGCAAGTGAGGGGGTATCAGAAGCAGCAAGGCCATTTCCTGCACTGTTTCGTCTGCCAGGTGACCTGATGGGGGGGCATTTTTTTTTTTCCCATTTCAACCAATGCCATCATCCAGAAAGGGAGACATTCTGTTAATTTGACTGAAGTCAAATATTGACTTTCTTAACATAACCCTGCATTTTTTTTGCTACAATAATTTTATTTTACCATGTGTGCCTTTGCTGAAATCATTCACTGAAGCCAGAATATTAAATATAATGTAGTAGATGCATCTTTGTACATTTACATTTTTACTAAACCAGTCTTTTCTCTCAATCAGCACATCATTTTAGTCTTTGAAAATTGAGAAAGTTTCTTTAAATATCAATTTTTATTGTTAAACAATGTAGATATGATGAGAATTTTTGAAGTAAAGAAATTATCTAATAAATGTTGCATTTGAGTTAAAACGTAATCAGGATGGGGGTGAAGTACCCAACCCCAGATTTTTCTCTGTTTCTTTAACAGACAAGGGAAGGAGCGAGGAATTTACCAACAATTTTTTATCCTTTTCCAGAATTCACATTTCCCATGAATATTTTTTTTAATGTAGCAGTTTGCTCATTCATCACAAGAATAGATAAGTTGCTATCTAGTTTTAATTTCAGATATCCAAAGTTGTGTAGCAAGCTAAGATGTTGGTTTCCAATTCTGCCAGGAGAGGATGCAATTCTTTGAGGTGGTTGTGGATGAGAATAAGCCACATACAAACAAACACCCAGTCCTAAATCTTGGCGTTCTCCAGCTCTGTTGTAAAATTCTATTACCACTTCCTCAAAGGGTTAATGGCACCACTATCCAGGGGACAATTCATTCTCCTGCTAAACACGATGACAAATAACCATTATTCTTTCCAACCGCACTGATAATCGGGACAGCTTAAACATTTTCGCCAGTATAAGTGAAACCATTAATCCTCTTGGATTTCATGATAAGTGGTGACTGGGAAATAATGACTGTGTCATTGAAGGCAAGAAAAAATGTTAACAATTAAAACAAGTTAGCCATTATCTTACTGGGTACTGAATCGCTTTCACATTTCATTAGCAATATTGTAAATGATATGTACCTTATTAAAAAGCTCTTATTATCCAAGAAACCTAATTAGTCAAAAATTCTCAGTCATCACTATCATTTTCTAATGCTACAGTGAGTATTGCAGTATGGGGAATGTTTCTATTTATCCATAAAATGTCCACAATATGTAATTGTTTCCCCGTAAGTATCACAGAGCCCAGGTATAACTCAGTTTTTTTTTCTGCAACTATAATGATGGTTTAAGTGATCCACTTGAATATTATTAAACAATATCCAAAATCTCTTTCATAGCTAAAGTTTATTTAAACCAAACATTAAGCTTTTTACCAAAAGATGATACAAATTTAAGAAGTAAGAATTACAATTTTATATTGTGCTTTGAAGATGTTTTTCCTTTCTTCATGCTCAACTCTTAAATGTCTCATAAGTGAAACTGATGAACTAACTCTGAGAATTGGTACACCTACGTGCCTGAAAGGAGGGGTCCCTACATGTCTCAAAAGGATATCCAAGATCATGTTTAAATTGGGTTGCTTTAATCTCCGGACCTACAAAATTATGAAAATAATACCAACACTTCTGTGGGAAAGAGTATGAATAGAGATAGAGTTATTTGGATATTATTTACATGTTTATTAGAACGAATTAAGCATTCCCGGTCAGGATAATTTGACATTTGAACATGACTATGTATTTTTCTTTGAAAGTCAAATCAGAAAGAGAGGTATGTGAGCCATGTGTGATTCACCAGGTATATTATGCAGGACACGAACATATCTAACACTAATTGAAATGATTCATGTCTAGCACTTAGAATCCCTGGTATTTATAAGTGCTCAATAAAGAGTAGCTATTTTATAATCATCAATATATCAGATTAGGCCAGCAATATCTAATGGAAAATGCCTGCGTATAAATGAATATGTAGCAGATGTAAATGGACTCACCTACATAATACGTGTCATGATAGAAATGACGGAAGTCAGAAACCTTCTTTCTGGAGTCAAATTCAGCAATTGTGCCTACAGCGATCACTTTACAGAATTTTTAAATCTTGCTTTCTTTCCTCTTTCAATTTAAATTGCTTACTTAGTGACCAGCTCCATACCTGGCACAAGAGAGAGGGGAGAATAAAATAAAGCCTTATGTGTGGCCCTTCCCCTCAACAAATATTTTATCTCATAGCGTTTTCCCTGACTTTTGCATTCAAAAGACTATAAAATCTTGTGTACATATTTTTAAATTATATATGTATGATTTTTAAATTAAATTTTACATATATAATTTTAAAATTATATATATGTATTTAAAATTCTGTATAAAACAGCTTAGAAACATTTAAAGAAATGGCAGAAAGTTTGGGGAAAGTGAATGGAAAATGAAGGTGGGTGGAAAGAGAGAAAGAAGAAATTCAGGAAAGGGGAAGGAGGGGAAAAGGAAGAGAGGAGAGAAAGAGTAGCACAGTGTTTTTGCTGAGTGTTTTGAGTATTTTGCTCTCTAGTTGGGTCCTTAAAATCTGTGAATACAGTGCTGTTGCCTCCATTTTACAGATAAAAGTAAATGCCTGTGCTGTTTTGTTCACAATTGAGATACGTTTTAAAATTAGTCAATTATTTGACCTTATTATATCATTTCCAGTTGAGATAAGACTAAGGCAAGATCAGCAACTAGGCTCAAATACAACAGAGGACCTCCAAAGAACCAGCAAAAGCCAGTTGAATACATCATGCTTCTAAGCCCAGGGGATGAGAATGCATCTGATCACCTATTGCAATTATGGTGAACGTTGTCTATGTTCCTTCTTGAGGAAAGGCTTCTACAGCTTCTGGGCTTGTCTCTAACCACCTTAAGACCTGTTCTGCTTTCTTTCTACCAGCTTAAGAACTGACTCAGCTGTTTCCCTGTTAATTGTCACCAGCACCTCTGATGCCAAGAGTCAGCTTAGAAACACAATCATTTTAAAAACTATATACAACAAGGAAAAAAAAATGTGTAAGTTGAAATACCAAATATCTAAATGGGAGTGCAACTAATTCTATCAAGAACTCTTGGTGTAGGAAAAAGACAAAAGATGAACTTGCATTGGGATCTTCTTAGCACTGAAAACAAACATGGAACCAGTGTCATTCAGACCTTCTGATCAGATTTCCTCTCCTCTCTTGCTGCCAGGATGTAGACTGTCTCAAGGTGACTTTTCTCTGCCTTCTCCAGAAAATCATTTGGTAAGGTCCAAAGTGTTCTGTCCTTTGATAATAATAGTAAATGCATTGGAGAAAAGTTTCCTTTTTTGCGTTTCCTTCCTTTTTCTACTTTTCAAATTTAGATCATGCCAGTGATGAGTCTTCCAGGAGTTAAAAGACCATTGTAACTGAAATAAATATCACGTATATTTCAGACAAACTTATCTCACTGCCCTGGCCATTTTGTCAGAGAAATTAAATGGGAAAAGGGGTCAATAGGGTTTGAACTGTGTCCCTCAAAGTTCATAGTAAAGCCATTAATGCCAAATGTGACTCTATTTGGAGACAGGGCCTTTAAACAGGTAATTAAGGTTAAATGAGGTCATAAGGGTGAGACTCTAACCAACAGAACTGGTATTCTTTTAAGAGGAAGAGACACAAGAGAGACACAAGCACAGAAGGAAGACCACATGAGAACATAGGGAGAAAGGGGCCATCAACAAGCCAGGGAGGGAGGCCTCGGGATAAACCATTTCTGAGGGCTCCTTAATCTTGGAGCCCAGCCTCCAGAAATGTGAGAAAATAAATGTCTGTGGATTAATCCACCCAGTCTATGGTATTTTGTTATGGCAGTCCTAGCAAACTAACCCAAGCCCTCTTTTGAGTAAACACAAAAAAGCTGTAGAGGTGGTGATGATGCTAAAAAGAGGCTGGGTTTCCCAAACTATGTTCCATAGATACTCTTTCCCCAGGATAGGGAAAGTGACATCACAGGAGTCTGACAAAGAGTAAATTGCACATATTCCCTAGATTTCTTTGTTCTAGTACCTCTCCAGGATTTTAAATATGAGAACATGCATTGGCGTCCTCAGTATGAGATCATGAACAGAGTCTCCCAAATTGTAAGGAGAGTAAGAACTGCCATTTCTTGTAATAAATTGGACACTTTTGGTGGGCTGATAAGAAGGAAAAGCTTGAGAAAGCAACAGCAGTAGGTTTGGAGAGAGTAATTTTTTTTCTTTTTTTTTTTTCTTTTTGTCTTTTTGCCATTTCTAGGGCCGCTCCTGCAGCATATGGAGGTTCCCAGGCTAGGGGTCTAATCAGAGCTGTAGCCGCTGGCCTACACCAGAGCCACAGCAACTCGGGATCCAAGCAGCGTCTGCAACCTACACTACAGCTCACAGCAATGCTAGATCCTTAACCCACTGAGCAAGGCCAGGGATCGAACCCACAACCTCATGGTTCCTAGTCAGATTCATTAACTACTTCGCCACGACGGAAACTCCCAGGAGAGAGTAATATTGATTCCCTCCTCCATGCTTGTCCTCACCATTACGAAGACCTGACTGGGGAATGTCTTCAAGAAAAATGAAACCAAAGCAATGAAAGGGGTATGGGTCAGGTTCCTGGCAATTATGTAGGGAGGGAAATGAAGGAAAGGGTTGAGAATCTGGCTTTGGCTTCAGCCGTAGCCTTGACTGACCATACCATGTCTTCTCTGCAACCAATCAATTCTGCGTCCTTGAGCAAGGGACTGAGCTGTGGTTTCTTATCAAATATTCAGAAAACAATAAGAAATACCATGTGCTTAACTGAGGGAGCCCATTAAGAAGGAAGCAACTTGAGTTCCCATTGTGGCTCAGCAGCGATGACCCAACTATCATTCATGAGGACGTGGGTTTAATCCCTGGCCTTGCTCAGTGGGTTAAGGATCCGGTATTGCCATGAGCTGTGGCTGTGAGCTGTGGTATAGGTCACAGATGTGGCTCAGATCTGGTTTTGCTGTGGCTGTGGCATTGGCTGGCAGTTTTAGCTCTGATTTGACCCCTGGGGGAAAAAAAATGAAGAAAACAAAGAAGGGAGCAACTAAGGAGAGAAAAGTGGCAAAGTGGCATGGTTGAGATCACAGGGCAGCCCACCTGGGCCAGATGCTCCTGCTGATCACTCCTTCTGCTCATAAACCATTTTAAAGTCACAGGCTGCTAGACTTTGTGCATTCTTTGGTCAGGAATTTAAATCAGTTCTTGTAAAAGGAGGCATGTGTTCCTATTGGTGCGGGCATTTCTGATGAACTGACCAGTGTGCCCAGAAAAACGGTGTTTGTAATAGGCTTGCTCATAGCTCTAAACTTCCACCTTCTGTTTTCTCTTCCTGGACCTGCCTTCATGTGCCCTCTCCCTCTGACAACTTTCTATTCTGCCTCCATGTCTCTACCCTAGCATTGCCTCTTCTTCCAGGCATCCTCTGCAAGTCCAGGTGAGGTCTGACACAGGAGCGCCCACTTTCTTTTTCACCAAGTGTCCTCCACGAGCACATTTTCCTACAGCCTAATTGCCATCCTATCTCCCCACCCTTGGACCCCCACAGAATGGAAGCACGAAGAACACCTCAGCTTCATATCCTTAGGGGTACTCTGAGCATTCAAAGACATTTGTTGAACAGAACAAAATGATCATTATTTTCAAACCTCCAACTGGACTGTGTGATTTTTTTTTAATAATCTTTGTATCTGTATAAAATATTTCCCCAAAGCTATGGCTATTAAACCACAGCTAGTTACACGTTTAATGGAAGTCCTTTATTGAAAAGAATGAATTTCACAAAATCAGTCCTGTCTGGGTTTCAGGTGGCCATTTGTATAATATGTGGCTACATTGCCCCGTCTTATATAACGTGACCTAGTTCTGACCTCACCATGCTCACACTATGCCCTCCTATTGTTTGAAAGCCTGTGATGGGGTACTGCCACTGATAAAAACAGTGTAAAGAGTGCTTTCAAGGAAACAGGCTTGTCAGCATTAACAGCAATCGACTATTCCCTGATATCCACATTCACCATAAAATCATTTTTCCTTAGATCCATCTTATAATTTAAGGGGTCTGAGATCATGCAGAAGCCCAGACATAAATCCTGCTAATGGCTTCATCCCTGGAGGATCCCTCCTGTGTTCCATTGAGAACACGCCCTCTTTTCTTCTCATGAGAACCTTGGAAGTGACCCCTTCCTGCAGCCATAACTTTCAAGCTCACCTGGCTCCTGAGGGTCATACAAGTTGCCTCCCCTCATTCCCACAGCCTCACTCGCTGTAAAGACAAAGACTTGGTCTGATAAGAACACGTGGTGGTGATGATCAGACTCTCTGAGCCAAACCACTCTTAGGAAGTGCCCCATATTTCAAATCTCTCTTGATCCCTTTACATTTATTTTCAGAAGAAATATTCGCTATTTTACTTTATAAAACCTTGATCATGTAACACTTCCAGGAAATTCATAATTTCTTATATCAGTATATTGATTTAGAAATAACAAAGCGGGAGTTCCCGTTGTGGCGCAGTAGTTAACAAATCCGACTAGGAACCATGAGGTTGCGGGTTCGGTCCCTGCCCTTGCTCAGTGGGTTAACGATCCGGCGTTGCCGTGAGCTGTGGTGTAGGTTGCCAGCGTGGCTCGGATCCCACGTTGCTGTGGCTCTGGCGTAGGCCGGTGGCCACAGCTCCGATTAGACCCCTAGCCTGGGAACCTCCATATGCCGCAGGAGCGGCCCAAGAAATAGCAAAAAGACAAAAAAAAAAAAAAAAAAAAAAAAAAAAAAGAAATAACAAAGCGCTTCCCAATCTGGGCCTTGTGTAACACTCATGACTGTATAAGAGGATGGATCCCACTGATGAGAAACTCAAGGTCCAGAAAGATGAAGATATCTGTCAAAGTTACATAATTGGAAAGGGGTAAAACTAATGCAAACATAACATCTTTGATTCCAGTTCTAGGTTTATTACTGAACACTTTTATTTTCTTCTTTTTTGATCACTTCGTGGCATATGGAGATCCCGGGCCAGGGATCAGATTCAAGCCACAGTTGCAACCTATGCCACAGCTGCAGCAATGCCAGATCCTTAACCCACTGTGTCAGGCAGAGGATCGAACTTGTGTCACAGAGCTCCAGAGACACCATTGATCCTGTTGCACCACGGCAGAAACTCCTGAACATTTTGTTTTTTCTACTTTTCAGATGCAGTTTTAGGTCAAAACTAGGAAAAAATATTGGAGGAGGCTAAAGTTGGAGGATATTTTCCTTGAATCGTTTTCTTTGGAAATATCTGCCATAATTTTTTTAATAGGTCTGTGAAATGAAGATTATAATTGCTCTTTTTGCTTATGCGATAACTCACTTACTGGAACTATCAATTAGTCTGGGCAGCGGAAATTTCAGACACTGGCACCTAAGTAGGCATCGACTCTAAGATCTTCCTGCCAAGTCTGTGTCAGTGTCAGAGTCTGAGCCCAAATGAGAAGTTATGGTCTGATCACAAATGTAATCAAATGCAGCATTGCTGTGTAACTAGTAATACGCACGGGGAGAGGTCAGAAAAATAGATGTGAACCGATGGATGCATACACAGGAAGGGCTTCACTCTAAAGAACCTTAACCTACAACCATCTGGGAATGCAGAAGGAGAGTCAAAGTGTACCATATTGTGCAGCAAAGCCCAAGGGAAAGATTCCCTGGGCTGTTCCTACCTCACCTCCTGCCGGGCCTGAATTATGTTCAATTCAATTTGCTCCAGCCTATCTGATTTAAGAGCAAGTAATACATACACGTAATTCCTTCCTTGAGGGTGGACTGCTCAAAGAACAAGCAGTCATTCATGCAAAAGCAACCCCCGTGAAAGCAAACACTTCAGAAAAGGACATGGAACCGGCGGCCCGGTGCTGTGAATCGGAAACCCCACGTGTTGCTTCAGGGCCGGTCGAATGGCGTGAGAGTCTGATCCTGGCTCTGCCTGGGAGTCCCCAGTTTATCAGAGCCTGCCTCAGGTCATTACTCCTGAGGTGAGCGTCTTGTAACTAAGGAGATGCTACAGGCAAGCGGGGCCTGTCGTGTTCCATCTCCTCTCCGGGCCTCAGCCTGCGTCTGCAGGTGTTTCTCTGTATTGAATCTCCCTGGGGAATCCTTGGCTTCACAGCAAAAGCCGGCTGAAGTGAAAGTGATTTGATTTGGATCCTATTACAGGCACTTTACCTCTTCTATTTCCGTGATAATAGCAGATTGGAGTCGATTATTGTACTGGGAGGGGAGTTAATGCGATGTCGAGAAACATTGGGAAAACTGGCACAGGGAGAGAGGGATAGATAAAAACTTCAGTGCAGATTGAAATCTGCAGCCCAGGCCAGTGCAGCCACTGGTTAAGTGTCCATCTCGAGTCGTGTGATGTTTTGCAAAGGGTCAGGGTCATTTCCCTTGTTGGTGCTGGTTAAGGGACAGCGAGTGCTTGACCACTCAGCTTAATTGAACCAGCCTCTTGTGCCCTCCTAATCCTTTGCCCCTTCCTCTGGAGTTCTCCCCGGCCACACTGCAGGAACCCCAGCCCCTGTGACCTTCAGTTCCTTTCCCAGGAGGTCAGGAAGTTCCAGCCTTAAGCAACACACTTCTGATGATCACACAAGCCACAATTAAACCTAGGCTTATTTTCCAAGTACTGTTTTATGTTTGTTTCCAAAAGAGAGTGAAAACAACACAGAATTTCCCAGTACTTCTGCTTGTTATCCAGGCAGCCTCTATAGGGATATCTTTCAGCCTCCCTTCCCTGTGGTCCCCAAACCATAAGCCCAGCATCAGAAGGAAGCAACTGAGGGTTAGAAAAGCATTATATAGCAGATACATCCATTGCCATTAATAAAGTGAAAGAGCAATGCTGGACCAACAGAAATCTGAATTTGTCAAAAAGTAAGAAAATATCTCAATATGAATTATCCCTTGCATTATAATGACAGAGCACCATCATCACAATTATCTTATACTGCACATGGTCAAACATCTTGTCTTACGTTTCACTCCTGAAAAGTGCCCACTTACAATCCTGCTTTCTGAATGTGCCATCCTCATAAGATGCACTATGCATTCAAGACAAGATTTCTGTGTCTGCAGTTTTTTAAAAAAGATATAACAGAATGTTATTTCAAAAGGTAATGGGATAAGTGGACAAAGAGATTCTTTTCCACTTTTTTCTTGTTTAACTTTGAAGTATGATATCCATACAGAAGAGCACACATTTCACACTTATATAAACTAAACACACCCAGATCAAGAAAAGGAAGCATTCAAGCGTTCTGGAAGCCGGCCTTCCCCTACCTTGCTTCAACTACCAAAGTCAGTTTCTGTCTTTAAGTCAAATGGCACAAATTAGTTTGGCCTGTTTTGGAAGATCAGTGGAATCATACATCATGGGTCCTTTTTTTTTTTTTTTTTTTACATCATGGGTTCTTTTGTGTCTGGCTTCTTGCACACACTTGTCTGTGAGATTCACACATGTTGCTTATAACTGTGAGGTGTCCATTCTCATTTCTTACAGTGTCAATTGTGTGAATATGCCACCATTTACTCAGCCCAGTCTAATGTTTGGGCATTTGGGTAGTATCCACTGTCTGACCACAATGAACAGTGCTAATCTGTAGGTAAATATACATAAGCGTTCTCATTGGGTATATTCTCAGCGGTGTAATAGCTTCACACAAGGCAGGCATATACCCAGCTTTAATAGCTCCTGCTAAACAGTTTTCCACAGTACCTGTACCTTTGGTCTTTTTTTTGTCTTTTTAGGGCCGAAGCACCCACGGCATTTGAAAGTTCCCAGGCTAAGGGTCCAACTGGAGCTGTAGCTGCCGGCCACAGCCACAGCCACAGCAACTCGGGATCCAAGCTGCATCTACGACCTACACCACAGCTCACAGCAATGCCAGATCCTTAAACCCACTGAGTGAGGAACAGGGATCGAAACTGCATCCTCATGGATGCTAGTCGGGTTCGCTAACTGCTGAGCCACGAAGGGAACACTGACATGTACCAGTTTTAACTTCCAACAGCAGTACCTGGTAGATAGCCTTGGTTATTCCATATCACCACCAATATTTAGTATTTTCTGCCTTTATTCATCCTTGGTGTGTAGGGTATCTCATGTGGAATTAATTTCTATTTCCCCAATGATGAAAAAATTGTGTAACTTTTTAATATATTGATTAGCTGTTTGGATAGCCTCTTCTCTTAAATACAATTCAACTACTTTGCCAGTTTTCCATATCAAGCTGTCTCTCATTGATTCATAGGAGTTCTGTATACATACTCTGGATGTGAGTTTTCTTATGAAATACATATAATGCAAATACATTCTTCTACTCTCTGGGGTCTGTTTTATTCACTTAATGGTGGTCTTTAATTAGTTGACACTCTTGGAGTTCCTGTTGTGGCTCAGCGGGTTACAAACCCTACTAGTATCCATGAGGATGCAGGTTAGACCCTTGGCCTTGCTCACTGGATTAAAGATCCAGGGTTGCCATGAGCTGTGCTATAGATAGCAGACACAGCTGAAGTAGGGTGGCAGCTTCAGCTCTGATTCAACCCCTAGTCTGGTAACTTCCATGCCATAAATGCTGCCCTTAAAAAGCCAAAATTAAAAAAAAAGTTGATATTCTTAATTATAGCATAATCAAATTTATTATACTTTTCCTTATAGTTTGTATTCTAAGAAAGTGCTGCTTATTCCAAAGACCGTATTTCTACACAAAATATCTTATAGCAATAAATAGCATGAAATTTTCTTGATTCTGCCCTGTTTTTGGCTTTTGACTGTAATACAAATCAATTTTATTAGGCACGCATGAAATCTCACAGATTTTCCACATAGAAACGTGCACCCATTTTATTGATCTTGAAAAAGAGTAAAGCATTGAATGGCAACCATCTTTAATAGTGAAAAAAAGGTAGAAGTGAGGAAGGGGGCTTTTTGTCTTTAATACTGGACCAGCTTCAAGTCAGATTACATATTTACATTTTCAGGCATATATGGCCTAGGTAAACATCAACTTTCTCATCTTTAACAGGAGAAGAACAATGGCAATTACTTCCTTGAGCCATTGTAGGAATTAAATGAGAAAATGCAGAGCACTTTCACAGCATCAGGTGTAAGTAAACTCAATAATTTTGGGGTTTTATTATTATCATTGAAAATAATGTATATACCTAGTGTTTTATGATTTGCAAAGTAAAAACTAATTTAATTGGAAACCCAAACACTCCTGTGAACTGGGCAGTTATTTTATTTAGCCTCTCTGGCATTTCATGGAATATATTAAACCAGTGTTTATTGCGTTCCTACAATGTGTCAGTGCATTCTAAGCACTCAGAATATAGCAGACAAAAGATAGACAAAAGTCCCCTATTCACATGGAATTTTTATTCTGGTGGGGAGAGACAGAATTAATAAAATAATTAAGAAAAATATTGTGTTAGGACATAAGTGTTCTCAAGAAAAATAAAGCAGAGAATGAAGAGAGAATGATGAAGCAGGGACAGACAGACCCCTCCATGAGACTTAGGAAGGGACAGGAATCAGTAAGACAGAAGAAACAGAAGAAAGGAAGGAAGGAAGGGAGTTCCTACTGTGGCTCAGTGGTAATGAACCCGACTGGTATCCATGAGGATGCAGGTTCAATCCCTGGCCTCTCTCAGTGGGTTAAGGATCCAGCGTTTGTGAGCTGCAGTGTAGGTTGCAAATGCAGCTCGGATCTGGCATCGCTGTGGCTGTGGCATAGGCTGGAAGCTGCAGCTCTGATTCAATCCCTAGCAGAGTAACATCCATACACTTCAGGTACTGCCCTAAAAATACAAATATATATATATATATATATATATATATATATATATGAAGGAAGGGAAGGGAAGAAGGAAGGAAGAAAGGGAGGGAGGAGGGAGGGAGAGAGAGGAAGGAAGGAAGGAAACAAGGGAGGAAAGGAGGAAGGGATGGGTGGAAAACTCCAGGAGGTCAGAAAGGAGTAGATTAGTCACACGTGGGGGGGTCACAGTGTGGACCTCTGACTTACATTTTAATGGGAGTGTTGGAGGAGAGGAATATTTTGGGAAGGTAACTCTGGCTGTTGTGTTAAGGAATGACTGTAGAATCTAGTCTATCCCGATAGACCAATTAGCTGGCAATTGTAATATCCAGGAGAAAGTTGATAAGGGTGTCATCGAGGTGGTAAGACATACGCACTAGATATATCATGAAGGTACCAACAACAGAATTTCCTCAAGTATTGGAAGTGGGAGGTGAGAAGAAAGGAGCACTCAGAGATAACTGCAAGGATTTGGGCCTGAGGAATGGAAAGGATAGAATTTCCGCTAGCTAAGCTGAGGAAGACTGTGGAAGAATGAGTTTAGCAGGAAAAATCAAGACGCCAGACTTTCAACATTGCTACTGCTCTGTGCTCCCTGGGATTGTCTTAATTTCCTAACATCAGTCTCTAAAGATTTTCCTCTACCTTCTCACTAATGCTCTTTATCCCCAAATCCCAAAATAGCATTTTCTCTATTACACAAAAGCCACACACCAAATATAAGATGACTCTTTCTCTTGAGCCTGCCAGAATTGATGAATTCCTTAGTTTATTTGCTTGTAAATGTGAGAATGTAGGGAATGTTATCTGATCTATACGAAGAATGGCAGATTACTGAGGTGAGGATTTATGAAAATTACTAATAATTATGATATGGATTATTAGATGAAGCACCCCCAAAATAAGTTGATCATAATGTTTCTTAATTGTTGTTAGCTATCCCCATGTCAACCTATAGAGGGAAAATGTAAATCGTAGGATGTCCCACTTATTTTAAAATACTCTGAATCAGTATTTGTAGAGCAAGATGGCTTTCTCTCATTCTGTAGATGCATGTTATTTGCCGTTATATTTTCTAATTCAATAATTTCTATGAAAATGTGTCAAGATGGTATGAAGATGTTGCCTTTCTGTTATCAGCTTTCAAGTCTATTCCATAACTAGGATTGAAGAAAGAGCAATGTATTACCATGCAACACGTGTCTGTGTATATACATGAGTCCCTGAATTGTGCTAGTGTCAGACAGTCTACGTGACTGTCTTTGCTGGGTGGGATATACTTGAACATGGAGAGTGTGACAGAGGCTATCTATATGCTCACTCCTCCTCTATCCTCATAAGAAGACTACATTTTCCAGCCTTCATTACTGTTTCCTTGGGTCATATGGTTGGGTCCTGGCAGTGGAATTGGAAAGAAGTGATGTGTACCACTTTGTAATTCCAGTCAAGTTATTATTTTAAAATAGATTTAATAACTGTTTTTGATCCAGACCCGGTGAATAGATAGTTGAATATACCAGTCCCCATTTTTGAGGAGCCCCCACTCCCAGGTAGATGGGCATATTTCATGACTATGGACAGCACACCCAGAGCTCTAGCTGTCAGGTGTATAAAGAGCTATAGGACCCTGAGAGAAATATGAATTATTTTTCTTTACTTAAATAATTGGATAAGTAAAGAAACTGGAGAGAAGTAAGTGACATGTGAGGAAGAATCCAGCAGGTAGAAATGGAGAAGAAGGGTGTTGCAGGCAGAGAAATCAATGTAGCTTGAGAGGAAGTGAGCTGAGGGATCATGGGGTGTTAATTATTAATCCGTTTTCTCTTATTTTCAAACTCACCTTCCTATATTCTGCTCTGTGATGATGGAGTGGAGGGTTTATTTTTCCTTGGTCAGCCAATTTCCTGTTAGGTTTTGATGATGGGACACTAGAAGTAGATTAGGAAGCAGAAGAAGCAGAGGAGAAATTCCCACTTTCCAGCTCTTTTAAGGATTACTCCAGCAATGCCCCTTCGCTAGGTGGCATCATTCAGCTCAAGCCCCAGCTGCTTCCGTCACACCCAGACAGTCACACTTCAAGGGTGGCAACACCAGGTGAGGAGCACACTCTTCCCAGAAAATTAAACTCCAATTAAGTGGCATCTTCTTTGTTTCTAGGTTATAACAATCATGTCCTTTTCCCTTTATTCCCCAGATCTGTGGATGGGAGTGTCTTCCTAATGTTTGGTATCTTTGTCTTATCTCTGTTTCCTTTATGTTCTTCTTATCTTCCAACACCTGTGTAACCAACATACAATTCTGTCTGTGAAATATCTAGTGTGGCTTTGTTTTCCTGGCTGGATCCTGAATGATGTAGGGCCGTGACCCACTCCCCCCGCCAAAAGTCTGAAATGTCAACTACATCATGAAAGAGAGAAAGATATTGAGAGTAGAGAAATCTTGAGTTAGGAATGGCAGGGATATGGTCAAGCTAGGGCCATTATTGGGAAAGAAGTCAAGTTAGAGGTTTCATTTGGGGTTGATGGCTTGGGAGCAAAATCATTCAGATTCAGTTCCATAAGTATAACTGAAAGCACAGAAAATGAAGAAAAGAGAAGTAGAGAGAGGTGTCAACTAACTTGATAAAGGTGAGCTGTGTGCAGAGGGAGGGCCTGGTTTTAGATGGTGGAGGTAATCACGAAGTGTGTCTTTGTTTCTGCTTTGTTTCTGCTGTAGCTTTCAATAAGATCCCTACAAGAGGGAACGATGGCCAAGAAGAGAAAAGGGAGTCAGTGAAGGGCCAGGGAGAGACCACAGAATCACTCAAGGCCAATTCATCATTAGGAAACGATTAAAAGGACAAGTTGGCAAATGCCTATATATGGCTCTGCGGCAAGACTGGGATAATGAATGGCTGAGGATGACTCCACGGGACTTCTTAAAATTAATTCAGCTGTCAAAGGAGAGGCAGGATGATGTAAGCTGTAAGAGCGAAGTAATTTATGAGATT
Source organism: Sus scrofa (assembly GCF_054392235.1). Classification (NCBI taxonomy): domain Eukaryota; kingdom Metazoa; phylum Chordata; class Mammalia; order Artiodactyla; family Suidae; genus Sus; species Sus scrofa. The sequence continues at coordinate 93,387,737 of NC_139389.1, forward strand.
TTGGATAGTTTTTAGCTTGATTTTTCAGTAATATCTATAAGGTCAAGGACAAAAACTATACATGTAATTTTTTAAATTAAATGGTTTCTTTAAAAAGCAGATGGCTATGGTTGTTATAAATCAGCTAAGTAGTATATTGGCATAATGTGAGGTTTTGTTCAGGGCATATAAATAAATTTACTGAAATTAATGTTTAAATTTCAACTCAATTCTATAGCATGTGATTGTGTTATGGTTAAACGCTGCTCAGCAAGAAGCCTTTTTAAACTTCTATCACTGACTTTGTCCTCTCCCATTTTGCAGAGTAGCTGTGCACTTTCAATGCATATGATATTGTGACCACTTTATGGGTATCACATTCTAACATGGATAGAAAGAAATGATTGACCAAGTTAATATATTTTTAAGCATTCAGTAAAGTAAATATTACAAGCAGCGAAGACAAAAAGCATATGGCACATCTAGGAAAATATTTTCAATATGAGAAAATGTTAACAATGCTTACTTCTTGCAATCAGGGAGTGAGATGAAGAAAGAAAGAGATGTTTCTTTGTAAATGCATCCATCTATACTGTTTCAATTTTCAATATAAACCTGTTTTATTTTTATAATTAAAAATTTTTAATAGGTAGTTTGAAAAAAATTAGAGAAAAATTATGTCAAAAATGCATCATCAGGTTTCCAAGTAGATATAATGCTTTTGGCCTTGAGAACCATGAATAATTTTATGGAATCCAGCATTCAGTCTGTGTTTGCAGAATAGATAAAGTTAGATAGTCAAGTATACGGCAAATAAAAGTCTCTTCAGGAAGTGAAAACATCAGGATGAACAAGACTCCTGAGACAGACAGATGTATGGCATTTAGGAGAAATGGGTTCTTTGAGACAGACGTAGCTCCAGTGGGACTGCAAGAGTCTCTTACAGAATCCAGACTTTGCAGGTCCTGACTAAGAGAGCACATCAATCAATTTTAGTTGCCCAGATGAAAGCTAATGATGATGTGGACAGGGTGTAAGAGTGGGTATATTTCAAAGGATTCAGGATGTATATTTGCTGTTAGATCGTCCATGGCTATAAACAGGGAAAGGGGTCAAGAATGACTTCAAATTCTTTTTTACAAAACAGTTGGATAAAAGTAAATGTTATTTATCAAGAAGAAGATCACTAAGGGTAAAAGGTATCACCTGAGGGAAATCAAAGTGCTAATATTGGAAACTTTAAGTTTGACATGACTATTGGAGTCAACCGAATTTAGACGGGAATTCAAGAAAGTTCAGGACCTGGGGGAAGAATTTAAAAATCATCAGCTTATACATGTTATGGAAGACTTGGGAGTGGACAGGTTCATCTAGGAAAAAAATCTGGTCAATGAGGTTCTGTGACCATGTGAAGTTCTAGAATTTAAAGATTCATACTGAGGTGCAGGTGACTTCAGAGGAGAAAAGATTTCAAAAGAATATTTTTAGGAAGAAAAATATGCCATGAACAAGTAACAATTAAAATAGCCTAGTTCCCATTGTGGCTTGGCTGGTTAGGACCTGGTGTTGTCTCTGTGAGTATGTGGGTTTGATCCCTAGTATCTCTCCATGGGTTAAGAATCTGGCATTGCTGCAAGCTGTGGCATGAGCCTCAGCTGCAGTTCCAGTTTGACCCCTGGTCCAGGAACTTCCACATGCTACAGGTACAGCCATAAAAAGAAAAAAAAATAGCCTAGTAGTATGTATGGCAATGATGAAGAAACTGAGTGTTAAGGAATTAAATAACTTTACGAAAGTTTTACAATCTAGCCTTATACCACATTTTTCTGACTCCAAATCTTAAATACTTTCTAGTAACAGCATGTCTTGCCAAGGGATATAGGCAACTTCACATGCTTTATCTTTATTTATGACATATACAAGAATAAATATGAAAGAAAAGAGTATAATAAGTAAACTAAAATTAGTTGCATATACAAAAATCAGCCCCAGATGGACTTAACACATAAATGCCAACAGCAGAGAATTCTAATTTCAGCTCAGAGAGGTAGAGAGCTAAAAAAACAGAAACTCTTACCGTTGTGAGGGAGGGAGGGATCTTCAAGAATTCTTAAATCTTCAAGAATCTATCTGATAACTGAGGTCACCTCAGAGATTAAAAAAATGGCTCTTCCAAAATGTGGCAAGAAGAAAGAAAGAAAGAAAGAAAGAAAGAAAGAAAGAAAGAAAGAAAGAAAGAAGAGAGAGAGATAGAGAGGGAGGGAGGGAGGGAGAAAGAAAGAAAGAAGAGAGAGAGATAGAGAGGGAGGGAGGGAGGGAGGAAGAAAGAAAGAAGAGAGAGAGATAGAGAGGGAGGGAGGGAGGGAGGAAGGAAGGGAGGAAGGAAGAAAGACACCTGCAAGGAGATGCAGGCACCAAAGATAGCAAAAGGAAGCACAGAGAAAAAAAGACTGAAAAATTCTAGGGAAGTTTCAATGAAGAGAGAAATTATTAGGGATTTCTCATTGTGGCTCAGCAGTAACTAACCTGACTTATATGCATGAGGATTCGGGTTCAATCCCTGGCCTTGCTCTGTGGGTTAAGGATCCAGCATTACCTATGAGCTATGGTGAAGGTTACAGAAGCAGCTCAGATCTGGCATTGCTGTGACAGTGGTGTAGCCCAGCAGCTGTAGCTCCCATTTGACCCCTAGCCTGGGAACCATGGGCATGGTCCTAAAAAGAAAAAAGAAAAAAAAAAAGGAATTACTAAATATTGTTTAAACATCTCCGTACGTTGCTTAATAACAGCAGGGGAAAAATAGTAACTATATAATATGTAATTTAGGAATCAGATAACACTTTCACTGGACAATGAATATTATCTGTGTCCGCATGAACACATCTTATGTAATAATCTGAGCTGAAATGCATAACCTGAATGAGGAAACATCATACAAACCCCAAACGGAAATGTTCTATTTTCCAAAATACCAATGTCATATTAGACTAAGAAGAATTTAAACATAAAACTTACAAATATTTTATTAAGTATACATTTGTCCTTCTGCATAGATAAAATAAAGTTAAATTTAATTCATTTACTACTCACATGAGAAAAGAATTTAGATTGTGAAGTCTGAATTCTTAGTTCTATTGTATTGAAAATTTTCATGATATTATGCTGTAACCTAACAAATCCAACCAACTGAAATTTACTAAAAGAAAAAAATTAAATAAAAAACTTATTTAGCAGAACCCTTTTAGTTCCTTCTTGTGTGTTGGCCAGTTAACAATAGCATATTTTTTGCCCATTATCTTATTTATTTTTTCAAATGTAGGGTGTGTGCAGTTGGGAAAGCTGGGGTTAAAAATCCTATGGTAAATTCTCATTTCACCTAGCAAAAGAAAAGATGGATATAGCACAAATCACTATGTACAATTTATGGAAGAGGTAAAGGTAATTTAATATTATTATGAAAAATACCTATATAATGGAATCATTTGAGCTATTACAGCAGGTCTAGAAATATAAAATAATATGAAGAGAAAGTGATCTATTGTTGCAAACTTACATTACAAAAATATTACTGTGCCCCAGCCAATAATTTTTGTTCTAGCTAAATTTTAATAATGAATTAGAGATAATACATTCATTAACCACAATAGAGAATCATAACAAAATTTATAAAAAAACCAAAGAGCAATTACAAAGTTGTTTATTAAAAATAGGATATTTCTGTTTACTTCAACATTTTCCATGTAATTCAGTGGCTTCCAATCTGAATCTAAAATGAAGTTAGCATTTTCTAAACATGTTTGCTTTAGGGTCCATAACTAGCAGAATTATATATCTAACTTGTAGTTACAAAGAAGCTAATTTCCCTAAATTCTGTTGTTTTTAATTTTTTTTTCCTTTTTTTGCCTTCTGTTTTGTTTTGTTTCGTTTTGTTGTTTTTTTAGTACCGCAGCTGTGGCATGCAGAAGGAAGGTCCTAGGCTAGGGGTCGAATCAGAGCTGCAGCTGATGGCCACAGCCACAGCAAGGCCAGATCCTAGCTGCGTCTGCAACCTACACCACAGTTCATGGCAACGCCAGACCCTTAACCCACTGAGCGGGGCCAGGGATCAAACCCTCATCCTCGTGGACACTAGTCAGGTTCACTATCAATGAGCCACAGCAGGAACTCTCAAGTTATTTTTTTTCCCTAAAATAATATTCCTTAGAAAATGTATATGGATAATCTTTTATAAGGACTAAATATAAATGTTTTCATGAACATATATTTATACAACCTATTCGAAGTGCACAGGTACTTATCAACATCAGTGTTTAAAATGCCTTGAGACATCTATTTTTCAGACTATGAGAATGTTTCACAATAGTTCCTCCTTTAACTCATTAGTTGATAGGTTGAAAAATACAGCTTTGCCATTTGAGATGAAATGCTGCATAGTTTATATTCAACCTGGGAGAGAGATTTGCTTGTGGTGTTCAGGGACTAGCTCACATCAACAAGGGAGCCTGTGGGGAAGCTGGCACTCCCCTCCCTGCCTTGGAGCAAAGAAGATTCCAGTGCTCCACAGGAGGTCCCCCAGAGGTCTGGCTTCCCGTGTTGTTATGGGAACTGTTTCTCACAAAGAAAACCCAGAATTGACAGTTTCTCAATGCAGAGAAAGAAAGCCATGCTGTTTGCAAGCCAGGTATAGATATTTTCTTACTGCCTTACTCGCAATTGGAGGATATATGCAAAAGTTAGAAGTACTTGTTTCCCTTAAAGGAAACTGGGAGTACCAGCTGGAAGTCGAAATGGTGCCATTTCTTTCCTACCTACAATGAAATGTGAATGAATTATTTATTGCAATGACCCTGGGGGTAATGTACCACGAATTGCACAGAAGGGCATTACGGACTTGGAGCAATTCAATAGAAATGTACCAGTTTCTCTCACCAACGGCTGGCTTCAGAATAACTGTCTTGGGTCTCTTGAATGACTTTCCTGACCCTCTTCTCTGCCCTCTTTCCCAGGCTTCTCTTTCCCTTGTAGAAAACCTTTCCTGATCTATTCCTGATGCTTACTTTATTTCTTCCTATACTCCTGTCCTCAAAACTAAACTTGTTTTCCAATTTAATTGGAAATGAATTGACATACAGAACTGTTTAAGTGCACAACAGAAAGATATGACTCACATATATCTTGAAATAATTACTATAATTTTAGTTAACATCCATATCTCATTTAAGTACCAAAAAAAAAAGAAAGAAAAAGAAAAGAAAAGACGGAGTTCCGGTTGTGGCACAGCAGGTTAAGAATCCAGCTAGTATCCATGGGGACGTGGGTTTGGTCCCTGGTCTGGCTCAGTGTGTTAAAGGAGCCAACGTTGTCGCAAGCTTCAGTGTAGGTCACAGACACAGCTTGGATGTGGTGTTGCTGTGGCTGTGGTGTAGGCCAGCAGCTGTAGCTCTGATTCAGCCCTTAGCCTGGGAACTTCCATATGCCAAGGATGTGGCCCTAAAAAAGAAAAGAAGAAAAAAATATGTTTTTGTTTGTCATGAGAACTCAGGATTTACTCTCTTAACTTTCAAATATATCATACAGTGGTGTTAACTAGTTTATACATTGCATCCCGTAGTACTTATTCTTTTTATCATCGGAATTTTTTACCTTTTTTTTTTTTTCTTTTTAGGATTTCGCCTACAGCATATGGAAATTCCCAGGCTAAGGGTCAAAATGGAGCTGTAGCTATCGGCTACAGCTAGAGCAACACTGGATCCAACCTATGCAGTAGCTTGAGGCAAGGCCGGATCCTTAACCCACTGAAAATGAGCAAGGCCAGGGATCAACCCACCTCCACATGGATACTAGTTGTGTTCGTAACCTGCTGAGACAGGATGGGAACTCTGGAAGTTTGTTTCCTTTGACCACCCTCTTCCAACTTCTTCTCTCCCAACTCCCTGCCTTTGGTAGCAACAAACCTGGTCTCTTTTTCTATGAATTTGGAAACCCAACTCGTTCACAGAGGTTTTGACAGCAGAAAGCAAATAAGATATTTATTTATTTATACCATACAACAGCTCAAATGACAGTTTGCTCCTCTCTGATTCCCTCCTAATCAACTTCTTTATCTGATGTGGATGAAAATCTTCCTGATGTGACTAATTTTGCTTTCTGCCAAGCATCTAATAACTTTTCTCTACCAAAATCTATTAAATAATAATGTTTATAGTTTTTTTAAGAAGATGGATTTGCTTTATCAGTTCAGACAATAATGTTTAGTTCAGAGAATGCATGGAGAGAAATTGAATTCATCAACAAACAAGGAGTATCTCCAAAAGAATAGAAATTTACAGTAGGTTTCAAATCATAGGAGAAGAATCAGCAGGCCATTCATACTTATTTGATGCCATCCACTCATACTTTTTTCTATCATAAAACTGACAATTAGAATTTATAATGTAAAACACCCAAATCTGACATTTTTTTTTACCTATATCCCAGTGAACAAATGCTTTTTAGTTTGTCTTTTTTTTGCTGTGGAACAGTTTCTATGCCTATAGCCTATCTCTTATCTGCTGTCAAAATCTTGCATGACCCTTCAATATAGTTAGAAGTATTGAAGGGCCCCATTAGCAGGCCTGGCTCCAGGGTATTTCCTGTGCTAATATGAACATCCACATGTATGTAATCAAAACTTATTTAATGAGCCCCTACTGCAGACACTGTATGAGGCACTAAAAATATAGCAGTGAACATATCTGTCTCTCATTGAGCTTGTATTCTGATGGGAGAAGACATAAAATTCACAGGAAAACAAATATTTACATGAGTTCCCAGAAGCAGTCAGTGCATGTGTTGTGAAGGAAATAAAACAGGCAAGCTAGGTGTCGAATCCAAGCTGTAGCTGCCAGCCTAAGCTGCAGCCACAACCAAGTGGGATCTGACCTACACCACAGCTCACAGCAATGCCAGATCCTTAACCCACTGAGTGAGGCCAAGGATCGAACCGGCATCCTCATGGATAGTAGTCAGGTTCTTAATCCACTGAGCCATGACAGGAACTCCCGGGGGTAGCTTCTTTTGATGTTGAAGTTGGGAAATGACTATAGATGACTTTGATTTCCACGTGGAAAATTGTAAAGAACATCTAGAAGCAGCATGAGCAGGACCACTGCAATAGTACAAATAAGAGATCCCTTTTTCTTTTGGGGGGCGTATTTATTACTTTTTTAAAATTAAAATATAATTTATTTAAAATGGTGTGCTAAATTTTGCTGTGCAACAACCTGACCCAGTAATACATATATATATACACATTAGTTTTCTACTATTTTCCATCATGTTCTATCATAAGAGATTTAGGATATAGCTCCCTATGATATACAGTACAACCTCATTGCTTCTCTATTCTAAACGTGTTAGTTTGCATCTACTAACCCCAAACTCCCTGTCCATCCCTCTCCCTGCATGCACCCCCCTTGGCAACCACAAAACTTTTCTCTATGTCTGTGAGTCTGTTTCTCCAAACAAGAGCTCTTAATGGCATGATCAAGGTAGCAGAGATGGCAGAGAGAAGTAGTCAGAATCCAGACAGGTGTTAATGAAAAGCCAACAGGATTTTCTGAGGGTTTGGATATGGGAGAGAAAAGAGTCAAGGCAGATTTCAAAGTTTTTATTTTTTTATTATATGTTTTATTTTTTGGCTTTTGTTTTGTTTTCTGCCATAGAAAGGGATGGAGAAGACCGTGAAAGCAGGAAATTGTAAGCTCAGGGATATCAATCAAGAGTTCCTCTTAGAACATGCATGTTTAAGATGCCAATAAAAGAAGTGAATAGATATGAGATATATGTAAGAGTAATTGCTAAGATTGCTAAGAATTGCTAAGAATGATGGGGAAGGGAAGAGAAGGTAACATCAAGATGTCTGCCTTAGTGAGCTGGGCAAAGGAAAGTGCCTTTCACTGAACTGAAGATCAGAGGTAGAAGAAGAGGTGTAGCCCAAGGACTAGTGGGACATTTGGAATATGGTAAAGTTGAGGTATGCATGATTTTCAGAATTTCATATGTAGGGATCTGAAGCTCTAGATGATGTCAAGTCTGGAAGTAAGGGATATGAGTACCAGTATCATGTAGGTGGATCTGTAATTATGATAGTTGATAGTTGATGCAAGCCCCCAGTCATTATCCTATATCCCTTCTTGCACTTAACTGCCAATCATACATACTCAGAGTTTCAACTTCGGAAATTTCCACTTGCTCCTTGACTTACCGTATGAATGGGGATATGAGTAATAGCCCTTCACTTGGCAAAACAGACCTTCAGCACAATGGCCACAGTGTTGCTAGAGCCATGGATGATCTTGAGTCCTCACTTTTAACATCACAGAGCATTTTATATTCAACCACTCCCTCCTTTTCTTTTGATTTTTATGATACAATGTTCTTCTGATTCTTCTCCAAATTCTCCTCTTTGCTGCGCCTTCACTCTCTTTTACAGGATCATACCCCTCTACCCAGTCTTTACCTTTTAGAGTCTCTCATCAGGTGCTTCTTCTCATTTCACTTTATTTTTTGCCTTTAAAGAATTTCATCGAAGCCCATGGTTTCAAGTATTGGCCCTCAGATGCCAATTTTCTTTTTCAGTATTGCTTAGCTTAACGTGCAACAACACCATGCCTCCTGTTACGCAAATATAGAGTTGCTCCTGAATTCTCTGCACCTCACCTCCAGAACTATCCAATCCATTACTCAATTTCACCTGCCATATATTTATTGAATCCATTTATTTTTTCATTATCTCTACTACCATTTCCAAGCTCCCATCCTCTCTTTCCTGCAACACTTGACTCCCCTAACCCACTATTCCTGCAGCCCATGTAATCTTTTCAAAGGACAGATATGATTCAGTGACCTCCGTGGTTAACACTTTTGAAAGGTATCTCGACACTCCTAGGGAAAGAACCAAATCTTCAAGGTAGCACTCTGTGGTCTGGCCCAGCTTTCCAGCTGCATCCCACAAGCCCCTCCTTCTCATCTTTTCTCCTCCAGTCCCAAAGTCTCTCTCTTGATCTGCCACTAAGCTACTCTTCCCACCATCAGCATTTTACAAGTGCACATCCTTCTTTCGCTAACCCCCCCATCCAATCTAGTTTTCTTCTGCTATCTTTTAGATCTTAAGAGGCTCAAGCTACCTGTGCTTCAGGAAAGCCTTCTGAGTATACCTCCATCCTTAATTTACACAAAGCTTTCACTCTCTGTTCCCAAAGAGCTATTTTCCTCTTTTCCACTCTTCTTATTTTGTCTCTAGATGTCTTCAGATGTCCATTACTTTGTTAATTGCATGAAAGTCTTTATGTCCGACTAGAGTATAAGTTGTGTGAGAACAGAGAAGTTGTCTGTTCACTGCTGAATACAAGAATCTATCCCAATGCTTAGCACCCAGTATGTGTTCATTAAATACCTGTTGAATAAATTAAGGAACCCTGGAGTAAATATTTTGAAAAATTAAAGGAAACATACTTTTCAACATGAGTAAGTAGGAGATTTCTGGACTAATGTATTATTCCATGATATCGTTATCATGAGAAATTAATTTTTGAGAATGAGATGTTAATACCAAGAGTCAGAAGTCTTGTTATACCTTCAAGCTCCCCTAGTATATGCTGGAATATCAGTAAAGCATTCAACACAACCTGATACAGTGACCTCTTTCCTGACCTTCTAGGTCACCTGCACTTGGCTTAACTGTTGCTAACCTTCACTTTTCTCATAATATTTTGGCCTCTACATTTTAGGTCTTAAAAGACTAAACTTAGGGTCTCATCTAAGTGATTTATATGGGCTTTAGGAATGGAAGGATATAAAGGAAAATTCTACTGTTTTATACTATTTAAAGGGGGTTCTGCATAGTCCTTCTCCTGTCTAACTATATGAATAAAACACTTTTTCATGTAAAACATGTAATCCTCCAAAGAAGTGGGATATGCCATTTATTGAGCATAAATTATATTCTTTATTTTTCTTTTTTTTTAATGCTGCACCTGTAGCATATGAAAATTCCTGGGCTGGGTGTTCCCATCGTGGTGCAGTGGAAACGAATCTGACTAGGAACCTTGAGGTTGTGGGTTTGATCCCTGGCCTCACTCAGTGGGTTAAGGATCCAGTGTTGCTGTGAGCTCTGGTGTAGGTTGCAGATGCTGCTCAGCTCTGGCGTTGCTGTGGCTGTGGTGTAGGCCAGCGGCTACAGATCTGATTAGACCCCTAGCCTGGGAACTTCCATATGCCTCGGGTGTGGCCCTAAAAGGACAAAAGACAAAAAAAAAAAAAAAAAAAAATCCTGGACTAAGGGTTGAATCAGAGCTGCATCTGCCAGCCCATGCCACAGCCACGACCACAATGGATCCAAACTGGATCTGTGCCTACTCCACAACCTGCACCAATGCTGGATCCTTAACCCACTCAGTAAGCAAAGCCAGGGATCAAACCCACATCCTCACAGACACTATGTCAGGCTCTTAAACAGCTTAGCCACAGTGGGAACTCCAAGAGAATATTACATTCTAAGCACATTTCCTGCATTATTTTTGTCCTCAAAAAATTCTCATTAAAGAGATATTGCCGTCATTCCCAATTTTACGTGTAGAAACCAAAGTTTACATGAACACAGAGTTAGTAAGTGGAAGGTGGTTGAACCTAGAGCTCTTAGTATGCTGCAGTGGCACTTGGAAGAAAGTAAAGGAAGAGAAAGAGCAGGAAGACTCCTCGTAGACAGGACTTTACTCCCAGAAAAGACAGAGTAATATAATTGAATGCCACTGAATTTAGAAACAGAAAAACAAAACAAAGCAAAAACAGGTCTGCGACTTTGCTCTAATCCTTATTAGCTTTGAAAAATCACTTAAGATGGAAGGTCATCTTTCTCAAAAGTAATGTGAGGCTGACAGTGTCCTTATTCAAGATAGTAGTATAGATTATCACATGACCTGATGACATAACATCTGTGACTTCACCAATCTTGTAGTCACTACTTTGTGAACCTCAAAGGCATGACTTAAGGAGATAATGTCATTTAATATTATACAGGTGTATATACCTACATATCTATAACATATACATATATATTTATATTTATAGGAGAAAATGCTTCATTAAATTCAAATATCATGATTAGCTATCACGTAACTAACAAAGTTCTTTTCTTGCCGAAAGAGAGATCAAATTCCCCAGCCATTTGCCCATCTGAGAAATGTTAGAGCTTCTGCCACACACTTCACAAGTTCAGTCTTTTTGTCCCTAAAGCCCACTCTCCCTGCCTGAAAGTGGGCAGGCAGGCTGCTCTAGTTCACAGCGCTGCAGAACGGAGGACTCAGTGTGGCTACAGGAAAGCAGCCTGTGAAAACACTTAGGGAAAAAGCATGATGTCCAATCTCGAAAATTAATGTTAACTTCTGATGTTCAGATTTGAGTGGGGAAGGTCCTGGTCTACTTCAGACAGGCTCCAGTTATCTCACTTAATAACACAGTTGTAAATCTGAACAAAATTAAAAAGAGATCAAACCCTGTAGACAAATGCTTTGGCTAAATGCCCTCTCTTGTGATCTGAATACCAACTACTGTGTTGTATAGTCATTTCTAAAGGGGCTTGGAGGTAGGCAATAGTGGGGGGAAGGGGTCATTAATTTCAGCCCACCCAGAAAGGTGTTAACTATGCCCCATCCTTCTGGCTAGATGATAATTAAGCGGCCTCTTTTGTGCCTCCCCAGAGGAGGTATATATACTGTATTACTCTAAGACACAGTTAGTGCGGTGCCATTGCAGTGAATCAAATCTTGTTTATCCTAAGGATGGGGCAGGCTCACCCAGCTAGGGGTTTTATTTTTAATTGGGGTTCACAGCAGAGTGAACACCCTCTTAGCTGAAAATTCTGGATAGCTCTGGGGCATGCTCGGTTAACTCCCTCCCTGCCAACCTCTCAGAGATAGCTGAATATCACCCAGACAAATACTTTCTCTCACAAAAGACTTCTCATGTGACCGGAATTCTCTCAAGTCTTTCTGAAAATTTTATAATATCTGCAGGAGATGGATTAGTCTTCATGCATTACTCTTATACTTTAGGATCATAGATCAATCATTAGAATCTAAGAATGTGTTAAGTATTTTCATATTCATTTTGCACACTATGATCCTGAAGCCTAGAGAAGTTTAAACAACTTGTCCAATGAAAGAGGCCAGTTAGTGGGAAAGCAAAGTGTAGGTTCTCCCACACAAGTGGGCTAGAATAACATGAACTCCGCCCTGGGGATCTCTGAGCAGTGGTTTTGGTGGAAAGAGAAACTGTGCCTTGGATTACCTTTAATTTTGACTGAAGTCACAGTCTGGCCTTTCGGTCATTGCCAGGTGGGAGCTGAGGGGTGCTGCTCGCATTGATTCTAAAAACAATGAAATGTAAGAGCAGGACTTCCTAAGCAAGTTTAGGAAAACCTCTTCTTTATAGTCCTCTAGGATTTCACCTGGTACCCATAAGGCCTCCATACTTCTCTGCTGAGTGTCTCGCAGATGAGGTACCAAAGCGGGAGGAGCATGGGCTTTGAAATCAGAGCTGATTCAACAACCTCCCTGAAACTTAGTTTCATTTGATGATTAAAAAATGAAGTTAAAATATAATTTTTACCTACTTACAATAATGACTCAAGCAAACAATGAATGGAAAATGCCTGACAGGCATCTAACAGGTACATCATTCATACCATTACTTTCCATTAATTCCCTTTGCCATGTGTCAATGTATGTATCTTACCCCTTATTTGTCAGCAAAAGGCAAGGTGTGACAGATTCATCTCTGATTGCCCCCAGTGAGGAGTTCAGTGAATGTTTACTGAGTGAATGCTAGCATTCTAAGTGTTGTCTAAATAGCATTTCACTGGGAACAAGAAATTGTCAGAGTGCCTCATATACTATGAATAATAGTCTAAGCCCAAGGCAGGGGTGGCCATTCATTATCAAAGCAGGGTTTAACGAATCAGTTTCAGAGCTTAGAGGGTTAAAAGACCAGCCAAAAGAAGAATGCAGATTATTTATCATGATGGAAAAGAGGCAGTAGGCTAGGCTTCTAAAGGTTTGGCTGGGGCCAAAACATCAGTGGAGGAAAAAAGCAGGAGGAAAATCTTGGATGTTAAGACAAAATAAAATGATGCTGACACGAGCCATGGAGGAAAACGTGTGCTTTAAGTACATGTAATATAATGTTCTACATCTCAAAGAGATGATTGTGAGATGCCCAAAGGAGAGCGGGTTGACTGGTGAGAAATCCAGTCCATCAAATTTTCATACTCAGTTCAATGACCGTATCATCATAAATGGCTCAGACAGGAGTTCCCGTCGTGGCTCAGTGGTTAACGAATCTGACTAAGAACCATGAGGTTGCAGGTTCGATCCCTGGCCTTGCTCAGTGGGTTAAGGATCTGGCATTGCCATGAGCTGTGGTGTGGGTCGCCACAGCCACGTGGCTCAGATCTCAGGTTGCTGTGGCTCTGGTGTAGGACAGTGGCTACAGCTCCAATTAGACCCCTAGCTTCCCTAGCTTGGGAATCTCCATGTGCTGCAGGTGTGGCCATAGAAAGGACAAAAAGACAATAAATAAATAAATAAACAAACAAATAGCTCAGACATATCTTAGAGGGATAGTCAGCAAGAACTGAAGTGGACAGCCTCCAGAACCCACATCCTCCATGATTCTAGCCCTCTGCCTCTTCGATCAGACCATCACATCTCATTTTGCCCCCTCAAAATTGATACTCTACCTCAGTTTGCATTAAGAAAAAAAAAATTATTAAAAAACAAAAAAAAATGACTGGAAGCGCTTCAAAGAATTTATACTTCTACTGCAAAGATGATAAAGTTTAAAATCACAGCTTGGCATTTTTAAAAATTAAATTCTTGCATCTACCTGGCAGATTTCAAAAATACATGCATTTGAGCCAAACATCAACAACCACAAAGCCTCTTTGGAGAGAGGAGTGAGAAAGCTAATTCGAATCTCTGGGCCGGTGCCTCCTTGGGTAATATGCTACCTGACACAGGGCATTAATATTTCAGATGCCAGAGAGGAACTTGCCTGTCACACAACGAGACAGCAACCCGACTTGTACTGGCCCTGTGCTGGGCAAAGGGCAACCAGGGAAAGAGGAGAGGAAGACATGGCCCTGAGGCACGCGCAACATTTAATTGGCTCTAAACAAAAGGAAGGATATTTGCAGATCAAAGCAGAATTTGGAAGAAATTAACAAAGATAAGTGTAACGGAAATTTAAGTATTATTTTTAGAAATACTATGCGATCAGCCTGCGTCTCAGAGGGAAGACACTTGTGTGTCTCAACAACAATGTTGTGACTTATTCCTTTGAAAATTTACATGAGAACGACTCCTTCAGTTGTAATAAAATGAAGCAACAACAAAACACAAAGACAATGAATACTCAGAATAAGAATTAGAGTAAATTTAAAGACCTCAGAATCTCTCTACTTAATTCGGTTTTGCACTTTCTGCAAGTCCCACTCTTATATTTAAATAGAATTAAAACTGAGTTTCATATTCTCTTTGGATAAGCAGAAAAAAAAAAATATGTTCAACCTTCCTAACCTGGACATTTTGTTCAACTCAGACACAACCTGTGTCTGCTGGACAAGTCTGGGCTAAATCTAGGCCAGAGAGGGAAAAAAAAAAAACAAAAACTCCATTTTTCTTAGTTTCTCCTCTTTTTTCCTTCATTATAAAAGGAGACTTTATATTCAGTACTATATCCTCTGGAACTAGTACAGTGTATGGAATATAAGAGATTTTCCAAAAAAAAATGTAGTCATGGTAAAACACATACACCATAAAATTTACCATTTTTTCCCCTTTTAAGTGTAGAGTTCAGCGGCGTTAAGTAGGTTCACAATATCATGCGATTATCAACACTATTCATCTTCAGAACTCTTTCCATCTCAGGAAACAAAAATCTGGACCTCTTTAACACTAAGTCCCCACACCACTGCCCCAGTTCCGCACAGCCCTTTCTGTCTATGAGAATTTGTCTATTCTAGGAACTCATGTGAGTAGAATCATACAGTGGGGGTCCTTTTGTGTCTGGTTTATTTCGTTTAACATAAAGTCCTCAAGATCCATCAATGTTGCCAGAATTTCCTTCCTTTTTAAGGCTGAATAGTATCCTCTTGCATGCATATATATGTATATACCACATTTTGATTATTCATTTTTTTGGTCAATGGACATATTTTTGGAATGAATAGAGGGATGGAGTCATGGATGAGTGAATGAAGAAGTTAATATAAACAAGTGAATGAATGGAATGGAAAGAACTTACCCTTTGGAGGAAAACAGAGCCAAATCAAGTCTGGTCTAACACTACCAACTCTGCAAATCTGGGTAAAGGGCTGCCCCTCCTGGATCTCATTTCCTCATATGGAAGGAAGGGAGGGGCTCAGTTATAAAGCTATCCAGCATATAGTTGCCCCTTGGAAAATGTCAGTCACCCTCCATCAGGTACCAGGGCCAGAGGAGTTGGTCATCCTCCCGTTAGCCTCTCACGCTGAATGACAGCAGAGCCGGCCATGCTGATCTCATTCTCTGCAGCAGAGAATGAAATGACTATGGGTCCCAGCACACACTATGCCCTTTTAGAAACCTCTTTCACAAACCCTGAACCATTTGCCTAGGAATATACCTTTCACTCCTCAATACCGTGAACCCAGTACTTATGTGTTAGCTGACAGTGCCATGTTTGTAGAAGGATAAGCTCTGATAAATACACCAAAAACTCCTGGACTAATATTCCCATGGTAATCTTTGCAATCGTGCAAGCTTCAGTCTTGCTCTAGAGAAGTCAAAGACTTTTCAAAGCTTATACAGCAAAGCTACCTTACCCAGGGAACCCAGTAAGACCACCCTGTTTCTTCAGATGGGCATTTGCCTAGACCTTGAGGGTGTTCCGTGTCCAGGAAAATGTTCTCTGTGAAGCTTAAATCTGTGCTGTTTTGAATAACCACACCCTGCTGCCATTCCCTTTTGGCCCCAAAGAGCACTCAGGCGAGTGAGAAGAGGGAAGAATAGGCCCCACTTTCCTGCCCATCAAAATGGCTGCTCTCTCCCAAGTGGGGTGGACGAGTCGAGTGCTTTGGGTTCGCTTTCCAGTCAGCCTAGGTGCCTCCAGGAAAGGCAAAAGGGCCAGCTACCTCAGTTTCCAAATATGTCAAACAAAGTACCAGCCTTTTGTGCAACAAGTGCTCCACTGTACGTAGATGAAAGGTGCTCTGAGAGCGGCCATATTTCTTTTTATTATTACTTTGTCATCAATGATCTCGGAAGCCCTCAAGTGCTTGATGTGGTTGCCTAGAAGCGGCAGTTCTCAGTCCCTGCTTGAAAGGGGTCGACAGTATGTAAGTAGTTAACCCTTGCCCTGCTGAGCAAGCCCAATGTGATCACACACATATAAACATTTTTTCCATGTGGACGAGCCAAGAGGAGCAGGTGTTTTTGTTTGTTTGGTTGGTTTTCTTTTTTTCTTTCTCCTTTTTTTTTTTTTTTTTTTTTTTTTTGCTGGCGGGTGCTGTGCAAGAGGTCAGCTCCACCTAAAAATCAAAGCGTAGCAGGTAGTATAGATGAAAACCCCATGGAGAAAATAAAACTAGAGCTACAAAGCTGATCTGTGTTCCCAGACGGTTTTAAAAAACTGGCCCCGTCTTTTGAAAGGCCGGGAAATGGTGCTCTTTTGCAAATTACCACTCATTTGGGTAGTGACGGAACGATCACCATCATTTTGATCCCCTTGCACTTGGGAGGCAGAGTACTTGAAATTCAGCATCATTCATTCTTGCTGCGCGTGCTGGAGCCTGGACACTTTGATTTTCTTTCAGCTTCTGAATGTCCAGCTGTCCCTAAGGCCAAATGGCTTGGGGCTTATCTTTTTTTTTTTTTTAATTTAAATCTAAGTGGTACCCCACATCTAAAAATGACTAACACCCACCCGCCCACACACACGCAGGGTACTGGATTATTACATTTCCCTCCCCTCTATTTAACTTGCATTGTCTATATATTGGTGAAAAATTAAATAAGGGGAAACTGAGAACTATAAAGGAAATGCGCAAGAACAACCAAACCAGAGAGCAAATTTGTTCTGCTTAAACCAGATGAAAACTGAGCTTTATAAATTTGAGGGTGGAAGATTTATACCCTATATAAAATATATATGTATTTTTTTCTCTTGGATTTTGCATCCTAATCTTAAAAAATGAAATATGCAGTGATTTAGGGGTGGATGATTCTCAGCAAAAGGGTTTATAATTTAGTAATTGGAGAAAGAAAAAATGTCTTTCCAACATGGCATTAAAATTCTCTAATAAAATAGGGAAAATGAAGGTCTAAGATGACAGTCTTTATCAAAGTGTTTATAGAGACATTATATGTTCCCGTAATTGTTTAGGCCAGTGAATTAATGAATCCTCTCTGTAAGTCTCCATTTGAAATGATTTCGATGGTGTCTGCTGCTCGGCTGCTTTGGAAAAGCCTGTTGTCTGCAGCTCGGGAGAAGGGCCTTGAACCCTGCCATTCAATCCCTTTCAGCCCATCAGCTGAGTCTAATTGCCAGAAAGCACACGAGACCCCTGAGCCTGATTGTTCCCCCACCTCCTTTGAGGTTTGGAGGCATGAAAAGCAAAAGAGAAAAAAAAAGCTCCCTTTTGATCTTCTGTTTCTTTCTCTCTCCCTCTCCCTCTCCCTCTCTCTTCCTTTTTTTGTCTGCCCACTCCTACTCTGAGAATGACACATTTCTTTATAAGGCTTCTTCTCCTTCTTATAAGGACAATAATTAATAAGGCCTTTATAAAATGAGGCTTGAATTGGTGTCACCTCAGGGGTGGTCTGGGGCTCTGAAGTGAAACCTCGGTGGGCCCCGGCCTTGTCTGGCCTCTGCACAGGTCAGGTTTAAATACCCTGACCCCAATTTTCAGTCTCTTTCCCTAATGAGGCGATTCGCACAAGGATACAAAATTATACGAGAAGGGAAAGAAGACAAAAGAGCCAAGGTGTAGTTGACACCACACTAGCCACATTTTATTATTATCTTTGTGCTCGTGACATCACAGCTGTGTATGTCCTTAAAGCAAAGAGCTTTCCCTGGTTCCCATGGTGAGCTCTATGGAATGACTTCACAGACCCCCGTGTGCTTGACATGCTAGGAGAGGAATGGCCTGCCGGAGCCGGTGACCAAGGCTGGGCCTTTCCCCAGCTACAGGAGTATTACCAGGGGCGCTTTCTAAATTTCTGCACCACCGCTTTCTGTCAATGGCTTGGATAAAACTGCATTATTTGTATCCATATAATTTTACAGGCTTATCATGTCGACATCAAGAGTTTAAAATGTTCTCCTGTGCCTGTTATCTGTCCTGAATCTGGCTAAAAGCAGGCTGGCTTTGAACAGAGCGGGATGGGAATGCAGCCTCTTGCCAGAAGGTCTAAGAGGCTTTTAAAATAGCTGAGTAACCTTAGTAAATTATATGCATACTTTGTCCCACAGTCGCTAATCATGGGGTGGATGACTTGCATGAATTATGTCTTTTTGGCTCATAACATTTTTTTCACTAATAAAAGGATGTGGTTGAGAGAAGGAAAGAGAGAGAGTAAATCGGGAGTTGTAGGAAATAGAAAGTAAGTCTCAATTCAGAAGAAAAAATAAATAGAAAGAAACCTACATTAAGACAATCTGATGGAATTCTGATGGACAGCCAGGTTCCAAATGCTAAAAGACTACAGACTCATGTCCAGGAAAAAAAAAAATGTGTTACAAAATAAATACTATAAATCCAGTTATACAAAATGAAATGAATTGAGGAGTTTTCATTTTTAAATGGCATTTTCCCATTTTTTGTCAAATGAGTAGACTGCTCCTAAAGAACAGCATCAGATACTATCAGATATATTACAGTGAAATAATGACCATCCCCAAAGCATCACTGGGCACTGACTTTATACAAATATGGATAATTAATGAAGATCACTGTCGTGAATAATGAAGGAAAGTAAATGTATCGTAATAGTAGTTTTTATTATGACATGACCGATCTTTAATAGCTTTTATCTAATAGGAAGTGTGGACTATCAGAGTACTCTAGTTAAATTCCTTTCATATCAGAATTTTGTTCTCTGGTGCCACGATGGTCTAGGAATTTTTGTGGGTTTTTTTTTTGTGTGTGGTTTAGATAAAAAGAAATGTCAGTGAACTTAAGTGAAAAAAAAAAAAAAACTTTTGAGTAAAAGAAATGTAAGATGGTAAAAGAGAGATTAAATTAAAAAAGAGAGGCAAGGGTCTTTGCCTCCCAGGCCCATGGTAGGAGTGAAACTCTTGGCCTCCCAAGAAGGTGGGCCATGTGGAAAGTTCTGGCCAGTGAACTATGAGCAAAGTGATCTGTATCATTTCTGGATCAAACATTTCTTTGCCAGGTCAAGACCCTCTGGGGGGCTTTTCCCTCTGGGGTGATGACTGACTATGGTTAAGGTGTTGATGATAGTCAGTCTGGGTCTCCTGCGAGTAGAGCACCCGTGTCACATCAGGGACCTTGGGTGAGGAATCAACCTTGGTTGTTTCAAGCCATTGACTGTGTGTTATGGCAGCATAACCTGTATATTCTATTTGGATTGGACAAATCTCACCCAGCTGAGCTGAGCCAAAGCACGCTGTCTCAAAGCACACTGGGGGGAGACAACGAAAGATGTAAATGAAGTCATATGTAGGGTAGCTGCCCTACAGCTTGAAATTGTTGATCATCATACAATTTTACTTACATGTGGAAACTGAGAACAAAACAAAACAAATGAACAACCTAAACAGAAACAGACTCATAGATACAGAGACTAAACTGCAGTTTACCAGAAGGGAGGTGGCTAAAGGGATAGATGAAATGGATGAAGGGAATTAGGAAGTATAAACTTTCAGCTATAAAATAAAATACGTCACAGGAATGTAACACATTCCTAGGGAATATAGTCAATAATATTATAACAATTTTGTATGGTGATAGTAATTTGACTTACTGTGGTGATCATCTCATAATGTATAAAATATTGAATCATTATGTCATATAGCTGAAACTAATATAATATTATGTGTTAATTCTAACAATAAAAAAGCTATCTCAGCATGTGTCAAGACTAAAGGATTTCAACTAACCCAATTCTCCTTAAGCCACTTAAAGGTTCCATTGATTACATTAGCTATGAAAAAAATACTAAAGATCAAGAATTGAAAAAATAAATATCCACAATATTTTTGAGAATTGTTTTTTATTTTTTTTGTTTTGTTTTGCTTTTAGGATGAACATATCTGATAAACAATGTAGTGCTTTGGTTATTAAAATAGAAATGATCAGTTACAAATTCAAATACCTGGGTGGGATCAATCAGATAATATTCATTTATGAATTATTAATCAGGAAAATATAAAGCAATAGAGGTAATGCCTGTAGCTGCTGGAAAGACTTGCCATGCCTGAAGGTATTCAAATTAACAACAAAAATAATAACAATGATAATGATAATGTGATTTAACAATAGACAGACCAAATATGTGGTCTAAATTCAGCCCCTCTGACCTCAGTTTTCTACCCCTAGAAGATGAGGTCTTTGAACCAAAAGTACTTTTTTTTTTTTTTTGGCCATGTCAGCAGCATGCGGAATTTACCTGGCTAGAGATCCAATCTGCACCACAGCAGCAACTCTAGCCACTGTAGTGACAACCCTGGTAACCCACTGTGCCACAAGGGAACTCCTGAACTGAAAGTTTAAAACACAAATCAAGAGTCTAAAATATGCATCATAGAATCCTTCATTAAAATAGCATTTTACTATGAAATTGTTTTATAAGAGAAAGATTTTTGTGATTGAAGATTGGTTCTGGCTGATGTATGGGACATGAAATAATAGTTTCAAATAAATTGTTGCTGAATAGATTCGCTTTGATTCCAGCCTTGCCACTTGGACTGATGTGACTTATGGCGCTACACCTTTCTGAGTCCCTTTTTTCTCCAGGGTAATGGTGGGGGATGGGGGCGCCCCAAGTCTCAGCAGAATAATAACCCCTACACAATTGGAGAGCAGATGTAAACGGGGTGAGGGTCAGCAGTTCAAGCCCTGGTTCAGAGTCCCTGGCTTACAAGTTGGCTGGCTAGGAGTCAGAATCCGAGATGCATGGATACTAGCAGAAGAAAAACATCAAAGAGCTAGAGGCAGCGTCCACAGCGCAGAGGCTACCAGTGCCTTCGGGATGTGGGCAGCTGAACAGCACTTTCTTCTGTGCTGGACCTTATACACTGGAAAAATATATCTTATGATTGAAAACTCAAGTCTTTAGGATCATAATAGATTTGTGTTCCTCCTCCTTTGATGATCTGGTAAAAGAAGAATCTTTAAGGAGCAAGCTCCTTGTTCTGTACTATTTTATCATGCACACAGCAACTGGAAGGGAACATGACCTTTGGCCTTATTAGCCGGGCATCAACCCAATGAGCCACCAGCTGCATTCCAAGAGTCCACAGACAATCACACCAGATATGTGCCTGCTGGTTCCAAACCATTCTATCCTTCTTCCATCATTTATCAAGGTGGCAGTGTTTGGAGTCATTTTAGACTGCCACTGTGTTCACTGAAATAATTACGAGTGCAAAAATAAAACATGTTTCAGAATAACTCTTTACCCTAAGTGTCTTTGTAAGTCTTATTTACTTTTATGATTTTTGTCAAAATTACAATTTAACTGATTCCTTTCTTAATTTGAGAACTGGATCCTTTGGTCTTTACACATATTCTACACCATTGACTTTTCAACAAGGTCTGTAGTGGAAGAGACAAATCCCTGGATTTCTCACACTGTAACATGCATATTCCCATTGCCCAGAGGTAATTGTTAAAATTCAGATTCCAACTCTGTAGGTCTGAAGTGGGGTCTGAATTTCTCCATTCCTAGCAAGTGCTTGGGTGATGGTGAAGTTACTGGTCCCCAGGCCACACGTTGAGCAGTAGAGGGTTGGATAAGTTTCTCAATGTTAAATGAGCTTTATTTATCAAATCTGTAAATGGGTTTAATAACACCCATGTTACAAGGTTTTGCATAATATGAGTACAGGTGAAAATATGGCTCATTTATAAATGAATACGAAGTAGATAAAATATAACGCCCATGATTATCCCATCTAGGAATACTCTCTTGATAATCACTTAGGGAATTACTGCGTAAAAAATTTTTGAACAATGGAAGGGACTTTGGGGAGTAGTACTTATTATCAGAAAACAGAACTCACTCTATGGCCCTTTAATCTTTCTGGTCACATAAGAATATCAGAGAGAGAGCAAGGCAAGCTAAGAAAAATGAAGCTATCACCCCAGTGGTGCACAAAGTGAAGGACGGGACCCCTCAGCTGCCAGCATCCAGAGTCCAGCGTAAGTGGAAATAACCACCTACTATGTATGAAGATCTGTGAGGATTGACCTCATAGTGACGACAGAGAAATTGAAAATCCCTAGAGGTGAGTTTTGTGGGGTCAAGAAAATGATCAGTCTAGCATGGATCATTAGAGAAGAGACCTGGTCTGGGACACAAAAATAGGCCAAGGAATTGATAGGTCAAATCAATGACTAAAGAAAGACATTTTTGAAAGGAAGGCCCATAATGGTTTATCTGAAACTCTCAGAGCCAGATGTGTTTCAGAATTCAGCATCTTCAGATTTGGAAAGAGGACCTTACCTGAGAGCCTCAGTAAGGTCAGGGGGAGCCCTCACTTCCCTACCAGCATTCTGTTCAATATTTCTAATTGAAATGCGTGGCCAGTCACATGAAGGAGGAAAAATAGAGACTGCAGTAGCCTTAGGGCAGTACACATCATGATCTGTCACCAGATTACTCTCTAAATTATAGAGAAATAGAACTTTGGGTTTGGGAGCTTTCTGGACTTTGAAATTACACCTTCATTTATTGAGGTGGTCTGTGTGTTACCATTACTTGGACTGTGTGTTACCATCACTCTCTCTCTCTCTACCATCCATCCACGTGAGTGTAGTAACACTTTAATAATCTGTTAGTGCATTTTATAGATGCAACTTGTCATTTTCTCCACCAAATTCCTTCTCCACCAAATTTATAAACCCTGACTTCCAAATTGCCACACATGCTGAGACATGTCTCCTGAATGTAATAAATAGTAAGGAAGTGACCCCACAGTGAATGGGCCACCGGAGCAGGAGCCTGAAAGGAACACCCTTAAACAATTCCTGCTGCCACCTGGAGTGTTCCACTTGCCCTTGAAAACTATCAGGAACCCTGTGCATGGGAGAGGATCCTGTAAATAATGGTGTCCTCCCATGCCCTGCCACAGAGACTGTGTTTCCCAATATACCGCTAGGTCAAGTGGAGAGTTTCCTTTTTACATACAAATAACTGTATCAGATGAGATCAGGTGTGTTCACGGTGGTCTGGCCATAGACTAAATAACTGTATCAAGGCCTATTTCGAATCTCATATAATTTCAGGGGACACTTTATAAATGATTATTTATCCTCACTAATATAAATTCAAAACTTGAACACCATTCCAATCCCTTGTGCTGGACAGGGATCCTCTAATCTTACATGAAAATTCCAAAAACTCTCCTGATGAATTTTACAGCTTTTTTTTCTGGTTTATTAACTTAAAATAGCATCCTCTTATTTAATTTAGTCAGTGCTATATGCTGTTTTCCAATTCTGAGGACATTTTGTGGCATATGTCAGTTAAGATGTGGGCCCTCCTCTCTGTGTACATTGCTCGGTGGGGAAGTCTTCTGAAATATTTATTTATTTTTTTTTCTTTTTAAGGCTGCACCCGCAGCACATGGAATTTCCCAGGCTGGTGTCAAATCAGAGCTGCAGCTACCAGCCTACACCACAGCCTCAGCAAGGCCAGATTTGAGCCACATCTGTAATCTATGCTGTAAGTTGTGGCAACACAGGATCCTTAACTCACTGAGCTAGGCCAGGGATTGAACCCACGTCCTCAGGGACACCATGTGTTCTTAACCCTCGAGCCACAATGGGAACTACTAAAATATTTGTTTTTGATGCAAAACATCAGGGAAGATATTGCAAAGAGAATGTATGTAAAAGATCAGAGAGGTGTGAAGAACTAAGATTTTAAACAAACTTCTCTTGGTTCTATGCAAATTAATTCCCTAATGTAAGGTTATAACTTTTACACATTTTTTTAACAGAAAGAAATCTCCCTGGTGTCAAAGTACTAACTTTATAATTCTCTTTTCACCCTCACCAACTCCCAGCAGTGGTGTCAAACTTAATTAACTTGTGGCTTAACCACATTTACAGTGTTCCTGAGCCAGTTTCTATTAAGCAAGTGACTCAAAGCCCAGGTCAAGGCTATTTTTCCCCCAAGTGAGTCACGAAAAGTACTTTGCTGTATAGGTGGACATAAAATCAGTGAAAATATGCAAAGTCACTGAGTTTGTAATGGATTCTCTTTTTAAAAAAAGGTTTTAAAATGAGTTTTCTCCTTTTAATTTCCCAAATGAATGTAGAGGAAATGGCGATACAGTCATAGACTGAAAGTTCAACACTGTGATGCTCCTTTTTTCCTCTGAATGTACTTGTTACCAGCACAACAGAGATAATACTGAACTCTAGTTTGCTCTAGTTTGTGATTCTAATCTAGCTTTAAGTGTTTACATAACTCTGCACTTTAATGAAAAGTGTTACCATTATCTCATTTGATATGAAATTTCATAAAAACAGTAAATGTTTACCTGTGTAGCATTTGCTTTTGGCTGAGAAATTAAAATGATGACACTTAAGGTAAGATTCAGGAC
Organism: Sus scrofa; assembly: GCF_054392235.1. Lineage (NCBI taxonomy): Eukaryota > Metazoa > Chordata > Mammalia > Artiodactyla > Suidae > Sus > Sus scrofa. The sequence goes on from NC_139389.1 coordinate 93,412,592, forward strand.
TCTTCCAAATGTGTATACACTTAATTTTCACCTAAAAAAAAAAAGAACTTCTATTGTTTTGGTCACCCTCACAGAAATCAAACTGCTTATGGCAAAGACAAGCAAGTTAATTGAAAAACAAAAAGGACCTGTAGTATAGCAAAGGGAATGGTACTCAGTATTTTGCAACAACCTATAAGGGAAAATAATCTGGAAAAGAACATATATTTATTGTAACCCTGATTATACCCATGTATATAATTTATAACATATTATATATCTAAAAATCACTGTGCTGTACACTTGAAACTAACACAATTCTGTAAATCAACTATACTTCTTTTTTAAAAAAAGTGGAAAAAAACTCAATTTCCAACATTTATATAGCACAAATTTAAAATTATACACAAAACAGCCAGAGCTAAAACAGACGACCACATTTCACAAGTAAAACTGTGATAATAATTTTAACGTCATCACTTTTTTCAAAATAAACAGATTAATACAACTCACAGCTTGAAAATTTCTGTTTTTTTGGTACTACCCAGTAAAGTAGTTAATTGAGGAAAGCTAGAATAAACCGATTCTCCGTATTTCCGCTTATTCTGGCTGGGACGGTTTTAGGATTGCTCTTATGATATGGAAACTGCTCATTGAAGAAAGGGGTTTAGTGGAAGTGGGCTCAGGATCTGTTTATTTTGAGAGTGTGTATCTGAAAGTCCACAGAGTCAACACATCGTCTAAGAATCAGAGAAGTCGCAATACCACGTCCCTCCTTGGGAGGTCACCCACCGCTAAAGAGCACGCGTGATAAGCACAGGGATTCTCGCAGATTAGACATCAGCCAGCTAATACACCTGCCAGGGTTCCCCCGCCCCAAGGGAAACTACTTAGACTGGAGCCTAATAAAGACATCTGTGCTTGTCTCTGCTAGATGCAGCTCTGAAAGAAACAGGCACTTGTAAGAATTCTTACATGTCATGATGTTCTTGCACATTTTTAAAAATGTCAAAATGTCAGTGAACTAAAATATTTGAACACTCTAGTCTCTGGAATGAGCAGTCATTCCTTCGGTGGTATGATTTTTCACTTAATTCTCTCATGAACTTTCTTTATAAAGTATGAAATGCACCCTTCTCTCTACTAAATAGTATTTGATCAGAAAGTCATGTTCCCAGCCATGATTAAGCCTGTAAATAGACAACAAAATGGGGAGTTCCCGTCGTGGCGCAGTGGTTAACGAATCCGACTAGGAACCATGAGGTTGCAGGTTCGGTCCCTGCGCTTGCTCAGTGGGTTAACGATCCGGCGTTGCCGTGAGCTGTGGTGTAGGTTGCAGACGCAGCTCGGATCCCGCGTTGCTGTGGCTCTGGCGTAGGCCGGTGGCTACAGCTCCGACTGGACCCCTAGCCTGGGAACCTCCAAATGCCGCGGGAGCGGCCCAAGAAATAGCAATAACAACAACAACAACAACAAGACAAAACGACAAAAAAAAAAAATGGGAATTTGGTACCATTGACATATACACCCTTCAAAGTATTAGCTGAAAACTAACTTTTTGATACTCTGAAAACTTTGCCTCAATTGTTGTACAGAATCAAAGACATAATTTCTCATATTCTGACATATAGAAGTCAAAGAGCGTAACTTTAGTTTTGTTTATTAGGAAGACTACCTAGGATTGTTTACACATAAAGCATATGCTTGTAAACAATTTAATATGTAAGTATACAAAGTTATATGCAAATACACAGAGAGTTTATTTCAATAGCATTATGTGCTTATTTTACTGGGATTAATATATTCCAGATGCTTTTTAACTTAAGCCATCACTACAGAAAATGAAAAAGTAGTTACTTTTCAGTTGAAATTCGGTGGTTATACCTGAAATTGTGCTAGGTGCAAGGGGCAGGGAAGAGGGAAGGCAAATGCTAATAAAACTCACCAGCTCTGATCCCTGCTCTGTAAGGAAAGTAGGCAAATTAGTAAATAAGAAATTTGAGCAAAACAGGATCCTACTTTTAAGGATCTGCTCAGAAGAGTGATAGAAACAAAGTGAATGATACTCTGGCTCCAGGAACTCTGACAATGTTGTAGATTTTTACTAAAGATGCCTTGAGGGCATAATGATGGAAAGGGGTTCACTCAACTGGGTACAGTAATACTTTCTAACAATTCTCTTGACTTGTCTCTCTCCCCAAAGTTACCTTTTATGACTTAAGTCTTGTCTCTTCAGAAATCTCATCATCCTCCACTGCTTAGCCTCACCGTTTCTCATCAGTCCTCTTTCTCACCTCTTGCTTCCACTTAATCATTTTCTCTCTTTCTACTATGCCTCTCACATTCCATATGAAGCAATTTTCCCTACTCTCTTCTTCAATTATTCATCTCTACTGATGAGCATGATGAACTCAATAAGGACCAAAAGCAGAATAAGGAAGAAAGGTTACAAACAGTGCTAAAATAAAGTTTATCAAGGTATAATTTATGTAAAGTAAAATTCATCTTTTGAGATGTAGAGTTCTGATGAGTTTTTGTGGATATGTATATTGATGTCACCACCACCACCATCAATAAATAAATGTTCATTATCAAAAAAATTCCTCATTCCTCTTTGCAATAAATTCCCTCTTTCTATCATTCCTGGGAACCATCCATCTGACTTCTGTTCCTACAGTTTTTCTTTTTTCAGAAGTCATCTGTAGTAGTTACCTAGGGCTACTGTAACAAAGTACCACAAACTGGTGCAATAAAAACTTTTTATCTCACAGTCCTGTAGGCTAGAAGCCTGAAGTCAGATATCATCAGGGTTGGTTTCTTCTGAGAGCAATGAGATAAGAATCTTGTTCAAGTCTCTTCCCTTGGCTTGTAGATGGTCAACTTCTCCCAGTGTCCTCACATCATCTTCCCTTTATGAATATAGGTCTGTTCCCAGATTTCTTCTAGTAAGTACACAAGTTATTAGATTAGGATCCAGCCTAATCTGAGTGACTTCATTTAACTTGCTACCTCTGTAAAACCCTTATCTGTAAAACCCTTATCTCCAAATATGGTCATATTTGGATGTATTGGGGCTTAGAACTTCAGTACAAGATTTGTGGGAACACAATTCAACCACATATCATGTAAGTGAAATAATACAATGCATAGCCTTTTCCTTAAATCTTTTCTCATGTTGACTACTACTTTTGAGATTCAGTTAGTATTTTGTTGCATATGTTTCAACTTTGTTCCTTTTCATCACTAAGTAATATTCCAGTTTATGGATGTACCACAAGTTTTATCTTCATTTACTAGTGATGAATAGTTGAATTAACTCTAGTTTGGGGCTATTATTTATAAGCTGCTATAAACATCTGTGTATAGATCTTTGTGTGTATATATATGCTTTTACTAGGTAATATTTAAGGGTAGAATTTCTGCAGTTAAATGAGTATTTAATTTTATAATAAACTGTCAAACTATTTTCCAAAGTGTCAGCATTATTTTATAGTTTATCAGCAATGTAAGGGGTTTCAGTTGCTCCTCATCTTCACCAGTACTCTGTATGGTCCATTTTCTTTAATCGCACCATTTTAGTGAATGTATTATGATATGGTTTTAGTTTTTATTAGTACCTTTGATTTTCTTTTTCTTTTTGTCTTGTTTTTAGGGCCTTGCCTGTGGAATATTGAAGTTCCCAGGCTAGTGATCGGATTGGAGCTGTAGCTGCTGGCCTACACCACAGCCATAGCAATGCAAGATCTGAGCCACATCTGCAACCTACACCACAGCTCAGGGCAACATGGGATCTTTAATCTACTGAACAAGGCCAGGGATCAAACCTGTGTCCTCATGATATTAGTCAGGTTCATTAACCATTGAGCCATAATGGGAACTCCTGTCCTTTTTTTTTTTTTTTAATTGTCTCTTTTATTGAAGTGCAAGTGTTCTTTATAAAATCTAAATATAAAGTCTTTATAGATATATGCTTTGTAAATACTTCCCCATGACCTGCTGTTTGTATTTTTATTTATTTTTAATCATGTCTTTCAAAGAGAAGAGAAAGCAGTTACATTTTAATATTTTGATTTTGTCACAGAAATAGCTAGAAGAGGGACTTAAGGTATGAGTGGGTGTTAACAAAAAAAGTTCATTAACTTCACATATTGAATAAATGTTTGGTAGGAAAAAATGAGAATTTGTTGTGATAGCTCCTCCTTCCTCCTCAGAATTTCTCCAAGTTGTTGAAGATTTTAGCCCGCTCATTCATTGTCTGTAGCATTGATACTACCCATGCTATATCTATTGGTAATTTTAGCATCCCTGCAGCTAATTGCAGATTTGAAATGCTTTGTCCCTTCTTTTGTCTGCTCTCTTCCTAGAAGACTTCATCTTCTCAAGACTCCCCTCACAATCGTCCTCATTGCCTTAACTCTTAAGCTTAAAGAGCTCTAGAGTTCAGCTTTGTGCCTGCTTCCTTTCTAGCTACATTCATTCTCCAGGAAAAAAGCAGTCCCTCATGGATTTAATACTATCTATGAAAAATATGACTCCCAAATCTCCTTTTTCATTATTCATATAGTTTTCAGGCTGCAAAAGCTATTATACTATTCAAGTAGAGTTTGGACATTCCATGCTTAGCCTAAGTCCCGAATACAATGAGGTGTTTTGTAGTAGCCTGAAGAAAGCCCTCCAAAGATATGAGGACCTCATTCTTATATTGCTATCTTTGAAAGGCAAAAACAAAGCAAATGTGATTGAGACCTTGATATGGGAAAATTATCCTGGATTATCTGGATGGCCCTAAATGCAAACTCAAGTGTCCTTACAAGAGACAGGCAGAGATATATTTTAATACATTCAATAGATAATGCATCATGAAGACAGGAGCAGAGATTGGAGTGATGTGGCCACAAACTGAAGAATACCAGAAGCCCCCAGAAGCTAGAAGATACAAGGATTATTCCCTAGAACTTTGAGAAGGGGTTCAGCCAGTCCTGCCAACACCTTGGTTTCAGCCCAGCAATACTGATTTTGAACGTCTGGACTCCAGCACCATGTTGGAAAATCCCTATTTTCTTAAGCCACCTAGTTTATGGTAAGTTGTTACAGCAGCCACAGAAAGAAAATACAACACATCTTGAACATTGTTGGCACAGCAATGAAGTCTGGGCACAGATACGGATGACCTGGTGGACTGAGGGTCTGTTATTCCCTAATTGGCCATGTCAATCCTAACAAAGAATAGAGATGATCAGGGTAAGAAACTTTCAAGAAACCTGAGATTCCCCTTTGATTTTTTGACATTTTCTGCACAACTTTGGACTTGTTACTTAACTCTGGGACATACCTCCAATCACCTGGAAAAACTCAATCTTAACTATAAATATTCCCAATCCTAACATTTATGAATTTATCTAAAAATCATATTTTATCCCCATTACTTTCAAGATGTATTTTCTTTATAAACAGTTTTTGTTGCAGTATCCCCCAACCAGGAATTTCTGTCACTGCTCTCATGCTGGCTTTTCTACCATTGGCCAAAGCTGAGCTGCATTTCAGGAGTCTGCCTTGCAGAGAAGTGGAATTTCATTGGATTCTCTTATTCCTGACCTCAGGGTCTGAGTAACATCTCCACCTGGTCCTGATTTTCACATTAATCTCAGACAGGTAAAATTATCTTCTGGTTTTTAGCTGCTGTAGAACTCTCACAATGAATCTCCCCATCACCTACTGATAGAGTTTGGATGATTCCCAGAGAGTTATTTATGTCTACAAGAGTTAATTTGGAGTTAACTGTTAATTTGGAACCCCTTCTCAAAGTTCTAGGGAATAATCCTTGTATCTTCCAGCTTCTGGGGGCTTCTGGTGTTCTTTAGTTTGTGGTCACATCACTCTACTTCTGTTAAAATTGGCATTGAGACCTAAGTCATCCTAACCCTGATATTCGATAATTTCATAGTTTTTATAGCATTTTCAAAACTCTCTTTCATTCTTGCAAACGCATATGTTTTCTCTCTCTCTCCCCTCCCCAAATAACACTCTCAATCAAAACAAATTCCAATATAAAATCTTTACACATGAATTCTCACCAAACCAAAATACTATGTTCATGTTCATATCAGAAATGTCCCCATCTGGAGTTCCCGTCATGGCACAGTGGTTAACGAATCTGACAAGCAACCATGAGGACACAAGTTAGATCCCTGGCCTTGCTCAGTAGGTTAAGGATCCAGCACTGCTGTGAGCTGTGGTGTAGGTTGCAGATGTGGCCCAGATGCAGTGTTGCTGTGGCTGTAGTGTAGGCCAGCAACTACAGTTCCAATTGGCCCCCTAGTCTAGAACCTCCATATGCTTCAGGTGCAGCTGTAAAAAAGCAAAAAAAAAAAAAAGTCTCCAATTTACCTTCACTGATTTGTTTTTTTTTTTAATCTTCTGCTAGTGTCAAAGTACTCAGGGTTTCTTTACCTGCCAGGAGAAACCCACTTTCCCTTTGAGTGTTCCATTAAACTACTGTGATCTCTCCCAAGAAGAAAACCGATTCTCACAGAAAATGATTTAAACACACACCTTGCCCATACATATTAACAGACAGAACAAAATAAATACATACAATTGAATAAGGTTCAGAGGGATAATGACGTATACTCATCAAGTTCACACAGGATTTTTCAGACAGCAAAAAACATAGAGCACAGATCTAGGTTGGCTCTACTGGGTTTTGTATTATCGGGTGCCATTGATGGGGTAAAGTGTGAGGGAGAAGTTGATTACTCAATAGAAGAGATCATAGAGACCAAAAGACTCATAGCTGATGGAGACACTAGTCATAAGCACTGCCATGTTTAGCATGAGGCAGACAGATGGATATGATATGAGTCCTACTTATGTAACTCTAGACATGTTTCTTATTTTTCTTTTGAGAGAGAATGAAGAATATGTATAGAATACAGTATTGTGAAGTAGAACCAAGATGTGGGAAGAAGTTCCTGGAGTTCCTATCATGGTGAAGCAGAAACAAATCTGACTAGAAACCATGAGGTTGCATCTTTGATCCCTGGCCTCACTCAGTGGGTTAAGGATCCAGCGTTGCCATGAACTGTGGTGTAGATTGCACATGCGGCTCAGATCTGGCATTGCTGTGACTGTGGTATAGGCCGACAACTGTAACTCCTGGCCTGGGAAACTCCATATGCCTTGGGTGAGGCCCTAAAAAAGGCAAGGAAAAAAAGAAAAGAAAAGAAGTTCCTAGTGCTAGGCTTTAACACAGCAAACCCTCCATAGACATCATGCTGGTGACAGCAGCAGCAGCAATGGCTCTTACCATGCACTGAGCAGGGATCTGGAGGTACAGTGTTATACAGGAGTGGGAGGGGGCAACAGGAGGGCAGACTCACTAGTTTAAAGCATGCAGATAGGAGAGTAATGAAACTCAGACTTCTTGAAAAAGTCCATCATATTTTATGGTGACTCTAATTTTTTAAATCTCCGTTTTTAGAAAGACTGAACACTATATTACTAAAGTTCAATCATCTGGTTCAAATGGTCCTCTTTGAAACAAACTAAGACAATGATATTATTCTAAATTTATTCTAGAACCATAGCAATTTGACAATATCCCTCAAGAGATCTAAAGAGGTTTTATACTATGACTTTCTTATTCCACTTTCAAGCTCTTTTCATCAATAAATATTCAAGGTATAGATGAACATATCTATAAATGTTTTTCTCAGCTGTCCTTGTTATAGAGGAACTTAAAACTACCTAAATAGCCCACAGTGGATAAATTATTGTTGTGATATAATCATGAGATATCATAAACCTCTGGCGTAGGCCGGTGGCTACAGCTCCGATTCGACCCCTAGCCTGGGAACCTCCATATGCCGTGGGAGCGGCCCAAGAAATAGCAAAAAGACAAAAAAAAAAAAAAAATTCTAGAGACAATGAAATAAATATATACAAAGATATATACATATTCATATTAAATCAATCACAATATTTTTTAAGTACATACATGTATTATATATACCTATATCATATACACATATATACACACATATGTATAATAGGTTTATAGATTCACAAAATGTATTTCGAAAGGTTCTTTCACTGATAATGCATTTTTTATAAGTGATAAAAATAAATTATACAAATACTTTAAAACTGTAGAGCCGTGTTATAAATTATGAAGTGGTCAATTAATGTGTGTTTTGACATTTATTGACTGCCTACTATAGTCTAGTCCTTGGGAATACCGAAACATATAAGTCATTCTAAACAGCCCAGGGAGTAATAAAATTTCATTTAAAACTTTTATTCATTTATTCACATATGTTTACCAGTGCACATCTGTTTAGTGCAAGTATTCATGTCAGGTCCTTGACAAAATTCACATTTCTGACAAAAAAATAAAACACCATCAGTATCAATGATTAAGAAACTAATGATGAACAAAACTGAATACAGAAAAAAAATTTAAATTTATCTTCATAGAGAAAAATAATGAAGAAAGCTTCAAATGGCAAATACAAATTTTTTTACAAACAATTATGAAAAATATCATTTAAAATGTTTGCTAACAATGAGATCTAATTATTAAATGTCCTGAAGAATTCTCTAAGATGTACTAACTGTGATCTACAGTTCATCACTATGAATATCTTCATTTCAGACACATATTAATTAGATTTTCCTGTATTTCTTGGATATAAATGCATTTAATCAATACATTTTTAGATTCAATTAGCAAAACATTTACTTTTATTATGAAAGGTTATGTCATATATTTAAAATTTTAATGATTATATATTTTTTATGTTTCTCATTTGTAAATCTTCTGATTGCTTTGTTTAATATAGCCAAAGGTCAAAGAGAAAGAGACAAGAAATTATTCATGCAGAACATCTGCACCACATAGGATTCTCATAGAATTAGACTAAGGGTCTGAAGATTCCTTATCATGGTGCCAATTTTAATAGAGCAAACTAAATATTTTTGGAAAAGTTTGCTCACGTTAATAAGTTGTTGGGTGTTGTGTTCTTCTGCACAGTGAAGCTATTTCAGAGAAAAACAGGGAGCAGGATTCTGAAACATAGTAACATGAACATGACACCCCCCCCTTTCAATTCCAACATCTCTAAAATAAATGGCTACTGAAGCCCATAGACAATTGGATTCAATTGAAGTCCCAGGCTGTGTTGGACCTTCTGAGGAAAGAATCAGTGTAGGAGTGTTTTATCTCCTGCAAGGTCTTCAACCTAGGTTAGGAAACCAGTCTTAAAAGCCCTAATAGATGGACTTCTGATACAGTAGCCTGAAGAGTAATGCAGACCAGCTCCCAAATGAAACTGGTGAAAATTATAAAACTGACAACTTAAAGTCTCTGAAAATGGTCCTAAGGACATACAGCAAATGAAGAAATATTTAACTGAGAAAACCTACTAAAGCTAAGGTCAAAACAATGCGTCTGTGACATTTGAACCACTGCACATGCACTCCAACCCTCCATCCCAGGTGTTCCAGATGGGTGCAACCAAGACTACAACATCTCTCAGCTGCAGGAGTATGGTGTCTTTCCAGGAGAGGCAGGACATCAACATATCTCATCTTGCTTCAGTTACCTGTTTCAGAGACTGTGTTTCAGAGATGTGCAGTAGAGTCAGTTCTTCTGTCCAGTTCCTTTTTTGGGGATAGAGGCTCTATCTTGAGTGAAGCACATTAAGAATAGTGGAAACTAGGAGTTCTTGGCATGGCTCAGCAATAACGAAACTGACTAGTATCCATGAGGACATGGATTCAACCCCTGGCTTCACTCAGTGAGTTAAGGATCTGGTGTTGCTGTGATCTGTGGTGTAGGTCAGCAGGAACAGCTCTGATTCAACCCCCTAATCTGGGAACTTCCATATGCTGCTGGTGTGGCCCTAAAGAGACCAAAAAAAAAAAAAAAAGTGGAACCCAGATCACCTATACTCCAATTTGTTTGCTCTGTTTTAGGAGAAGCAAGTGGAGAAGACCATAGGCTACAACCTGGTCTACGACCCTCCATCCACAATTGAATAATTACTTTCTAAGGGGTATGACTCAGAGAGAAGTACACCATTGTACCCACCTCCAATTCCAGAGGCTTAATTCAGATATTTTGCCTCAAGAAAGAGGTAGGCCATAAAACTGAGTACTCTGAATCTCTCAAGGAACGGATTTAATTGAAAGAGAGTGTAGGGAATTGAACCCAAGGGAATCTTCAAAGCAATGGAAAGTGCAGTGAAAAGTAATTAAAAGGAAACTGGCTGGTTCTTTAGAAATATAAGCTACACTATTATGTGACTAATTTTCCAGAGGAAAATAAAAAAGAGAGAGAAAAAAACCAAAACAATTTTAAACACAGATCTCAAAAACTATCCTCGTAAAGAATTGTGGATTTCGTTGAATCACTATGTAGATCAATTCATGTCCCATGTCATTGTTGAAGAAGATAGAGAAATAAGCCAGAAATCAGTGGAGCTTAACATCTAGGCATTATCAAAAAAACAAACAAAACAAAAAACAAACAAACAAAAAAACACAGAAGGAAACTTCAAAGAGAACCCTGTCAAAACCATCATCATCCCAGGATGACTGTGCTCATAACCAAGGCTTCACCTTCATGTAGCAATGCCAGTGGCTCACATTACAAGAGTAAAATATACCTCACTAAAATAATCCTGCTATTCATTAGAAAAAAAATTATGAACAAATAGCAATGACAAGTTCAAGAGAGTGGGAAGGGAACAATATCCAAAGTAAAAAGTGGGAGTGGATATTAACAAATATGTTGATTTATTGTATCAACTGTACTAGTGTGATGTTGTAGCTATTGTATCAACGTGAGAAAGAGATGGAAAGATATAGATATATCTTGCAAAGAAATAGGAAAATCTGACACATATAGTAAAAAAAAAAAAAAAAAAAAAAAAACTGGATGGTGCAAAAACAGAAACTGTCTCTGAAAGCAACCAGACTTCATATTTAACAAAGACTTCAAAGTAGGCATTATAAAAATATTTTTAAAACTAAAGGAAACCATGAAAGAAGTAAAAATAGTGTAATGATAATGTTGTAGCAAATAAATATTATTATAGAGATAAAAATGGTATTTTTAAAACAATAGAAATCTTGGAGCTGAAAGAAAGAAATGAACTGAAAGAAAAATTCCCTAGAAGGATTTAATAGTAAATTTGAACTGGCATAAGAAAGAATTATTGAACTTGAAAATAAATCAATAGAATTTATGCAAGTTAAATATTAGAAAAAGATGACAAAAACTAAAGAGGCTTGGAGACATCTGGGACATCATTAAGCTCACCAATGTATGCACAAGGACGATTCTAAAAGAGCAGGAGTAAGGGAAAAGAAGAGAAAACATATTTGAATGAATGATACTTAAAAATTTTCTAAATCTGATGAAAAACTTTAATCTACATATCCAAGAAGCTTAAAGAACTCCAAACAGAATAAAGACAAAGATATATCCAGAAACAAAAATCATGGTAAGAAATTCAACAAGAAAAAAAAAATAGACTTGAACAATGTTATATACTAAATAGACCTAATAGAGCTCTATAGAACACTCCACTCAAAACAGTAAAATGTATAGTATCCTCAAATGCACAAAGAGAATTCTCCAGGATAGACCATACAATAGGCCATAAAACAAACTATAATACATTAAAAAGGATTGAAAGAAGATAAATGTTTCTGCTCTTTAGCCACAATGGGATAAAACTTAATAATAGAAAGAAATTAGGAAAACACACAAATATGTAAAAATTAAAATAGCACACTCCTGGAGTTCCCATTGTGGCACAGCAGAAATGAATCCAAATAGGAACCATGAGGTTGCAGGTTCTATCCCTGGCCTCACTCGGTGTGTTAATGATCTGGCATTGCCATGAGCTATAGTGTAAGTCACAGATGTGGCTCGGATCTGGCATTGCTGTGGCTGTGGAGTAGGACAGTCGCTGTAGCTCTGATTGGACCTCTAGCCTGTGAACCTTCATATGCTGCAGATGCAGCCCTAAAAATACATACATACATACATACATATATACATACATACATAAAATAGACACTCCTGAATAACTAATGTACCAAAAAATAAATAAAGAAATGAAGACAGCATTAATTTCATGAAATCAAATGAAGACAGCATGCTTAAAGGAATTTTTATAGCTAGAAATGTCTACATTAAAAAGATAAAGGATCTCAAATCAATAACCTAACCCTCCATCTTAAGAAATTAGTAAAAAATAAAACAAAAATGTCAAGCAGAAGGAAATAATAAAAATTAGAGCAGAAATTAATGAAGTAGAATATAGAAAAACATTATAAAAATCAACAAAACCAAAAATTGATTATATGGAAATATGAATAAAATGCCAAAGCTTTATTAGACCAAGAAAATAAGAGAAAAGACTCAATATAAGGAAATAGAAATATAAGAGCATATATTACTATCAACTCTACTGTAATAAAAAGGACAGTGAAAAATGTATAACAATAAGTGAGATAACTTAGAAGAAGAAATTTACAAATTCCTGGAAAGATACAAAGCAACAAATTGCCACTCCGTAACTAAAATATAAATGGCTTAACACAACAAATATTTCTTTCTCATCTTACATGTTATCTTGATAACAACATGATAGTAACATTGTCTTTGCTCTAGAGATCTCATAGTATACTAAAGGACATCAGAAATAGAAAGTAAAATTTGCACCTCAACATGTCTGTGCTGTGGTGACTCAGTAAAGTCATGTGTATACTCTGTTTTTGCACAAGGGGTGGGAGCTAACAACTCTACATTTCAGCACAGAAGAGCAGGTGACAATCAAAGGAAGTTAGCAGGAATGGTAACAAAGCCAGATGTTGAAGGATCAGTGGGAATTCCACAACCAGTAATGTATGGTAGAGGTAGTAGTTTGGTGGTAGGAATGGCACAAAGGTATGATAAATGGCCAACTCTTGGAAAATTTGTATTCCATGCAAAGAAATTGAAACTTTCATTCATAAAATACAGGAAGCTATTGAGATATGTCAAGGCATGTGATTAGACCTGGAAGAGGTACTAAAAAGCAAATTCAATGCAAAGAATGAAGAATGGATCAGAAGCACAGTGGAGTAAAAAGAACTAATAGATAATGGGGTACCAAAAGACTAACCTATCGAGTAAATGAAATTATCTTACATGACCATTTCTTTGACATTTATGATCATTGCTTCTCTTTTAATAATTGCTTCCAGAATTTTCTTGAGCAGTGACACCATACCAAACATTTAGACTTTGCAGATCATTCCTCTACATATTTTTGTTTTTGCATATTTCAGTTTTGCATCTAGTCTTCCACATTTACTCCTCATGAAATCCAGCAAGTACCCAGCTTTTTCAAATTTGATCATCCAATACTTTTAATAGATTTTATTGTTATTTATCTGGACCAGCTATTTGACATTTAAATTTTAGAAAATGTTTTTTGTAAATATTTTTAATGAAGATTTTCTGTAAATTGTCTTGCAATAATGGGGCATTAATTTTCTGTTACCAACTTTTTTTAAGGGCTACACCTATGGTATATGGAGGTTCCCAGGCCAAAAGTCTAATCGGAGCTACAGCTCCCGGTGTACACCACAGCCACAGCAACGCCAGATCCAAGCCTCATCTGCTACCTACACCAAAGCTCACGGCAACACCGGGTCCTTAACCCACTGAGTGAGGCCAGGAATCAAACCCTCAACCTCATGGTTCCTAGTCGGATTTGTTTCTGCTGCTCCACGATGGGAACTCCAACCAATGTATTTTTTTATACCAGTTCTGATCAAATATGTTGTCTCTTCTCTAAAAAAAAAATAAGAAGAGGAAAAAAAAAAAAAGACAGAAAACAGCTATTAAGATTGCCCTTAATTCAAGTAAATCCAAAATATCCCAATCCTGACCTTAATTAAGTTGGAACAGTTGTGTAAATTATTTCAAAGAAAAGGAATCTATTAGAAGGAAAAAAAAATGTCATGACAACCTCTTTGTAATTATTGACCTATTTGTTCTTAGTATACCTTAGTAGATGTTCAAATGATACTTCCCAATTGTCACCAAAAGACACAGCAAATATTAGAGCAGGTTTTCATCTGAACAATTGTCAAAACATGTTTGCCTAAATTGAAATAATTTTAATGTTTTAATATTCTCAAATTGTCCTATTGACTCAGGTTAGGATATCAAGGAGGATTCTATGTCTAAAAAATTTAGAAGGAAAATTTCCTTGTGTTTCAGAAAGAAAGAAAGATCCAAATCCTTCTCTATCAAAAAAGTCTAAATATAACCTTTCTCCAACACTATGTCCATCTTTATCTTAGAGAGTGCAAGTAGCTTTCTTAATATAGCCTATAAATAACTCCTATTGAAATATCTTCCAAAAGGGGTTAACATATTGATAAATACACTTGAGCACAGCTGAAGGAATTTGTGACTGATGCAGTTCCAGAAGGAAACAAAGGACCTGTAGACAGGTTCAAGCATACCAATATGCCAATCATAGCAAATGGATGCAAAGGGTGGTAAATGTGGGTTACTCACACAGCAGTGGGCTGTCTCAAGTTACCCAAGTGCCATAACTGGATATAATAATCACACACTTGTCTTAATGTGTCACAATCTTAACAGGAGATGCCACTGTCCACTTCAAATGGAGACAGTCTGGAAAACCTGATCAGATTATTGCTGTCATTATTTCAAGCAAATTAACAGGTTACAAGATTGCTCACCTTGTCTGACACCATTGTGAAGTTTGACAGCCTTGGCGTCAATTGAGAAAATACATCAGGCTGATTTGCAAAGAGCTCACCTAAGATGACTCATTCAGTCCAAAGGGTCTCTACTTGGATAAATTGCTAGCAATGAGAAGCTTCCCTGGGGTCAGTTTAACGGTTTAGAACTAAACACACTTGCCATTTCTTCCAGAATTCCCTGGAATAGTTGGGCTCTGGGGTAAAGCTTTTGCAAAGGGCAGTCTGACCTTTCAAGCCCAGTGCAGTTCACTCTTTGTATCAGGGCTTTCCTGCCAGAAGGCATGGCTTCCTGAGCATCAACTCAGATACCTCTAAAGGAAAAAAGGTTTGGAGTATCACATATTAATACTGTTACAGCTTAAATAAAGGGGAAGCCTTGGTAGACTTGGTCAGTGAGAGTTGGAAAAGCAAGAATCCTTCTTCTTTTTTTTTTTTTTTTTTTTTTTTTTTTTGCTTTTTAGGGCCATATTTGCAGTGTATGGACGTTCCCAGGCTAGGGTTGAATAGGAGGTACAGCTGCCAGCCACAGCCACAGCCACAGCCGTGGCAACACAGGATCCAAGCCATATCTGCAACTTATGCCTCAGCTCACGGCAATGCCAGATCCTTCACCCATTGAACAAGGCCAGGAATCGAATCTGAAACCCCATGGTTCCTAGTCGGATTTGTTTCTGCTTTGCCACAATGGGAACTCCAAGAACACTTCTTAACAAGAGCTCTTTCCTCTGTGGCAGAGCACAATTAATTCAACTGTCCACTGTCCTGGCTTCCTCACTCTCTTTTTAAACTGTGTCCCAGCCATGTATTTCCAGGGTCTTTGATCTATGTTTCTGTGTATGCATCTGTGCCTGCATGTGTGTAGGAACCACTCGTACCATGCTTTTTGTAGCTTCTGGTGATTCCCAGCAGCTTTTTCTCATCCTTTCCTACCTCATAACCATGTCTGTCTCAGCTTAATATGTCATTCATTCAGGATGCCAAAAGGAGAGGTGGATGGCCCCAGCCTTCCACTTTCTACTAAGTCTGGGCTGACTTTTTTTTCACATTATCTATAAAGGCTAAGGGAGTTCTTACTCTTCTTCAATTACTTTTCCCTTAAAACTCACAATTCCTTTACCAAAAAAACCAAAAAACAAATTTTCTTCACTATGTGGCCAAAGCTGCTGATTACTACTATTCTAATTCTGGGGCAAAAGAAATCATATGCAGAAGTTCCAAGGAATCGCTCACAATCCTTATCACCTAGAAAAACTTTGAATTAAAAACTTTATTATTGAAGTATTTTGGAGTCTAAGACTATATATTTGGCTGCTTATATTATATATTCCTATTCATTGGACATTTGGAAACAGGACAATTTATTTAAAGGATCACAGGCTTTGAAAGCACAGCCTCTTATATTTGAAAACCACATTGGCTATTTAATTGCTTTGTGACATTATGTCATCACATTAGCTGAATTGACACCTGTATCAATCAGGCTTCTAGAGGAAATATATGGTACATTCAAACTGGGTCATTTGAAGACAATTTAATGAAAGGACTATTTTTTTATAAAATTTTTTGAATGATTGTTTTATCACTTGCTACTTTAATAAAATTAATTTTAAGAGCACAGCTAAAACAATGGATCAACCACAAAAAGCTGGTATATAAATATTAAATAGACTTTAAGGCAAAAGTCATCATTAAATAGTGATAAAAGAACCAGTCTTCTGAAATGACAGAAATGACCTGAGCCCATGTGCATCTATAAAAAGACCATCAAAATTATCAAAAATATTGAATTTTAAGGATAATGGAGAATTAAGTAACCATGTCACAAGATTTTCAATACCTCTTTTTCAGAACTGAAAATCAAGTGAACAAAAATTATTAACAATGTTGAAGAGTTGAGGAATAAAATTAACAAAAGTAGATGTAAAGAAAATGTGAACAAATTAAAAAAAATTATTATGAGACCATATTTTTGCAGACTGCAATCAATGGCCAATCAAGAAATAATAATTAACATTTCAAACTATATACAACTCAATGCATAATCAAAATTGCACTTATTAAAATTTGTATCATGCTGCTAAAAATGGTATCTAGAGGGAAATTTATAGTATGAAAAGCATATATTGAAAAGAAAAGAAAGAATGTGAATTAATCTAAGTGTTTACCTCATGAAGTTAGGAATGCCACACAAAATGGACAGAATAAATACAGAAAGATTAAGAGAGAAAATTAAAAAATAAAAGTAAAAGGTTAACTAAAACATTAATAACAACATAACTTTTAATAAGTGTGTATTAATTGTCAATATGGATATAACTGATTGATATATTGCATTTAATATTGTCTCTATATTTTATTCACTTTTTTTTCTTTCATTTTCTCCTATCTGCTGTCCATTAAATCTGTGATGTAGTACCTATTCCCATTTTTCTCTTCTACTGCTTGGAAATTTTTCTCCTCTATTATTTTGGAAACTTTTCTCTACTCCTGATGGGAAAATGAGACCAATACATGAGAACTTGATTCTTTAAAAAAAAAAAATGCTCAACTAGACAAAATTAGGCTAGACTTATCAACAAATATGACAGGGTACAAAAGGAAAGAATATTCAAAATAAAGAGACATAACCAAATCTATGAAAAATTATAAACAAAGCTATACCAGGATAAGACTTTGTTCCTTGAAATGATCTTATACTTTTAAAAAATTTGGGGGTTGTTGCTTACTAATGCTACTTTTGTAATACTATATTTCTGGTGCTGTCATACCTGTGTGAAGAACTGAAAAGGGTCTAGGGTATTTATGTTACTTTCATGCTAACAAGTTAACCTGCGTCAAGTTTTATAAATGCTGGTAGAACATGGAAGACTCCTGGGTCAGAGACAAAAGACTTCATCACTTACAGCACAACAGGCAGTATGAGCTTCAATTTCATGTTAGGTAAAATTGTCCACCAAATCCCAAGAGGATGACAGGCACATCAAGCTAGAAGGATGCTCTATATACATTGTTGTGCATCATAGCTGAGGAATTCTTGGCTCAGAAAACCCTATGAATTTATAAAAGGATGCTACAAAACCTACCCAATCTCGACTCAGGAGAAGATAATAACTGTATTATACTGGATAGCAAACAAATACGCCCTCTGCTTTCTGGAGGGAGAAACTACCTGTATCTTCCAAGGTGGTGCTTTATAAAAATTTTTTTTTTCTTTTTTGCTTTTTAGGGGCTCACCCACAGTATATGGAAGTTCCCAGGCTAGGGGTCAAATAGGAGCTACAGCTGCCAGCCTACGCCACAGCCACAGCTGTGACCTACAATAGCTCATGGCAACACCGGATCCTTAACCCACTGAGCAAGGCCAGAGTTCGAACCACATCCTCATGGATACTAGTTGTGTTTGTTAATTACTGAGCCATGAAGGAAACTGCTATCCAAATATGTTTGAAAAGATAGTTTGGAACAAAGATCATCAGTGACTCTACTCACAAAATATGTAGAAGCATGGGAAACTCAATGGAGAGTTGTCTCTCATAACTTACTTCTGCTGCTACTGTTGCCACTGTATTGGAATTAAAATATAAGAATAATTTCTCCCTGGGCCTTTCCAACATCCCCCTGTGATGTCCTGAAGGTAGGGAACAACACTTAGAAAACTCACCATTACTGTTCAAATAATACTTCTTATGGAGGCAGGGGGAGTAGAAGTTTGGGGATTAAAAACAAACAAACAATCAAACGAAAGCTGTTGCTCCAAAGAGTTTTAATCAAGACATTTCATACCTGGATAAACTTTCCTCTGAAATTTCCCAAATGTTTTAACCTGTGCATAGAAGAAAGTTCTTCGCTAACATTTCTGGGGTAGGAAAATAGTATAGACACTCATCTTTACATCTAAGATCTACCTCTTGAAATCATCTTGCAGAGACGAGATATGGACTATAAACATTGTTAAAAGTATATAAAGATTGCTAAATATGTCAATTATTGATTTAATGTGCTGATATTTAATGATACTTCACTTTCCTAAAATGTTCCATACTTTTTATAATAGCTAATGTTGGTCTTACTTCTCGCTAGCCTCAATACCTATCCTCGTGAGTAAATAAGTTTGGCTACAGACTATTCATTTCTTAACTCGGTAGTTCTCATTTATTTCCTGACACATTAAAGCTAAAGTGACAAATAAAGGTATGGTGAAAGATAATAACTGCTGTGAATTTTGCTTCAAAAGAGTACTAGACTCAACTGCATTTCTGAAAGTGTTGCACAGAAGAATAATTTGAGGAGTTAATAATTCTTTTCTATGAACTTATGAACCTGATTGCCTCATTCACTGAATGGCCTTACCTTTTACTGAAATCAGCAACAACTTTCTACATTTTAAACATATTCTACATAGAATTTTTTCTGCTATGTCCACAGCCTCCTGAAATGTTATTTAAAAGTGCCAAGTGTTTTTAAAAAGTCTTATGTGACTGTTCAAATCTCTGGTCTTTAAAGTGAAATTGAATAAACTAAGATCTGACAAACTTTAGTTTTAGTTCAAGTTACATTTTATGCTACAAGTAATAAAAACTGTAACTATGTTTGATATGATTTATGATGCTACCAGGGCAGACATTCAACTTGGTTAATTTTTTTTCAAGCAATATGTAATAACTTTTATTCATGCTATAGACTACCTCTTATGCAGATATCTTTTCCCAATACTAGCTATAGTATACTCTATAGTATGTCATTTATATGGGGCATGCTAGAAAACCTATTCAAATGGTGCACCAGAAAGAGACATTTCTGTATTGTACTGGATAATTTAACTGACAACATTTAACCAGTTAAAAGCACAATATTTTATAAAAAAATTAAGCTATAAATGATTTTATAATTCACATATATGAATGATAACTGTGGTTTCATCTAACTTTAATTATGTCCTTAAAGGTCCTATTTCCAAATAAAGACACATTAAGGATTAGGGCCTCAACGTTAAAATTCAGTGGAGAGGAGATATAACTCAGCACATAAAACAGAGGTAACTCTGGAATTCCAGGAAGAATTTCCAATAAGTCTTCAAGGGATCTAAGGCAATAAGATATTTTCCATCTATCTACCATCAATGTGTACCTCCTAACACAGAATTTCAGCCCTTCATAAATCAAATAAAAGACCCACACTCCCATTATCTGAAGGGAAAGACATTGACTCAAATATTTCACATGATTTTATCTAGAAGTGGTATTCAGTCTTTTATTTGAAGAATATTACTGGAAACCAGAATTTTTGTGGCCCCTTTGAAGAATTGTGATACTCACAATAATTTCCATACTTGGCAATGGTCACAAAGCTCTCACTAGGACCATGACCAGGGCCCCCGGGTCTATAAAGCTGTCCACAGTTAGTCTCTTCTTCAGTCACCAGGTGCTAACTCAGTGCTCCGCTACAGCTTAAACAGAAACATTTATTGCCCAGAACATTATATTTTAATCATTAAAAAAGAAAAGTTTACCTTTTTTTTTTTCCCTGCCAACTATACACACAACTTTCCTTAGGCTACATGTCAACTTTCCACTAGCAGTAAGTACCCTACTTCACACAGGATTGGAAAACTCATAACCCCTTCAGCTAAATGTTGGGAAAACCTTACCAAGGCAGGGAGTATGCTCAGTGCTGGCTCTCCTGTGTGAGCTTGAACTCATGCATATTCCTTAATAATCCACACTAGATACCATTTCTGGCATGGCAACATAGCCAGCCACAGAAATTTATATTTTATTTTGAGGTGAGAAATAGGCAAGAGTTGAGTCCGGAAAAAAATCACTTGAGAGGTAATCTCGGAAGCCCTTTGTTGTTCACTCATTATTCCTGGCAAAGGAAGAACTATCGGCTGTTTCAGTTTAATCAAGAAATAAGTCCAAAGTTTAGAGCTGGATAACCATGCAGCTCTCTCCACCGACAAATTTATTTATACAAATAAATGACTACAGCAAGTCCTTGGTTGAGGGATTTACACATTGGACAATTTGAAAATTCTAACTGAAAAAGAAGATTCCAAAAGGACCTAGATGAAAATGAGGACCAAGAAGACAATTCACTAAATTGAATGTGTATTTAGTCTATGATTACAACAAAATACATAAAAGTTAGAAAGACAGTCTTTGATATGAGAGGTAATAATAGAAAAATACTTCTAATTAAAATGAAAAGCACTGATTAAAAGAAGGTGGGTAAGATAAAAAAGATGATAGAAAATAAGAAATACTGAAGAACAGAGTCAACATATCAGAAAATCATAATGTAATTAAAATTGTTGAACATTTGTTTTACAGAAAAAGATCATAGTAACTTTATCCATTAGGACCTTTTCTATGCAAGTCGTAGAAAAAGGCCATTGATTCATTTTATAATAAGAAATTCCAGAAATGGGGCAATTCCAAAGTTATTAAATTCAGTGGCTCAAAGATTTTAAAATTACCAGATTCTTTCCATATTTTTGTCTGTATCATCATTGTAATTAAAATAGATGTTTTAAATATTTATATAACTCATTACAAAACTTGAATTTTTAGGGGAAATTGAAGAAAGAGAATAATTTTTTTTTTGTCTTTTTAGGGTGGAAGTTCCCAGGATCCTTTTTCTCCATGTTTTAATTAAATAAGAAAAAACAAACAAACAAACAATAAAACCTGGCCTAAGATGCGTATGGCCTTTCATGCACATCAGAAATGATGAATTTTCATAAGCTAAAAACACCTACATAGCCAGCACCTACATCAAGACTCCTTTGTCTTCCCTTTTCAGTTACTATCTGCCTCCATAACAACCACAAGCCTGTTTCACACACTGCTGATGAATTTTGAGGGTTTGCTCTAGACATCTGTTGATGGAAGCAAGAGGTAAGGCAAAACCGGTCTTAATATGAGTCTCCAGTGCTCTGTGGCTCCCTTTGACATAGGAAGACCATGGAAGAATCAGAGTTAGTCATAAATCCTGGTTCCATCTGGAAAGTTGATTCCTTCTACCCTATATTATTATAGCATTTTGTGCCCACTTAATCATACTTATAATACTGTAATTATGTGTTGCCTCTTTGCTGCCTCCAAACACACACACACACACACACACATACACACACACACACACACACACCCTTGCTGTCTTTTAGAGAACAAGTCTTATTACTACTTTTTTTCAGGACCTCACCTGTGGCATAAGGAGGTTCCCAGCTAGGGGTCAAATCAGAGCTTCATCTGCCGGCCTATGCCACAGCCACAGCAATGCTGGATCCAAGCTGCATCTACGACCTACACCACAGCTCAAGGCAATGCCAGATATTTAACCCACTGAGTGAGGCCAAGAATCAAACCCATACCCTCATGGATACTAGTTGGATACTGCTGAGCCACAAGGGGAGCTCCTTATTACTATTTTTTTATTCCCTTGCATTCTACATGGAAGATGTTAAAAAAAAAGTTGGTTTAAAATAAGTGTATATTTCTTCCATTTATACTAAAACCAAGTGAAAAAAAAGAAATTTCCAGAAAAACCTTGTTTTTACACTGATCTTTGCTTATTGCTTCATAATATACACATTTTACAAAGCTGTAGGTCCATCATCTTGAAGAAGTCTTAAAAATGAACTGATTTTGAATATTTCTCATTGCCTATTAAATTAATTCTATGAACTGATTTTGTGAAGTATATAATCATAAGAATGATGTTTTATGATAAACTGGGACAAACTTTGATCTCTCACCCTAAATACTTCAACAGGTGTCACAAAAGTACTAATTAAGGGCCTTTCATGCACAGAGAGCTATTTTATAATGTTCTAGAAGTAAAATGAGAGCTAAAAGAAAACATGATGCCTACATCAACATTTTATTTTGGCAGTATCCCACTGAAAAGAAAAGCAAGGCAGCTCCGATTTACAATATTTGCAGATGAAGGAACAATGTCACAAGAAAGCTAACCTGCCTCTTGATGACAATGTGAATTAAATACAGTCTTTTGTTCTTGTCCATAATTTACACTACTTACAGCTTATCAGTCCCTGAAACTTCACCATCGGTGATTCATTACTTGGAGTAACTGTCTGTCCTCTGTGAAGATAAAACCATACTACTCTCAAGATTAACAAATTCTTCTTAGTTTTCATAAGCTGGTTTTGGTAAAGGTGCAGGGAAGAACTCATGCTGGAAGCACCAGAGGGGGACCCTAGGAGACTAGGAACATACATATGAAGAGTCCATTGTCTTAAGGAAAAAGACTTCAGTCTTTATAGACCTCAAGTAAAGTTCATTTTTCAGTTCTGAGTAAAAATTTATCCATTCTCTTCAAGATGTTAAAAAATAATGCATACGTTGACCCTGTTGGGGTGGCCAATAATTTGGCATCAATGCACCTTTCTCCTAAATTTAATTATTTAGTCTATTTAGTTGATCATCACTGAGTCTATGTGCCAGGAACTTATCTATTCACAGCAGATACAGCAATGAAGAGAACAGAATACTTGGACTCGAGGAGTTTACATTTTGGTGCAGAAATCACCATGCTTAAAATAAAGTAGCTAATTTTAGCCACTATCAGTTATCAGTTTTACCTCTTTATTTGCAAACTGTATTTCCACCTATTTCATTATGTCCAGAAGCAAGCTCATTCTCTTTCTTTTTAATGGCTCCCATTCTACATGATGACACCATCCTCCATGCTGTTACTCCAGCTGGAAGCCTGAGAATTGTTCCCTCCCCTCCCAATACCCTCAGTGATCAGTCCTCCAGCCTTGGTGGCTCTTCTACATAAAGAATTGTCCCCTCTCTCCATTGCCATCAGTCATCATCACTTCACTGCACAGACCACAGTCACATCTTCCAGGGAGGTCCCTTGGCTCATCACTCTGCCCTTCAGCCGCTGTATTCACTACTCACAGACTGACATTTCATTTCGAAACCTAGAATCTCATCATGACAAGCTTCTGAATGAAAGCTTTTTAGGTAAAGTTCAAAATTCATAGACTTACCCTACTTGTCCACAATGATCTTCCCCCAAATGAACAATGGATCACTGGCATGTTAATTGCTTCTCTGTTTTTCAAACAAGACCCTTTTGCTCTGTCTTTGCAAGATGGTCTTCCTTTCATTTACTAGGAAGCTTCTCAAATACCACCTCTTCAGAGATGTCTTTTCTGTCCATCTTTTAATTTTCTTTTTCTTTTACATATCTCAGTGCAAAACCAGCTCACTGTCATTATTTCCAGAAGTTATTACAGTATAAGCTCATCTGAGGAATTTATTTGTTTGGAGTTTATTTTCGCTATCTATCCTCTTTAAAAAAGCATTGGCCCTGGTATCCCAGAGTTAAAATCAGCGCCTGGCACAGAGGAGACTTTCAGAGATTACTTGCATAAGGGACATGACCCTTTGTCCAGAATGTTCCTACCCATGTTGACATGTTAACATTCTTAAACCATAAATTGTCCATTTTTGTGTGATCCTGAAACAATTTTTATATATTTATTTTATATGAATTTTTACATTATATTATAATTATTAGTAGAGTAGGTTAAAAATAACATGTTGCATCTTTTATCATATCCGTCTGCTAAGGATAGTGAAGAGTTGCTGATTTCATCATCCTAAAGAGTAAAAGAGGAAAATGTTAGGAGTTGAAGGATATATACATGGGAGAGAAAATGAGGGAGAAAAATGAGTTGATAGCAGGATGTGCTTATCAGTGATGCAACACATCCCTTTTCAGAACAACCTAATAATAGTGTAGTAAAATCTACTAATACTTAAAAAAAAAAAAACTCAGAGAGATGGAGGAGTTTGTCTTTGGAAACATGCACTTTCTGAGAAATTTTAGAAATCATTGAAAAGGTTTCCACTTTTCAATGGTAAATTTTGGAACTCAGGCAATTATAAAAGAACAATCACAGATGACATCTGGGCTACCTTGATTCATGTAGTTGTATGAATACTCATACACACATGAAATCATCTACATAACACTGTGCATAGTTATAAGAAAGATATCTACGAGCTGTAAATAACACTCTACCTACCTCATTCTCTTTCTAAATAAACTTGCGAACCAAGCAAATGTGAATAATACCATATTGCAAAAAAGCACTCTCCCTGTTACGTAGACGTTCACTCATGCCATAAATGTTACTGAGCCTCTACTATGTCTTAAGTACCCAAAATATATCAAGAAATAAAACAGAAATATTTGCCTTCTTGGGGCTTATATTCTAGTTAGGGGAGGGGTAGGAGTGATAAGAGTTGTCTTCCAGGATAGACAGGAAAAAGTAATCATTGCAAATAAGTACATATATGTCATGTTAGAAGGAAAGGAATACTATGGACAAAAGGAAAACTGAGCTGAGTTTGGAAAGCAAGCATGCCAAAGTCAGCTATATGAGCAGTTTTTAGAAATATCTGAAGAAGTGTCTTTCTGAATGCTGGCCATCTGCTTCATCCTCTCCAAGCATCCCTGCTATGGACTGGGCACTCTCTCCAGAAATCACATAGTAAAGTACGGCTCGATAAACCAGTGACTAGGCTGGAATGCAGGCTATACTCTCTTGCGAACTCAGCCCCCTCACCCTTCCCAGTAGATCATTTCCTTCCTAGTAGGCATCCAGCATTCTTATGTTTCCTCTGTCCTCTTTCCTAATATCTTCTCTGCTGGTCTTCTTTCAATGTGGGGAAGGATGTATACCTTAATCGATGTGCACTACCAGATCTTGGGAAGAGGCAGATATCTTACACATATACTGCCAATCAGGATGGAGTCTAGTGGAGAAGTCCGAGAAGAAAACATGATGGTGGAACTCCAAGTGTTGGCAGTCAGGTTGTAGGACTTAGGAGGGAACTGATATGTCAGAGGGTAGTAACAAACTTCACATCCAGCAGAGAGTTCACTCCACCCCACTGCTTTCTTCCTTGCATGTGGTGAGGTTCAGGAGAACCCTGCTCATCTATTCTCCCATGAAATCTTTTTCTGATATATTCTATGAGTCTGAAACAGATTGCTATAATTTTAAAACCAATTGAGCTTGAAAGATGTGCTCAGTTCTTCTCCCAATAGGGGGTATGTTTTGGAGTACAAATCGAATTAGTCTTTTTGTGATTATTTGGACAAAAGCTCATTCTCTGTAAAATTATAGTCACAACTACAATGATCTGGTACATTTCCTTGTTTGAAATTAACTTAATTTATTATGAAATTCATATTTCTTTGAGAGGGCTCAGAAAGTTAAGACTTAAATAAAAGATTCCTATTCTGTGGAAAGGTTCATTTGTGCCTTATATTAGATTCCAGATATAAGTGATGGAGTATGATAATGTACAAAAATAGAATGTGTACATGTATGTGTAACTGCATCACCATGCTGTACAGTAGAAAAAAAAATTGTATTGAGGAAATAACTATTAAAAAATAATGACAATAATAAATAAAATAAAGGATTCCTATTCTGACTAAATAGGAATAGGAATTCCTATTGTGTTTCTAAATCACCAATTTCTTACTTATGAGAGATACAAAAAAATTCCATAAAAATAACCATTTAGTTCTTATTGTGGCTCAGTGGGTTAAGAACCCAACATATTCTCCTTGAGGATTCGGGTTCCATCCCTGGCCTTGCTCAGAGGGTTAAGGATCCAGCATTGCTGCAAGTTACAGCGTAGGTTGAAGACACAGCTAGGATCTGGCATTGCTGTGGCCGTGGTGTACACCATCAGCTTCAGCTCTGATTTGCCCCCTAGCCTGGGAACTTCCATATGCCAAGGTGAGGCTTTTCAAAGAAAAAAAAAATCATTTCTCATATAGTGGCTTGTGATTATTGCTGAACACATATATTCACATACTTTAACAGAACTGTAATAGCATAGCAAATTTTAAAAGAATCCATGACTACAATACTATAAAAAAACACAAAGGAGTGAAGGGAAAGCTCTTTTCTACAGTAGAATACATAGTAACAAATATAGAAGGAACAATAGGGTTAGAAAATCACCAGTTTGCAACTACCATAATCGCAGTTAAGACAAAAATCATCAATGGATACTAAAACTCTTGTGTGAAATTTTGTTAAAGAATGGTGTATCCACATAGCCTCAAAACATCTCCATATGGATTTCTTATTAATCACAAAGGGAAATAAGAGAATTTTATAATAGAAAATAGCCTGTAAACAACCTAAATCAATGTATCATGTGCTTTCTGATTTGGTTCACTGAGAAGGACATATCAAAACATATACAGTATTCATGTCAGAAAATGCATAACCTGAATCAAATCATGAGGGAACAATCAGACAACCCCAAATTGGGGGCCTTTTTAAATAAAACACCTGGTCTATAATCTCCCCAACTGTCAATGTCACAAGAAAAAAGAATAAAACTAAGGAATGGTTTCTGTTTAAGGAAAGTAATGAGACATAACAACTAAATGAAAGAAAACAATAAAATCAAGGAATGGTTTCTGTTTAAAGAAAGTAATGAGACGTAACAACTAAGTGAAACGTGATTTTTAGATTGGAACCTGAATTGAAGGGAAACAAATTGAGACAATTACAAAAAAAATGAATATGGACTGCATATTAGATAATACCATTCTATTTGTGTTCCATTTCCTCAGTTAATAATTGTATTATAAATATATTCTACCATGAGGGTATCCTTGTTCTTATAAGAGATACATGTGGAAACACTTAGGAGTCTGTGTCTTATCTTATATGGTTCAGCAAAATAGTATTTCTATATTATAAAGAATTTAACTGGCCTTTGTCCCTGGATCCTGGGAGTTATACTCTAAATACTTGAAATTTCCTGTCTTTGGGAGTGTCTCTTTCCAACCTTGGAATTTTTCCGCCTTTGTTACTCATGGTGGTCCTCTTAGAACACAGCTGATTACTTACACTAATTTGGTGACTCATGGTGGCCCCTAGACAGTTTATGCTAATTAAGTTATTCAGGATGGAAGAAGGTCATGCCAAAAGGACCAACCATGAGATAAGAGGGTGGGGCTTTGAGTCACTCAGTACCCACCCAAATTTTGGGGAGAGGAAAGGATGTGCATATTGAGTTATATGGCCAATTATTCAATTGATCATGTCTATTAACAAAGCCCCAATAAATACTATGGACCCTAAAGCCTGGGCAAGCTTCTCTGGTTGGTAATAATCTGTATATTGTCACCCATTGCTGTACCAGTGGATAGATAGCATGACCTCAGATTCAATGGCAGCTTCACCTTTGGGACTCCCCCAGATCTTATCCTTTGGCTATATCTGATTCCCATCCTTTTGCTGTCAGAAAGCTGTAATCATAAGTAAAGAGCTCTCCTGAGTTCTGTGATTCAGATCAGCAGATTATCAAATCTGAGTAGCACAGGGGAATGCCAGAATTTGAAGAAAGTTGATCATAAGTGAGGACAGCCTGGGATGCTTCCACTTACAACTGGTGCCAGAAGTGAGAAGGATTGGAAAGTTTGGTCTAATTCCGCACAGAGATCATTGTGGATTCATGGTACTTTTTTTTTTTTTTTTTTAAGAAATCTCTGTAAGTTTAGTTTTTTAAAAAACAAAAATTTAATAAAAAAAAGCATATGGCTTTTATATGACTTTGGGAAGTGGGGAAAATCATTCGAAGACAATGTTCAACACACAGTGTGTGTGCCTCTATAATCATGTCACGGCAAACACCGCACTTTGTCTGCTTAGGTGAACAGTTAGGCTATTAGATAAAATTTTCTCCAGAAGTTAGTTTGTCTGGATTGA
Source organism: Sus scrofa (assembly GCF_054392235.1). Classification (NCBI taxonomy): domain Eukaryota; kingdom Metazoa; phylum Chordata; class Mammalia; order Artiodactyla; family Suidae; genus Sus; species Sus scrofa. Next base: position 93,441,156 of record NC_139389.1, read on the forward strand.
AAGAGACTGTTTTAAGCCAGCTTGAATTTATGGGCTTAAAAATGCCCCCAAATTAAATATTAAATGCTAAACCCATGTCATTACTATCATGAGAATGAAAACATTTCCTGGTAGACTTGGGGGAAAATGCAAATGAAAACCTTCAGACCATGCTGAAAACAGTATTCTTCTAAATAATAAAATACTTTCAATCAATGCAAATCTTAAGCCATTTGAGGGCATTTTAAAATCTGTGCCTGGCACACAGTGGATGATCAATGAATGGTAATAGTAATAAACAGACAAAAAATATGAGAGATTTGAGGAAATGGTATAGTGCTTTTCATTCTTTGAGCTAAAAAAAAAGTTTATACAGAGTATTCTCACCAAGCTGGAGTAGGATACTGGGTAGACAGTTCAAGTTATCATTATGATACTAAAGAGAAAATCATCATGAATAGATTCTCACTATTATCTCTCATCACTAATAGATTCTCAGTGCCATAGGCTACAAAGTGCCGGCCAGTTCAATCTCTCCCCCAACTCCATGTCACATAGGTCTCCAATCTGAGAACTTTGGTAACTCTTCTTCAAAATTCAAGAGAGAGCAACAGACAGAGAAGAAAAAGCAAGGGAGGGAGAGAGAGAGAGAACAGAGTCAGAGACAGAGAGAGACGAAGACAGCAAAAGAAATGGAAAGATAGAAAGGGAGGAAGAAAGAAGAAAACAGGAAGAAAGGAAGGAAGGAAGGGACTAAGGCTTTTCCTTGTTCAAAATGTATCACATTAACAATTAAGTATGGAATTTCAATTTTAATTTCTTTCAACTTTCTATACTGCTGTGGTTCCACTGTTCATTAGCGACCTGTTTCTCCTGTACAGTGAATTTTGTCTTCTGTTTCTGTTATGTTTCCATTGTCTACATCAATATCTTAGACAAATGTGTTGAAAATAAATTTCATAAAATCTTGTACACATTGCTTCTAACTTCTACAGCAGTAATACAATGTAATTGAAAATGCATATTAATTCAGTTTCAAGCAACTTACATGAGTACAGGGGAAATCATTTACTCTGTATCATTCTTTCTCCCTCTCTCTCATCTGTACACATTGTATACGTTACATGTTGTATTTTGCAGCTTTTCATTGTTATGTGGCTGTCATTCTGAGTTGTTCCAGCAAGTAAAACTAATTCTTTATTCCCCCACAAGACAGTCAAGTGTCTGACACCTGATTTCTTTTCTCAGCTATATGTAAAACATCAGAATACTTCAGCTAGACTTTTTAATTATATAGTTTAGCAGTCCAGTGTATGCAGGAGCTGTATTTAAATATTCAATCTGAAATGGACTGTGTATTAAATTAAGTACACTACTAACTAAGGCAACTTGGCTTGGTGTATCTGCCTTCAAAAGTGACAATTCCTCTGAATTGGTTTGCAATACTGGATACATTCTAAATTATTTCCCTCTTTTTTTTTTTCTCACAGGCCCACAGACATACTTGGTTTCTATTAAAGAATAACTTCCACCAGCCAACACATTAATAAGTATGTGTTCTGTGCCTAATGACATGTATAAAGTATAGTATTGAGTGTGTTGATGGCCCAACGGATAAAAATCATCTATTTGGGAATGTTATGACACATCTTAGACATCTAATACCACCCAGCAAGTGGCCTTAGGTGACCTATGAGTTCTCTGAGACAAGCATCAGGGAAGGTATAATTAAGGGTGCATGGACTCACCCTTTTAGAAATCTACCAGTGTACCAGTAAAACAATAAATATATTCAGGATAACTTTGTACTTTTATGTATCAATTGGCCAGTGGATAAATATCAACATTTATCACTCCATTTATCACCCCAGAAAAACAAATCATTGGCTAACTTTGAATGTTCAACTGTTTGGAGCTGCAAATATCCTATTGCCCTATAATCTGACTCATAACCAATGCATGGTAGTGCTCATTTGTGACTGGCTCCAATGGCTTCCAGGGCAGCTGAGACTTGCACCAGAAATTAAAGGGTGGGGAGCACTTAAAGGAACAACGACAGACCAAGAGTTATATATGTCCAAGGGGGAGGGCTAGCAGAGCAGTTCGGAGAAGGCCTGAAAAAACAAAAGAGCAATAATGGAAGTTGGGACCCAGGGCAGGGTGGAAGGAACAAGAAAGAGGCTAAAGAGATATGATTTTGAAGCTAATTGAAGGAAACGAAGGTGCTCAACTTTTATTCCTTAGGCCAAGTAGTGGGTTTTCATTTGAAAGTTTCTATTTTAATTCTATCACATAATATATATTTTAAGTTATATATGTTTTTGTGTTTGTGGAGGGAGTTGAGAAGTATCAGGAGACATGTGTTTGGTAAAGACTCAGACCATATCAATAACTTTACTTAGCAGGCAACAACAATAAGGACACATACTGGAAAAACAGGATCTGCTAAGCCTTTGTGTCATTTACCACTTAATGGAATGTTGGCCGAAAACAGTAAAATAAATATTTCATTTTATCCAACATCAACTTAAAAAGTAAATAAGGCACAGAGCCCTTCTAAAACAATTGCTGTGGCAGTATGGGGTAGATATAATGGGCTTCAAGCCGCATAAAGTTTAAGCTAATATTCTTGGGCTTAGTAGTTTATATCTTCCTCTCCCCTGAAACAGTCCCCTATATGATTCCCATAGGTAAAATCATCTCAGTGGGTTTCCCAAACCACTGTAAATAAGTGCAGATTTGCATTAAACCTCTGACTACATATTAAAGCCGAATCAACAGCCTTTACTAATAGAGATGTTCAAGACAGATAAAACACCTCAAAGCCCAGGCGCTGGGTTTATGCTGCTATTTCATGTCAAGGCAATTACAGTGATGGTATTAGGGAAGCTGAGGGCGGGAGCGGTGTTGTCATCCAGGGGGAAGGGAACGCAAGCCTTTAAGCAATCATGTAGAGCATGCAGAACATCTTAGAGATGGGGAAGGAACAAAGCTCCGCGCTGTCGGGGTATTGATCCGCTCCAGAAGGTGCAGGGAGCCGCACGACCGCGATTGCCTTCCCCGCTGGGTTTAGAGAGGTCTGAAAGAATACAATATTGATCTGGCCCCGTTCCTGAGAAGTAACTTAGAGATAAGCCCTGACTGGAGGCCACCAACCTTGAGAACAAACTGTTGCAAAGACGCCTCCTTTGCCACGCGTCCCACAACAGCGCTGCCTGTGGGTGATGATTGGAACACACTTAAACCCGGTCCGGGAGGAACTGCCCATGTGCTTTCTCCCCTGTCTCGCTCCTCCTCAGAGTCTCCAAATTTTGAAACTGTTAAAACCATGTTTTGAGTGGAGAGGAGAAGAGGGTACAGCTGAAATCCCATCAGGGAGGCTGTAATTTGTCAAGGAAGAAAAGTTTGTGTTCCTGAAGCTTGTTGTGCGTTTCTGAAGTTTTGAGAGTTTGAACCCTCGTAGAGCCTCATTTACCTCATGTTTTAAATGAGACTAATAATGCCGATCTTGCAGATGATGGTCTGGATTCAATGCCATAAAGAATCTACTCAGGAAATGGGAGCTCTTAAGATTCAGGGTCATGTTTCCAGGGAAGGTGAGGAGTCCAGGACCATCTCTTCTTTGCTTTCTCTCAGAAAGACTTACTCTCCGCCAGCGACTAAATTCCATGAGTCAAAAAAAAAAAAAAAAAAAAAAAAAGGCAAAACAAAACAAAAAAAACTTTTTTTTTCCCCCCCAGGGGAAAAAGAAACTTTCAAGTTTTCCACTTTCAGAGCTGTGTGTGGAACAAGTTGGCCATGTTAGTCCTTGTGTACTACCAAACCTCAAGTTCCAACTTGGAAATAAAAATAAAACTGACTGAAAATTCCTCATTTGCATACCACGCAGTGTCTCATGGTTTCCTGGTGGAAATTACTGTAACCACAGGATTTTGCATGGTTTCAACCTCCAGCCACAACTTAAAATTGGCCAGATGTTATTGAGAAGACGGGGAACAAGGCTGTTAGCTGGGGGTTTATCCTGGTGTATAACCAGGTCCAAATACAGTTTCATTGGGCATTGTACAGCAACTTGATTTTTTCCATTTGCTGAGGAAGATGGCTCTGAGTTTGTTACTCCTTCAAGCAAGCTGGTCCAGCAATTCTGCTGTGATATTATAAATCCTGGATCACCTCCTCAGCCAGGGAGGGGCAACATTATCTCCCTGGTTTATGTTCTGTGTAAAATGGGGTGCAGCTTTACAGTCTAGGTATGGAGGATTTTACAAGTCACATGTGAAAAGGCTTGGTGTTCTGAGTGATTTTTCTTTCTAAGTCAGTATCAGTTCATGGTAGCTACAATGAAATCATTTCAGCAACTGCAGAACTGAGTGTATTGTATCAAGAGCCACTTTTCTCAGACTAGTTAAACAAAGAGGAATTTTGTAATTTTGTCATACTTGAGCTCAGCTCAAAAGATACCAGTAAATGACAGTGTCCCACTTTCTCCAGCAGTAAGAAGAACTAAAGCCAACTCGTCAGTAACGTCTTAACGGATTTAAAGATCATAATTGTAATAACAATAACATCTCTTGATTTTCAAAGTGCTTCCTGTGCATTGTCTCTTTTTTATCGTCCTCGAGGCCCCTGGAGGTCAAGACACACATTCATCCCTGCTTCATTTGATCCACCTCTGCTTGACCACTGCCGGACTTTTTCCCAGGCAAAAGGAGAACACCCGGGAGGGTGCACAGGCTGGACAAAGAAATTGCAGAGGTGGTTTGATTTCACCACAATCATTTCATCTGTTTTAGCAGAAATCCCCTGGGCTGCCCTCCCGTATACAAACTTGCCTTTGTTCACAGAGCTCAAATAGAAAGCTTCCCCTTCAAAATTTAACTGTCTCTCTGAAACGTTTAAAGGAAATGTGGCCTCTAATTGTTCAATGTGAAATGCAAGCTCTTGAATCCTTTATCCAAAGGCTAATATTTAATCTTTTCAAGCTCCTAGGAAATATCTTTGAAGCTCTGATTTTGTCAAGCGAAATACAAATAATGCTAAATATGTATGTGCTTTATTAAAAACATTAAGTATTTATCTGCTTTTTCAGCACACCCTTAGTCCTACACCCTAATATATCACCATGCAGGAGGCATTTAGATCATTGATTTTTCTAGAATGTATCCATAGTAGAAAAGTCAGTTTAGTTGTCTTCCTTTCAGTTCCCGACTTTCAAAAATATCATGGTTTGTGACCAGGATCTCTGACCCCCAAAAGGTAGAAATGGGAAGCAGCTTAAAAATTCCCTGCACATAAAAAGAGCCAAATGGGCTGTAAGTAGGGACCCCTAGGGCAGCCAGCCTGCTGCTCCCCACAGGCCCACATCTGTTATTGGGCACAATAATTACCCATGTGATAAGAGCACCAAGGGCCTTTGTTATCTCTTTCTGCCCTCTTTTTTTCTTCCTTTCTTAGTTTTGCATTTCTAAGAGAAGTCAAGGTGAAGGGTTTAGTGCCTCTGAAGCTGGGGCAAGAAAACAATCGCTTTTTCCAGTGGTCAGGTGAGAATACAGGAAACAGTTAAAACAGAGCCACTGAAGTGAACAACCTGGATGATGCGACCAAGGAAGAAACACCCCCTTCAGGTCCTTCCCACAGGGTTGCCTTTTGGTTGCTGGGCCAGGGAGGTCAGCGGATCTCCAGGGCACTCCCTTTCAAGAGCACCGCCCGATCGGCAGAAACAGGTTCTGCGTGACTGCCGGCGCGCGGAAAGAGTCCTCAGAGAGAGAGACCCCTGACCCACCAGAGGTGGGGGAACCAAAGCAGGGTCAGCACTTTATTTCAGGGGCTTGTATGGGGGTGTGTGTGTTGGGGGTGTGTGTGGGGGGGGAGTGTGCACGCACACGCGATGAAAAGGTGAAGGAAGCCGCTCAAATCTGGACCAGACTGCACCCATACACACATTAGGCCGAGGAAAAAGAGGAAACAGAAATGAAAGACTATCTTTCACGAGTAAACAACTTATAAACCACTGAGACTATTGGTGGCACTGCACCGGGTTAGAAATTTCTATTTTAATCCTTTCCCATTGTTTTGAAGAAACAGAGTGAATATAGTGGTATTTATACATTGTTGCACAAAATGGACAATTCTGCAGCTAAGGTCCTCTGTCTAGGGAGGTGTCTTTCCATCACTGGTTGCTACATGAGAAGTTGAACATAAAAATTTCTAGTAAATTTCATTCTTGTTATCTCCTAAAGGATGTTCTCTGGTAGAGGTGCACAGGGATGTGGTCTTTTGGTTATACTGTGCTTCTTTGGAGGCTTACATATTAATAAATAAGCAGAGTTAGCAAAATAGCCAACCAATGGATGGCACTAGTAAGACCTGGAAAAAGCCAGGAGATCCTTTGGCCTAAACTTTCCCCTTTTGCATATTAGAGGAAATTTATTTGTGAGCCAATGAATGACTAATGAGTATTCTTACACTATCAAGTAGCTCCTGGAACTTCCTGTAGGATATCGTAGATGCTCAGTGCAGGATGAGACACTTTTGTTACTAACCAAGTTAGTAAAGCAAAAGAGATTATTAAGGCATCAGTGGGGGATGGGCTGAGCTCAAGATGGCACCAGCCTTGACTGTGAGGAGGTGCTACGCTTATAAAAGATTTGTGGTGGGAATCTGTGGCTGGAGTTCATGGTGGGAACTTGTGCCAGGAACAATGAAGAAGGAGGGGAATGCCAAGGGGGGGGGGGGTATGGGGTTGAGTCCCATGACAGAGGGCAGGTAATCCTTGTAGGAGGTTAATCTGTACAGGCTGTTGTTTTCCGCAGGCCATCGTTTCTTGCTGCCCAACTTGAGCTTCCACATTCTGGGAGAAGGTGTCCACAGCAGGTCTCCAAGCAGAACAGCTACATTTGGGAGGTGGGGAGGGATCTGTTTCCATCCTCCTGGAAACATATCAGTTACCTTCCATTTCTCCTTCTACTGAAGGTCTCTGGGTTGGAAACCTAGAGTCTTCTGTGTCCTAGCAAGACATGTGCTAGAATAGGAGACCTATGATTGGAGTGATTGAGCTCAGGCTTGAGAAACACTGTAGTGAGAATCCTGCAGAAGAGGTTCAAACATAAGTCCTATATTCAGCAAATTTCATTGAGATTTTCCTTGATTTTAGGGCTAGAGATACTTAAATGGGATAGACATAGCCAGTTCTCATGGAGCCTACCGCCTGGGAAGGATGGCAGCATGGGATAAGTGATTCTACTTGTGCTGAGCCACATGAAGAATTGAATGGTGGATTCTGATGGGGAATATAAGAGAAGCAAAGTTATGCTGAGGAATGGGGAAGGCTTTCTGGAGAACAGGATGCTTGCATGATGAGGAAAAGAAATAAATATGCGTGTGACTTATAAGATGTGGTTTTACAGATTCTATGTTGTGACTGTCACATGTACAATGATTTTCAAACACACTCTTCCTTCCAGTCTCATCCTGACTTATCTCCCTTTAGTTACCCCAACACACTAGTTAGACTCAAAAGCTCTCTTTTGGTTAAATTTGTAAAATTCAGCAAGGAAATATTCTCTGAAGTCTGTCTGATGAACAGAAAAAGAGCTGTATTTTGACATCTATAATCAAACTACATAAAATAGCCCTGACTGATTTTAAAACTCACATTTCAACCATACATTAATTTTTCATTTTCAAAAGTACTACCTCTGCAATGCCTTACATCTTGCTATCATTTCATAATTTATTGTCCTTACAAAATTTAGTAACTATTATGAACTTTAAAGCATGGGTTTTTAGGAGCAGTGAAGTTTCTTTCCCCTCAAAATTTGGGGTATTAAATTCTTTTTCTATTGAATAAAAAAGATAACTAATTTTGTGTAGGTAGGGCTTAAGGTGGCTGCAGGTATACTCTTTTCAGAAGAGGGAAATAAGATTTTAAAAATGTGGAATTTGAAGATAAACTATGAAACGTTAACTTGCCAACTTGCAGCATATCAACATGTCAGCTCAGCACCTTAAAGAGTATAAAGGGATTATTCAGCCCAATTTTCTCTGTGCTTAATGCCATATCCTGGCTTAGAGGCAGGTTCTTCTGGAAGAACATTTAACTCTTTCTGCACATCATAGCCTCATTTCATGCAATAAAGTTGCCATTTCCTAAATGAGATTCTAATAGTCTGAAATATCCCCCTCAGCTTTGAAAGGATCCTTGCTTTGAGGATATAGCTTACATACTGCGATAACCTCGATCATTCCCTGGCAAGAATATAACAAAATCACACTTAGGCTTCCATTAGTAAGGCCTAACAAGAATGGTAATCAGAATACTCTTAGCATTATCCCAAGAAGGGCAGTGGCTTGAATCTTATGACAACCTCCTCTAAGCTCGTGGGCATTGTGTGATGGCTTTAATGAAACAGCAGAAATCTCTAATCATGACATTCAACCTCTCGGGGAATAGATGCCACATAATATTTGGCAGGGATCTCAGAGATGGTCAAGTTATTTTCTGTATGATTCATGAGTTCTGTCATTCTTCTGCCAGATGGACAGAAAGACTCTGAGTCCTTTGCTCTCAAAGACTCCTCCTCAGAAAAGCAGCCTATTACTGTGTTTGAAAGGCCCAAGATGCACTTTCTTTTCTTATACTTTACCATAATTAACCCTCAAAAACTTTAATCACTTGAGATACTTCTGTACTAAAGGCATCATAGAGCAGAGCCATTGTTTTCCCACAGGACATCCCAACTTATATTTTGCTTTTAAAGTCACTTCTGTATGTATTCACCCATGTACTGGGCACCTGCTGCAGTCAGGCACCCATCTAGTTGCTGGGGATATTGCAGTCCACAAAACTGACAAATTCAATGCCCTCATGGGACTTGCATTCTGGACTGAGTGTAGAGGGAGAAGATAAGCCAGCAATTATGCAAAAATGGAAAATGTCAGGTGGAGAAAAATTAGGCAGAGGGTAAGGAGGGAAGTTGTGGGTTTTTATCAGGTGGTCAGGGAAGGCCTCACTTACAAGTGGATATGTGAGTGTGGGCAGAGCCAGCAGGAGACATGGGTGGCTAGGGGGTCTGAGCCCTCCCTCCCTGGACTGGCAAGTGGATGACGCCTCTCCAGTTGGTTCTTATTGGTCGGTGATACTGTCTCGCTCTCTGCACTGCGGACTGGATCCTGGCTAGTGTCAAAGGGAGCGTTCTTAACAGTATCTGCCATGGATGCCGGGCAGGGATGAACATTAAATATCTATAATATGCATATTGTAGGCTATATACTTGCTACAACTTCTCATAGCTTTCTCTTCTCTAGCTTGTATATCATTCTTTTAGGTAAATCTCACTTTATATTTGTTCCGTCTTTGTCATGTTTACCCCTTCTCGTAGGAAAGGTTAATATCACTCCTACAGGGTAAAAGTCAGGACTGTGCATAGTAATTGGGGTGTGGTCTGGAGAACACAGAGAAGATCTGGCACCTCAGTACCCTCGTTCTGGACTCAATACTGAGACATACGCAGTCTAAGATCATATTATTTGGTTTCGGAGGGACTCTTCATTACATCCACGTGTTTAGTGCAAAGTGGCTGCCAGTGTGACAGGCACATGATGGGTACTTTTCTCTTTCCTTGGTTAAAAATTTATCATGATATTTAAATAAAGTGATGTGCATGAGAGGAGAACCATTTTTCAAACAGACCCCAAATCACATAAATCTGCAGGTTCTAGCACACAGCGTAAAACCGCAATTTCATGTTGCCCATTCCTAACAAAAGGTTAATGCTTTCAGCTTTAAAAATATTTGGAGCTGTTGGTTGGTAATTGGAATAAACATTCAAATTTGAGCATCAAATTTCTCATTAGTTTCACATCAATACCTGTACTGCAACTATGGATCAGTGAACTGGGCTCCTTGCTGCCCAAGTGAGTTCATTAATCACTCTCCCCTAAGATGGCTGTTTGAGTAGACAGCTGTTCTAAGCAGCTGTCTTCTGGTACACCCTTCTCCTACAGACAGTGGGAAACTTTTTGCATGAGTCGGCTGCTGTTTTAGCTAAAATTCCCATTTGTAGTGATAGATCCAGAAGCAACTGGGTCTCAGGTCAGTAAAGCATTCCAATTTGTAAATGGTCACTTTATGGTCACAGATAGAAAGGTTTAAAACCATTAAGGCTAAGTTTCCGTATCTTATCTGACTTATCACCAGGAAAAAGAAATCCGAAGCTATGCATTTCAAGTCTACACTGTATTTGGTGAAAAGCCACAAACCCAAATTGAACCCTTCTGACCCTTTTTATTTTGCCCAACATGATAGGGCCTGGTTCCTTAGCTCTCCTGCTCTTCCAACCATGGATAGTTAACTTTATTTTCATATTTTCGGATACACTTGGCTGCTTCGAGAGATCAGAATCCACACGCAGCTCCAATTCTCCATTATATTGAATGGAGGACTCCAGTAATCGGAGCTTATCCTGTTTTAATATATGCAATCAGGAAATTTGAAGCGGCCTTGATGGCCCCTATAATATTTCCCTTAGATGCTCTCTGATATGTCAGTGTCTACAAGTTCATCCACACAGCAATGACCTCATGTGGCAACCTTTTTCCATCCACTAGAACACTTAGTAGTAACATGAGAACCTGATTATCTTCTCTCAGGAAAAAAAAAAAGAGAGAGAGAGAAGGAGTAAAGACCAAGAAAAACAACACACATAGACACGAATTAAAGAGGTATCTTTCTCTTGTAAACAGAACCCCCAAGAGAAATAGACACATGCTAGAGAAAATAAGAATCATAGAATCCAAACAATTGTTTTGTGGAAAGAGGGTGGGTGGGAGCTGGTTGGGAATCAAGGACTTCCAGGCATATCTATTTCCTGGAGATGCATTTAGTCTTTTCATATTGAAGAAAAGAGAAGAGGTCAAAAGTTGAACTCATGAAAACTTTCCTTTCTCTCATTAATTGCAATCAGGAAATAAATAAAGGAAAGGGGAGAGGGACAAGAATAAATATTTCCTGGGTATTTCTTGAGAAAAACATTTAAACTTGAATTTTCCTATCATGTGCTCAGGACAGTTCTGAGGTAGGCAATGCCACCCTCAGGTGCAGTGAGGCAACTAATGATCATTTATTCATTCATTCACTTATTTCATATTCCTATAACAAATGTGTAGGTAGAAAAGAGTATAGCACAAGGAACCATGTTCAATATTCTGTAATAAATCATAATGGGATAGAATATATATATATATATATATATATGCACATATATATAACTGAATCACTTTGCTGTACACAAGAAACTAGCACTGCATTGTATACCAACCATACTTCAATTAAAACCAAACAAAAATAAGATAGAAAAGAGTCTTGGTTTCACAAAGCTTACACTGCAATGAACAAAGACCGAAAACAAACAAGAAAATATGAGCCAGTAATAATTCCATGGATTAAAAGTAGAATGCTCTCATAAAGAGAGATTGGAGGTTTTTTAAGGTTGAGTGGTGTCAGAAGGTCCCACTGGTTGGGGAGGGTATTGAACTTGAGGCCAATAAAACAAGAATGAGTTCGAAGAAGCTGGCGGAAATACTTCCCCTGAGACTGCACAGCTGGCAGGAGGCTTGGATATTTATCCACACCCACTTCTTCTTTCTTTCTTTCTTTATTGCTTTTTAGGGCCCCACATGCAGCATATGGAAGTTCCCAGGCTAGGGGCTGAATTGGAGCTGCAGCTGCTTGCCTATGCCACAGCCACGGCAAAGCAGGATCAGAGACACATCTATGACCTACACCACAGCTCATGGCAATGCCAAATCCTTAACCTACTTAGTGAGGCCAGGCTGAACCTGCATCGTCCGGGATACTAGTAGGGTTAGTTACTGCTGAGCCACAATGGGAACTTCCACACTCTCTTCTGAACACAGGCAAAGCCCAATCGTTCTCTCAATCTCCACTTTCAAGGGTATCATGAAATATTTGACTAGTTTGGTAAACTGTATAATCAAGAAGATGGACATTTATTATGTGTAAAAAGGACATTTCATAAATAGTATAATCAGATAATTAAATTATAAATATTCTGTTTCTCCTTGAGCCTCTCTAAATGGGCTATCTCTCCAGCCCCATTTCTCTGAATAACTTTCCAGATGAAACACTTTTGGAAATAGCTTTACCTCGAAAGTATTGTTTCTGGGCATTTCTTCATCCTTAAATTAACATATTTTCCCACTACAGAAATGTTGTGCTGTTGTCCTCATTATCCGCTGATTTGTACCCAGTTTAGTCTAGTGTAGCTTAGTGACATTGGCCACATGGAATATGTTGGGATCAGAACTTTGTATTCAAGCCAATGAGGGGATGCAGCAAGAAGCAGGATGTAAAAAATATTTAGAAAACATTTTAAAATACTACATGAAAAGACATACCCAGAAAGCCTCAGAGAGTTGAGCCATCTATGCCCACTGGGGTCTATTAATGGAAATTGTTTAATGAGTGTCTTTTAAAGTAATTACCTATTAAAATACTAAACACTTGAGTGGAAACTTTGGTCTCTAATAATCTTGGAACATTTTCTAGACTCTCGACTCCAGGGATGATTTCACTCACTACTGAATTGCAACCCCTTCTGAGGTTTATTATTTCAACTCCTCCAATATACCCATCAGCAGATTGTTCTTTTATAAATCCAGCTGACTGAAGAGTAACCCAAGAGTCAAACCAAAGTTGATAACCTCTAACCTTTGAAATTTTTACAGACCTGTTGACGTAAAATCCGATATTTATACATTTCCCTCTTTCCTTTTATGTCCTTACCAACTTGTTCATATAATCAGTTATAGGAGCTCATCAGACAAAACTGTCTTTGTTTTATGGCAAATATGGCGGAAATTGCTAGGCAATAAATATTAATATAAAAAGTATTAATATGGCTCAGATTTTGAAATATGTTTGCTAATATTCTACTCATAAAAATGAATTACATTATTTTCCTGGAATGTTCCTCCCTGTTCCTGTTTTTGATGAAATTCCAAATATGGATCCAATTTCTCCTTTATATTTGGGTTGTATTTCATTCCTTTTGCTTCCAACTTCAAGGACTGAATTAAAGGGAGTTCTACATAGTTTATTTTGTTGAATATAACAATAATCCAGAATGATTTGTATAAATTAACCTAGTGAGAAAATAAGTACATGTGCATAAATAATTTGTATATGCAATTTTTATAACTGTGAATTTTGTAAAATATGTTATTTACCACATCATAACTTCTGACAGTTGTATCACAGGTGTGAGAACACTGAGCTACAAGAAACAGTCACAGATGCATGAAATTTAGAGCTAAAAGAAATTCAAGTAGACATCTGGTTTAATTCTTTCTCTTTAAAGTTGTAGAAATCAAGATCCAGAAAGGTTACAGGCCTTGTTTACAGTCACATTGCTAGTTAAGCGTAGATCCCAGGGCCTCTGACTGCATGTGTGAACAGCGACAAGGAAAATTTTCAAGCTGTTGGTATGAAGTTTCTTTGGCCTAATTGCACAATCTTATTTGAGACCCCATGAGAGATTTATCTGAAGAATGTCTCATTAAGAAAAACTTTCACTCACTTCGAAATTGCATGTTATGGACTGAATGTTGGTGCCCTAATCCCTTCCATCACCACCAAAGCCATATGCTGAGGCCCTAATCCCCACGATGCTCATATTTGGAGAAGGGGGCTCTAAAGAAGTAATTAAGGGTAAGTGAGCTCATGAGGGTGGGGCCCTGATCTAATAGGATTAGTGTCTTTATGAGAAGAGGTGCCAAGGAAAACTTTCTCTTCCTCTCTCCTTCTCCCCCTCCCCGCTCCTCCTCTTCTCCTCTCTGCACACATGCACAGAGTCATACATATGGGCACACAGAGAAATGGTGGTCACCTACCAGCCAAGAGAAGGGGCCTCAGAATGAAAACTACCTTGTCACTACCTTCTTCTTGGATTTCCCAGTCTTCAGACCTGTGAGAAATAGATTCTGTTATTTGAGCCACCCAGTCTGTTGTATTACATTACGGTAGCTCAAGGAGCCTTATGCACTATAATTCAGGTGAGATTTCCTTGATTTCCCATTTTATACTTAATATAGATGACTGGTTTGCTTAACAAGTACACAGTATTAAATAAAAGGAAGAAAAAAGTTGCCAAGACAGTGATTCTCTAAAACAACAGGGACATAATCATTGGGTTGGAAAAGCATATTCTATCATTGCTGCTGCTGTGATAAACACCCCTATAGGTAAAGTTTGTCATATATCTTTGATAATTTTCTTAGAAAAATGATTGAAATTGAAATTGCTGAGTCAAAATATGCACACATTAAGGCTTTGAAAGAGTAGATTTTCACAGAAATATTAACTAAATAGTTAATATTTAGTAATTAGTGGAGAGAAATATTTACTCTCCAATTTTGCAAAATAAGCCAACATGTTGAGGGGTAAGAGGCAGTGAGGAAGGATGTTTTGTGTAGATCCTTTTCATAGATGGCTGTCTTTCACATTCAAGGAACTCCTCTTAGACTGATTCCAAAGAACATTGGAAATCTAGGAGAGAGTGAGATACCAGGAGGAGAGAGAGCTCCCTTTCTCTTTTGTTTATTAAAGCCAAATTACCAGAATATAAGGATACACTGCTGGCTAAAAATTGAAAGAAAGTTAGGAAGAAAGAGAGAGAAAGAAAGAAAGAAAGAAAGAGAAAGAGAGAGAAAGAAAGAGAAAGAAAGAAAGAGGAAGGAAGGAGGAAGGAAGGAAAGAAGGAGCAAAGGAAGGAAGGGAGGAAAAAAAAGAAATTCTGTGACATAATTCAAATGAAAGTCTCCTGTAAGAATAAAGATAAGCAGGATCTAAGCGAGAGTCTGAACCAACATGTTTCCTGAACCTGGGCAATGATCCGAACTCTTTTTTAATTTTCTCCTTTTTCTTTTCTTTTTTCTTTTTTAAGTTGGGAGTCCAAGGCCAGTTTTCTACAGGGTACAATTGTCATTCCCCTAGGCCACTCTGGAGGCTAACAGAGCACACTCTGATTGATGTCATTACCAACCGACAGGAATTTTACATTTTACATCACTTCACGTTAAGAAATTCTTCAAATTGATAACGGATACAGTTATGCCTCCTAGAAAATGAACAGTTTGGAGGGTTTGGTGAAGAGCCCTTGTCACCTTTTGAAAATCTCCGGCTAGTAGCCATGTGGGGATTTTTGAACTGAGAAAGTGAGCTCTGCCTGTCTGCACCTTGACCCTACCTCAGTCTGAGGCGCAGAAACTGAAGGCTGTGTAATTTCTTTTGCAATATCTACCTTGTGAGGAGCAACAACTGCCAGAAAACTGAGCTATGATCTAGAAAGTGTAAAAAGAAAGGTTCTTCTGTCTTAAGGGGATGTCTCCTATTAATGAACTTTCAAACCTGATATTTAAACACACTTCCACATGCTGGCACGCCCTCCCCCCCTCTTCCCCCCTATATCTGAACATACTCAGAAAAGTTAAAATTTTAAAAGGAGAGAAAGTATATCATAGAGATATACTAATCCTCGAATTCCTTAGAGGAAAAAATAACCTTTTTTCTTGATAGAGGAACCAAGCATTGATCTGTCACACTGTTTGTTCTAGTAGAGCTCCCAGAGGCACATTCAGTTTGAAACGTTAAGGCTAGTTCATTAGGCGTCCCGAGCTCGTTTCTCCGTTTCTCCGAGAGAATCAAGATAACACTGTGGTTAGTTAATGGCTTTCTCTTGTTTCCCCCAGAGCCTGCCTGTCTGAAGCCTGCAGGCTCAAGAAGCTTCTTCCCCCCTTTTCTTTGCTATTAGTCACAGCTGGTAAGGCTCACAGGAGCTGAGCCTGTTTGAAAACAGTCGGATCACGAAAACGTTTGAGTCTTTCTGCTGCAAGCAACAAACTTGGCCGGGGCTGCCAGGAGGAGATGGAGTGGGGGTGGGGCAGGGATGCACAAGGAAGGAAGGAAGACAGACAAATTACTAACCACCTCACTTCAAAATCCTCTTGAAGGGAGCCCGCGGGGCGCAGACTTGCTGGGAAGATGGGCGGAATAACTTTGAAATGAGGTGATCTCTCTTGGGGCTCTTGTCTCCTGTGTGGTGCCCACCCTGCTCCCCTGAATTCTGGTAATGGGGTGAGGGCGAGGGTGCTCTTGATAAGACCCTAGGTGTACTGAGCGAAATGGGCTGTTGCGATTCTCCAAGACCCTCCTACTCGCCCTCCTTCCTTCTGTACATACTTTTGATGGGGGACAGGGGAGAAAATAAGGACTTAGATATAACAGGTAAATTCAAATTCCAAAAACAGACTATAAGGCTCTTTAACATCCTCAGTAGGACTGCTGAAAAAAATCATGGTGGCTCACCGTGTGGCTTGATTTCTAACAGCCTTGTTTGGTTGTTCAATCACTCCTGCTCACAAAATTGGCCCTAGACATGCGGAATAATTATATCTTTTGCCTCTGATGGGAGCCTCCATAAACTATAACCAGGGGCCGAGTGTTTGCTGTTCCCTGGAGTGGCTGGTGTGTGCCACTGTGCAAAGGGATAGTCAGATGTCTGCCACCATGATGTAGGTGACAACAATGATGTCATCGCCTTTGTCACAGCCTTTGATCCTGATGCATGAATGCTTCAGTTGCATTGGGTTTATGAAGCCAATAAACATATATGCTTTGGGGTTGAGTTCAAATATAAGCCGGAAGGGTTTCATTTCCTTTTCTGGGTGTTTCAAGCATTCATAATGTACTGAGAAATCACAGAGGAAAGTTTTATGAGGGATCAGGTCAAGCCCATAAAAGTAATGGGGTTCTTCACGTCACCTCTTTCAGGGCAGTCTGAATGGGTTCCTTATCTGGTTGGGATTTTTCAGACCACATCCCTGCCTCTTCTTAATCGGTTTGAGGAAATGTAGTTTCTTTCTCTGAATTCGGAACATGCTCATGCTTCACAAGAAATGACAAACACAGGAGTGTATTTGACTTTCAAATTCAAGCCTGATTGAAAAAAAAAATCAAACAGATTCTTATTTTCTCTCCAAAAAGGAAATATATATGTAATATTTCTAATTAGCAAGCAGTTATCTAATTCTCTATTATATTTTAGGTTTTAAAAATCTCTGTTCAGGAGTTCCTGTTGTGCATCAGTAGAAATGAACCCAACTAGTATCCATGAGGATGCAGGTTTGCTCCCTGGACCTGCTCAGTGGTTTAAGGATCCAGCATTGCCGAAAGCTACGGTGTAGGTCAAAGACACAGCTGGCTTGAATCTGGCATTGCTGTGGCTGTGGCATAGGCTGGCAGCTGCAGCTCCAATTCGACCCCTAGCCTGGGAACTTCCATATGCCATGGGTGAGGCCCTAAAAAAACAAACAAACAAACAAGCAAAAACTCTCTTCAGAGGTCATAGATAGGAGATAAAGAAAGATCAAATGGAAGACAGAAAATTAGTGATCCACCCAATCTTATCTGGAGTGCCCACTGCAACTCTTTTGTCATCTAATAATAATTTAAAAAATGATCACTAATAGATGGGTAGCTATTTATCCTATGTTTACTATTGGAAAAATGTGAGTACCAGGCAATGTTTCTAAAAACATAGCATATTCTATATTATGTTCTCCAAATATGAGTGTTAATCATCCTCCAGGTTAAAAGGAGACAAGTAGATCATTAAATAAAATCAAGTCGTACTTTATGCAAAAATTTTACTTAGACTTTCAATTTGGGAGATTTTGTCTAAAGTCTAACGTGGGACATTAGCTGATTGCATACTATTATCTAGAAAATTATCCTGGAGGTGAACTTATCTCTAGGTATGCATGAAGTAACATTAGAGTTGTTCATTTATTCATCAGGCACCAATAAAGACTGCATTATTTAATACAACTCATTCTCAGCACTCTTCCTCCTGACAGCTTCATTCTCCTGAATCTTTTCTTTCTGCTTGACCCTTCTCCAGTGTGTCCTCTTCCTCACACACCCTGAACATTGATTGTCCATGGCCTTGTCTTTTGGTTCTAATTGATCCATATTTTCCTCTTCGGAGAAAGAAAGGAAGACAGTGTCCATTTGCAAAGGCAGCTTCAGATTCTACTCCAGCTTGCCCTCACTGAACACCAACTATATACCTGATATTTTTTTCTGGTCACTGTAGGAGATAGAAAGGTAAAGATCTGTCTGCTATCTTGGCAGATGAGGTAATAATCATTTTCTTAATAAGTAAAATCACAGATCTAGCACTTATTATACGTCAAGCACTGTTCAAAGTGCTCCATACACATAAACTCTTTTAAAATTTTCAAAGAATCCTTTGAGGGAGGTACTATAAGTATTTCCATTGTACAGAGAATCCGATAAAGACATAGAGGTGTTGTTGCCCAGTGTGTAGAACAAGAGTACAGATAACCAAAGGGAAAAACGGAAAATTAAAAGTAGCAAACAGGAGAGATAAATGAAACCCCATGGAGTCTCCACCAATGGGGAGAAAGAAACAAAGAAACAAAGTTTTCTTCCAAGAATGGAAAACATAAGCAGAGTACTCTGACATAAATCATAGCAATGTTTTTTTTGGATCTAGCTCCTAGAGTAATAAAAATAAAAACAAAAATAAACAAATGGGACCTACTTAAATTTAAAAACTTTTGGGGAGTTCCAGTCATAGCGCAGCAGAAACGAGTCCGACTAGGAACTACAAGGTTTCGGGTTCAATCCAGGGCCTCGCTCAGTGGGTTAAGGATCTGGCATTGCCCATGAGCCGTGGTGTAGGTCGTAGATGCAGCTCAGATCCCACATTGCTGTGGCTGTGGCGTAGGCCGGCAGCAACAGCTCCAATTGGACCCCTAGCCTGGGAACCTCCATATGCCATAGGTGCGGCCTTAAAAAAGACAAAAGACAAAAAAAAAAAACGAAAACAAACAAACAAAAAAAACCCACTTTTGCACAGCAAAGAAAACCATAAAAAAATGAAAAGACAACCCACAGAATGGGAGAAAATATTTGCAAATGAAATTGTTGAAAGGGGATTAATACGCAAAATGTACCAACAACTCATGCAGCTCAATATCAAAAAAAAGCCCATAAACAACCCAATCAAAAAAATGGGCAGATCTAAATAAACATATACCCAAAGAAGACAAACACGCACCCAAAGAACACATGAAAAGATGTTCAACATCACTATTACTAGAGAAATGAAAATCAAAACCACAATGAGGTATCACCTTATGCCAGTCAGAATGGCCATCATAAAAGGTCTACAAATAATAAATACTGGAGAGGGTGTGGAGAAAAGGAAATCCTCCTACATTTTTGATAGGAATTCAAGTTGGTACAACCACTATGGAAAACAGTATGGAAGTTCCTAAAAAAAGTAAATATAGAACTACCATATGATCCAGGATTCCCACTCCCAGGCATATATCTGGAGGAAGCTATAATTCAAAAAGATGCAGGCACCCCAATGTAATTGCTATATTATTTACATAGCCAAGACATGGAAGCAACCTAAGTGTCCATCACTAGATGAATGGATAAAGAAGAGGTGATACATAAATACAATGGAATATTTCTTAGCCATGGAAAAGAATGAAATAATGCCATTCGCAGCAACATGGATGGACCTATAGATTATCATACTAGGTGAAATAAGTCAAACAGAGAAAGATAAACATCATACGATATCACTTATATGTGGAATCTGGAGAAAAAAAAAGATGCAAATGAACTTATTTGCAGAACAGAAACAGACTCACAGACTTTGAAAATAAACTTATGGTTCCCAAAGGGAACAAGTCTGGGGAAGGCTGGGGGCTTGGGATTGGCATATGCACACTATGATATACGGAATGACTGGCCAATGGGGCCTGTTGTATAGCACAGAGAACCCTACCAATATTCTGTGATAACCTATATGGGAAAATAATATGAAAAAATAGATAAGTGTATATGTACAACTGAATCACTTCACTGTACAGCAGAAATAACACAATATTGTAAATCAACTAAACTTCAGCAAACAAAAAACATACACAGATTTCCTGAAAAGCTGACCTTTAAATAAGAACTTTAAAGTAAAATTTAAAGACTTGGTATATTTCAGGAATTTATACCAAGTACTTTGCTTCATATAATCTGCACCAAATCCCTGTTTCACAAATAAGTAATTAGATACTTAGCATATAGTTTGTACATAATTAGATACTTAGGATATAGTAATACTTTTGCAAAATAGTAAAGCACAAAACTAGAAATTAAACCCAGGTTTGCCTTATCCCAGAACTCATGCATTTAGCCACTTTACTAAACTGCCTATATCTTTTTTTTTTTTTTTTTTTGGACTTTTTGTCTTTTCCAGGGCTGCACCCAAGCATATGGAGGTTTCCAGGCTAGGGGTCTAATCGGTGCTGTAGACGGCCTATGACACAGCCACAGCAAAGCCGGACCTATACCACAGCTCACAGCAACGCTGGATCCTTAACCCACTGAGCAAGGCTAGGGATAGACACAAAACCTCATGGTTCTTAGTTGGATTCATTAACCACTGAGCCATGACAGGAACTCCCAGCTCCCTATATCTTTAAGGTTGATGGTGAAGGGTGGGTGAGATCTTGAAAGCCGGAATTTGGAGGAGAGGATAGCATAGCAGGAGGCTACGTGTGAGTAAAGAGGCAGGTATAGAATCTAAGGAAGAGTTATCTTTCCTCCTTCTTCCCTCTGCAATAGGAATGCTTGACACTCACACACCTGACACACAGCAGGCAAACACTCAGATTTTATAGGCTCTGGGGAGTTAAGAGAGGGCAGGAGAATAATACTTGGTGAGAAATGGAAGAGTGAGTTTGAGATGCTTTGTGCAAAGAAATTTGGGAACAGAGATTGGAATAAGGTGAAGGATGTATCACAAAGGGTCAAGATGAGAAGTCTTAAGTGAAGATGTTATGCAGTGGTAGCCTCTTCTAATTTTTTAGAATACCTCATAGGAATTAAGCTTTAGTAACATCAATTAGACAATAAGATATATTTGGAAGAGGGATGAACAGGTCATTTTGGAAATCCTTGAAAATAACTCAAAAAAAAATCAATGAGTGTCTTAACATTGATTGGGAGATAATAATTGAAAAGGGAATAAATCCAAAAGTCACCGTGAACATAGAACACGTTTGGCAACTGATGTCAATGGAATTAGAGAAAGGGAAGAAGGAATGATCATTGTCAAGTTTGAGGACTAGTAGACCTTTAAAGTAATGGGGTGTCATCATTACAATTTAATTTAATTTTGATTTTATTCTATTTCATTTAATTCTATTTTCTTTTATGTATTACTTACTGTCTATCTATGAGAGATAAAGAAATTAAGAAGCCTAGCTGATGTGATGTTCAAGATGATGAGTTTGGATTTAGACAAGTTGATTTGAGGTACCCACAGAACATGCCATTGGAATGGTCCAACAGATATTTATAAATGTGGATCTGTGCTCAGGAAAGGAGTTGAGGGTCAAAATATAATTTTTAAATAAAATTTATTTTTGAATCCTTTAAGCGTTATATAAAATTTTGTAGATATTATAGAGGGCATTTATATAGCTTCCACCCAAATTTTTCCTGTTATTAGCATTTTGTATGAGTATGGTTAATTTGTTAAAATTGATGAGCCAATATTAACAATTCATTATTAACTAAAATCATAGTTGATTCAGATTCCCTTCATTTTTACTTAATGTAAAATATAATGTTCTTTTTCTGTTCCAGGATCATAATCAGAGCAGCACCTTACCTTTAATCATCATGTCTCCTTAGGCTCCTCCTGCCTGTTACAGATTCTCAGACTTCCCTTCTTTTCAATGACCTTGGCAGTTCTGAGGTGGGCTGGTCAGGTGTTTTATAGAATGTTAAGCTGTTGGGATGTCTGCTATTTTTCTCCAGATTAGATTGGGGTCATGTGTCTTTGGAAGGAAGACCACAGAGTCATTCTCATCCCATCCAGGGTACTATTGTCAGTATGACTTCTCACTGCAGACACTGACTTTGATGACCTGACTGAGAAGGAGTGTGTCAGATTCCTCCTTTATAAAGTTACTCCTACCGCTTTACATTCTGTAATTTTGGAAGGAAGTCATTTAGGTGCAGCCCACAACTAAGGACTGGGAATTATGTTACCCTTCCTGGAGAGTGATGTATCTACATAAATTATTTGGAATTTTTCCATACAAAAGACTTGCCTCTTTTCTACAACTATTTATCCTTATAAATAATTTTTTCATTCATTTATTTATATCAGTACTGACATATGGATATTTATTTTCTACTTTGAATTATAACACAATGCTACTTTACTTATTTTCTTGCTCAAATTATTCTCATTTAGGCCATTGGGAACCCTTTCTGTCTATGCCTATGTCCCTTTGACACACTTTAACTTTGCATGGGTTTTTTGTGTGTGGAATCAGAATTGTTAGCCCATCCATGTGGCACCATGGGAAACAGTTTCCTCAA
This sequence comes from Sus scrofa, assembly GCF_054392235.1. Classification (NCBI taxonomy): domain Eukaryota; kingdom Metazoa; phylum Chordata; class Mammalia; order Artiodactyla; family Suidae; genus Sus; species Sus scrofa. The sequence goes on from NC_139389.1 coordinate 93,463,645, forward strand.
CTACAGTGCTCATTTACAATTTCTTTTCACTGTAGTTTTATAGACTCCACTAACTTCCAAAGTCACGTAGGTTGGCCAACACCATTTTCCTCTACCAAATTACAATTCAGAAAAGCATAACTTGTGCAAAGATGATGGCTAATGACAAAGGTTTAGGAGGATTTGCTGAGGAAGTGTAGGGCCAATGGTTCATCTTGAAGAAATGATGCTGTGTTTAGAAGGGTAGGAGAAGATGGAGCAAGTGACAGTGATGATAAAGAAATTTAGGAGTTCCCGTCGTGGTGCAGTGGTTAACGAATCCGACTAGGAACCATGAGGTTGCGGGTTTGGTCCCTGCCCTTGCTCAGTGGGTTAACGATCCGGCGTTGCTGTGAGCTGTGGTGTAGGTTGCAGATGCGGCTCGGATCCCGCGTTGCTGTGGCTCTGGAGTAGGCCTGTGGCTACAGCTCCGATTCAACCCCTAGCCTGGGAATCTCCATATGCCGCGGGAGCGGCCCAAGAAATAGCAACAACAACAACAACAAAAAGACAAAAGACAAAAAAAAAAAAAAAGAAATTTAGGTGGAGAATGAAAAGAATACATTGGTACAGATCATAGTGGCAAGAAAAGAAGAGTTAGTTGAGTGAGAGATACGGAGCATATCATAAGGATAATATGATAAGAATGATGAAATGATAAGGATGAAGACAAAGTCTCACATTTATAGGCTCTATAGGCCAAATGTAGGCTCCCACATTTAAAAAAAAAAAAAAAAAAGGCTCCAGAAACATTCCTTCTTTGGGTCTCCATGTAGTTTTGTTTGTTTTTTGTCTTTTTCTATTGCAGAGGTAACACTAGGCAAATGGACTTCCCCGGCCAGAGATCAAATCCAAGCCAGAATTGTAATCGAAGCCATAGCTGCAGCAACGCAGGATCCTTAATCCACTGCACAGGGCCAGAAATCGAACCCTCCTCCCTGCCATTACAGAGACTCTGTCCTTCCCATTGCACCACAGCAGGAACTCCCCTGTGGGGTTTTCTTAACCAAAGTCTTCATTTCTCTCCCAGTAATTGCTCCCTCTAGCCTCTTCCTTACACCTTCCTTTCTTCCTCCCTCTAGCCAAACACCCTATGTTTGAGGCTTTATAAAGTACCACTTAGTCTAGTCTCTTTTTTTTTTTAATTTTGTCTTCCATTAATTATCTTCCAAGTCTCAAACAGAATTTCCTTCAGAAAGCCCCTTTTGACCTTGCCCCTTCCAGAAGTTAGAGGCTTGTGGTATGAACTCCTAATCAAAGTATTTTCTCTGCTTTGTCAGCGTTGCTTGTTAACTTCAGGGTCTTCCCTTGCTAACCTATCAACTACATGAGATGAGGACAATATTTATTTCAGTCACCATTGTGTTTGTCAGTAGGGGAAGTGACACCTGGTAAGTACTTGATAGATATTTGGTACATGAACTCATCTATTAAAAGAACCCTTAGCTCTCATCATGCCAGCCTGACCTGCAAAGGACATATATATTGTCATCTTTCACACTTATTTATTCCATTCTTCCCTTTTCTCTTTCTCCTCAGTCAAAACTTATACTCTTTCTTCAGCTTCCTAGTGATTTCTTTGCTTCATGGTTTCTAAAATATTCCATTTTATGTCATTCGGTTGCTCACTTTGATTTGCTATTATTTAATTTTGTTATGAGTTCTTGTTTATGGCACCTGATATATTGCACATTTTCTGAGAATAGAGGGTGAAATTTGTTTAACTGTGGGAAAAATTTACTGAATACCAAGTGTATACATGGAGGGAGAAGACAAGGCTGCTGTCCTTTAGGTACTCTTGATATAGCTACAAGATGGGAAAAACATGAAATGATGAGGGAGTACTTGCAAAATAATGTAGAAGAAAGTGTGTGAAAGAGTATAGACTGGCTATTGCAGGAAGAAGTAAAACCCATCTTTGGTTAGAAATTGCCATGGGGAAAGTGATAAGTTGGCAGAGCTTTGGAACAAATGTGGGACCCTCATTTTTCTTCCTATCCCTTTTGCAGACCCCTTTTAGAGGCAGAGGAAAAAAAAAAAAGAAAAGGTGGGTTCCAGAAAGCATGACTTCAAACAAGCATTGGGTCCACCACTGAGTGGTTGCAATACTCCGGACAAGTCATCTCACATAAGTCCACTGACCTTTAGTCACCCTTCTGTAAGATGGTGCTTTAATATTAGCCTACTATTGGTGAATGGGATTTGGAGGGAAGTGGTAAGTGTAAAAGACAAATCAAAACAGACTCTTAGGTTTCCTGTGTAAGCCGTGGTGTCATTAACTGAGATGGGGAAAACAGGAAGAGAAGGAGGTATGGGAGGAAGAGAAAACTAGGGAGTTAGACAATCACCAAAGCTGTTTTTGACATATCCCACCTAAGGTCCCATTCCTTCACTTCTTACAGATCTCCATTCCCTGTTCCATCAAACCTCCAAAGAGCATTACTTTCTGCTTCTACTTTGCCTTGAATTTTTACATAGCATATATATATATTTGAAATTATTTTAGAATTCTTTTGGTTGGTTGTCTATATCCTTCTCTAGACTGTAAATGCTAAAAGGGGAAGTAATTTATGCTCACTATAGAACCTCTAATGCCTGGTATTGTGGCTCATGCATGGCCAACATCCAGCAATGGATGAACAAATGAGTAAATGAATGAAGGAATCTAAGTAGCAATGTCAATAAAACTGTTCAATAAAAGTGCTTGGGAATCAGGAATCAAACAATGAATAAAAGTTTGATTAAAAATACAAACATTGGGAGTTCCTGTTGTGGTGTGGTGGAAACAAATACGACTAGTATCCATGAGAATGTGTGTTCAATCCCGAGCCTTGCTCAGTGGGTCTGGGATCCAGCATTGCCATGAGCTGCAGTGTAGCTAGCACACTCAGCTCGGAGCCTGAGTTGCTGCGGCTGTGGTGTAGGCTGGCAGCTGTATCTCCTACTGGAACATTGAACCCCTAGCCTGGGAACTTCCATATGCTAAGTGTGCCCCTAAAAAATAAAAAAACAAAAACAAAACAAAAACCAAAAAAAAAAACAAAACAAAACAAAAGAAAACACTAGTCATTTAAAGCCATGATGGAGAAGAGTCAAGAAAAAGATGAGGAAATGCCAGCAAAGAGAAGTTGGGAAACTTGTCCAATGTTCTAAAATACATGTGAATTAGCTAAATTGTCTCCAGAGCTGAGACTTTGGAGCACTGCTTTGCCTCTCACCACTGGGGGTTAGAGTTAGGCTTCTTGCTCAGACCCCACCTCTCCAGTTTCCAATAAACTCTCATTCACTTTGCCCTCCACTGGCTCTGGATCCAGATCTGAAGCAACTTTGCACTGTAAAGCAGTCACATCAGTGACTGAAAGTGGCTTGTAGGATTTGAATGATGTTTGCATTGACATTGTGAAAAAAATCTGAAATTCAAGAGAATTTATTTTAAACAGCAGAATTTTAGGTTTCAGCTGAAGCTCATTTTCAGAGATCACTAATTAAAAGCCCTTAGGTATCTATCTAGTCTCAGTGGATAGTTGCCTGTCAATACGTGAATATAAAAAAATGCTATTCCGAGTGGATTGGAGGGTGATCAAAAAAAAAAGTAATATCACATCTTAGGTTTTCTTTCCTTCTTTCTTTCTCTCTTTCTTTCTTGCCTTGCCTGAAGCAGGTTAGAGGTTCCTGGTTCCTGGGCCAGGGATTAAACCAGAGGCACAGCAGCAGACCAAGCTGCTGCAATGACAACCCAGGATCCTTAACCTACTTCACCACAAGGGAACTCCATCATCCTAGTTTTTCTTCTCAAAGAATTTCCCAGCCTCTTTCTAATAGCAAAGAAATAGCTAATATCTCACAATCTCCCAAAAGCCTGAAATTGTTTCCTTGGATACTGCTTTTGCTACTTAGCTAAAGAGAGAAAGAGAGAGATGGGCTCTGTGTTCCATGTCAAGTATTTAAGTAGAAATCCATCTATACCTTCCATCATATGTACAAAGTCCCTGGTTAAGATCTTGTACCCGCCCTCCTTTTGAAAGTCACAGCAATTCATGAATACAGACTGATTTTTGTTCAGCTAGTTATAGTGTTAGGTCTTGAATTTGGAATGCTTGCAAGTAAGAAACAAATATGCTGTCAGGAAATCAGTGCTTCTTTAAGAATGAAAAAATAGAACACCATTTTCACTTGCTTCAGGGAACAAGCAACCTAACATGGAATTTTTCTTCCAGAGTCCATGATCAAGAGTTTTAGGAGATCTGAATCCATGACAAATGAAGGAAGCAAGAAGTTTAGAACATTCAATCTGCTCTATAATTCACTCTCTGATGTTCTTCTGTGGTTTAATCAATGCTGAAAGTTGACTCAGAATACAAAGGACACAGATTTCATCTTCATTAGAGGAATGAGGCCTTCTAGTTAAATATGCATTTATAACATCTATTAAAATAATATTTTTCTTCTGGCCAGATAAAAATTTTTAAAGAAATTAACATTCATGGAAAATATAAACTTCAGAAAATTTTTTAAATAATAAAAATGAAACCACAGAAACAGTTTTGCAAACCAAAATCTATATGTGTGTTCCTATTTTGGGGTAAGACAATTTTTGATCTTCCAGTTTGGGTGCAAAGTGACATGTTTTCACATCAGAATTTGTATATCAAAAAGCTATGATTGGACCTCATCATTAAGTTCCATAAGTTAGAGAATTAGTTAAGGGAATTTTTGTAAAAAGTATGATCAAATATAGTGGAACCACAGTTGAGATCTCACACAGAATAATTTCAAGAGAGTAGTTTTATAATATTGAATTTAGGAAGATTAAGCTTGAGAAAATCCTTACATCTGAACTCTTCACAAGTAAATATTCTCATACATTAGGTACAGCAAGATGGCAACAGCCAATTTGAATCAAGGATGAAAAACTCTCACCTTAGACATTCAAGCAGGCCTAATTTTGCTCCCTGACAAATCTACTAAAAAGCTTCCAAATGCACCTATTTTTTTTTTTTGATTAATGCAGTTGTCTATTAAACACTGTTTAGTGCCAAGGTTACTCTAAGATGCCATCAGAATGGGTCTTGAATAATGTATTTATATTTGCTTTTGGGGATGGGGATGCTACTGGGTTGTATGCAAACTTGTGAAATAAAACTTAGAGTGTCTGAAAGAACTTCATTTCACATATGACCTTTTACAGTAATTGGATCTGAATTATAATCAGTCACCTGAATCCTGAAATAGATAAAATAGTTTTTTAATGTTAAAAAGTTTTAGCCCTTCGTTGATTATCTATCAGTGCTTACAGTCCTGTGAAAATAAGATAAATGAGAAATTTGGTCTCTAATTAGACTTCACTAGATTTACAGCTTTTAATTTATACGCCAATGCAGCTCAGGCCGGCACTAACGCAGATAGAGATGGAGCCACAGTTTTCAATTGATTTAACAATTTAATTGCAGCATTAACATCCATTAACATTTAACTAACCTTTTAAACTAACCTCAGGCACAACCTTAAAGACTAAATGAAGTAAAATTGCATATAAAAAGGTACTAACGTACAGCTGGAAGAAGCCAAAGTGAATCTTGAGGGAGATTTAGCTTTACTTCCTCACATCAGCAGGCGGGAGTCTGTTTTCCTTCTTGCAAAATTCAGTAGGAAAGCAGGCTCTGATTTATAGGAAAAGGAAATAGGCACATTTGATGGTTATTAACTCTCATTTGTGTCTTCTCATCTATGGTGATAGCTAAAAGATGCAACATCTCTTGCAGTGGTGCAGCGCTCATAGTCAAATGCTACAGAAGATACATGATGGGATCTAAAAGAGAACCATCTCAGAACCGAATGTAAATTTGATTAGAAGCTGAGATGTACTATACATCAAACCCTACTGTACTCATGAAACATGGAGAATACATGCATTGAACCCAATTAGTCAAAGCAGCCCTGTTTGACTGTTTGAATTTGGGGTTAGGTTACCTGATCAGTGTTTCTCTTTAAAAATTTTTTTTAGCCTTTTTTGTTCTCTTTTTTTTTCAATTGAATATAAAATTATAACTGAGTGATAAATTATATTTTAAATTTGCAGGAAAATTCAGGTTATAGTTGTAAGCTCGGTTTTAAGATAAGGAAGATGAAGGGAGAAGTTTTAAAATATCAGTGGTATAAGCACACTGAGGTATATGGAACGACTGGCCAACAGACACCTGCTGTATAGCACAGGGAACTCTATCCAATATCCTGTGATAATCTATTTGGGAAAAGACTCTGAAAAAAGAATTGGTGTGTGTCTAAGCATAACTGAGTCACTTTGTTGTATAGCAGAAATTATCACACCACTGTAAATCAACTATATTTCAATAAAACTTTTAAAAATGAAAAAAAGATATCATTCTCTGACTTCAAAACACTAAATTATAAAACCTCTGGTTTGACACATGTGGGATATTTTCTAAACAGCATTCACTTGATATAGCTCTACTAGTATAGCATTTCCTGAAATGTTGGTTTTAGAGCATTTCTGCAAAGCAACACTTGGCATGACTATCTGAAGTAGTGCTGAAATCCTTGTAGTTCTCAGGACACTGTCCTGTGGCATCAGTGTGGGGTTGTCTCACCCAGAGATCCGCAGCCCTGGGACACCCTGAGACTGTTTCCTTTGATGCCTTAGACAGAGATATCTGGGGGTGCTTTAAGACCTTCCAACCACCAGAGCCACACTGCCCCCAGACTGGTACTATACATCATACATGTAGTAGTTCAATGATCCGGATATTAAAAGCCCATAATTCTAAGTCTTGACACAGTATATTGTCACTCTGCTATTTTTCATGCTTCCTGGCTCAGAAGTTCCGATTTGTGTTGTAGGGCTCTGAGGATATATTATAGCACATTAACATTGTACTCGTCCAGGAAAGGTGGGAGTATTATAGACATGCATGCCTTAGAAACTCTTCTGAAGTACCTCACAAGAAAGCACTGCAATTAACCTTAGTGAACAGGAAGAAAAAGTGATCTGAGAAACTACTAGGCTAATAATGTTATAATCAGCCTTTTCTGTTCACATTGGCTTTAGTAACACTTTGTATACAAGTACAACTCATGTGCATAATTTCTCCTATTATAGATAGTCATACATCCCAATTCAGCACAGGGTAGGGGGGCTCTGAAGTCAGGTGGTATGAATTTGTATCCTGCTTCCACCACTTGCTTGTTTTATGTCTAAAGCATGTTTTTTAGACTCTCTAGGTCTCTAGTTCTTTTTCTTAAAAAAAAAGAAATAATTAAACTAGCTCCTTCTCCATGGGATGGTTGTGAATATTAAATAAGTACTCAAGATAGTATTCAGTAACCAGAAGAGGACTTTTACTTACCAAGTGTTGGAGAAAGACAGAAAGAGAGAGAGGGAGAGGGAAAGAAGGAAAGAGAAACATGGAAGTGGGATTCAAGTCAATTTGCAAATAGGATGATTACATCTCAAAAATACTATTACTATATCTGTTGGTTTATGGTACTAAATGAAATCAGATAGGAAAAATACTGAAGCTTTAAGTGAATTATATTGTAAAACAAACTAACAATCTACTATGCTGGACTTAAAAGAGACTGTGTTAATGTGTAAAATGCTAAGGTTTTTAGAAAAAAAAAAAAACAGGTCAGAATTTTCAGAATGAGTTTCTCATACTTGATACCAAAAGCATAAGCAATAACAGGAAAAACTGCTAAATTAGATCTCATCAAAAAAAAAAAAAGGTTGACTCTGTAAAAGATTTGGTGACAAGGATAAAAAAAATCAAACTACAGATTGGGAGAATATATTTTCAAACCACATATTCAACAATACACTAGTATTTAGTCCATAGAAAGAAATCTCAGATCAGAGAAATAGAAGACCAAACAATTAAATTAGAAAAAAAAGGAGAAAATTAAAAAGACAAAGAGTCATTTCATTGAAGAAGATATGCAGATAGCAAAAATGTATATGAAAAGACTTTTACTGTCCTTACCTATTAGGGAATTAGAAATTAAAACCGTGAGATATCACTATATATCTAACAGAATGACTAAAATAAAAATAGTGAAATCCTAAGTGCTGGCAAGGATGCAGAGAAACCATATCATCCAAACAATCCTGGTGGGAATGTAAAATGGTATATCCAAAACAAAAAAATTTTTTAAAGGTTGGCAATGTCTTATGAAAGTAAGTATGTAATTGTCATACAATCCAGTTATTGCACTCTTGGGTTTCAATTCTAGAGAAATAAAGTTATCTTCATACAAAGAAACATGAACGTCCACCATTGCTGTATTTCCAACAGCCCCAAACTGGAAACAACCCAAATATTGTTAAATAAGCAAATGGCTAAAAAATTGTAGTTTGTCCATGTTATGGAATACTACTTAGCTATAAAAAAGAACAAAATTGATACATGCAACAATTTGGTTGGATTCCAAGGTAATTACAGTGAGTAAAAATGTCAATCCCATAAGTTTTCCCACTATAAAATTTAATTTATATAATATTCTTGAAGTAAAAATGAAGAACAGATTAGTAATCCTCGGGGTGGGGAATGAGGGCTATAGTTACAGAAGAGCAATGCAAGGGATCTTGGTAATTATGAATTATTTTAATATTGACAATAGTAATGAAATACAAAAATACTTACATGATGAAATTACATAGAATAAACACAGACATGTACAAAAAAATGCACATGGGTAATATGAGTCAAATCCAAAAAGATGAGTAAATTATATCAATGCCAATTTCATGGTTATGGTATTGTTTTGTACTATAATTATAAAAGATGTTACTTTTGGGGAAATCTGGGTGAAGCATACACAGGATCCCTCTGTATTGTTCCTAACTGCTGTATGTGAATCTACAATTATCTCTAAATAAAATATTTATTTAAAAAAAAGAAAGACTGTAAATATTTGAAACCTATAAAGAAGTTTGGATCTCAATCACTTATGGGTGAGAATAGGGTTAAGTTTATTCAGTCTTCAAAGAATACATGCACACCAACATCCATTTCAAATACAGACAAGGAGAACAGGAAAAAGGAAAGAGCTCAGATTACCATGGCAAAAGGGAGCAGCCTTGAGAAGTAACATCAGCACACAATCAAAGCACTCAAAGATGTCATCCCAGAAGGACTTCAGGAGTTCCCACTGTGGCTCAGCAGGTTAAGAACCTGATATCGTCTCTCTGAAGCTACAAGTTTGATCCTTGGCTTTGCTCAGTGGGTTAAAGATCTGGAGTTGCTACAAGCTGTGGCATAGATCACCGATGAGGCTTGGATCCAGTGTTGCTGTGGCTATGGTGTAGACCAGCAGCTGCAGCTCTGATTTGACCGGAGCTATCATATGCTATGGGTGCAGCTGGAAAAAAAAAACACACAACAAAACACTAGTAAAGATCGAGGGAGTAAAAATTAATTTGACTCTTTCCTTTGAAGAACTTTATAGTTTTTCTGATAGAAAAATTCTCTTGAGGGGAGGGTGTATTGAAGTTAAACAAGGATGCTGCATAAGCAGAGATAAGACCTGTCGCCTTCATCCCAAGCCTTACCTCAATTGAATATTTGTGAGAAAATATTTTTGAATCCACTAAATTTTGAGGCAGTTTATTACACAGCACAAGATAACTGATACTCAAGTATCTAGATCAACCTTAGGATACAAGTCCAGAAGGAAAAGGTCTAGTCTCAGGTTTCAGTTCATTGCACTTCCATCTAGACATTAGAAGAGTTACAATTTTATGGCGGCAAAGTTAGATCAGAAATTGGCTTCAACTGACAGGATACAATTCTGTGAGCTGAAAAGCATCAGCAATGTATGAGAACTGACCTGCCAACTGGGTGAAGTGCTCTGCACAAGAGCTCTGTGGTTGAAAAACAAGCTCTCAAAAGCTCCTGAGACACTCTCAAATTATTTGCAAAGACCCAGCTCTTCTCAGTTCTCAGCCTGGCCATTCATTATGTTCCTCAGGCATGAATCCCATTTCATCTGACCCTTTCCACAACAGCAAACTTACCTTAAAATATCTGTCATCACCAGAGAGAGAATTTAACACTAGCTGTCAAACAATCAGAACCTCTGTTGCTTCATCACTCCCTCCTACTCATCCCCAAGGTATATAACTTTGAGTAATAACACTTAGGGTCTTCTTAGACAACTCAAAAGGAAAACAGATGGGAAAAAATTTTATTTACTAAGAAATCGCACAAATACACGTTCTCTCTCTTTCTCTCTCCCCCCTTACATATATAAACACATTTATGTATATATGTATATAAAACACATTTTATCTATTTCTATCTATAAATAGAGGTGCTATGAAACCAAATGAAAAAGATACATCGCATGTCTTAACACTTAATGCAATTTGAGCCATTTAAAGATCAATAAACGCTCTTAAAAATACATATATGTGTGTATATATATTATACATATAACATAATATATTATATTGTGTTATAAAATAAAATTCAGGAGTTCCCACTATGGCTCAGCAGGTTAACCCGATATTGTCTCTATGAGGTTGCAAGTTCAATCCTTGGCCTTGATCAGTGGGTTAAGGATCTGGCGTTGCTGCAGGCTGTGGCATAGGTCACAGATGCAGCTAGGATCCAGTGTTGCTGTGGGTGTGGTGTAGACTAGCAACTGCAGCTCTTATTTGACACCTAGCCCGGGAACTTCCATATGCTGTGGGTGCAGCTGCAAAATAAATAAATAAATAAATAAATAAATAAATAAAACAATACAAAAAAAAAAAAAAAAACCAAAACACTAGTAAAATAGGAGGGAGTAAAAATTAATTTGACAATTTCCTTTAAAGAACTTTATAGTTTTTCTGACAGAGAAATTCTCTGGAGGGGAGGGTGTGATACAGTATTGAAGTTAAACAAGGAGAAGCCATGAAACTACTCACTAATAGGCGAAGCCGACTTAAGGAAGAATTTAGAATACTAACGTTAAATGATGCCCTCACCCCTCCTCGTACTGTCATTTATTCATTCATTCAATGAATATTTAGTTTGTACTTGTTACCTGCTGAGCATCTTACTTTGTATAATTTATTTTCTGTTGATAGGAGACGTAAGATATAGTGGAGGTTAGTAACTTTCACGGCTCTGGGCTAAATTGCAGTGGAGGTAGCTGTTAGATTGAGGTGTCTTTGTTTGTTTGTTTTTTCTCCTAGATTAGTGTTTTCTTGCCACAGTGTTTTGCCTTCACTTTAAAAGCCTTCTGTAAAAATCAAGAGTTCCAAAGCATATATATTCCTTCCTATATCTTGGAAGCAAAAATCCAGTGATTTATCCATCAAGTCACCTTCCCATCAAATAACAGGTTCAGGAAGAGGGTACTACTAAGAAGAGGGTAAATAAAAACTGATAAACTACAGACTGATTTTATGCTCAGAATACAGGTCACATCCAAGCAGCAGAAGGGCAAGTTGACCAGGCTGCATCTAGCAGTAGGAAACAGTGTGCTGAGAGTAAGACTCCAGTCTTGGAGTTCCCGTTGTGGCACAGTGGTTAATGAACCTGACTAGGAATCAGGAGGTTGTGGGTTCCATCTCTGGCCATGCTCAGTGGGTTAAGGATCTGGCCTTGCCTTGAGCTGCAGTATAGGTCGCAGACGCGGCTCGGATCCCACGTTGCTGTGGCTGTGGAGTAGGCCGGTGGTTACAGCTCTGATTCGACCCCTAGCCTGGGAACCTCCACGGTGCGGCCCTAGAAAAGACTTAGACCAGAAAAAAAAAAAAAAGAAAAAAAAAGACTACAGTCAAGTCTTCAGTTGGTTTAAGGTCAGGACTAAATCAGAGATTTGGGTCCCGGAAGTTAGTCAGATGAGAGTACAAAAAGGAGACTAAGGGGGATCATTTTGGAGAGTAAATATCTTCCAAGTCATGGAATTCGAAACAAAAACTAGTTCTCAGTAGCTGCCAAAATGTGACCCAATAGCTGCGATATTCCAAAACTCTTGTTCTCAGCTGTTGAGGTAAATTATACAAGTATTTAGGAATTTATAGATTAGAAATAAAATCAACATTGTGCTAAAATTGGTATCTTGTTTATTTTTTTTCCTGTGACAAATCTGGAATTTTCTTGACTTCTTCAAACTCTCAACCAAGAATTAAATCTACTTAGTATGTCATAGACAAGGAAAAAAAAAAAAAAAAAGGACCTGATGGAAATCCTATCAACACAATCATGTTAGCAGGAGGCACTCTGAAAACCAAATGTCAATCAGGCTGAATGTCCAGAACACACTGAATGCATATCTACCTTCTGTCCAGTGTCCTTCCTGTTCAGACTAAATGAGACCATCTTTGTCACAGATGCAACTCAGTGGTTTGGACCTAGAGGCTTAGAGACCAGGAGATGAAAAACGATCTACTGAGAAGGTAAAGTGGCTTTGGTGAACACTGATGGAGTTAACACAAATTTTGGCATACTGGTAGCCATTTTTTTTTTTCCCAGAAATGAATGCTTAAAATCAGTTTTAGAAGATGCTCTCAAAAGGTTTTCATGAATTTCAAATTGTTTTTCTACTAAGGAGTTACACCTAATACAAAGAGAATAATCTTGGGCATTTGAGAAAGAGAACATCCAAAACACCAGTTTGTAAATACATTTGATTATTCCTGTATCTGTCATCACCACTAATGAACAAAGGGAGGTCAGGACTGGAGGTGTCTTCATTCCTATAGCCTCAGAGCCAAGTACAGCACATGACACACCATAGGCAATGGACCCATATTTGTTAAATGAGAGAAAGATTCTAGAAGGCCCAGGTGGTTACAGTGCTTCCATTCAATTCTGAATACCTTTATGGATGTAACCCTCCTAAGGAAATTTTCAGCTCTTTCTATTTTTACTATCTAAATTGTAGGCATGCTTTTATAGAAATGAATTAAAAATAGTTAATTCTGACATAGCCCTTGTGTTGGTGGGAGATGGTTCTTGTGAACACTGGGCATTGTTTCTGCTACAATCAGGTTCCTAGACCAGGTTTAATGTGCCGGAATCTGAGTGAGCACGGTGTGGAAATGTGCCCCCACTTAGCATGGTTCACCACCTGCTGGCCTTTCCTCACCAGCTGAACTGGGTTGCTGCTCCTGACAAGATGGATCATGACAAGTTCAGGTAAAGGGAGGAAACACGCCTTTGGAGGCAGTGATGTGGGTTCTTCCACTATGGAGGCTCTCCCTTCCCCCTCTTCTCTCTTGTATCTAAGCAGGGCCACATGGGCCAAGCACAACTTTTTTTTTTTCATTTCCCACCAAAGGGACAAAGAAAAACTGTGTAACTATAAAACACTATAGAAGTTTTTCAGCCCACAAATTGATAAACTTAACCCACAGAACCTAAAAGCATATTGCCAGATCTGAAGATGTTAGTTTGGGTTTAATTTACTGTTTTACTGGGGTTTATTTTTTTACCCAAATAGAGGCCATTTAGTTTTCATCTACTCTATTTGCGGGCAGAGATTTAAATCTTTTGGCCTCCCCATTGTTGAAGGGAAGAACTTTTCTGACATTTTATTTTTCTAATTTAATTTTATTGGAATACATGTGACTTACAATGTCATATTAGTTTCAGGAGTAGAGAAAAGTGAATCAGTCATACATATAAATATATCCATTCTCTTTTTTTTCCCATATAGGTTATTACAAATTGTTGAGTAGATTTTCCTGTGCAGTAAAACTATATTATTAAGCCTTATTTGACTCTTTGGCCTTAGTACAGCTACAAATAAAAAAAGGCTTTAAAATAATCAGAACTTAAAAGCAAATGGAAACTGGGAAATAAATATTTGAATGTACTGTGATGAAATCTCATATATAAAATTTATAATTAGGAACATTAAGATTTCACTAAGACATTTTGAAGTGAACTATTTGGTAAACAGTTGATAAAACTGGCTTGTTCACCCTTCCTTGTGAATTTTAAAGCTGAAAAATAATTGGAGAAATTTTTTTAATAGCTGAAAATAACCCCTACCAGTAGAGATAAGGCAAAGAGGCTGCTGTAGAAAAGTAAATTGACCAGTCTTTTTGAAAAGCCACTTGTCAATATGAACCAAAGATCCTTAAAATGTTCATACCAAGTTAGTTCACCTTGTGGAATCTTGATTAAGGGAAGAGAAGAAAAAGTATTGTGTGTAAAATGTCATTTCTGTGCTATATAAAATTGTGAAAAATTGAAAACATAGGCAATATGAAATTAGAGGGTTAAGTAAATTATCATAGCTATTAAACAGATTTATAATAACATGATAAAAGCTTTCAATGAGTTGTGAGTTTGTACATAACACACATGGAGAGTAAGGGCTGTGGAGGGGCTGGCATCCAGTGGTATGTTTATGTTCATAGTGATTAGTTTGTGCTCAGTTCCTTATCTTTACTTTTTTGCTTTCACCAAGAAACATGTATTTCATATGTGTATACACACACACACCCGCACACATATACACACAGAATTTTTAGAATATCAGATTATAAGGAGAAGCATAATGGTATTTAGAATAAAATTTGTCTTCCAGAATATTGCCTTTCTCTATAATAAACACAAAGACAGGATGAATACAATTTTTTCTAAGAACAAGCAAGTTGAAATAGACAAAACAACAACCAAATCTCCACAAAAACCTACCTCCTACCCTCTCTCCTGCCTTTCCTTTGAATTTCACCAAGTATACTTCATTTTTCAAGGAGAGCCCTCTAATCAGGGTGAAGGGGTAGAGTGTACGAAATTGTCGGTTATTTACCAGAAGTGAACACTGAAAACACATCTGTGCCCTAAAGCATTATGGGGCCTTTCAAACAGCCCCTGAGGCAACCACCTATAAATCTCTGTTCCTGTCATGTTTAACTAAAACCCAATACCCACTCAACAAGAAATTCATCAATGTTATAAAGAAAACAATGACAAAGCACTCTCTTTTGTGTCAGGGAAAACTGATACTTTCACAAGAAAAAAAAAGAAATCATTCTCTAATCCTTTCTACTTCTCTCTTCTTTTCTGATATATTGTGTTCTCCTTCTGCCTGCATCCCCTGCAAGCTGCCATGCCAGCCAGGCCAAAAGAAGCAGTTTTTTAGTGAGAGGGAAGTATTTTAGTTTATAAAAAGATAAGAGCACAAATTATCTTCTCAAACTTACAACTACAGCCCATGATAACACACGAGGCACCCCAAGTACTGATGCATTCTGAACCCTTATGTGAAGAAGGAGGTTACATGGCTCAAGCCCTTTGCCTTCCAGCTGCAGATTGTTATTCTATCTAGAGTGTCATTTTTCTCCTATAGTCATAACCATCTGTTACTCCCCTATGATCTTTCTGCTCAGTCTTCCTTTTAAGTCTTTTGGAGAAAATAGGTGGAAACTAGGGAGAAAACATGAGACTTAATTTGATGATATAAGTTTATTGACTTAGTCTTCTTGGATGTCTTATAATCATGACAGGAGATGCATTGGAAGAGTATATGATGTTTGGAGAAATAATGTTAACCTGTTGATAAGACTTAAATTGGGTTTTGAACATGCACTTTGGCATGTAGATTGATCATACTTCATATTTTTTCCCCTGGGGAAATCTAGGATGGAGGGTGAAAACATAATCGTCTCAACTAAAATACTCAATCCATCAGCTGTGAAGCTGTTCCCTATCCTAGTAGGACAAAGTCCTCCTGGACCCCGTCTCAGGTCTCCCTCATCACCTGTGGGTATTGCTCCAACGAGACCCACACAGGGAGGAAGCAAAGCCCTGGGACCATCACAGGCCCTTTCCTTCCACCCAGGGCTGTTTAACTCATTACCAAATGTACTACCAAATCTTATCAATTGACAGTCTTAAATCCATCCCTAAAATTGGATGTTTGATCCACCTCCTAGAATAAAGGCAATAAAAACAAAAATAAACCAATGAGACCTAATTAAACTCAAAAGCTGTTGCATAGCAGGGATAACCATAAAAAACAAAAAAGGAAAGGCAAACCACAGAATGGGAGAAAAATCTTTGCAAATGATGTGACCTACAAGGGCCTAAACTCTAAAATATACAGATAACTCATTCAACTCAACAACATAAAACAAACAACCCAATCAAAAAATGGGCAGAATGTAGCCAATAGGCAAATGAAAAGATGTTCAACATCACTAATTATTAAAGAAATGAAAATCAAAACTACAGTGAGGTGCCACCTCACAATGGTCAGAATGGTCATCATTAACAAGTCTACAAATAACAACTGCTGGAGAAGGTATGGAGAAAAGGGAATCCTTCGCTGTTGGTGGGAATGCAAATTGGTACATCCACTGTGGAAAGCAGTATGGAGGTTCCTCAGTAAACTAGGTATAGAACAATTATGTGATCCAACAATCCCACTCCTGGGCCTATATCCAGACAAAACTTTCATTCAAAAATATACATGCACCCCTGTGTTCATCGCAGCACTATTCACAATAGCCAAGACATGAAAATAACCTAAATATCCATCAACAAATGAATGGATTAAGATGTGGTATGTATACACAGTGGATTAAGAAAATGTGGTATATATACACAATGGAAAAGTACTCTGTCACAAAAAAGAACAAAATAATGGCATTTGCAGCAACAAGGATGCAACCAGAGATTCTCCTACTAGGTGAAGTAAGTCAGAAAGAGAAAGCTAAACACAATAGGATATCAGTTACATGTGGATCTAAAATATGACACAAATGGACCTATCTACAAAAAAGAAACAGACTCATAGACATAGAGAACAGATTTGTGGTTGCCAAGGGGGAGGAGAGAGGGAGTAGAATGGAGGGGTATTTTGGGGTTGGTAGATGGAAACTATTACATTTAGGGTGGATGGGCAATGAGATCCTACTGCATAGCACTGGGAACTGTGTCCAATCTCTTGAAATAGAACATGATGGAAAATAGTATGAGAAAAAGTATACACACACATACATATATATATATATATATGAATGACTGGGTCACTATGCTGTACAGCAGAAATTGGCACAACACTCTAAATCAACTATGCTTTAATTTTTTAAAAAATAGATGTTTAAACAAATATTTTTAAATTGTTTTTTTAATGTGTTTCTTAGCTTTTAATTCATGTATCCTGGGTTCATATTCTGATTCCAATGGTTATTGGTAATACCTTCAATTCTTCGTAATATCAAGATGCCAGTTACATGGTCTGTACAGTCCTACGTTATAGAGTATAATCCATACATTTAATTTTATTGCCCCAATTATCATTAATGTTATTGTTACTTTTAGTATTTTATGAATATTATACAAGATTAAAACTTTAGAGATTATAAATTATTTTAACAAGAGTTTCTTTTGCGGCTAGTGGGTTAAGAACCCAAGGCTATCTCTCTGAGGATGTAGGTTTGATTCCCGGCCTTGCTCAGCGAGTTAAGGATCCTGCATTGCCACAAACTGTGTTACAGACGTCACTTGGAGCCAGTGTTGCTATGGCTGTGGTGTAGGCCTGCAGCTGTAGCTCCAATTCAACCTCTAGCCCAGGAACTTTTCTATGCCACAGATGCAATCATAAAAAGAAAAAAAAATAACAGAAATATCCCCATCATAGCTTTAAAACAATTTTATGTTGTCACTTTACATGGGGGAATAAATTATTGGTAAGCCAGTGTATTTGAGAAGGTGACCCAAAAGTAAGATAAATGGCCTGACACTCCAGGTGTGAAAGTAAACCTGGTATCCTGGGTTGGGTTTTTCTGTGGGCATTTGAAAGTTGATTGAAGGCTAGGCTGTGAGAACTGAAGGGTAAAGCACGTGATACATAACTTGTTTTCATCCCTCTTCAATATCTAGTTTGAGCTCATTAAAATGTACCCTTTATCCAATCACCTAGAAAAATATTTTAAGGCTACAGTAAAGAGAAAACCCTAGTTAAGTAACCTTAGAGAATAGTAAATCTCTATTCAGGTCAGCATAGAAATATTTCGTTGGTACATATCCAATAAGTACATTTCACATTCTTTTCTTTATAAGCAAGTGTGCCAAAGCAAAGATAAATGTGTTTGCCCAGCATCATAACAACAAACTATTTAAATATAGAATTAAAAATTAATGAGCATGTCTTATTTCTCCCTATCAATTGTGAGGAAGAGCAAAGCTTTTTATTATAATTATTTTAAGGAATATCAAAAGAAAAAATATCAAGGGAGATTAACAAACAATTTCTTTCTTTGTGCAAAAGTAAAAAGGGAAAAAGGAGAAGAATGGACGGGGAGAGTGAGACACAGGGAAGAAAAAATAATGGGATAAAGTAAGAGAAGAAGAGAATGAACAGAGTAAGTGGGGGGAGAGAGAGAAGTCCAATAACTATTCAGACATGATATTAATATAAAGCTAGTTATTCTGCACTAAACAAGCTCTGTTCTTCGAGAAATGTTTGTTACCTGGCCATGAATACTGTGTTCTCTATATAAGGTCAAAATTCTTGATGCTACAGATATACCCTTCCAGGTTTAGTTATTTAATTTACTTTAATTGGTAAATTTATGCTTAGCTGAGCAGTACTATGAAATTGATTAATAAATTACATTCTACTGTCAGTGTTCTAGGATTTCTTACTAGTGATATTTGAAGCAGAGTTGACAGTAATTAAAAAATAATTTCATCACCAATAACAATTGAATATTTTCAACTGAATGAATCACTTATGTAACATATTGAAAATCCTATTCTTATAGTATTACAGTGATTGAAGGATGGATGAAGAGGACAATTTTCTCTTAAGTAAACTATAGATTAAGGTGTTCCTTCCCATTATAAATATATCAAAGTACTTTTTTTTGCAAGTAGAAAACTCTACTGTCAATTTGATTCATTCGAAGCCAGTAGTAACCATTACCCTCAACTCTAAATGGAAATATAATTTGGGGGAACTGTAAAATAAATGAAAGACTTATAGATAAGAATATTTGAATTTTTCACATTGCAGCACATCCTGCAACTTGGGATGTGTCATAACTTAATGGGGAGAATTTTTCTTTCTTAATTTTATGTGAGAAATATCTATATCTTAAAAATCTTAAAAATAAATATATATTTTTGAATTATTAAAAATATACAATATTTAAATATATGTAAACACATTTAAATATTAAATAAATGTTTAAATAATTTAAATGAATATTTTAAAATATATATTATATATAAGAATATATATATTTCCCCCCGGGAGAAATCTGTTGGAGGAATTGCTGGCATATTAAGGTTATATTTAATTTTGTAATAAACAATTAAACTATTTTCCATTGTGTATGTACCATTTTACATTCCCAGGAGCAATGTGCGAGGGTTCTAGTTTCTCTATAGCCACACCTAGTGTTGTCAATTTATTTGATTATAGCCATTTAAATATATATATTTATATAATATATACATATAAATAGTCTTGCACTGCAGCCTGAATTTTAATTTCTCTAATGACTTATGGTATTGGGAATGCTTTCATATATTAACAAGCTATTTGCATGACTTTTTGGTGAAATATTTATTTGGTGAAATATTTATTTGGTGAAATAACTTGGCCCATTTTTATTAGGTTTGAATTCTAATTATCAAGTTGTAAAACTTTTTCATATATTATGGGCAAATGCCTATATCAGATATATGATTGGCAAATACTTTCTCCTACTCTGTGTCTTTTTAAGGAAAATTTTTCTTGATTATGTTTTTGAAGAGCAGGAGTTTTTACTCACTGATGTTCAATTTATTTATTTTTTTACAGATTAAGCCTTTTCGTAACAGCTGAGAAATGTTTGCCTAATTTAAAGCCAATACCCTTTCTCATTTGTTCTAAAAGTATTATGATTTGTGAGAATTTATGCTTGAATCTATGATCCATTTTGAGTTACAATTTTATGCTATATAAAATAGCAACCCATTTTTAAAATTTTTAAAATTTTTGTCAATTTCCTCAGAACTGTGGGTTGAAAAGACTATCCTTCTCCTCAAGGAATCACTTTAGCAATGTTGTCAAAATCATTTGAATAGCTCAGGATTTATGTCTGTAATCTCAATTCTCTATTGATGTATATGTAATGTGTCAGTTTCACACCATCTTGATTTCTATAGTTTAAGGTTGAAATCAGTTAGTATAAGACCTCCAACTTTATTAATCTTTTATATATCTAATTTAGTTATTGTGTTTTTCATGGCTTTGTAGCACATTTCTTCTTAGCATTGCATAGCATTCCATTTTCCAGATTAAACAGAGTTTATTTATCTATTCCCCTTACAGAAACATCTAGATGACTTCCAGATTCAGGCATTTATGAATAAAACTTCTACGAACATCCAAGTGCAGGTTTTCATGTGAACAGAAGTTTTCAACTCCCTTCTCAACATTAAATATTATTTTAGTTGTAGATTTTTTTCTAGCTATGCTCTATAAAGTTGAAAAAATATCCCTCTAAGTTTGTTTAAATTTTTATCATGAATAAGTGTTGGATTTTGTCAAATTATTTTTCTACATTTGTTGATATGTTCATGCAATTTTTTTCTTTTGTAGCCTGTGGAATTTGATAAATTACATTAATTTATTTTTGAATGTTTAACCAGCTTTGCATATCTGAAACAAATCCCACTTGGTCATGGTGTACAATTTTTTTATACATTGTTGTATTTGATTTTTTAATGTTATGTTGAAGATTTTTGCATCTATGAAGAGAAATTAGCCTGTAGTGTTCTTTTCTTGTAATGCCTTTGTCTTGTTTTGGCATTAGAGTAATGCTGGCTTCTTAATTCTGCTTTAGTTATCAATACATCTGTTCCTATGTCAGAATCACTCTCTATTGATTACTCTTTGTAGTAAATTTTAAAATCAAAAGTGTGAGTCTCAAACTTGTTATTCTTTTTCATGATTGTTTTGACTAAAGCAAGTACCTTGAATTTCCATTGAATTTAACATTAACTTGTCACTTTCTGGAAAAAATAGTAGCTGTAATTTTTATAAAAACTTCACTGAACGTATAGATCAATATGAGTTTGCCATATTAACATTAAGATTTCTGATCCATGAACATGTGATGTCTTCCATTTATTCAGACATTCTTTAATGTCTCTCAAGAATGTTTTACAAATTAATTGCACAAAAGCTTTGCATGTGTTCTGTTAAATTTATTGCTAAATGTTTTACTCCTTTTGAAGCTTTTTAAAGTGGAATCAATTCATTCTGATTTTGGATTGTTCACTGCCAGAGTATCAAAATAAAATAAAATTTTATATACTGGTCTTGCATGCCACAGCCTTGATGAATTTATTAGTGTTTTTGTCAATTCATTAGTATTTTTTCATATATGATCATGTCATCTGCACAGAAAGGTAATTTGATTCTTTTTATATTTATGAAATTTTTCTTTATTTTTTTGCCCCATTGCTTTAGCTAGATCTTTTAGTACAATGTTAAAAAGACCTAGAATGGGCATACTAGTCTTCTTCATGATCTTGGGGAAAAGCTCTCAGTCTTTCATATCTTCTGAGTATGATCTTTGCTGTGCATTTTTTTACAGATGACTTTATCGGGCTAAAGAAGTTCCTTTCAACTCCCAATTTGTTCTGTCACGAAAGAGTGTAAGATTTTGTTAAATGCTTTTTCTGCATCCATTGACGTGAAGATAATCATATGGCTTTGTCCTTTATTAATATAGTATCTTGATTAACTTTTGATATTATACTAATTTTGCATCTGATAAAGTCTACTTGTGCTTATAATCTTTTTTGAGATATTGCTGTATTTTATTCACTAGTATTGTGTTGAAATTTTTGTATCTATATTCATAAGAGATATTGGTCTACAATTTCTGTTTTAGTGTATGATATCTTCATCTGGTTTTGGTACCAGGGTAAAACTGTTGTCATAGAGTGAATTACGAAAAAGCCTTTCTTTTCTATTTTTGAAAGAGTTTGTGAAGAATTGGTATTGATTCTTAAATGTTTCATATAATTTACAGGTGAATCTATCTGTTGCTGGGATTTTATTTATAGGAATGATTTCAATAACTTCTTGTGCTTCTTTTGTTTTTATATGTCTATTCATGTTATATATTTTGTCTTGGGTAATTTTAGGGAGGTTTTGGCTTAATAGTTTTTTTTTTTTCCTATTGAATCTAATTCATCTAATTTTTGGCTGACAATTTTTTTGGGGGGGGCACACCCACAGCATAAGGAAATTCCCAAGCTAGGGGTAGAGTCAGAGCTACAGCTGCTGGCCTACACCACAGCCACAGCAATGCCAGATCCAAGCCGCATCTGGTTTCAATCCTTTCATATTGCTTGATGTTTATTTTATGGCTCAAGTTGTGGTCTAGCCTAGTGAATGTTCCATGTACGCTAGGTATATATTCTGCTATTGTAGGATGCAATGATTGGAGGGTATATGTTACACCTAGTTGTTTAGAATATTTTTAAAGAATTTTATACCTATAAAAGTATTCTTTCTAGTTATTATTTAAGTTTTTTAGAGTAGGGACATTTCCAGCTATTTTTTTTGTTATGTTATATTTTCCTTCAATTTTCAAAGTTTTTGCTTCATGCATTTTGGGGCTCACATCTTTCATTTTTGTCTTTCTGACCCTAAAGTCTTTCCTTGTTTATTGAAGTTTTATTGTTTCTTCTTTATTTCAAGTTTATTTTTGTTCAATGTTAGTATAGCCAATCCAGTTTTTATGATTCCTATTTGCATGCTATATCTTTCTGAATCCTTTACTTTCAGTCTACTTGCATTTTCAATCAAGTGTGTGATTCCTTTAGAAGGCACATAATTACATAATGTAATCTTTTTTTTTCTTTTTGATCCACTTTGACAATTTCTAACCTTTGGATTGGATTGTTTAAATCATTCAAGTTTTTTTTTTTTTTTTTTTTTTTTTTTTGGTCTTTTGTCTTTTGTTATTGCTATTTCTTGGGCCACTCCCGCGGCATATGGAGGTTCCCAGGCTAGGGGTTGAATCCGAGCTGTAGCCACCGGCCTACGCCAGAGCCACAGCAACGTGGGATCCGAGCCACGTCTGCAACCTACACCACAGCTCACGGCAACGCCGGATCGTTAACCCACTGAGCAAGGGCAGGGACCGAACCCAAGGTTTCATGGTTCCTAGTCGGATTCGTTAACCACTGCGCCACGACGGGAACTCCAAATCATTCACGTTTAATGTTATTATTAGTATGTTTCAATTTGTTGGCTGTTTTGCTTTTGGATATATATATACACACATATATATATATATATATATATATATATAAAAGATATACACACACATACACATACACACACATGTGTTACATATATATATGTATATATGCCTCATTTTTGTTGTTGTTGTTCCTTTATCCCTCTTTTTTATCTTCTTTTATATTAGATGGATATTTTCTAATTGTTAAAGTCACATTATCCTTTTTTTTCCAAGTTTTGAGTTATTTTTTATTGGTTAGTATAGTGCTCACAGGATTCATCTTAACATTGATATAAGTCAGATTTATACTAATTTCCAGTGATACAGAAACTTTATACCTAAGTCATTCTAGTTTTATGTCCCTCTTTTTTTTGTTGCTATTATTTTTATATGTTACTTCTACATTCGTGACTAATCTAATAATACATTTTTATATTAATTACTTTTTACAATATAGGCATTTTAAAGAAGCTGATAGAAGAAGGAGTAAGCACATATTTTTAAGGTTTTTCTTATAGCTTTCTTATTTCCCCTTTTTGGTTCTCTTTATCTCTTCCTATAACTGTGACTTACCTTTTTGTTTTATTTTCTTTTCCAGTGCAAGTTTGTTCCCATTCAACTCTTTTGTTCTTATTGTCAAATATATTTTTATATGTAATTGGTCTCAAATGTAATTAAATACATATTATTTATTAATTTGCTTTTAAAACAGCCATGAAACTAAAGGAAAATAAATAGGTAAATAAATAAAAAGCTATGTAACTATCTTTCATGGGGCTCTTTCTTGTTTTTACTTATTTATTTTTTAATGAGAATTCAAATTACTCTTTGATGTCACTTGCTTTCAGTCTGAAGAAATTCCCTTAGTGTATCTTGTAAGTCAGATCTGCTATCAAGTAATTTTCTCAGTTTGTTTATCTGTGGATGTCATTACTTCACATTCATTTCTGAAATGTAGTTTGACTCAAATAAAATTCTCAAGTGGCCTTTTTTTGGTTTCTAAACTTTATATCATCCCACTCACTCTAACTTTTATTATTTTTCATGATGAATAACACATTAATATCTGAGTGATCACTTTGTGAGGAGTAATTTTTTCCTGTTGCTATAAAATTTTTCTCTTTGACTTTTTCTAACAACTTTTTGAATATGATGTCTATGGGTTCTAGGTCTGTTTACAGTAACCCACTTAGAGTTTTTTGAGCTTCTTAGGTGAGTAGATTAGAATTTTTCAGCAGATTTTGCAAAATTTGTTTGAAAAAAAAATTGTTCCTTTTTTTCTTTCCTCTTTTTCTAGGGATCCCATTATTTGTGTGTTGGTGAATTTAATAGCATCTTACATTTTTTTTCTGAATTTCTATTTATCTTTTACCTTTATCTCTCTTTTTAAAATGTCATAATTTCTCTCAATCTATTACTAAGTTTAATTATTCTTTCCTCTACTGGTTTATACCTTCTTTTGAGGCCCTCTAATTTTTTCAAGTTATACTTTTCAATAAACCTTTGTCATCTGGTTCATTAAACATTTTTTCTATCTCTTCATCAGTACTCTACACCTGGTGAGGAACTGTCATTATGTTTCTATACCACTGTCGTGGAGCTAGAAGCAAGGATAATGGCCTGCTTCTCTCAGTGACAACCCTGCTCCAGGAGTGAGGCTCTGTGTGGGGACAGTAGCTCCTGATTTTCATGGGTTGCCTTCCCAGTATGGAGCTTTCATCCTACAATCAAGTTATCAATTGCAGTGATGTGAGGTCCATATGCTGAGTTTGGTATATGTAGAGTAGAGTTTCCATCCTGTTCATGGGAGCAGAATGTGGGAAGAAAGACAGTCTGTGCTTACCTAATACTGAACTTGTACAAATGAAGCTGAAGTGATGAAAGCTTTCTAAGCCAGTCCCTCCAGAGTGAAGCTATAGTTCTTAGACTAGAGATATATGGAGAAGGAGTCCAATCATTTTTGACGTCATATACCCAGAGTGGAGCTTATAACACTGAGTCAGACCAGAGGAGAGGTATGTTATGGCCTAAATGCCATAGACCCTCCCTGTTCTGAAATGGGGTAGATTTTCTTGAATATATGCTCCTCTGTTTGCTTTATTACCTTAGAACAATTCCTCCAAACTATGAAAGGTTACCCTTGTAAATTTCAGTGGTGAAATATCTGTTTCACTGTGGTACATGTCTTTCCCCCTCCTCCTACCACCATTCTGAAAAACATTCCTCTATTATAAAAGTACTGATTCTTCAAATTCACAAAGTGGGAACATCTGCCCATTCACTGTTTTTTATACTTTATTTATTATCTCAGAAATGTCTTGTTATCTGTAGTGTACACGTATTGGGCAACTTTGTTCAGTTTAGCACATAGCACTTTATTCTGTTTGCTGCTCTGATGCATGCTATTGATTTTCCTAATTACATATTCTTATTATTTACTGCAAATATATAAGAATATAACATGTATTGTGGAAATAAACAAAGACATCCAAATGAGAACAAACAGAAGTCATTTCTTCAGAGCTTGCTGTAAAACAAGGGAATTAGCTACCATCATTTGTATTTGGTAGAAAATCAAAGACAGGCAGGAGAATGGGAAGATGTTGGAAAAAAGCCACCAAGGGCTTCAGGTATGTTGTGACTGGGGGTTTGCTGGTATAGGGAAGTTTTTGATGGGCTAACTAGGACTGTTTTATGTATTTGGTTTAGGGAGCATATTTGGCTTTGGTTGATCCTAAGATGAAAGTTGAAGCAAATATACCGACATTCTCATTGATTGTTTCCTGTTTTATACCTAGTGCTCTGGAGGCTTGGTGGCAGAATTCTGTCATCATATGTGGTCTGTCCATTGTTCACTGGCATATTCAGTCTTTCAGTATATTGACCTTCATTTTTGCTAAACACATTTACTAGTTCCAATAGTTATTACACTGATTACCTAGATTTTCTACAGATAAGGTTGCATTATATATTTTCTATTAATAAAGGTAGGTTTGTTTTATTTCCAACTGGGTCCTTATAACTTTCTCTGTCATTTTATTGGAGGGTTTAGCCGGTACAATTGTGTTTATCAGCAAATAAAATTCTATTTCCTTAGAAAAGCCTAAATGATACACACAAAAATAAGTGCAAATAATTAGTGATTTTAGCCAAATTGCAGAGTATAATTATATATATATTAGCATATCAATGTATAAAATGCTAAAACTCAATTAGAAAATTAAGAAACAATATAATTTTCAGTAGCATCAGAACACAAATATTTGGAAACAAATTTAATTTAAAAACACGCAAAACTTCTACATTAAAAAACACAAATCTTGGTGAGATAAAGCTGATTTAAGTAAATGGTAACATGAACATATTTTTATATTTAAAAATCCAATGCTATTAATATACCAATTACTTCCAAATTCATCTATAGTCAATACAACTTCAATAAAAACACAAGCTTAGATTTTGTGTGTGTGTGTGTGTGGGTGAAAACACAGAAGCTGATACTACAATTTATATGGAAATGCAAAAGAACTGGCATAGCCAAAAGAGTCATGAAAAAAAAAAGTAACTTATTTTCTGATTTGAAAACAATGTGTATTAACAGCATTAATGATAGTCTGGTACTGGTATAAAGTTATACAAACACCAGTGCTGAGCAGGAAACTTTCATTTCCAGCAAAACTGAAGTGGTGGGTAACAAAGCTATCTTGATTTGGATGAATATCTAACTTTATAAAATTTCTAGAAGAAAACATGGAAGAATATTTCATAATTTGGGGATAAGCAAAGATTTTCTAGAAACCTTTGAGAAGTCTCAAAGAACTTAGTAATCATTAACCACTGATTATTGATAATCAATTAAAAATAATAAAGAAAACTATATCAATATATTAAAAAATTAATGAAACTGCATGCTACTTATACCTCACAAATAATTTGTATCCATAAAGTACATTGAACTATAATTCAGTAATTAAAACACAACTAAAAAAATTTTATAAAATAACAGTTTAGAAAAGTGAAAGACGTTGTATGGAGGAAATCGTAACATGGTGAAGGAGAAAAGCAATAGTGGTTGCCCCTGAGGAAAAAGGCAAGAAGAGTCTTTCTGGAGGGATGTGATTGTCCTGATTCTCTTTAGGGATGTGGGTTACCACAGAGCTTTGGTCAGAACTGATCCAACTGTACACTTAACATCTGATTGTTCCATTCTATGCAACTTATACCTCAATTTAAAAAATACAGATTTGCACCATTCTTATCCTTTGTAAAATCTCATGAAACATTACCTAGCCATAGCCAAGAACTAGGAAAAAATATATAGTATAATGGTATTATTATTTTATGCAATTCGTATAAAATCTATCATGATGATGAGCTGATCCTGATGAACTGTTGGAGCTGCCCACTCTTGCTTTATAAAGCGACAAGTACTTCTCCATGACAGAAAACCTTATTATGTAGGACTGGTGCACATTATTCTATAAAGTCAAAATCATTTTACTGTTTCCCATCTCCATTAATGTCAAGTTAGGCTGAAATTCCTCAGGAAATATATACTATGAGTGTATGAACACTGAAGGGATTAATTATGATTGATTTTATTAATTATCTATATCTAATGTCTTTACAGTAATGGGATATTTAAAACACTGACTCAGTAGTAACTGGCACACCTAGTGATTATTTGAATACTTTCTGCAATTTATTGATTCTCCTTCAAGCACAAAAGATATTTTTAATGTTATTCACATTTTTTAACTAAACATTTTGGTTTGAGTTGCTTATAGATTAACACACAGTTGTAAAAAATAAAACAAAGATATCTTATGTTTCCTTAAACCAGTTTTCATCAATGGTAACATCTTGAAAAACTATATTACAGTATCACAACCAGGATATTAAGATTCATCCAGTGAGGGTTCAGAACATCTATCACCACAAAGATTGCTAAGATTTCCTATTTGTAGCCATACCCACTTCCCTCCTGCTCACAACCTGTTCATAATCTCCATTAACCATTAATCTTTTTTCTTTTTGTATAATTCTGTCATTTCAAAAATGTTATATAAATGGAATCATACAGTCTGTAGCCTTCTGTGATAGATTTTTTTTTCATTCAGCATAATTCCCTGAAAATTCATCCAGTTATCATGATTATAAGTATTTCATTTCTTTATTTCTGAGTAGTATTCCCTGGAATGAAGGTATCACATTCTTTAAATCATTGACTCAGTAAACAAATCAGGGTTGGTCCCATTTGGGAGAATTATGAAAAAGCTGTTGTTCACATATAGTACTGTAAGTGAACATACATTTTCATTAGTATAAATGCCCAGGGTGTAATTGTTCAGTTGTATGGTAATTGAACTTTTGGTTTTATAAGAAACTGCCAAACTGTTTTCCAGAGTGACTCTACAATTTGCATTTCCACCAGCAATGTTATGAGCATGTGCTTTTACCAGATCCTTACCAGCATTTTTTGTTGTCATTACTTTTCATTTGAACTATTATGAGAAGCTATAAGAATATCTCATTGTGATTTTAATTTGCATTTCCTTAGTGGCTAATGGTGTTGAATATCTTTTCATGTGTTATTTTGCTGTCTGTATATACTTTTCAGTGAAATATCTATTTCTTTTGCCCATTTTCATATTAAAATGTTTTAGCTTTATTTTAATTTTGTTTTGTTTTGGTTTTATTGTTGAGTTTTAACAATTTATTATATAGTCTAGATACTAGTTCTTTGTCAAATATCTTCCAGACTTATATTGTCTTTATATCCTATTAACAGGAATTTTCACAGAGCGAAATTTTTTATTTTGAAGAGATCTAATATGTCAATTTTTAAAAAATAGATTATGTGTTTGACGTGAAGTCTAAGAATTCTTTATACACCCTGAGAACCCAAAGATTTTTTCCCTGTTATTTCCTAATACTTCAGTAGTTTTCCATTTTACACTTAAGTCCATGACCCTTTTGAGTTGATCTAGTTGAGTTAATTTTGTATAAAATACAAGTTGAGTTGAAATTCTTTTTTGGCTTATGGATATGTAATTTATTTGGCACCACTTGTTGAAATGTTATATTATCTCCACTGAATTTCTTTTATACTTTTGTCAAAATTAGTTGGGCTTAATTCTGTGAGTTTATTTCTTAGCCCTCTATTTTCTTTGATTTATTGATCCATTTTTATCCTTCTATTACAATCTTGGTTTCTACACTTATATAATAAGTCTTAATATCAGGTAGATTGATTTCTTGCACTTTATTTTTCTTTTTATAATTGTTTTTAACCTTCCTAGTTCTTTTGCCTTGCCATAAAATTGTTAAACACTTTTGTTTATATCTATAAAAAAAACTCACTGGGATTTCGGCAAGAACTTCATAAAACCTGTGTTTCAACTTGAGGATAATTGACATCTGGATTTGTTGATTTTTCTAACAAATAAAGATGATATACCTTCCTATTCATTTCAACCTTTGATTTTTTTCATCACCATTGTATAGGTTTAAGTGTATAAGTCCCATATACATCATCATTATATAGTTTTCAGGGTATATGTTTTGTTAGATTCACTCCAAGTTAAATCATATTTAAAAACTGTGGATTTCACAATCGTAAATTATATTTTAAAATTTTTGTCCACATATTCATCAATATATAAAGAAATAAAATTGATTTTCTGTATGTTTATCTTATATTTTGCAATGTTACTAAACTTACTAATTCTGAACTTATTAACTTGGTAGGTTACTTAAGATTTTCTGTACAGACAATCATTAAGCAATTTTATTTTCTCCTTTTCAATCTGTATGCATTTTCTTTTTTTCCTTTATCGAGGTAGCTAAAATATCCAGTGGTATGTTGAATAAGAGTAGTGAGAGCAGGCATTCTTGCTTTGTTTCTAATATTAAACCATGTGGTCTTTATTATAAATATAATGCTACCTGTAGGTATTTTGTAGATCTTCTTTATAAAGTTGAGGAAATTTCCCTCTTCCTTTTTCTCTGAGAGTTCTATCATGAATGAGTAATGAGTTTTGTCAATTGCCTTTTCTGCATTAATATAATCATGTGATTTATCTTATTTTAGTGTTACTATAGTGGATTATATCAACTGATCATCCATTATCACCAGCTTCACATCCTGAGAATAAAACTTACTTGGTCATTATATATTGCTGGATTCAAAATAGAATTATAATACTGCAATATTTTCTTAAGGATTTTTATGTCTACATTTATGGAGAACACTGGTCTGTAATTTTCTCCATAAATGTAGGAAAGGGCTAAAGATTAGAACCAAGATATTTCTTTTGTTTCCACATTTCATCTATTATGAACAATACTGCTAAACATTTTTGTAAGAGGTTTTTTTTTTTTTTTTGGTCTGAACCTATGTTTTTAATTATTTTGTTTATGTACCTAGAAGTGGATTGTTGCATCATATGGTAACTCAATGTTTAATATTTTCAGGAATTGCCCACTTGTTTTCAAGAGCGGCTAAATAATTTTACAACCCCACTAGCAATGTATCCATGCTAACATTTGTTATTTTCTTTCTTTTTATACAGTTATCTTATGATATGTAAAGAATTATTTCATTCTGTTTTGCTTTGTATTTCCCTAATTACTATTAATGTTGAGCTTCTTTTCATGCATTTGACCATAGAAATAACCTTTTAGGTCTATGGTCCATTTTGTATTAGTTTTATATGTAGTGTGTGATGAGTATCCAGCTTCATTAACATACGTGTGGATATCCAGTTGTACCAATACTGTCTGCTGAAGACTATTCACTCTTTCATGGAATTATCTCGGCACCTATGTTCAAAATTAATTCACCCTAAGTGTAAGGGTTTATTTACTTCTCAATTCTATTTCATCTGTCTGTATATTTATCCTTATTCTAGCAACACATTATTTGGATTACTGTAATTTTGTAGCAAGTTTATAAATTAGGAAATATAAGTCCTTCAATTTTGTCCTTTTTCAAGAAATATTGGAGAGGTAGTCAAAAATAGGCTCCTTGAATATTGAGATCAGCTTGGTAATTATTGCAAAATATGCAGATGGGATTCTGACAGGGATGGCTTGCATTGAATCTGTACATAAGTTTATGGAATATGGTTATCTTTGAAATATTAAATATATTGATTATTAGGCAGATACTTTTCTATTTATTTTGGTTTTCTTATACTACTTTCAACACTACTGTGTAGTATACAGTGTGCATGTCTTGCACTTTCTTTGTTAAATCTATACCTAATTCTTTTTTCTTTTTTTTTTCTTTCTTTTTTTTTTTTTTTTTGCTCTTTAGGAATGTACCCATGACATATGAAAGTTTCCAAGCTAGGAGTCAAATTGGAACTCAGTTGTCAGCCTATACCGCAGCCACACCAATGCAGGATCCAAGCCACATCTGCAACCTACACCACAGCTCACAGCAAAACCGGATCCTTAACCAACTGGGTGAGGCCAGGGATCTAACCCGCATCCTCATGGATCCTAGTTGGGTTCATTACCACTGAGCCACAATAGGAATTCCTCTATATCTAATTATTTTTTGATGCTAATGTAAATAGAATTGTTTTCAAAATATTACTTGTGCATTGTTCATTTCTAATATATAGATATGCAATTGACTTTTTTTTTTTTTTTGGTCTTTTCCAGGGCCGCACCTGTGACATATGGAGGTTCCCAGGCTAGGGGTCGAATTGGAGCTGCAGCTGCCAGCCTTTGCCAGGGCCACAGCAATGCAGGATCCGAGCCATGCTTGCGACCTACACCACAGCTCACAGCAAAGCCGGATCCTTAACCCACTGAGCGAGGTCGGGGATGCGCACAACCTCATGGTTTCTCGTCAGATTCGTTAACCACTGAGCCATGATGGGAACTCCATGCAATTGACTTTTGTATACTGATTTATATCCTACAACTTGCTGAATTGATTTATTAGTTCTAATTGTAATTTTGTGAATGACAGGATTTTCTGCATGCAATATCACTTTATTTAGAAATGGAAATAGTTTTACTTTCTTTTTTTCAAAATCTGAATGCCTTTTCTTTTTCTTTTTTTCCCATTACCCTGGATAGGACCTCCAAGACAGTACTGAATAGAAGTAGTAATAATAGACATCTTTATCTTCTACATGAACTTAGGATAAGTTTTTAGTCTTTTACCCTTCAAATGAAATTAGCTGTGTATTTTCCACAGAATGCTTTGCTAATATTAGGAAGTTCCCTTCTAATCTTGGTCTGTTGAATGCGTTTTTTTTATCATGAAATGTTTTGGGTTTTGTCAAATTTTTTTTTTTTTTTACCTATTGAGATAATTATGTTCTTTTTTTTTATTCTTGTATAATAGAATCCTCTTTGAATCTTATTGAAGATTTCCTGTGTATAAGCCACTTCAGAAATTTGATTAGAGATTCTCTTTGTAATAGTTTGTTCAAGATACCATAACATAATGCCACAGACCTGGGTGGCTTAAACAATAGACATGTATCTTCTCATGGGTCTGGAGGCTGGAAAGTCCAAGGTCAAGGTGTAGGCTAATTCAGAGCTTTCTCTTGGCTTGTAGAAGTTTGCCTTTTTGCCCAATCCTCCCTCTTCAGATGGTGTTCCTCAAGTGTGTGTACACACACACACACACACACACACACACACACACACACACACACAGAAAGAGAGAGAGACTCTCTACCCTATGACTTCATTTAATCTTAATTACTTCCTAAAGACCCTATCTCCAAATAGGTCGCATTGGCACACTGGAGATTAGAGGTTCAATATATGAATTTGGAGGGGGGACCCACTTCAGTTCATAGCACTCTCTATTCACTTTTTTTTCCCAGTAACAAACCAGGCTTGGCATATAATATTCACAGGAAAATGTCCTTGCTGGGTAAACATGTGACTGTTTGGATGGATGCATGAAAGAATGGACATCTGCAATCATAAATGCACCAATGACTAAAAGGGCTATTTCTAATCTTCTCTTACGTATTTTCTCAGGGTGTCACAATAATAGTACTCTATGCCAGAAAATGTGTTAATTGTTTTTACACTAAGTATCCTAATTAATCCTCAACTCTACTAAGAAGATATGCTACCCTCCTTTATAGGTGAGAGAACTAAGGCTTAAAGAGATTATGTGACTTTTAAGATGCTAGAGATATTTAGTGTAGAACACCATGATTAAAATACAAATATTTGAATCCAAAGCCCCCATAGTCTATTAATATGTCCCATGTCAAATCTTGTGAGCACTTCATCCTACCTTTGTGATAAGTAAGATAAAACATGAATTCAGAGTAAAGGTAGCTCAAACTAACATTATTTTTAAAATTCCAAAATTTATTCCTTTTTCGTACATGTATAGCATGTTCAGTCATTTCAAACTGACATGTATTTAGTTTGGTTGAGAAGCTAAACATTAAATTCCAACAAATCAGTATTTTAAGCTCCAATGGATGGTAGCACTTGGTGTGTGGAGAAGCCTCAGTGGAATCCTGGGGACATGAAGGAAGAAGGACAGAAAGTTAGGTCAGAAGGTGAAGGCACTGAGGGAAATGCCTCAGGGAATAAATAGAGCAGGATATTGACTGCTTTCTCCTCAGATTTTTTTTTTTAAAGCATTCAAGGATAAAAGCAACTACTGACTTGAACTTTATTCCCCAGCCTCCAAAAGATAACATTTCTTGCTGATTAACTTTGCTCAATTTAAGGGTATTAAAGACAAGACATCTTGCAAACAAATACTAATCAGGAATTTAACCATATTCTAGTCAATCAGTAATGGGTATTTATGGCTACTATATAATGTTTAAAATTCATTACGGTTGCTTTCTGTCTTTCAGATTGAATTTCCTAACTAAGAATTTCATTAAGGAGGCCAGTATAACCCTATGCTCCAATGAACAGTGGGGTGTGACCAGTACTGAGTGTGTTGTGGAGGAAGTGATGGGGAATCAACTGTGCTTCACTCACAAGTAAGATAGTCTACACACTTACGTGTACAAGATGTCTGGTGGAAAATAATTCCCAGCAGATACCGATCTGAGGAGGTGTTCCTGAATGCATTTCAACAGCAGCTATGGCCTCACTGGACCTAGAACTTTCTGTCACCCATCACTCAGAAAACTTCCTCAGGTAAAGGATTCATTGCATGAAACATCCAGGGAAAGGTGAGATGGGGATCTGAAAGTGAAGAATTATATTTCTGGTACCGGGTTGATGGCAAAAGTAGCCATCTTTGGCCATTTTGTAAAACGGAGTTATCCCACTTCTCTCCTATGAAAAGGGGTATGGGGGGCTATGAATTGCACTGGGACAGGTCAAATTATACCAAATGAAAATAAAGGTCTTTATATTACCAATCTCTGATGTGTGCAGCAATAGCTTCTTATGGAACTTAGCAGTGATCTGTGTGTGATTCTCTGTAGAATTCCACAAGGATGATTGCCTTCCTTTGGGAGAGCTGCCAGTTTTGTACCTGGTAATAACAAGCTTACTTTTTTAAAGTGTGTGCAGCCTGTTTGGTTTTCTCCACATTCTGTTACTTGTGAAATTGGGATGGGGAAAATGAATGAACACCACATTTATGCAGGATTTGACCTTCCCTATGAAGCAGGTAGCTCAGTGTGCAGGTGTTTGAACTTGACCATAAGGAAAGGCAACAGAGAGATAACAAAGTTCTTTGTTATTTTGTTGACGTTTTTTCTTTACACCTTAGCCTCAACAGTTACTCTCAATCTTTGTCTTCGTCTTGTTTATCTAAAACCAATACTGAGCCCTGTTCACATCAATCAATGCTGCTCCCAGAATGATGACAAAGGACTCCCAATTCTCTTGTTTAACAGCTTATTCAACACCTATTGCCTTCGGAGACCTTTTAAGATCTACACTTCCTGACTTCATGGCTACCAATCTTCTAAGGTGAAAAAGAGACAGTTTAGTTCAAAAATAGAGCTAGATTTCCTCACGTTTAAAATGGTAGGAGTAATGGGTATGACAGGAAAGGCCACATTCATGGAGGAGATGGGGAGACTTTGAAACAGAAATTCAAGATTTAAATTTTAATGCTTCTTGAACTAAAGAGAGAGGTTTATTTAATAAAGTCTAAGAATTTTTTGCCTTGCTAATCTTGAATTTATAATAAATAATACTGAAGCTGGGCAGAAACAAACCTTTGCATAAAATAATTTGCTGGACAAATTGTCAATGTACACAAAATGGTAGGCAAGAATATTTATTTAAGGGAAATTTTTTCAAACACTTGGGAGGCATATATTTGCATATAATAATGGAATTATTTGTATATGCAAACTAAAATCCATGAAGGCTGCCCCTTTTTTCAGAGCCCCTTTAAGTCACTATGTGAATTAGAAAATAGTAGACTCTGCCTTGTGTCTAGAAGGAGTTTTATTATAACTGTTGTAATAATTAAAGTAGATAGGCTTCTTTTCACTAGTTAATCTGAATTAGTGTAGTTTTACAATATTTTGCATTGAATATATAATATTCTCTAAGAAATTAATAGCATAAATTTCCTTACAAGAAAAACATCACAAACTGTTTTCAGGACCAAAACTTTCTCCTGTAACTATTTTTGTTACACCATTAATAAATGATCCTTGGAGTTCCCATTGTGGCTCAAGAGTAACAAACCTGACTAGTATCCATGAGGATATGGGTTCAATCCCTGGGCTCACTCAGTGGGTTAAAGATCCAGGATTGCTGTGAGCTATGGTGTAGGCTGCAGACCCAGCTCAGATCTGGCATTGCTGTGGCTGTGGTGTAGGCCAGCACCAGCAGCTCTGATTTGACCCCTGGCCTGGGAACTTCCATATGTCACAGGTGTGGACCTAAAAAGACAAAAAAAAAAAAAAAAAAAAATTCCTTTTCGATACTGTGCCACGCTATGGAAACATGGAAACATAATCATTGCTATCAAATACAGAAAGTCAAGACCAACATAGGGTCAAATACTGATGCTTTTGATACTTCCCAGAGACCTACAAACTCACTCAATCTCAGTACACACATAGGAAGTTTTTGTTTATAGATTACATATTTTTGTGCTGTATGCATTTTATGTACTCTCTAGAACCAATAGAGGAATAGGAAATAAAAATAACATGAGACAGGATTTTTTATTATCACTCTAAACAACTTCTCGCTCTCATTAAAATTATTACTAGCATATAATACCTAAAGCAGAAACATTATTTTTCTTTCAAAGTCTACAGAAATTTGAAGTGATGCTTTTAAATTTAGTTTATTCCAGTTATCTAGTTACAATGGTTGTCAGAGTTGTAAAAAATCTCACAAAAATTGCCACTTTCTGTCAATATCATTCATCACTATATAAAAAAATCTGTTATTAAAATTTAATAATTTTTCACTCCACTTTTGTCAACCAGTTCATCATGCAAACTAGTCAAAATGTGTTTATTTTTAGTTACTAAAATGGGTTCAAAATCCACTGGAATTGTAATTTGAATTATTTTATTTTCTCTTTTTGTCCTTTTATTTTTTATTTATTTGTTTATTTTTTACTTGCATAGCATTTTTTTATTATTACTCAAATGAGTTTATCACATCTGTAATTGTATAATGATCCTTTTAGGGCCATACCCGCAGCATATGGAGGTTCCCAGGCTAGGGGTCGAATCAGAGCTGTAGCTGCTGGCCTATGCCATAGCCACAGCAATGCTGGATATGAGCCATGTCTGCAACCTACACCACATTTCACAGTAATGCCTGATCTTTAACCCACTGAGCAAGGCCAGGGATCCAGAACCTGCATCCTCATGGATGCTAGTCGGTTTTGTTAACCGCTGAGTCACGATGGGAACTCCTGAATGATATTTTAAAGCAATTAGAAAGATGATGTTTCTGAGGTTTGGTATCTGTGTTGTATAGGTGTGTGCATGTTTGTGTGTGTGTATGTGTGTGTTCATAAATGTTCAAATGGGGGAATTTACATGTGCACACATATCCTTTGATAATCAACAATACATAACAATGAAAACATTTTCAGAAGTTCTTTTATAAAATGTCATCTCCTCCTTACCTCAAGGTGTGGCTATTGTGTTTTGTCTTTTTCTTTTTGTGCATATGCACTTGCATTATTATGTTTTTGATAGCAGATTTTTTAAAGAATATTTTTTGGAGTTCCCCTTGTGGTGCAGCAGAAACAAATCCAACTAGTAACTATGAGGTTGTGGGTTTGATCCCTGGCCTGTCTCAGTGGGCTAAGGATCCTGCATTGCTGTGGCTGTGGCATAGGCTGGCAGTTGTAGCTCCAATTGGACCCCTAGCCTGGGAACCTCCATATGCCATGAGTGCGGCCCTAAAAAGACAAAAAAAAAAAAAAAAAGAATTGTTTTTTAAGTCACTTGTCCATATTATAAAAGTTAGTTAATCAAAACCAGATTTATGTGTACTACACATGCAAGTAACAAGGAGCATGTGAACTGCAGCATAATCACAACATGCTAGGTCAGATTTCCTTTAGAAGCCTATCTCACCTATTGAATGAGTATCTGTCATATTACTGAATGGTGAGAACCCTAGTGTGAATTCACACATTAAATACTACTAAGGTTTAATTTTCTTATTTTGTTGAATAAAAGCAATCATACATTTTAATATATTTTCCACACTAAACTACATCTCACTCCACCTTTGAAGAACACTGATTTAAATAAATCCTCAGAGCTCACATAGAAGAGTCTAATTTTTCTATCCAAATTTCTTGTAAACAATACTTGAGCATAGGAAAATAAATAGGGTCATATTTCCTAAAAGAATGTGGAAATGTAAAGAAATAAAAATAGTAATGTGAAGACATAAAAAAATAAAAATAATAAAAAGTAAAAAATAATCATTTGAAAGAATTAAAACATAATATATGGCAGAAGTTAACCAAAACAAAATGTATGTTTATTGCTATCATTTTTTTCTGGGTTTTTACAATTATCAAACATACACTAAAAGTTAGAACACAAATAAGATTTTGCAAATACTTGAACAAAATTTTTTTCTTTAAAACATATCCATTCTTTCTGTTGGTCTCCAAGAACTAATAAAAAACTATTTCATAAGAACTAGCATGTTTAATTCTTAAAGTGACTTTTTCATTT
Source organism: Sus scrofa (assembly GCF_054392235.1). NCBI lineage: Eukaryota > Metazoa > Chordata > Mammalia > Artiodactyla > Suidae > Sus > Sus scrofa. The sequence goes on from NC_139389.1 coordinate 93,502,036, forward strand.
TATTGACAATATTTTCAAAATGTTCATAAAATCAAAAAACTTGTACAATGCTCATGTCTTCATTTAGCATAGATAAAAATTTAAATAATGAATAAAATTCTATAGATTCTCAAAGTGTTTTTTTTTTTTTTTTTTTTTTTTTTTGTCTTTTTGTCTTTCTTTTTGTCTTTGCAGGGTCGCACCTTCAGCACATGGAAGTTCCCAGGCTTGGGGTCTAATTGGAGCTGTTGCTGCTGGCCTACACCAGAGCCACAGCAATGCCAGATCCAAGCTGCGCCTGCGACCTACACCACAGCTGATGGCAACACCAGACCCTTAACCCACCGAGCGAAGCCAGGGATTGAACCCTCAACCTCATTGTTGGATTCGTTTACACTGTACCAAGACCGGAACTCCTTAAAGTGGTTTTAGCTATTAATTTTCTGTTTTAGCTGTTCATTTTCTCAGTCACTGAATGCCACCATCAGTGAAACTGTTGCAAGATTAATAGTTTAATCCATTCCTTTCCATTTCATATAATATTTTTCCAAATATCAGAATTAAGGGGTTGCAATCCTCAATCACAAAGGTGTCAGCTATACCAAAATTATTACAATATTATAAAAATCAGAGCTTTGGTCAAATGCTAGCTAAAATTTATTTGCAAGTCGAAATGTGGGTAGTGGGTAAATTCCTCCTGTGATAGAGTTTCAAGGCAGTGCAATTTCATCTCCATTGGAGTTCCCAGCATGTGTAACAAAAGTGAAACAGAACAAATCTGTTCTCCATCAACATAAGGTTAATTTTTTTTTCTAATTGGTAGGGAAAAAAATCTCATTCCACTGCCCCATATTTTCAAATTAAAGCATAACAGCCCAGCATCACCACTTTTGGCAAGCTCTCTTTTATTGGGCATGAAAAAATAGGAGTTCCCTGCATAGCTACATTTTTAAAAATTTTCTTAACTGTAAATACACATACATTTGAGGAGCTAAAAATACAGGTTTGGCTCTATTAATGAATGGACTGAGTTTCAAAAACTCTTGTATATATCAGTTGCGTATTCTCACATGATTATACTGATTTATATATTGTTTCTAGGACAGCAAAGAAAGATCTACTTAATATAAAACATACTGTTAAACATATACCATGTCTGTCCACTTTTACATTTAGAGTAACTGGTGACCACCTGAGATAAAGGAACAGTGCAGTGTTCTGATACCTAGAAAGTGTGTGCTATTTGGAGTCAAATAGTCTGTGCCTGATTTACTTTACTAAACGGTTAAATTTTTAAAAACCAGTTAGTAAAGTAAATATCTAAAAGGCATGATGATAATCACATTTTGAATTGGTTTGTTGTATAGATTACGAACGTGAAAGGCTAGGATTTGTCCATTTATTCGATGAGCCTTTATTGAGCACCTCCCATGCCCTAGATTCTCTGCTACGTACAAGGGTATAGATATAAATATGATACAGCCCCTGCCATTAAGGACTACTCATCTATTTTTATCACTAGAGTTACAAATGTGGTAGTGGCGGTAGCCACCGTAAGAGAAGTAATAGATGATACTGACTTACTTCAGCAAAGCATTTATTTGTTCATCAGCAGACACTGATTGAATTGCTCCTAGAGGACCAAGAGATAAAAAAAAAGATGAAATAGCTGCTCTCAAAGAGTTTAGAGGGGAAGACTGGCAGGTAAGAGAGATACAATATCCCCAAATAATGGCTAACAAGATACAATAGATTGTGGAGCACCAAAGAATAACAAGTAAATCTTGCCCAAGGAGATGATATTAGGATAGTCCTCTTAGGAAGTGTACAATCTGCCTTGCAGATGGGCGGAGTGGCCCAGAAGAGCATGCCACGCTGGAGCTTCCTTAAGCAGCATGAAATAAATGAAGCAGAGGTGGTGGATGGAGATGTAGAGAGGAGTGAGAATCCAAAGACTGGGATCATCCAGATTATGGAAAGCTTTTAATACTCAACTCTGGAGGTAACTGACAAACACTAAAGGTCTTGAAAGAGAAGAAGCACTACTTTTTTTTTTTTTTTTCTTCCAAATGCCAGGGGAATAGGAATTATCTCTATGTCATCTGGATCATGAGTGGTGATTCCTGTGGCCAGTTTCCACCAGCCCATCAGAGGAGAAGAGAAATGAGGCTGAGAGCACTAGCAGGAGTGGCCAGGAATGGGGTCTGGGCTCGCAGGCTTGAGATTTAGACTTGCATAGTGGGTTAAGAGGGGATGTTTAAGAGACACAGCTCCATTCTTAAAGACCTCTGAGTTCTCCCTCTTTCTTTTCATTTCTTAGGCATGTTGAACGGCACAAAGACTGTACCTGAGCCCTCTAAAATGCAGAGAAACATAGGGGAATGTTCTCACGATGAGCCTACACCAACAGGCAATAGACCTTAGGTTCATTAATGAAGCAATTGCCTAATAAAAATGATACAAATGAATTTATTTATAAACAGAAACAAACTCACAGATTTCAAAACATAGGTGAAATATCTGGGGGAGAAGGAATAATTACGAGGGTGGGAATAAAATAAACACACCGCTGTAAAAAATAAATGATTAACAAGAACCTAGTGTACAGCACAGGAATATCTACTCAATAGTTTGTAATAACCTATATGGGAAAGAAAGAATGAATATATTTATATGTATGACTGATTCAGTTAGCTGTACACTTGAAACTAACACAACATTGCAAGTCAACTATACGCCAATAAAATTAAATTAAAAAAAGAAATTGTTGCACAATAAACTCTGGACACTTCACAAGTGCATGGGAATCCCCTGGAATCTTGTTAAATGAGACTCAGTAGGCCTGAGAAAGGGACCAAGCTTTTGTATTTCCAGAAAGTTTCCAGTTGATACTGAGGCTGCTAGACCAGGGACACAAGTCCAGAAGTTTAAAAAGGAATTAAAAAAATTAACAACAACAAAAAAAGGCATGAGCCTTACTGCTGTGAAGCTGATAATCTCAATAGTGAGACAGAAAATAAATAAATCTTTGCAATGCAGTGTGGTAGGTGTTATCTTGTAAGGATGCAACAGGGACCATGTGACTGTATTTCAATAGCTGCAATATCTGTTGTGAGACACTCCTATTTTAAACACTTTTTTAAACTAGTGAAGGAAGTATATATGCTTTAAAACTTAAAATTAGACTATGCACCTTCAGTTGAATTTCTTTAGGCTCTTAAAACAATTTGCAATCTAAAATTGATTAGAAGAAACATATTATGGTTTGCAGGTAAAAAATAGAAGAAAAAAGTGGCTGACTGTAAAAGTCAAAGCAAAAAAATGTTATTAGAATTGTTTTCTCCTTTCTTCGTGCATTTTTTTTCCTCCCTGCTATTCACTGTGATTTCAGCTGTAGGCAAATGTAGCTAACAACTTTTGAACTGAGAACTACGGTTGTTCCTCAAAGTCTTATTAGCAAAAAGGGAACTTGAATTCCCCAGTCTCTTTCTCACAGGCTAACCTAGTTTGAGAAATCATCAGTAGGGTCAGTGATGTGAAAAATTTGCACAACAATAAAAAAGGAAAGGAGTTCCCATTGTGGATCAGCAGTAAAGAACCTGACTAGTATCCATGAGGGTGTGGGTTCAACCCCTGGCCTCGCTCAGTGGGTTAAGGATCTGGCCTTGCCATGAACTGTGGTGTAGGTCGCAGACGCGGATAGGATCTGTCATTGCTGTGGCTGTGGTGTAGGTCGGCAGCTACAGCTCCAGTTTGACCCTTAGACTGAGAACTTCCATGTGCCACAGTTGTGGCCCTAAACACACACACACACACACCCACACACACACGTATGCGCACGTGCTCATGCACACATACAAGCAAACACATACACATACATAAAAAAAGAAAGGAGAGATTTCTAATTAGGAGCTATATTTTTTTCTCAGAATATTTATCAAGACAAAATTACCATTATTCTATCAGAATAAAATCATAAACTTTCACTGAAAATACTTTTATAACAGACATCTTCCTCTTGTCCTCTATAAATAAAGATATCTCTGTGTTTATATACAATGTATGCATGTAATCCTCAGACTCCACTACTGAGATAGTTTATGAGACATACTTAAATATCAGCCTGGTTTGTTTCCAAAATCACTTTGCTTTTGCCACAGAGTTCTATTAGCTGATGTATTGGTTTTCTGGGGCTATGTAACAATGTACCACAAACAGAATGGATTGAATAATGAAAATTTATTGTCTCACAGTTCTAGAAGGTAGACGTCTGATCTCAAGGTGCCAGGTTCCTTCTGAGGGCTGTGAGGAAGAATCCGTTCCAGTATTCTCCCCAAGCTTCTGGTGGGTTCTTGGTAACCTTCAGTGTTCCTTCACTTGTAGAAGCATTGCTGCAATCTCTCCCTTCATCTTCACATGTGTTCTCCCTGTGCATCTGTGTCTAAGTTTCCTCTCTTTATAAGCATACAAGTCAATTGCATTAGGGTCGTACCCTAATCCAGTATTACTTCATTCATTACATCTGTAATGAGCCTATTTCCATATAAAGTCACTACTGGTAATACCAGGGGTTAGGACTTCAACATAAGTTTTCAGGGAGACACAATTCAACCCCATAACAGCTGTCATCATCTCCTATCATCTCCATTAGATTTGGTTATCAATAACTTTTAGCTGTTTTTAACACTGAAAGAGCATGGGCTCTGGAATCTAGAGAAACCTGGGTCTAGATCCCTGTTTAATAAATACCTATTGCCATGACCTTGGGTAAGTATATTACCCTGCACTTCTTCATTTTTGGAGCTCTTAAAACTTACCTCATAGATAAAACTAAACTACAAAATGAGCACTGTTAGAATTTAGAAACTGTGTCTGTCACTTAAAGTATGAGGACCATTTAACCCAGAAGGACACCATACCTGGAGATATTTAAGATTAATTAAATGTTTCCAGTTTTAAGCATCACACTTTTATCTATAAGGAGATAAAGAAAGTGGAAGATCCATGACAACACCCAGAACAAACTTAAGTGATTGGTAGTCCTTGGATGGAGTGAGCAATCTCCAGCCATTATATTAATGGAATGGCTCTTTCCTATGGACAAAAGGCAGCAAAGCTCTGGCTACTTGACACAGTTTTCTCATTTTAACTACAAGGGGACTTTCTTTCTGAGTATTCCTTCCAAATGTGCCTCCTGATCTCACAGACGCTGGAACAATTTGTCCAAAGTCTAGGTGGCAATGACATCATGGAGCATTGTTGGAATAATTTTCTCACTTTTATTTTTCCCTCTATTTGTTCTTTCTTATTCCTTTGAGTGAAATGAGTACCAGCCAACTAAGATCTGTCTTACACACTTCTATCAGTGTTAGAAAAAGAACATTTCAATTTACAGAATTCAGTTTAAATAAGAATAAAAGTGCCAGTGCATAGCCCTAACAATTGCAACTAAATGCCTTATTTTTACAAGTTATAGGCAGGCCCTAAACTTAGTTCTATAAAGGAAAATCCATTTAGAATTTATTTCAAGGTCACCCAGCATGAATATTTCAAGTACCAACTATAAAGGGCTATGAAGACAAAATGTACTGCTTCTAAGTACGTAAGATATAAAGTTAATGCAATGATGTCCTGCCCATGTGCTTTGAGTTTTTGGTTTTAATGTATGACAATTGATTTTTTTCAGAGTCATTTAGTCTATATTCTGAGGGAGATTTTCAGGATCATGGTGCCTGATTACAATTAAGAAAAGAGATGGTTCATAAAAAAAATCCTTAGTGGGAAAACTGTGATCTGTTGGACCATGGAAGCCATGTCACTAACCTCCCCTCTGTTATGGTAAAGACAAGTGAACTCAGTAACTAGCCCAAGCATGGATCCCATAGCAGGTGAAGATGAAGCATAATTTGCAGCAAGCTCTTCTTGGGGCACAGGTGGCACAGGCACAGATAGGACACAGCCCTGTCCTTAGAGCCAGTCATCCAGTGGACAAGCATATTGACATCAGTCATGATCCAGTTCACAAGGGAGGTGAATGGAGATAGGAAGGGAGAGCATGGGATAGGGTGTTTAGTTGTGTCTGGTAACAACCAGGGAGTCCCCTTGGTGGAAATTATCACTGTGCTGGAGTTTGAAAGATGAGGAAAGTTTAAACAGGCAGAGAACTTGAGAAAAGACATTTCAGCAAGAAGGACTAGTGTGAACAGAGACACAGATATTAGAAAAGCAATAATTAGTCATTCAGGATGAATGAAATATAGGTACCTATAGATTAAGATCAAATGAAAGCATCTGAACATTAGAATAATTGTTTAATGATGGTGCTTAATTCTGAAAAGTTAAAACACATTTTAATGTTCATAACATGTAACATGTGTAGCTTCTACTACTACCAAGTGAGTTGATGACAATTTTCCTTGCAAATATGCATTTCATTCAATGCTATGACCATCAATAAACTATATCACACCTCACCAGGGAGAAAAGGGAGGGGACCAACACTTGTGTTATTATTGTGTAACATATACATGTTACATGTACATGTATAACATATAACATGTACAATATAATATCTATTGTATGGAAGACACAGGGCATATATCCCTAATGATTCAGGTAAATAAAACACAGCACCATTCTCCAAGCAACTCCAAGTAGGCTTCGAAGAGGAAAGACGCAAACATCAAGGAGTATGATGAATCACAAAAGACACATGTGCAAGGTTTGGAAACAGCTCAGAGGCAGAGTCAAGGAAAGTATCATGAAGGAGCTGTCACTTAAGCAGTGAGGTAAAGGACAGCTGGGTGTCCCTGTGAATTGAGAGGGTAGAATCCTTTTGGGATGTGGTAAGAGGAATACAGTTGAGAGACCCTTTGTCATGGACTCTCTATGGTGAGAGGAATGGGTACAATGGAAGCAGGTTTGGAAGGATAGAGGGGACAAGACTGGATGGGTCTACAGAAGCCCCATCTCCCAAGGCTAGATATGCCACACCATGCAGTCTAGTCTTGACTCCACTCTGGAACAGATGAGAGTAGAAATGGAGGGAAAATGACAGGCAGGAGACCTAAAAAAAGATGATTGCAGCTGAATGGGGGGGGCCAAGGAAATAGATAGAAATGGGTCTAGTTAGGTTAAGTTTTGGAATTGGAGTAAAAAAGACTTTCTAATGGGTTGGATGTAAGGAGATGAGAAATAGAAAAGAACAATAGAAGGCTTTTAGATTTTTGGCTTGTGCAACTGTCTAGATATTGGTGACATTTACTGAAATGGGAAAGAGAGGACATGTCATAAATTGAGTAGAGTGTGAAATGAGTTCTGTGTTCAATGATGAGTTTTTTGTTTTGTTTTGTTTCCTGTTTGTTTGTGTGTTTTAGAATTTCTTCTGGTACTTATTGACATAAGGTTGATAATTATTACATATTAAGAAGCAGCAATTCAAATGGAAAGTATCTATAAAGATTTTTTCATTTTTAAAAGTTTTATTGAATTATAATTGATTTACAGTATTGTGACAGTGATGAGTTTGGAAAGAATAACTTTTTTTTTTGTTATCTTTTTTGCCATTTCTTGGGCTGCTCCCGCGGCATATGGAGATTCCCAGGCTAGGGGTCTAATTGGAGCTGTAGCCACCGGCCTACACCAGAGCCACTGCGACGCGGGATCTGAGCCGCGTCTGCAAACTACACCACAGCTCATGGCAACGCTGGATCCTTAACCCACTGAACGAAGCCAGGGATCGAACCCGCAACCTCATGGTTCCTAGTCAGATTCGTTAACCACTGAGCCACGACGGGAACTCCGGAAAGAATAACTTTTATGGAATGGTGAAGGAAGACAAGTTAAAATAATCTGAGGATAGAATGCAATGTGAGAAAGATAATTCAAGATCATATAAACAAGAACCAGTCATTTATCTAAAGCTAGTGTTGTGTGTACAGAACACCTAAAATATACACAAATTCATGTAAATATGCATTCATTTTTATATCATGTTTTTGTGAAATACATACTACTTAGTGTTAACGTTTAGGTGTTATTCTAATATTCGTTCAGTTCCTACTATGATTAAGTGGGATACCTCAGGTTATACGTTCTCTATCTGCTGATAGGTGGAGATGGTCATCACTATTAAAATGCTCACCATCAGGCTTGGGTCTCTAGGTGAGATTTTAGTGAAATTGTTGGGTAAGGGGGTGACAAATCAAAGCTTTCTCATAGGGCATAACTTAGAATAAATGAATTCAAAGATGCACTAATAACTTGGACAAAATAAAAATGAATTTATACTTATTAATTCAACAAAAATTTCATGAAATCTTATCCATATGCAGAATGCTTCAAGTGGGGAAGTTGGTACAAAGAAGAATTGTCTGAGCTCTCTGCAGTCTGGAGGCTTATGGAGAAGTAAAAAACAGTGACAACAGCACAAAGCAATATTAAATTATTAATGATTGAATAGGTAAGTACACCAAACGATGACAAAAATTTAGGAGAAGGAAAAAATATATCTGCCACTAATCAAATTTAGGGTTAGCAAAAACTGAGGACGTATAGACAATGGATTAGGTGACAATCAGTATCCTAAAGGTAGTGATGGGCTGAATTAATAGGCCTAGTTTATTAAGATGAAACAATGTTGTTTGGTAGCAAAACAGAACAAAACTAAGAAAAAATCATAACCTGGGGCAATATTAAAAACTAATTTTTTATTGAACAATTTCCATGTGCTGGGCGCTATTCAAATATTCGCAAAGACTGTCTTTTCACTCTGACCTCACATGGAGGAAGAGGTAAACTGGCTCTCTCTGAGTCTCCTTTCATTGCATTCATGAGGGCTCCACCCTCATTACCTGATTGCCTCCCAAAGGCCCCACCTTCCGACGCCGTCAAGCTGAGAGTTAAGTTTCAACTCAGCAATCTTTCCAGGACACAAAGGTTCATAGCAACTGGTAAGAGAATATTTGGCATGAGGAAGAGCAGACTTCAGTCAGGCAATATGTATTTAAGCAGCGACAATTCAGTAAACTTCAGGATGCCCAGAGGAGAGCATCCTGCTTGATTTAGACATTTAATGCTCACTGGTGCTCCTAACGTCTAAGAAAGCAGAGAGAATAGAAGCCTAATATGTTTTTGCAAAGAGAGAAGGGAAGGGATGGGGGGCCGGGGATGCAGGTGGTCAGTGAGCATTCCTGAAGTGAAAAGAAGACGTTGGATAAGTATCATCTTCTGGAAGGAGGAAGATCACTTCCTGGAAATTTCATAAACATTACGCCTGACCCTTTCACTCCATAAACGTTAATGTCCGGCTCCCAATAAACGTGTTCCTTCACACCAGGGGGACTCATTATGTGTGTTCTACACGAGCGGAACCATCTCTTTTCCTCGCTTCTCACGTTACTTCAAAAACACTAGAAGGCAGAATTGTCTTCTTTCCCATGCTCACATCTCATTTCTCCCAGCAAGGCAATATCGCTGGACTCAAATAGCTGTCGACTTGCTCATAAATAAGAAGTACTAAACAAAACTCACAGTAACAGAGCTGTGCAGGGGTGACAAGTATTCAGAGCCAGTCAAGCGTCCCAGCAGCTCCCTCCTGGGGGTGTCACTTTGTAAACAGGGGCAGTGATGGGCGTCCTGGAGCGCCAGGGCTTTCCAATTCCCACCTGCCATCAACAAGGGAGGATAAACATCGATGGGAATGGTGCTTCATAGCACGACGGGAGTTAAACAAGCTCGTCATTAGCACTATGGGAGAGATTTTTACAGTATCTGGGTCTGAACAACCTCTCTTCATTTCCAGTGAGTATGTATATGTGCGGGTGCTTCTGTGTGAGTGTGTGTGATCTAACACAATTTTATTATTATTATTATTTTAATTATTATTTTTGATTATTTGTTAAAATATTGTTTTAATCAGCTTGCATGCAAAAGTCGAATGTGCCTGAGAAAATAGTAAGAAAAAGTGTTCAGACTAAGTAAAATTATTTATACACACACCCTCCCCATTCCCTGCAAATACATCTCTCCTGTATATCTGAAGGACAGAAATCCGGAATGTCCATGCCCTCTAGGGTGGTGGATGTAACACCCTAGTTCTGAGCAATGTCACTCAAACCACTTCAGACGAAAGGCAGAGCTGCTACTGACCATGGAACTTTCTTCTGCTGTGACAAGACAGGCAAGGAGGAAGGCATGATGGACTTCATCATTTACAGCACCCAGGGCAAAATGAAAATGCAGGATCCCTTGTGTAAAATATGATTAAGAATTTTGAGACAGCTACCTCAGATCATTAACAAGCATGTCACCCTTTGATGGCACTGTAGAGGTCACACGCTTATAAAATTGGCCCTGTAAAAAGGATCCAGTGGCTGGAACTCCTAGGAAACAGTCCTAAATATTTTTATTATTTTTTTATGATAGAACATCAGCATACATTATTTTTACATTTCCGTGGTACCTCAACTTCTTAAGGATTAACCTACCTTTCGAAAATGGCACCTTGTGTAAATCAGTGGTGGCTTGGGATGATTTTACAAGTGTGTCTAACTCCCCCACACTTCACTCCAGTACTTCCATTTCCTGTCCTGCCAATTCTGTGTCATGGTAAGAACAGTCAGGGAAAGTCTGCATGTTTCTGTTCTTTCCAGATCAATGTGTTTTCCTGATTCTGTTACCTTTCCTGTGAAATAGCAAAAGTGAATCCTATTTAAGCCCCTTTTTTTCACTCTCGGCCTCAGGGTATGCAAATTCTTAACATAACTGCAAGCCATGCCTAAATCCTGCTGTTTGTTTACTGTGATCTGGAGAGGATCTCCTGCAAGGGTTTTCCCTTGTCAGTATCCTTGGACATTCAAAATATTCTTGTGGATGCTGCTGTTATTGCTATTATAAAATCATACATGCAGAGTTCCCTTTGTACCTCAGCAGTTAATGAACCCGATTAAGATCCATGAGGATGTGGGTTTGATCCCTGGCATCTTTAAGTGGGTTCAGGATCCCCCAATGCCGTGAGCTATGGTGTAGGTCATAGACTCGGCTCAGATCCCTCGTTGGTGTGGCTGGGGTATAGGCTGGCAGCTGTTGCTCCAATTCGACCCCTAGCTTGGGAACTTCATATGCCACGAGTGAGGCCCTAAAATAAAAGCAAAAAAAAAAATAAAATTATACATGCATATATTGGGAAAAAAAATCAACCCAAAGGTACATGAAACTTGTTAGCAATAACAATGCAAAAAGTGGAGAGATTGTGTTTCTTCCATTTCTCTTGAAGAGTAGAGCTTGTTTCTTCTGAAGTAAGGTTATTTTAAGTGTTTCAAGGAAAATGCAAGTTTGGGGATGTGTCTGTTAATGAAAAATTATAGAGAAAACCAAAAAGATATATGAGCACCTGAGTCTCTTTGGCTTTATTTTTTAAATTTAATTTTATTGGAGTATAGTTGATTTACAGTGTGGTGTTAGTTTCAGGTGTGCAGCAAAGGGAATCAGTCATACATATAAATATATCCATTCTTTTTTCCCATATAGCTTATTACAAGCTATTAAGCAGATTCTCCTATGCTATACAGTAGGCTCTCACTAATCATCTGTTTTATACAGTAGTATGTACATGTTTGAGAAAAATGAGGTGTTAAAACACAAAATTCAACTGAGTAAATTAAAAAATCTAATTGGCTTCATTCAGTGATTCATAGGCCAAACAGCACCCCATCTAGCAAACAGCAAGGAAGTCCAAGGAGTGGTAAAATTTGGGAGACCCATTGTGGGCAGAAGGGTGGGTGGGACAAACAAAGGGGATTGTTTCAGGCAAGGTCCCCTCCCTTTAGAGGGTGGATGAGGTCTCCCAGGGGGATTCTCTCAATCATGCTGATTGGGAAATTCCAGACAGTTTGGTTAAGATTACATTCTGGGGGAGATTGAAACTGCATTTAAATTAGGTATTAAGTCTCACTTTGGTGACAGGGACTTAGCACAAGTGACTCCGTTTGGGGCATGTCTTCTCTTTTTTAATAACCACCTCTTGCTTCACAAACTTAATTAAACTTCAAACTTCAATCAAATGTTCATTTTCTCATGAACTTATTTTCTCCATCAGCAATAAGTAGGAAGTTATGATAGGAAAGTATCTATGAGGGGAAAAAGATATGTGTCATCTATAAAAGATATATTTGTGATTATGTCCTGATTTACTTTTTCTCCTCACTCAAATAGAAAGATATTCATTTACCCAGGACCTTTTCTTGTTGTGATGATACAGCTGGCTGGCTTCTCAGCAATTTATTTTAAAAACTGGTTATTTCCCAGCACTGGGATTTGGAGTTAGGTGGGTATATCTGGCAAGAACTGAATGATTAATCATATCGTTCAGGTATCTGTAATTAAAAAACAAACAAAAAAAAACCATTATCTAAAACTGTCTATTAAAACAAGCACATTTGATTCCTGACCAAGAAACCAGGGAGAAGGTGCTTTTTTTTCCAAGCAGCAAAGAACACAGATGCATCTACAGGGTTAAGGCAGTTAAATAGAAAGATATATGTTTTAACGGCGTTGTGCTTTAAAATTACTTCTAATTTATCCACTTACCAGACATGTATTGAGGTAAAATGATCAGCAGTAATGTGCAGCAGAAAGATATATACTTTTTTAATTGTAGCCAAGAGGAAAAAAGCAGCATGGAATAACTTAATCGTTGCTAATTATAATATCACTAAGGTAATTACAATAGATTTTGATTGTCTCATTTTCACACCAGAGGAGGGCACAATGCTGGCGTTTCTCTTAATACATATTTGTTTTTAGAGAAGAGCTGACAATTACACTAATTGTAGTCACAGCATGAAACTTTGTTTTTAAAGAAAAATTCGTCTACATGTCACATGGAATAAACACACCCTTTCTATTTGGTTAGATGCAAATTAAAGACACATTAATTGCTTTGTTTATTGTGGTAAGAGATCTCTGCATTGTTGTAAGCATTATCAATTTTACAGGAGCAAAATCCATTTCAAGTGCTCAACATCTCAAGAAAGTGTCTCAATGCTTAAATGGGTCACTTTTATGAAGGCTTTGGAAGACAGCCTGTTCACCAGGAAGCTACCATAATACTCAAATTCACAACATGCATTCAGGAAGGTGAGGGAAAATCCTGATGAGAAAATGCCAATGAAAGCTGAATTTTTAAGAGTTCCCACTGAGGTGCAGTAGGTTAAGAATTCAATTGTAGTGGCTTAGTGGCTGCAGAGGCATGGGTTCGATACCCGGCCTGGTGCAGTGGGTTAAAGGATCTGGCATTCCTGCAGCTGTTGTGTGGGTTGTAGCTGCGACTTAAATTCAGTCTCTTGCCTGGGAACTTCCAATTGCTACAGGTGTGGCCACTAAAAAAAAAAAAAAAAGCTGAATTTTTAAATGCATCTTCTTTTATTGCTATAAAAACCCATTTGAGTACTAATTGTAACTGTGTTTACAGGAATGTCTATGAGGAATTGGTTGACAAAGTCTCATAACCACTGGCAGCTGAAAGCCTGATCCTTAGCAGAGAAGAGGAGATGAAATAAAGATGCCAGAGTTGCAGATGTCATCAGGATTGGCCTCTGGTTTGTTGGTTGGTTCTTCTTGCACACATGTGGGCTGCAGTCCAGAGAATGCAGCCTCCATTGTCATCCTCTCCTTAGTAAGGAGAAAGCAGTCCAGGACTATACTTTTCCTCTATGCTTTAGAAGATGCCTATGCATGCTCTTCTGCACTGAACTGTCCAATAAGCTGTATATGGACTGTTGACCATTTCCATAACCCACCTTTTCTTATCTTGCCAAAACTAAAGGAGGATAAGGGATTGCTAATAAGCTGAATCTAAAAGAGAACAAGGCAGAACTTTGATTGGGTGCCTGACCAGTCGCTAGGGTCCTAGAATGCAGTAGGTATTACTGAACCTGTTGACATTTTATTGTGTCAAAAGCTGTATTTAAAAAAAAATCCACCTCCAATGTCTTTTGAGTGACAAAAGGTACTCACACAGAGTACCATATAGAGTACCATATACTCAACCATATACCATTATGGTACTCAATTGAGTACCATATACTCAACTATATAGAATACTCAAATAGTTTCATGTTGCAGTGGAGCATATCAAGCAGGTAAACAAAATCAAAGCAGTACATGTAAAGAATGCAGCATATGGGCTATATAATTAGAATAAAATTAAACATTAGAGAGAGAATATACTAATTTATTACAAAATACTAAACACTATAAAAATCTATGGGGTTTTTGAAGGTTATTGAAATATATTGGATATATAACACCATGTATGTTTAAAGTGTTACAGCATCTTGATTGACACATTTATATATTTCAATGTGATTGCCACTGTAGCACTAGCTAACACCTCTATTACCTCACATAATTGTCTTTTTTTTTTTTTTTTTTGAGGTGGGAATAATTAAGACCTGGTCTTGCAACTTTGATATTCATAATACAATATCATTGTCCATAATCATTATACTATGCTTTGGATATCTGGGACTTATTTATCTACCAGTTTTAAGTAAGGTAGATAAAATATCTACCTTATGCCTCCACCCTCATCCCCTAGTGGCCACCATTCTACTTTCTGTTTTTATGAGTTTGGATTTTATAGATTCCACATATAAATGATAAAATGGTGTTTTTCTTTGTCTGACTTATCTAAATTAGCAAGTTCCATCCATGGAAGGATTTTCTTCTTTCTCATAGCTGAATAACATTCATATAATTGTATATACTATTCATATACTATATATACAATCTTCATATTATATACACGTGTGTGTGTGTGTGTGTGTGTGTGTACGTAATCTTCTTTATCCATCTGAGAGGACTATAACGCATGTTGACTGGGACGTATTTGACATAAATGTACTATGTACGATCAATAATAATATGTACTATGTAATATTAATAATAATATGTACATGCTTATATGCATGGGGACTAGCAATTAATGCATGACGTACATAGGGTTATAGTTATATTGGATTATGGTTTTTTAATGGTTTAATTTTTGGAGTTACATATTTGTTATATTGGATTATGGTTTTTTAATGGTTTAATTTTTGGAGTTGCATATTTGTATGTTATGTAAATGCTTCCTATGGTATAGAGCACCATATCTATGATATTGTGAATAATGCCACAATAAACATGGGAGTACATATATTTCTTCACTATTCTATTTTATTTCTTTGGGTGTTTCCTGCAAGTAGAATTGCTGAATCATGTTCTCTATTTAATTTTGTGAGGAATCTCCACACTGCTTTTCATAGTGACTGAACCAATTTCTTTTACTGACAAGAGTATTAAAATGTTTCCTTTTCTTCACACCCTCGCCAATACGTAATATCTCATCTCATTGATGATATAGCCAGTGCCATTCAAATATGTTCTTTGGAAAAAATCCGTTTAGTTCCTCTGCCTATTTTTTTAATTGGATCGCTTATTCTTTTTTGCTATTGAGTTTTATAAGTTCCTTACATATTTTGGGTTTGACCCCTCATCACATGCATGGATTTCAGATATTTTCTTCCAGTCTATAGGTTGAATTTTATTTTGTTGATTATTTCCTTTGCTGCATAGACGCTTTTAAGTTTTATGTAGTCCCACTCGTTGATTTTTGCTTTTGTAGTTTGTATTTTTGGTGTCATATCAAAAAAAAAAAAAAATCATTGCCAAGATTAACACTGAGGAGTTTTATCCACTATATTTCCTTTCTTTCTTTTTCTTTTTAGGGCTGCTTCCATGGCATATTGAAGTTCCCAGACTAGGGGTCAAATCAGAACTATAGCTACCGGCCTATGCCACAGCCACAGAAACATGGGATCCAAGCTGCACCTGTGACTAATACCACAGCTCGTGGCAACACTGGATCCCTGGCCCATTGAGCGAGGCCAGGGATCAAACCTGCACCCTCATGGTTACTAGTCACATTCGTTTACATTCTGCTACAGCAGGGACTCCTACCTCCTGTGTTTTCTTACAAGAGTTTTATGGTATTAGGTCTTATCTTTAAGTCTTTCATCTATTATGAGTTAATTTTTATGAGTGACATAAAATATAGGTTCAAATTCATTTTTTCTCTGTGTGTTTATTGGGTTTCCTCAGTACCATTTGTTGACAAGATTATACTTTCTCATTTGGGTATTCTTAGCTCTCTTGCCAAATATTAGTAGACCATATATGTGGGGGTTTAATTCTGTGCTGTCTAGTTTGTTCTATTTGTTTTTGTGTCTATTTAATGCTGTTGCCATACTGTTTCGATTATTATTATTTCACAGTATAGTTTGAAATCAGGATATGTGATTCTTTGTTCTTTTTTTCATGACTGCTTTGACTGTATGTGGTGTCTGGAAGCGCCACATAAACTTTAAGACTCTTTTTTTCTATTTCTGTGAAAAATGCCATTGGAATTTTGATAGGTATTCCTTTAAATCTATGAATGACTTTGAGAGTGTGACTGTTTAAACAATATTAATCCTTCCAGTCCATGAACACAGGATGTTTTTCCATTTGTTTGTGTCATTAATTTCTTACAACAAATCTTGTCATTTTCTTTTTACATAATAGTCACTTCCTTGGTTAAATTTATGTATAGGTATATTATTGTTTTTGATGCTTGTGAATAGAATAATTTTCTTTATTTCTTTTTCAGATGTTTCATTGTTAGTGTATAGAAATGCAACTTATTTCTGTATTCTGTATATTGATTTTACATCCTGTAACTTTGCTGAACTAATTGATTGGTTTCTTGATATTTATTGTAAAACAATAATCAAGAAATAGATACATGTAAATTTACATTATTTAAAATACATAGGCATTCGTCAAATATCTTGTAGAAACTATTAATGATGGTTATTTCTGTAGAGTCAGTTTGGAAAAAGAAGTATTAAAAAAACTTTTCTTCTGATATGATTCTCTTCCTTACTGTTTGAACTTTCCCTACTATGGGCATATAGTGCTTTTATGATGAAATGAAATTTTGCTTATTTTTATTGTAATATGAGCATTCCCAACTAATTAATTTTCTTCAAACATATTATTTTATTATTTTACAGAATAATTATTTTAAAATGTGTCATATACTATGCAATGCCTTACTATAATAGCTTTAGGATATTTCTCGATTATTGTTGCCATAAATAAATTTGTGAGGAAAATCCTAGTACATCTATTTTTTTATGTATCTCTGATTATGCCTATAGGTTAAATTCTAAGGCCTAAAATCATATCTTAATCATATATTACCAGTTGCCTTTTAAATAGATTATAAAAAATAAAGCCCAACCAAAAGAGGATAAAAGTGCCCTTTTTGCCACATCCTCAACAATGCTAGGCACTGATTATGAATATGTTGTCAATATGAGTGATCCAGCCATCATAATTACTGAATTCCTCCTATACCCAAGGCAATAAGCTAGGATCCAGTGATCTTCTATAGAAAACAAATAAGAAAATATTTACTCCTTGACCAATGATATACTTGGGAATGTGGGTAAAATGCCTAGAAAGACTAGATAATATTAGATAGTATTTGGTGAGCAGCAACAGTTCAAGATGCAAGTTTATTAATTTATTATGAATTTTATTTATGTTTATTATTAATCATGTAATAAAGATCAGAAAGCACAAAAGGAAACAGCTGATACATTTGGCTATTTCAAGTTAAAACCAATCAAAGCAGAGTTCCTGTTCTGACTCAGTGGGTTAAGAACCTGAATAGTATCCATGAGGGTGTGGGTTCAATCCCTGGCCTTGCTCAGTGGGTTAAGGATCTGTCATTGCTGCAAGCTGTGGCATAGGTCATGATGCAGCTGGATTTGGCATTGCTGTGGCTGTGGCATAGGCCAGCAGCTATGGCTCAGATTTGAGCCTTAGCCTAGGAACTTCCATTTGCTGTAGGTGCGACCCTAAAAAGATAAATAAATAAATAATTAATTAATTAAAATAAAACAAATCAAAGCAAAATCCCCACTGCAACAACAACAAAAAAAAAACACAATTGAAGTATAAGTCATTGAATTGGAACAATATGTAATTAATAAAAATAGAGGAGGAAGGTGAGTCAGAGAGAAAGATGGGAAAAGAAGCAACTTATAAATGAAGAAATACAGATGGCTAGCTAGTGTGCAGTTGTGTTCAGTCTCACTGCTATTCAAACAATGCAGTAGGATTTTTATTAATGATATAGACAAAAAATTTAGAACACCATTAAAACTCAGTGTTTAATTTGTATGTGTTGGAAACACACACTTTTACTTGATGTTTTTCGTCACATAAACAGAGCAGTCTTTCTAGAGGGCAGTTTAACCACATGTATCTAATATCATGTGGATATATGCATTGATACTGCTAACAACTATAAAATTTTAAATTAAGATATAATCATACAAGCTGGAAAAGACAACTGCACAAGATAGTCATAAGAGAAAATGTATGTTCTTCCACAGAACATTTGGTCAAACAGGGTACATGCACAAAATGTAGACCCTTCCACATCGCAGTGATGATAGGAAACATGTTTGTTGACATGGAAAGCCGTCCATTTGTGGGTGAAAAGGCAGATTATAAAACACATATAGTATGATTTTAATTATATTAAAAAAAAAATAACCACATAGGCATATACATGGTAAGAAAATGTTTGAAAGGATGTTCACCAAAGGTCTAATAACAGTTAACATTTTTATTGTTTGAATTTGCACATCGAGAATCATTTTTGTCAAAAGAAAAAAGTTATGTTCGAAAGAAAAAAAAAAAAAGAACATATTCTTGGTATTTGGTCCCAAAGGAAGCCAGGTTTTTGGAAGAACTGGGGCTTGACCCTGGCCTTGAGAAACCAGTAACATTATGCCTCTTCATTTTTATTTGCTAAAGTAAACACTCAAGAGGATTTTGATTGTAGAATGCCATCATCACCATCATCATGGCTATATATTCAGGCCTCCAAACTGAATGTCATTTTCAAGACAACTGGAGAAGCCATAGTGAAGAAGAAATGTCCTCTTACCAGAGTGAGGTCAGAAGACCCTGGGTACACTGTGAAAGGCCAAGCTAAAAGCAGGTAGTGGCAGGAGTCTGGCTCAATCTTGAAACAAATGTTCCTTATTGGATCCTGAGGGAGTGATGCTTTCTAGAAAAGCCAAGTAACAGGAGTTCCCGTCATGGCTCAGTGGTTAACGAATCCGACTAGGAACCATGAGGTTGCTGGCAGCTACAGCTCCGATTAGACCCCTAGCCTGGGAACCTCCATATGCTGCGAGTGCGGCCCTAGGAAAGACAAAAAAGAAAAAAAGAAAAGCCAGTAACAGCCATCTCTTCCAAGTTGAGGAGAAATGATAGCACAGAAGATATCCTGAAATGAACAGTTTTTGTCTCCTAGATTTAGGTGAAAGTCAATTTATCAGAGGAACAAAAGGGACTGATTAACAGACAGAACTGGTGGATTCCTGAAGGGTTTTAGAGTTAGTGGGAGGAGGTTAAGGACCTCTATGAATTAAATATTGGGGTTTCCGTATCCAGGGTCATATTTGAAACTATATATGGCACTAAAAAAAAAAAAAAAAAAAAAAGAACAGAGTTCCCTTCGTGGCTTAATGGTTAAAGAACCCAACTAATATCCATGAAGACGTGGGTTTGATCTCTAGCCTCCCTCAGCGGATTAAGAATTCAGCATTGCTGTGAGCTGTGGCATAGGTCAAAGATGCACCTCAGATCCTGAGTTGCTGTGGTCTTGACATAGGCTGGCAGCTGTAGCTCCAATTCGACCCCTAGCCTGGGAACTTCCATGTGCTGCATGTGCAGCCCTAAAAAGCAAAAAATAAATAAATAAATAAAAATTAAAAGAAGAATCTATTCTGGTTCTTCATCTGCAAAACCTGATAATGGAGGTTCTCTATGTTCCTAAATGAAAATCAGAGATAAGCATAACTATGCTGTCTATATAGAAGAAGATGCTATATAGATATGGGTTCTATTATTTGGAGACATTGGGTTGAAAACAATTCACAATTGCTTGTAATGATAATGTGTGAAGAACAATGCATTTTTTTGATTTTTTTTATTTTTATTTTTATTTTATTTTTTATTTTTATTTTATTTTTATTTCATATAGTGATTTTTATTTTTTTCCATTATAGCTGGTTTACAGTGTTCTGTCAATTTTCCAGCATGGTGTACAGCATGGTGACCCAGTTACACATACATGTATACATTCTTTTTTCTCACATTATCATGCTCCATCATAAGTGACTAGACATAGATCCCAGTGCTACACAGCAGGATCTCATTGCTAATCCATTCCAAACGCAATAGTCTGCATCTATTAACCCCAAGCTCCCAATCCATCATACTCCCTCCCCCTCCCCCTTGGTAACCACAAGTCTATTCTCAAAGTCCATGATTTTCTTTTCTGTGGAAAGTTTCATTTGTGCCATATATTAGATTCCAGATATAAGTGATATCATATGGTATTTGTCTTTCTCTTTCTGACTTATTTCACTCAGTATGAGAGTCTCTAATTGCATTTTTAATTTCAAATAAGTTTACATATACTAATTCACTAGATTGAGTGATTTTGTGTTCTGTTTCCTTGTCTCCTCCCACTTAAGGCCCTGAATGGAAGACCCCTGAGTTACCTTGGGGTTTTAGGATTCAAATATTTGAGCACATTGATGTGATCATATTTGTTTTTATTCTAGTCTTTTCCACAGGAGTTCATCAGTTCCCTAAATGAGTGCTGGTTACATAGGTATGTCCAGTTAGTGAAAAATTTGGCCATTTGTGTAATTAGAGTATCAGATTTTCCATATCTGTATTATAATTTGAGATGGCCATTAAAAGGCCATCCGAGTTATTTGAGAATATGCAAGAAATAATACATGATTTTCTGAAACAAAACATAATTCCCAATCTTCACAAAATGTCAAGATAATATAAATATCCTTACGTTTTCAAAATCAGAAAAATGTTAAAAATACAAATTGTACTAAACCTCAATTTTCTGGTTTAGAAAAGCTCCTATGTTTTCCAACAAGTCGAAATCTTTATATGCTTTAGAGACTCTAGATCATGTTCTAAAAATGACAAAAGGAATATTAAAAATAAAAAATTAACTAAATATTATCAATTTATTTTCATATTTCATGCAAAATATATTTGCTATTCTCAAAAATATTATTTTCAGCAAAGGATAAGTGTATTTATTGCCTATCTTAAAATGACTGTGTTAGATCAAACATATGAAGAAAAAAACCTAAAGTTTTTCAATACTACACTATTCCTAAATGTCTTATTAATTATAATTCTATTTCCTAAAGTTATTTGTTCACAAATGGTAAGGTAGGGAAAACATGAAATATTGTTCAAATACTTAACATACTGCAATTGGGAACTAGGTGTATATTTACTTCTATTTGGTTGTTATCCTCTAAGCTGGTTTAGCTTCTCAAATTTGTTTCTTTTTTTTTTTTTTTTGGTTTTCCAATCCATCATATTGATTTCTCTCTTCTTCCAGATCTGTGCAGCTTAGAAATTATACCTTCTTATGAAGATCTGTGAAATCTTTTATGGGAAAAAATAATCGAGTTCTGTCAACTGAATCATTCTTGTCTGTTCCTGAAAGACACACAGAATAAATTATGGCTGGCCAAATATGACCTTTTAAAAACCACAGTGGCTCTTTAAGGTCTAAGCATTATGTGCACCTCCTGCCAAAAGGAATGATTATACGAGGAAAGCTCCAGTCCTATTGTCAGTGTTATATGTAATATTTATGTAGGATAATCCCCTTAGCATGTAAATAATTCAAGATTTAAAAGTACTCCGTGAACAAACAAATACTGAAAATTCAAAATGTTGCCACACTCCCCAAGTAGTGAATTATCCAACCTCGGTTATGTTCCACCCCTGATGGAAGGCAAATCAATCAAAAATGAAAAATAATCTATTGGTCGTAATATACATTCTGGGAAGAACTGGTTGTGTACAAAAGAACTATTTTACTTGACATAGTGTGGTGTGCTAATATAAGTGGCTCAGAGAGATTATATTTGTTTAACTCATATGATATCTGTGGGATTTGAGTAGGGTCTTAAAGAGGCTTAAGAAAAAAGGAAAAGAAAAGTCCATCTGAATGCAGGAGATTAGAATGAAGGCAGAGATATGAAAGGGAAGGTAAATGATAAATAAGGCTGATTGGAGCAAAGACTTCATGTACAAAGAGTGTTGGGAATAGACTGGGAGAGGGTCTTGATAAGTAGAGCTAAGGCCTATTGTTATTTCCTGAGAGGTGATAGAAATTACTAGAAACTGAATGTGTCTAGACCAAAATCACTATGTTGAAACATAATCCTGAAGGTGATGATATTTTCGGTGGAGCCGTTGGGGGGTGATTAGGTTGTGGACTGCCTTGTAAAGGAGACTCTGGAGAGAGCATTGATGCCCTTCTGCCAAGTGCAAGTTGGCCGTCTATCCACAAGGAAACCGATAGGGAATCCACTAGTATCAGACATTGAATCCGCTAGTATCTTTTTTTTTTTTTTTTTTTTTGGTCTTTTTAGGACTTCATCCACAGCATATGGAGGTTCCCAGGCTAGGGGTCTAATCGGAGCTACCGCTGCCAGCCTACACCACAGCCACAGCAATGCCAGATCCGAGCTGCATCTGCAACTTACACCACAGCATTGCCAGATTCTTCACCCACTGAGCAAGGCCAAGGATCGAACTTGCAACCTAGTCGGATTCGTTTCCACTGTGCCATGATGGGAACTCCTCTGCTAATATCTTGATCTTGGACTTCCCAGACTCCAGAACAGTGAGAAATAACTATTTGCTATTTAAGCCACCCAGTCTATGGTGTTTTTGGTTTAGTATCTATCCCAAAGAGACTCAGACAGAGATACAAGCAAGAGGACAGAGGAAAAGCTTGTAAAGGATGTCTTACTAAAACATTGTGGGATCATGAGCTTTTCTACAATCTTCATTAATTTCATTTTTCCTCTCAGTTTGGGAGTATGTAATGGCAAAAAACAAACAAACAAACAAACAAAAAACGAGTAGACCATTTTTCCATTCCCACTCCGAGGATGACCAAGCTATTTCTGACAAATTGAGATTTATTGTATTTTAAATGATCGATCCAGAAGAGATTCCCTGACTTTGCAAGGTGATCAATTGCACTTCACATGGCACCGGCACAGTTACAAAATTCAGCCTGGGGTTAGTTCAAATCCACCCTTTGGCTGACTCCTCATCTTTTCACTGAAATCAGGATGAGTGAGGGGCAGAGTCTTTGCCAAAGCATAGTACCGAGGGAAACTACTCTTACAGTCCAGCTCCCTAAAAATAGAGAGCTGTTCTGCCTGAAGACACTTCTCTATCTCAATGACTATCATAGTGAAGACTACCTTATTTTTCTGTATAATTTTAGAACTCATATATTTTAGAGTACATATGAATCTATAATATTTTTGCATGTCCATGCTTTCTGTATGCTTTCTCACCTTCCTGGAAACACTTCTCTTATTTTCTGGACAAAAATCCAACTCAAAGTACAAGAATCAAGTCAGCTTTTCTTTTGTCAATAAACCCTTCCCTGGTGTCTCATAGTTCTTTTTTTTTTTTTTTTTTTTTTTTCCTTTTTTGGTTGCTCCCAACACATGGAGTTCGCAGGTCAGGGATCAGATCTGAGTTGCATTTGCCACCTATGCTGCAGCTGTGACAATGCCATATGCTTAACCCACTGTGCCCTGCCAGGGCTTGAACTTACATCCTAGTACTCTAGAGGTGCCATTGATCCCATTGTGCTACAGTGGGAACTCCATCTCATAGTTCTTTAATCTAACTTATGTCCTAACATGCATCACATTGCTATGATGGAATATTTGCCCCACAGGACTTTCCTCCTGATCTTTGAGCCCTAATACATTCAGCTTCTACTCTGTGACAGGTGAGTTTAATTCATCCTCACTTTACAGAGGAGGAAACTGAGACTCTGTTAGAGATTACAAACAAATATTTGATGAGTCCTTGTTTCTTTCCACTGGTTCCCACTACTTCCCTAAGCAGGCTTTATAAAACAAATTAGAAAACGTTAAAAACATGAAGAAAAAAACTATAATCTGCAATAGATATGGTCATGTATGCGTAAAATTATTCATTGACATTAAAGTATACAGTATAAAATAGCACATCTATATTTCAATAAATCAGCACACTTTAAATTGCTACTCAGGAAACTAGCATAACTGGATTTGTTTGCTGTGGAGCTATCTGTGATTATAGGCTGGGGTAAAATTGGAAACTTGTTTTCTTTAATTTCCTGATCCCTCTCAAACTTTCTTTTTTTTTTTTGCATTTTTAAAAAATTTTTTTTATTTTCCCACTGTACAGCAAGGGGGTCAGGTTATCCTTACATGTATACATTACAATTACATTTTTTCCCCCCACCCTTTGTTCTGTTGCAACATGAGTATCTAGACAAAGTTCTCAATGCTATTTAGCAGGATCTCCTTGTATATCTATTCTAAGTTGTCTGATAAGTCCAAGCTCCCGATCCCTCCCACTCCCTCCCCCTCCCAAAACTTTCTTACCATGCATCTAAAGTGTTCTGAAAATGCAAAATATTAGCTTTTGTCAAGACAAGTATGGAACTTATAATTAATTAATTTGGGGTGTAATTTAAAACGTGTGTTTGGAAGATCTTAAATCCATCCAGCTTATCAGGCTTACAAATTGTCAGTGGCTCCTTCCTTACCAATAAACCAGGTTGATTTTTTTTTTTTTCATTTTTTGGGTGCTCCAGGGCATATAGAGTTCCCAGGCCATGGATAAGATCCAAGCCACAGTTTCGGCCTAAGCCATAGCTGCAGCAACTCCGGATCCTTAACCCACTGTGCCAGGCTGGCCACTGAATCTTTTATCCAGCGCTTCCAAGATGCCACCAACCCTGTTGCACCCTTACCTTCCAAAGAGGTTGACAGTCAGAATGTGTCAGGATGATTCCTTCCCTCTGTGTACTGTCTCACAGAGTCATGACCCACTGCTATTTGCACTGCAACCATCCATGAAGTTCTGTCTCAAATGATGCCCTGTTTTCCTGAGCCGCTTCAGGTCACACTCACTTTCAGAGCCTAATTCAAGATATTTATCTCTGTAAAAACTTTCAAATTTGCTCTAGGCAGCTGTGACCTCACTGTCCTGTGTCCTGTGAACTTCCAGAATCATCATCTGAGTCATTCTCCTGACAACCAAGTCATTGCATCTGACCTACCTTTCCCACTGTTGCCTCATGTGGTGATCTCAATGGACATGCATGTCCGGCCTCCACTGGGCTAGACTCTGAGGGCCTTCAGGAACCTCAGCCCACAGGGCAACCACATAAAAAAATCCAATTTCCTTGGAAGATAGCTTTGCCTGAAAGGGAAATTAAAGGAATATAATTGTGTATTATATTAATCATTTGTATTGGCACAAATTGGCTTCACCACATGATGGATCTATAAAATATTTCTATTCAAAAGATATTTTGAGAAAGAAAATTTAAAAAATAAAAATAACATTGAGCTAGGTACCTTTTAAGATGTATTGTTTTGATCATCTAACATTAAAAAATAGCAAGAGAATAATTATACTCATTACACATTCAGATATTTTAATGTTTTTTAGCTGTTTCTAGTACCTTATCCCTGATGCTTTTTAAAAGAATGTGGAGTTCCCACAATCATTTTTTTCCACAGTGGAAACAAATCTGATTAGTATCCATGAGGACATGGGTTCGATCCCTGGCTTTGCTCAGTGGGATCCGGCGTTGCCGTGAGCTGTTGTGTAGATCACAAACGTGGCCAGGACCCTGTGTTGCTGTGCTGTGGTTGTAGCCTGGCCGCTGCAGCTAGATTTGACCCCTAGCCTGGGAACCTCCATATGCTGCCGGTGTGGCCTTTAAGAAAAGCAAAAAATAAAATAAATAAATAAATATGGTTTTATTATTTTAGCTTTTTCATAACATTTACAATCTTATACTGAGCTGAACTTTATGTTAATAATTTTAATTGTTGGAGTTCCTGTCACAACTCAGCAGAAACGAATCTGACTAGCATCCATGAGGATGCAGGTTTGATCCCTGGCCTTACTCAGTGAGTTAAGGATCCCACGTTGCTGTTAGCTGTGGTGTAGGTTGCAGACATGGCTCCCATCTGGCATTGCTGTGGCTGTGGTTTAGGCCAGAAGCTACGGCTCTGATTCAACCGCTAGCCTGGGAACCTGCATATGCTATGGGTGCGGCCCTAAAAAAATTAATAATTTTAATTGTTGACACTTTCTATTTTCACTGCTATGTAGCATATCCCCTTTTTATTAAGAAAATATGTTTCTTACAGATGTAGATGTACCTGGTAAGCTAAGAGAAAATTTTGTTAAATGAATGAAATTTTCATTTCTAACCTGAGAATGTGTAAATGGTTAGACTAAGATATTTTTATAGATACTATCATTTTGCTTCCATTCTCAGCTTTAGAGCAACTATTTTTCAAAGACAGAACTCATTAAATAAATTGTTTCCACTTATGATTCTTTTGACCATTTCACCAAATTTAGATACTGAAAATTATAGGCCTTTTCAATTTTGTTCCCTTCCAGTACAAAATAGAAATGCATCCACTTGAATATAAGAACATTCTTGAAAATTCTTTCTCAAAATCAAGATATTCCAAAGTACATAGATTTCAAAATTAAATCATATACAGTATCAACTCTCATTGTTTGTTTTGTTCAGTTTCACCCTTGATTTTGAATGTTTTCCTGTTTACAAGTTTTGTTATTATCAATTAAGTTTCTGGTGCCCTATTTATTTAATATTTTGATAAATATTTTTCAACGAATTGAACAAAATGCAAACATAGCTTTTCCAGAAATTTTACTGCCTTTGTCAGTCCCTTATGTTTACTTATAAAGTACTTTCAATAAATCGCAAACATTTTAAAATCCAAGTGATGGGAACAGCAAAGAGAGAAAGTACATTCTGCCATGCCAATGTATTTATTATTTAATTCAGCATCAATTTTGTCTCACACACAAAAATTATAGTTTAGTTACTTTGTGCATGCATAAAATATTTGTCAATTATCAGAGGTTAACTAAACTTATTTAATGATTATTTCATAGTTTATTCAAATATTGAACTATTATGTTGTACAACTGAAAGTTATATGTCTATTCTACCTCAATTTTAAAAAAATTGTCAATTCTAAAACAACTGCTACTATTTTTGGCACATACAGTACTGTGTTTTGATGAATTATGAACTATATATGTACCACAACCAAAATGATAAAAATATTTCTGTACCATAGATTTATTAAATTAGTAAAACCTCACTTGTACCACAACACCATGTTGTCCCAAATTATATTGATTCTGTCACCCCAAAATCAATAAAAAGTTTTGTGTTGAAATTTTGACTGAATGGACTATAACATTTATCATAATGCCAGATGTTTCATCTTTGACAGAATATGTTTCAAAAGCTTTATTTTGATTCTATAAATTGGGTTAAAATAAACTACTATTGAAATTAACTAAATTCTACTTAAAGCATCTGCAGTCTTTTCATTCCCTGCAATTTTCTTATTTTTCTAAACAGAACTGACACACTAGCAGCTTTCTCTTGACTTTTTTCACGTGTACAAGAGTCTTGACTATACAACTTGCAATAAAAAAATGAGCAAATTCAGTGGAGAGCAGTTACATTGATTCAAAGGAAAATCATGTGCCACAGAACGATCAGTAAACCTAACTTCTGCAGCTGCATTTATTAAATGGCCATCCTTGGGCACAGTCTTGACATTGCTATAAACTCTTCTGGTTGGATATTGATACTTTGTCAGCAGATTTGTGTCTTCTGGTTTTCATGTGGTCAGTGATATCCTCATGGCCCCCATGGTGGATGCCAAATGTTGATTTTTGTCAAAGTAATCATTCATTAATCCATCAGCAGGTTTCCAGCAGAAGAAGCTGAGCCTGATTTTTTTATTCAATATACTCTCCCTATTTTTGAAGTTACTAGTACTGAAAGGGTTTACTGCCCCAAATGGAAGTAATATCAGTAATAGAATAAAGGAATAGTTATAAAGGTATATTATATTATAAATGATAAAACCACAATGGCAAGAGCATTCAAACTATTTTCTCTATAATTTACGGCAATATTGCTTAACCTCTCTTTCTCAGGCATATTTTGTATGTAACCAACCTATAATTTCCTAAGTTTCCCATTGAGCACATCAACCAGAATTCTTAGGGCCTCATACATATGCAAGGGCTGGCAGGACCAGTGGTGTTGGATACTTCTGTTACTGAACCGAACTTGCATTTGCTCACTCAACACAAAGTAAAACCAATCGACTGACACTGGGTTATGGTGAAAGGAAGTGCAATGTTTATCACAGGGCCAAACAAGGAGAACAGGCAACTCATATACAAAAGACTTGAATCCCTGATGGCTTTCAGGGAAGAGTTTTTAAAAACAGTGTGAGGAGTTCCCACTGTGGAACAATGGAATCAGAAGCATCTCTGTAGCACCAGGACACAGATTCAATCCCCAGCCTGGCACAGTGGGTTAAAGGATCCAGTGTTGCTACAGCTGCAGCATATGTTGCAACTGCGGCTTGGATCTGATCCCTGCTTGGGGAGGTCCATGTGCCATGCGACTGACAAAAAACAAATAAAAAAATTAGACAGTGTGAGAGAGAGGGCCACAGGGTGCCTCATCAGCTTATGCACAGTTCTCTGATTGGTTGCTGGTGAGGTAACAGGGTGATACTTCAGGACTCTCAATTGTCAACCTTCTAGTTCCATCCAGTCTGAGGTCTTCTGCTGATGGTCAGCAGGCAGTTCAATTCTTCCACCTGGTGGGGGTTTTAACATCTGCAAAAACTAGACAGTCCAAGTATATGGTTCAGGATATCATCAATAAGCCTCTGAGGAAGAAATAAAGGTCTTTGACATTGTTTTACAGCAAGATTACTATTTTGTCTTGCTTGACTATTTTCCTTTGTTTCTGTATTTTCTTACTTCTTTTATTAAATTTGTTCTTTGGAACTCAAGAAGAGGCTTAGAAGCCTAAAGCATTTCTACAAACAAGAGCCAGGGGATAGAGGGATGACTCCGGGTGGGGGCCGGTCTGTCCATAGGAAGGTCTGGTGGGGTTCTGCTCAGTTTCACTCCCTCCAGAACCTGAGATGGCAAGGCATGAGCTGTCCCACTGCCCATGCCCAATACACTTCATTTTACCACAGAGCTTCCTGTGTACTTTCCCTGCAAAGGAGCTTTTGGTTATGTCATGTCAGGAGAGGGCTATCATTGGTTATTTTGAAGATCTGATAAGGCTTAGAGCAAGAACTACATCCACTGCCCATGCATCTCACATAGCCTTGGCTAAGACTGCAACACCATCATTAATAGTAATAATAATATCTTAAACCTCTTTTGCTCTTTCTCCTCCATCTGCTTCTCTCAGATATAACTTCATTCATTTCTAATGTAGAATGTAAAAATACAGAAAAGAAGAAATGTACAGTCACTCAGAGATCATTATTGCTAAATTGGTAATTTTTCTAAAGGCTTTACTTACTTAAATGCATGTATTCATTGCTCTTTGTGTTCTTTTTCTTTAAAAGTATCTTTTTTAAAAAACTGTTGATTATCAAATGACGACTCTTATTCTTGAAACCCTCTGACTGTAGGTTACCACACTGGCCACTCAGTCTGGGAAACGGGAAAGGAGGGGAGGGACTCTGGCCATCCCAGAAGCCCCCATGCTGGGCAGGGGACTAGCCATCAGGAAAGTTTATTTCTCCTTGCCTCATTCTTCCTTTTTCTCCTACCAGGATAATCAATTTACCAGAGGCAAAGTTAGGCGGGGAATAGCCTTGCAGGAAGAGTCCTGGGCTAGTCTGCTCCTTGAAGGCAGGGGCTCTGTCCTCCCTCCCTCCTCTGCTCCTGGAGCTTCCCCTGCCCCAGCGCTCTGTGCAAAGGGGATTGTCAATAACCAAGAATTGACACAGAACTATGTCTTTAAAAATTCATAAATACCTCCCAGTATTCCAATGAAATCCAAAGAATAAGATGCCCTTAGCTACATTATTGTATAACCAAGTCAATACGAAAACAAAAACAAAGACCAGAGCAGACCCTCTGTGTCCTTTCTAATTGTTCATCAAGAAGCACAAGAAGGAGTTCCTGTCGTGGCTCAGTGGTTAACGAATCCGACTAGGAACCATGACGTTGCGGTTGCGGGTTCAATCCCTGGCCTTGCTCAGTGGGTTAGGGATCCGGTGTTGCTGTGGGCTGTTATGTAGGTTGCAGACGTGGCTCGGATCCCGCGTTGCTGTGCCTCTGGTGTAGGCCGGTGGCTACAGCTCCGATGAGACCCCTACTCTGGGAACCTTCATATACCGCAGTGGCCCTAGAAAAGGCAAAAAGACCAAAAAAAAAAAAAAAAACCACAAGAAAAGAGGGTGAGGACAGTGTGGTCCAAAGCAGAAGGAATCAGGTCACCTCTTACTCATGTTCATTCATTTCATTTGTTCTCTTTCCTTTTTCTGATCATCTGAGTGTTTGTTTCTTTCAGTTTTTGTTGCTGCTGTTGTTGCTGAATTTCCCAGGAAATCTTTTATTTTTTCCCCTCAAAGAGCTACTTTTGATACATTTTATTTCTTCCTATCTTTAAATCATTGCTTTCTGCTTTAATATTTATTGTGTTTTGTTTCTTATATTCTTAGGGCATATTTGAATAATTATTTAAAGAAAGTTCAATGTGTTTCCTTTCAGCACCTTCAGCACCCCCAGGTTGTAAATTTACCATTTAACATTGTCTCTGTCATATTCGACAAGTTTGACTATATTGTTCCCATCGTGTGGGCTCATGAGAAGTCTGGTATTGCGGATTTCACTCTTGTATTCTTTGAGCAATTCAAAATGTTCCCCCCCTTAGGAATTTAGGTGATTCCTATTTAACATATTTTCTACTTTACTGATTTGTAATGAAAGGATGCACTTGCCTATTTTCTGATTTTCATTACTTTTTGCAAACAGAATTTTGTCTCATTTAAAAAAAATAATGTATAGGTCATTTAGTCTAACTTTCCTGTCAATGTATGATAGGCTACTATAGTTGTCAAGGAGCTTTTTCTCCCCAGTAAATGCAACTACCTCTTGTTATCTTACATCTTTACAGAAGTGCTCATCATCCTGAAATCTGTGCTTATTTTCCGTTATCTGGCTTAGAATGCAGTTATCACATATATGTTATGCTTAAAAAGTACATTGAGTAATTGCCCTAGTATTTAAGATTTACTCCACAGGTGTTGTATAGTATGAAGTCTTCTCTGTGTTGCTATTTCTGTTTGATGTTGTATTTCCAGAATTATAGTCATTCCTAGAATTCATCCATGTTATTTCTTATAGCTATAGCCCATTCATTATTACCACTGCAGATATTCCATCATGTTTACTATACCACAATTTATTTCTGCACTCTCCTGTTGATGGATATTTGGGTTGTTTCCAGCCTTTTGTTCTTATGAGCAGTGCTGCTATGAAGATTCACACACATGTCTCCTGGGGCACATGTCTGGTTCTTAGGATACATGAATGTTTAACTTCACAAGATCATTCTACATTGTTTTCAAAGTAGTTGTACTAATTAATATTCCCACTAGCAATATAGAAGTGTTTATTTAGACTCCTTTGGTTTTTGCAAACATAGTGGTATAAAATGATCTGTCTTTTTGTCTTAACATTTACGTATTTACTAATAAAGGTATGATCAATGTTTCTCATATTGAGTAGTGATATATACTTCCTCTGCTCTAAAATTCCTGTTTGTGCCTTTTGGCAATTAACTAATAAGGTAAATTTATTCTTATATTTGTAGGAGTCCTTTATATATTCTAAATATCAATCTTTGACTTTTATGTGGGTTGAAAATATCTTTTAGTTTCTGGCTTGTTTCTTTAATTTTTTTTTTTTTTTTTTGGCTGCACCCACAGTATAAGGAACTCCCAGGCCAGGGAGTCATTCCCAGCCACAGCTGCAACCTATGTCACAGCTGCAGCAATGCTGGATCCTCAACCCACTGCACTAGGCTGGGGACTGAAACTGAGCCACTGTAGAGACAACACTGGATTCTTAACCCACTATGCCACAGTGGAAACTCCTTCGTCAATTTTTTAATTGTGATTTAGTAGAGAGATGTTTTATAATTTTCAAGATCACATGTCTGGAGAATCATCAGTGATGGCTCATAATAGAGGACTTCCCCCTTTCTCTAAATGATTTCTGTTCCATCAATGTGCACCTTGAACTTGAACCTGGTATAACCATCTTCCCTCAGTTCCAGTCTAAACACCTGTTTGACATCCCTTGTCATATGCTAGTCTCACTCAGTGTTTCCTCCATACAACTGTGAACTACTTGAGAATGGAAGTTGGTAATTTCCTCATCTGTAATATTGAAAGAAGAACAGTTCCTCTCACTCAAGTCTGCCCTGAGGATCAAATTAGCTATAAATATATTGTATTAGTTTGTTTTATTAAGTTGTCTTAAAATGTTATATCACATTTCGAATCTACTGCTCTAACAGTTCCAGATTGGTCCAACCAGGGCACAGTTACACAGAGATTGTGGAATCTATCCTTTGCCCATTACATATATCATAGTTCAAACCACCTAACAGTGTCTTCCTGACACCCCAGCAGGCATCATCTATATTGTTTCTACTTAAATAAGCCAATCTTTTACCCTTCATCAAGTGGAATACTGCTATGATATGCCCTACTTCCATAAAAATTAGAGGAGATGGGAATTCCTGTTTTGGCTCACTGGAAACAAAACCGACTAATATCCATGAGGATTCTGGTTCTATCCTTGGCCTTGCTCAGTGTGCATGGCTCACATCCTGCACTGATGTGACCGTGGTGTAGGCCAGTAGCTGCAGCTCTGTACTTGACCCCCTAGGCTGGGAATTCCATATGTGGCAACTTCGGCCCAAAAAAAAAAAGGAAAGAAAGAAGGAAGGAAGGAGGGAGGGAAGGAAGGAAGGAAGAAAGGAAGGAAGGAAGAAAGGAAAGAGAGAGAGAGAAAGAAAGAAAGAAAGGAAGGAAGGAAGGAAGGAAGGAAGGAAGGAAAAAAAGAAAGAAAGAAAGAAAGAAAGAAAGAAAGAAAGAAAGAAAGAAAGAAAGAAAGAAAGAAAGAAAGAAAGAAAGAAAGAAAGAAATGGAGGAGAGCAAGAAATTTGATGGAAAAATTGAGTCCTGGGATGCCAATAAAGCTGGAGTGTTTGCAAGGCTGGTGTTGCTTCGTGCCATCTCCCACAGCACCAGATTTACCCAGAGAGAGTCACACTCTCATTGTAACCTGGGGTCAGGTGAGAATGGGTCAGATTTGTGAATTTAGAAGACAGCCAGGCTAACAGAACCCTGTGGTAATGGAAATCTCAACCATCGCCCCCTGTACCAGTCTCTAATCACATGGATGGGGGGATTGTTGCCTCTGGCCAAAGGAACAGGGATAACAAGGTGTGGGAGGGAAGCCAGGATCTATCAAGCCAGCTCTCCAGGCAGAGGTGGCTTTGTCAAAAAGCCTTCGTATGAACAGACATCATTGTGGGGCGACACTCCTGACTGGAGATGTATATTTAGAAACGCTTTTGCAATCTCTCCCTGCTTCCTTTCACTTGTCATTCATTATTTTCTTTCCCCTAGGTTTGATTAAATACTCTCCTCCGTTACCAGAACAAAATTAATGATTCACATATACAAGGAACCAAATTAATCTCTCTCGACCTTTCTAGTATGAAATGTAATCTTTTGTGGCTATAGAAAAGAGAACTTTGTACAAACTGAGGTTAAGCATGATTGAAGAATTCCTGCGTAACATGAAAATATCCTGCAAGTTATTTTCATAGTTAAAGGTTTTATAATATTTAAAAATACAGTTACAGTCATTTTTTCTTAAAGTTCCTTTTAAGGTGAATTTGGAACCATTAGGATTTGAAAGAGAAAGAAGTAACACACACACATTCACTCACTCATTCTATATCTAAAATGGAAGTTGATGTTTCACTTTTAATTCCTTGTGTATAAATTTTCACCACAGGAGCAATGCCAGGAGCATAGCAGCTACAGGTTTTACATACTTGGTTAATTAGCAATTCTTACCAAACCAAGTGTATCATTTCTCTTTAGAATCCTTCATGGCCTCGATTAGACATATTTACGGGAAAAGTCAATGGATAAGACATTAGAGGCCAACCTCAAAGTCAGAATAGCGCAACCGTAGACCTTAGAGAAGTGCTTTATTAGCCAAGAATTGGTTGGTTATTGATCCTGGTCTGTTTCTCTGGTCACAATAGCACTTACCCTAATTTTTCTAGTGTAAATATAAGTAAATTTGAATGGGTGTTGTTGAAAACAATCTGTAAATCTACATTTTGTGGTTTGGGTTGTAATTGTAGTTACTGGAAGGTTCAATATCTGGGGCATGTCGAGGAGACAAGGCTGTGGCCTGGCACCCTGCTCTCTGCAAATACCTCCTGATGCACTTTCTCAAGGGCTATTAAAGCAACTCTGGCTCTCTCTGCTCAGAAATGCAGAAACCACATGGGTACTCAACTGAAAGGAAAGTACCTGGGGGCAAGGGATGAGCATTTTCAGAAGAAATGTTGTGCATTTAACTTAGACTTCTCTCTCTCCCAGTCTTTATTTTCCCTGAGGTCAACCAAGCAATTAAGGAAGAAAGATATGAAGAGTTTTCCTGATTTCCTGAAGGTAAACAATAATAAATTCACCTTTATTGCAACATTATCATTCCTCATGCCTTTATGCTTCCTTTCCCTTCGTCTGTCCCCACCCCCATCTTAGATTTGACGCTAGAGACTCTTCTTCAATACATGCTGCATTCTCATCACAACCTAAGTTCTTCTCCTCATACTGGGAAACATCTCCCTTCACAGAAGAGGCTACCTATCAGGTG
Source organism: Sus scrofa (assembly GCF_054392235.1). NCBI lineage: Eukaryota > Metazoa > Chordata > Mammalia > Artiodactyla > Suidae > Sus > Sus scrofa. The sequence goes on from NC_139389.1 coordinate 93,537,082, forward strand.
AATGCGAGTTAATGGGTATTGTATTTCACCTGGATATTGCCAAAACATTTTGAGTTGAAAAGGAGTGGGACTGATGAAACTAGTACAAAGGAAGCACTGGAGAAATCCCACTGTCGAGGTACCATGTTTAAAATACGCATTTTGGGTTTTTTGGGTTTTTTTTTTTTTTTTTGGCCACTCCCGTGGCATATGGAGGTTCCCAGGCTAGGGATCAAATTGGAGCGGTAGCCACCGGCCTACACCAGAGCCACAGCAACACATCCTGTCCGAGCCACATCTGCAACCCACACCAGAGCTCACGGCAACGCCAGATCGTTAATCCATTGAGCAAGGCCAGGGATCGAACCCGCAACCTCATGGTTCCTAGTCGGGTTCGTTAACCACTGAGCCACGATGGGAACTCATGAAATATGCATTTTGTAACTTCAAATGTTTGACTGAGATTACTAGTGCTGATATATTGTCATTTTTACTCTTTCTCCCAAACTCTGTACCTTTAACTTGCTTTGAGAGGACACAAGAAAATTGTTTCTACAAAAGGAAGAAAAATAACATGTGGGAAAAAAATGAAGTGAACTGAAATGTGTAAGCAACAGCAGCACATACACACCATGTCACAACAGAATCTTCAGAAGAGATGGAATGGTGAGGTGGATCTTATGAATCTTACATGTCAGCCAGGGATCTGCTGTCTGGCTGGAAAGCAGTTATCCACTTGTGTTAAGTAGGATTTGTGCTTACTCAGGACAGTTTGTTTAACAGCAAGCAATGTTCTCTTCTAATAGGCACTTCTGTTTTGGAGCTGTTATCTCTAGCTTCAGTTTCTCCCCATCCTTTAGTCCCAGCTAGAATGAATTAATCACATGTTCCACAACTGGTGTTTTCAGCATATGCCTTAGGGCCTTCTGCCTCCTATTCCCTCCACCAGTACCTCAGCCCCTCTTCCTTTTCTACCTGGCAATTCTTTGTGCTCCAGAGACTGACCAAGAATTACTTCCTCTGAAAAACTCTTTATGAGCGCCCCCCATTCTATATTCATTTAGAAGAATGTCCTTAAGTGAAACAGCACAATAATACCTTAATGATTCCCCTGAAACTGTAAATGGTATGGAAACAGGAAGTGTTTGTTTTTCTGTCTGTAGAAAGAAACTACCACAGTGTTTGGCATTCACTCACCAAGCTCAATGAGTATTGATAGGCAAATGAATGAATGAGTGCTCTAAAGTCTCTTTTAAGCATGGGCAAGTCCACCTGACTAAGACAGAATGTGAAACTCAAATACGTATATGAAGGTCAAGTAAATGACCTAAATCACTCAAGTGATTTCAAGAGTAGCATTTATTTTGCCATAGCAAATGCACATATATATATATATATTCAAGGTTGCTAGACCTTCTCCTTTTTAAGATAAAGCAGAAATTTGTGTTTTTATTTATGCTGTTTAATATGGCCCACGTACCCCCAGGTAAAAAACCTTCTCAAGAGAACACTGTGGTATTAATTCTGGCTCTCTGTACCTCTTTCCATCAAAATAAGATCTCAGAGCCATCAGTAGACAATAACATGGAAAAGACAGAGCCTTTAAGACTTGAGAGCTAAATGTGCTTATAGAGTTGGCTAATTGCTTAGGCATGGAGCCAGCTACTTTGCCCAGGAATTCATTTTTCCTAAGAGGTAGTTTATAGAATCAGGAAAATATAATGCCCAATGTTCAGAACAGCCTCCATTCACTGTCAGCATCTGGGAATCCATTATCAGTAACATCATGATAAGGCAAAGAGAGCTAGAAAGATAGGGTCCAGGATGCACTCATTATTAGAGAGGTTCATCCATAAGAGAGATTCATGTGAAGACCAGGTGATTGTCTCTTTCTATAGAATCTACCAATAAGCTATTAGAACTAATAAGCGAGTTTGGCAAAATCACAAGACAAAAGATCAAAATACAAAAACAACTATATTTCTATACCAAAAATTGAAAATTGAAATAAAAAATATACAATACTATAAAAACATGAAATATTGAGGAAGAAATCTGAAAAAAAATAAGAGATATATAAGACCTAAAAACCAAAATATTTTGCTCTGAGAAACGAAAGAAGACTCAAATAAGATAAATATATGCCATGTTCTTGGGTCAAGGACTCAAGATTATTATATCAACTCTCCCTAAATTGATTAAAAGAAACTTTTATTGAGATATAACTCATGACCATGCAATTCACTCAAGTATACAATTAAAGGGTTTTAGTATATTCACAGGATTGTGAAGCCATCACCATAATTTAATTTTAAAATATTTTGCCCACAAAAAGAAACCCTGTACTCATTAGCAATCCCTCTTTTTCCCCTCTAGCTCATTGGCCCTATATAACCACTTTCTGTTTCTATAGATTTTGCCTGTCCTGGACATTTCATAAAATTAAATTTTATAATAGGTAGTTCTTTATGAATGGCCTTTTGCACTTAGTAGGTGTTGGCCTAAAACAAACAGACTGCCAGATATTTCTCCAATAAAAAAGGGATCAGCAGAGAATTGCAATTTGGGGTCTGTAACCATGGTTAAACATGAAATTCCTGGCCCAGCAAGGGAAGGAGAACAATTTTATAAGGAAAAAGGAAGTTGGGAGGGCTATGGTAAATACAGAGTTTATGGTTTTTCATTGGCTGAGTTCTTGCCAGGCAACATAAGGAGTCTTTCTTCTTCTGGGGGATATTCTGCTATCTTCACAAGGTGTGAGAACTCTCCCTTCAAGTCGCTCAATTACATTTAATTGAGGTTTCTGTTTATTAATATTTGACAAGTTTTCAAGATTCATCCATACTGTAGCATGTATCAGTGCATAATTTCCTTTATTGCCAAATAATGGCCCATTGTTTAAATATGCTACCTTTACTTACCACCCTAAATTGGTCTTGGATTCCACACAGTCCAAAAGCAAATGTCAATTTTGTTAATGAAAATGGACAAACTGATTCTAAAATTCATATGGAGTTAAAAGACCTACAATATCCAAAATAACCTTTAAAAAGTAGAAGAAATTTGGACTGTAATTATTTGATTTCAAGTCTACAAACAATAAGTGCTGGAGAGGGTGTGGAGAAAAGGGAACCCTATTACACTGTTGGTGGGATTGTAAATTGGTGAAACTACTGTGGAAAACAGTGAAGATTCCTCAGAAAACTAAGAATAGAATTACCATTTGATCCAGCAATCCCACTCCTGGGCATCTATATCCAGAGAAAACCATGACCTGAAAAGACACATGTACTTCAATGTTCATTGCAGCACTATATGCAATAGCCAAAACACGAAAACAACCTAAATGTCCATTGACAGAAGAGTGGATAAAGAAGATGTGGTACATATACACAATGGAATATTACTCAGCCATTAAAAGGAAAGAAATAACGGCATTTGCAGCAACATGGATGCACCTAGAAACTATCCTGCTAAGTTATTCGGACAGTGAGACACCAACATCATATGCTATCACTTACATGTGGAATCTAAAAAAAGGACACAATGGACTTCTTTGCAGAACAGATGCTGACTCACAGACTTTGAAAAACTTATGGTTTCCAAATGAGATGGGTTAGGGGATGGGGGGTTGTGCTGGAGGTTTGGGTTGGAAATGCTGTAAAATGCATTTGTGATGATCTTTGTACAACTATAAATATAATAAAATTCACTGAGTAATAAAAAATTAAAAAATTGTAAATCTACTATATTCTAATTAAAAAAGAGACAATTTAGCACTGATGTCAAAATAGACAAATATATCAATGGAAAGGAGAGTCCAGGAATAGACATATACATACATGAACAATGACTTTTTGACTAAGGTGCAAAAGTATTTCTTTGGTTAAAAGATAGTCTTTTCAGCAAAATGGGCTGAAACCATTGGATAGCCATGTGAAAAATTTTTTAAAAAACAAACAAAAAATGATCCACTTCAACACTGACTTCATGCCACTTACAAAAATTAACTCAATGGATCATAGATATAAAGGTAAAACATAAAACTACAAAATTTTTCAAATAAGCATAAGAAAATTCTGGGATTAGTCAGGTTAGATCGTATTTAGGCACAACATATAAAGCACAATCTATGAAGAAAAATTTGGTAAATTGGACTTTATCAAAAATAAAAATATATGCCCTTTAAAAGACAGTGTTAAGAGAATGAAAAGACTTAGAGATAATATTTGCAATTTATATATCTGATAAAGGACTTGTATCTACAATATATAAAGAACTCTCAAAAGATTATAATAAGAAAACAAACAACCCAATAAAAATGAGCAAAAGACTCAGATAGATATTTCATCAAAGAAAATATAAAGGTCATATAGAAGCACATGAAAAAATTGCTCAACATCATTGGTCATTACAGGAATGTAAATTACAACTATAATTAGATATTGTCGTATACCTATCATGGTGGCTAAAATTAAAAAAAAAAACATAAAAAATGTTAGTGAAGATTGGGAGAAACTGGAACTCTAATATCCTTCTATGGCAAAATAAATTGGTACAACCACTTTGGAAAACAATTTATTAGTTTCTTAAAAAAATTAAACATACATCTGCCATTTAATCCAGCCTCTTCTACTTCCAGCTATTTGCCAATGAGAAACAATAACGTATATTCATACAAAGACTTGTTCATGAATGCTTACAGCAGCTCTTTCGGTAATAACCAAAAATTAGAAACAATTTAAAATATTCATCAACAGATGAGCACGTAAAGAATTTGTGATACGCAATACAATGGAACATTGCTTTGCAATTAAAGATATGTTACTGACACATGCAACTACAGGATTGGATCTCAAAATAATTATGTTGAGTAAAAGAAGTATGGCCCCCAAATAAAAAGTATATGATGCATTATTCTATTTATATAAAATCCTTGAAAAGGAATAGTGATGGAAAGAAGATCAGTGGTTGCATGGAAGCGGTAGGAAAAAATCACCAGGGGTATAAAGAAACTTCTGCAGGTAATAAATAGGCTTATTATTTTCATTGTTGTAATGGTTTCCTGATTGTGAGCATATGTCAGAGCTTACCACATTGCACGTTTTAAATGCATGCAGTCTATTGTATGTTAATTATATTTCCATAAAGCTGCTAAACAAAGGAAGGAGAATATTCCACCTGCTGGGTTGGTCCCCAGTGCTGAAAATAAGCAGAGCAAGGTCAGTCCCAGTTCCAGAAGAAATGGCTCTCCGGGCACCTTCTCAATGCAAGGACTGAGGCCTGGGGAAGAAAATGAGTGCATCCAATTACCTAAGGATCCAAGTAGAACCAGCGGGCAGGTAGTCACCTTGCTACTAGAAAAGATTTTAGGTCGCATGCCCTGATGCTGGACTCCTAAACCAAAGCTGCTAGAACCTCTCATGAAAACAGGATTATTGTGACACCCTAAGGGTAGATGTAATCATGAAAAGAAAGACTTACAGTCCCAGTCATGAACAGGAGAAAGCTGAAGGGGCTGAGCACTGACCTTCCAGCCCAGTTCTCTTTTCAGGAGATGGGAACTGCCTTGAGCTTCAAAGTTCCTGCCTGCTGTTCACCTCTCCTGCAAAGAATCTATGCAAGGCTTTCAGGGTTTCCTTCTCTTCCTTCTCCTCATTACCTTCCCCTAAATTGTCTTAGGATCATTCCAGCAACTTCACTTTAACCTTATCTGTAGGGCTCTCAGGTATGCGTTCACATGTTGAAAAATGCTTCCATTGTGCAAAGGCACGGTGCTACGTGGTAGAGATACATGTCGACGTAGGCTGGCAGAAATATTCTGAAGGCCGTCATGGAGAAAATCCCTCCCTCCAAAGAGGAGAGGGGAGGATTCCCAGAAGGAAAGACATGGCAGCAGAACCGTATCCAATTCCAAGCCTCCCCCCTTCCACACTTGCTCCCTCTCACTTTCATTCTTAAGCGCCTTGCTGCTCGACTCAGGCGTCTGAGGTCTTTCAACAAGTTCACCCCATTTTTGCTGACCTTGCTACACTTAGTCATCAGTGACCTGCATCTTCCAACACACACAGACACACACACACACACTCACTCACTCCTACTCATTATGTCTGCACTATGTGGTTAAAAATCAGGTTATAGAATCACTCTCTTATTGCATGTGCTATCGTTGAGCTATAAGATCCTTTAGTGACAGAAGCCCTACCTCCTATTCTTATTTGTCCCTGAGGAGCTCTATTCCCATAAATGCTATCATCTGGAGGAAGGCAGACCAATAAAACAATTCTGACCTTGGAAGCAATCAGGTTAAACAGAGCTCAAGCCCTTTAGGATGAATATTTCTCCTCTTGGATAGCATATCTGTAATTTAACTGGAGACCATAAACCTTTCACAGCTTCCTATAAAACTATAGATGCCAAGGAAGTAATCAGACAGATTTAGAAATCAGATGCTCATAAAGTTGATTATCATAAGTTTCAAAGTATCAAAAATTACCTCAGAAACATCAATGTTTACTAATAGGAGAATGGTTAAATCCATTATGCTAGATCCATCTAATGGCTTATCAAACAGACGTTAAAAACATTATGATCTGCCCATAATTTACTGGCAGAAAACAGTCCCTATAATACACAGCAAAATGAAAAAGATTTCAATGTATGGAAAAATCTTGTTCTTGACCACACCTACTGTATGTATACATATATGCACATTTGATTTGGGTTATCTCTGAATGATTGCATTATGGGGGATTTTCATTCTCTTTTATAAACATATTTTATTATTTCTGAATTCCTTTTATAATCAGGCACTACTTTTATGATCAGAAATTATTCTTTCCACTTGGGCAAAAATGCACCATCCGCCTCTCAATGTTTGCCTTGGCTGCAGGCCAGGAAGTCCGTTCTCAGGATGTGGGGAGCGGGAATGAATCTTTCCTGTGTAACTGATGGTTATGACCCCTGACCTCCTCTTTGATTAACAGTGAGACCATCTGACTAATTTAGCATGCACCATCTCATACAAATAGCTGGAGCAGCCTCTGAAATAATTCTTAAAGTAGTTCAGATTTACCAAAGTAATAGTTAATCTCCAAAGTGTGTCTTTCCCCGTATTTATTGACGACTTGTTCCTCAGAGCTTATACTGACAAAATGAAATTCGTATTTAAAAGCCCATGATGTAAATTAGTTAGATGGTATATAATGTAATGACTAATGTATATTACGATTCTAAACCGTGGTTTATAACAGCTTCCTAGGCCACCACGACAAATTGAAACAAATTAGGTGGCTTAAAAAAACACACAGGTATTATTTCCCAGTTCTGGAGGGTAAAAGTCTGAAATCAAGGCATTGTGTTGGCCGGGCTGGTTCTAAGGGCTCTGAGGGAGAATCCATTGCCTCCCTCATTCCTAGCTACTGGCGACATTTTTGGCATTCCTTGGCTTGTAGATCCATGAATCCAATCTCTGTCTCTATCTTTACATGCCCTCCCTGTGTCTCTGTGTTTTCATGTGACCGTAATTAACCTTAGTAAACAGGAAGAAAAAGTGATCCAAGAAACCACTAGGTAATAATATGTTATACTTAGCCTTTTCTGTTCACGTTGGCTTTAGTAATGCTTTATATACAAATATCACTGATATGTGTCATTTATCTTTTTATAGACAGTCATACATCCCAATTCAGCACAAGGTAGGGGGCTCTGAAGTCAGACTATATGAATTCATATCCTGCCTTCACCACTTGCTTGTTTCATGTCCATAGCATATTCTTTTAAACATGTAGGTTTTTATTTCTCTCTCATAAAAAGAAATTTAGAAGTATTTATACTAGCTCCTTCTTCATAGGATGGTTGAAAATATTAAATGACAAGTACTCAGGGTGGCAATTATTCAATACAGTGGCCAGCAGAAAGTCTTCACACAGAAAGCGCTGGAGAAAGACAGAGTGAGGGAGAGAGGGGAGAAGCATGAGCGTGAAATTCAAAATAATCCACAACTATGAGAATTGTCTCAGAAACACTATTAATACAGCTATTGGTATGATAGTATACAGTGCTAAATGGAATCAAATAAATAAGAAAAATCCTAAAGTTTTGAGTGTGCTTTTCGTGAAACAAACAAACAAGTCTACTACCCTAGATTAAGAGAGATTATAGTTAAAGCAATGAAATCTTTAGAAAAAGCGTAGAAAAGAATCTTCAGGAAGACTTACCAAAGCAGGAGTCATAACAAGAACTGACAAATTGGACTTCATCAAAATGAAACACTTTTACTCTGCAAAAGATTCTGGGTTAAAAGGATTTGCTCTACATGGAGCATCTTTTAACAGACCCTTATTGCAGGGTTCAATCTCAACAAATGTTAATAATTATTGTTGTTATTGTTCCCTTTGTCATTATGATGGACTTCCTCAATGGTTGCCCCATTCACCACTCTATTCGATTTCCACTCCCTGCCTCAAACACTTTCTCAGACACAGCAAACCATTTTTAACTCCCACTAAACTTATCATTTGTCATCCTACCTCCCTCTTCATTAGATTGATGCTCTTATCCCTTTGCCTGACATTTCCTCATTTATCCATCATGACCTCACTCAGAAGCACCTCCTCAGTAAAGACTTTCTGATTCATCTAGGTCCCTATTTCTCCCTTCTTTCTGATAGTTCCCTTCTGCATATGTTGTTAATTATCTATATCTACCTATCTAATAGAATATATAGGATGTAATTATCATAAAATATATAATAGAACGTAGTTCTACTTTTGTCTCACTTTCTAAAAGGACAGTCCCTTATTAACATTTGCACTTGCAAACAATCATTAGTCATTTATTGAATGAACTGACATAGAGCTGCCCCTGGGATAGGAACATTCATACCTGATTCTGGGTACCCCCAAGTGCCTAGTATAATGCCTGGAATATAACATCCATTGAGAAAATATCTCAACGGGACTACACAAATAAATGAAAGGATTGGCCTCCCAGAACACAAGCATCAGCCTAACCAAGATTTGAGGTCCATAAAAATCCCATTACATGCAAGAAAAAAAGATTATAATGGTGGAAGAAAGGCACACTAAAGTATTGGGGGAGGGGAATAACCTGTAATTTCCACCGTGTCTTTCAAAAATATTTAACTTGGGAGTTCCAGTCGTGGCGCAGTGGTTAACGAATCCGACTAGGAACCATGAGGTTGCGGGTGGTTCGGTCCCTGCCCTTGCTCAGTGGGTTAACGATCAGGCGTTGCCGTGAGCTGTGGTGTAGGTCGCAGACGCGGCTTGGATCCCACGTTGCTGTGGCTCTGGCGTAGGCCACTGGCTACAGCTCCGATTCAACCCCTAGCCTGGGAACCTCCATGTGCCGCGGGAGCGGCCCAAGAAATAGCAACAATAACAACAACAACAACAACAACAACAAAGACAAAAGACAAAAAAAAAATTTAACTTGAAGGGAAAATGAATTCATAGTTTGGTTCAGTGTGTGAATATATTCCATGTTAGATGTGTCTGTTTTCTAATATTAGGACAAACAATAGTGATCAAAGTCCTTTCTAATTAATAGCTATCACCAAATACTTGGGTATACTATTTATGTGGGTTCTTGGTATCAGTATGTGTGTGCATGAAAATGCATGTGTGCAAGTGTATATGCTTTTGTGAATTTGGCTTTTATTTTTTCAAACTGTAACTTTAAATGATTTGGGCTTAATATCCTTTGAGATTGCTCTAATTAGGCTCTGTTCCTCTTCTAAGATGAGTTAGTACCAAAGTAAATGAACTAATTAGTAATCTGTTGTTGAATGAGGCTGCAATGTTTTATAAAATCCCTGGTCATCACTGGGAGTTGCAGCACAAGACTGCAATTAAATTCTTACAAAAAAAAAAAAAATCAAAAACTCATAAAAGCAAAAAGAACAACAACAACAACAACAACAAAAACCCTTCAAACCTGTTTTTTATCCTCTCACTTATCCCATGACTACAGGATTGTTTGCATGTGCTGTGCTCAATCCTAAAAGGGTGTGAGCAGGAAGACAAGGATGATGGGGGTGCAAACCAAATCTGGACAATAAAAGCCAATGCAGTGATGAAAAAACAAAGGCAATCCCCAGAAGACCAGTGATCTTTTGAATGACCCAAGTAGTCTCTGCAAGCCTTTGAATTTCACCTTGATGTTTAAATGAAGGCACGGAAAGAAAACAGGGGATAATTCTATTGATTGGTGTGACTCAGAAATCTAGCATGAAAGTAACACACTGATAGGGAGAGGATATACCTTAAAAACAAATCTAGTCTCATCCAACAATATCCTGCGCTGATCTTCTTATATCCCCATGGAAATCTGCAACACATTAGGCTAGAATTTTGTTGGGGATTCACTTTTTAATAAGCAAATATATCAAGACATGTTAATTATATTTAGGCTATTATAAAATAAAAATATTGAGGTGAGAGAAAATGAATTAATGTTGGTGGGGGTTACACTGGTTTTGTGGATAAGATCTTGAAAGTAATTTCTTGAGTTCTGAAATTGTAGGTATTGCACTCATGTCATATCCTCTGCTACTCAACTCCCAGCTCCACCACCATGATTCCTGTTGCCTCCTACAGGGGAACATTACTTTGGAGTTGGACACGGCTGCCATGGGAACTGTGTTGCTAAGACCCTCTGTGCCTCAGAGTAAGTATCTAATACTTAGGGCTGGGGCAGGGAATAAAGAATATTAAATACATAATGCATGTAAGGTCATAGACCAAGAGTTCATAGGACACAAAGGAAATATCTCAGTTTACTTCTTCTCAGTGTAATGTTTTACCCTGAAGCCCAAGCCATGCCCTGCCCAGTGTATTCCTGACCAACATACCACCTCAGCCACGCCTCTCCACACTCAGAGCTGTCACCTGCAGCATATTCTTTTCCTAGGCGTTAAGCCTTAATAACCTTGCAGTGATGATCTCTCATTCCCAGCCTCTTCAATACTAGCAATCCCCTGACTTTTTCTCCATCACTGCCTTTTTTTAAGGATGCTAAAGAGGTGACCGCCCTGGTTTCAGGGGTTGCAGAAGCTACAGGATGGGAAAGGAGGCTCAGTGAAACTCTGTCCCCATGGCTCAAGCAATGAGAGCATAGCTGGGTCTTCCTCACCAAGCTTCCACTTCCTTTTCTAATATATCTACAATAAAACATATCTATTACCACACAGACATAGATCCCCAATTGTTCCGAGAAAGCTACTTCATTCCCATTGACTTAATTGTAACCCTGCTTGGGGAACTAAGGCCCTGAATCACTTGACAAGACATTTCCAGTAATGGGACAACATGGAGACCCATCCAGCTTTCATCTCCTCCATCCTCAGAGGAGGGAGATCCTTTTAGGCCACTCTATTTAGATCATAGCAACTCCTTGATTCAAATTTTAGTTAAAATAGGGATACCTAGCCGAGGTTTCATGCATCTTCAAAGTATTACACCCAGATGCAACACTGACAGAAAAAGTAATTTGTCTCCAGACAACTGTTTGTCAAAACCAGGACAATGCCCTGGAAACAAACATTTGAAAAGTTGAGTGAGGCTGGTGGAAAGATTGTATGTTCCCTAAGTAACTACTTCTACCAAAGCAGTCCGACCAATCTTAAAACAAAACCAGCAGATTTCCGAAGACATGAATCAAGAGAGAAAATAAAATTAATTACTTAAAATATAGGATGATCAGAGGAAGTCAGATGTTTTTCAATTTTCTAAACACTACACTATGACACCTAAAGATTGTGTTAAAATGGTCAAGATCATGAGCACAGATCTTGAAATGCAGCAGGTTATCCTAGTTCTTGCAGACTAGAACGTTTCTAGGCAAGGAGTGGTTTGTTTTCTGGACAAAAGAATGAATGAAAACATGCAAACCATCATTCACCTCAAATGCCTCAGGATGATAACAAATGTCTCTCCTGTGCTTATGAAGATCCAGCCATGATCCTATTTGCTATAAGTGCACCAACTCTTCTAATCCTTAGCTCCAGCTTATGAGATTGATCCCATCATAATCCCCTTCTTACAGAAAGGTTAGGGCATCTGCACATAGCCAGACAGGTCATGAGTTGAAGATAAGTTCTACAGCACATAAGATCTTAGATTCATTGGTATGAATGGGAGGCATATGCTCTATCAGCCAAAAGTATTTTCTTATAAAAAGCACCATCAGGAGTTCCTCTTGTGGCTAGGCAGGTTAAGAACTCAACATAGTGCCCTATGGGATGCAGGTTCAATTCCTGGCCTCACTCAGTGGGTTAAGGATCCTGCAAACTGCATCTGTGTTACAGAGCAGCTGGGATCCAGTATTGCCCTGGCTGTGGTGTAGGCCTGCAGCTGCAGCACCAATTTGACCCTAGCTGGGGAACTTCTATATGCTGCAGGAGTGGCCCTAAAAAGAAAAAAAGAGAGAAAGAAAGAAAAAGAAGAAGCAGCATCATCAGAGCAATTGGGACACTCTGTCAATAGCCATTGTTTAAATGGATAAGATAGTCTATAAGAGTTTATTCCCTGAAATCCTGTCATGGTGCAGTTGAAACAAATCTGACTAGGAACCATGAGGTAGCAGGTTCCATCCCTGGCCTCACTCAGTGGGATAATGATCCAGCATTGCTTAGCTGTGGTATAGGTCACAGACACGGCTCAGATTTGGCGGTGGGTGGTGGTGTAGGGTGGCAGCTGTAGCTCCAATTAGACCCCTAGCCTGGGAATCTCCATATGCTGCAGGTGTGGCCCTAAAAAGCAAAACAAAAACAAAACCAAAAAACAAACAAACAAAAAAAAAAAAACAAAGAGTTTGTTCCCTGTGGCCACAAAGTCTTTGTGAGCCTCAATGTCCTCTACTGTATGTGGAGATAATAAAACAAATTTAGGGGGGCAAGGTTTCTGTAAGGACTGGCAATGATATATATTAAGCACATATAATAGTGCCTGGCATAGGACAGGTGGCCTCATCAACATTAGCTCTTATTGCTACTGACTGTTATCCAACATGTCTACCCTCTTTGCAAGCCTAACAGGGCAGCCTGAAGGATGCATTTTAGATTTCACCAGGGTCCCTGGGGTTTGGTCCATATTATGGGTCTGTGGTCAAAGTAAAGCATTTAGTATTGGTTTTAATGAGCTACCACCCATCTATTAACCCTTACAGATTCTTTTAATAATCTTCTTGGGTGAAGGTCTCCAGAGCACAGACCCTGTCTCTTTGGTCTGGCAGCCTTAACCTAAGTGGTCTCTGGCATAGTATCTACAATTATACACACCTTCCCACCAAGATGGCCTTTTAATAGCTCTAGTGAATAAAGCACCTTGTAAATAAGGTAGTGTTGGCATTTTCATGTTGGTTTCCATTAAGCAACATTCTATGATTGTGGAAATGGTTTCAAGTTAGATTCAGCATTCCAACACCCCACTTAAGGACTACTGCTTTCTACCTCTCTTCTATAGTCATTCAGCAATTTGGAAAACATTTACTTAGCTCCTCTGATGTGCCAGATGCCATGCTGGTCATGAAACACAGAGGTGGTAAAAACAGAATCCCCTTCCTCACACAGTCTATAGCCAAGAGGGAGACATAGTTATCCCGCATGTCATGACAGAGAATTGTTCTGGACAATATATGAGAAGCACAGGAAGGTGAGAAAGTAGAGAGCAGGAAAGCTAGTCTAGTCAGGAAGAAAACTGAGGGAACTCCAAAGCTGTGAATTCATAAACTACAACATGATGGGTAGGAAGGCCTTAGTCAGGTGGGATAGCTCAGCTAAGAAAGAATGCTGGCCCAGTGAAAAGCCCGAGTGAAGGTCTAGAAGAGAAGATGAGAAGGGAACTTTCCAAGGGGTTTATAGGGTTGGGGAAGCAATTCATCTGGAACATATGAGGCAAGAGGAAATGGGCACATGACAGAGCTATAAAGCTGGGCAGCAGTCCATAGGGAAGATCATGTAATTCATGTCAAATCTATGAGGATAGCAACCAAAAATAAAACCAACATGCATTCTCTTCCTTTGATTCACCTGGGCTCTACTGAATATACCTCAGCTGAAGTTAAAGCAAAATGACTTATGCTTGGATTTGTGAAGTAAAGAGCTGAATTATAACGATGCTCTTTTATAACCCCCACTCATCTTCCAAGGCCCAGCTTAAAACCCACCTCCACTATCATTCCACCCTCAATCAGTGTAAAGTGATTTCCTTGCATTTAGATCTCTCAGTATTTATTGCTTTCATCACTTAATTATACTGACTCCTTAAATTATCTTCTCCATACACTAGTGGCTTAACTCTTATGAGACAGAAGGCTTCTAAAGAGCTAAAATCCCCTTTGAAACATCTCTGTATCCCCTATAGTAACTGGCATCCACATTATTATTCACTTGGCCAACAAATGTGGTTCTAAGCATAGGAGATACAGCAAGGAAAACGGCAGGGAAGGACCCTGGTTTTGTGGATCTTAAGCCTTGTCAGGGACACAGGTAAAATTAAATAATTTAAAATATATGTTATATATGTGCATAATTATATATGTATAGATGCATATATATAATTTCAAATAATGCTAAGCATAATGAAAACAAAGGAATACATCTGTGTTAGGAAGTTACTGGTGTAGAGGCATGTTATTTTGCATTATACGGAAGAAAAAAAATTCAAGTTAGTATTTATTTATTTATCTTTTCGCCATTTCTTGAGCTGCTCCCGCGGCATATGGAGGTTCCCAGGCGAGGGGTTTAATCAGAGCTGTAGCCACCGGCCTACGTGAGAGCCACAGCAAAGTGGGATCCGAGCTGCATCTGCGACCTACACCACAGCTCATGGCAACGCCAGATAGTTAACCCACTGAGCAAGGGCAGGGATTGAACCCACAACCTCATGGTTCCTAGTCGGATTAGTTAACCACTGCACCACGACAGGAACTCCGAGAAGTTAGTGTTTAATGATAGCTATAAACACCAAATGTAAACCTCTAAGATGGGAAATGTTCTATGTCAATTGTTTCAACCACTAGAAGAATGATAATTATGTGAAACAATAGAACTAATAGTAAGATGGCAATTCTATTGCAATATGAATATATCCAATCAATATCTTGTACTCCTTAAACTTATACAATGTTATATGTCAACTACGTCTCAATTAAAAACAAACAAACAGAGGAGCAGAGTAGGGAAACAAGAAGAAATGTCAGTCAAGAAAGGAAGGCAGTAGGAAGCATCATATCACAGAGAATCATGTGGAACATAGACGTTGTTTGAATTTTATTACAGGTAAAATTAGAAATCTTTGAAATGTTTTAAGTACCCAGAAGGTACTCAAGTTTTAAATTTATTGATTGATTGGGTGGTTGTGTACATTAAACAATATACAGAAAAGTTTAAAAGAATAACACTTACCAAAAATGATGTTCTAATTTGAGTTAAACACTCATGATGAAGGCCCTAATAATTGCGAAAAATTATAGCAAAATAAAGGAATTGGCTTAACAACACTTTCAGAATTGTCCCTTACAGCAAATGTTATCTGTCAATATTACCTTCTTTCTACAAATGCGTCTTTTGTGTAAACAACATCTGCAAGTTTGCATGATGAAACCGAACTAAAGCCTGCTAGGAAAGCATCGGCAATCCTTGTTTCCATCCTTGAGTGAATGTCACAAAAAATAAACTTCATGACTTGAGTCTTTAAAGAGAGAGTTGGTTAATCAGAAGTATGTCAGCTGAACCAGGAAGTGCTTTTAAAGAGAAATCTTGTGTATGTAAGCACCTATTTTGCAAATGAAGCATGAGAAGTCTAGAAAGATGGCAGAACTCCTTACCAGTGGTCATTAAACAGCTCAGGGACAAAAGTAGTAACGAATTACTTTCATTTCTGCTTTAACAATTGCTTCGATTTACAATTTTAGCATAAAATAGCTGTGAGTAAAATAGCCTAAAATATGAATAATGAAATAAATGAACAGCAACAATAATAACAAAATAGCTAACATTTATGGTGCTCTTACTTTGTGCAAGCACTTTGGTGAATATTGTGTACATAATTGCTCATTTAATCATCATAAAGCTCCCAGAGCTATAACAATTAATAAAACCCATTTTAAAGGAAGAAGAAAGTGAGGCTCAGACTGATGAAGCAACTGACTCATGGCCACAGTGATAATAAGCTTCAGAGCCAGAGTTCTAGCCTCTTCATTCCTAGCTGTTTCTCCATTGCTATTCAGATGCCAGGTCAAAGCATCTTGTTTGCAGCTAATAAAGCCTCTCTCTAAATGGAGACTTCAAGGTCTTTCATTCCAATTGATTTTAGTTGAAGGAGAAAGGAGGAACAGACATAAGAAAAAGTGTGAATTAACATTATGGTCTTAATGTAAGTGTAAAGAAAAATCAAACAGGGGAAATACATAGAAAATGCTAGAATGGGATACGGAGCTGCTCTTTTTGGGTTATGGGTCATGGACTACCTCTTATGACCATGATTTACCCAAAGGGCTTATATAAATCAGAACACCACAAACCGATGTGTATGACACAGAAGCATTTGTAGGTGCTTTAGGGCATCAGTGTATACCATTTGGCAGAAATCTTTAGATCTAGAATCTGAATTTTCAAGTCTGCAGATTGTAATAAAGGTGTTTCCCATTACAAAAAATTCCATTGTTTTGCACATAGACTCTTCAAGGGGGTTCCTTGCATATTAAGCTCCCTTATGCTTTTTTTGATAAGTAATTTATGGAAAATCAGGTCTCTGAGGGTACCATATATCACGCAGCATTATTAGTATGCTCATGCTATATATTTACCATATAATATGGACATTAGCAATGGGGGTTGTGATTATGCCAGATGTCTTCCAATCCACTTCCTCATTCTCTTCACTATATGAGGAAAGAAAGAATAAAAGGAAAATGCACATAAATATAAAATTGCAAAAGCCAAAAATCAGTTATTCTCTAAAAAACACTAGCTTTCCTTAAATATACCAAAGCCAGTTTACTATTATAATTCACTAAATGTTCCTACTTTGAAATCAATAGTAAATGAATATGGGCTAATTTTTGATTGATAAGTTCCTCATTAAAATTAATGTCAATCTAAGCTTCCAAACTGCACCTATTAATAAAACTCTAATTGATATCACATGTAGCCAGTGCCTTTCTATAGGTACAATCAATTTGGTACAGATCCTGCACTTTATTGACTTCTGGCTCCCTGAGGGAGTTTTTCCTCCGCCTTCAGGGAGAGCCCATCTCAATACGGATACCCCAAAGCGGACCTAAGGCATGAGGGCACTTGCCATTTAATTTAGACTTCCTGTGATAGTCCTCACATACAGCACCGATGTCAGAGGATGCTGTTAGTGGACAGGTCCCAAGGGTCACCAGCTATGAAAAGCCAATTGCTGCACTTAAAAGCTAGGCTGTCAGAAAGCTTGGTGTTCTAGACACCCTGGCTCCAGCTGCATCTACAAAATTTTAAGTGCCACTGGCTGAAAGTATGGAAAGCCCATATCCTGTCTTTTTTCCATACAGAATATCATTACGTGTTTTACAACATCTCACAAGCCCAACAACTGGAACCAGACAAGGAGCCAGTGTTCTACATTCAGATATCCTAAGTCTCCGAAGGAAAGCCATTTACTTGAATCCTGAAGAAACTCAGCTCCCATGTAAGAGGGTCACATGAGTATTGATCCATTAGAACCAAAAGGAGGATGACACTTACTAAATGATTCTTTAGAAACACCACTAAGGTTCATTGACATGCTGTTGCTTTATACTTAACATTTCTGAGTGTGCATTAACTTGGAGGATCTCAGTGCACAGGGAAAAAAAAAATAAAGGTTTATTGAGGAATTAAAAGCCCAAAAGAAAGAAAAAAATTCAATATCCACTTTTTGCTATTTTCAAACAAAATATGAAATGAAATTTACTCTTGCTGTAAAACTCCAAAATAATCAAAGAGCAGCCCAGTGGCTAAAAAGAACTCAATGAAGGATTATGACCCCTCTGCAGGGATGGGTGGTATGAAAGCCTTGGATTAAAACTAGTGCAGATAAATATCTCAAAGATCAGATTTTGATCCGAGACCTAAGCAGCCCTTGAGTGTTCAGAGGAGCTCAGAAAATGTCAAGGGAAAAGACTCTCCTTCAAGGTCACCAGCACTTCTTCCCACATGCCTATTAGGCTTAGAAACCCAGAGCTTTGTATCCTCTGGGCAATTCCCAGCTAAGCTATAAAACTCACCTTAGCAAAGAACACTTAAGAGAATTGTTTTATTCTTGCCTTCTATATCCTAGGTAACTCTGTGAATGAGCTTTGAGAGAATTACTCAAGAACGGAAGGGATCGATGTCTTCCTTCTCTTAACCTGAAACGATGAAATGAATCCCCAACCCTCCCTCCCTGTCTCTCCATTTCTCTCCCTGTCTCTCTCTCTCTATCTCCCCACCTCCTACTCCCCCCCTTTTTTTCTCTCCTCTCTTTCTCTTTGG
Organism: Sus scrofa; assembly: GCF_054392235.1. Taxonomy (NCBI): domain Eukaryota; kingdom Metazoa; phylum Chordata; class Mammalia; order Artiodactyla; family Suidae; genus Sus; species Sus scrofa. The sequence goes on from NC_139389.1 coordinate 93,555,581, forward strand.
GATTTCTATTAGTTTTGAATGACTAGCTGATGGCTCCTCAGTTCTCCATTACATTTTACAGCATGTTGTAGACTGTTTTGTCAGGGCTTAGGTAAAGATTAAGAGGTTTCCAGAGGAACTTGATAAAACATAGGCTCTGCTTGTTGTTGGCAGGACTGGGAGAAGGATAGCTCTGTCATAGCATGATGACTCTGCTGAATATAGCCATCCACTAGTATTTGTGGGGAACAGGTTCCAGGAGCCCAATGGACACCAAAATCTAGGGATGCTAAAGTTGCTTATATACCATGGCATAAAATAGTGGGCCTCAATATCTGTGCACTCGCAGGTACTGCAGGTGCACTGGCAGGTACTGCAGGCACACTGGCAGGTACTGCAGGCTGACTGTAGTCCATTCTGTGTTTACTGCTCCCATAAAATCTAAGCTCATTTCTTTGTTGAGGGAAACTTCATTCTGTACAGTGTATTGAATTTTTTTAATGTAAATTCTGATTCATGACAAAAGAAAAAGAACATTAAAGAAAAACTGGAGAATCAAAAGATAAAGATCATTCTTAATTCCATGATGCTTTATAATGAGTAGAAAAAAATTTTTTTTCTACTCTGATGGCTCTTTTTCTTCATTTTTGATTATACTTTTGCATTTTTCTTTAAGTAAAACAATGTCTATTCTATAAATTTTCTATGATTTTTAAAAATCCAGTAAAACCTATAAGAAATTTCATGTATCCATACATTGTTCTTTCTTAATTTTTCTGCCATTTCATTTAGGTCTTTCCTCCCTGGACCCTCTCAGAGAAGCTCTCTGACCAACCTCAGGGAGCAAGGGCCCTGCTAGCTTTGTCGTCACACTCCCTTCACCTAACCCAACAAGCCAACCTATTTCTTTTTGGCACTGGCCACCCCTGTGACACAAACAGGTACTAAGTATTCGTTTATTGTCTATCAAATAGAATGTAAACACTGCAACCTTTCAGGTGTCTGCTTAAAACTCAGATTCAAACTCAACAGTGGTTTCCAAATTCTGGGAACCCACAATTTTTACTACTATTTTTAAAATATTTTTTTGGTCACTGACTGCACACAGAAGTTCTAGGGCCATGGATCAAACCCGTGCTGCACGCAGCAGAAACGAATCCAACCAGTATCCATTAGGATGTAGGTTCGATCCCTGGCCTCGCTCAGTGGGTCAGGGATCCGTGAGCTGCGATGTAGGTCTCAGACGTGGCTTGGATCCTGCATTAATGTGGCTGTGGTGTAGGCTGGCAGAAGTAGCTCTGATTCGGCCCCCTAGCCTGGGAACTTCCATGTGCCACAGGTGCAACCCTAAAAAGCAAAAACAAAACAAAAAACAAAACAAACAAACAAACAAAAAACAACAACAACAAAGAGTGCCACAGCAACCAACAATGCCAGATCCTTAACCCACTGAGCCACTGGGGACTCCTATTTTTAAAATAGTTTTAAGAGAAGTTTAGGTTGATAGCAAAATTGAGAGGAAAGTGCAGTGATTTCTCATCTATCCCCTGACCTTAAACATTCATAGCCACTCCATTTCCGATATCCCTCACATGAGTGGTACGTTTGTTATAGTTGATGGACCTGCATTGACACATCATAATCACCCAAAATTCATAGTTCACATCAGGGGTTCACTCTTGGTGTTGCATATGCTGAGGGTTTGGACAAATATATCCACATCTATCCATCATTATAGTATCATAGAGAGTATTTTCATTGCCCTTAAATTCCTTCTGTTATGCTTATTCATTCCTCGCTCACCCTTATCCCTTGGCAACAAATTATTTTTTTGTTTCCATAGTTTTGCCTTTTCCCTATAGTTGATATATAATATGTAGCCTTTACAGATTGGCTTATTTCACTTCGTAACATTCATTTAAAGTCCTTCCATGTCTTTTCATGGCTTAGGAGCTCATTTCTTTTTAGCACTGAATAATACTTCATTGACTGGATGTGCCATAGTTTATTTATCTGTGGCACCTGCTGAAGGACATCTTGGTGGCTTCCATGCTTTGGCAAGTGTGGATAAACTGCTACAGACATCTGTGTGCAGGATTTTGTGTGGACAAAAGTATTCAGTTCCTTAAGATTAATAACAAGAAGTGTGATTGCTGCAATATATGGTAAGAGTATATTTAGTTTTATAAGAAATTGCCAAACTGTCTTCCAAAGTGGCTGTACATTTTTCAATCCCACTAGCAATGAATGAGTCCCTATTGCTCCCCATCCTTGCCAGCATTTGGTATTGTCAGTGTTTCAAATGTTAGCTGTTCTAGTAGGTGTGTAGTAGTATCTCATTGTTGTTTTAATATTAATTTCCCTGCTAACATATGATAAGGAGAATTTTTATATGCATATTTGCCATTTAAATAGCTTCTTTGGTGAAATGTCTGTTAAGATCATCAGTCTAATTTTCAATCAACTTTTTGGTTGTCTTATTGTTGATTGTTAAGAAATTTTTGTATATGTTTTAAGTAGTCCTCTATCAACATGTCTTTTGCAAATATTTTCTCCTAGTCAATGGCTTGTCTTCTCAAACCCTTGACATTGTCTTTCGTAGAGCAGAAGTTTTTAATTTTAATGAAATCCAACTTAAAAATTATTTATTTCATGGATTGTGACTTCTGTGTTTTATCTAAAATTCATTGCCATACCTAAGGTCATCTGTGTTTTTTTCCTGTTTTCTTCTAGGAGTTTTATAGTTTTGTATTTTATGTTTAGGTCTGTGATCCACTTTGAGTTAATTTTGTGAAGAGTCACAGTTATTACGTTACCCAGTAGCTCTCTAAGGACAAGATTAAGACATCAAAATTAAAAGATATATCAAATCCTTAGATGACAACAAGTTAGCAAACATGTTGTCCATTCAGTCATTTGTTCATTCATTCCCCATACATTTTATGAGGACCTACTGGGTACCTGAGCATATCAAAATGAAAACAATAATTTTTTGTTCCTCTTGAAGATGAGGGCTCAACACTGGCCAAAGTGTACAGAAAGGCCATAAGGACACAGGTTTGATCCCTGGCCTCGCTCAGTGGGTTAAGGATCTGGCATTGCTGTGAGCTGTGGTGTAGGTCACAAATATGTCTTGGATCTGGTGTTGCTGTGGCTGTGGTGTAGGCCAGTGGCTACAGCTCTGATTCGACCCCTAGCCTGAGAACCTCCATATGATGTAGGTGTGGCCCTAAAAGGTAAAAAATAAAAAATAAAACTAGGATGTCGCATTCATAGAAGCATAGTATCCAGAAACACAGAGGTTATGTAACACTCACCTCTGGGGAATGACGGTCAGTTTCCAGCAGCATGTGTTAATAGGAATATCAGTTAAGCAGAACATAAGCAAAGGATGATAAAAAGTCTGGTTCTGGAAACATCTGCCATATGAGGAGTCGGTAGAAAAGGAAAGTTGGATTGTTTGTTTAGAACCAAGAGCTTAGGGAAAATGTGGTTTTGGAGGCTTAAAATCTGGATGTTTAAACACAATTTTGTGGAAGATATTTCACACAGCTCAGAGGGAAAGCACTAAGGTCACTGCTTAATTATTAGAACAAACACATTTCAGGTCAACAACAGGAAACTCTTACAACAATTAGCGTTATCCAAAATTAAGTTGGATTTCCTGTTGAAGTGAGGTTTTTGTCACAGCACACATTCATGTGTAGATACCATTAAAACAAAACATTATTTATTTATTTTTAAATTGTGGTAAAATATACATCAGCTATTTAAACACTTTTAAAATGTATAATTCCACGTCATTAAGTACATTCACATTTTTGTGCAAAATCAACACCATCTATCTCCAGAATTGTTTCCATCTTGCAAAACTGAAACTCTGTGCCCATTAAGCATTAACCCCATATTCCCTCCTCCCTGTAGTCCCTGGCAAACATAATTCTACTTTCTGACTCTATGAAGATGGCTACTCTAAGGACCTCATGTGATTGGAATGAAACAGTATCTGTCCTTTGGTGTCTGGCTTACTTAAACTAGCATAATGTCTTCAAAGTTCATCCATGCTATAGTGCATGTTAGGGATAGTGCCAGTTTTTAATCTTTTTTTTTTTTTTTTTAAGGAAAATAACAAAAGGCTTGAAAGAGAAAGCAGTTTTCCAAAATACTGGTTCTCTACCCTCTGACTTGGCTCAGTGAGTTCAGAATGCTTGGGAAAAAGGTTGACTGCTGTGTGGTGATGGCCTCAAGAAATTAATCTCAAGTCTCCCAGGTGTCTGAGCTAATTCGGTAGGGACCAAATCCGTATAGCTGATATTATTTTTGGTGGAAAATCAGGGCTGCTAGTACACAGAGCTTGAAGCAAGGGGCAAGACAAGGTAGATATGAAAATGTCATTGTGAAGGGGAGTGGTTAGCATTGTTTACCTGTGAATACCATAATCGTCCCATTTAATCCCCATAACCACACTCTGAAGCCACTGTGTCATTCCTGAGTCACAGTTGAGAAAACTGAACTCAGAGATGTTAACTCATCAACTAGAAGTCACCCTGTGATTTGTCTTATACCCAAGTCTATGCTCTTTTAATCTCATGATCTCATCAGAAGGATCACTGACAAACATCTCAAGGTGGCAAGCAGAGGATTACCCAAAAGACCAAGAACATAGAACTGTTTTGAAACCAAGGAAATGAGTGAAGAATTTTGCCAGAGGACACACTTTTTGCTGGGATCTATTGAGGATAGCTCTAACCTCCCTGACCACCCAGATGCACTGAAATAACAAGGTTACTCCATGGTGAACAGTTGCCCTACAAAGAAACAAACCTTCAAATTGAACCATGAATCAATGAATGATAACAAGCATTTAGAAGCAGATTTTTTATTTAAATTAAATCAAAACAAAAAGCTAAGTACTCCAGGAACTTTCTTTTTACTATTAATAGCATCTTAAATGTTAAGATTAAACAGGTAGATAATAGATAGATGATAGATAGATGACAGATAGATAGATAGATAGATAGATGATAGATAGATAATAGTAATACTTCCCATTGCCTGCATTACAGCTTTGTGTGTGGCAAAAGATCAGAAGAGACCATGTAATGACTCCCATGAATCTCTTTTGACTGCAAGTGATTCATCTTCTTCTGAGTGCCAGATGACAAATGACAAGATGCCCCTCCTACATCTTTATTCACCTCTATAGATATTTATTTAAAAATCCCATCTATGGAAGGAAAGATAGAATTTTTTTTTTAATTGAGAACTACAGGTAGCTAAACAACATGAAAAAATGCTCAAGATCATTAGCCGCTAGGAAAAGGCAAGTTAAAACCACAATGAGGTGCCACTACACATTTATCAGAATGGCTAAAATTAAAAATAATGATAACATCAAATGCTGGTGAAGATACAGAGTAACCAGGTTATTCATGCAATGGTGGTAGAGCTGTAAAATTGTAAAGCTACTCTAGAAAACATTTAACAATTTCTAATAAAATGAAACATGCAACTATTATATGACTCAGCAATTGTACTCCTGGGCATTTATGCCAGAGGAATGATAACATATGTTTATATAAAAACCTGTAAACAAATGTTCACAGCAGTTTTATTTTTATTAGCCAAAAACTGGGAAAAACCCAAGTGTCCTTCAGTGGATGAATTGTTAAACTGTGATATGTTCACAGCATAAAATACCACTCAGCAACGAAAAGGAACAAGCTTGGATACATGTAATAACTGAATGAATCGCATGGAAATCAGGCTGAGTGAACAAGCCAATCTAAAAAGCTTACATAGGAGTTCCCGTCGTGGCGCAGTGGTTAACAAATCCAAGTAGGAACCATGAGGTTGCGGGTTTGATCCTTACCCTTGCTCAGTGGGTTAAGGATCCGGCGTTGCTGTGAGCTGTTGTGTAGGTCCCAGGGGAGGCTCGGATCCCGTGTTGCTGTGGCTCTGGTGTAGGCTGGTGGCTACAGCTCCGATTAGGCCCCTAGCCTGGGAACCTCCAAATGCCGCGGGAGCGGCTCAAGAAAAGGCAAAAAGACAAAAACAAACAAACAAAAAACCTTACATAGTGTATGGAATCCATTACAACTTTTGAAATAGCAAGATTATAGAGATGAAATAGATTAGTGATTGCATGGGGTTAAGCTGAAGGTAAGAGTAGGAGAGAATTGTCCATGGCTACGATAGTGCAACACAAGGGATCTTAGTTGTGACAGAATTCTGTATCTGGACTTCGATGCTGGTACAAGAACCTATACTTATGATTAAGTTGCAAAGAACAAATTATGAGTGAGAAAGAGAGAGAGACAGAGAGGAATGAAAAGATACAAACCTGGAAAATCTAGATAAGGCTGGTGAACGTCTTCATTATCAACTTTCTAGTTGTGATCCTGCACTCAAACTTTGCAAGATATTTCTATTGGGGGAAAATCAGGCAATGGGTACCCAAGACCACAATTCTCCTAAGTTTCATTTCCTACAACTTCAGACACATCTATAATTATCTCAAAATTAAAAGTTTAGTTGAAAAAAATTAAAATAATTGAACAACCAAGTTGAACCTAGTGCCTGGTTCTTGCAATTTATGTTCTATTTTCTTCTACTGTTCCTGTGGATGGACAATAATCATAGGTGGTTATAGTGAGGAAATGAGATGATGTTTATAACCCTCTTAACTTAGTTTTATATTGACTTGCTCAGTGACTTAGCAGATAGTATATGTTCAATAAATATCATTATCATTAAGGCAAATATGCTATTTCAAAAACCTATAATGTACGCCAAGGGTGGATGTGGTTTTAACACTCAGTTACTAGGTTTTGTTACTTAATATAGGGGCATCTGGGACTGCCTGGGATTCGGAAATCACTAATTAGCTTAAGTTTCAGTGTATTTTTGACAAATGGAAGGAGATAAAGGCACAGATATTGGAAGACGAAGCCAACTCAAGACAGTGTTGAGAACACCCTATCTCAGCCTTCTTTCCTCTTCTGAAGGTATATTGCTTTTTTTTTTTTTTTTTTTTTTTTTTTTTTTTTTTTTTTTTTTTGGGTAAGCAGGCAAGATAGGGGGAGACAAAAAAGCAAGAGGAAAAATCTCTACCTCATCACTTTTTGCCTTATTTACCTTAAATTTTTGTCCTCTGCTGTGCCTTTATTTTTGTTTAAGCTACATCCCCTGCTGAGATGTTTTCACAGCCAAGGAGAAGGAGACACTCCTGGGCTTGAAGGGGAGAGAACATCCTGCCCAGACATCGTCTTCGGCAGTGTTTGGGTATCAGTGGAGCCTGACATACTGGGTCCATGCATCCACATGTACCCACATTTTGCCTGTGTGCTTTTTAAAAGCACAAAATTAGAGTCATCTTAGTCCTTTTGAAATGGCCCACTTCCCAAGAAGAATGAGAGGGAACAGCACAGAAAAAAAAAAAAAAATCTTAATGAAGCAGGAAAGGAGCCAGACACAAGGTGTGAGCTTGCCATTGTGGTGGAAAACCTCCCTCACCCACCCACGGTAAGGCCTCATCGCCTGCCAAGTCCTCTTTCTCTACAAGCAGACCACCTGGAAAAGAGGGCAGGAAACACTGGCACCGGGAGAGGTCTGCTTCCCTTTTCTCTAGCTCTCAAGGGGAGAATTTTCCCCAAGCTTTGAGGACTAGGGAAATATGCCACGTTGAAATGAAAAGCACCAGCAGAGCTGACATTTTTATCAACCTAAATGCCTAAATGAGTTCTTTGGGAAGATAACAGCCAAATAAATCAACTAGTCACCTTTGAAATTACATTCTTCATTACACTGCTGTGGAGCAAATTTTAGAAAGTAGTTCCAAAAGCGGGCTTGGAATTTACTAAGAAATGCTTTGGCATTTGCCCAAGTCAAAACAAGGGCTTCATATATGCAAAGCACACTTTTAATTCATCCTTCCACCTTTGCTCACTCAGCATCCATCCCGTGGGCACATGTTCTCCTGTTAGGATACTTAGGATACTGAGGCTGGAAGTACCCTGGCCAGACTCAGTTCTTGTAAAGGAGGGAAGAATTGGATGGGAGGCCATAAAGGCCGATGCCTCCTAGCTCTGGGGCTCACGTAATGCATCTAAATCCTTCCAAGCCAAAGAGAACTTCCCAGAGGAGCTACCTTCTCAGCTAAGACCTAAAAGCTGAAAGGGAGGAAGGTAGAGAAGGTACTAAGGGAGAGAAGGATGGAGAGAAGAGACAAGAAAATGCCCAACAGAGTAAAAACGTGAAGTACTCCAACATAGCACTTCTCAGCTCAGGGCCATTTTGTCTCTTTGATTCTCCCAAGGACATCTGGCGACTTGGGGAGACATTTTTGTCTCACCACAGTGGAGAGAGTGGGTTAGAAGCCAGAGATGCGGCTAAGCGTCCTGCAATGCACAGGAGAGCCCACAGCAAAGAATGATCCTGCACCAATATGAACAGCACCAAGAATGAGAAAGCCCAGGCCAGGAACAAAACTCTGGGCAGAGTCTATTATCAGAAACCCTAACTGTTATCACTACCCATTTATTTTTGGGTTATGAAAGGAATTGAAAAGTAAGTTTCATGTGTCATTTCTAGGTTTGGGATATTATTCTCATTCAATCTTCCAAAATTTTTTTCTTATTCTTTTTGGGTGAAGCAGCAGAGCTAAATGGAAGAAATGGGAAGAGGGGTAAAAACACACATATATGGATTAAAAATCTTAAAAGCTTTTACACTAGAAAGTCTTCATCTCTTGTCTTGTGCTTTCTATCTTTGTTTGTTCCCATCACTACTCGTATCTTAGGCACAGCTATTGCTTTCTGTCTTTTCACTCCAAGAAACATAGCAAGACTGGAGATGTCATCAACATTGATCAATGGAAATTTGCAGATTCCCCAAAGAGATAGAAATAGGATTATCCACATACAGCAAGTAGGCTAAAGCTCCTAAAATATTGCTTGAATATTAAGATTATTTTGCTTATATCATCTGCATTAAGACACTAATAAATAGTTCCTGGCTTATACCTCCACTCTCATCAGTATTAATGTAAGAATAAAAGTGGCATAAGGATTCTGAGACCACTAAGAACCTTTCCACTGACAGTGGAAAGTGGTGACATATCTGGTCTGGGCACTAAGATGTAATATAAAATCCCCCCTTTCTCATTTCCTATCTTGACAATCCATACAACCCTTAAACAAAGGGGGCGAAATCACTTTTGGAAAATCTTCTTACAAAGTGTGAATATCTACTATCCCAGGCACATGGTCAGTTAATATATTCTAATGTACATGAAGGAATTTGCAAAACACTGACAGCACCGAGAAACACTTAATTTTACTATTGCATATTTATGAAATTAATAATATAACACTTACTATCCCTCCCAACTTTAACTCTGGATGATGGTATTTGATCCTATGGGAAGGCGAGTCATTAAGCCCAGAATTAAATGCTAGAGTAATCTGAAATTTTGAGGAGGTGACAAAGAGAGATGAATATGACAGACCAGTATAAAGCACAGAAGCTTAATGAGACAAAGTAAAGCAAACATGTTGGTAGTTTCCTTCAACATGCCAGCTAAGGATTCATTTTTATAGAAGTGACCCATGACCAGTGTTATGATTGAGGGGTTATCCAACCCAAAATCCTATAATTCCAAGTATGTGCTCCATTTCCACACTAATATTTCCACTATGATAACATGTCTCATTAGAAATTTCTGAGATACAAAATGTATGTTTGAAATAGGAAGGAAAGAAAAACTCCTTATTAGACTTCCACATTTTGTTAGCTAGAAAGATTTTAATATACCGTTATTAAAAGTATTAAAAAGATTTTAATATACTCCTGCTAAAAATAATCAGTTATGAATCACAGTTCTTCACTGTGGATATTTGTAACCACATCATCAACAACTGGAGGCAGCAAGTGTATGGCAGCCAATCAGAAATGTTAATGTCTTTTCTCGTGTTTGAAATCCAACCCCCAGTTTACAGGGCGATGTTTCCAGATGCAGGAATGCTCTAAAGGGTCTACATAGTCTACAAACCAAGGTCTGAATATTTTCAAAGTGAAACAGCAAAGTAGAGCCTAACATTTGCCCCAAATCACTTGGGGTTGAAACATAAAGTCAACCTTCTTATCATAGGAACCGTTGAATAAAAACGTCACATTCCAGATATTCAAGAATTGATAGTAAGGGATAATTTTATTAGTTCAAAATCACAAAACATGCTTATTAAATGTGGAAAGGGGATGACAAACAAATTTCTTCTGATGGATAGGCCACAGGCTTCTTTCTGGTTGGTGGGTTGGAGAAACTGTTTAGACAAATGTGGAGCAGAACACCATTTGTTAGTCTCTGCAACAGGCATGGAAGAAGAAAATGGTGGCCTGAATGTCACATAATTGCCATCTCAACTCTCAATAATTTTTAGTGATTAAACAGAAAGTTCTCTAAAAGGGCCTTGAGAACTTTTCTTTAGCTAAATACATTACCTGTGAGCTTACCTATGCATGACATATATAAAGGTTATTATTTTTCAATATTGCATTACATACATTTATCTTTTATAATATATTGTATGAGATACATATATAACTCAGTTGCTGCTTTTAGTTACATTAAGTTGCAAAAAGAATTTCCATGCAAAGTCCATGTTATACTTCCCCAAACTCAGCTCCCTGATTGGGAATTTATCTCCTATAATTAGGCAAAATTTTCAGGGGGCACTTCAGTTTTGAATAGGTAGAATTTTATGATAGATAATTAATGCCAAAGAATCTTGCTCTGACTTTTCAACATACAACTAACTAAAGCATATTCATAACAATCGTGCCTGCAAAAATAAGACAATATGACAAGTCACCCTTTGGAAATGCCGCCTGGAAGGTATATATTTGGGTATAGGAGAAATAAAGTTAAAAAAGAATGCAGACTGAGCAGCAAAGACTGTGGAAGTCTTTGATCAAAACTGACTTGGCAAAACAGTTTTACACCAACAGAATTTCCACTGAAGCCAGTGCCTCAGGCATTAGTGGTAGCTTTCCTGGGAACTGGACCCACTGCCTGCCTTATGAGAATTGGATTGAGCACGAGGAAGATCAGTAAGGAGGTAGGAAGAGGCAGTCTTCTTATCTGTCCTACAGAATTCTGCAAACAAGAGCAATCTTTATCTGTAAACCCACTGAAATAGCCTATCTCTGGGGTTTATTTGAGAGATTACGTAGCATACCAAATATCCATCCATCCACCCATCCATCGCCATATACCTTGTATAATATTTCCATTTAAAATGTAGTTTTCTACTATGATGAAAGCATCTGAATCTCAATTATTTACTAAGCCTATAACAGTTATTCTTTAAAAAAGCCTATATACATGTATGCATACCAAAAAAAAAATTGCAGCTTGTAATTTTGTGGCTGAATTAGCGCAGAGTTTAATATTTAAATTGTTTATTAAATGCTATAACCCAGTAACCATAATGCCAAATAATAATAACCCCGTAAAATATTTTAAGTCCTACAATGTAATTATTTATCTTATGCTGCTAATAAGTTTCATTTGGGAGAATGCGACTAAACTATTGGGACTGTCTTTAACTTTAAACATTTTTTTTAATATCTTTCCAATCTAACGCGTTGCTTAACTACTAATCGAGTTATTAAAGAGACCCAGCCATCCCCAGCGTCTCGCAAGAACAATGAGGCAAATGATCGAGGTGGTGCCTAGCAGGCTGATGACTTTATATGCTGCGTCCCAGCTCGATGACCCACAAATCTCCTTTGATATGCCAGGCAGGAGAAAGAGCTTGAAAGGATCAGGAGGAGAGGAGGGCCCGATGAAGCCATCATGTGACAAGAATCCTAAGACTGCAGAGGAAAGGGGGTGGGGGGAAGCAAGAGCGGGATAAGGAGATCGCGCGGCGGGCGGCTCAGGGCGCTGCTGATAGAGATGTCGAAGGCGCCTGAGCGACTTGCGCTCAGCGGAGCAGCCGGGACAGTTAGACCACCGAGGACTCGGGCAGCCGCGCAGCAGGCCCGGCCGGGAAGCAATCGTCGATAAATTAAAGAAATCTCCATGGAAATTAGCATGAAACATTTTCTAATCTGCCGCTTTTCACTGAAGACAAGGGTCACTGGTTTAGCTTCCTTCTTATTTTATTATTCCCTAGCCACTTCCTGGCATCTTTCTACCCTCCCATCCCGCTATGGGTTTTCAGTCTGTCCAGATTGCAGCCTCCCTATGCTTCTTAACCCTTTTAGATCATCTCCCCTGAAAATGGATATTATTATTGTTATTGTTTCTGCTGCTGTTACCATTATCATCACTACTAATGTTGCTGTCACTTCCACTGCCGCTAGCGTCACCACTGCCATTACCACGCTACCATTACATTATTTTTACTCCTGTTGATCCTGTCACCAGCAGTGCACAGAGATGGAGGGAGCCTCAGAAAGCAGCCCCGGTCCTTTCTAATCCTGAGCAGTGCAGGCTCTGTCTTTCATTAGTTTTATTTCCAAATCTAGCTGTCAGATGGGCAAGCCCACAGCCGCCCTACTGCCTTGGCTGTGTCACTGCAGTGTTCCTTTGTGCCTTTTGGTTGTAGAGATGATAAAATCAGGACCAAGTGTCAAGCGCCCTCAGCTGCCTCCAACTTGTGGATGCACCACGCAGCTGGCACTCAGGCAGCACAGCAGGTAGCATAATGCATGCATGTGTGTGCACACGCGTGCATGCATGCCCTTAGACGTGCCACTTAACCTCTCTGAGTTTCTCTTAACTCAGTAAAATGCAGCTGATACATCTTTATAAGGTTATGAAGAGCATTATCAGAAGTGGTGGGAAGAAAACTGCGTGGGCCAGGGTAGATGGCCAGAAAACCACTACCACCCTTATAATTGAAATCTACATGTCCTGCAATACATTTTTTAAATATGTCATATATTAAGTGAAAAGTACTTATTTGGGTCTCTTATTCATTAAACATCTCTAAATGGAGCCTTTAGCATCAGGTGTCTACTTCCATAAAATAAACTTTAAAAAAGGGAGAAGTAACATGCATTGAGTGCTCACATGGGCTAGATATATTTACAGCCAGTATCTCATTTAATCCCTACAGGAATTTCATTTTGCTGAGTTCTTTGTGATTCTAGGCTATGTTGCTCTTTCTTCATCTCTGTATTGCTTATTCCTCAAATAGTTCCTAACCTGTGTTAGAGCTCACTTGTTACTATCAAATGCTTTTGGGTTCCAGGTGCTACAAGAACCGTACCTTTCTTATTTAATCTTCTCAAGAACTCGGCAAGTTAGGCATCACTCCCATTTTATATATGGGTAAATAGTTAAGAAGGCAAAGGAGCTTGCCACAAATGACAACTTTATTGATTGGTGGTTTTGAAACTTGAGTCTGACTTATCCCAGAGGCCAGGCTCAATTCACCAAATGCTCTCTACCCTGTGAAAGAGAAAAGGGAGGCCGAGAGATGAACTGACTATTCCAAAGATGTACCAGTAATAAATTGCAGAGCCAAGATCTACACCAGTTTAGCCTTGGAATATATGCTGTCTCCACCAGAGCTCAGGGAGGCAATCAAGCTATTATTTAAAAGTTAATACCCAATTTCAAGGTTCAGTTCTACACTTTGGATGAGTAGGTCCAGACATAGTCATCTTCACTATTTTGTAAAATCTCTTATATAGTCTTTTCCATTTTTTGTGTGTAACTGGAAAGCTAGAGATCTCTTTAAACTTTTGTAAGTGACCCAGTATCTTATTCCTAGACAGCAGGATATGTTAAAAAGATATTTCAGAAATAAAATCTGTTCTCTTCTACAGTGTTCGGATGGTTAAAACTTGAATGATAAGTTTCTAGAATAATTAGTATTTGCTTTCACCTGCTTGCAAAAATTTGATTTCTTTTTTTAGTTTTTGATATGGAGCACGAATTAAATAAACACTGATTTTACACATAAATAAAATTTTGGTAATAAAATTCTATTTAAGAGATATAGGAAAACTCATTATTTAAATTATGCTACTTTTTAAAAAAACCAGATATTTTGAACTGAAATAATTGACTTTAATTTAATCTTAGTACCTCCAATTTCCCATGTACGTGGGTACATGCGTATCCACACATCTGTGATAAGTGATAACAACAGTCTGTGATAGGCAGATTATAGGATGACAGAGGAGAGTCAAGGGGTTTGGAGGATATGTCCTAATAACTGTAAATAAAAAATAAAATGAAATACTTCATTGAGTGACTGGGTGGTTTGCCAGTGATAGCTGTTATTTCTCCTCTTTTGTCTCTGGTTTTATCCATCATAACACTCTTTCTTAGTGAGTCTAATGAAAGATTTGTCAACTTTGCTTTTCTTTTCAAAGAAGCAGCTCTTAGTTTCATCGATCTTTTCTATTCTTTTAGTCCCTATTTCATTTATTTCTTTTCTGGTTATTTTTCATTATTATTATTTCCTTACTTCTGACTTGGGGCTTCATTTGTTCATTTTTGTTGTTTTTTTTTTTTATTTTTTAAATAAATTTTATTGGAGTATAGTTGACTTACTATGTTGTATTAATTTCAGGGTTAGAACAAAGTAAATCAGTTATACATATACATATATCCATTTCTTTTCAGATTCTTTTCTCATAAATGTTACTGCATGGTATTGAATAGCTTACCCTGTGCTATACAGTTGGTCATTTCTCTGATTTCTTTTCCTATTCCCTTTAGGTGTAAGTTTAGGTTGTTTATATATGATATATATGTGTAGAATAAATAAAATATAGATATTATCTATATGTACATATATACCATATCTATGGTATGACTAGCAAATGGTACTAAGAGCAGAGTTTATGACAATACAGGCTTATCTCAAGAAACAAAAAGATTTCTGTATTTCTATCAAGTTATATATATCATCTACATTTTTAAGGTATATATTTCTTATTATTTTTCTTAATTGTCAGCTTATTTTGTTTTTTCCTCTTCCTTCTTTTTTTTCTTGGTCTTTTCAGGGCTACGTCCATGGCATATGGAGGTTCCCAGGCTAGGGGTCGAATCAGAGCTACAGCTGCCAGCCTACACCACAGCCACAGCAATGCAGGATCTGAGCTGTGTCTGTGACCTACACCATAGCTCATGGCAATGTGGGATCCTTAACCCACTAAGCAAGACCAGGGGTTGAATCTGCGTCCTCATAGATGCTAGTCAGATTCAGATTTGTTTCCTTTGAGCTACAACGGAAACACCCTTCTTTTTTCATTTGGATGAAGCAAGAATTTTTCTCCTTACCTTTTTCTCCTTTATTAGCTTGTTATTTATATATTCTTCCCTTTCTTTTCATTATTTTTATCATAGAGATAACGACATTCATCCGTGGTTTTAGAAGGTAATTAATCTTTTATCATTCCTTTGAGTTCAAGGTACTTATATACTTCAAAAAATACATTATTATTTTACATATCTAAAGACTATTTAAGTATATGCACATATTTTACCACTAATACCTGTTTCTGTTGCTCTTTATTCCTTTCTCCATTTCCTTGTCTTAATCTAAATTTTTTTTTTCTGTTTAAAGAACTTTCTTTAATAGTTCTGTTAGTGTGTGCTGCTGAAAATAAATTCTTTTGGGGGTGTATGTGTGCCAAGATATCTATAACCTTCATTTTTGAAGACTATTTCCAGTTGATAGAACTCTAGGTTAGTACTTATTTTAAATCCTTTAAATACATCATTACGTTTTCTTTTCTTTCATAGCATTTCTGTTGTAAAGTCAACTGCATGTTTACTGTGGATATTTTGAGGTAATGTGTTATTGTTCTTTAGCTGCTTTTGAGATTTTTCTGTTCTGATTTTTTAGTATTTTCCTCTGATGTGCTAGCATGCAGTTTTGTTTCTATTTTCCTGATCTGTGTTTCTGAAGCTTCTTAAAATATGGGACTTGACACTTCTCACTATTTTTAAAAATTGTCCGGGACCACTTCAAATATGGCATCTGGACCATTCTCTCTTTCTTTTTAGATACTCAAATTATATATGTGTTTTAAGTTTTCATTGCCTTACAAATATGCTTGTGTTTTTTATGTATTTTTCACTTTTTGTCTCTGTGCTTTAGTATGGATCTCTTCTAGTGAATTGTCTTTTAGTTAACTCATCTTTTTTTTGCATCTAACCTGCTGTTAAACCCATATATTCAATTCTTAATTTTGGTTATTTTATTTTTCAGTGCTAATACATTTCCTTTGACTTTTCATTGTAGATTACTTGATGAAATTACCTGCTTTGTGATCTATTTTTTAAACATATATATCACACTTATTTTAATGTCTACGTCAGATAATATCAGTTTTTGGATCCCTTATGAGTTTATTTGCTCTGTGGTTCTGGCTTTTTTGTTTGTTTGTTTTGCTGCTGCTTTATAATTATTTCATCCTACCTTTAATATGCCTGAAATATATTGATTAAATGACAATTTAAAATACATTTTACAACAGTTATCTAATGTTTTGGCTGCAGACATCTCCCTCCAGAGAGTATTTTCTTTTGATTTCTGGTAGGCTGTTAGTGTAAATCATCTCAAATCTAATCTAGATGTGATCAAATTCAAACCTCACTTTAAATTTTTTTTGGGGGGGGTCTTTTTAGAGCCTCATGCACAGAATATGGAGGTTCCTAGGCTAGGGGTCAAAATGGAGCTGCAGCCACCAGCCTATGCCACAGCAACACGGGACCCGAGCTGCATCTGTAACCTACACCACAGCTCACAGCAACTCTGGATCCTTAATCCACTGAGCAAGACCAGGAATCAAACCCTGGTCCTCATGGGTTTGTTAACCCATGGGCCATGACAGGAACTCCTCACTTTAATTCTTTGTGAAGTCTAGTCTACATCTGATTCTCCTTTACAGAGTGCTATTTAAAAGAAATGTAATGAGCACATATATATCATTTCAAATTTCAAATAGCTCATTTAAAATGTAGGAAGGAAAAGGGAAAAAGTAAATTTATTATACTTTATTTATGTATTTATTTGCTTTATAGAATCACACTCGCGGCATATAGAGGTTGCCCAGTTAGGGGTCTAATCGAAGCTACAGCTGCCAGCCTACACCAGGGCCATAGCAATGCCAGATCCGAGCCACATCTGTGACCTACATCACAGCTCACGCCAGATCCTTAACCCACTGAGCGAGGCCAGAGATTGAACCTACAACCTCATGATTCCTAGTTGGATTCATTTCCGCTGTGCCACAATGGCAACTCCTATTATACTTTATTTAACCAAATATATCAAAAATATTATTTCCCCAACATGTTATTAATGTAAACTTGTTAAAGAGATGTTTTACATTCTTTTCTGTAGTAAGGCTTCAATATCTGCTGTGTATTTTACACTTACAGTATACTATTTTAATTTGGACTAGATGTATTTTACCTGCTCTATTATTATAGCTTGTGGCTAGTGTGTTAGATAGTAACTTACTCTTAATTATAGTACTTTGATGGACCTAACTGGAACTCCAGACTATTTACCATAAAGCCTTTTTTTAACGTTCTTGACTTCCAATTTTATCTTCTCAACTTACTGAGACTTCTGTAATCTCTGCTTGGCTTCCTAGGCTTTTACCTGGTACTTTGTGTTTGACTTAATTATGAATCAGCAAACGCCTTCATGGGAAATGCGGAACAGAATCTCAAGCTCATCTAAACACACTTAATTCTTTCCAGCACCTTGGTCTCTCAAGTCCTGGCTGCCCAGATAGCATGGAATTCCAAGATTCAGTCTCCCTTTTCCAGTAAAACTGCCAACAATCAGCTCAGAGTCCCACCCTCTTCCTGTCGCTTTCCACTTAACTTTGTAGTCTTTTGGACCTGGGTCCCGTTTTTTTTTGTTTTTGTTTTTGTTTTTCCTTGAAAAATACCAATGTCCCTGGTGTAAAATATACAGATATCAGAGTACATACCACAGAAGTAATACTTATCAAAACACACACTTGCAAGGACACGTGTCACACTCAATGATTCATTGTTAAAATGAGAACAAGAGAATTCCAGGGCTTGAGTCACATGTGCATTTTATTAAGAATGAGTCATCACCTTGCTACCTTCACTGAGGTAGAAACTATTGATAACAAAAGCCTGAAGTTGAAAGAAGTTAGCAAAAATTAACTCAAAACTGAAGGTAAAAATGAGAAGAGCAAGCTCAATGGCCAATACGCAGAAGCCCTGAAGGAAGTCTCAAGGAGAAAAATAATAATAAAACTTCAAAAATAATCTCTGAAGTAAAGAAAAACTATTTATAGAAAATATCTCCATGTAAAGAAAGAAGCTTGGAGTCTTACTAGGACTCATGATCTGAATTCTATGTAACTGGAAAATTATATTCCATCAAATATTAGTCAACAAATTTTTTTAGGTAGATAGAAATTATATTCCAATTCAATGTAGGCTTATCTGGGATTAAAAATAAGTAAACATGGCAAGTATCAGAAAGCATTTGAGTTTTCTTATTGATTTTTACTGATTCCAATTCCTAGGTCCCATGGCAACTGCCTCATATGGATGCAAGTAGTTAATTAATTAATTGTCTTCTAGTGTGTTAAAAACATACATCAATAGAATGCTTCCTCTTAGGATCAGCTTTGCTTATTCCATGTAGCTGTATAGTCACCATCACAATAAAAACAGATGATGTACACTCAGTTGCCTAGGAAATGTTCATCCCAACACCAGACCATTCCTAAATTATTCCTCTTTAGTCAGCTCGGATTTCTTCTGCTGCACATGTAAGCCTCATACGTAAGGTCACTTAGCACTAGGAGGGAAGGTCCTGACAATGCAGCTTTCACAGAGGGTTGTTTACCAATGTTTGTTTAATGTTCAGGAGTAGAGGGAAGAGCATGTTATCTATGGAGAAACAACAGCAGGAATTCCTTTTTTTATTTTTATTTTTTTGCCTTTTCTAGGGTCGCACCCACAGCATATGGAAGTTCCCAGGCTAGGGGTCCAATCAGAGCTTTAGCAGCCGGCCTATCAGAATCACAGCAACACCAGATCCGTGGGTTTTTTGTTGTTGTTTGTTTTTTTTTGGGGGGGGGGGGCTGCATCTTTGGCATGTGGAAGTTCCTGGTCCAGGAAGCAAACCTGTGCCATAGCAGAGACCCAAGCCACTGCAGTGGCAATGCCAGATCCTTAATAAGCTGCACCACAAGAGAATCTTCCCTCCAACTTTTATCTTTTACTATACAACACAATGACCATTTTCCTTTTGTTTTAAGACCAGTCTTTGCCTTTTTATCCAACTTCACCATATATCTCTGCCCCAACACCATAGGAATTGCCTTTGTTTCTCAAATGTAATCAACTTTTACTCTTCACTGTACATTCACCTATACTGCTTCTCTCTCTAAATCCCAGCCTCTCTGATAGGTAAGCCCTACATCGCCCTAAAGCCCCAGCTTCAAGTTAATTTTCCTGGGCAGGTCTTCTCAGACCCTCTGAATCACATTGAATGTTTATATTTGTAATTTCTTAAATTTATTCTTATTTTTTATTGCTATTTCCCTAATACATTTTTTTCTACTGTACAGCATGGTGACCCAGTTACACATACATGTATATATTCTATTTTCTCACATTATCATGCTCCATCATAAGTGACTAGACATAGTTCCCAGTGCTACACAACAGGATCTCATTTTAATTTTTTAAACGATTCTCTTCCATGGATCAGTAGGGCAGGGATCACATCTTTGTTGCATGGTGTCTTATTCTCAATGCCTGCTGCAGTGCTTGTGTCAAAGTACATAATTTTTCATCTCATTGTGGCTCAACAGGTTAAGACAACATAGTGCCCCTGAGGATGTGGGTTCAATCCCTGGCCTTGCTTAGTGGGTTAAGGATCTGGCGTTGCTGTGAGCTGAGGCCTAGGTCATAGATGTGGCTCAGATCTTGCATCACTGTGGTGGTGGCATAGGCTGGCAGCTGCAGCTCCAATTTCACCCCTAGCCTGGTGAAATTGGATATGCTGCAGGCACAGCCCTAAAAAGACAAAAAGAAAAAAGAAAGAAAGAAAAAAAAAACTTCCCAGGATTCTAGGAACTTTTATAAATTACTTCTTTTAAGAAACTGTCAAATTATTCTGATTTTGAAATAAATAAACCAAGATAGAAATTTAGAGCTGGAAGGGAATTTTTTAAGAAACTAACATATAATTACTTCCCCTCACTGATAGGAAAACTGAGGTCCAGAAAGCACCAGTGGTTTGTACTTCAGCTTATATTGGTGGTGGTGATAAAAACAATATCCAAGCCATTTTAGCCAATGGTAGACTAGTCCCTGATGTAGAGTGCCCCTTACACTCCAGAATATTCTCAGAGAGTCTCAGCAATGGTGTAACAATTTGCCAACAATAGAGTATGAATGTTTTTAGAGGACTTGTTTTCCAAATAGAACCTAATAAATGTTATCCCTAGAATAGATTCTTTTATTCTCATACACTTGAATAGCAGATTTAGTGTTTTTTTGGTAATAAAAACATTTATTAAATTAGGGTACTTTTATGTACAAGTACAGAAAACCTAACAAAAGATGGTTTACATAATAATGACTTTCATATGTCACATAATAATTAGTCCAAGGTTAGGGCAGAACAAAGATAATTCACTAGCTTAATGATGTAATCCATGAGTCAAATTCTTTTTGTCTTCCTGCTCTGCAAATCCTGACATATTGGCCTTTGTCCTCATGAGTTTTGTTTATTTTATTTTATTTTATTTTACTTTATTTTGTTCTATTTTAAATTTTGGTTGCAGCAGTTCCAAGGACCATATTCTTACACAAAAACTTCCAAAGACAGAAATTTGTTTTTCCCTATTTTTAACAGCAAGAGAAACTTCCTCAGAATTTCTACTTAAGTCTCCTTGGTCAATTGCTATGTCCTAAGTTCACTTTTGAATCAATTACTGGCAATGCAATCATAGAATCACCATGACTAATTCAAACCAATCAGCATTTTCTTTAAATTTTTTTGAAATATAGTTGATTTACAATATTATGTTAATTTCAGGTATATAGAAAAATGATTCAGTTATATTTTTCAGATTATTTTCCATTATAGGTTATCACAAGATATTGAATATAATTCCCTATGCTGTATGGTAAATCCTTGCTGCTTATCTACTTTACATATAACAGTTTCTACCTGTTAGTCCTATATTCCTAATTTACCCCCCCCTTCCCCTTTGGTAACCATAAAGTTTTTTCCTATGTTTATGAGTCTATTTCTGTTTTGTATACAGATTCATTTGTATTATTTTTTAGATTCCACATATAGGTGATAGCATATAAAATCTGTCTTCCTCTGACTTACTTCAGTTAGTATGAAATTCTCTAGGTTCATCCGCATCAATCAGCATTATCTTTCTTACTTTGGAGAAGGGCATAGTTTCTCTTGAAGCAAATGGCTACTTGGAGGAAGGACAAGAATGGAGGAGCTGATGTTTTTGCCACATTTATTTTATGTCTTTTTGTCTTTTTAGGGCTGCACCCCCGGCATACGGAGATTCCCCGGCTAGGGGTCTAATCGGAGCTAGAGCTTGTGTCCTAAGGCACAGCTGCCTACTACACCACAGCCACAACAACATCAGATCTGAGCCATGTCTGTGACCTACAACACAGCTCACAGCAACATCGGATCCTTAACTCACTGAGTGAGACCAGGGATCAAACCTGCAGCCTCATGGTTCCTAGTCGATTCATTTCCACTGCACCACAATGGGAATTCCTCCACATTTATTTGAGATTTTTTTTGTAAAGATTAGATGATTGGACCAATTGAGATTCAATAATCATAATGTTTAACTGATTTGGATCTTTGTCAAATTTTACACAAGCTTGAATGATAATATTTCAATTCTCCTCTGAAGTCTTAATTGGTGGTACAATACTTCCAATTATAAACCTAACATTTAATTATTCAGAACTCAAACTGTATCTGTTAAACCATGTAAAAGTAATTTTTTTTTGGTTTGTTTGTTTTTTTATTATTCGTTCAACCGCTACTTCCAGGATAATGTCTTAAAAGGAACAAAGACGGACTACTTATATGAAACCGATCAATATGAAGACACATCTGGAGCATCTGACTGTATTGTGTGAAATAAAATTAGTATGCCAGGAGCTCAAATGTCGTAAAGACGGAAGACTCAACTTCATGAAGGACTTATTTGTAGTCAGACAGAGTGCATTGTCCTTCTCAGACATACACTGTCTTTGCCAAGCATTCATGATGCTATCTTGATGAATAGAGGAAGAACTCATTTTGAATCTTTAAAGTTTACCACCAAGTTGAATAATTACACTGACTAGTGGGAGGGGGGGAAGCTCTCAAATTTTCCATGTTCCTTTCTCATAAGAAAACATTATTTCTCTCCCAAATCGTTCTGACACTCAACCATTGTACACCATATCAAATAAATAGATAAAAATATTAATTTCCCCCATCTCTATTCTACTCTATGAAGGTTCATGTTTATGTATAATCACGATGGTTCTCTTGGGCTGCAAGCTGACTTAGGGAGAGGGTCCTATGTCTGTTTATTCAGTCTGCATTACACTTAACACTGTGTCACATGCATAAATGTGCCTTGTGATCAATATCAGGAATTGAACTGTGAAAGGTAAAATTAAAATGAATTTTGTACTTGTTTAAGTTAAATAAACAGTAGCTCCCCATTCAGGGCTGAAGAATATCATTACAGGAAAAATATGATCTTGCATTATCTTCATATGAATAACAATAGTGGATGTCAGGTGAAAGAATGGAAAGAAATGAAAAAAAAATATTATGATGATTTAGCAATATCTTGGTAATTTTTTATATATAAAAATAAAACTATATATACATATATAATTATATATAGAGGAGTTCCCATCATGGCGCAATGGAAACGAATATGACTAGCATCCATGAGTATGCAGGCTTGATCCCTGGCCTTTCTCAGTGGGTTGAGGATCCAGCATTGCAGTGAGCTGTGGTGTAGGTTGCAGACACTGCTTGAATCTGTTGTTGCTGTGACTGTGGCATAGGCTGGCAGCTACAGCTCCGATTTGACCCTTAGCCTGGGAACCTCCATATGTCATGGGTGCGGCCCTAAAAAGACGAAAAGAAAACCACCTCGTACATAGATATAGGTCTGCACACACTCACATTTATACACATATATAAAACTGTACAAGTGTTAACAAAAATGCAAATGGTATGGCTGTACTAAATGGAGTTAGATGTCACAGAGACCAATTGTGTTCACCTGGGAATAAAGGCTCTAAGAAAGTTCAAAATCTTGAAGTCAGGGTGTTGTATGGAAGCTGCTGACAAGTAGGAAACAGACAAGGAAGCAGGCTAGGATAGAAATTTTCTTGGGCTCCACTGCCCCTACAATCTCTGGCAGCTCATTTCTGAAACTGCAATACCACCATCACTGATCTCAACACTCCTGAAATCAAATTAAATTATTTCTAAAATGCCCCTGTATCTTTGCATCACTCCTTCAACACACAGGTCCAGTTAGTTAAGCCTAAGACCAAAACCTTACTCCCAGCTACCAGGGAGTGAGAAAAGAGAATTGTATGGTCTTTTTTGTTTCTGAAATGGAGTCCCACCAAACCAACCCAATGGAGACATTATCCACACTACAAAGGTCATACAGATGCTAAGCAGCCAAGAGAGTAGAAAAGGGCTACATCATGTGTCATTTGTGTAAATACTTCTTCTTATGCATAGCCTTCCAGAAAGGAAAGAGGAGAAGGATACTCAGAACATCATACAACTCTAAGCGTACTTACTCTTTCCTCAAAGAGAGACAACACAATATCTCCTCCGTTATTTCAACCCATCTCAAAATCCAGTGATGGTCATTCCTTTTATGCAGTCACTATCCCATGTTGAAAATCTGCTTTCACAAAAAAAAATGCTAAGTATTGTACACCATATACAATACTACAGGAAAATATACACTGGAAATTAAGGTATGTAAATATATTCATCATATGGCAAAAATAGACGTATAGGTGTTATTACCCTCACTTCTGAAACTGGACATGAAAGTGGTGTTGCTGTTTATGACATATATCCTTTTATTACTCATTCTACATAATCTGCCTTCAACCAGCACCTCAGCTGACCAAGTAGATTGCTGTTGGTTTTTAGCCTAGCAAGTTACCTAAGCCTTTACTGTGGTTGGATCCAAGCCTTTGGCAATCTTTCTAGTTATTTTTTTCTCCTTTCATTGAATTGTGCTGTCATAAATGATAAGATAAGAAGGTACCCTGAGAGACCACATGGGTTCCATCTATAATTCTCCTTCTTCATTGCAAAGTAATAGCCCCATATTTCCTTCACAATCAGTATTAGTCATACAAGCCATTACTAAAATGCCTATCATTTCCTTTCTTTCTAGAGTCATATGAAGCTGAAATTGGCCAGGTTATGAAAAAAGCTTCTCAACCAGTGGAAATGTGTGTCCTGGTGGAAATATTCTTCCCATATGGAATAAGAGCTCTAAGCCAGCAGAACCCAAACTTTTGGGAATGAGAAGCAAAAATACTAAAGGTAACTGAGACTTCAATAGGCCATTCAAAGGTTTTATAATTAAAAATACTTCTGGGTTATAGAAAATAGAGTAAGGCTAGTGATTCAAAGCATAGTAGACCTTGGTCTTTTTTCCTCTCAAGTGTTTTCCCTTTAAAAGAAATGATATGTGGAAATCTGTAATAATGTTAGAGCAGTAAGTCAGTCACCTTTCAGAATTCCTTGAAGATGCTTGATGGGCAAGGATACGAATCCATATTAAAACATCTATTCCAGAGAAGAAAAGTGATGCTATCTATCTTGAAAAGATTCTGATATTATCAGCCTGTTGCAAACACCTGGGTGGTCCTCCTAGGATGTAATTTTATATATATATATATATATATATATATATATATATATATATATATGTATGTGTATATATATATATATACACACACACATATATGTATATGTATATGTGTGTATATATATATGTGTGTGTATATATATATATATATATATAAATATTTTAGTGTCACTTAGGATGCATGGTAATTTCGACATCCATCAGTGGGCATAGCCTGAATGGTCCTGATAAAGGGAAGTGCATATTTTTAAGCCATCATGAGCCATCATGAAACTGTTCCACAGCCTCTTGAAATACGTAACTAGAGCAAGAAAAGGGTACTTCAAGAAAACCACCACTGATTACTAAGAGTCTCCTCATCAGTGGGTGTGATCTTTGGTAAGCATTCCAAAATAAACCCACAATCTGTGATTTTTCTGAAAGACATATTCCACCTCCCTAAAGGCCCTTGCTACAGTTTTCCAAACTTGCCCCTCCAATCCTGTGACCACATGGACAAACCATTAGCCAGATCAGTGGGTCGCTAGACAATTCACTGTAATGATAAGACCTTGTATATTGTGAGATTTATCTACAAAAATATGGCCTGAATGTTTCCTGCCAAGGTATTTAAGATGCCTGTTAATTATTTCTCTCCAGATGATATCGCTATGGAATTATCCATGCAGTAGACCATCAAAATGTCTTTTGGAATGATGAGACAGTCAAGAGCCCTGGAAACTAATTTGGACATGGTTGACAACATAAGACAAGGCAGGATGTATTGCTGTCCTTGTTTGTTAAGGCTTCTATTGAAATTTTCTAGTTATTAGGAGAGAGAGGGAAAGCATTCCCAAATCCACAGATGCTTTCCAAGGGCCAGTGAGTATACTGAGTTTCTCCAGCACAGAAATCACATCTGGAAGAGCAGTTACCGTTAAGAGTCAAACTATCTCACTCAAAAAAAATTCAAACTTTTTGTCTGAGGTTCCTCACTTTCTGCATCTCCAGTATTGGAGATGTAATTGGAGCCATATTAGGGTCACCACACCTATATTTCTCAAGTCTTTGAAGCAATACTAATCATTCTCTGGAGGAAGAGTTTTCCCTAAGGATAGGATATTGCTTTTAATTTTTAAATTGATCATAATTTATTAAGAACAAGAAGTTCCAGGGGGATATTTACTTTATGGGCCACCAAAACTAGTGGGAATTTTGTTAGTATTGGTGTCTGTCTCTGTGTGTGTGTGTGTGTGTGTGTGTGTGTGTGTGTGTGTGTGTGTGCGCACGCGTTGTATTTCAAATATAGATGATTCAGGGGTTCATTGAGCCAAATATTTATTTTCTGATATCTATAAACCACTACTGTGTCTAATGGACCATAGTAGTAGTTGAGGGTTTTGTGAATAGTGTTAGCATTGAGTTACTGTTTACTAATCTGCAAAAGGCCTGGATACTTCCCTTTTCTCAGAAGGAAATGTCTCCTGTATTCTTGTGAGACAGACCTGGAAAAAGAACATGACATATTTTGATATTATTACACAGTCCAAACACGATGTTATCCATCTCCATTTCATTCAAGGAGAACTGGGTCTAGGAACTGATTCAGGTTTTGGGATTAAGTTTAGGATGACAAATCTATACCACAATTTCTCAAGTTTGACCTAAATTCATCAAACATGAAGCTCCATCCACCCACAATGGACACAAAGTATCCTGCATATCATTTAGAAATCTTCTAGCAACTCAATCTGCCTTGTCCTAAGGACTCTCACAATGATTAGCCAAGGTTAAAAGCCCTTGAAGGTGTGTTTATCATCCTGGCCTTTTTATTGTGGATATTAAATGCAAATGTTTGGCCTCAATTCCTCTGCAATCTTCCTACCCACAGAAGCCAGGAACCTATTCCAAGTACAATCCCTCTCATAAGCAACTTAAATCCTAAACAAATTACCAATAAGCATGTTTCATAGATGTTGGTGTTCTCAAGACACAATCTTTTTCCCAAAGTCTTGGTAAAGAGAATATTCTTTGGTGTTTCTCTATGGATATAGTTAGGATATGATCTGTAGTAACACATAAAAAATGCACCCCAGTCTTCCAATCCCAAAGTTATGGGGGGCTTCTTCTATGTATTATGCCAAGGATTTTTATTTTTTTTGGGGGGGGGGCATTCCATCTGTTTCTTCCTTTTAGGTGCAGGTTACCTTTGAGTTCTAGATTTCATATTTTAGGCATCTATCCCAGCATGTAATTAAAATATAGGAAATCCAGCCAGCATCCTGAAGTCCTATCAATTAATTTGATCAAATCAAAAGTAATGACCTTTCCTCATTTAAAAAAAAAGTTAAGACCCATTCCTACACATATTTTCAGATTTTAGTCAACAGGAATTGGGAAAGACATATGTTTGTACATATACACACATATACATACACATACATACACACACACATGCACACACACACACACACACACACACACACACACACACACACACATAAAAGCATTCACATTAAGTTTTGATTTTGTAATTTTCTCCAGACTTACTCTGGAATGTAATGCTTGTTGCATTTGAGAAGGTAAGAAGTGTTTAGGCATGCTCACAACAGATAGCTAAGAAGAATGATCTGTTTTTAAGGTAAATAACTTAAGAAAGAGAGTTACTAAAAATGCTTTCATGAAACTATGAAAGTTTTATCAACAAGACCTCTGCATCACCCCATACATCCTCATTTAAATCCTGTTTTTGTTTTTTTGTTTTTTTTGCAGTCACAGTCCTATTGATCTAAGATTGGGTGAAGCTTTGAATTTAGCTGATATTATCATTTGGTGTCTATAAACTTAACACTAAGTTTAGGTTATGGCTACCTTATCTCCATGTCACCATGAGATCTGATAAAAGATGAGATTCTTTTGGTCCTTGGAAGTTTAAATTCTCTGAATCATTCCATACATCCTCAATTTAATTCCTTGACATAAAATACATAGTGAACTTTGAATTCAGTAGATATTATAATTTAGCTTAAATATTTAACTTAGACTTTGAAGGCTTTACTCTATGGAAGCATGAGAGAAAATCAAGAACATCTCTGGATTTTAACTGATGCCTGAAAGTTTTTCAGGACTGTAGTTTGTCATCATCTTTCAGCAGCCATCTTGGCTTTCATTCATGACAATGGAATAATAACCATTCAAAAACTTGCCTTCAAGGGTTCTCTTGTGGCTCAGCCAGTTAAGGATCCAGCATTATCACTGTGGCAACTTGGGTCACTGCTATGGTGTGGGTTCATCTTGGCCCAGGAACTTCAGTATGCTGCAGGTGTGTCCAACAGCCCCCCCCAAAAAAAAATTTGCTTCAGAAAGTACCTCATTTTAGGTGACCACAGGAAATCACTTGTGGAATTCTACTGCATATCATATCATGGGCTTCCACACTTCCAAACCAGAAGACTATACTAGCTCCAAGTAGTTAAGATAAACCATTTCAAATATCCATATTAATCATGAGATCCTCTGCTTATAAGCTATTCTCCATCTCCAATGTCTATAAAGTTCAGATTTCTTGATTGCAAGCAACAGAAACCAACCCTGTCTAATTTAAGCAGAATAGAAATTTACTGGAATGAGTTTGTGGCAAAACTGATGGTAAAAAATGGTTAGGGACCAAAAGATACAATGCAGCAGAAAGATACACAAAGTTAAAGCACAGAAATGAAACACCATTTCTGGATGCTGCTGCAAGTGGACATTGATGCCATCATCCCTTATGGTACCATTGTCTCTGCTGTGAATACTTTATAAACAGTGTCTATATTTTTACGTCACAATCTGAAGTGGTTTTCTATTGCCACCTTAATAAATTAGACAAACTTAGTTGTTTAAAGCAAGACAAACTTGTCATCTCACAGTTGTGCATGGTCAGAAAGCTAGGCACAGCATGGCTGAACTGGTTCTCTGCTACAGGTTTCAAAAGGCCGCACATCAAGGTGTCGGCAGGGCACATTCCTCTCTGGAGGCTTGGGAATGACTCTTCTTTTAATTGTATTAAAGTTGTTGATAGAATTCAGGTCCATTTGTCACAAGATGGAGGTTCTCCTTTTCTTGATAGTCAGTGGAGTGTGGCATTTTCAACTTCTTAAAGGCCACAATGACTCTTTAGTTCACGGCCCCCTATATCCATCATTAAAGCCAATAATGGCAAGTAGAGTCCGTCACATGCTCAGAAACGCTTACCTCTTTTTCTACCTCACCTTTTGCCTCTGCCCCTCTTTTCTGCCTCACTCTGGCAGACGTTTCTGCTTTCTTCTGTTTTAAAGAATTCATGTGATTAGATTGAGCTCATCCATATAATCCAGAATAATATCCATACTTTAAGGTTAGTTGATTAGCAAGCTTAATTCCACCTACAAAGTCTCTCCTAGAAGTACCTAGATTGGTGTTTGACTGTGTAATGAGGGGATGGGAAATGTGGACAACATCTTTGGAAGCCTGCCTATCACACGTCCATAAGCTAGAAAAGCTAGACTATACAATCTAACGAAACAATATCTCACATGCTTTAACCTTACCTTCCAGGGAGTGGACAGAAGCAGGATCTATCAGTGTGAACCTCTAGAGTGAGGCTTTACGCTTTACTTATTCTAACACAGTGGGGTTTATCAATCAAAGAAACAAATGTGTTCACATCCTAAATGGCCCTTCCACCAGTGAAACCATGTCCACTATTGGAAACAAAATTTCTTTTGTTCTTTAAATTGATGCATTTATTATCTTAACCACATTAGTGAAATTAAACCATTAAATTTACATCATTCAAATATACTTCTATTAATGCTAATCAACTAATTGAGAAGCAGCCTGCAAAAAGTTTCCTAATTAGCACTTAGCTCCCCAAATATCCATTTACAATGAATAATTTATCACTCAAATGTATCCTGAAGAAAAATAAAGGCCTGAAACATTAAAAAAAAGTGGTTCTACATTTACTATTGGCTCCAATATGCATAAGAACATTATAAAATTGTAAGACTCTATAGAAAAATAATTATTAGAACACATTGCCACTTCTGCGGTAAAAAAAAATACCATTGAATATACTCATTTCAACAGGTAAACTCATAAGTCACTCAAATGAAGTATAGAAAATGTAAAAACATTTTTTCTTTATGAGGATTATTATACTAATTGTCAAAGAAGTCATATACTTGTTTGCTTTTTGAGTTAAAAGCAAGATAGTGTGAAGTAGAGTGCTTCTCAGCTTGCTTCTAATGCCTATAGAGAACTTTTCTGTCAGGAGTTGTCCTTGACTAAATTATTCACTCCATGCAATTGAATCTTGTCAAATATATGGTATGGGGTTTTTTTATTAAAAAAAAACTGAAGGATTATTTCACTAGGAATTTTTATAAAATTAGATAAAATTTCTTCAAGACATCAGCATTATTCAAGTACAAGTCTGAGCGGCATAACACAAAGAGCATCCCTGTCCTCTCAGCCATGCTTCTCTCACTCTCCAAACTAGGTGTGACCCAGAATAATACTACCTCTGATGGCTCCATCCCTTATTTTTCTTTCCAAAAGTATATCTTCCCTCCTTAGGTCAATCCACACTACATCCAGATTTAAACTTCTATACAAACTGCAGACAATTCTCTCTTTTGATTATAACTTGATTTCAGACTTTTCAATTGTGGAACTATACTTTATTGTGCCATTTAATTTTTACAATTTTGAGACCTGACAAAATTGGTCCTTCTGAACTAAACTCTTTAAAATCTTTTCTGTATCAAAAGACCAAACTTTCAGGTTTAGTACTGCTTCATTACTTGCAGGAAAAAAAAAATAGAATTCCACTTCTAGATGGAATAGTATCTAGGAGAAACTGTTATCACCCCCTCTCTACTTAAAAAAAAGTCCACTTAATATTTAATAAAACACTTTAAGAAATTTCCTCAAGTGATTAGATGTACCTGAAAGTAAGCAAGGGAAATCCAAGGTCATAAGTGAGAAAGGAGCATAGACTAAGGAGAAAAGCTAGCAGTAAAGCAACTTGCTATCCTGAGGACACACAAATGTGATAGAGTACCAGGGACAAGGAGTGACTGCAGATAATAGTCTAAAATTATTTTTGCTTTTTTATTTTTTTAGGGCCACACCTGTGGCATATGGAAGTTCCCAGGCTAAGGATCAAATTGGAGCCTCAGCTACTGGCCATAGCCACAGCCACAGAAAAGTGGGATCTGAGCCACATCTTCAGCCTATGCCACAGATCATGGCAATACAGGATCCTTAACCCACTGAGTGAGGGCAGGGATCGAACCTAAATCCTCATGCATCCTAGTTGGGTTCGTTAACTGCTGAGCCATGATGGGAACTCCCAATATTCTAAAATTATTGATGGAAAGTTTCAATGGAAAAATAGACCTCTAGATAGGACTCACCCTGAGAAAAAGATTAAACTAGGGAAAACAGCATGTGAGACAGTCTACAAAACAATGTGTCTTGCCTCTGGATAGAAGACAAAAGAAAACAGCAACATTTGGTACAACCACTATGGAAAACAGTATGGAGTTACCTCAGAAAACTAAATACAGAACTACCATATGACCCAGAAATCCCACTTTTGGGCATATATCCAGATAAAACTTTTCTTAAAAAATATGCATACACCTGTATGTTCATTGCAGCACTATTCACAAAGCCAAGACATGGAAACAACCTAAATGTCCATTGACAGATGAATGGATTAAGAAGATGTGGTATATATACACAATGGAATGCTACTCAGCCATAAAAAAAGAACAAAACAATGCCATTTGCAACAATATGGATGGAACTAGAGACTCTCATACTAAGTGAAGTAGGTCAGAAAGAGAAAGACAAATACCATATGATATCACTTGTATCTGGAATCTAATATACAGCATAAATGAATTTTTCCACAGAAAATAAATTCATGGACTTGGAGAACACACTTGTGCTTGCCAAGGGGGAGGGAATGGGAGGGACTGAGAGTCTGGTGTTAATGGAGTCTGGTGTTAATGGATGCAAACTATTACATTTGGAGTGTTGATAAGCAATGAGATCCTGCTGTATAGCACAGGGAACTATATCTACTCGCTTATGATGGAACATGATGGAGGATAATGTGAGAAAAAATATATATACATGTGTGTGACTGGGTCAATTTGCTGTACAGTAGAAATTGACAGAACAGTGTAAACCAACTCTAATGGAAAAAATAAAAATCATTATTTTTTAAAAAAGAGCAACATTAACAACATAATCAATGGTCTGTCTTCCTGTGAGACTGGGGACTGGGTTTAAAATTTTTTTCATGCGTTTAAAAATTGCAAAGAGCTTTAATTAAAAACAGACCATAATTAAAAGCTTATCTGAAAAAAACCTGAATCTTCCCTGGAGGTAAGCATCTTCAAAGCAAGTGTCAAAAAAGCCATAGTTTGTTCAGGAAAACACAAACTGATAATAAAATCTCAATATACAAAAGAAAATAAGACACCATAAGTGGGAGTCAGCAGAAAGAACAATATTAAAGTTAGATCTGTAATAATTTCAATTGTTATAATTACTGAATATGTAACTAAAGATAAATACATTTGAAAAGTAAGAAAAAGGACCTCACTTGTGTGACTCACAATAAACCTACTCAGTGTTGCTTCTACAGTGGCTGTAGCTCAACTCCTGGCTTGGGAACTCCCATGTGCTACAGATGTGGCCACTTAAAAGAAAAAAAAAAAAGGAAAAGAAAAGTAAGAAAAAAAAGCATGAATTTGGAGCAAATGACTGCCAAAACAAGACTAAATTTTTTAAAATTCTGGAAATTACAAATATAATAATTCAAATTAGAACATTAACCACCAGTTTACCTGTCAGTTTAGATATAATAAAAGAGAGAGTTATTGACCTTAAAGATTGATCTGAAGAATTATGAGTAATAATGACCAAAGAGATGAAAATTATGAAAGTGAGGTTAGAGAGATATGAAGAGAGTCTAACCAAATATATCTAGTCAAAAATACATGTCTAATTATACTTCTAGAAGGATAAAATATAGAGAATAAGATAAAGAAAATAGTACTTGAAGAAATCATGTCTGAGAGTTCCCTATAAGTATTTAAACAAATGGATCCTCAGATTATTGAATTCCAGTGAGCCCCAGGCAAGACAAATAAAAAGTTCACACCCAGATATATTGTAGTAAAACTACAGAACCTCAAAATAAAAGTAGTGAATTTAATATCAAAGAGAAAAAATAGGAGTTCTCTTCTTGGCTCAGTGGTTAACGAACCCAACTAGGATCCACAAGGATGGGGGTTATATCCCTGACCTTGCTCAGTGGGTTAAAGATCTGGTGTTGCTGTGAGCT
This sequence comes from Sus scrofa, assembly GCF_054392235.1. NCBI lineage: Eukaryota > Metazoa > Chordata > Mammalia > Artiodactyla > Suidae > Sus > Sus scrofa. The sequence goes on from NC_139389.1 coordinate 93,588,882, forward strand.
GTGGTGTAGGTCACAGACGTGGCTCGGATCCCAAGTTGCTGTGGCTGTAGCGTAGGCCAGCTGCTGTAGCTCCGATTCGACCTCTAGCCTGTGAATCTCTGTATGCTGTGGGTGTGGCCATAAAAAGCAAAATAAAATAAAATAAAATTTTAAAAAATTGGATAACCTTAAAAGAAACGACATTTTTGTTGACAAATTCCCAACAGCAAAAACAAAATAGTGAAGAATGAACAATGAAATTTTAGAAGTCTATAATTTAGAATTCCTAACTCTAGTGATGCAATATTTCAAGAAGACAAAAACTGGAAGTGTTTGCCACCAAAAAATGGAATTCCTAAGGAACTGCATCAAAGGAAAACAAAGGACATTCAGAAATGAAAAAGGCATAGTAATTAAATGAGATACTTAAATTATAAACATTGCATAAATGTTTAAAATTGTATTCAACTAATAAAGATAAAATGCCTAATTTGTGTATTATAATAGACAACAAAATTTATGAACAGATATTATAAATAAGGGGAGAGAGAGTTGACTGCAGTTACAATATCCTGAGGCATTTGTTGAGTAGGCCAAGAATACTTCCTTGGCCTTTGCTACATAGTCTTCAGGTTTAAACTTAAAACAGAACCGCTAAGGAAAGGAAATAAGATTTACATCATCTGAAGCAATGTAGGGGAATATGTATTATTTCATCTTTCTACCTATCTGTCTATAGATAGATGATAGATTTGGAAAATCATATGAAAAGAGAAGAAGTGAAATAATGGAAAGGGGAGACAAATACAAAGTATAAAATCAATCCAAAAGTAGTTCCCATCGTGGCTCATTGGAAACAAATCTGACTAGTATCCATGAGGATGCAGGGTCGATACCTGGCCTTGCTCAGTCATTTAAGGTTCTGGCTTTGCTGTGAGTTGTGCTATAGGTCGCAGACAAGGCTCAGATCATTTTGATGTGACTGTGGTGAAGACCAGCAGCTACAGCCCCAATTCAACCCATAGCCTGGGAAACTCTATATGCTGTGGGTGTGGCCCTAAAAAAAAAGACAAAAAAAATTAATCCAAAAAATCAATAGTAATAATAATATAAATTGATGAACTTTTTCTTTAAAAGTTAACATTGTCAAGGTAGATTTAAAAATAGAAAGGACATAGTAAAGACAAAAGCAAAGGATTGAAACAAATATACCAGATAAATAAAAGCCAAAAAGCAGAGTTCCCATCGTGGTGCAGTGGTTAACAAATTCGACTAGGAACCATGAGGTTTTGGGTTCGGTTCCTGCCCTTGCTCAGTGAGTTAACGATCCGGCGTTGCCATGAGCTGTGGTGTAGGTCGCAGATGTGGCTCGGATCCCGTGTTGCTGTGGCTCTGGCGTAAGCTGACAGCTACAGCTCTGGGAACCTCCATATGCCGCAGGAGCGGCCTAAGAAATGGCAAAAAGACAAAAAAAAAAAAAAAAAAGCCAAAAAGCGGCTGGTGGGAATATATTAAAATCAGAAAGTTGGACTTTAAGGGAAAGATATCATTAGTAATAAAAAAAAGTAGTAACAATACTAAAAAAATAATATTTCAACAAGAAAACATAAATACAAACCTAACAATCTAGTCATATATATGTTATATATATTGTTGTATATTCTTTAGCATATGATGAGGAAAATGACAGAATTATAATGAGAATTTATATTGCCATGATGATGAGTAACTCTAATATACCACCCACAATAACTGATAGTTCAAACAAATGAAAAATTCAGTAAGGATATAAAATATTTAAAAACACAATCATCTAATTAACATATCAGACAGGTTCCAAAATGTTAAAAATATGCAATCATACATAAATCACAGAAAATATTGCCAAGTCATTTAAAATTATGAGCAAATTTCAAAGGAAAAACATCATGTACAATGTAAAATGTGTTTGTTTATATATTTATTTAAATTTATAAATAAATTCATTTAAATATTTAAATAAAGGTGTTTAACAGAAAAATATGCTGAATATTATATGTATGTATAATATATATACATATATATATATATATATATATATTCCATAAAAACAAAGGCCAAAGGCATGGACGGATATTTCATACTCAGGACCATTTCTAATTAGAGAAAGACAATTAAATCCATAATAAAATAATGAAATAGTAGTTTACAGTTGGCCTTCCATTTCTACATGGTCTGCAATAGTAAATTCAACCAACTGCAGAAGAAAAATATTTTGGAATAATATTCCAGGAAGCTCCGTAAAACAAATCTTGAATTTATCGTGACTGGCAACTATTTACATAGCATTTATCAGGTATTATAAGTACTCTAGAGAATATTTAAAGTACACGAGAGGTGTGTTGATTATATGCACATACTGCGCCATTTTATATAGGGGACTTTAGCATTCAAAAATTTTGGTTTCTACAGGGAGGTCCTGGAACCAATCTCCACTGGATATGAAGGGAGAACTATACTCACTTTATTGGCATACCTTTAAAAGTCTGAAAGTACCAAAATTTGTCAAGGATGCCAATAATTGCTAGTTTTTATACCCTGCTTGTGGAAGCATAAAATCATACCATCATTTTGATAAAGAGTTTATACTGATCTCTTAAATGTTGGACATTTACATAGCTTAGGAACCAGATTCCACATCTAGTGCTATGTACTTATACCTGTGACTTCATTTTCTCAACTTCTTATCAAGTTCTTCTATTCAACCTAGTGTGTACCAGCTAAAGAGAATGAAAAAAGTGCCTGCTCATACTGCCTTCTCCAGTGAAAGGAGAAATCTGGACTAATTATTAAATACATTGGGGTCGAGGGGTTTTTTTTTGGGGTGGGGCGTGGAAACCCAGACAATTTATGCTGAAAGCTAATCTAGAATCATTGTCCAGTCATCACATCCTCTGCATTTCATTGGTGAGCATTACATCTTTTGTGTTCACAAGCCTTGGGATGCTCAATGATCTAGGCTGTAATGGAAGGTAAGTAGCATCTTCTGCGAATTGGAAGTGAATCTCCACCAGGTGGGTGGCGATCCTCACAGTAAGCTCAGGAGACTAACTACTCTCTGTTTAATAGACGGAGATGGGCTCACCAATTTCCACTGGTGGGAAGGAGACTGCAGCACTGTGAAAAGATAAATCATAACCCTGAGTGGTAAGGTTGGAATTTAATATTAGAAAGGAAGGTAGAAAAAGGTAGATAATGAGAATCAGTCTTTTTGAAGATAACCTAAGAATAACTGGCTAGCCTCTCAATTTCCTAAAAATTAAAGGACAATTTTACCTTCTCATATCTGTTAATATAGAAGCCACAATTAAAATTTGTGTTTAATGCATTTATCTTATACTCATTACCATCTGTTAGACCCATCTCTGTGCCCCAATCATTGTCTGAATGCCACTCAGTTTTGTTCAGACCCAGTAACATTCACATAGCTTTCCTGGTACCCAAATAGTCCATTATGCAGAATTCTTCAACATGAAGGAAGAAAGAATAAAGACATGAAAAATAGAAAATATCACTCTTGAAAATGATGATGATTCTTGTAAGACCTCCAACTAAGTTAGTAGTCCTGTTTCTGAATCACTCAACAAACATGCATTGAGGACCTATTATCTGAATAGTGCTATACCTGTTATCAGGAATATGGAGTTGACTGAGAAACTAATTTTTCTTGGAGAATTTACTTTGCAATAAGAGAAAACCACAAATAAGTAACTAAAACAGAAGATAAGTAAAATCTGTCTCAAAAGAGACCACACATCTTACAGGTGAAGCAGAATAAGGAAGAAGAGATTATGACCATAGCAACTGGAAGACTCCATAAATCAGTGGCATTTGCACATGGGAATTTTAGAAACACCATGAGGACAGGCATGGAGTTACAGTTGTGCTTGCTAAATGGTGAGAACAGCAAATCTAAGTGGTGAAATCTAAGTGGCAGCACATGAAACCTGAAGATTTTGAGACTAGTTTACAGAAGGCCTTGAATGTCACTTTAATGCATTTCAACATTACTCTTCAGGCTGCTCAGGCCCTGAAGACTATGGTGAATGGGACAAAGGTCAGCTGACTTAGATTTTAGGAAGATAACTAGGACAGCAAGTGAATGACAGATTTGAAGATCTAGTTAATGAGGAATTGTTTAATAAGATACTTAAGGTATATAGGCTTATTCATGCTACTGGGTAAGAAGTTCCTTATAGGAAGCTTTTACATTGTTTTTTGTACCCCATTTCATTGCCTCGAGCTTTTGTTTTGCTCAGAAAACCAGTCAAGTTCATACAACTGCAGAGTTTTCTTCAAAACTGTAAGGGCATTTTCAGATACATAACTATAACATTTAAACAAGAATTCAGAGAACGAATCTGATCACTTAATATTGGATTCTGACTTAAAAATTTGCTTCAACTAGATGTAAATTCACATTGTAAGAAGTATTTGATTTTTGGCAAGGAAAGAGCTGAACCAGAAGTAAGTTGTGAAAAATACCAAAAAGAAAGAAAAGAAAAAAAAAAAGGACAAAGAGACACTTAGCTTTAAGTAATATGCATATTTTAGGTATTAGGCTTTGTCATAACAGATTGGTAAAATCTAAAAAATCACAGGCATTGAGTATAAAAAATCATAACAAAGCCTTTTTGTACTCAGTGCCAATGTTAATTAGATGTGACTTTAAGAAATCTTTTAAAGTGCAGGTGAGATGGAGAGCAGGGCTAGTACAGAAACCAGCCAGTCAGGAACAACCTACTGAGCATATCCATAGGAAAAGTCTCCCCAGAGACTCGTTATTTGATGATTGAAAAAGAATGTCTAGACATCAAATGGGTTTTGGACAGTTTAAGGTACTAAAGTATTTTCCTGGGGAAAAATTTATATTAGAGGCAGATCATAGAGCCATACAATGATGGAACAGAATGAAAGATGAGTGATACTCAGCTTGTAAGATATTATATGTCCCTGTAGCCATGTATTTGCATTTTCCCCAATAGTCTCATGAATGAAATATGGTAGTGTATTTGTTGGAGATGTTTTCTGGGCAGTAGAATTACACTAATGAATCACCTTTTTTTGTCCATGCAGGGAAAGATTCTCTGCAATTAAATCTCAATGAAAAGTTAAGGAAAATTTTCTCATGACTGTGCCTAGTCATGCTTCTCTACAATATTCTCTCTTGCCCATCTAATCATCCTAAAGGAAGGAGCCATTTCGGTTCCTGCAAGTTGTGAATACAGGGATAAGAAGTGCCAGCAGGGAAGTTGTTGTGTGTAGGTTGGGCAGCTAGAAAGGAAATGCCTGATGTGTTCACCCTGATCAAGGGTCAGGGTGATGTGATGACAGTGTGATTCCTCTCTCCAGACCATGATCCCTCCTTTTTTTTTTTTTTTTTTTTTTTTTTTTTATTAAATTTTATTTTATTTTCCCACTGTACAGCAAGGGGGTCAGGTTATCCTTACATGTATACATGTATACATTACAAAAAATGTATACATGTATACATTACAAAAAATGCCTCCTTTGAAGTTCATTATATTTTCTCTCGTCTTCTCCCACATTTGCTCTGGCTTCAGGAAAAAATTTCTGCCATCTTAATAAGCCTACAGTATCAAGTATATGAATACCTGGGGAATCAAGTGATCCTAATTTTTTTTCCATCTTCACCAATACCAGTCATGTTTTGGGAAAAAGGAATGCCGTATGAGTATTGAATGCCCTGGTTGAGCTGGACGATAACTTGGCTACTTTAGTAAAGTAGGTGTTCTTCCTCCAAAAAAAAAAAAAAAAAAAATCCTAAGGGCTTTCTATTTTATTAATTGAAGGGGAAGAGAGAGGGTTATATATATGTGTGCTTTCAGGGCTAGAGTAATGAATGAGGAAAGTGTGAGCATGGCATTTGTTCTTTTCCTCATTTTCCTCCTCTGTATCTCAGCCTGACAGACTGCTTCTGTGCTCTTATGAAGAGACAGCTTGGAATAGAAGTGAGGATTTGAGAAGTTACTTCCATTTGGTTGGTTCTGAGTACAAATAGTTCTTTTTCTGAGTTTCAGTGATGATATGTGACAGAAAGCTGAGGAGAGCCATTTTCCTCAATTGCCTCACCAAGGAGCATGAAAGTTGATGCCTGAGGCTATCAGCCAGCCATGCTTGACTGAACGAGGTCTTCATGGGGACACTGAGTCTAGAGATAGTGCAACCAGCCTACTGATAAATACTCTATCCTCAGATTTTGTTGGTTGGGAATGATCTGAAAGTGGTTTTAGATTCTCAGTTCTTAAGGGTTAAAAATTTGTGGAAATCCTGTGAAATCAGATTGTTATGATCATTATACAACTACAGATGTGATAAATTCATTTGAGTAATAAAAAAATGGAAAAAAAAAAGAAAAAAGAAAAATTGTGTAAACAAAACATTTTTAAAATAATGAGTCCCTCTCCATCCAGCAGCAGAAAAAACATATATGTCTTTCATAGGAAGATTACTGAGATTTTTATTTTCTCCCAGAATGTTCATTAATGTTCACTGTTTTTTTCCTCATACTATCCACTAAGACTATTTGACATTATATGAGGGTTTAGGTTCCAATTTTATGAATTAGGCAAGTACATGGTCTGTTTGCCTCCAGTCTTGATGTTAAACTAGTCTATGAACTTGGGCAAAAGCTCTGAGAGAAGCCAGAAATTCAATCAACCTAAACACTCTGCTTTGGTTGTTGGCAGAAATATCAGATAAAACACAGGATTCACACTTAATTTTGAATGGCAGATACACAACAGATATTTTTTTGTAGTACAGCTAGATCTCAAATATTGAATGGAACATGCTTATGTTGAAAAGTAATTATTACATGTCTGAAATTAAATTTAACTGGGAATCCTGCATTTTTATTGGAATATGTGTAGACATAAATATATCAGTGAATAAGATAAATCATTGCTGGGTGATAGAATTACAAATTATTTTACTTTTGTACTAATTCTCAGTTTTCCAGATGTTTTAAGTGAATATCCATCTTATATAAGTACCACTGGGTTAAGATGTTCAAATCAATGAGGTATTAAGCAACTATTTATTGAACTAGTTTAGTGCTCTAATTTTATTATATTCTGATCCATAGGATAATGAAGCAAATAAGAAAATACTCCAATTTGAATATTTGACTACAATGATAAACACCCATGAACATGAAGTTTCCTGGATCAACAAATGGGTAAAATCCTTTAATATGCAATAAGAATGTTATATGAAAAAATAATGAATTATGTGACATAACTGAGGAATAACCATATGTGTACTGTTTCAAAGAAATCTGAATGCTGCTTTTCAGTGTGTTGTTGATGTTGTTTTTCCTCTTTCCAGAAATGAACAGCCTGCATTTTATTTAAAAGTGGATAAAAAATGTGGGGGTGTAGAGTGGATATAAAAGTGTATTTTAACAAAACACTGAAGAAAAACTTTAAATATTTATATTCTAAAACACCTCATTAGAATGTTATAAAGACTAATAAAATGAACATCTGTGTACCCACCTCCCAGCTTTTTAACTTATCACTTAACATTTCACCAGATTTGTTTTTGGTCTTGTTAAGTTATAAAGCATTACAGATAAAGTTGAAACTCTGTTTTCCTTCCAAACACATAACCCTTTTATTCTTTACTTGTGATCTTAGATGCTCTCCTGAATTCTGTGTTTATAATCCTAGGGAAAGTTCTTTAACTTTGCCTGCTTTATGTATTTACATATGTCAATATCCATAAACTATATACACTATTTGATTGTATGATTATTGGCTGTTTTTAATAGATGCTACAGCAATAGCCATGTCATTTTATAATTTTCTTTTTTTGGCTTAAGATTATGTTTCTTTTTAAAAATCCACATATATAAGTATAGTCCTAAATCACTAATTAAAACTGCTATAATATTCTTTCTCGCAGATATAATTTCTCCCTCCATTTGCCTTTGATGAACATTTAGATACTTTCCAATTTTTCTTTGGTAACCACCAAACTGCCTTAGGCTTTCTTGCATATGTTTCCCTGAACATAAATAAATGAATTTCTAGCAGAATTGGAAATATTGAATCAAGGTGTGTGGACATCTTCAATCACTATACATTATCATTTTGCTCTAGAAAGTGGTAGTGTCCCTAAAAAGACAAAAATAAATAAGTAAATAAATAAATAAATAAATAAATAAAAAGTATGCAGATACATGCAGTCCTATGGGGCCACAGTCATAACCCCTGTTAGCCTCTGGACCAGGAGATCTAGAGGTGTCACCTTGGTGAAGTTGCAGAAATCATGAACTCCTGAATGATGTATAAGTCTCTTTCTGGGGAGTCTTATCAGACTGTAGTGAGTTCAAGCAATGGTGTCTCATTGCTTACATTTCCTAGAAGTGCTTCCTTATGCTCTAGATATGTTTGAAACCCATAACCTGTCCCTCAGGGTAAAACTACAAGCTGAATAAAAAGGTGTTTTTTTTTTTTTTTTCATAGGTTGAGATTGTGTTTCAGTTTGCTGTATTTGCAGTGTCCTGGGGGTGGTGACCTGCCAATAACTGTCTTTCCTGTTGTTACAATCCTATGGAGCTCAGGAACACCAACCTGTTGGACATCAGGGCCAGGCAATCAAGGGGTGTCCTCTGTATGGATTGTGCATGTCCTTGGGCTTTAGCTGGAGAGTATAGGCTTGCTCTCTTGCTTTAGGAAGGCAGGGGGAAAATAACGTGACTGTGTACACCCATAAGCTTCAGCAATGCAGCAGGAGAATGCATGCATGTGGGCTTTAGATCAAGAGTGGAAGAATGCCACTACTGTTTGTTCTCCACAGCCCAGGGGGCAAAGGAGTATTCAGTTTGCTCTAGGCTGGGAGAGGCCATGGTTACTTGAATTCCCCAGCTTCAGCCAAGGAACTGTAGAATGCTACCACCTCCTGCATTCACAGACTTTAGCTAGGGAGCAGATAAATATTACAACCATTTGCACCCACCCACCTGATCCAAGGAGCACTGCAATGGCCATAATTCAGCAATGCACCGTGATTGCTTGCCCCTGCTTGTGCTCGCAAGTTAGGCAGGAAGTGCAGCAGTGGCATACACCCAGTGCCTCTGCCTCTGTGGAACATTTCCTCTGTTCCCTCTCCTCCAGCCGATGCTTGAAGATTCACACATGACCCTCCTTTACATATACTCTGGGCACTTTTTGAACTGTTGTTATTTTGCTGGGTCTTGGAGTGAGTGAAGGTACATGTGAGTCTTTTAAGAGGGGATTCTCAGTTTCCTATACATTTTGGAACTCTTGGATGTCAGTCCTGTTGGTTTTCCAAGCCGGATATTTTGGGGGATCATCTTCCAGAGAAGATGCCAGGGAATGGGCTATGTAATGTGTGGTGCCAACCCTTCACTCCTCCAGGAGAAACACCCATCTGGTGAGAGAACTCCCTATTCTGTGCCCATGGTAGGGTTTTTGGCAATAGCATGTCTCTGCTTCTCCTACCCATCTCCATGTGGTCCTTTTTATCTTTTGTTGTGCAGCAGGTGTTCAGCTACTTCTCAGATTCTTTTCAGAGAGAATTGATCCATAGGTAGCTGTATATTTGTTATGTCCATGGGAGAAAGTTAAGTTCATGTTCTTTCTATACTTCTATCCTGAACTGCCCCTCTTCACCATTTGTTTATAATCCCACATCTGTCATAGGTCAAATTTTCATATCTAGGCGAATCTGTTTCTGAACTCTCCATTCTACTCCAATGCTTTATATAGTTTCTCTAACACTGTTTTACATTTGTAAGCATTATAATAAGGGATAAAAACTGGTGAGGAAAGACTCCTATGTGTTTTAAAAAATTAACTTAGCTATTCCACATAAATTTGAGAAAGCAGCCTGTCCAGTTTCTTTAAAACAAACAAACAATTTCTTATCAGAAATGCGTTGAGGAAAATTAGAAATCTTACGTTTCTCTCTATTGTTCATGTTTCCTTTTGTAATTTTTCTATAGCAATATGAATTGTAAATGGGATATTGTTATATTACATTTTATAAGAAGTTATGTATAGTAAATAGGAATTTATTATTTATAATTATATCTTATCTAGTGGGCTAAGCAAAATTTTGTACTTATTCTAGTAGTTTGTAGATTTTCTTTGTAGACTATCCACATATTCTGGAAGTAAATGTACTTTTATCTTTTCCTTTCTAATTCTTACGTCTTATTGTTTTCTCCTATCATTGGATAAACATTATATTTCATGGTTTAATGGAGATACTGTTAATAGGCTTTCTTGTCATTACTGAATATAATGATAATGCTTCCTTAACTTTAAGCACCTACTCTGATGTTTTCTGTAGATATATGAATTATATCCTTTATCAAGTTAAGGGAATTCTGTTCTCTTCCAAGTTCAATGTGAGGTTTTACCATGAATGAGTGTTGAACTCTATCAAGTGATTTTTCTGCAGTTATTGAGATTATTCTGTGGATTTCCAGGTTCAATCTGCTGTCTAAAATTAGGGCTGCCAACTGTACAAACCATACTTCATGCAAACCTAGGATGTCACCATCACCATAAACTACCTCCCTACAACCCAAAGTGTGATTGATGTGTCCTGGAGCTATGGAATGTGTCACGCCCTATGGTGGGCCTATTAATATAGATTTTCTAATATTAAACCATCACTGATTTCCTGTCTGAGGGAATGGGGAGGGGACTACTAGGACATCAGGGAGACTTGGCTACTTTTCCAACAAATTCTATTTTCCCTTTCTTCTGTAATAGTAATATAAATTAGTATAAGCTTTCACACTAAAAAATTCATTCCTCAGTCTTAGTTTCAGCTAGGTGTGCCTGCGTAATTCAGGTCAATAAAGTGGAAGTATAAGTGATGCTTCCAACATGAAAATCAACTTAAAAGCCAAGGCACTTGTAGTGCCTCTCTTATCCCTTCCAAAAAAAAAAAAAGAACAAAGCCCACATTTGACCATGGAGCTGAGGACAATACCCTAGGACAAGGTTTGTCAGTCTTATGGCAAAAGACATATATGGCTCCTCAACTGTTTGGGGGATAAAGTTTTATTGGAATGAAATCATTTCCATTTGCGTATTGTCTATGTATACTTTTATTTTACAACAGCAGAGTTGAGTAGTTGTAACACAAAACATCTGCCATGCAAAGCCTGAAATATTTGCTCTCTAGCCTTTTACAGAAGAAGGTTGCTGGCCCTTCAAGCTTTAGTGGGGTGGAAGAATCACAAGAACTTATTAAAGCAAGTTCTATCCCTGCTAAATAACAATTCATCACATCCAGGGTGGGGCCTGAGGATTTACATTTCTGACAATCTCCTAGGGATGCTGAGGCTGCTGGTCCAATGAACCGCAGTTCAAGGATGTTTGACCTTTGGTGTGGTTGAACAAGAGGAGGGAGAGAACCTAGTTCCATAAATAATGAATGGGTTTTACTCACCTGACAACACAGACCACTCCCCCTGTGAAAGGGAAATTTCCATCTTTAAGCACAACATTTGGGACTTCTTTCTTATATTTTATGGTTATGTTACCCCAACACTCTTGGATGTTTTTGTAGATAATATAGATAGATCAATGCACATGCATAAATAGACACAGTGTTGCATTCCATTTGCTAGTATTTATTGAAGATTTAAAATTTTATATTCATATGTGAGATTTATTTGTAATTGTTTTTCTTATATTCTGCTTGGTGAAATTTTGTGTTAGTTCCATAAATAATTATTGTAGCATCTTTATTTTCCTAGGTAATTTGTATAGACTAGAAAGTTTCTATAGCTTGATGATTTTAAAAGTTACTATTTGGGTGACATCATCAAGATGGTGGAGTAGAAAACCCTAGACTCTCCTCTGACAAAGATCTACAATTAGACAGCTATCCATGAACAAAAACAGCTCTGTAAGGGCTCCACAGTCCACTTAAGGAAACTTTAGCAACACAGCAGAACAAAAAAAATAATTGAGCAACGTGAGTGACCAGTTTTCCCAGCCTTTGGGGACATAACACAAAATACCTGCTTTGGTTTCACCCCACCCCTCACCCCCCTGCCTGAGAGGAGCAAAGCTAAATCATAAAGAAAAGGCTAGGAACAAAAAAAAAACAAAACAAAAGACAGGGTCTACCCATATCAGCCCTGCAGTGAGGGTGACTATGATTTTCAGGGACACTTTGCCTACAATACCAGCAGATTTTGCCACTAAAGGAATCACTGGTCATCAAAGACACTGTGGACTGCCCACAGACTTCGCTAATTTTTGCCCCACAGCTATTTGCATGTGCTGTCCTCAGTTGCCTGAGACCCTTACCAGTCTCTCCTCTCTGCCCCCATTGCAGTCCAGAACTTTCACTAGAGCTAGCCCACGACTCTGCAACTGTGAGAGAGCAAGATGCTAGCCTAGAACCTCATAGCTGACACTCACCTCTATGCACACGCTCAGAGCAGGCCCCTCCAGCTGTGCCTTGCTCCAAACCAGGATGGCAGCTATCTCCAGGCTCCATTGCCATGTGCATACTTTTGATAAGATCCTGCAGCCAAGGAAGTGCATACAGATAACTAAGTCTCTCACAGCTGCTTGTGGGCCCAGATTTGGCCCTAACTCCTATCACTGACCTGAACCACTGCACTCACCAGCAGCTGGTACAAAGAGCTGTGCACCTGAATGCCCCAAGCCTCATCACTGGCCTCTACTGCCCTGAACCCATGGTGAGATCCTTCAGTCAAAGGAGTAAATACCGACAGCCAGGTCACATGCCTGCTTGCGGACATGGATTTGACCTACGTCCTATCACTAGGCTGGACCATGGGTTCACTGCAATGAGCCTTTCCAGTTGTATACTTGCATACCCTTGACCTCAGTCTTGACACCAGTCTTCATTTACATGTGCATGAACCAATAGCCAGAGTAGTGCATGGTGAAAGCCAGGGCCCCCAAAGCTGCCAGAGCGCTTGCATTTGGCTTCAGCCCTTGCCTCTTGCTCTGCCCCACCCCACCCTCAGCACTATGTGTGTGTCTGCAACTGGCTTCTGCCACCACACTGGTGTTTTCAGTTGACCCCCCTAGACAAGTGCTAGCATACCACTAACTCTGGCCCCTACCACTGCCTGTCCTGGACCTTATCACATTTTTAATTATATTAGAATACTAAAAGCTTAAATAATACATTACTCATTAAAGAAATTAAATTGATAAAACATATAAAGAAACCAAAACAGAGTAATAGGATGTTCATTGTTAATAAAGTATTCTAGAAACCAGTCTCTGAGGTGTGATATTTTATTTTATTTTATATTTTATTTTGAGATGGGATATTAAGACAGATGAGAACAAGCAAGCCCTTTCCAGACAGAGGGAGGTATAAGAAAAAGTTCTGAAACCAAAAACGGTTTGGGGTGCTGAGAAACCCGAGTTCACTGTGGGAGGAAGAGGGTCAGTTGGAGAAGAATCAAGGATGAAGAGAAATAGAAAGATTTTGTGAAGCTCTGTAGACACAGTAAGGGGTTTAGATGTCACTGAATGCAATAAAAAAAAACTTTATGTCTGGGAGTGGAAAAATCTAATTTCTCTTTTAAAGATTATTTACTTCTTCTCTGGGCAGAGTAATATTGTATGAAGGTAGGGTAAATATGTGAGGCTCAAGTTGGAGGTGACTCAAATAGACGAGGGATATCACCTGTGCTGCTAGGAGAAGTGGAGTGGGTAGACCTGGAATGTGTTTTGAAGGAAGTCTTGACAGAATTGACCTGCTGATAGGCTGGATATAGGGATGAAAATTTAAAATACAAGTTCATAATGTTGCCATAACTCAGGCTACCTAGAGGCAATGTGGTGCACCATACTTAAAAGTGACTTAATTAAGGAGAAAACTTGATTCCACATAGGTAATTAAATGTTAGTAGTATATTATTATATTTTCTTGGCTTACAACTGAAGATTTGAGCTTATAACCTGGACCTTGAAGTTACTCATTTTACAGATGAGTGATGTCTAAAGTTTCAATAGGCTACAGAATTCCCCTAGGCTACCAACTGTTAGGAGACCCCACGGCATGGTCTGGCTCTTTGCTCTTCAAGATGCTCCTTGGTATAGAATCTGGGAATCATCAGAGCAGATATAAGAAAGGACTCATTCCTCCTCCAGATATTCTAGGTTATTCTCTACTGAGTCTTTCTGAAGAAAAAAAAAAATCCTAAAAGAGTTGTCTAAAGGCACAAAGTGACTCTCAACATAGACACTTGAAGTAAATTAGATATGGGGTCTACAGTCACAAAGCTATCAGAACAGAGATAATTTAGGGGATAAGAAATATGGTAAACATGGCTCCCATTACTCACAGCTTCCTATGAATTTATTTCATTTAATGAAATAGCTGGTAATCACCATGCCAGCTCTATGAAGCTGGTACAATTATCCCCATTTTCAGCCAAAGAAATAGAAAAAGAGAAACACTGATTAACTTGCCTAAGTTCATACAGCTTATAGGGGACAGAAGAGAGAATCTGGAGTCCAAGTATGGTATCAAGGTCCATGTCATTTAAGCCTTCTGCCATGTTCCATAAGTGTCAGGTTGAGCATTTCATAGTGAACCCCACACAATCTGAGGATTTCCTTCATGCTGAATATGACACCTTTATACTAATAAGAGTTGACTCTTAGTTCTTCTTGGGGGATAAGATGAGATAGGAAAATGCCAAGTTATCCACAGTAATCTTTAAGAAACATTTTTAATAAAAGACATTCCCTATAGGTTCATGTAGTTGAGCTGCTTTCAAACTTGCTAGGACTTAGTTCTAATATTTACTTTAGTTTTTCTTGATTTGAAAAAGCCTTACCTTGGAGTAAGGGTGGATGGAGTTATAACAGGTTCATCAGGCAAACACAGCTCCACTCAACACAGGTCAGGATTTCTCCTTTGAGATTGGCTGTATCTGCTTGACTCCAATCCTCCACCCCACAAACAATCAGAGATGATTTTCTGCCACAATAGGCAGTTGCTAAATCTCCCCTTCTGCTTCAGCTGAAGAGAAACCACAAACTATATCCAGGCAGACAATCCACCCCCCCATGCTTACTTCACTCACCAAATTTCCCTTGCATTCTAAAACCATTTGCCCCAGAGCCAGCCCACATGCAATATTCTATGATTCAATATTTCAATTGTGTGTCTCTCCCTGACATGATTTTTCCTGTCCATGTGAAACCTAGGTAAAGGACAACGAGCTTTGAATAGAACTGTCATAAAGTAGTCTACCAATTTTTACCTCCTGCACCAAGATCAGGCATCGTGAGACAGAAGGTAGCCTGCCACCCTCATTCTACCATGAGCCACCTTGCAAGACACATGGAGTACCCTAATAAGAAACTCTAAAAAAATCATCATTACCTCCACAGTTTTCTCCCAAACAGACATTGTGTTTAACTCTAACCAACTACTGTTTATTAGTCCTATTGTTTTTTCCAATTATTAATCCTTTTTTCAATATTTTGGTGAGTATTTCAGAAGAAGGCAGCACTTGTGTTTGATTTTCTCTGGCCTGAGATTCAGAGAAGATATATCATGCAATCCGTGTGGGAATCATTTTGAGAATTGATACCATTCTCATTTGTTTTTTTAGCATTTAAAAAAGGATTTATTGAAGTATAGTTGATCTATAGTGTTGCATTAATTCTTGCTATACAGTGAAGTGACTCAGTTATACTTATATATACACCTTTTTTTTTTGCTACATCCCTGGCATGTGGAAGTTCCCGGGCCAGGGATTGAACCCATGCCATAGCAGTGACCTGAGCTGCTGCAGTGACAGTGCTGGATCCTTAACTCACTGAGCCACCAGGAAACTCTCTGTGTACACTTTTAAAAAATAGTCTTTTTCATTATGGTTTAGCATAGCATATTGAATATAGTTCCCTCTGCTCTATAGTAGAACCTTGTTGTTTATCCAGTCTAAATGTACTAGTTTGCATCTGCTAATTCAAAATTGCCAATCCTTCCCTTCCCCATTCCCCTCCCCAGTGGCAGCCACAGAACGGGAACTCCCACTCTGTGAGTCTGTTTCTGTTTTTGAGATTCACTACACTAATACAATTGTTTGGTACGTACAGAGAGTGGAAAGAGAATAGGGAAATGAAGAAATGGAGGGTTGCAAATAAAACTCTCAGCACCAAACACTCTTGCGTCTACGTGGACCTTGAATATAAAACTCTTCTCAATGTTGCATCCTGGGGCAATGTTTTCTTTTTCTTCTAATTAGCCTCACGGTTATGCACCTGTTAAAAGGAAAGATCAGGAGACCCTGACTTCTAGACTCAGCTTTATCTAGTACTTGGTGTTTCACCCTGGCTCTGTGACTTGATCTCTCTGACCTTCAGTTTTCCAAAAAAATTAGGAGGTTGCACAAGATCAGTTGTTCTCAAACTTTTATCAACAGAACCATACGTATAGTTTTATTCCTGTGCCTCTAGAGTTGCCAAGGAAAAGGGAATGGGTCGAGAAAGAGCCTGAGTAGGCATGGGTTGAAAAATCCCTTATTGATCTTTTTAAAATCAGCATTTACATTGAGTTTCAGATTCCACTTGAAACTTGGATTAAAGTAGTAAAAATTGTGGGTTACCTTGAGTTAGATGAAGTCTAAGGACAAAATCATAATGGCCCCAGTACCTTCAGGGTATAGACATAGTAGTGGGTGCATCCCAGGAGATATATGATTGTAGAAGATGAAACACAGTCCTTCTTTAGAAAAACAAAGCCATTGAATGAGAAGGTTTGCAAACAACAGCACTGTATGAGTGAGAACATTGCATCAGAACTACCTAATTTAGGTGTTAACAGATCCTGACCTTGAAGTGGAAGAGAACAAGGAAGAAACTATATAAGATGGGAAAGTTCCTTGGAGACGCAAGTTATGAGCTAAGTGTTAAATATACCAAAGGGGATGTTTTTTTTTTTCCCTCTGAAAGTCAAACATTATAACATTCCAAATTTTGTTTAAGTTTTTATGAGGATTTATCCCTTTTCCCAAGATCACAATCTCTTTACAAGTCAAATATGGATTTTCCATACGATTTTAATTTTGTCCATTACTCTCAAAAAATGCCATGGGAGTTCCCTTTGTATCTCAGCCATAACAAATCCAAAGAGGACCCATGAGGATGCAGGTTTGATCCCTAGCCTCACTCAGTGGGTTAAGGATACGGTGTTGCTCTGAGCTGTGCTCTGAGCAGTGGGTTAAGGATCCAGTGTTGCTCTAACTCTGTGGTTGCCCTAACCCTAACCCTAACCCTAACACTAACCCTAACCCTAACCCCTAACCCTAACCCTAACCCTAATCCCACATTGCTGTTTCTGTGGCTGTGGTGTAGGCCAGCAGCTGTAGCTCTGATTTGACCCCTAGCCTGAGAACTTCCATATGCCCCAGGAATGGCCATAAAATGCAAAAAAAAAAAAAAAAATGCTGTAACACCTACTTTGGACTTAGAAAATTGTTGGTTGTATCAGGCATATGTAGACAGTCTAAGGTTAAAAGCTGTGTTCCAGAAATGTTGTGCACGAATCAATCTTACTTTGATTCAATCATATTCTCAATTGTTCTCAGGGAAATTTCAGCTTTGACTCTGACTCTTTGTTAACTGGCTGGTGTTGAAGTAACTCTGTCAATCTATCTCCCCAGCACAGATATTTCCTAACAAAGAATGATCAAAAAGTAAGGAGAGGGTAGGGCAAGAATGTAATTGTAGAGAAGAGTGGCATTGAAGATCTGAGTAGACTGTGAGACCACTGGAGAACTCAATAGGACTGGGAAGCAACTTTCTAAAAAAAATAGGAGGACCAATAAAAAGAAAATAGAGTCATAAGGGTAAAGTGAATAAAGGGTCCTCCTGTCCAAGGGCATAAGAGTGGCCTCCCTAGATGCTTGTATGCCCTGCCTGGAGGGAGAGAATGAGCAGATCATCATTGTTATGCAGGTACACTTGTTCTCTGAAGGCTGGAAAGTGAGGCGATTGGAGTGTGAGCCTTCAGAACTGGGAGCAAGGCCAAGGGAGTGGTAAGATTAGACTGTATTTCAGCTAAATAGTTTCTCCTCATCTCTGAGATCCAGTTTTTGGAGTCTTGTGAAAGCTAAGAAGAAAGCACAGCTCTTGTCCCAGATGCCCCATGGCCAAAGGCATTTAGGTAAGGAATTTTGAAAACTGAATTTGAAATTATTGATATAATTTTATATAAGAATGCATGTTCCATATTCAAGATGTTCTCAGGTTTTCTGGGAAAGAAAAATAATCCCCTCAATAATAGTCCATGAACTTAATTATATAGGGGGATTTATGCAAGATTGCATGGATTATGGTGCTACATGTAAATAAACATTTAAATGCACAATGTAAACTCTTACTTATAGGAAGCCAGCATGAAGTGAAACCCTCTGTGAGATTCTTTGAAAATAATTGGGAGAATATGAAATGATATGGGAAATATTTAAAATATACTCTTATATGGAAAAAATTGTTATAAAACAGTAGGCCAGAATGATCCCAAATTTGCCAGAATGTAAGTAGTATATACACACACACACACACGATAATATATAGTTAAGGATATATATTAGCTATAGATTCACGAAAGGGTATCTGTGTTAGCGGTGGTTGCTTCTGTGTGGTGAAATTTTCTATCACGTATTTGTGTTATTATTATAATTAGAAAACATAACATGACATTTACATTTTAGAGATTCATGAGCCAGCTATCCTCAGAAAGAAGTAGGTTACCGTCAGTTCCCCAACTCGCTTCTTGGAAGGTTTTTCTGGATATTTTGAGGTTCGTTTTAAAAAAAAAAAAAACATTTCTTCAACCACAGCTCTCCCTTCCACAGAGGACCGGAAATAGGTAAAAAAAAAAAAAAAAACAAACCCTACATAGACATTAAAATCCCCAAAACACATGATTTATCAAGAGCTGTCTGAGAAAAAATACAGCAAATGGGCACAAAACTTCGTTCTGAGTTTCCTAGTGGTCACAACAAATAGAAAAATGTGATATATTAAAGAACTCATATTAAGAAACACACAGGAGTTCCCGCTGTGGCACAGTGGGATCAGCAGCATCTCTGCAGCACCAGGAAGCAGGTTTGATTCCTAGCCTGGCACAGTGGGTTAAGGGCAAATGCAGCTCAGATGATCTGATTCGGGGCCCAGGAACTCCATGTGTCATGGGGCAGCAAAAAAAAAAAAAAAAAAAAAAAAAGTTTGGAAAATACTTAAAAATTAAAAATAAATTTTAAAACATTTTGAAAAAAGCAAGCAAACAAACCAAAAAAAATTTTTTTTAAGAAACATAAGCTGTTTTCTGCCCTGACTTTATTATGGAGCAGAGGAGGGGGGTAGGGTGGGGAGAGAATGTAAAAATGGAAATAAAATCTGTTAAATGAATGCTGGATATAAGGGGGGAGAGAATGTCAGGGTGAACAATTCTGGAAACATCTATTTGAATTGACCTCATGCCAATTCAACAAAGGGTTTCCTGGTGATTTACTAAATGCATAGTTGTCTTTGCTAATCATCCATAATAAAAAATATCTTTGTTTCTCTGACAAAGAGAGTACCTTGTAGGATTAAGCATTTGTCTCTAGACCAGACTCCTTGGGTTTGAATTCCTCTGCCATCACTTACTCAAGTGACTTTGGCAACTTATCCTATGTTTCCAACTTATCTGATGCCTCACTTATGAAATGGGAACTTGTAATAGAATCTATCACAAATGGTGGAGAACATGAAATGCTTGATGATTAATTCTGTGTGTCTACTTGACTGGCCACAGGCTGCCCAGATTAAATATTATTTCTGGAAATGTTTGTGAGAGTGTTTTCAGATGAGATTAGCATTTGATTCAGTAAAGCAGATTGCTCTCCCCGGTGTGGGTGGGCATCACTGAATGCACTGGGGACTTATATAAACCAAAAGGAGGAAGAAGGAGTAATCCGGTCCTTTTAGCTTCCTGCTTGCCTCCTTGAGCTGGGACATCTCATCACATCTTCGCTAGCCCATTGTATTTGGACTGAATTACACCACCAGTTCTCCTGGGTCTCCGGCTTGCAGATGGCAGGTCATGGGACTTCTCTGCCTCCATAATCACATAGGCTTTATCTCCTATTGGTTCTGGTCTCTGGAGAATCCAGACTGATCCAAAATCACAAAGTGCTTAGGACATAAGGAACATTGTATCAATACTATTCTCTTCATCATCATCAGGAACATCATCAAATAGAGGTATAGAGAAACACAGTAATATCCGTATGTTACTCTGACTACAAGTTCGTGACATTTTAATGAAATCCATTTATTTCTTGAAACATGGGGACCTGTAGCCCTGCTAGTGAAGCCATGCAAGAAGTTTTTTGTCCTCCAGTTGTGCTTGGGACTACGCATGATCTAAACTCAATGCCAGTCTCACAGGTATTTTGATCATTACCTCTATTGAGCCTACACCAATTTTAAGAGGTATTTTAAGGAGTTCCTATTGTGGCTCAGTGGATTAAAGACCTGACACAGCCTCCATAAGGATGTGGGTGAGATCTTTGGCCTGCCTCAGTGGGGTAAGTTTCCAGCATTTTTGCAAACTGTGGTGTAGGTCACAGATGTGGCTTGGATTAGGTGTTGCCATGGCTGTGGCATAGGGCTAAGCTGCAGCTCTGATTTGTCCCCTAGCCTGGGAAATTCCATGTAAATGCCCAGGAGTATGATTTCTGGATCACATGTTAGTTTTACTTTTTAGTTTTTTGAGGAACCTCCATGCTGTTTTCCATGGTGGTTGCACCAATTTACATTCCTACCAACAGTGTAGGGGGGTTACCTTTTCTCCATACCCTCTCCAGCATTTATTTCTTGTAGATTTTTGATGATGGCCATTCTGACTGGTGTGAGGTGGTACCTCATTGTAGTTTTGGTTTGGATTCCTCTAATAATTAGTGATGTTGAGTATTTTTTCATGTGTTTTTGGCTATCTGTCAGTCTTCTTTGAAGAATTGCCTATTAGATCTTCTGAACTTTTTTTGATTGGCTTGGTTTTTGTTGTTATTTTCTTTTTGATATTGAGCTGCATGAGCTGTTTGTATGTTTTGGAGATTAATCCCTTGTTAGTCACTTGTTGGTTGCTTCATTTGCAAAAATGTTCTCCTATTCTTTGGGTTGTCTTTTCATTTTCTTTTCTTTTCTTTTTTTTTTTTTTTTTTGGTCTTTGTAGGGCCCCACGTGCGGCATATGGAGGTTCCCAGGTTGGGGGTCCAGTTGGAGCTGTAGCTGCCAGCCTACACCACAGCCACAGCAATGTGGGGTCTAAGCCACCTCTGTGATCTACACCACAGCTCACAGCAGTGCCGGATCCTTAACCCACTGAGTGAGGCAAGGGATCAAACCCATGTCCCCATGGATGCTAGTCATGTTCATTAACTGCTGAACCCCAACAGGAACTCCCTGTCTTTTCATTTTGATTATGGTTTCATTTGCTATGTAAAAGTGTGTAAGTTTACTTAGATCCCATTTGGGGTTTTTTGTTTGTTTGTTTTTAATTTTCATTACTGTCATTATTCTAGGAGATGGTTCCAAAAAGATATTGCTGTGCTTTATGTAGAAGAGTGTTCTGTCTATGTTTTCCTCTAAGAGTTTTATAGTATTCAGTCCTACATTTAGGTATTTAATCCACTTTGTGTTTATTTTTGTGTATATCATTGGGGAATGTTCTAATTTTATTCTTTTACATGCAGTTGTCCAGTTTTCCCAGCACCACTTATTGAAGAGACAGTCTTTTCTCCATTGTATATTCTTGCATTTTTAGTCATAGATTAATTGCCTATAGGTGTGTGAGTTTATTTCCAGGCTTTCTATCCTATTCCATTGATCTATATTTTTGTTTTTGTGCCAGTAGCATATTGTCTTGATTACTGTAGCTAACATATGATCCAGCAATCCCATTTCCAGGCATATATCTGGAGAAAACCATAATCCAAAGGGATATGTGTACTCTAGTGTTCACTGTAGTACTATTTACAAAAGCCAGGACGTGGAAGTAAACTAAATGTCCATCAACAGATGTGTGGATAAAGATGTGGTACATATATATAGTGGAATATCACTCAGTCATAAAAAGGAATAAAATAATGCCACTTGCAGCAACATGGGTGGACCTAGAGATTATGATACTAAGTGAAATAAGTCAAAGACAAATATTATACGATGTCACTTACATGTGGAATCTAAAAAATGATACAAAAGAACTCATTGACAGAAGAGAAGCAGACTCACTCACAGACTTCAAAAACAAATTTATGGTTACCAGAAGGGAAAGGCTGGGGGGAGTGTAAATGAGGAGTTTGGGATTAACATATATACACTACTACATATAAAATAGATAACAACAAGTGCCTACTTATAGCACAGAGAACTCTACTCAATATTCTGTAATAACCTATATAGGAAAAGAATCTGAAAAAGAATGGATATATGTACAAATATATAAATGGATATATGTACAAATGAATCACTTTGATGTACACTAGAAACTAACACCACATTGTAAATTAACTATACTTCAATGTAAAATAAAACTAAAACCAAACAAAAAAATCTTATGTCAAACTATCCTAAATCACCTCTCATTTTGTTCTACCTTCTTGCTACCTATCTACAGTGACCATGCTACTATCCTCCTCTCCCAAAATGCATACACACACACACACACACACACACACACGTACACACACATGCACACAGAAACATTGCCTCATTCTCTGGACAGACATCCTAGGAATTCACCAAGGATATTTGGGGTCACTAGAATTCAAGTGTTCCAAAAGGAAATAGAGACTTTAATTTCTTTTCCAGTGGACATTGGCCCTCGTAACCCAATGTTTGGCCCTTTAGTACTATTTAATGTAATTCAAAACAGCTATTTGGCAGATGGATTTCTCCAAGAAAGAATCCACATGCTTGTGTGTGTGCATTTGTGTGTGTGGAGGGGTGTGTGTGTGTCTGTGTGTGTATGTATTTATAAGAGATATGTAGGCCATAATTACCCATAATTCGGTGAAGGAATGCTCCAGAATGATTGTGGTCATGGTCCGCCTGCATTCCTACTGTGTATTCCTATTCATAGATGACAGAGTCAACATTTATCATAGATGACACCAAATCTATTCTTCTCTTATTTCTCTCCATCCATTCAATGTTCAGTTAAAATTTGAAAACATTGTTTTCAATGTTTAGAAATAAACAAAAATGCAATGGTTCCCATTTTCAAGATTCAAAGGCTGAGGCTCAGTGGCAAGCTCACCTTTCTGTGCACATCCTCACCACTATAATTGTACAGCCACAGGAGCTGTTCTCAGTAGCCTGATGTGGAAACTAAGGTGGTCTGAGAATCTATAGACCTGGATCCTGGCAATTAACTTGGCACAAATGACCCATCATAACTTGGGACCTCATTTTATCTTTCTGGGTCTTAGTTTCCTCCTCTGTAAAGAAGGGGGAGAAGGTAGGATTATAGGCTCCTCCACAGTTAGAATTTTAAATTTATCTGATTTTTCACTCCAGGATAGTCTAAGTTTCTTTTTTATATATTCTCTGAATTAGTGTTTTGACCTCAATCCCAGTTTTCATAAAGGATTATTTATATTAATACATTCACAATTCTCCTTTATAAATTAGTTTAATTCCATATTTCAGATAACATGACTAGAAGAAACATTTCATTTACTAAAAATAAATATGTCATGTTAATAAACCACATAGTCTGATATACCACCATCCAAAAATGTTTGCACAATTACATGGACACATTTTTAGAGGAAAATATGTGGGGAAGCAGAATTTGAGTTAAAATGATTGGGTATTCAGCCAAGTTCAAAAGATTAAACCCTATTTTTTTGCTTTTCTTTTTTTTCCCAAGTGATCCTACATAGGAGGCCTGCAGATGCCATATTTCAAATCATAGGAAATTACAGTTTAGCAACCACTCTCTCCCCGTGGGCGCAAATAAAATTTCCTAAAGACTCCAGATCGACCACAGGCGGGAAAGGAACTGTAAGTGCTCGGAAAAGGACATCTCTCTGTTCCTCTAGGATGGCATCCGTGATCCTTCCTTCCTCCCCACATCTTCATGCGAGGTTTTATCACTGAGATTCTGGCCATTCAGTCTACACAGTCTGTCCAGGAGCCTGAATTCTGTCTGCTTCAGAACTAATCAGAACCAGCTTCTTTCTGCAACTTCACCAATCTGTTTTGAAACTGTCCCTTTCTGTGGTGAATGAGGGGATAAATATATTTCTGTAAGATATTTAAATAAACTACTTTTTGTCTAAATATTTTACGTTTAAACTTTTTGATATTTACCCACTTCACTTACTATATTTCAATGATTTGGATCAACTTTTTTCCTTTGCTCTTTTCCTCAACCAAATGACTATATAGGACTTTTCCTCATTTATTTTTCATTTTTTTATACCTCTTCTGAAATTTTTAAAGTATGATATACTTAAAAATAATCTCCCTAATCAAATAATTTCCCTATTCAAATCAAGGACCATGATAATATTTTATATTTCACATAAAATAAAAAACCATTTTAAATTTTCTGTCAAATGCAATCTAGGCTCAATCACAACTCAGAATTTATGTTGCCAATTAGACTACAGTATGCTTTACAATGTAAAAAAAAAAATCACAGGGGCAGATAGACATAACATGGAAAATCTCTGTGAGATAAAAGAAATATAATTGATGCATCTTTCAGTCTGCCGCATTGATTTCTATTTATTATTACAAACTCTTCAAAACATAAAGATTGGATGTCAACATGTTATTCTGGAAGCACACAATTGAAGAAAGCATTACCTGCATGACTTACTTTATAAAATTTGTTTACTAGAATTGGACTTGCACGTTCATTTCAAAGGACTTTGAAGTGAGAGGAGAAAAGATGATTTAAGGTTTTTTTTTTTTTTTTTTTTTTTTTTTCTTTTCCTTAATGCTTTACTTTTGAGACTTACCAGACTTCAGTTAAATAGATGCCTTCTTGACAACCAGGAATCTTAGTAATATGAGTGAAGTGGTAAAAGTTGAGTTCACCTAAACTTCCCTGTAGGCAGAGTGAAGCTCTGTGTAGGGACACTTTTATCAAGCACAGCTAGCTGACTTTGAAAATTCCTCCTGAGGAACAATGATCAGCGGACCCTTCTTACATTCATCTAATTTCCAAGCCTTGATGTGACATATGAAATAAGAAGAAAGTGACAAGAAAAATCAATGTGTCTAAATAGTCTTGCTTCGAAACATAGCTGTCACTGACTTAACTCAGAAATTGGCTGGGATACTAGATATCGTTTTTTTGGTTTTGTTTTGGTTTTTTTTTTTTTTTTTTTTTTCTTCAGAATGTCTTTTAGTGTCTGCAGGGAGAAAAAGGCTGAAAACCTCTCTTTCACTTGCACAGAAGGGAGCCTGCCTTATTAGAGAGAATTCAAAATTATAAACACATAAAATGTTCAGTACCTGGTCATTCTTGCCTTGGGTTTTTTATTCTTTTCTATATCATCATTGTTGTGATTAAAATGAATTCAGCCACATCATAATGTGATCATGGGCTTTTGAAAATATTAACTAAAATAAGTCTCTAGAAAGTTAACTTACATATTTTAAGTTATGAAAGCATAACATATTGCAGATTATGGCTCTATTACTCTGATAATTTTACTATTGGAATTTAGAAATAGGAGAAAAGTTAATATTAGACTGAATTTTGAACACATTTATCTTCTATTAGATTTCCTATAAAATATGATATAAAATCACACATCCCTATAAACTGGTTATCAATTATTTCTCTATTTTACATAACATTTTCTCTATCAATAAGTCTCTAAATAGAAAGATAGTAAAAAAATGTAAAATTTAAACAGTCCCAATAAAATAAAATACCTTACCAATCTGGAGAGAGAATTCAGGTTTACTCTGCATATTATAAAGTTTAAAAATTACTTAGACACTTTTATAATATACTTTTAATAAAAGTTATCACATCAAAAAAAATAGCAGGCATAAGTATAAACATATTGTGATCTTTTATGAGTCTTTTTTGAAAAATATACAACTTGCCAAAAAATTACGAAGATGATTGTCTACTTTTAAACAAAGCAGTTAAAGCCATTCAATCTCCCATTCACACATAAATGCATTTGCTTTTCAGAGGATATTTACTCTTTAAGGGGACATTTTTAACCTTGTGACACCATAAAATTCCATGCATGCAAATTTATTTGTTTTTATTTTTCTGACATTCATTCTTAATCAGATATTTTTCCATGAATTTTGTCAGGTTATTCCACTAAAGGCATAGTTTTAATAGTTCATTTTAATACCTTGAATAATAGGAGACAATCTGTTTAAAACTAATATTAGTGTCGGCATTTTGTAATAAATTACAAAAGCTGAGCAGACATGGTCTTTTGTGCCTTTTGGAATTTCTTCTCAAAATTGTGTTGAACTCCCCAGTATTTGGTCAAATCTACCAAGTTTTAACATTAACTAAGCATTCAATGAACTTTCAAATTTGAGAACAGTGTTCTCTGGCAATGGGCGATGTTGGGAGAAAGGGTTCACATTGAGAATCGAGAATTTCAGCCCCCCGAGATGCTAGATGCTGGCAAAGGAGACCCAAAGGCCCGCTGTCTGGGAGACATGGGCACTGCCAATGCTGCTAACAGTCTCCAACCAGCTGATTTTAAAAGACCAAAGGCTCTTTCTAAAGTGGCAATAGTTACAGATTTGCTGTCTAACTAACAGTGGCATTAGCCCAAAAAAAGAAGTGCTATCCTGACAACTTATGATGAAATTTTCCTGTGATAGCAGACCTATAACATTTAAAAAAAAAAATGAATGTCAAAGATTTTTCCTCCAAAACTAGTAATATGCATGGCTGACCTATAAAATAAAACATTTCCTTGGAAGGGAAAAATAAACAAATTCATACTCCATTTTTAGAAGTACTTTGTAAACTTATTTTTTTATTCTCAAATAGGTTCAAAATTTGCAATAATCAAACTCTAGGAGAAAGGAATGATGTGAATGTTTAATGTGATTATTTCAATTTGTTTTTAATCAAACCTTGTAAACAACGAAGGCCAGCTAGCATCTTATACCAAAGGAAAAAAAAAAGAAAAAAAGGTGGTTTTTGGAGAGATGGGGAAGGTGTATACCTGGGTACAAGAACATACCCAAGTCCTCTGAAACTCAAAAGAATACATTCCAGTTATCAACAATCAAATGACAATTAATATTTGTGAAATATCATCTTGAAAACAATTTTGTTCATTGTTTATTTTGTGAAGCTGGCAGAAGAACTTACTCCACATCATGTTCCAAGTGGTACTTATAAAACACACTGGGACGTGGCACATTTTTGACATATTGAGGGTCAATTGTGTGAAGAACCAAGGCAACAAACCCATCCAGCAGCAGTAAATGGAGGTCTTTGTCTTTACGTTATGAAGAATGCGTATGTATTTGATCCTGACAGCCAGTGGTCCTGCAGATTTCCGGGCATAAGACAGATGGCAGTGCAACCAAGCTAGAATCCAGACCTTCCGTCTTTCCCTCTGGGTCTAACTCCTATTATCCACTTGTAAATTAACCTGTCAATTTATCAATCAACACCATCTTGATTCTCCCCTGTTCTGCAGCCCAGCCTTGCAGTGAATTTGCCTCGTAAATAACTGGGAGCCCCGTGTTTGTTAGTATTGTGAATGAGTTTATTATCACTTTGATGGCTGCTATGAATCACAAATGCTGCTGAGAGGCTGATAAGAAAAAAGTACATGCACACATTAACAGGGTTGAAACTATTTTAGAGATAAAAGATGGAGTAACTGTGATAGCAAATCATTTAAATTGAAAAAAATGACTAAAAATTGTATGTGTATGTGTGTGTGTGCTCCTGTGTGTGTTGGACAGCCCCCTGCTTAAACTAAAAGAAAAAGGGAGAGAGATGAATCGACTTTCATTTGTACTGTTCAAAAAAAAGTATCTACAAGACGACATTGGTGGACAGCAGGGTGACTTCAAGGTGCTGCAGGACAACTGCTTTATTTAATGGTCTAGGTGCAAACTTCAGGAAGCACCAGCCTCTCTTCTATATGACCCGTTGGCCACGTTTACTTTTTTCTTTAAAGAGAAGAAAACAAAATCTAAAGTATCTTTGTGTATTTGAGTAATATACAAAAGTATAGCAATATATACTAAGCAAATGAGGCAGTTTGGTAAACTTAACACATTAAAAAACAATTAACATTAAAGTGCTAATTATTTTGCTTTCACCTGTTGTCACTGAAATAGTTACTTATCTGATATGTAAAATTACATTTTGTGCCATTTTAAGTTAGAAATTCTTCAACAAATGCTATGCATATTAAAATATAGGTTTATTTATGAAATTGCTGTCTGCAATTTCTAAATCAGTTTTCCTAAACGAGATTATTCTTTGACACTTTAAAATATCATATTACTATAAAGCAATGCTTTTATAGACGTCACAGTGTTATATTCTGATGACTAGGACCTATGTTATTATGTTAACTCAGATTATGTTTGGAAGGACTACACTAACTATAAAACTATATGTTTTATCATGTACGTAACTTTATGTCAATTTTCATTCTTTGTAGCAAGTAAAAATAAACTTCTTAGATTTGTGTACATATGTGTTTTCTTTAAAAAAATACAAGTAATATCTTCTTAAACATGTATTGCACTTTTTAAAATATAATGAGAGTATTTCTTAGAATATTTCCAATTTGTTGCCTGGCTTTTGTTGGAAAAGTTTCTCTATGTGGATCCTAAATACAAACAACAGTGATAGTACTTTGAAAGAAAATGAAAAGTTATATGTAATATAATTATTATGTTTTCATCATGCAACGTGTATCATTTGTAGATGATTTTAGAATATGAAGACTTCCTGAAAAAGTTATTTAGGTAGAACATCATGAAAAATATTGTGAGACATGATATAAGGTGAAAGTTCTCAAACTTGTATGTCAGAAGCAAACTATTAGTTGTCACATGGAAAATACTTTGGTACAATTAAGGCGATGCATATAAAAAGGAATATTTCCCGAACATTATTATACCCAATACGTCATCAGCAGAAATGTAATAAAAAAATGAAACTATTTGTTAGAATGCAATTTAGAGAACCCTATAGGTTGTCCATTTTGTTCAGTTTATAATTAAGATAGTGTTTAAATCTGAAATGAATTCTATATATGCATGTTCAATAGGCTATAGCCCAACAATAAGAGAGGAATCACATCTCATTTTATCGTAAATTGTGTAATAAGCGATAAGGTAAAAACTAGGACTAAAATCCTTCCAGCAAAAATGAAACAGAGCGACCTCAATTGCCCTAATTCATTCTGCTTTTTTCTTTTCTTTTTTTTTTAAAGTCTCTTCATTTTCCCTCTGTTCACATTATTAGCTTACACATGAGTGCATTATTAGAAAATAACAAAGCCAAACAGGGAGACTTCGAAGGAGCGGGAGATAGGTTCCTTCCACAGCTGAAAGGTATTCTCATTTCATTTGTTAGGAGTTGCAAAAATAGTTTTATAGCCAGGGAGGGACAATGACCTTTTTCTTTCAACAAGCTTGGTGGTTGGTCTTTTGATGGAAAAACTAGGGGATACAACATCTGGTAATTTGTGTTACTGAGCTTAGCTGAGGTCTTAACGATGTAAGCAGATTATTCTTGAAGAAGAACAAAAAAAATTCCGGAAGACTCAATGGACTATTTAAAGTTATTAGGCAGTGCATTCTAACACTTCAGAACTCTTTTCTGATTCATTTTCCCTTTAAAGCTATGCCTTCGAAGCAATTTTTTTTTTTTTTTTGGTCTACCTCCTTCCAATTCCAGTTGACTTTTTTGGTGGTCCACAGCTGTTTTGTCATTCACACTGGCCTCCTTTTTTTCCATCACAGCCGAAATGATTACTTTGCTGATTAAATTTTCTCCTTCAGAACTTTAGGACGCTCTCCTCCACCCTCGGGAGTCATTGCTGACCAGAAGGGTCGAGCAACACCAAATAGCAACAGCTAAGCATTGGCAATTTTAAAGAAAGGGAAAAATGTGAACGGGGAGCAATGCATGAAGAAAACGACCCACCCCACCCAGGATTCCGGGCAAAAAATAAATAAAAGATGGTACTAAGTCATTGCTGTGGGATCTTTTTCCCACATGCATCATATTAAAACCACATCATCCAAAGCTTGTGCTTCTTAACTCTGATAAAAATGACCTGGGGTCTATGTAACATATTTGCATTGTAAGGAAAAAAAAAATACAAATGAGATTAATTGCGCTAGGTTTGGAAAGATTCTTCGCACTCTTTAGAGAAAGATTCTAAATTGGAATAAGCCAGTGGATAAGCATTAAGTTGCCTAGTCAAGTTTATCTGGCTGAACTCTGGCTGAAAAATATTACTGTAACTTTTAACTCCAACTATTACTAAATCAGAGGGCAGAGCACAAAAGATGGACTTACAGACTGTAACCCACCTGGAAAGCAGGGGGATCTGGGACACATCAGGCCTGCCACCTCAACAGGGAGCTCATGTAAGCACACAGGCTGGTTCTGGGATTAGCGCCTTGCTTTGCAATGATGAAATAAAGAAAGCAATAACATTACTCACCAAATTCAATCCGTTCCATGCTCACGGTCCTTCTGCATGGCAGGACCTTGCACTAGATCACTATTTCTTCAAGTCAAAAGCTTTCACAAAGAGCAAAGTAGTGCAGTACCCTCTCCTCCCACCCCACCCCCCCAAAAAAAACAAGCACAAAAAGGAAAAACCTACTTACATGTAAATTTTAAGGGTTCATGTTGGAAAATAACACCAAAAATACTTTAACCTTAGAACATACATTCAATAAAGAATAAGGTTAACATAATTTTTGTTAGTGTTTAGACAAACTGCTATGCGCTTTTTAATAGCATATTTAGTAATGGGTAGGATTTCCCACATTGCAATATTTTCCCCATGTTGTCTGGACTTTTTGGAATTGAAAGAAATAAGAGAGGCCTGTGAAACATAAAACACCATTCCAGCTCTGATTATTTTTGAAGAACATGATTGACTAGATATTTTTGCATTTTGTATGATAAGACTTTCTGTTTTGCCTTGCCACATTCTTATTTTATCAACTATGAACCAGTTATAATTAGGGATCCCATTAGATGAAAGAGCAATTGTCTACTTTCTGACATGCTTTGAAGGGTTTGCTCTTTTAATAATATGGACACAAAGATAAACATTTTTCAAATTGAGCTAAAAACTACACTGGTCATTTCAATTTTATCAATTTTTACTCAACATGGAGTTTGAACTGACACTATTTGAAGTTAACAGAAAGGGTTAGCCACTTTACATTCTCAATTTACCTTTATATTCAATAGATCTTTAAAAATAATAGTAATTTACTAAAGTTTAGTGATTTTTCCTCTCGTTACTGATTCATAGTGCTTCAAATTCGTCATGTCAGATATGTCTTGAGCATTTGATACTTGTTTTTTCAATGGACCTACCAGTTTCCAGTCATTCAAAGTAGCATTTGTGAAGTTCTACTGCAGGAACATATATAGCCATTTGCAGTTAGAAGGGTGACTGTATAATCAGGGTATTGGCAGACAGGCAATTATAAAAAGGAAACCATTAAAACAGAGGGTTGATACATTTATAAGCCAGCAAGGGGTCTTTGCTTTGCTTATGGACATGGGTTATAGAAAGTTCTGAAGTCAATTTGTGATCTGGTAAATTGTGGGACATAAACATGGATTCCATAATGGGATTTTATTTTATTTTTCTCTTGAATCATTCACATCATTTCAACTATTCTCTGTATATGTCATTTTCTTCAAATAGGACAGGAAGATGGCCTGAGAAGACCTTACTAAACCAGGAACCTATCATCTTTGATTGATTTCTCTCCCTGGCTCTCTCAATATCCAATCATATCATTGTTCACATTCTATTTCTGTTTTGTTACATTGTGAACTTACCTTGCTACTTTTTTTTTTTTTTTTTTTTTTTTTTAGGGTTGCACTCACGACATATGTAGTATCCCAGGTTAGGGGTCGAACTGGAGTTACAGCGGCCAGTCTATGCCACTGCCACAGCAACGCAGGATCCGAGCCATGTCTGTGATCTACAACATAGCTCACAGCAAAACTGAGGCCAGGGATCAAACCCTCAACATCATGCTTCCTAGTCGGATTTGTTTCCACTGCATCATGATGGGAACTCTGGTACCTTGGTACTTCTATCCTTAGAACATCACTCTCAGACTGTATTTTTTAACCATGTCTCTGCATTTCTAACAGACCCAAGATACCACTTTCACCATCCTGCTCAAGGTCTTCAGTTGGTCACAGAAAACAATCTAAATCCTTGGGCTGCTTTTTAAGGTCATTTACAATCTGGACAATACCTATAATTCCAGGTTTCTCTCCTAGGTTTTCTATAGGATCTAGTAGTAGATCCTATAGTGGCAAAGGCACCAGACTTGGATTCAGACTTGGATCCTAAATTTGAACCTGAAGTTAATATCAGCCACTCTGTTCCACTGGCTAAGTCACTTAATGTCTCTAAACTTCGGTTTCCACATCCAAAATGTTGACGACTAGATCAATTTTTGGTCTGTAGGCCAAATATGGGCCCACATATCTATTTTGCTCCAGTAACTTCACTGTTGTATTACCTATATGGCTTTGTTATATACTCACATATACCTGTTATATACTCATACCTCATCTATTAAAAAGTGGTAACACTACCTATCACACAATATTGCTGGAGGGTTAAATTAGGTAATATATGTGAAATCCTCAGGCCAGTGCTTATTAAGGAGAATGCCCTATAAAACTGTTAAATCTGAGACTGAATCACTCGATTACATCCATCTTTTGATTCAAGGTGTGTAAGTAACTGTAAATAAGTTCACCTCTGGAATTTTGCTACTGTGCCATCTAAAATCACTCTCCCTCCTTCTCGGTCCAGAGAAATCTTACTCATCCTAAAGACCAGGCCTAACAGTACTCTCTCTCCATAAATCATTATCTGAACTTTTAAAGAGGCAATAACCTACAGCATTGGTCTGAATGGCAGCTATAACTCCATGGGGATAAGAATCTTGAGGCCCAACAGGAAAATTGAGATTTTGGAAGCCAACTTTCTCATGTTCTAGGTGAGGAGCCAAAGGCCAGGAAATTAATAAGACCAACCCAAGGCCAGAGAATGAACAAGGGGCAAGGACTTAAATCTGGCTCTCTGATCTCTCCCAACAGTGCCTTTTTCTGTTTCTTAGATTACTATGTGCAGGGGTTTCAAAATTATAATTTTGGAATTGCTGTCATGGGTCAGTGGCTAACAAATCTGGCTAGTATCCATGAGGACGTGACTTCCATCCCTGGCCCTGCTCAATGGATTATGGATCTGGCATTGCTGTGAGTTGTGGTGTAGGTCCCAGAAGCAGCTCAGATCCCGCATTGCTGTGGCTGTAGTATAGACGGCTACAACTCCAATTCAACCCCTAGCTTAAGAACCTCCATATACTGCAGGCACAACCCTAAAAAGACAAAAGACTAAAGATAAATTATAATTCTTATACAAGTTTTATCTTCATTCATTCAATTGCAAAACACAGAAAACCAGGAACAGCATCTTAAGCATATGTCTATGTATCTCTTATAACCAGCCCAGCACGTTGCAGTATTCCATAAATGTTTTGCATAAAGAAAGAAAGAAAAGCAGGACATTTTTCATGGCCTAAGTTCCCACAAGCAGGTACCCAAAGGCTCAAGGCATAATTACTTTCTCCCTCTTCTTACAAAATTTTCAGTGTTTCAAATGCACACAAATCAAGCATTTGCTCAGCTCTGCTATGACCAAGAATTATACTGAGTATTTTGAATGGATCCTCTTAAACTTCACAAGCTTTGAGGGAGTTACTGTCATGGTCCACACCATTTTAAAATTAAGAAAACAAGGCTGAGATAGTTTAAATAACTTGTCTTAAGCCACAGAGCTAGAGAGGACCAGAGTTCAAATAAGATCTGTCTCAGCCTATACCCCCACTGCTCTTCACCAGTGGGATGAACTGATTTCTGAAGCCACCTCTGTGGCTTCTTAGACTCATAATGCTCCACATCATACTTGTACCTAGCGCCATTACTCTGGACAGGACTATACATTAAATAACATAATTCATCTGGTCCAATCGATTGTCTAAAGTCAAAAATTCTATTGCCATTGGAAGCCTCATTGGCATTGTTTTGGCCATCTTAGCCATTTTGATCTGCCCACCACAACTCCAATGGAACTCTCTTGAGATCATACAATACCCAGCTTTTTCTAGACCATCTCCCAAACTTGTCTTTTGGGTTCTGTTTTTGCTGTGACAACTGTCTTCAGTTGGCCCAACAGAGTATTTCTTCTCGGCTTATGCTTCTTACTCCAGATTCCTCATTTTGTTTCTTCCATTCATTTAACCATTCAACCTTACTAAGCATCACCAAATGAAATCCACTGTTACAGACTTGTCCTGGTCAGTAAAGGGCAAATCAGATGAAGGAAAGTAAACACAGCAGTCAAGTGGTATGGACGATCATTGGATGAGGTATGAGAGACATCTCTGCAGGACACAGGGTGAACATGCAAAGTGGGCAGTGGCATTTCAACTTTCTGTTGGAAGGAACGTCAGCTGAGTGTTGAAAGATGGGCAGATCTCTCCCATCTTCATATTAAAACATTCATGGACTGTCTTCCTATGAAACTTCTTTACTCAAGTTGATTACCACTGCCACACTACTAGAGCATCCTCCCACTTGCTTATTATTTGGATCTTGTAGAATTTTAGACCCACATACAAGAATCTCTGCAGGATTAGTACAGGAGATAGAACATTACTGGAATAAAACAAAACTACCTAGAATTCAAGTTACATGTTCACTCTCTTATTTACTATGTATGTAGTCCTTATTTTTCAGGTTTATCAAACTATTCTTTAATGATTTTATTTTTTTCATTATAGTTGATTTACAGTGTTCTGTCAATTTCTACTGTACAGCAAAGTGACCCAGGCATACATATATTATTTTTAATAACATTTAAATATATAATCTAATGAATATTTCATCATCTCTCATTTATATAAATCATGAAATCAGAGTTTGAAGTCAAACATTTAAATCTGGAAGAAAACCTGTAGAGAAGCAGGTCAAACTCAGATGATGGAGTTCCCACTGTGGTGCAATGGGATCTGTGGTATTTCTGCAGAGCCAGGACAGAGGTTCCATCGCAGGCTGGCACAGTGGGTTAAAGGATCCAGCATTGTTGCAGCTGTGGTCTAGATTACAACTGTGGCTCTCCCTGGCCCTGGGACTCCATATGTTGTGGTGTAGCCAAAAAAAAACTTAGTTGAGACAAATAATTCCCAAACATGGGGGTCAGGAGAGGCACCTTACTCAGCATTTCAGAGCCAAGTATGACATTAATCAGAGAATTAGAGAGAAAACTGAAATTCAATACATTCTCATTATAAGATGTATTTCTTATTATACTTCAATTTCTAGAGTACAATACATTTGTAAAGGACACCTTTTTTCACATGTACATTTCCTCTATCATCATAATATCTCTGTATCTTAAGTATTAATATCTTCTAAAACTCCCATTTACAGGAAAAAAAGGTGCAGTTTAGATGGGTTAAGTGATT
The DNA here is from genome assembly GCF_054392235.1 of Sus scrofa. Lineage (NCBI taxonomy): Eukaryota > Metazoa > Chordata > Mammalia > Artiodactyla > Suidae > Sus > Sus scrofa. The sequence goes on from NC_139389.1 coordinate 93,624,716, forward strand.
TGCTTAAGATCACATCACTGAGCAGCAGCAAAGATAGAACCTGAAAAACAATTGTCAGATCATCATTTTTACTTTTTTTCTATTAGTATAGAAAGCTTCCCTATGTAATCTCTGCTGGATGCAAGGACACACCTACAGAATTCGGTTAATAAAATCCTAATTGAATCCCTGTGTGACAGATACTATTCTAGATCTTGGAGAAAGCAAATAAAGCTGATAAAAGAGAGATGCTTCCTACCCTCATGATGCTTACTCTCTTTGGGAAGAATTGCAAAGCAAAGAGGTTAATTTCCATGGGAGAAGCTGCAATGCTACAGTGGCCCTTCAGTGGTCAGAGCCATAGTTTCTACATAAAACAAGAAGTATTACAAATCTAATTCATTTAGTGCAAAAAACTGAAAGCTGCAAGACTACAACGGTCTTTCGGTACTAAGACCAATAGTGTCTACATAAAACAAAGAAGTACTGCAAATCTAAATCAATTAGCCCAAAAATTTCAGACCACTAGCTGCAAAAACCTGAGGCAGTTGTACTCTCAAGAGAACAATTTGGCAGTGAGATACCACCCACCATGAACCAAGATAATTATCCAAATCCCTGGACTGGGAAAAAAGTACTAGTGGGCGCCAAGACATATGAAGCAACTCTCATCAAGGGCATCTGAGCTTTTGCCTGCCGATGTTCTACCCTAGGGATTTCTATTGCAAACATCAAGGCATGGGAGAAATTTTCAGTCTCCATGCCAACTAGTAAAACCGGGAATTGAGGCCATGACATTGTGCAGGGCCAGATTCTTCCTTCCTTCTTCCCTTTGTCCTGTCAGCTTACTCATCTCAGAGCAACAGGTCAGCACTCAAAGGCCAGGGAAGATAAGGAAATGGGCCTCCAAAAGATGCTATTCCTGTGGTTATTTTGGACTCAGATTCATTAGCAAATGGAAATCTTACATTTTCCAAAATCCAACAGAAACTAGAACTGTGTGAATAGTAAATGATTATAAAAAATATTATGTAAATGCTAATTTTCATACATTTCACAGATTTATAGATAATCAAGATTGTTATAAAACCAAGCTTTTATAATGTCTATTAGATATCAGAACAGCATAACTTATTAAACACTCTGCAGCTCTCCCTCACTTTCAAGAAGAAGAGCTGTCATTAAAAACTTACTGATTGGTTTTCATTTGTTTTTAATCGAAATATGCTTCATTTAGTCTTTAAAAGGAAACTGCCAATTTAGGACAGGAACTAGATCATCTGCTCAGGGTATGGAAAGCATTTTTAAATAATTCATGGCAAAAACTTACCCTACTTTTGTGATATGAAAATGCCTTGTTGCTTTTCTTGGCTTGTAAGTAGATTCATCCAGTTGACTGTTTTGGTTTCTTGGTATTCAGAAGTAGAAAAAACTTCTGAATTTTGAATCATATTTAAGATCCCTCCTGAGTAGTTAAGTGCACACCCACACACACAACTTTTCCTATAAACACCACATGCCTAAGCACACATTAAAATTAGATTTTTCCTACCCAGAGAGCGGGGGTGTGGAATATGCATCAGCAGAGAGAAGCACTCCTTTCTGCAAGATGTAGTATAACATGGGACTTCTTCAGAAGGTGTCAGAAATCTCACTTGGGCTCCCTTAACTGCATAATTTGTCTTTCTTCGTTAATAGTTCCTCATTCTCCATTTCCTGTGAAATGCAAACCCTCCATTTTAGTTAGAAAATATGGATCCTAAATTTCAATCTGATATTGGAAGCTAACAGTCATTCAAGATCTGTATTTCTTTCTATCCACCATGGGATGGCTTTTTATTGGTTTACCTTGTTGATATTTCTTAATGCCTTTATGTGTGGTCTTGGTTTGGAAGATCTATACATACAGCTGGAAGAATAGTGAACTGAGTATTTTTGATTCAAAGTGCCCTTCATATGCAAATCAGAACAATTCTAAAATTATTAAACATGCCATACATACATGTCTTAAAATGACCTCTTGTATGTGTTTCAATAGTCTTATAATGTATAGGTTCTCCTTTTCGGCATTTTTCTTTTTTCTTGTCTTTTTTTTTTTTTTTTTTTTTTTTGTCTTTTTAGGGCCACACCTATAGTATATGGAGATTCCCAGGCTAGGGATCAAATTGGAGCTGTAGTTGTCAGCCTATGCCACAGCCACAGCAACGCTGGATCCAAGCCTCACCTATGACTTACATCTCAGCTCACTGCAACGACCGATCCTTTAACGCACTGAGCAAGTCTAGGGATTGAACCTATGTACTCATGGATACTTGTCAAGTTCGTTATCCCTGGGCCACAATAGGAACTCATTTTTTGGCATTTTCTGTATTCACTTCTAGATGGACCTAAATCTTCAGGTCCTAGGGCAATGATTGGGGTAGTGGGTTAACTCAATTATTTTCAATAGCCTCTCTGTTCTAACAATGAGGCAATGTAGTAATTGGTTCTGCCAAGGAGTGAAGGTATGTGGAAAAGTCATGATAAAACTGGGAAAGAGTGTTTCAAGGGTTTTCCCCATCATAAAGATTAGTAGAGGAAATCCATATAAGTTTGCAGCATGGAAAGTATAACTTTCTATGGAATCTTCACTAGGCCCTAAGGCAGATGTTTCTCATCAGCAAATCCTTTTTACTATTAGATTTGTGAGGCCTATTAAGAAGAGCTTTGGGAATTCCTATGTGAGGGGCAGCCAGTGCTCCAGTTTAAGTCAATTAAACTAAGTCTGCCAAAGCCATTCTCTACGCTTACTGCCAAATCCTGCCTGTGAACAAGAAACCTTAACTTTTACCTGCAGAGCAGGGATAATGTGCAACTGCTTCAACAACCAATAACAACAGCTTGGCTTTTACTTAAATAATAAAAAAGATATTTCACTTTAAAATCAAGCATGTGCCTTAAAATAAATTTAACTTAGTGTCCTGTAAGTGATCACTCACTCAAATTTAAGAAGAAAGGCTTGGTGGAACATAAGTAACAATATGGAAATTTGCATTCATAGCTTAATTGCTGAACTGGCAAATAATTTTAGAAAAAAAGTAGACCTGCAAAAATTTTCTATTTGGCTCATAAAACCAAAAGAAGCTCAATTTTCTTTTGTATTATAGACCTTTAATATGTAGTTATAACCATTCTGGATGAAATCTTTTAACTATGAGCATGATCATGTATTTAACAATAATTTATTGAGCATTCACTGTGCCAGGCACCAGTCTGGATGCTGGCAAAGCACGGCTGCTATCTTGAGAGGTTTGCTGTCTAAGGTGGGAGAAACATAGGAAGATAATTACTCCAGAGAAGAGGATCCAGCTCATGAAGGGATTTGTGCACTTGGTTAGGAAGATCTTGAGTCAATGGGAGATACTGAATACACTTCAGCAGTAGAGAAAGTAGTCAAAATTGTCTTCAGACAAATCACACCAGTCCAAGGGCAGTCAACAGATTTCCAGATATTTAGGCTGGAGTCAGGAGGCCTGTAGAAGGGGATGACAAGTCACTGATCATGCGTGAGCTGTGACAATGTGTGGGCAATGAGAAGGAGAGGAAGAGACAAATTTGAGAAGGAATAAAAGATAAGACTTAAAGATATGGTCAGAGATCTCTCAGAAAGATTGGGGAAGATGGGATTAGGATCATTTCTAGGCTTTAGGCTCAGGCAATTAGATGGAAGATGCCATTTATCAAGAGACAAAATAAAGGAAGTTCTGGGAGAAGATTACAGGATTAAAATGAGTCTATGTTCCTGTGTGTTAATAGGTTTGTCTTTAGCAGAATATTCCTGAGCAATAACATAGTCAGGATATCATCAGTAAAAGACATAGCGAAAGCCATGGGGGTGGACTAGTTCATTCTATGTAGAATATACTATGGGGTATCATAGTAAAGGATACAGCCTCAGCATCCGACAGCCAAGGATTTACATTTATATGTCTACTCTGAAGTTTGCTTGCTGTATAACTGTAGCAGCCATTGGACTTTCAGAGAATCAGTCTTCCTATCCTAGCATATATAATAGTATTATTCACTCATAGGATTCTGGGGAGAAATAAATTAATTGATCCATATAAAATATCAGTGCATAGTAAGCGGCTAATGGATGAAAACCATTATTATGTTTGTTATTGCTATTATTATGATGATCAGAAGACAAAGAATGGAGCCTGTGTAATATGAATATTTAAGCACAAGCAGTGACCACATATCAAAACTCAATGCCAACATGGATTTTGCTATATGCAAAGTGGATAGAGTATCAGTGTTATAGTTTCTACTCTAGATCCACTGCTGCCACGCATCCCACCCCATCCTAAGGCATTTCTTTTAGTCTCAGGCAGATGAACTTTATGGCCAATTTGGAAAATTCTCTGGCTTATCCATTTAGTGGTATATGGACTCCTGATATCTAGCCTATCTCAGCTACAGTATGGCTCACGAGGAGATATCAACTGCCTGCAGGTGCACACTGGCACACAGTTTACTATCACCCACATTTCCCTGGGGGTCCTGCTGAGTGAAGAATAGTTGTTTTGAAGCAGTTTGAGGGAGTGGGAAGAAAGATGGCCTCTTTCTAGTTCTGGAAACATGTTCGGCCCAGTGTGCCTCAGTTTCCTCATCTGTAAATTGTGGACAATAACCACTTCCCATCAAGGCGATCATTAATAGTAAACTAAATAGCATACACAGGTGAGTATTAACTTAGAGAACAGACAGAGTGCTGGATTTAGAACAACACTCAATAATATTGACTACTTTTTCAATAGCTAAAATTCTAAGCATTTCACACTTTCTGTGTGAAAACATGTTGTAATCTAGACGTATTTATTCAAATTTTCTTGGACTGCAGAAAGAAGTTCAAACAATTTTAGGCAGATTTAAATGCCCTTGGTTCAAAATTTCCCAGTAGTGTGAATTCCATTCTCCCAAGGGGAGTGATTTGGCTGCCTGTCTGCCAATGGAGAATTCGTTCTTTGAAGGAAGAGAAACCCCTTTATTCTCCCCTTTTGAAACTGGCCAGAGTAGTCCCCAAATAATGCAAGATTACAAATCTGGCACCAGGAGGTATTGGCAAGACTTTGATTAAATCTGCCACTATTTGTGTCAACAAATGTTGCCAGGTAAGTGGCAAAGAAGATCAGTACACCTGTGCCAAGGAACAGTGGAGAAAGCAGCTGTTATATTGAATATGTTGACTAGGAAGAAGCAAGGCTCTATCATGGGAAATGGATTGTTTGTGGAATAATAAAAGGTGTTTTTTTGTTGCTAGTGCAATTATATAAAACCTATTGCTTAAGAGAAACAGTTCACTTCCTTTCAAAAAAATGCCAGAAAGTTGATGTGAAATAAAATGAAGGCAAACAAAACACATCAGAAATGCATGCAGTTGTTCACTAAGAAATCAAAATCTGGAGTTCTCATCGTGGCGCAGTGGTTGGCAAATCCGACTAAGAACCATGAGGTTGCGGGTTCGGTCCCTGCCCTTGCTCAGTGGGTTGAGGATCCGGTGTTGCCATGAGCTGTGGTGTAGGTCACAGATGCGGCTCGGATCCTGCGTTGCTGTGGCTCTGGCATAGGCTGGTGGCTATGGCTCTGATTGGACCCCTAACCTGGGAACCTCCATGTGCCACAGGAGCGGCCCAAGAAATGGCAAAAAGACAAAAAAAAAAAAAAAAAGAAAGAAAGAAAAAGCAGTCAAAATCCCTCTGCAATGTCCAGAAGTAGAGTGAGATCATGATGCACCTAGGAAATAACTACCAGGGCATTGTCTCACTGCTTCATCGTCTCCATTTCCAAAGAGCTGGGTCTCAAGACTTGGAGGTTTATGAAATAGTTTTCTTCACAAAGAACATTCATTCAAAGGACACCCATGTGACATATGTTGAGTGGTAACTATATGATGGACATGGCCACTGTCAGGTTACAAGTAAGCTCATGCCCTTGTCTTCAAGGATCACACTCCGGCAAACAGACATGTAAATAGTCCTTAAGTAAATAACATTAAACACACATACATGTTATCATATATAATCTCTGTGTTCCTCCCAGCACAAAAAGATCAAACTCCTGACAAAAGTATATCTGATTAAGTCATTAGTAAATATTTCATCTTCACCTGTGTGAAACATCTATGGGGGTTTTTGCAGTTCTTTTTTACATTCTAAGAGTTAGGAAATATTTTCTGTTAAAAGGCCGGACAGTATATATTAGGATTTGTGGGCCATATGGTTTCTGTTGCAATTACTCAACTCTGAAGTGAATGCAGCCATAGACGATACATATTGTCTATGTGGCTATTTGTCCATAGTGTTTTATTTACAAAAGCAGGTAACAGCCCAGCATTGGCCCTTCAGCCACGGTCTACTGATATTACTAAGGGATTGTCCTAAGGCTTTCTATGCTAAGATGAAACTTTTTACAAGACTGCATCCACTGGCATTCCTTCCCACTATCAGTATCCACACTTCCCTGTTTCATGAGTTTTGGAGGGAGAAAAGGTGCAGATGAGCAGGAGGTAACCAATGTTGCTTTCCTCTTATTTACTGCTTTAGTGCATGAAAAATTCATGTTGGCATTGAAATGATCACAAGGTCTAATGATAATTCATTATACATGGTAGACATAAGAAGGCCTGCTGCGTAGTTAACAGAAGAAATTAATCTGTTGGAAATTTGTCCATGGAGCAACCTGAAAAGTGATTGAAAGAGAAAGGAAGCAATCTAATCAAGAAAGTATAAAGAAAAGAAGACAAGAGGAAGAACTGAAAGAAAAGCAAATACCACAAGTAAAAACTCATTCTTACTGCCTGTAAGTCAAATACCTACTGGAGAATGGACATCATATGAATGGTTCTTAATAAAGAACAATAGTCAGGGAACCTTTCTTGGAATATGATGTAGAGGACCTCTGAGAGGAGCTTCATTGTTTATAATGATCTTTGGTTATGGACAGACCAACAAGAACACATTCTCCTCTTTAAAAAGTGTCTTTCATTGCTCTAGGTTCTAAATTGCTGCAAGTCTGAAGTATGGCATGGTTACTGCATATGTTTGGTGGGTCATGACCGAAAGGGTTAAAAACTTGGCATGGCAGGAGAGGGAGAAATCCTGGTAATCTGGTCTCAGAAGTCACCAGAAGTTTGAACCAAATGATCTGAGAAGTCACAGCAGTGTGAGCTGCAGGGAAATCTCAAGAAAGAAATAGGGACCAATAAAGAAAACAGAAGAATCAGCTTGTCCAGAGAGTGTCGATTCAGTGACACTCAGTTCATTTGGAAGAAATTTGCACATGATAAAGAAGACAATCCTTCAAATACCACAGTCAGAAGAATATTTTGGCTCAAGGTAAAAGCCAACTCTTAAATACATTTCATGAGAATAAAGACATATTTCCTTTCCCTCTCACACTCTACCTTCCTCTTGGCTCTTTATGGGAAGGAGAGCATTGAATTCTACAAGGAATCTCAGTTCAAAAGTATCAGAGAAAATGGCAACCCTTTCAAAGCAAGGGAATGCAGGTTCAGCTAAAATACACACACACACACACACACACACACACACACACACACACACACACCATCCTAGAAACTGGAAGACACATATACAGGTTATTCAAACTCCTCCAATAACAGGCTCATGGTTTTCAAAGTGCCAGGGGAAGGACCCAGGGAGCCTAGCAACATAAAATGTCTATTAAAAACATATCTTGAATCATCCTAGCAAATCGACCCCCTACCTCCACCATCAGGCTTGGTGGCTCTCTCGCTGGATCATAGTTTATTGATACATCTCCCTCGCCTGGACAGCCTCATTTCTCTAATAGTGAGAAGCACTGACTACAAGAAATATATTTCTCCAAGAACATTTCATTCATTACTCAGATGTTTACCAGTGGTTGTTCTTCAACAAATTGATTGTGTTGTTAATCGTAGTAAAGACTGAAGTGAGGGTACCGAGGGGCCTCCAAAAGAGCCAAGTCATTTGAAAATCAATGTCCACAGCTGCAACTTTGAAACAGTTCTCCAGTGAATAAGCATTCAATTTCATTGTATTCAAGGTGAGCATTCTTTTCTTGTGGAATATTTTATTGTGAGTTTCTTTTGACTTCAAGGATAGAGCCTCTTAACTTTGCGAATTTGCACACAATTTAATTTTTTCAACCTAATAAAAAACATCACTAAAACAAGACAGATGCCTACTCAGTTTTGATAGGTGGACTCTTCTAGGTGCTGCTCATCCTCTCCCATCCCCCACCCCAGCTCTCAGTGCAGCAAATGAGTGTGTGAAGATCCCTTTTCTTGGATACCTCTGGCACCTCTTTATTTTTACCTTATTTTGACAAAGAACCAAGGAAAATTGCATCTTTCATTTTCAAATAATGTTAGAAGGTTTCTGTGCATACCTCCAACGGGAGCCAATCAGGGCCTGTTAACAACAAGAAAACCAGTGATCTGGGGATATTTAATGCCGCATTGGCCCTGGAAGAAGGAGGACTCTTTCATTTCGCATACTTTGTCTCCGCCATGGAGCTGGCTGACATAATGGACTTTTACAAGGAGCTCTGAAGCAATTGGCAATTAAGTGGTTTGAAGGGGTGCTTCTGGGCTGCTGTGAAAGGCTTCAGGTGTGAAACGCTTGTTTTCAAGAGCACTGAACAAAATGTATGGTTGCTTTCAGCGCCCCCCTTGTCCTTCCCCAGGAAGGGGGGGAGCCGGGGGAAGCAAGGACACTCAAGAGCAATTTGCTATTCAGCATCTGAATGCCGGGCGCTTTCTCCCCCACCCCAATCCTTGGGCGACTGGTGAGGGGGGCAGATTGAGATGGCACAAACAGCTCTCGGCACAATGGTAGATCAAGAGAGAGGCAGGGAAAATGAGGCTGGGGAGAATGGACGCCTGAATGAAGGGAAGAAGGCTTGATTGTTAATTGTGGGTAAATGTGTTGCAAGAGTGAAAAGGGTTCATGGGCTACTTTAAAGCTATACCCAAGCAATAAGTATAGAGAGTGGGGAAATAAGGAGATGGTCCTGACCCTTTTAAGGACTATAGTAGTACATCTGGCCCACTTGAAAAAGTAAATTGAGAACTGTTCAAAAAGGTAGGCAAATGCATATGTGTGTTCGAATCCCATTGCTTACAAGGGAAAAAAAAATCTGGCAACTCCAATTCACATCCAATGTGCACTTCAAAGTCTACACTATTCTTTTCGAGTATTAGTCAATAGGACAAAGATAATATGCAATAAGGATGCTGTCGAATAGATAAATATTTAAAATATGACTTTTTCTCAAGAATACAGCCTTCTATTCTAGGATAAAATATATTTGCACTGAAGCTAGCACAAGGGTAAAGGAAACTTCAAACAGTCTTCATGAAGGATATTGTTCCCTTAGTTCTGTTTCATGTCACTTTTCCTAGTCTGACCTTTACTTCCAACATATTGATTTTTTCCTAACCCAGCCTTGCTTTGCAGAAAAAAGGGGTATTGAGTCTTTGAGCTGCTTACATATCACTATTGTACATGCATCCTTAAAGGTGAAGGAGGCCCTTTCAGGAGATGACTGTCTGACTGACAATGTGATTAGGATTGTCTGAGGACTTTTCATTTTAAATGTAGGAGGCCACATGTATCAATCTGGGAAAAGAGACAGAAGCCGACTCAAATTGAGTTGTCTTTTAAACGTTTCTCAAAGAGTTCTGGTTTTGCTCTAAGCAAAAGCTCCTCACATAAAGTGTGTACTATATAAAAATTAACTTTGTCCATCGAGGATGGAATTCTGTAGTTTTCTGATGATTTCTTTTCCAAATATATACTATTTATTCAAACATAATTAAGATGAGTGTTTTCTGGAATAGGCTTTTTCCCAGCATCCTGATTTCTAGGGGGAACATTTGTAAAACAGAATTTAACCAAGTGCCATACTACTGAGACTGAATTGTTGGTTCATCCCATTATGCCATGTAATCTTTAATGTAGAAAAAAATTGTAAGCAGTTTAAAAACTATATCTCCCCTTCTCCTCACCCCAAGAAGGCTAATAAAATCATCTGAGAGATTACAGAATTCTACAAAGTACTTTGCAGCTGCTACACAGTCCTTTTTGTAGCTAGAGGAGAGTCATAAGAGGAGAAGGAAATGACTTCTTCCCTTTGTCCTGTTGCATTCCTGAATTCTGTAATGACCATGTCAGTACCCAGGCCACCTGGCACAGTGGATTAAGAAGAGTACTCTCAAGGCAGTGCAGTAAACAATTTTGTCTGAGTCCGTGTAAGAAACCAAAGTCAAGGATTTAACACAGCATCCCTGCATCCCACACATCATCCCTAACATGTTGGATGGATTGCTTGTCTGTGTCTAAATTGTAAAATACTCCCTGTGGTCTACTTCTGTCACTACTAGACACTCTAAGCTAATGTCAGAAAGTGAAAACTTCACACCAATTCCAAACTCCAGCACAGGAGATAGCTCATTGAAACCAAATGTCTATTAACTTCCACTTATGCCTTGGCTCCAGTCATTTGTGAGATTGTGAGAATCTTAGTTTCTCTGGTCCTGCCACCTCCACAAACCCACAATGGAGACTAACCAACTTGACTCTAATGCTCCTTTCCAAGTTGAAAATGAGGCTTTTCCATTTTCTCTGAAACCCTTACAGTATCAATATTCTTTGTTTTTTCTTTTCTTTTTAAGGTTTCACCTGCAGTATATGGACTTCCACAGGCTAGGGGTCGAATTGCAGCTGCAGCTGCTAGCCTATACCACAGCCACAGCAACACCAGATCTGAGCCATATCTGTGACCTACACTGCAGCTTTCAGCAATGCTGGATCTTTAGCTGATGGAGTGAGGCCGGGGATTGAACCCACATCCTCATGGAGACAACATCAGGTCTTTAACTTGCTGAGTCACAACAGGAACTCTGGTATCAATATTATTTTTTAAATATTATTATTATTATTTTGTCTTTTTAGGGTCATGTCTGCAGCATATGGAAGTTCCAAGGCTAGGGGCTGAATTGGAGCTGCAGCTGCCAGCCTATGCCCCAGCCACAGCAACTCAGGATCAGAGCCACTTCTGCAACTTCACCAGAGCTCATGGCAACACCGGATCCTTAACCCACTGAACAAGGCCAGGGATCAAACTTGCATCTTCACACATACTAGTTGGGTTCATTATTGCTGAGCCACAATGAGAACTCCTTGGTATCAATATTCTTATGGTCCCCAATCTATTAGTAAGATATTTCCTTGGATTTACTTGCTTCATTGATTTAGTGCATCTCCAAAGGCTACATAAAATCTCTAGGATCACCATGTCTTCAACCCCACCCCATGACAATTTCTTCACCCACAAGTTGATCTGATAGCAACTAAGTCAGCATTAGCTTTCCTCAAAGAAATAAAGTGCCAGCTATCCCAAGGTTAGAGTGGCATCCGATGCAATAAAATGTCTGCAAAGTGACAGAACTAAAATCTTGATTGCTCTCCTCAGAACTTCCAGATCTACTCGATAGCAAGTCAGAAGACTTGGTTCAAGACGTGGCTCCCTCACAAATGCGCTAGGTGGCGTTGGGCCAGCATGTCTCCTTACACATCAGTAGTCTCTTCTATAAATGGAAACAATAAAACTTTCCCATAAAAAATAAAAATAAAATAGGATAATCAACAGACAGTACAACATCTTACACATACTGAGTTCAATAAATACTACTTATAAATGTTACTATTATGATATCAGTCTAGTGAAATCTGTTTAGCAGCCTCTACCTACTTGTCTACTGAAACCCAGAGCAGAAACTCATGAATAAAGCCCTCCTTCTCAAGCAGAACAGAGTCTCTGGGTGCCTTGAATCGGTAGAAAGCCCAAATTCACATAGGCCGGGAGAGAGCACATGGAGCTCCTGGCTAAGTTCTACAGGCAGTGCTGTCTCAGTCTTTTAGCAAGATGATGGGGCAGGATCTACCACTAGCGAGGTATTAGACTTCTGAGGTGCTTTCATCACTTCATCACTTGCTTGTTCAAAGTGGGTAAGACTTTGTGCCTTTTTTCAGTCTTTCTAGCCATAGGAATTCTTTTTTTTTTTTTTTTTGGCAAGAAATAGATTTATTAATAGGATGCTTGTGAGAGATGCAAGTGGGCAGGCAAGGAGGCTCTGCCCCCAGGCTTCGGTGGGCTACATTTTTTTTTTCACCCAAGGGGAGTCGCCATAGGAATTCTTAAAAGATTGAGGAAACATCTTCACAGTCCAAGGTCATCAGCAGTGGAAACACTTTAAAATTACAAAAGTGGGGTGTTCGCTTTGTGGCTCAGTGGTTAACGAACCCAACTAGGATCCATGAGGATGCGGGTTCAATCCCTGACCTCGCTCGGTGGGTTAAGGATCTGGCGTTGCCATGAACTGTGGTGTAGGTTGCAGACTCGGCTCAGATTTGGCATTTCTGTGGCTGTGGTATAGGCCAGCAGCTGTAGCTATGATTAGAACCCTTGCCTGGAAAATTCCATATGCCACAGGCACAGGTCTAAAGAGAAAAAAAAAAAAAAAAAGGAAAAAGAAATAAAATTACAAAAATGCTCTGTCATTTTGTAAGCAGTATATCTTATATTTAAATCCTATTATAACTCTTATTTATACCTCTAGTGGAGTATAAATAATTCTTTACATATTTCATCCCACACAATTCTCTCTACTTTAGCAAGAAAGCATCAACTTTCCTACACAAACCATGTGTATTTGTTTCCCCAGTAAATGTTAAGTCATCCTTTTTTGTCTGTTTGTTTTAGAAATTAATTCTTGGAGTTCCTGTCATGCGCAGTGGAAACAAATCTGACTAGGAACCATGAGGTTGCGGGTTCCATCCCTGGCCTTGCTCAGTAGGTTAAGGATCTGGCATTGCTGTGGCTGTGGTGTAGGTCAGCAGCTACAGCTCTCATTAGACCCCTAGCCTGGGAACCTCCATATGCCATGAGTGCGGCCCTCTAAGGACAAAAAGAAAAAAAATAGAAATTAATTATGAGCCTTCCCCCCATCCTGGGACATCTCAAAATGTGTGTTTTTGAAAGTGTTTTCAGCAAGACCAGTTTTAATAGCTGATGAAAGTGGTAAAAATGTCTTCTATTGTCAAATAAATTTGGAAAAGGCAGTTTAAAGAACATTAATAGATTTTTTTCCCATTATATGACTTCTCAAAGTCATCAATATGTTAATCTGAAATGTATTCTACAAGCATATGATATATATGTAATGCTTCCCAAACTTATTCTAAAAGGAAAAATTTTTTCCCCTCACTGTTTAAAGGATCTAGAATTTTATGTAACACACTTTAAAATATTCTGTTTAATATCATCCAATACAATATATCTGCCTTCTTCAGCCTCTCTGTTCTTTCTTCTTGGATATAACTGTGACTTCTCAACTTCAAACACACACATATGTCTGTATTACTCTTAATCTATTGTCCTTCTCTCTGTATGATAAAAGATAACATGACTTCTAAATGAAAATGTATGGGCATATCTAGTCCAATACCTTCTTCACCCTACGTGCTTTAGAAAGACAGTATAATTTACTTCAATGATTTTTGACAAAGTCATTGAAAATTTTATCAAAATCATTGTATTGATCAAAATATTACAGGCATCCTCTGTTAGAAGGTATTTCTAATCACACTAAATCATTTTTGCTCTCACTTAAAAAGTCACATTTTCAGCATCCAGATGTGGTAGATAAACTGATCCTGCAGAAGCTCCTTGATGGGATCTAGCTGTCAACAAATGTTGAGTGTGTAAGTCTCCCTTCCTGGGATCTAAAGGATGGACGATGAGGTCTCAGGAAGTATTTTAAGTGTTGTAAGAAGGACAGGGATATTGAGTTTGCCTCAAGCAAACCCACAACGTTGAAAAATGATTAAAGACATGTGCTAACTTCATGAGGACAAAATCAAGTTCATTTTGACAACTAGCATGTCCCCAAAGCTCAGCATGGGGCTTGTCACTTTAAGAAGGTATTCTATGGATAGTTGGTATTAAATGAATACAATAGCTATCTGTTGACAACTTCTAAATCCAACCTCCCTCCCTGCATATTCCTGTGAGAAGGCCTCCATTCTATCATCTTCCCCAAGGATAGAAAATTTGTCTACATTAGCAAAATACAAATCTTCAGTGATTTTGGCCCCTTGACTTGTGGACGGTTACTGAACACCACTGAAAAGAATGTACATTGCTGAAGGCATTGGCTTCAATCAGGTTTCACTCATTCACTCCATTTATTTTGAGTCCCTCATTTTGTACAAGATTTAAGGGAGCTGGCTGACATGATTAGAAACCTGATTAGCCAGCGCTTGCAACATGTAGCCAGATCTCTGAAGGAGAAAAGGAATTTACAAGGAACGCAAATATAAAAGAATTTCATCCAGGATGTTTTAGAACAAGCCCAAAGAGCAGTCTCGGGAAATCTGCATGATTCTGATAAATGTGAATTGTTAAAATGGGCTGCATTTCTCTAACATTTACTAAGATTCCCTGGACAGCTGTATACCATCATGTCCTCACACAGAAGGAACTACACACCTGACTGCTCATACTTTTTCCTCCTTATCATTTCATCTCTAGCACCTTGCACAGGATTGGCACATAATGAGGTCTTAATTTCCAAGGAAACCTTCCAAGGAACCCCTAAGTTTCTGCACTCGGAGGAGTTTCTATCAACCTAAAGTGTAGACTCAAATCCCCAGACTCTATATACTTGTAAACAAAACCCAACCAGTTCTTCACAGCTGTTCCAGATTCAGCTTTTCTTGAGTCAAAATTGAAGAGAAAAACAAAAATGAGGCTTTTTTTTTCTTCTCTTTTTGCTTTTTTATATGCCACCTTCCACTCTAGACCTTAATCCTCTCCAAATCACCCTGGGGGAAACAAAAACTGTAAATCCATTTGGAAAATTCAGTTTGTTTAGAAAAATTGTACAAAACATGAGAGCTAAAATATTGCCCTGAGTTGAGGCAGAGTCTCTGTGTAGAGAATTCTTCTAAGGATGTTAAGACACTTTCCAAATAGTTTCCTTATTTCAATGGGACACCTGCTTTTCTATAATAATATAGCTCATGTATCTTTTACTCGTCTTTGTTTAGGTAATTACTAGAGTTTACAAATACTCCTTAAAATATAATTACTGTAGATTTGCCAAGGAAGTTACACAAGCTTTATGCAACAGTTTTTGAATTGTGCTGTATACACCGTACGGTGTTCGTTTTAAATCATTATTACTTACTTTCACCATAACAAAATTGGAAATGTAAATTTTTTTTCCTGAATTTACAATAACTTTTTTTTTCACTTTCAACTTTTTTTTCACTTCCAACTCAGCTCTCATATTTTTTTAATTAGTGGTTCCTCACAGAAGAATGAAAGCAACCATGGCCCCTGTTAGGTTATAGAAAAGCAACTGAGGCATATTATCCAGCCCATTGGTCTCAGGGGCTGTGTCAAGTTACCGTTTGCCTGACCCATCAGTGATATTTGTCTTTTGTTATTATCCTGGCAAGTTCTAAGTCCTTGCTTCTTTTCAACACCTACCTATCAAATCAAAGAAGATTGTTATTTACTACTGTGGTTATCACACAGAGCACACTTTATTTCCCCAAGCATCATTTTCCTGATGTATTAAATGGGTGTAATAAGAGTATTGGCTACAGAGCATGCCTAAAGGGGTTGCAAAAGGTCATTCCTGTAAAGTGCTTTGCCTAAAAGTAGATGCTTAATACCTGTTAGCTATTTATATTTTTACTGTCTCATCATAGCTGACAATTTCATCATTTCCTCTGCAGCACTCAGAATTCAGCACAGGCAAATTCCCCATTTTAATATTCAAGTAAATAGAGTTTTCCATTTGTATTCTGAATGTGAGACTATGAAATGGAAAAGCCATTCAGAAGAGTGCATTACCAGAACCAACATTTTTAAACACCATCTCAGCTATCAAAGTCCTCTCACACTTGGGTTTCAGTAAAAAGGAGGAAGATGCCACCACTCCCACAGGCCTTTGAGCTCCAGCATTGTGACTTTGAAGCCCAGTACAAAGGCTCGGCGGAGGGCGACCACATTTACCTTTACAGGTGCGGCCACACAGGAACAGACACTTTACATATCATGCTCACTGCTGCATATTCTTATCCCTCAAGGCAGCTAAATATAACAGGGAATTCGTTTTTACTCTCCTTTTATTTAAATGCATAATCAGAATAGTTACCAGGGAAGAGGTAGAGAGAAAAAAATAGTTCTGGAGAGCAGACTCTTCTATTGATCTAAGAGCTGCTTTGTAAGCTCTGAAAGTTTTATCCTCAGTGCAAAAGTGCCTGAGTCTATTATTTGCAAATTAATAAACTGTAAAGAGCAATACAACGCTGAAAAATGTAATTGTGCAGTTTCAGATCCGATATTCAATTCTGAGAATTTAATTCAAGGCAATTTACAGGTATAGGAGCTTCCCAAACGTTTTTCCTCTTTCGTTCTTGACCCTCTGACCATTCTCATCACCCTACCCTCTAGTCTCTGACCTAGATGACGCCCATGTTTATTCTTTCTACTCCAAACTCTCCTCCAAACTCAAATCCATAGCCTGGACTGTTGCCCATATGGAAGCCCTAAAAATAAATCAATTTCTTCTCTTACATTTCCTTCATGAATGCATCCAATCTCCAATCCTAGAAACCTCAGATGTCTTGGAAGTGTTCGTTTTCTTGCCTGTGTATCATACACTCACCCAACACTCATTCTCTCTAATAGCTTTTCAACTAGTGTAGTCACATGGCATGATATTTGTTTCCTAGGAATGTCCTTGCATCCCATCTACAGGGCCTTCTTTTTTCTTTCTCTCGCTAGAATGAAGATATGACGGCTGGAATTTAAAAGTCCCCTAACTCAGTTTTCATTCAGTTTCTCCCCTCTCCTTCTACAGTTTTCCCAAAGATCATTTTCTTTCATACTATTAACTAAATGCTACAATGTTTCCTCCTGCTCCAATAAGCTCTATGCAACACCACATAAAATGACTACAGATATTAATAGAAAGTATGTTTTTTCAAAAAATATTCAACCTCAGTCATAATTAGAAAACATATTTTGGAGTTCCCATTGTGACTCAGCTGGATAAGGCCCCAGTGTTGGCTCTGTAAGGATGCAGGTTTGATCCCTGGCCTCACTCGGTGGACTAAGGATCCAGCATTGCTGAAAGCTGCAGCATAGGTCACAGAAACAGCTTAGATCCAGCACTGCAATGGCTATGTTATAGGATGAAGCTGCAGCTCCAATTCAACCCTTAGCCCAGGAAATTCCACATGCTGCAGGTGTAGCAGTCAAAAGAAAGAGAAATTAAAGAAGGAAAGAAAGAAAGAAAGAAAGAAAGAAAGAAAGAAAGAAAGGGAGAGCGGGAAAGAAAGAAAGAAATAATTTGAAATAGTGAGATAACATTTTTTTTTGTCCACCAGATGGCCAAAAATGTTGGACATCCATAATAATCGTTGTTTCTGGGAAGGTAGTGAAATAGATGCTTTCACACACATACACATAAAAAGTGATGGATCAGAAGTTCCTGTCGTGGCTCAGCAATAATGAACCCGACTAGTATCCATGAGGATGTGGGTTCAATCCCGGGCCTCCCCTGGTGGGTTAAGGATCCAGCGCTGCCGTGAGCTATGGTATAGATCACAGATGTGGCTCAGATCTGGTGTTGCTGTGGCTGTGGTGCAGGCCAGCCACTACAGCCCTGATTTGACCACTAGCCTGGGAACTTCCGTATGCCATGGGTGTAGCCCTAAAAAGACAAACACACACAAACACAAAAGCAACTCAGCAGAGCCGAAAATCTGGCATTTGTACTTTACCACCCATTATCTCTATGCCAATCCAACATTCCAGTTCTGGCCATTACAAACCCTATATAGGCTTCTTCATCTCTGTTTTATCCAATTATTTTCCAGCCACCAGTACAGAGAGGACAGTGAGATGGGTAGAGATTGGAAGGGAAAAGAATGAGAGCTATAGAAGAGGATACAGCTTCTGTATGAGATGCTGACTGTAGCTGTAGAGAAATGTTTTGGAGGCTCCTGATCTGTAGGGAATAAACTCTTTAGTTTAAGATCATGGGGACTCCTGATTGTCCTGGTAGGGGTACCAGGGTGATAGGGGCAAAAGAATCATTTACTCAGGGAGAAGATGAATTATACCAGCACACAAAATATTATGTAAATTTTAGCAGCCAGTATGGTAGTTGTACTGCTGGCTAACAAAGAAAATTCTTCTTCTTCTACTTCTCTTTTTTTTTTTTTTTTTTTTTTTTTGATCTTTTTGGCTGCACCCACAGCATATGGAAGTTCCAAGGCTAGGGGTCAAATCAGAGTTGTAGCTGCTAGCCTACACCATAACCACAACAACTCGGGATCCAAGCCAAGTCTGTGGCATACACCATAGCTCATGGCAACCCTAGATCCCCGACCCACTGAGTAAGGCTGGGATTGAACCTGCATCCTCATGGATACTTGTCAGATTCATTTCTCCTGAGCCACAAGGGGAACTCCAAGTAACATTCTACTATTCTCTGCTTTCTGGGCTCCTTTATCTTCCTGCCTTTCTTCATGTTATATGAGATGGATAAGTGAATATAAGAAGCAAGCTAGTTAAGGATAATGAAGTCAAACAGGTTGAAAATAGAAAAAATAACGTTGATGTCAAATGTCAATCACTGCCTCAACCCACATTATTTTCTCAGAGATATACTCTATGAATTGTCATTTCTCCACAGGACCCCTGTGTCCAATGTTCTGTAGAAGAGCCAACTTCCAGACCTGGTTGAGTCAATCATATTTTCTCAGTCAAGAAATGGAGCTAAGGAGTTCCCATATGGCCCAGCAGGTTAAGTATCTGGCATCACTGCTGTGGCTCGGGTTGCTGCTGTGGCACATGTTGGATACCTGGCCCAGAACTTCCACATGCTCCAGGCATGGCAAGAAGAAAGGGAATTGGAGCTAAGAGCTAACCTCCATTCATACAACCATGGCTCCTTGGTCATTTAAATTTTCTTAAATTGAAAAAAAAAAAAAAATGGAGCCAAGAGACACAGAAACTACATGAGTTGAATAAAAGTGGACACTTGCCTATAACAGCCAGCCTCTGAAGAGCATTTTCTACAGACCAAGTCTTTGCAGACACTATTATTATTATTATGTCTTTTTAGGGCTGCACCTGCAGCATATGGAGGTTGCCAGACTAGAGGTCCAGTCAGAGCTGTAGGTGCTGGCTTATGCCAAAGCCACAGCAACATAGGATCTGAGCCACATCTGCATCCTGCTCCACAGCTCATGGCAACACCGGATCCAGATCCTTAGCCCACTGAGCAAGACCAGGGATTGACTCGCATGGATGCTAGCCAGGTTCATTAACTGCTGAGCCATGACGGGAACTCCAATTTGCAGAAATTATTTAGTCTTAAAAAAATAGATGGTGTTTATTCCCCTTTTATAATTAAGCAAAATGAGGCTAAGAAAAGTTAAGGAACTTTGCCAGAGGTCACATAACTATTAAGTAACAGAAGCAAAATCAGAACTCAGGCAAGTTGCCTCCAGAGCCTGTGTTCTGAAGAATTAAGCCAGACTGGACAGAAGAGGGACTGGAGTTGGGAAAGTTGGTGTGGTCAGACAAAGCTTTCATGCAGTACACTGTTAGGAGGAATGGCGAGCCAGTCAATAAAGGGATGCAATAAGCAAAGAGTGAGGATACAGGACCAGGAGGTGCTGCAACTTCCCAGGAGAGGAAGGAGGGGCCTGAGTCTCCACACTCCGGCCCTCATGAAACCAATGTGCAATCAGTCTATTCAGAGATTGTTTAGGGACATGTTAGCCCTCTGCTTATGCCAGTGTGATTGGTTATATTTTCAAAGATGATGCTAGTTCCAGGAGTGACCAACCACAGAAAATGAATTTGAACTCAGATCTGCATACTGCCTGAGATGGCTTTTGACAGAAATCCCATCTCAGTTCCAAGTCTTCTTAGGAAATCTTAAAGAACTTCCGATGCTCCCCAAGTACCGTCAGAGTGCCATCTTTCACAGATGGCTTGAAATAACATGGAAGAGAAGTAAAGAGAGATGCAGGAGAGAGGGAAGAAGAGGGGAGAAATGGAAAAGGAAGACAGGAGGAAGGAAAGAGAGAGGGGAAAAAAGGAAAGAAGGAAAGAAGAAAGAAAGGAAAGCATTGGAAATGCTTTATTTACCCCAAACGATGAATACAAAATGAAAGTGAAAACCACTTTAACAGACACATATTCCCAGCTCCTAGAACCTTCTGCTAGGGAGTGGAAAGCTGCTGCTTTACAGCGGTATCCCCTGCCTAATTAGCATTTTTGGATTCACGACAATTCAGCTGGATGGGCATTCCCTTACAATTGAGAATTGCCTGGAAATGGCTTTCACAGCTGGGCCACAGATCCCTCGCCCAGGGAACCTGGAATCGGGCTGCTCAGCAGCCTTGTTCAGCAGTAATGAATTTTTCTGGAACTGCTGCTTGGAGCCCCTGTGACTGTGCTGCACCAGTGGTGAATCAGTTGGAAGAGGATTTATTGTCGGAAGACTCAGCTGCGCAGCCACCTCAGGCTTGGGTGATAAGAGAGCTCAGAGGCAGTAACCAGTCATCACCTGTAATGTGAGAGGGTTGGAGAAAGGGAAAGCACAGAAAGGAGGAGGGGCATACCTAGCCATGCCTTTAACTCCTGGCTCTGACAATCATGGTCTAAGGCTGCTGTGGGTATAAAGGTACAATAGCCACTGGCATTTCTGGCTGGATTTTCCCTTTCCTCATTGGCCATATGCACGTGCTAAGAATCAGTCTTTCCATTTATAGACTCAGGGGTCCCAAAGAGAACGTGGAAGAGTGTACAACTAGAAGTAGCTTGCAACAGGTTTTGTTCAACACCTTAGACTTAGAGAGTAGGAGAATAAGGCCCAGAGAAGCTACATGGCTGGAACTCAGACCAGTGACTGGCCACCCAGACAGAATGGAAGGAGAAGGGTTCTCTCTTAATTTTTAGTTCATCACCTGACCTTCCACTAATACAGGCTTGGATTGAGCCAGGAGATGGATGTATGTGACAGCTTTGCAGGAACACAGGCCTAGGCTGAAATGCCCTCTGATCCACCTAGGAGTTGTGAGGCTTTTGGAGGAAGGAAGCTAATCTCTATGCATCATTTTTCTCATGGAGAAATACACATTCATGCACACAAACACACATATACCCCAATATAATTGGGATCTGTCATAATTCTTTGCTACTATTTTACATGGATCATTACTGTTACCTTAAAGGCTTATGAGCTGTGTGAACTCCGATGAATTATGGAACCTCTTTGGATTTCACTCCCACAACAATAAAACAAACACCAGAGAGTCACCATCCTCCCAAAATTATCATGAAGTGTGGATAGCTCACAATACGCAAAGCACTTAGAGCAATGCCTGAAATAACAGGATCTCAGTAAATGTCTACTACTTTGTTATTTATATTGACATAATTTCTAAAACAAAGTTTCCTATAATATAAAAATTAACTCATGACTAAACTTCAAGGCTCAGTCTGAACTCCTTAAGGAGACATCTATGGTTCCTCATGACTCAGCTCTAACATCCATTTGCAGCCTCATGTTTTGTAAATCCTTTGGGGAACTCTCCCCTACTCACCTCCTGCCCTCTCACCAGTCTCTCTTCCCCTTAGTGCTTTCACCTGCAGGCCCCTCTTTCTAAAATTCCTTTTCTCTCTTTATCTTTCCTCGGTGAACACCTATTTGCCTATTAAGACTCAGCTTGATTGTCACCAACTTCCCCCTTGTGGATGTTCCCATATCCTTCCTAGGCTGTGCCCCCAGAATTTGGCCCTGTCACAGCACTTACTGGCTGAGGAGAGCTCTGGCTTACCTGTCTGTCACCTGCCTAAGCAAGGGCCCTTGCAGGACAGGAATGTGACATTTATCTTGGCCTCCCCAGTCCCTAGCACAGCTTAGTGCTCTAGAAACATTTGCAGACTGAATAACTCAAATCTAATAATAAGAATATAGCATATGCACCAAGTGAAAAGACTTGCATATTTTTAAGAATTTGACAAGCATACATTAAGTTAGTGAGTAAATGAGTGAATAACAGTCTCTATAACAATGAAATGTTTTCATCCTCTACAAACCAGCATTCTAAATTTTGAGAAAATACTGCAAAATTATATTCAATTTATGGTAAAGCAGGGATTTAGTTAACCCTATGTGTAGCAAAGACCAACTACAAAGCCAGTTTTCCCTTCCTACATAAAGTTAAACTACATTTTCTAGACTTCCTTGGGTTAAATTGAGACCACTTGGCAGAGTTCTGGCCAGTGAGATGAGAGTAGAAGTGATATTCACCAATCCCAAGTCTGATGTCAACCCACATAAGATTCTCCCGGATAAATTTTTCTTTTCCATGGGTACTTAGAAGCCACGATTAGACAAATGCAAAATTACGAAACGGAAGGACCTTTGGATCTCTGAAAAACCACATAGAGAAATGCCCCCTTTACCAACCACATTGGGCTGTGACATGAGAAAGCAATCATCATTTGGTGTTTTATAATCTATTTTTTTTGCATACTCCATCCTAATATAGAATGACAAATATTATCAATCTATAGATTAATACAAAAATGACAAATAAAATCTTCTACTTTATCACATTCGTTTAGCAGAAAGTTGGCAAAGAAAGGAATATAACTGGATGGATGGCCGGGATTCCATGTTAGGTAGTGGCATAGTATTTTGTAAAACCCTAGACGATATAACTTGGAAGACAGACCATGTGCTTACTGAGCTTATGATTCTGATGGAAGAAGTTGGAAAACAGAACATCACTGTTCTTTGTTGCTTGTTACTCATTGCATCTGGCAAGATAGTTGATGAAAGAAATTAACTCTAGAAAGTATTATTGCTTTGCAAGAAAAAGTGAAAAGGAATAAAGTCCAAATATAAGGAGATTTGCAGGGTCAGGAATTGTTTCTAGACCCTTAAGAGAAAGTTCTGGGATTAAGAAAAGCTTACAGGGATAAAGATCTAGTAAGATTTCCCAGTTGATAGTGTCTTGCCCTTGAAAGATAGATGAGATGAATGGTGTGGCCTTCAAAAGGAAGGCAGTCACCAGTAAATTAAGACAGACTTTTGAGAGTTCACACAAGAAACAAGCTATACATGAGACGCAGTCTAGAAGGAACATTGGATGTGAGTATTGATGTGCAAAACTGATGAGAAACACATATGTCAGAATCTACAAGTTTCTATAGGAAGTTTGTTGCAAAAACCTGTACAAGTTTGGCTTTAAAAGACTGGAGATATTTAACAGAATTTTCAAAAACCTTTGGACAGAAAGTGGGCTGCAAAAGCTATGTTGCCCAAATAGGCCAATTTCCTCAAAGCCCATTTCAAACACGGCCCAGGAGAAGAATAGACAGAATAAAGATCTCACAGGGCAAAGTGGGGACCACAGAGAGCAATGGAAAAAGGAGAACCTCACAGGCATAGTCAAGGAACCACAGGGGAAGGGGTTCTTACAATGATTGTGCAGTTGGGATTTTAAGGGTACTCTAGACTAGTGACTGATTTTCACCCTTTCTCTGCCTTGTTTTCTGCTGAGTGTACAGTTTAAAGAATCAGGGCACTTTTCTTTTTAATTCACATATCACTAGACCTGATGGAGAAGACTGTGTATCAGAGGGACTTCTTGGACTTGGAGCAGGAAGCAAAAGTGGGTGAGACTTTGGCTGGTATCTTGTGGCATGAGAGTGAAAGAGGGAGGGAATAGTAAAATTTGGTGATCAGAGGATGAATTATGATAGAGATAGGCTAGGTGCTTACCAAAAAATAATGAGAGAGGAGAGAAAGGGAAGCAATAATTTAGAAAGAAAGACATCAAGTCTACTAGGGTTAACATCCCATCCTAAGGGTGTTTGGGATTTCTCAGTGATCCATGGGCTAGGATGGTCAGATTGAAGAGAAGGAATGGAATCTTTGTGATCCATCATAGAGCGGTTGGAGGACTCCATGACAGTCTACCAGAGACACCTGAGTCAGAGTTGTTCTCATAAATCACCTAACATAATGATTTTGTTTCATACTCCTTGATTCATTTGTGTGATAAAGATTTTTTATGCAAAGGAGCCAGAGGTGGTTTCTGATACGCAAGGATCAGTAAAGCCCAATCCTTGCTATACACACCAACCAGGGCACCAAAGTAATAAGAAGTGTTATGGCCATATCCATACACTGTGAAGCCACAGAGAACAAAGTGTCTCCATCCTTCCAAGGATCCCAGAAAGGCTCACAGAGGTCAATCCTTGCCTGAATTCCAGAAGTGGAAGAAGTCAAATTCAAGATATTGCTATAAAATAACTGATTCATATGACATTTAAGTAATAAAATTATCATAGCATTTTCACATTTTTTATGCATGTTCCTCCTCATCCTGTCTTTAAGAGTATGACCTAAATGAACGCATGGTATAAGCTGTGCAAAATGCACAGATCTAGGTTTTACTTCATTCATATTGATTTAACACCTATTTGTTTTACTAGGCTTACAGAAATGCAAATGCCATAATCCCTAGCTCAAGACTGCCACATGTTAATGCCACTCTCCTTTATAGGTACTAGCTCTTTGTGGCTGGATTTCTCCTTGGAAAACTAGGCATAACCATTCATGGAATTTAATGTACAAGTCAGCAATACACATTCTTTAAAATCATTTGAAGGCCTTGTCCCTCTATCCATCTTGCCTCTTCAGTTCATTTACTACTGTTTGGCTTCTCTTCTTTCTGGGATGCCATGCAGGCCATCTAAATTATTTATTTACCAGTCCCTTTTATGGTCTAGAAGCTGAAACCTACAAACCAAGCCACCTAACCAATTGCCAACCAGGGGCCATGCTACATTCTGCCCCCAGTGTTCTGATAGCCAAGTCTGAGCTCCAGGGACACTCATTCAGCCAGTTCCTCAACACTTCCCATCAATTTTTAAACTTGTTTTGGAACCCCTTCCCTTTACAGACCAGTACAAACCTTCCCTAATATTATCAGTTCCCCTGACCTCACAATGGACAATCATACCTCCTTTATCAACCATCTTCAATCTCCTGTCCTACCTTCAAACATACCTATGGCCACATCCATGTTGCTCTCCCTTTGTTCTGCCTCAGAGTGACAGCAAACCTCCAATCTGTGGCTTTGATGACAGCCCTTTTTCTCTGTTTTAGGAGATAAGTCTTCTAGAAATCACCTCCTGGCTCCTACCAGACTTTCTTAAGCCTTTGTGTTATTACAAAATAAATGCATTTGAAGAAAAAAAAATCACCCTGTACCTGCTACTTCTTTCCAGCTGTTATTGATTTCTTGTCTCCTCAACTGAACTTCTTTTAAGCTCACCATTTGTCTACCTTCAATTTCTACCTTTACCATCAATACTCTGTGACCTGCCTTCCAATATCTAATGTCCTCCTTCCAGCCAAAGCCAGCAGACCCACTCTGGTTGTTATCTGACCAGACCTCTGCTTCTCTTCCAACCATGTCTTAACTCTGGAGCCTCTATTTAAACCCGTATCATTCCTCACAGAGACTGCTTCCATGGAGTTTATGGGTCTCCCTCCAGTCAATGCATCTCAAATACATCCTCCATATATCCCCACCAGAGAGAGAGAGATCTTCAACGTTAGTCTCACCACGGAGAGACATGCATTTATAACTTATCAGTAATTTATTTTGAGACACAGGATAAAGGGCTAAATCCTTTACATGGTACTCAGAACTCCCCAAGAGGAAACCCTGAGCTGTAGCTAATTTTCCAGGTCTGCTTTCTGTCATTTCCTTCAGCTTCTGCTGAAATGTCTGCAGTCTCTACACACTCCATGATGCTTCTCTACCTATGTGTCCCTGCCTAAGCTGTGTCTGCACCTGGGGTGGTTTTCCTCCATGACCAATCCCTACCCCGCTTCCACCTCCTCCTCCAGATCTACATGGTCATGTACAAGGCATTCTTACAATGGATACTTCTTGCCTGGACAAACCCTCCCCTGGAAAAACCGATTCTCTATAGCCGCTTCCCCGGCAACCTCCAGAAGTGTCTTCTTGTTTGTTTGTTTTTGTTTCTGTTTTGTGGTTCCATAATAACTGGCACATTGATTTGTTATTGCAAATACCATTTGGCACTTTCTTTCTCTCTTGCCCTCCTTCCTCTCTGACTTTATTTTCCTTCAGCTGGGTTGTAGCCCCTGGAGTGCAGGGATTATTCTTTTATCTCTGTACCAATGCCACCTAACATAGCATCTGCTCAATAAATGTCAGGGAATGAAATGAATGTATGAGAATGAAATGAAACATATGAGAATGGAATGGTCCCATAGTTTTGGATGACAATAAAAAGTGATGTAAAAATGTCCACATAATCTACTTGGTCTCCTCAGTAAAGAGTGCCTCTGTGGTAGAGTCTTTCGTGAGGTTTGGAATTAAATCAGCATCCTTCCTCCTCTCTAACAACATATCTCAATTTGAATCTTCCACATTTTAGATGTTCTGAAGCCTTGTGTGTCTAATGACTACTATGTTGGACAACACACCTCCAAAACACAGGTATTATAATGCTTAGGCTTGTTATTAAAATTATGTGGAACACATACAGGAAATAGCACAGACACTGTCTTTATATAAAGATGTGCTAAACTTTGGCTTATGTCTCACTCCCTAAGACACTAATATTAAAATGTAATGTTCCCCCATGACACTATTCTACGCTTGGGGAAAAAAAAAAAAAAAAAAAAAAAAAAAAAACTATGAAGGAAGGAGACATTTATAGAATTTTTTTTAACTTGAGGAAGAGAAAATATTCAATTAAAATATTTGCGTGGTATTCACCATCTTTATGAATTAAACCAAGAAGAATAGAATATAAAGAAATGCAGATAACCGTAATCTCTCAGTAATACCTGGTGCTGGTTGAGAAGAACAGCTCACTGAGAACAGAGACTGTTTTCCGAACACCGTGGGGAGGGTCGAGCCTTCAGACCTGACCTGTCTGGCTACGTGGACGTCTTCCAAGACTCACTTCCTCTCCCGCTAAAGGCATATGGGATGTAAAAGTCTCCGAGTAAAATTTAAGCCACATAACAAATGTTTTCTTCCCACAAATCTTGTTTTCCTTGTTGTGAGGAAACAAGGGCTTTAACTCCAACCACAAACTGTAACCCAAGGTGGAGAGAATGTCCAGGAAGAAAAGTGGAAGATCTCAAATAGGTTGGAACAAAGAGGGGCCGGGAGGGTGGGTGGGTGGAGATTAATCTTATTAGGATCGTATATCATGAGGGTGTCAGGTGTGAAAGCAGACGAATGGCCTGTGTTTATCTGAGCTAAACCGTGTGGTGCACCCAAACATTCACTTCCCAGAGCATTTTTTTTACCCGTAATAAATTGTCCAAGTCTTCGTAGGGCGTTGATAATAAACTATGTTTAGGCGCAGTTAGAGATTTCTTACCGGGTTTTCGATGCAACCACCCTCTCCCACTCTCTGGCGCTCTCTCTCCCTCTCCCTCTCCTTTTTATCACAGCTGATTCGCAAAGCCCTTTGGAAAGATGAAGTAGGTAGAAATCAAAATAAATGGATTCTATTAAAACCGGCAATGCATCAACTGCTTGATAAAGTGATTAATAAACAGCTTAGGATGGTGATTGATTAAACTCTTTAATCAAAGTGCTAAACTGACTTAATATGGAGAGTTTCAACATGTTCAAAGTGTACATTTTCCCTGCCTAAGGTTCACAGTTGTTTATGTAACTTTTCTGAAGTGTGTCCCTGAAGTCTAACCTTCCGAGAGCTGGGGCTCTGGAATGTGTAAGGATTATAAAGTATCACAAACTGCATTAGCTGCTGAAATGTGCTCATGAATTATAGGACCTTTCCACTGGCAACAAGTCATTTTTCAGAATTTTGGACCCCTTCATCAAGCAGGTTCTTTGCCTGCATCACTTCATAAGTCTTTAAGCCTTAATGTATAAAGTAAGACAGTGCATGTTAAAAAAAGCCTCCCTATCTCTCACATTTCATTCTTTCCTTTAAGCACTGATTGCTTTATTGCAGAAGGTCAAGATTTTGACGGTGAAAGAGGAGGCTTATTTTTATCCCGAAGGTAGTTTCATGTTCATTAGGAATGGGTATATTTCATCCAATATGTGTAATTCTCAGTATGAGACATCATTTTTGACACAATTAATCATCTGCTCACCAATTTAATAATAAGCCATTTCACTCCTGAAAATTTGTGATGCCAAAACAGAATTTTTCAAAACATGTTCCCCAAAAGCTAAATAAAAAACATTTTAAAAATTGATTTTGGGGAGAAGGGTAGGGAAGAGAAATATGACCGTGCATGAAGGGGAGAGCCTTCATGACCTACACTGAATTGATGTGAAGGAGGAAATTCAAGGAATTTATTTAATACAAGATACAGTTCTCTATGTAGTGCACTGTGAGGGCTCTGTGCAGCTGGAAAAACCAAAAATAGCACAGCTTCCATTGGAGGAGTCTTTCTTTTTTTCTTTTTATGGCCCCATCCATGGCATTTGGAAGTTCCAGGCTAGGGGTTGAATTGGAGTTGCAGCTGCAGACCTATGCCACACCGGATCTGAGCCACATCTGTGACCTACACCAGAGCTTATGGCAATACTGGCTTCTTAACCCACTGAGCAAGGCCAGGGATTGAACCTGCATCCTCACAGAGACTACATTTGATCCTTAAACAACTGAGCCACAGTGGGAATTCCCATTAATATACCAAAAAAAGAGGATATTTTACAAGGTGGAGAAACTGTGTGTCTGCTTGTTTGGATAATTTAGAAAGACAGTTCTTGCTGTGAAGACTTGACTAGGACAGAGAAACCCATGGAAGATTAGGAAAGCTTCGCAACACACTGATTGCTGTTGATTTGGATTTGGAAGATGAATAGAATTTGGTTAGGAAAATAGATGCCAAGAAGTGGAGCTCATGGGTGATGTGCGAATCATTAAAGTATTTTTAGAGTCCACTAAGTAGTCCAGTTTGTTTAATGTGCAGTGTTCACGTAAAAGGAAGGTAAGACATACGAGGGGGTGAGTTGACATCATCTTAAAAAGATTCTTGAAGTGTCTACTTATTTTGGTCAGGATAAGGGGACTATGGAAGGGTGTTGAGTAAAGAATAGACAGTCAAGAAAACAGAGAGGCTGCTTCAAAGTTAGAGCATGATGGGCCAGCCAGAATGCTTAGGTTTTGATCCTAGCTCTGTCCTTTAGAAGCGGCATGACCTTGGACAAGCATGGAGGCTGTACCCACCTTGGTTCCTTCATTTTTGAATTGTGTTCCTTCAATTTTGAATCCAACTTCATAGGATTGTTGTGTGGCTAGATGATTTAAATCACGAAAAGTTCTTCAAACAGAGGTTAATAGTAAGTACTCATTAATGTTAGCAAGGATGCGCATTGCTCTTTCCAAAGAAAGTCTTCCTAGAATTAGAAGTGCTCTTTAGGAAGCTAAAAATTACAGATATTTTTAAAGACTGGTTGCAGACAGCAGTATAGGAAGTGGGCGAATTTGTTCAGAGACTATCTCAGGAGCCTCAGAGTTATATGAAAAAGACATTTCCATAGCACAATGAATGGGCAAGAGAGAGACAGATATGAGAGAGTTAGGCAATACTGGCAAAGAAGGAAGAGGCGAGTCAAAAATGAGCCCCAAACTGTTGTTCCTGTGTTTTGTATTTTTGGATGTACTGCTGTGGGGAGAAGCCACTGGATATGTTGAACTCTCCATCACAGAGAATATCCAGCAGAAACATTCTTTGCATCAGCACACAGACTCAGTGGCCAACCACCTGTTCAGAGCTAGAGTTCCAGAGCCTGAGGGGAGGAGAAAAGAAATGGGGGAGAAACCATCCCTTGGGGAATGCCCATTCTTCAGATGAAGGAAGAGGAGGGAAATGGAAATTCAGCAGTCAGAGAGGACACAGCACTCTGAAGGACAGGGAAGTTTCGAGATTGAGGAGCAAAGAGCAAGCTTCAAATGCCAAACCAAATTCTAAAAGGAATCATTCTGGAGTTCCCATTGTAGTTCAGTGGGTTGTGAACCTGACTAGTATCCATAAGGATGTGGGTTCAACCCCTGGCATCACTCAGTGGATTAAGGATCCAGTGCTGCCATGAGTTGTGGTGTATGTTGCAGACGTGGCTTGGATCTGGAGTTGCTGTGGTGTAGGGCGGCGGCTGCAGCTCTGATTCAACCCCTTTTCCATATGCCATAGGCGTGGCCCTTTCACTCTATGAAGAGCTACGAGAATATAACGGTGAAGATGGAAGTGGTCTCTGCACTCAGGAAACTTAGTGCAATAAGGAGGACAGACACTTTATCCAGTTAACCACAGTTCTAGTGTATTCCACGAAGAAGCAATGGTGGGGCTCTGAGTGTAGAAGACGAGTGATCTGGAGAGTCCAGGACATTTTTCAAGAGGAAGAGACATCCAATCTGAGATTGGAAAGATGCCGCGGAGCAACATAAGAATGAGTTATGAGAAAAGACTCTTGGGATATGGACTCTTTCTCCTTTGAAAAAAGAAATAAGGCCAATGTGGCTGGAGCACAGAAAGATAGAGGAAATAGAAAGAGCTGAATATAGACGCAAGGTCCAAGGCAGTTAGAGTTTTATGCCCTGATAAGAGGCAATCTTCTGTCTGACAGCAGTAGGAAACCACTGAGAGATTTCTTTTTTAGGGCCTTACCCATGGCATGTGGAAGTTCCCAGGTAAGGGGTCAAATCAGAGCTGCAGCTGCCGGCCTACGCCACAGCCACAGCTGCGTGGGATCTGAGCCATGTCTGTGACCTACACCATAGCAACGCCAGATCTCTACCCCACTGAGCGAGGCCAGGGATCAAACCCACATCCCCATGGATACTAGTCAGATTTGTAACTGCTGAGCCATGACAGGAACTCCGAGACTTTAAACATAAATTAATTTGCCACAAAGTAAATAGTGAATTAGAAAGTTATTAAAATTAGGCTATTGTAATATTCCAGGCAAAAGATGATGGTTGCTGGAAATATGCAAGTATGAGAGATATTTAGGGAGTTAAAGCAAAAGGAACTGTGTTTGGCTAAGGGGATGGGAAAATGAAGACAGGAGAGATGACTCTCAGATTTCTAGTTTAAAATGATGTTCCTCTCTTTATCCCTGCTCCCCCACCTTTAAATTCTTATCATTATGCTTGTAATACAATCTGAAAGCCTTAGTGTGGGATTTCCACAACTTCTGTTGCTGGCTCCCGACTCCGTCGACAACTTGAATTTCTATTCTTCTTATCCACAGCCACAACTGTGGCCTAGGTGTACAATACATTAATGCTGACTCTAGGTACAAGGTGGTTCTCAGGTATCTAGAGCTTATTCAAGAAGCGACATGGTCAGGAGTTCCCCCTCATGGCTCAGTGGAATTGAATCTGACTAGAAACCTTGAGGTTGCAGGTTCGATCCCTGGCATTGCTCAGTGGGTTCAGGATCCGGTGTTGCCATGAGCTGTGGTGTAGGTTGCAGACGTGGCTCGGATCTGACATTGCTGTGGCTCTGGCCTAGGTCGGCGGCTACAGCTCTGATTCGACCCCTAGCCTAGGAACCTTCATATGCTACGGGTATAGCCCTAAAAAGCCAAAAAAAAAAGAAAAGAAAAAAAAAAAACTGAGATGATCAGATTTATCTTTTGGGATCTGAGATCTCATTATGTTTTTACCACAATAAGAATTATTTTAAAAAAAGAATAGAAAAAAATGTATTGTTAGGAATCATTTGTCAATTCTAACATAGAAACGTGGATGAAAATAAAGATATTAAAGCTCTTTTAAAAAAATATCCATCATTGGTGACTAATTGACATGGGATAAGTGTCAGTCCCATAATAGGGTGTCTCAAAGCTGTTCACTAATAAAACCTAATAGCAAACAGCATTAGATGAGTGGCTGTAGGTTTTGGGGACACACAGAGAGATTTTTGGTACAAAATTCTTCATATTTTCAACTGATTAAAAATTCAAAGTTAGCATTTTATTATATTATGTGTCCATACACATCACATAAAACATACCATTGTAACCATTTTTAAGTGTACAATTCAATAGGGTTAAGTGCTTTTATATTGTTGTGCATCCCATCTCCAGGACTTTTTTCATCTTGCAAAACTGAAACTCTGACCACCTCATAACAACAATTTCTCACTTCCTGCTTTCCACTCCCCTCCAGCAACCACCAGACTTCTGTGTCTCTATGCATTTTCCTATTCTAAGTGCCTCATATAAGTTAAATCATAAGATAATTGTCTTTTCTGACTGGCTTATTTCATTAGCATAATGTCCTCGAGATTCATCCATGTTGCAGCATGAGTCATAATCTTCTTCATTTTTAAGACTAAATAGTACTCCACTAGATAAACAAAATACATCACATTTTGTCTATCCTTTCACCTACCCATGAACACTTGGGTTGCTTCCACCTTTTGGCTATTGTTAATAGTGCTACTATGAACATGGGTATATAAATATCTATTCGAGTCACTGCTTTTAATTCTTTGGCTTATATAGCCAGGAGTAGAATTGCTGGGTCATGTGGTAGTTCTATTTTCACTTTTTTGAGAAAGTACCATATTGTTTTCCACAGAGGCGGCACCATTCCCTATTTCCACCAGCAGTGCACAAGTGTTCCAGTTGCTACACACCATCACCAGAACTTGACTTGTTATTTCTGTGACTTTCACTTGTTTATTATAGTAGCCATCCTAATGGACATACGGTGACTTCTCAATGTGATTTTCATTTCCGAATGTTAGTGATGGCAGGCATCTTTTCATGCATGGGGACACTTTCACATTGTCCATCAAATTGACAATCTAAGACTCACCAGTGTCCCTCCTTTTGCCTGAGCCTGAGGAGTAGGATCTGAGCAGGCTTTCAAAGTTTAGCAGCTTTGAGGGCTAATCTAACTGTTCACCTTTGTTACCGTCTGCTCGCTCACAAACACCGAATTCTCTGGGGATAATAGATGCAGTTCCTTCCTTTCTGCAGATGCTCTATAGCCCCTCACCTCTTGCTCTTTGTACATAGTTTTCTCTGATTGGAATGCCTTTCTCCTGCTTTTCCATGTCTAAGTCTTACTCTGTCTTCAGAGCTAATGATACATCCTCCCCACTCCCACACTGGTCCCAATCCAACTTCTTTAGAGGGATAAATCACCCTTCTATTTCCCAGAGCATTTATTCTATTCTACTGATATCAGCGTTGAGTCATTTTCCTCCTGAGACTGTGAGCTCTTTGAGGACTGGCTTCATCATCTTTGCAACCTCAGCAGTGAGCTCCGGGCCTGACGCATGTTTGGACCTTCAGGAAATGCCTGCTTCATGGATTGAGGCTTTGTGGACAGGAAGGGCATGAGCCAAGGTACAGGATAAAGAGGAAGACGCAATGTCAGCAAAGTTAACGTCTGTAGAATTTACATTTTCACAAAGTAATGGGGCTTTGCCAAATTTGAAGAAACTGCACAAAGCTGGACATTCAAATTCTTCAGAGGCTAGAAATCTCACCAATGGGACCAGGTTTCACATAAGAAATTTTCAATAGCTCGATCAAAGCCAAGAAGTGAAGAGCAGAGGGACCAATGACTTACAAAAAGCTTACAGCTTGTCTAGCAGTGTCTTAGAAGAGTCGATAAAACTTTAAAATCAATATGCTGATGAAGTGCCAGCTAGAAAATATCACGGAATAGGCTGATGGTGTCATAGGGATCTAAGAATAACTGCAGACCACTGTCCCTGTCCTATCACTCGTCACTGTCCCCAGGTATCTGAATAGTATAAAATCTTTGAAAACTCAGCAGTTCATCACCGGAATGGCAGTCCAAATTCTATTTTTTACAGATTTTATTTTAAAATAAAGGATATAGGATAATTATGGGGAAAAGGTAGAAAACACACAAAAAGCATTAGAAATATCAGAAACTATCTAGAGGTTAACACGGTAAACAATTAAGTGCCAGCCAATTGTTTTCTGGCCACATGTTTCAGCATAGAGACAATTGTCCATATAAATTTTGGTACATTTCCTTATTAATGAAACAAAGGGGCTGTCCCATGTGATGAAAATCTGTGTAAAAATCATTTTTCAAGCTATATAAGTTTCCTTATGACATAGATTATTAAATATTCCTCCTAGTGCTGGATACTTAAATTGTCTCCAATATTGAACTGAACATCTGTGTACTTGAAGCTTTAAGAAATGTTTTGGTTTTTTTCCTTAACTACTATGAAATGAAGGCAATCAATGCTCATCTAACAGCATTGTTTTAAGAATAATAAGATATAGGGGAAAAGCACCTACTATGTAATTTTATACTTTCTGAAATCTGAGAAAAGTTATGTAATTTTGTTTTCGTCTTGACAGAATAAGAAAAAGTTTTAAATCAAGGACAAAATTTTACTTTAGACAGTATGCGTGACTAAATGTTCATGAAACTTGCTTCAGAGAGGTATAGTCTTTCCCATAAACCTTTTTTTAAAATGCCCTTCTCTTTCTGGAATACTGTAAGGATACTGTAGTTCTATTATATGAATTATATCAATATATGTAGATGCACTTGCATCTTTTTTCCAATTACACAAAATTATACTGCCTGTATTTCAATTTAAATACTACTACATCAGTCTACGGACCTCAGAATAATAATATAACATATTATTAATCATCTGAAAGAACAAACCCAAATGATAATTAGCTAAAGTTTATCCAAAAACAGAAAAAATTAATAATTCAAACACAGCCCTAAAAAAATAAAAAAGTATCAAAATGTTTTGATAACTCAATTTTAATAAATTAAATTATCCTTAAATCATTTATTCTTTACAAGTAACTCTATTTATAAAATCACCTTAATCAAAACTCTCTCTGAATTTGAATGTGTCTCCCTTCCAGGGTCTGCAAATAGAATGTTTTTTAAAAGATATTCTAGCATGCTTAGTCATTATTTGGTCCACATTTTTAACTTTCTCAATTCTTGAGTGTATTAATCCATCAAAGTTTTCTTTTGTAGTGCGCCAGGATGGAGTATAAAATCATCTATTAGACAGCTATCATAACAGCGATAGAAATTTTCTGGTAGAAAGTAATATTGTCTGTTTAATTGAAATTTAACAGTAACTCAAAACACAACATCCAAGTGGACACTTAAAATCCACTGATGATCCCCAGCACTCAGAGGTGAGGAGCGGTTCTAAAAATAAAGAGCCATTCAGAAACTGTTTAGCTGAAGAAAGTGCTTTGAGAGGCTTCTGCTTTTAGGCTGAGGTTATCAAAATGGGAATTACCTTTACTGGAAATAAATCACATTGTTTTCTTCACAGGTGGCTCAATTTAGTTGTTTAATCTAAGAGAAATGACAGATTTAAGAGCAGAGAAAAAACTCTTGGTTCATCAAGTTTGGAAGATATTTTATATCTGTTTCAGTGTTTCCATCTGATAATCAGTTGTGTAGACTGTAATTTCAGAGTAATTTGAAGCATAGAAAATAGAAAGTCTTGCAAATAGGTGTGTCTTGGAGTGGCATATAGATGGTGGTGGACTAAGGTATTTGTTTAGAAATAATGTTTTGTTGTTGTTGTTGTTTTACTGTCAGGTTTAATAACTTGCCCAAAATATATGTGTGCATATTTTCTCAGACGGTTTTCCAAAGGAAAAGGTCATGCAATTTTGATGACTGACCACATAACATATTCTATTTGGTCAAGACAGGGAGGTAGTGAAAACATTAGTTTAGAAAACAATGCATGCTTTAAACTAAGAATACCTGAAAGTAATACAAATAGAAATCTTTATTTTGTTGAACTCTATTCCAGTTCTATAAACTGTAAATGTAAATGGGACATACACTGTTCAAAAAAGAAATATAAGAACTGAAACAGATTGAATTTAATACAGAAATAACTGCAATGCTTAACAGAGAAGAGTGAACCCTTGTCTGTGATTAGAAAATCTAATAACACATTTTAAAAACATATAATACAAAAACATCTTATCACACCCATAGTAATATATTCTGGATACAATACTATGATTTGATCTAGCAACACCAAAAAGTATGTTGTTTTAACTGGTGTCTGTAATTCTGTGACATACAGCTTAGGAATTGACATACAGGAAAAGACTAATATGGGAAAAAGGCACAATTTGAAGAGACCGAACACCTGGGATACAACCTGAGAAAACCCCACACAGAAGAAACAAAAATTTTAAAATAAAATATAAACAATTACTAAAAGTAAAAAGACTATCTCTATTAACAGTGCTTTTAATCTATGTAATTCAAATAAATCAACATTGGATGGATTATGAATTAGAACTTCAGGCCAAAAAGAGCTCAGTAATTCAAGAGCTCAATAGCACTTCTCCCTAAGTATTCAGTTTTTACTAATCGTATTTCATGAGGGCTGGGAGGAAAATGATGACCATGTCTGGGCCCTTATCCATTCCCAGCACCTGCCCACCAGCTTCTGTACTCTCAGAAAGAGAAGACTGCTCAGTGTTTGTATCTGCTCTTCTTCCTCTGCTCTTTGTGTAAAATAGGCATTGAACAGACATCCATGCAAAGGTATCTTTGATTTTTGAGGCAGTTCAGGAGAGCTTCCAACACCTCCCCTTCACAGGATCTGGGATAGATGGGGATTTCTGCTCCCTGAGATGGATCTGAAGGAGGTGGGATGGAATGACAAGCATCTAGCAGAAGAGCAATGCAGCTGAAAGGGAAAGTGTCAACTAGCCCTCCACCTTCCACACACCTCTTTCAGGTGTCGACATTTGAAAGTCTGTGCTGCATCTAATGCTATTCTAGGTATGTGTGGATTGAGTATAAAACAAAACTTACCAAAAAAATAGGTGTAAAGGTTGGGGACTCGTGTAAACTTTTAACTCAGGGGAGAGACAGTAAACTCGATAGATATGTAAAGTATGCGTATATTTAAAGAGGTTAAATGCTTTGAAGATAAGAGGGTTGGGGATGCATTGTTCAGCTTGCAGCTGAGATATTAGCTAGAAGAAGGTCCAAGTAAACAGGACAGAGGGTACAAAAAGCACTGAAGTAAGAGTCAGTCCCGGTATGTTAATGACAGAGTAGACTGATTTTCCCTTCATTTACTCAAGTTAGAGAGTACGAGTCCACCATGATCCTAGAAGTGAATTAAGATTTTCTGACTCATTTTATTGTTCTTGAAATCCATGGAAATATAACCTGAGCCTTTCTTAAGATGTGGACTTTTTCATAGACTCTCACATTTAGCATTCCCCCAAATCTTTGATATTGCCAGCATTCATTACACCAGAAGGACACATCAGATAAGAGCAATGCTATACTTTTTCAGCTAGAGTTTTGGTACTGGCCAATCCAACCGCTAATTGGTTCTATATCCATACTCAAATGTCAACGAGATCTGTCCACTAAAAATTGGAAACATTCTTATGCCTGAGCCCAAACCTTAGACAAAATTCAAAAACATTAGAAACTCATTTATTTTACCTGAAAACTAGATTTCCTCCCTGTAGATACATCCTCTCTAACTAGATGATAAGATGACTCCCAGAGCATATTAGCGGACCAGTGAATGCTTTTTGCCTCACTGTGGTTGATTATCCCAGTACAACGTAGCCACTGCCCTGGTCAGGACCCTAACTCAAATTCCAGATCAGTCTTTCAGCCTTTTCTTGATATTCTTCTTGAAAGAGAAAAGAAAAAGTTAACATGCAACTTCAGGGAAGATGAGAATGAAGCTGAGTCAACTGTGAACTGAATGATTGTTGCAGATGGTTTTCTCTCAGATGTCTAACCAGGCTTTTACAAATGAAAATTACTACCATGTTTAGATTAAGAATATGATGTACAAAAGGGAAGTAACTTGGACAGAGAAAGACAAATATGGTATGAGATCCGTAATATGTGGAATCTAATAAAAATGATACAAAAGAACTTATAAAACAGAAACAAACTCAATGATTTTGAAACTAAATTTACCAAAGGGGAAACATGGTGGGAGAGAGGAGGAGCATAAATTAGGGGGTTGAGATTAACATATACACACTACTATATATAAAATAGACATGTAACAAGGGCCTACTGTACAGCACAGGGGAATCTGCTCAGTACTGTGTAATAACCAATATGAGAAAAGAATCTGTAAAGGAAGGGATATATTATATGTACAACTGATTTACTTTACTGTACACGTGAAACTAACACAACTTGTATATACCACCTGATAAAGAGGACTGCTATGCATGAGGTTTTAAAAATACCAGATTCACTAGCTAGTTTCCCAAATAATGTAATAACAATAATAAATTTGCATACACTTTAGGTCCACAAGTTTCTTTCAGAAATGATTTCTCATTGCTGAGCATTTGTTAGAAATTATTTATTCTAAAAAAAATGAATAAAGATATAAAAACAGTATACAATTTTACCATGGAAAGTGAAACAATTTTTTTTTCCTTAAGGCCCACACCTGTGGCATATGGAAGTTCCCAGGCTATAGGAGCTATAGCTGATAGCCTACTCCACAGCCACAACAACTTGGAATCTGAGCCTCATCGGCAACCTACAACACAGCTCAGTGCAACACCAAATCCTTAACCCACTGAACTAGGCCAGGCATCATGCTGCATCCTTGTGGATTCTACTCAGGTTCTTAACCAGCTAAGCCACAATGGGAACTCCACAATTTTTTTTTTTTTACTATTCTTTTTTATTATTTTTTTAATGTAATCAATTATTATTTCCCCAGTACATTTTTTTTTCTACTGGACGCACAAATTTTTTAAAGCTGAACATTTCAGGAAAATAAATGGCAATAATGGATCAATAGTTTCAGCCTTCATTTTTCTATTCATTAAGTGCACTTGAGTTTAAAGATGAAGTCTTACTGTTTTTTGAAAAATTATCTAAGAAGAGAAAATAATATAACTTTTACCAACCTGAAAGAGTACCCAAAACAAGAAAACTGTAGGGAGTTCTTTTTCAATTAATAATCCACATTTAAGAGTATTTTCAGGAGTCCTCACTGTGGGGCAATGGGATTGATGTTATCCCTGCAGTGGCAGGGACTTGGGTTTGATCCCCAGCCCAGCGCAGTGAGTTAAGGATCTGGCTTTGCCACAGCTATGTCATAGGTCACAGATCCAGCTTAGATTTGCTCCCTGGCCTGGGAACTCCATATGCTACAGGGTGGCTAAAAGAGAAAAAAAATTAAAAAGTGTTTTCCATGTATCGGTCACAATACTAAGCACTTCACACTAATGTATGTTAATTATTACCTCAAGCATGCAATGCAAAATTTTATTCACTGAATAAAAGGAAAGCAAAAATCATTGAGACTTAAACAATTTGCTTAAGGTTGGAGAACCAGCAAAGTTAAGCAAATATATCTTGAGCCTATATCCTTAACACTTTCCACCCAGCCTCCTCACAGTGGCTACTATTAACTTCGTAAGTGATCCAGACCAAGGATAAAACAAAAAATATTAGTTTCTTCTATCTCTGCTTTGTGACGTTGAGACCGAGACTTTGTAAATTATATTTCTCAGAACCCTTGGCTTGCTGGCTCCCTGATGGATTCTTTCAGTAAAGGGCACTATGGAAAATTGAAATGAGGAGGGGAGAGGAAGGGCTTTGACATCTGGTCTCTGAAAGTGCCAGTTGGGCTCAGCAGCAACAGTTATTCCCAGCCTCCCTCTTAGAACCAGCCTTGTCAAACTCTCCCCAAGTACAAGCAGCAGTCAATCCGATGCTCAGTGGTGCCCCCTGGCTGAGCTCCTGAATTCCTGAAATTTCACTGTTTGTTTCCCCAGCCCTAGAAGTGATTGCTTCTTCCATGTTATCTTGGTTACTCCTGTATTTTTCTTCCTTTCTTCCTGTCTTTTCCTTCTTTCCTTACTTCCTTCTTCCTTCCTTCCTACTTACCTTCCTTCCTGCCTCCTCACCTTCCTTCCTGCCTCCTTTTTTTATTTTTCTTTTTGATCCTCACTATTTCAACCCCTGGGTAGACAATTTAAATGAGCTTTGTTGAAATATCTGGTATGGTTTCTTTTTTCCTTACAGGACCCTGTCTAACACAGTACTTGGTATGGTAAATAAAGACTTTCAGAGGAAGAGTTCGAGGATTGATTTGGTTATATCTTTAGCTGTGAGCATGATATTAAGTTAATTGCCAGTGCAAAATGGGATACTGGTAATCCATGTCATGCACTAGCATTATTATGAATTAAGTTACCATCTTTGGTTACTTGGGATAAAGTACCTTTGTAAGACTAAGCAGCTGATACACTTACTGCTACAGTAGTAATACTGGACACAAGAATTATACAGTGGATTGGCTGCTTTCAAATACATGGAAGAGTTCACAGAAAGAAAGTTAGAGTGCTGTGCTGTAAACTACCAGCTCAGATAAGAACAGAAAATCAGCCCAGTTATTGTAGTAAAAATAACCAAAATAAATCCCTTGGAATAATTTTCCTCTATCAAAATGATGAGGAAAAATTATTACCATAAAGGGAATTAAAAGAATCTGTGTCATTACCAAAGACTTGAATGATGTAAGTAAATCCTACCATATCTCTATTTAACTCTGCCACTGGACTTTGCAAAAGACAATGGATCTCGGAGAATTGCTATAGATTTTCATAAACTTTATAAGGAGATCTAATTAAAGCAGATGTTCCAGATATGAATTATTTACTTGAGCAAGTTGACACGTTTCCTAGTACCTGACACATAGCTATTTATCTCATGCTTTTTTTCCTCTATACTGATTTGCAAGGACACTAGAAACTTTTTTTCCCACCTGTCAGTAGCAATAGCACATCCTCACTGTCTTGCCTCAGGGCTATGTCAGGTTTGGTGCTCTCTGACACAGCCTAGCTCACCGAGGTCTTGCTGGTACACACACCCCACAAATGTCATAGAGCTCCTCTTCATTGGTGGTGACATTGCTGATTGGACCTGACTAGCAGGAAATAACTATCACCAAGATAGCATGTTAATACACTTACAAGCCAGAGAGCAAGAAAGACATAGCATGAAAATTCAGGAGGCTGCCACCTTGGTGGAGTTTCTGGATGCCTATAATTTGGAATATAACAGAATGTCCATCTAACTAAAGAACAGTTGCTACATCTCACACTGCATGATGGCTCTCTTTGGATTTTAAAGTCAGTGAAGGCCACAATGAGTGTGCTAATATAACACATTTATGAAGTAACCTATTAAATGGTCAGTTTTTAAAGAAAAAAACCTATAAAGTGGCCAGTAATCTATAAAGGGTAAAGCAACCTCTACAATGGCAAGTTTTAAGGGAAAAATAAAACCCTTCATCAACCACTCTATGATACAGAATGCTCTGTTAATTCATCCCTGGGACTCAGAAGAGTCAGCAACATTCTATGTCTCAGGCAAATAAGCATGTTGTACAGAACATCTTATAAACCACAATAGAGGAATAACAGTGAAGACCCATGGAAGCTTCTTTAGCAAAAAAGAAAAAAAAAGTTAAAAATCATGCTTTTTGGCAGATCACTCTTCTCCTTTTGAAAAACCCCTATAGTGTTCCTGGGCCTGATAGAGTCTGAAAGCCTAATCATCAGACTGCAGGTGACTATGAAACCTGAGCCTTCTATCACAAAAGTGTTGTTATAGGGTCTACTACACCATGAGTTGGATGTTCACAGCAACACCTCCACCATCAGCTGAGATGGTGAAGATTTGAGAATCTTTGAGCAGATTCTGAAGTTGCATGTAACTCAGACTTACAGATTATCTGCACCTGTTGGTCTCTTGCTCAACCCACATCTACGACCTTATGGGAAATTCATAAGGAACTAGTGAGGAGAAAAAAATCTGCACCTTGATCACCAATATTCCTGTACAATATATTGGTATAAACTGGAAGTGTTTTTAGTATTACAGGCACACACAGGGACCTTTCCAAAAGAAAGCAGTGACGGAACATCACAGTAGAGAGAATTTGAAGAAATGTATTTGGTGGTCCATATTATCTGGACTGAAAAAAAAATGGTCCAGGATATTGATCTACATTGATTCATGGGCATTGGGATAACTAAATGGTTAGAGATGTTGAAGGAAAAATATTGATAAGGAGGCCTGGGAAGACGTTTGTAGATGCAACTCTTCAAACCAACATAGAAGTTGGAGATATTTTTGTCTCATGTGAATGCTTGCCAAATGGCATCCCCTGTGGGGTAGGCTGTCACTCAATGAACAGAAAAGATGGCACATTCTATAGATAAGAGCCAGTCCTTTGCAGCAAGAATGCCTTATTGACTATCACAGTATCTCACCTAATATTGCTCCCGAGAGGCAATATGTTCTTCTGACAAGAAACATATTTCTCAACAACAACAGCAAAAATAGCTCTAGTGAGCGCAGAAAGAATGAACTAATCTTCCCATGTATCCCATTACTCCGAACCAGCAGGTCTGATGAAATGGTGGAGGAATCTTTTGAAGTCTTAGGTTTATCGTGTCATTTGAGAGACAACCACCTGAAAGATTGGGTATCTCATTGATAGAATTCAATATATTTTTGAGAAATGGAAGACGTAGTTTCTCTCATAGCCTGAATTCAGAATTGGCAAAATGAAGGGGTGTAAAAGGGAATGATTTCTCCCTCTATTAGCCCGAAATAATACTCTCACAGACATTTTCCTTCATTTTGAACTTTTCTGGCTTAGACGTATTCAGTCCCCAAAGAGCTTTGCTTCTACTAAGGGATACAGCAGTGTTTCATTTGAGACTGTCACCTGGACAATCTGGGTTTCTCACATCACTGTCCACATAAGAGCATGATTCTACTGGCTGAGGGGATTGCCTTAATTGTCAGGGATAAGTCAGGGTGTTGAGGTTCAATGAAGGAGGCAGGATATTGTCTGGAACCTAGAAAATTCTGTGGCCTGCCTCCAGCTCCAGCAGTAAATGTTAATTTTAACTATAGGAACCAATTTGATTCAGGGTCATGAAGATTCAGTGCTGAGACAAACAATGGCTCGTACAAGATGTTACATATACCAGCTACAGCTTTGTGAACAA
This sequence comes from Sus scrofa, assembly GCF_054392235.1. NCBI lineage: Eukaryota > Metazoa > Chordata > Mammalia > Artiodactyla > Suidae > Sus > Sus scrofa. The sequence continues at coordinate 93,667,960 of NC_139389.1, forward strand.
TCACAGCAGCAATGACTATAGCAGGTTGTTTCTTGCATAATTTTGTATTTATTTATGTATTTATTCATTTATTTTTGTCTTTTGTCTTTTGTCTTTTTAGGGCCACACCCGAGGCATATGGAGGTTCCAAGGCTAGGGGTCAAATAGGAGGTGTAGCTGCCGGCCTATGCCACATCCATAGCAATGTGGGATCCAAGCCGAGTCTGTGATCTACACCACAGCTCATGGCAACACCGGATCCTTAATCCACTGAGCAAGGCCAGGGATCGAACCCTCATCCTCATGGATTCTAGTTGGGTTTGTTAACCACTGAACCACGACGGGAACTCTTATTTATTTTTATATTGTATTTAATTCTTCCAGTTTTATTGCAATGTAATTGGCATACAGTGCTGTATAATTTTATGGGGTGCAGCATAATTTGACTTATACACATCAAAAAATGATTATCATAAGTTTACTGAATACTGTCTCATTAGATACACAATTTTTAAACTAGGCAAAAAGAAACTTTTTCTTATGATTAGAACTTTTAGGATTTGTTCTCTTAACAACTTTTACATGTAACATGCAGCAGCGTGAACTATTTTTCATGTGGTGCATTATATTCCTAGTACATTATACCCCTAGTACTCATGTATCTTATGACTGAACCTTTATACTTTTGGAGAGCCTTTATTCAATTACCTCTTCCTCATCCCCGTAACCATAAATCTATTCTTTTTTTCTGAGATTTTATTTGCTTTGAAGTCTAATTGACCTACAACACTTAGTTCCAGTTACACAACATAGTGACTTGGTGTTTGTACATATTTCAAAATGACCACCACATTAAATCTTATTACCAACACCATACAAAAATATCCATAGTTATTGACTGTATACCTCACGCTATACTTTTGATACCTGTGATTCATTTATTTGGCCAGTGGAAATTTGTATCTCTTAGTCTCCTTCCCCTACCACTCCCGTTTCCTATATTATATATATGGTATTCTTTTAGATAAACTAATTTTAGCTTTCTCCAACCTTCTTACAATTGTGTATGAATTTTGTATCCAAATTTATATTTAGGTGAGAAATGATTCAATTGGGGGTTGGGACTGTACTGTAACAGAAATAAACATCTCCTAGACATGGATTCAGTGACATTTTTCCATGAGGCAAATACCATGACTATTAAGATTTTGTATCTCTGCTTTTGGGAGAGAGGATGGTAACAGCTTTGTTTGTAAGAGGGGCTGTCTTTGTCTTAGAGCAAAACACAAAATTGTGGTTGAATGGAATTTAAACCCATGGAGAAGGTGGGTGTGGATTCTGAGTATCCAAAGAGGTGAACATGCCAGTTGTCCATTGTCACGTGACTATAAATCTCCTTCTCTAGATTCCATTCTTTGATACCAGGACTGGGACTGAAACAATGAAATTTTGTAGATTTCTTTGAAATTGACTTCCTCTTATGTTCAGACAACAGGAGACTTTAGAATAACAACGGAAAGAAGCTGAGGGGAAGACAAAAAGGAGCTGAAAGAAACTTCTAAAAAAACTTTTCTTTTCTCTTTTTGGCTACTTCCTATCATCATCCAGCTTTCTTACCTCTTAGACTCCCTTCAACACATCTCTTTTCAAGGAAGTAGCAGCAAAACTGGTGATATAAACTCTTCAGTGCTTTGACTGCCACATTCCTGGGACATTTTCTCAAGTTCTGTGGCTCTGCAGATGTAATTTCACACATGTTTAAGCATTAATCTTTTTTTTTTTGGTCTTTCAACCCTCAAATATTCCTTGATATTAAAACCATTTCACTATATTAAATTACATCTGTTGGAGTTCCCGTCGTGGCTCAGTGGTTAACGAATCCAACTAGGAACCATGAGGTTGTGGGTTCAATCCCTGGCCTCACTCAGCGGGTTAAGGATCCAGCATTGCCATGAGCTGTGGTGCAGGTCGCAGACATGCCTTGGATCCTGTGCTGCTCTGGCTGTGGTGTAGGCCAGCAGCTGCAGCTCCAATTGGACCCCTAGCCTGGGAAATTCCACATGCCAAGGGCACAGCCCTAGAAAAGACAAAAGACAAAAAAAAAAAAATTGCATCTGCTAAAAATGCCAAGGATAATTTCTTTTTTTTTTTTTCTTTTTTTTATTTTCCCACTGTACAGCAAGGGGGTCAGGTTATCCTTACATGTATACATTACAATTACAGTTTTTTCCCCACCCTTTCTTCTGTTGCAACATGAGTATGTAGACATAGTTCTCAATGCTATTCAGCGGGATCTCCTTGTAAATCTATTCTAGGTTGTGTCTGATAAGCCCAAGCTCCCGATCCCTCCCACTCCCTCCCCCTCCCATCAGGCAACCACAAGTCTCTTCTCCAAGTCCATGATTTTCTCTTCTGAGGAGATGTTCATTTGTGCTGGATATTAGATTCCAGTTATAAGTGATATCATGTGGTATTTGTCTTTGTCTTTCTGGCTCATTTCACTCAGTATGAGATTCTCTAGTTCCATCCATGTTGCTGCAAATGGCATGATGTCATCCTTTTTTATGGCTGAGTAGTATTCCATTGTGTATATATACCACTTCTTCCGAATCCAATCATCTGTCGATGGACATTTGGATTGTTTCCATGTCCTGGCTATTGTGAATAGTGCTGCAATGAACATGCGGGTGCATGTGTCTCTTTTAAGTAGAGCTTTGTCTGGATAGATGCCCAAGAGTGGGATTGCAGGGTCATATGGAAGTTCTATGTATAGATTTCTAAGGTATCTCCAAGGATAATTTCTCTTTTTCTTATTTTATCCTGACTCATAATAACAAATAAAATAGGTTATTATTTGGCTTTTTGAATTATTTGTAAATTATAAATGGTATTATTCAATTGCCTTTAGAGGGTCCTTCCTTTTTCTAGTAAGTAACTCATCATAAATGTTTAACGTTGAAATCATAGATCAAAATTAGATAGGGGATGAATGTAGAACACTTAAAACTAATAAGATTTTCTTCTAATAGGAAAGACTGTTTGGACACAAATTGGATAGTTTATTAAATGTAATTGGAGATAATGATTTCCATGATATGATCTGTGAAATCCTGATGGTCACTGAGACACTTTCAGGGGTTCTTGATTTTAAAACCATGTTCTTCCTGATATTGAGACATTATTTGCTATTTTCACTATGTTTACATTTGTACTGGTGGTGTGAAAGAAATGGGGAATTAAAGTGCTGGTGTTGGGAGATCCTGTTGTGGTGCAGTAGAAATGAATCTAACTAGTATTCCATGAGGATGCAGGTTCGATCCCTGGCTTTGCTCAGTGGGTCAGGGAATCTGGCATTGCCATGAGCTGTGGTGTAAGTTGCAGACAGAGCTTGGATCCCGCATTGCTGTGACTGCACTGGAGGCCAGCAGCTACAGCTCTGATTCTCCCTCTATCCTGGGAATTTCCATATGCCACATGTGTGTCCCTAAAAAAGCAAGATAAAATAAAACAAAAAAATCCTGGTGACATCATGCGAGTCAAGGTAAATGACATCAAGATCTACTGGGCCGTATTATTTTTTTTTGAAAGTGTTAGTGGCACTTTTTCCATAAAGGAGTAAAGATGGTAAACTTTATTAATTTCTAATTCTTGAATACAAGTTTTAATGTTACTTTAAAAATATTCTCTTTGACAAAATGGTAAATTATATAGTGCACTTCCTCTGCACATCAAATGGTTTTCCCTCAGAAAAGCTCTAGGGTTTGAGTTGTGAGTGTGACTATTTTCTTGGTCATGGAACATTATTTTAAATTAAAAGAATGACAGATAAAATATAGTTATTTAGTTTTAGGTATCTGGCAGACAATTTTTCAAAAGTTAACGGTGTGAACTTATCCCTCTAAGAAAAGCCATTGACCCATATTTGTTGACAAAGACAAAACTTGAGCTCTCAAGAAAATACAACAGTTCTAAAAAATTTGTATTCACCGCCATAGGTGTGCCATCTTCCCAAAATTAAAGGCATTCCTGATATCAATGGTAATGTTAATGAATGTGCAGTTTTTTTATATACTGTATGATAAATTATATCAACATTTGTAATATCTACATAACTTAGTGAGGTAATATCTTAGTATTAGTGAGGTATATCTTAGATGATATAAAATCATGTGTGGCGCTAACATCCACTCAAATTGCAAGACGTGGAGTTCCCTTTGTGGTGCATCAAAAAGGAATCCAACTAGGAACCATAAGATGAAGTTTCAGAGGGTTGGATCCCTGGCCTTTCTCAGTGGGTTAAGGATCAGATGTTGCCATGAGCTGTGGTGTAGGTCGCAGACCCTGCTCAGATCCTGCATTACTATGGCTGTGGCGTACGTAGGCTGGCAGCTGCAGCTCCAATTCTACCCCTGGCCGGGGAAACTCCATATGCCGCAGGTGCAGCCCTGGAAAAAAAAAAAATTGCAAGATGCACCAAATAATTTTAATATAACAGAATTTATTAATATGATTTAATATTCTCCTTCCAATTAATCTGTTAAAAACTACCATTTTTTAAGTTTTCATGTAATATCAAAGAATACACACAGCTATGAAAAAGGACTGTTAAAATACTCTTCCAACTATATATTAGTTTAAAGCTAGGCATTCTCCATATACTTTAATCAAACCTATCACAACAGATTGATTACAAAAAGATATGAAATCCCAGCCCTCTTCTATTAAGCTGGACATTGAAAAGGTGTACAGGAGTTCCTGCTGTGGCTCAGCAGTAATGAACCCGACCAGTATCCATGAGGACGCAGATTTGATCTTAGGCCTTGCTCAGTGGGTTAAGGATCCATCATTGCTGTGAGCTGTGGTGTAGGTCACAGACGTGGCTCAGATCCCACATTGCTGTGGCTGTGGTGTAGGCCAGCAGCTGCAGCTCCAATTCGGCCCCTAGCCTGTGAACTTCCATATGCCATGCGAGCAGCTCTAAAGCAAATAATAATAATAATAAATAAGTAAATGTACAAAAATGAAAAACAGCCACTGTTTACTATTTTTTATTTTTCCATTAAAAATGCTATCTATATATGTTGTCATGAAATGGGTTTATTATTATTTTTAAAGTGGTTAATAAATGTTCAAAAATAGTTATCAGTTTGCATTTCTAACATGGTACACATTTACAGATACAACCCTCATGAACAAGAGCTCTCTGAAATCCTCAATATGTATTAAGTGTGAAAATTGACAGAGACCAAAATTTGAGATTCACTGAGATATGTGATTATTTCTCCACGAAAATACTTATTTAAATTGGGCAGCCATACTACCTTTAAGTCATATTTCCATTTATCTTTGTATTAGATTTAGAATTTAATTTTCAGCTTGAAGATGGAATGGTATAAGACTCAAGCTAACTTTATGAACTGTGAGAATATTGAAGTTTTCTGATGAATTTTCATTGTTCTTTGATAGCATTTTTAAGTGCATGTGAACTCAAAAAAGATATTAAGTGCACGTGGTTTTCTTTAGAGGCTTTTGTATTATTACCCAGCTTTTTGGCTCACGTATACATATGCTTTCATCTGTATATTACTGCCATAAATGAGAAGTTCACACACAGCACAGCACTGGCTCCAGGCTCCTTGATTTGCCTTTTGAGTTATTTAAAAATCAGGCTGATTGCATTACAGGCTTATTACAATTCACCATTTAAAAGAGATCAATGCAAAGGGAAATTTCCTTCCCAGAATCACAAAGTCACTCTATAGCCAGGAGTTCAAATAAGTACTACGTCTATCTTTAAAGAAATTCTAGTAATTATTGCAATTCAACCAAACTGTGAATTCGCCTCTAAAAATAGTCTTTTTGGTGGCTGTATTAGTTAAGATAAAACCATCCTTGCACATGTATATGTTCAAGGCTAACAAGAAGTGCCATCTGTAGAACTGGGATATTTTCACACTCCTCTCTATTATACAAAACAATAAACCCTCTCCAGTTGATTTCTCTCATTGTGAAATGCAAATTGCCTATAAAAGTCCTCAGGGTGTGAGAAGACACTTATCAAACAGACATTACACATGCATCCATAGAAACTATGCAGCCTCAGACTCTATTTAAGATGCATTGAGGACCAAAAACATAGGTGTGAACCTGTTCTGTGCGGCTATAACAATTATGGCCTGAAGTAGCTATATTGGTTATGTAGATTACTCAACTGCTCCCACTAAGTTTTGATCTAGACACCTGCCTCTTACCAAGAGAAGTAAAATTTTCAGAACAGTAAAAAACCAAACACAACACATTATGTGTGGGGTTTAAAAGACTGTTCTAAATTATTAATCTGGCTTTTACCAGTCAGCTACGTTTTACATGGAACATTCTCAATATTATTCACTCTCTACTTATTCCTCCATGGAGATTTGCACATTCCCCTGTGTGATAAATTGACTGTTGGTAACAGGTAATGTAAGTTCCCTGGGTTTAATGAACTTGAAGAATCCACATAAACTTTCATCCAGAAATTCATTGCTACCCACAGTGCAAAGAACAGCCAAACGAGGAAAAACAGAAAAGAATAATATTTCACAGAAATATTATTTGTATAGGAAGAGAAATAAGTCTGCAAAGGCCTCAATTTGTATAGGAAGAGAAATAAGTCTGCAAAGGCATTATTAGAATAAAATTTAAACTGAAAGTACTAAAGTTTTGACGTAAAATTAGCTGAGGATGTTCTAAAAGAAGAAATCATGCATACCAGTTACTTAACATGTGACTTATTTTTATATTTCCCACACTACAAGGTCTTAGGTATTATGGGCAATAAAAATACATACTTTGATATATTTTTGGTATATAAATGTAAGAACATCTTAAAACCACCGAAATTAATATCTTTAATAAAACAAAATAAGATGATTTATAAGCATAAACTAAAAAACTAAAGGTCTAATTTAGATAAAACATTTAAATTGTGCCTTCTGAGGGAAATGTTATGCATAATTATATCTCATCAAGAGATTTCATTTATTTTCACAGGACTATTTCTAAAATTTGAATTTGCATACAACCAAGCTAAATTTTCTACAAACCTTATACTGAAATTCAAGTTCCTTGTTCTACCAGAGAAGCAATTAAGGACCAATCATTTTTAATGCATCATAAATAATCTTCACACTTGCTGTTAAGTTAATTAATATAATCAGTAAAGCCAAATGCATCAAAATGAAGCTTATTTTGCAAACACGTAAAATGTTCTGCCTCATTGCCCCCACCACCAAGATTAAATGGCATTTTACTAACAACTTTTTCAAAGTTGAGTCCAAATTTCATCATTTAAAAAGGATCACCAGAAGTAACACAGCGATGTCAGTGAATATTCCAAATGATTAGCCATTGGAAATAAGGGTGAGTATCTAGGTACCCAGGAAACACTCAAATCACTGGTGCTAGCCCAGCGTTAGAAGAAGCCTTAGTTCTTGAAAATATTAAACGATAATATAATTAAAACATTGTAATGCATGTTCATTACACCTTACCTCTGTCAATAAGGATTTGAAATAGTTCATAAACACTCATCTAACAAGATAAATATAATTTACAAAACCAGGACAAAGGTGGAAAAAAACCCATAATTTGTCTTATTAAATTTCTGCAGACCAACTGATACATTAGAATATCAGGCTTTAAGATCATGTCTCCTAACCTGGGAGTACTTTTACCAATTGGTCTTTGAAATACCAATGTACCCCAGGCTAATTCACACTTTAGTGTTTTCCAATTAAGAGTCCTTTCACAGAGGGAGGAACAGTCTGAAACATTAGGTCTCATAAAACATCCCATCTTGTCCCTTAAAGTGCCTGCCCCTCACCATCCTCAGGTCCCCTTTGTGAGGTCCCAGACCTGCATGCTGGTCCCAACTCACACCAGGCCGACTCTCATCCATTGTAAAGTATTATGATTTCTTTGATGTTGAACCTCTTCCCAGGCTATCTCCTACTAAGATGACTTGAAGAGAGAAGTCAATACATTACCATGAAGCTGTGGGGCTAGTCTATAACATCATTTTTCAATTTTGTCCACCCATTTGTGCTATATCTACAACTTAGTAATCAAGGAAACACTCTATAGTAATCACAAATAGCTTCATTTTCTCCAGCTCTTGAGAGGTGTTGAAAAATGCCCTCCAACAATATAAATGTCTTTTTTGTAGGGTCTAGGCAGAGACACAATTTCTGAACACAAAGAGCAATGTGAAGAAGAAAGACTACCTTTCTCTCCTCCTCAGACCTGAATAATAGTAATAGTAATAATAATAATAAACATTTACCAAGAGCAGCCAAACTGGAAAAGGAACATGCATTTATACCAAAAGCTCAAAAAGTGAAGTTATGAAAAGAAGCAGATTGTTCCAGTGCAATTTGAGAAGGATGAATGTGATACTCTCCTCTGACCTCAGAAATGCTACCAAAATTTAGCATTATTGATTATTGCAACTTTGGACTTAAGCTAAGGTCGAATAGTCTATGGACTATGGGCGTATTCTTCCCTCTCTATTTCATTTGCCTGAAAGGGGAAGCTGTTCTTGGAAGGGATGAGTGAAACAGAGCGAGCAAACAACTGGAACTAACTCTGCTAAGTCCGTAGAGGCAGGCTGCACACTGTCCTGGGGGAGCAACTTGAATCCTGAAAGTAACCCGGTCCATCTTTCGAGATAACCCTGGTGCAGAAAAGTCAAGAAATTTCAGGAGGGATCTTCATTCCAAAAGCAAAGCCAGAACTTGGCTTTAGTTAAAGGATGTGGCTTCCCCTTCCTGAACTCCCCTCTATTAGCTCATGGAAAGAGCAAATAAACATGACTCAGAGGTTAGATGTGAGTCAAGAAGAAATCACCCACACTATATCAGTGCAAGAGGAAATCCAGAGAGAGACTCACACTATAGACATGATAAAAAGAAATACCATGAAAAACATGAAAGCATTTATTTATAAAGAAAAAGAAAATCATCACTCTTAAAAGACAAATAAAGAACCCAGTTTATTAAAAAGTTAACAAAAGGCACAATAGACAATTCTTCATTATGCCTTAAAGCAACAGAAAAATACTAATAAAAATTCAGTTCAGGAGTTTCCGTTGTGATGCAGTGGAAACAAATCCGACTGAGAACCATGAGGTTTCGGGTTCGATCACTGGCCTCACTCAGTGGGTTAAGGATCTGGTGTTGCTGTGAGCCATGGTGTAGGTCACAGACACGGCTCAGATCTGGCGTTGCTGTGGCGCAGACCGGCGGCAAAATTTCCTATTGGACCCCTAGCCTGGGAACCTCCACATGCCACAAGTGAAAAAAAGAAAATTCAGTTCAATTAGATCTCAAATCTTAAATAATAAAAATCTCAAAATAGTAAAATATCAGAACAAAACTAACTGAAGACTAAAGTCATGGCATTAAAGAACTGGTAAATACGTCTTAGAAATGAAGGCAGAGAACAGACAATGCTCTATGACTGGCATAAAGGAAAGTCAGAGGAAATAACAATAAAGGCAGAAGAAAATACTAAGAGCTCAGCAATAAGAAATGAGTTATTAAGTATAGAAAACAGAAAATTATAGTCTAACATAGGTTGATCATAGTCCCTAACTTAGAGGAAAAAAAAAAAATGGAATAGAAAAATTATACAAAGTCATTAAGCCAAGGATCACAAACTGGGAAGATGTATTTTGTTTCACTTATGCACTCTCTTTTTAACAGTTGTCTCTCAGTGTTTTAATACATTCATCCATGATCTGGCTCACCAGGGGCACCACTGTTCCCTCTTGAAGTAACTCAACCTATTTCATGCACTCCTATGAACCTTTATGCAACTTTATAAGCCTTTAAGGGTATGACTTCTGACATAAAATAAGATTTCCTTTAACCTAAGGAAAAAATTGCTTCCCTAGTTGAGCATTACATTATCTCCCAGATTAAAAAAAAATTAGCTCAGAAACAGAGCCTAATTAAATATTGAACTTGAAGGGTAAAAAAAGGAATATTCAAACATCCAGGCAAAGAAAGCAAATCACTCACAGAAGGAAAAGAAAAAAGGGTGAGAATGGCTTTATACATTTTATACACATATGTATCCAGACGTATGTATGCATGTATATGCATTTTTATATATACATATGGTATATACATATATGCATATGTGAATATATGCATATGTGAATATATGCATATATACTCAGCGCCAGCCTAGAGAAGTATCTGCAAAGTCTTGGGAGGGAGAAAGTTCAGCTTCAAATTTTGTATACAAGAAATACTTTGCCTTTATATAAAATATAAGTATAATTGTCTCTCAAATGTAAAAGCATCAGTCAGGTGAACTAGCTACAGAAATATCACACCATTAACTCTAAAAAGTTAATAGACATGGAAAAATTACTAGAAATGAAAAAGCATTGGAAGTTTTGATAAAAGGACTTATGCAAATTCTCAGGCCAAGAGATGTTTGAACAATGCTTAAAATAACCTTGATGGAAGGAAAATGTATATCTAGATAAATCACCCTTGAGTATAAGAGCACTTGCAATTATGCAAAAGCCCAAGTAAGCAGCCCCTGTGAGTTTTTGACAACCGCAAAACCAAACCCACCAGTGGTGATGAAACCCAGGTAAGCATAATTTGATGCGTGATCAAAAGTGAGCCTTGAATCCATTCATAGAGTTACAATTAAATGATTGTGAATTGTCCTGCTATAGAACAGAATCTTAATGTTATATATCCAGAAATGGAAAAAAAAAATCCTCTAAAGTAGGAGATGAGGAAAAATATTTTTAAAAATGTTACAGTATATTTTTTCCTTCTTTCAGAGCAGGGGATCCTTTGTCATTATTTAAAATTGAAACATGTCCTAAAAAAATTAATTAGTTAATTAAATTAAATTAAATTGCAACATGTCCTGAAAAGTTGGATCCAATCTGTTTGTTTTCTTTTCTCTTTATGTTTCTTTTCCCTCCTTAGAGATTTAAAGAAATAATAAAAATATGAAATATACATGCATATGTGTGTACATATGCATATAAGTATACATATATTCCAGCAATATATTTTGTTTATTCTTATTTGTTAAATTCAAGAAAAAACAAAATTTATTAATTTTATTATAATGTTGTACAAGTAGTGTAAATCATTTTTATGCTACTGTATCTTAGCCCTGACATATAAATATATATGAAATAATATTCACATAATTATGGTAATTTTTAAAATAAAAGCTTTTCAATGGTTTTCTTTCTTTTTTCTTTTTACTTTTTGGTTCTTGGAGTTAAAACATTAAAATAAGCTTGAGGTGCCTTTTAAAAAAACAATGAAATAACTTTAAAAAAACAAAAATTAAGGCAAAGGCTTTGGGCTCTTGCATTATGCTTTTAGGCTGCTGGTATTTAAGCTTTTTTTTTTTAAGAAAAACCCTGAATTTCAGATAATGTATATTCATATAGCCAATGCTTCCGGCCCTTTTTATGCAGCCTCAAAGTAATAAAATTTGGTAGAGAAAACTTTCAGGTAGCAACCACTGTTCTCTCAAGCAGACATGATGACACACACAAAAAGGACAGATTTGGGTTGTCAAAACAAACTACTGCAATTCGTTTCTTATGTTTTGATTCTTCCTTGTATTACCATCCCCCCACCTCTTTGCTTTCTAGCATCTTAGTATCAACTGATAATCTCCATCTTCTCATTATTCTGTCTTCCAACACCTCTGCTTCCCCCATGACCTACACACCTAGTGATTTCTTAGCTTGATCCCTTCTTGACGAGGTATCGAGGTATCGCTGGCAGCATGCAGCACTTAGTCCACTTCAGAGAAGCCACAGAAGACAGGAAAGATAATTGAGAACTGCTAGCAGAACTTTTCTTAACCTTGGCAATACAAGCCCATGATCTTCATGCTTCTGCAATATTAAGCTTTCAATATGAAGGATCGTTGTTGCTTGGGTACCACAACTACTAAATAAATTGCAAGGAGAAATAAATTAAGTTTCAAATTGTGTTTTCAAAGTTGTATTGGGAGGTAAGTTATCTTTGAGAAAAACTATGTCAAAATGAATCTGATTTTCAGTGTTTCTTACTTTAGTTCATCTCAAGGAAAAACTGTAAAAATATTTAAGTCACAACTCAATTTCACATAGGTACCAATGATAGTCTTTAAAAATGGAAGGAAGGGGATGTGGAATTCAGTCCCCAGCAATGCTTTATCCTGGTGTGATCAGTTAATACAACTAGCTCACTTTTCAATCTAGAATAGTAATACTGACTAGGGAAAACACTTCTATTACCTGAGCTGCCTACGTTGTCACTGTAACCTTTGAAAAACTGCAATACAACATTTGTAGGTATGTTCAATGAAATTAGAGTATAACTATTTTCAAAATTCTGAGAGCATAGCAGGGACTTTCTACCATAGAACAATGTAATACCATAAAACACCTTAGAATTTATGTCTAGAACTCTGCAAATTTTTTTTGTAATGGGTCAAATAATAAATATATTAGGCTATGTGGTCTCTGTCAAAAACACTAAACTATACTATCATGGGACAAAAAAGGCCATAGACAATACATAAGTGAATGGGATTGGCTATAATCCAGTAAAAGTTTATTAACGCAAACAAACATTGGGCAACATATGGGATATGTTTCCTTGTTTGCCAGTCCTTAATCTGGTTCACCCTTTATTGAAAGTATGACAAAAACTAAGCAACAAAGCCACTGTAATTTGTCCAAAAATAGTCAGTGAGTGAAAGGGGTGCTCAGGTCTGGGCCCACATGGGGAAGTTGGAGTGTCCCCTGTCTGAGCTGCCATTGGGATAGTCTCCTGGACTCCTGCAATAGGCTTCCAGGACAGTCTCTCTCCACATTGGTTGTTCTCTCTACTGGTGGCTCGTCTGTGATTAAGGGGTTCTCTCAGGAGCACAGCATCCCTGAGTTCTCATGGAGCACCACTCTCCCTTGCCCTCAGGACTTCTTCCTCTGATTATTTGTCCACAGGGACATTTTCCCAGGCATCAGAAAGGGATCGGGAAGTTCCCCTTGTGGTTCAGCAATTAACAAACCCGATTAGTATCCATGAGGATGCGGACTCAACCCCTGGCCTCGCTCAGTGGGTTAAAGATCTGGCATTGCCATGAGCTGTGGTGTAGGTCACAGACATGGCTTGGATCCTGGGTTGCTGTGGCTATGGTGTAGGCCAGCAGCTATAGCTTCAGTTCAACCCACAGCATGGGAATTTCCATGTGCCATGGGTTCAGCCCTAAAAAGAAAAAAAAGAAAGAAAGAAAAAGAAAAAGAAAAAAGAAAGGGAGTTGTTTGCAGGTGGCCATAACAAAGTACCACAATCTGGGTGGCTTAAACAACAGACATTGATTTCCCCACATTTCTGGAGGCTGAGAGTCTGAGATCAGGGAATCAGAAATGCTGCTTTCTCCTGAGGTCTCTCTTCTTAGCTTGAAGATGCCTGCCTTCCTTCTCCCTGTGTCCTCACACAGTTTTTCCTCTGTTTGCACACCCCTGGCATCCCTCTGTGTGTCCAAATTTCTCTTTTTCTAAGGACAACAGTCAAATTGAATTAAGGTCCACTTTTAGAGCCTCATATTAACCAAATCACCTAAAGGGTCCTATCTTCAAGTACAGTCTCATTATGAGGCACTGGAGATTAGGACTTCAACATACAAATTTTGAAGGAACTCAAGCCCATGACAGAGGCTTAATGGTTCATGACCCAAACTTTCTGGGTGGAGTTTGGATAATCTTTTCTTTTTCTTTTTTCTTTTTCTTTTTTTTTTTTTTTTTTTCTGCCAGCCTATGCCACAGACATAGCAATGCAGGATTCAAGCTGCATCTGTGACACATGGCAGCTCACAGGAACACCAGCTCCTTTAACCCACAGGGAGAGGCCAGGGATCGAACCTTCATCCTCATGGTTGGGCTCATAAGCCACAATGGAAACTTTTCTTTTCTTTCCTTTCTTTTTCTTTCCTTTTCTTTTTTCTTTTCTTTTCCTTTCCTTTCTTTTCTTCTCTCCTTTTCTTTTATTTATTTTTTTTTTAGGGCTGCTCCCATGGCATTTGGAAGTTCCCAGGCTAGGGATTGACTCAGATCTGCAGCTGCCCAGCCTATGCCACAGCCACAGCACTGTGATATCAGATATCACAGTGCTGGTATAGTTCTGAGCTATACCAGCAACCAGCAAAGCCTTATCTTTAACCCACTGAGCCACAGTGGGAAGTCCTGGATGCTCTTTTCTGATGATTAGACACACCCTCATTGTCTGGAGGATGACAAGGCTCCCTGACTTCCCACACACCTGGCACAGCTAGCCTAGAGTGCCCACCCTCAGCATGTCCACCAAGAGATGGCCAGCCCCCTTCTAAGGAAAATCCATCAGCCCACACTTTTCCCAAAGGGAAAGACTTAGGCAATCTGGGAAGAACAGTTTACTGGACTTTCTGCTCTGGGAGGGGCTTATGTTCTCCCTCTAGTCCATACTCTGTATTACCAGACTTCTAGCAGGTCCTCAATACATCAGTGTCAAGGGAATGGAAGCTCTCAACTCAATCCAGGGAGGCAACTGGGAAAATCAGTGTTTATAATTTCTCTTTCAGCAACCTGGAAGAACTTGCATGCCCACATGTCAACACAGTGAAGTTTTCAAGGTGATCAGAAAAACTTCGACAAACCCCATCATGCTGAGAGAATTGCCAGATAACATGACTTTTGTACTTGAGGACATTGTCAGTCTGTAGAATTGTTTGCTGGTGGGTTAACTGCTGAATTCACTCTGGTGGCTTCAGCATCCACAAGGTATTTTAGAATTAAACTATGTGGCCTATGAATATGAATTTGCAGCCATGGTTGAGGTCAGACCCATGGATATGCTTTGACCCCCAATGTTACCAGAAAAATTTTGTATGACTCACTTGCCTGAATTAAAAATGGAGTAATATTGGAGTTCCCTTGTGGCATAGTAGGTTAAGGGTCCAGCGTAGTCATTGCAGTGGCTTGGGTCACTGCTATGACTAGGGTTTGATCCCTGGCCTGGGAACTTCCACAAGCCGTGGACGTAACCAAAAAAAATGGAGTAATAATGACTTTTTAGATTGAGAGAGAAAGGTGGAGCAGAGTCTGTTTGAGAAGATAATCTTTTTTGAGTATCAGTTCTGAGAAGAAAGCTTTTAACAGAAAGTGTGGTGTGTCCTTTCAAAAAAACATCAGACCACAGTTGATACTGATGGTACTATTATTTCTCAAGAGAAAAGCTATGATTATCTGAGCATAAAATGACAAATTAACACAAAGGAAAAAATAATGTTTTAGAGAGAAATTTTTAATGAAGGCATGACGTCCATTTTATAGAATTTAATTCAAACAGCAGGCAATGCATCTCCCAACTGGAACATTAGTTCTGTTTCCCAGCTGCCTTATCATTATGTCTTTATTATGTCTTATCCTAAAGTTGCTTCCACCACATCAGAAATAATTTACCCCTAGCCAGGTTTTAAATCAAGGATATCCATCAACGCACACTGGTTTGAAGTGATGATGTTATTTTAAATACGAGAGACCAGAAATAAATGAGCTGAAAATGTTAAATGCAGTTCATGTTCTTGTCACACTCACAGAAAACATATTCCAAGCCAAATTAATTTAGGAAGTAAGACATCCCAAAGCATCCTCCAGTCGACTACAGTTTGACGTATTGTGATGGTCTTGATAAATAGTGCAGCAGGACGTGAATTTCTCCAATACCCCAGCCAATGAACAGAAAAAAGGGAGGATAATGTTTCCAGCTAGTACCTCTTCAGACTTTTCCAAAAGAACACTGTTTACAACAAGGTTCCAAAGAACAGCAGGTCTCTGAGCTGGGCCATGGCTGGATAAGCCTGCTGATCGATTCCTGTGTAACGCAGGTTCAGCTTCCCCTGTGCTGAAGCCCGTAGCCTAAAGCCCATCCCCTGAATGAAATTCTTCTGTACTTCAGTTTTCCTTTTGTCTCGATGGCACTTCTCCCCACAGTGCTTGACAATGAGCGATGCTCTAAAACCCTGCTCTTTCACACCCTGTGGGTGACCTATAACTTTTCATGGGTAACCTTTGACCTGGAAACTGACAGTTTGATTTATTGTCCGGTGTTATGATTTATGAGTATCTTCTCAGAATAATTAACAGACAACAGGTGGCGGCATAATAATTTTGATTACCCAGCGGTTCATGAAACCACGACAAAGGTGACTTCATTTTCTGAATAAGAGAAGGACAACAATTAGAAATTAAACAAAGAAATGCTTTTATGCCACAGTTTTCAGCCTTTTGTCCATCACACAGAAGACTTATTTAAAAGGCCTGCGTTCCTCTTAGATGCCAGGAAAAAATCAGAAACTTCTACTCTGAATATCAGAAGACACTTTTCATCACCGTATGGGTAAACTTATTTTTCTTTCATTGGTGAAGTCTTGATTAATTGAGTTATGTCAAGCCTGTCAACCAGATCATCTTTTAACATCCCATTTTTGACAATGGCCACTGCCCAAGGAAGAATTGATGGTCAAAGAAAGTTTGGGAAAGCATTTAACTTTGCATAGGGCGTTCTAACATAACTCAACCAACTATACGTCTACATATTTCTTCCTGAGTATAAAACAAAAGCCAAAAAAAGTTCCTCTGCACAAAGCTTATTTTTATTTCAAAATCTACACATTTTTAAATGTTTTTTTAAGTGTTGTCTTATTAATGATCCCCGTTGGTTTCAACTTCCTCCTCCACCTTCAGTTTCTGTGATATTTTCTCCCAGAGAACTTTGATTCAAGTCAAGGGTGGCATCTTCACCAGGCATTTTATTATGGGCACCTCACTCTCCAGGGATTGACATTTACTTCCAAATGAATCCTCAGTGCATTTAGGTAAGCACCTAACTTTAAGAATGCCTAGTGTCGTTTTTGTAATACTAAATACAAATCAAGTCGGGTAAGATTTATCCCACATAGCTCTCCATTTAATCTCTGTCGAAAATGGACCTAAGTGTTACTAATGAAATTGAAGTACACAGGCCTCTGAATATGTAACAGGCCTGCCTCCAACCCAAATGTGAGGTGGTTGAGGACCTCCCGTGCATATGAAATGCCGTTTTGTACAGCTCCACAATGGTGATATTACAGGCTTATCATTTTAATTGACTTTTTGACATATAAAAATATTCCTACAATCCTGCTTTACATTATAGTTTAATAACAGCTTAACACACATCTATGAAATATTCATTCCTGTTACATTCAAATTTTAAAATATCTGATGGAGGGCCTGGTTAATAGATAAAGGAGAGTTCCTGGAATATTAAAGACACATAGGTGCAGGTAGGGTCCACCACTGGAAAGGAAAGCACAATTACTGTGAGGACTGCAGACTTTTATTTATTTATTTTTAATTCGGAAAACTCCTCTTAAACCCAACTATGGTGACTACAAGGGTGATTTTGTGGCAGTTTTTTTTTTTTTTTTTCCTCTGACTGCAACTACAAGCTTCTTGTTCCTGCTCCATGAACCTCACTGAACACAGCCATATTTTCAAAGAAAAACAGCAGAAATACCAGATCTATATATTTAGGTTTAAAGCATTCTAGGGATAAAAAAAAAAAAAAAAAAAACCTGCATATACAGCAAACACCATAGTCAACCCAAGCACCACATAAATTCCCCGTTTGGTTAACATGTTTCTCAGGTCTCCACCCACCCCTCAGCCTTGGAGAGCAAGTTGGGAAGAGAGTTTACTTTGCACACATGATACATGTGCGAATCATGAGGTAATTTTGGTACTTTGTTCCCCATCAATTTTTAAATTGATTATCTGGAAGCAAGCAGCGGTTAATTTTGGCCATAGACTTTTTGATTAGAAGCTCTGACCCCTTTTGCCTTTTGGCATTTCCTATACAATCCTGATGACATGCAGGGTAACCCTTGACACCTGATTCAACACAAAGTTACACCCCAGCCGGCCGATCTTCCATATTCAGCAAATCCTTTTGTTACCATGGGACATTCACCCACTTCCATCCTCCTCCAAGAAACACTACCATGGCTTTTCCCTGAAGCCACCCGCCTCTGCATCAAACTTATTTCCCAGGGAAAAGCACCCACCACCACCACACACACACACCCCCGCCCGCATTGTGCCATTACTTCTGTTTTACAAACTTTTCACTACAACATCATCCCATATGTTTGTGCAGTGCACAAGACGGCTTCTTTAGAAAGCGCTGATGCTAATTATAAATTTAATTTGCATTTTAATTAGAATGGTAGCAAATTAAAAGCGTGGCAGCTGGAGAATTTTGAACGCTTTGCAGAGATTTGGTGTCAGTATCTCCCCGTTTTTGACTTTGCAGCCTTTTCTTTTTTCTCCCTCCCTATCTTTCATTCACACAAGCTTATTGGCAATTTTTCTCCCCTGATTCCTCGGTCTCTCTCTCATTCCTCTCATTTACAGATTTTTCTATTCCTCCATTCTCCCTCACCCCTAAGGATCAAGTTAAGAATTCTTTCTTTCTTGTGCTGATAAAGGGCGGGTGCCTGGTGCCAGCAGAGGGTGTGCAGTGCCGATAGAGGGGGTGTTTAGAGAGCTTTCTAAAGCCCCTTCTGGCGTTGCTCAGTTTTGCTCTCTATTTCTGACATACAGGTAGGAATATAATATTTTCTCTCCTGGAATAAGGGGGCTGTTTGTACTCTTTTGGCCTCTATTTATCACAAATTTTGGTCTGGATAATAGTGTCTCTAAATTACTGGCAATCTTGGCCACAGGTCTGGGGCACATGAATAAAATATTCAGCAGGCACTCTGCCTCTCCCCTCCATGTCTGAGCAGAGGCATTGTTCAGGGTATACCTTTGGGCAAAAGCCCTGTGCTGTCAGCCCCAAGCCTTTAAAAGCTGCGCAGACTCCAGAGGCTGTGTTTCTCAGAGCTGTCTCTCACTTGGGATGTGAGCATGTCTGTTTTTAGCGCTCACGTGAGCACATTTAGTCAGTTCTGTCGTTTTCCCTATGTTGTGTCTCCATGGTCATTTTCCTTCCTTCTGTTCGCTTCCCCCACAGTGTCCTTGCTCAATAATTTTCATTAATTGATTGACAGCTCTGATAGACCCAACTAACCTCTATCTCACTCTCATGTCTGTTTTTAAATAAGTACTTGTACGTCCAATGACCTTGTCGCCTCATCAGCTATCAGAAAATGAGCATGCAGATATGGAAGGAGCTGATTAGCAAAATAAGCAATAGATCTCATTGCTGGCTGAAGTCCACCATGAGCAGTGACAAGGAAACTTTGCCATTTTACATTTCTGAGAACATCTAAAAATAAAGAGTAGGCAATAAACAGGCAATGCTGAAGCCCACTGGCATCCATTCCAATGTATTAGGAATCAGCTGCTGCCCACCATTCCATCACCCTGAAAGAAGAGGAAGAAGATGAGGGTATGTCCCTCAAGAATTGAGGAAAGGAAGACTCCGCCAACACCCACATGACTGGCCTCCTTAAACCGTGAAGGCAAACAGTTCAGTTTGGAAGAATTATTCATCCTAATAGGAAGGCATGAGCAGCTTGTGTGCGTGTGCGTGTGCATGTGTGTGTGTGTCTGTCTGTCTGTCTGTTTTCCCTTTTTTCACCTCTGTATATCCTTGCTTGGGGGTATGCTGGATAGACCAGCCTTTAAGACCTACTGTTTATAAGGAGCTCTACAAATCTCATTCACATAATAAGCAGGGAATTGTTCCTCTACACCATCAAAATCCAACACTTTATTAAATACTATAAGATAAAGGAAGGAAGGTAATCCATATCTGCTATCAGCAAAGACTTGTTAGAGCCTGTTTTAAATATGCTGCATTTTACCTAAGTCCATACTGATAGTCTAGGAATGAGACCTAATTGGCAAGTTACTACCCAGTCGTAAGAAATCACTTTTTTTTTTTTTTAATGGCCTGACCAGCAGCATGTGGAAGTTTCTGAGACAGGAATCAAATCTGAGTCACAGCAGCAACTACGCCACAGCTTCAGCAACACCAAATCCTTTAACCCACTGTGCCTGGCTGGGGATGGAACCTGTGCTTCTGCAGCAATCCAAGCCACTGCAGTCAGATTGCTAACCTACAGCACCATAGCAGGAACTCCAAGAAATCACATTTTTCACACTACCAAAAAATACCCACTCATACAAAATGATAAAATTCATACTTTTATTCCACGTAATTTTTAATTTTTACTACAACTCATTTTACTTAATTTGACAAATATTTATTTTACACCTTTCATTTCCAGGGCTCTGAACATGATTTAAAAACACCTTACATCAAGGATGCTTATAAAGGTGGAATTTCCTGAAGGAGGAATTATTATACAAATACCATCTGTAACTGACACCACAGTGGAAGTTGGAGAGAGCTAAATCATCACGTAAACTATTTTACTCATTTATAGGCTTAAGATCAGTTCGGAAATAAGAAAAGCCTGCCACAAAACTAAGGTCTTTAAAAATTGGATCCAGAAGTGTTAGAAGACGGAATGAGTACCTTTTTTAAATAGGGGTGAACTGATAAGCTATGCCAAAAGTAACTTTTCAATGATGGCAAAGCATCCGGGATTTTCACAGTTCAGTTTCTGGTCACTTAAACTTCGTTGTAAAGGAAGTATCCTAGCTCTAAGTTGGACAGCTTTGATTAAGGATAAATTTGCTTCTTTCATTTGTAATTCTTATTTGTCTGAGAATTCTATCTCAAACTTTAAAAAGGAGGAGGATCTGTGTGATACTGGCATTTGAAAAATGTTAATAAGCATATTGCCGTCAAAGAGTAATTGTTTAAAATAGTGGATAATGGTATGCAAAACGTTGGCCGTGACTTACCCTAATTAAGTAATACAGTTACAAGACAAAATAGTGAAAATAAAAGTTCTAATTTCCGTGCCGCTGTGGCATCCACCACTTGCCTTCTTCGAAGCCAAAATGTGCCCACTGCAGTTTAAAACGGTACATGTCAATTCCCTGACTTTAAAAAGAAACACTCATTTTCTGTGGCATTTTGAAATGGACAATGCAGTTTTCTGAGATAAATCTTTTTCATTGCCACTTTGGAAAGGTTTGGTTTTTCTTCATGTAATTTTTTGCAGCTGTACAAAACACTTTCATTAACCCAAGAATGGATTATTTGGAGTGCTAATTAATTGATTCTTCAAAATGCCAATTGACACACTCCCAGGGAAAACCTGATCTAAGCAACTATGTTAATCAAGCTATTGTACTTGTGGTTCTGTCTGAATATCAGACCATCTGAAATGAGGAGAACTTTGCCATTACTCGCCTGGCCCTCTCGTGGGCAGCTAATTAATATGAGCTGAATATGACAGTTGTACTCGTACGTCCACCGTACTGCCTGACAATAACTCTATAAAATTACATTTCAGCTAAAGAATGGAAACAGTGTTAAATACCATTATTTGCCTTCCTTTGATGTCTCAGAGTCATTATGAAAGCAATTACAGCAGTTTCTCTGTCTGTATGTCTACGGGGTATTTATTATCTGTATCTGTCTGAATCCTTTGCCAGGTGGAGAATATATGGCATATTAAAGACAAGGGAATTCAGCCACAATTATCAGGATGGGAACAGAGAAAGAAACAAAATCAGAGTTTTGCAGATGATCCTGCCAGAAAACAGTAATTTAATATTGAAGCCTGGTGATCTGGGGAAAACTTACAGCCTCTTTTTATTTATTTAAATTGAAAAAAAAATTCTCCAGGTTCACAAAGCTCATGAATCTAGGGCAAAATTAATTAAAACCAAAAGGGAAATGTAAAACACAAAAACAAAGGGGGAAAAAAAACTCAAGGCTGCAGCATAAAACATATTTTGCTTCTTAATTATAAATGAATATTCTCCCTTTCAACTAGCCCTTTCCTAACCAACGGGTGCACTCCACAAGATGGATTTTTTTTTTCCCAGATAAAATGACTCATGGTGTTTTTCATACATGGAGGGGCAGACACCAAGGATTCAGTTTTCAGGTCACCTCCAGGACTTTCCCCATGCTATTGGAATCTGCTAAGATTCCGACACATCCCTGTGTATCACTGAGTTTTGACTCCTCTCTATCAAAGACGTCGCTGCACTTCAAAGGACACTTCTGATTGACAAGCAAGGTATGGCTGCTGACTGCCCCATGGAGGAGTTTTTCTCTAGGGCAGTGTCTGAGGACTGGCCTCTATATGATTCAATTCAGAGAATATTGATTGTGTGCTCCCTGTGTGTTCAGTATTCTGTGAATGCTGTGGAGAATGAGAGATGAAAAAGGTGTGTGTGTGTTGAGATCTCCCCCTTAGAGGGATGGAGGAAGAGAGTCCAGCCACTTTGGAGCCAAGCATTGGGCAAAACCCCTTATGTACATCCTGGTGTTTCATCTGTACAACAACCACGCAAGGCAGCATCTGCTATCTCCATTTACGGATGAACAAACCACGGTGCCCGAAGGTGAGGCAATTTGTACAAAGTCACACGATTGACCGGCAGAGCTGTGCTGCAAACTGTCCTTCCGTGTGGCTCCAAAATCTTCTCTCTCCTCTATCTTGTATTCTTCCTAATGCCTAAAAGCACACTGGGGGCAACAACAGGTGAAGAGGACACCTGTGCTGTTAGGAGGAGGAGACAGAAGATAACCTAGAGGGAGAAACAGCAGAGATTTTGAGGGAATTTTGACTTGCACTGGCAAGCAGATGGGAAAGAGCTTTGAGGAGGTAGGGGAGTTCCCAACTTTCCCCTTCTCCAGGATTCCCAACTAGGACACCAAAATGATCTCCTACCTGATGAAGATAAAAACAAAACAAAACAAAACCAACCGTGATTTGGAAAATACCACACAGAGATACATATTTATTAATATTACTGATCTGAGACAGATTGAGATAGGATTATTCAAGATCTATTTGAAAGACATTAAAGAGATTGGCTAGTTATAATGAAGGGTCAGTATTGCGAAGTGCTGGGTCCATAAAGCTTTGAACAGGGCTTCCGTGTGTGTCCAGAGAGGACAGGACACCTCTGGGTGGAGATGAACAGACACAGAGATGCTAGGCAAAAAGAATGTAAAATAGTCCACGTTCTACCATGCAGAGTTTGACAATCTCAGCTAGGATGAATGGTCCTCATTGCTCCTTCTCCATCTGCTTCTCCTTCTTTTGTGACAACTATGTTGAAGAAGTTAAAGCACTGTCCAGAGCAGGAAGGATGCTGTAACAGGCTGCTCTCAGTAGCATGGTCCAACTGGTATTTCCACTTGCAAAAATAAAATTGTTTCGACTACTGCAAAAATAGTGTCAGCTGCTGAGACATTTAACAAAAGGCTTAACAGGACAAAGGGCTGAATGTAAACTCGTGATGCTAACACCTGGAGTCAAGGAAAATACAGATATTTATTTAACAAGAAAGCCCTTGGAAACATTTTATTTTTGTCCCATGTAATTTTAGTCTCAGCAGAGTTCACAGTGTTGGCAATTCCAATACCTGCAAATACTCTGGATCTGAATTGAACTAGGTTTCCCTTTTGTCTCCAGAGCAAAAAAAAAAAAAAAGTTTGTATATTTTTCAAGTACTTAAGTAATAAACTATCTTATATATTTGTATTAATGCACAAGCAATCAAATTAGTAAACCACTTGTGAGGAAGGTAAATTGCAAGGACAGTAGAGTAAAACCAACATGGGTTAGAGAGGAAATCCCTCCATCTCTGTCACATCTCAGAATATTTTTTTTCCTTAAATAGAAATGGCATTTGCCTTCCATGGTTAAGATGATGTCTTAAATAAAATAAAATATAAAAATTATCTAACTCTGTATTTGGAACATTGGAGGCACTCAATTCATGTTATCATTCTTTCTCTTTCATTTTTTTCTTATTTTTTAATAAACCTGTGACAGCACTCAACTTTACTAGTTACTGAGAAATATAAATTAAAGCCACAGTGAGATACTGCTACACACCCCTGAGAAAGGCTAAAGTTAAAAGTCAACAATTCCAAGTGCTGACAGAATGTGGAGTAGCTGCAACTGTCTACACAGTTGGTGGGAATTTCTGGCAGCATAAGTCAAACTGAATATAAAAATCCACCAAGGTGCAGCCAGAGGACTCCTGGTATGTAGTCACAACTGGGCATACCTAAGTTCACCAAAACACATGTGTAGGAATGCGCACAGCAGCCGTTTTCATGACAGCCCAGTATGGGAAGTGATTTTTTGCTTTTTAATTTGGCCTACACAATTTTATTTTGAGTAGTAAAATAGATTGGCATAAAATCTTCTAATAACAGTAAAGGTTGGGAACTGCTTAAATAACTTCAGCTTGTAAAGATACCTTTTATGCTCTTTCATTAGAAATTCAATTCTTCCTATAATCAATCATGACATTTATTTTTAAGGTTTATAATTATCATCAACATTCATTTGGAAAAGAATCCTTCAAAATGTCTGTATCAGTCAAGATGGCCTGCGTTATACTACGGTAACAAACTATTACTGAAAAAAATGATTACTCAAAAAATTCCAGGGTTTCAAACAACACCAGATGGCTTCCCAAGTCTGCTTCATGTCCCACTGTGGCTCTCTGCAGGATCTGCTCCACGCTGTCCCCACCTGGGGACTAGGAATATTCCTTGTGCTTGTGGCAGAGCAGAGGGAACCTGGAGGGTCACACACACACAGATGCGCCACCCTGGCAGTGACTCAGGTCACCTCATCCCACAACAAATGGGGCAGGAGTCACGTGGCCATACCTGAACCAAAGACCCCACATCAAAGCCTACCATCTTTCCCAGGAAGGAGAGGAAGAGGAAAAATATGGTGAACTATAATACTGACTCCTACCATGGCCCTAGAGGACCATTTTTACATGTTTCCAATATGTTCATATAAACATCTTTTGTTGAACTTAAAATTTGATAGAAGAGCAACTGACTGAAAAACCTCACTTTCACGACTGTAAACATGTCTCATAGTACTCTTTTTAAGTTCATTAAGTACCAGATTGTGTTGATTTGTTTCCTTTGGGATCAGGTTTGTCACAAGCCTCAAAACCCATGAGATTATTTGAAGCTGAGCAGATGTCTTTCACACAGGCTGCAAGCTCAGGTGAAATCACCTCTCCTGGCCATCGCTAGTACTCCCTTTAGCTGCCCTGATCAATAACTCTAGCTGCAA
Organism: Sus scrofa; assembly: GCF_054392235.1. Taxonomy (NCBI): domain Eukaryota; kingdom Metazoa; phylum Chordata; class Mammalia; order Artiodactyla; family Suidae; genus Sus; species Sus scrofa. The sequence continues at coordinate 93,693,196 of NC_139389.1, forward strand.
AAAGCATCAAACATCTCAAAGACATCCCAAAGGCACAGGTCGCCAAAGGGAATAAAAAGAAAACACCGCATATATTAATGTTCTCCTTAGGCTGTGCAGACATCCTTGTAGGCCTGAGGCCTACAAGAGGCCAGTGGTGATTGGGATGCTTAAAATTATAGAGCTTGAACAACATTTTTTTATGAAATGGCTTTTTGAGCCTCTGGAGGAAGGAATTCTAGTTCAAAGAGTGACAGTTTCCAGTTTTACAACCTCTATTTTCTCACCAAGTAGGTGAGAAAGGACAAAAAAAAAAAAAAAAAAAAAAGGCAGGGAGGGAAGGAGAATCATGTCAGGATACTGATATATTTATAAAATTGAAAATAATATAAATATCTGGTGTTGACAAGGGTGTGGGGCAAGCCAGCACTATCATCCATTGCTGGGGATAGCGTAAATTGAAAAAATCTTTCTTGAGAGCAATTTAGAAGTATATAGAAAAATCCTAAAAAGAAAAAAAAAATATTCATGCCCTTTCACCCAGCAATTTCACTTTTAGGACTCTACTTTAAGGAAATAATCAGAGATGTGTTAAAAGTATATTTACACAAATTATCCTCATATTACTTAAAAAATAAAATAATAATAATAGTGAAATAAATAGAAATAAGCTGATATATAATAGGGATTTGATTAAGCAGTTTTGATATGTGAAATGATGATAAGCCATTACAACTCACACATGAGGTATATTTCTATATGAGCAGAGAAAAAAGATTAGAGCAAAGCAAATAATTCTAAAGACATCCAATACAAGATATGATTAAGATATGACAAATTTGTTCTTTTTTCTTATTTTTCGTCTTTTCTTTTTTGCCCATGTACATTATTTTTTAAAAAAGATACAAACAAAATAAATAAATACAAACCTCTAGCATGAACCCTCAGAGTTACTTGGTAAGTTATGAAAGTAATCCTAAGTAATTGTGTTTTCTCATCTACTGTGTCCAAAAACATATGTGAGATAGACAAGGAACTATAATTGTTCCCATTTTCCAGAAGCTAAAGATGAGGTCCAGAGCTTTTAAATGATATCTTAAACTGGTTTTGTAAACACAGTGGTTCCATGTAAATACCTACAATTAGAATGAGTATCTAGTGGTCCAATCTAGGAAAACTAATAGTCTGTAAATTAATGAGAACGTACATTGAAAAGTAAGCTGAAGCAGTAAGGTACTTAAAAAAACAACTTGTACTAGGTTATATGTACTTTAATTTTAAAACATCAAATTTTAGTTAGCATAAGTCATGTTAAGATGTAAAATATATCTTCTTTTTCTTGAAGGGTTAAGATGTTGTTAGACTCAGGAGATAGGAAAAAATTGTTAATATATCACTTTTTTGAAACACATTCTGACATTTGTTAATTAAACTTTTCTTAAGGTTTAATGCATTGTCAAGATAGGACGTATTTTCAGGAAAGCCTTGTGATCTGACCAAGCTTTAAAATAATCCAAAAGCTAGTTTTGACATTCTACCTAATGTAGATAAAAGAGTATTTTAAAGCTCATGCAAATCTAAAGAAACAGGGAAATTTGATTCATCCCATTAATTAGTACGTAACAACAAGGGAGAAATACTGCTTATTTTTTCTGAAAGGATGATTTATGCAGATTTAAACACCTTTTTTGGTTTTACAAAGTTAATACTGTTTAATTATATGAGATTAAAGCTATATCATACCATATAGTTTATTAGGTGTAGATGGGGTCAAAAGTTACAATGTACAGCCAAGATCACCTTTTATAGTTTTCCAGTATTGATAAACATGGCAATTTTAAACTACAAATGCTGACAATATTTGATAGTGTTTAAGTAGTAGCTCATGTCTTTTAATTTTAGCTTAATAATCTTCTCTCTGGAGATCACTCATCTTCCTGGGGTCATAATCCCATACAATGAAATGAACTGAGACAAAAGCAAAGCGAGGATAAAACCCAAGCACTGGACATCATCGGATTAGAGTCAAGGTGTTATCTGAACAATAACTTCCTACAGTACGTGTAAATGTAATTAATGTGAGTGGCGTGGTGGGGAAGTGGATAAAATGTTATTTGCTCAGCTCACAAAGAATCTGGGAAACCTACATCTCTGGTCACTTTCCGGAAGGCAGCATGGCAGAATGGAAGGAGCCTGAAAACCATGCTTCCTTAGCCTAGCGGCCTTCAGGTGGTATCACAATCTCCAAGTCACACTTTCTTCATCTGGAAAACAGGCAATACCACAGGCTGTGCCAGGTCTTGCAGTGGGTAAAGGTGATGATATCTGTAATGGGGGTGTCCTATTAAAGGCATTAATATTATTTTCCTTGCCCCCCATCCCATTCCCTTAACAACATATTAGGCAATCAGGATTCTAATATCAGACACAGTGGATCTATCCATCTAAAGATGAAATGCATCTGTGAACCAGCTGAACTGGAATGACATATCTGTCTGAATTGATAATCATAAGTGTATTGGACAAACAGCTTAAAATAGCTAGACATTTTATGCAGTGATAGATTTCTTACAGGCAAGAATGGAAATGGGGGGAGGAAAGAACTTATCCTAAATACTAGACTTAAATCATTTATCAGAGCTCTGATTTAGGTTTGGTTCTTTCCAAAAGTGACAGAAATAAAACATGGCTTATTATTTTTCTGGATTTAATTCTGAATCCACAACAAAAGCAAAAAACATAAGAAAAATAGTACTGACTTCCTGATTCTACATGAGATGAAATCACCCAGCTGAAATCTTTTGTTTTGGACTAGGTGAATGTAGCACGCTACTGTCCATATTGCTGACAGAAGTGAGTTCCCATCCTGGAGTCTGTTATGGGAAATTGTCTTGCTGTCATGTTCATTGAGTCCAGGCATCCAGTCACAACACTCAAGTCAGTCCAGACTCCAGGCACTCTGCTGAGCCCTGGAAATGAAAGCAAGAATAAAACTTGAACCTTGACTTCAACTCTGTACATAAAAATTAGAATGGTAACTGTTTGCGCTTACTTCACAGTTTCTAAAGCACTTTCATGTGTCTTTTGTTCGTTAACAACCCTGTTCGACAGTTATTATTGTCATTAATTTCCACTTTCAGAAATGCGGGACTAAGGCTCAAAGAACCGAGGCCACGTATTGAAGAACAACTTACTCATTGACGGAAATTCAAGACATACATAATCCATACTCCTTGATTGAAATTTGGAACTTAAAAAAGAAAAAAAAAAAAAGACCAAAGCAACCATACTGAGAAGAAAGGGAGGGCGTGGAGCATTTTGTTGATGATGGATTGTGAATCCCAGAAGGCAGAGGGGAAGGGTTTAGATAGTTGCGAAAGGGAGGGGAAAAGGCAGAGGAGGGGCTGTGCAGGGATTCATGGTGATCAGAGAGGTCTGAGTGGACTCAAGGCAGACGTGGTGGAGAGGTTGCTCAAAGAAAGGCAGTACTGGGAGGTTGAGGACATTGAGGATATAGACCGTATAGTAGATTTTATGGAGAAAGAGTGAGCATATGCAAACAAAATAAAATGTGAATAGTCCATAAATCTTCTTGAAGCTTATCTAGGTATTCATTGCTCTATTCTTATAACTTTTAAGCAGGTTTGAAATGTTTTCAAAATTAAAATTTAAGGCACAAAGAAAGAAGCTCTTATTGAGCTTTAGAGCTGGGGTAGGCATAAAGCAGAGCCTGTATTCAACCCCAGAGCTGATCAGCAGTCAACCCCTCCAAGCTCCGTTACTTCCCCAAGCTACCTCTTTCAGCCACAGGACACAGTCAAAGGCTGTCTTTTTTTTTTTTTCTTTTTTTAATTTAACTTTAGTGGAGTATACCTGACTTACAAAATCATGGTAATTTCAGGCATACAACAAAGTAAATCTCTCATACATATACGTATACATATATTTATTCCTTTTCAGATTCTTTTCCCACATAGGTAATTACATGATATTGAATAGATTTCCCTATGCTATATAGTAGGTCCTTGTTATCCACATATTTTATACTTGCCTGCAGGACGGGCTGCTCTGACTCAGGCTCTCCTGCTGACTGTCCTTTCCAAGAGACATTTGCAGGGCTCCCTGACCTCAGGCTAAGTCTACAGCTGTTCTCCACACCTGTGTGCCTCACCCCTTTGACATCTGCTGAAGTCCCTGTGCACCTTTCTCTGCATGGTATTTCTAAACACAGACGTAAAATATATAGGATTATACAGAAAACCAATCATTTACAAATATAGTTTTAAAAATACAATTAAGAAGTATGACAGGGATTCCTCTGTGGCCCAGCAGGCTAAAGACCCAGAGTTGTCACAGCTGCGGCTCAGGTTCAGTCCCTGGCCTGGGAACTTCCACAGGCCTCGGGTGTGATCAAAAAAAGAAAAAAAAAAGTATTACAGAGAAAGATATGTCCTTCTTTATTTGTACATTAAATGGCAAGATCTAGGAGTGGTTCTGATAACTATTGTGCTTTGCAATAGTGATGAGTATAAAGTATATTTTGAGTTATCCATAACTGTGAAGTGATATAAAAATATCTATGATTTCTACAGGTGACAAAAGACAGCTAGTGCTAATACTATCATGATTTATTGCCGTTGTTCCTTATTGTAAGCAATGTTCCATTTCAGTTAGTCATAAGTGACTGTCTAAATTGATGGACAGACCTCAAGCGAAGAATCCTGGTCAATAGATACACAGGTCCCAAACTCTGTGCAGGAAGATTTGAAGATTTAGTGGGCCTCCTATAATTATCCTCTCTGACTCTAAGAATTCTGCTAACTGTAAGCCAAAAATTAAGAAGTATTTACAGTCCCCTTAGGCCTTGTGCCCACCACCGCTGTAGGCTCCGTTGATTAGCATCAAGGTGTATTATCATGACCCTCTCTAAGAGGCATAAGGGTCAGGCTGTATAACTATTTATCTTTGAATCATCTATTGTGTGGCTCTTCATAAATTGTAAGTTTTCTTAAAATTAATTCTATTTTAATGCATTAATGCTTTTTCAGATCTTCTCTTTATTTCATGTCCAAAATAAGATCTTAGTTATTACCTGTTCTCTCAAACCCAGTTTCAATTAAACCCACTTAAAAAATCACCCTCACACCATGCACAAAAATAAACTCAAAATGGCTTAAAGACTTAAATATAAGACAAGACACCATCAAACTCCTGGAAGAGAACATAGGCAAAACATTCTCTGACATCGACCTTATGAATATTTTCTCAGGTCAGTCTCCCAAAGCAACAGAAATAAGAGCAAAAATAAACCAATGGGACCTAATCAAACTGACAAGCTTTGGCACAGCAAAGGAAACCAAAAAGACAACTTACAGAATGGGAAAAAATAGTTTCAAATGATGCAACTGACAAGGGCTTAATCTCTAGAATATACAAGCCAACTTATACAACTCAACAGCAAAAAAGCCAACAACACAATTGAAAAATGGTCAAAAGAACTGAATAGACATTTTTCCAAGGAAGATGTACAGATGGCCAGCAAGCACATGAAAAAATGCTCAACATCCCTGATTATTAGAAAAATGCAAATCAAAACTACCACCAGATACCACCTCACACCAGTCAGAATGGCCGTCATTAATAAGTCCACAAATAACAAATGCTGGAGGGGGTGTGGAGAAATGGGAACCCTCCCACACTGTTGTAATGTAAGCTGGTACAACCACTATAGAGAACAGTATGGAGGTACCTTAGAAATCTATACCTAGAACTACCATATGACCCAGCAATCCAACTCTTGGGCATATATCCAGACAAAACTTTCCTTAAAAAAACACATGCATCTGCATGTTCCATTTCAGCTCTATTCACAGTAGCCAAGACATGGAAACAACCCAAATGTCCATCAACAGATGACTGGATTAGGAAGATGTGGTATATATACATAATGGAATACTACTCGGCCATAAAAAAGAATGACATAATGCCATTTGCAGCAACATGGATGGAACTAGAGACTCATACTGAGTGAAGTAAGTCAGAAAGAGAAAGACAAATACCATAGGATATCACTTATATCTGTAATCTAATATAGGGCACAAATGAACCTTTCCACAGAAAATAAAATCATGGACTTAGAGAATAGACTTGCGGTTGCCAAGGTAGAGGGGGAAGGAGTGGGATGGATGGGAGCTTGGGGTTAATAGGTGCAAACTATTGCCTATAGAATGGATTAGCAATGAGATCCTGCCGTGTAGTGCTGATAATCATGTCTAGTCACTTGTGATGGAGGATGATAATGTGAGAAAATATAATGTGTACATATATGTGTAGCTGGGTCACCATGCTGTACAGTAGAAAGAAAAAAGTGTATTGGGGAAATAACAATTAAAAAAAATCAACCTAGAATCCACTTTGATGATTTTTTTCAAACTATTATAATTTTTACAAGTCTTTCTGCTGAGCTGTCTCACTTATAAAAAGAATAGATAAAATACAGAAAATTTAGATATCTTATTTAATGGTCAAAGGGAGGTTCTGAAATTCAATGCTATCATGTGTTGACCATGCTAAATCTTGAGATCAAAGACCATTCAACTTCTCCCCCCTTTATTTAAATTCCACCTCATTTAGGTGAATTCCAATAAGAATATATGTAATGGCATAAATGAAAATAAAACATGTGTTAAAAAAAAGTCCAGGTCAGGAAACAAATATGAAATAGAAATTATAAGAGATAGTTGTTACAGGAAAGCCTCCAGAACATCAATGTAAAAAAGAATGGATGGGAGTTCCCGTCGTGGCGCAGTGGTTAACAAATCCGACTAGAAACCATGAGGTTGCGGGTTCGATCCCTGGCCTTGCTCAGTGGGTTGAGGATCCAGCATTGCCGTGAGCTGTGGTGTAGGTTGCAGACGCGGCTTGGATCCCGGGTTGCTGTGGCTCTGGTGTAGGCTGGCAGCTGTAGCTCCTATTAGACCCCTAGCCTGGGAACCTCCATATGCCGTGGAAGCGGCCCTAGAAATGGCAAAAAGACAAAAAGACAAAAAAAAAATAATAAAAAGAATGGATGGTCGTTAATTTTAGAAGAAAAATTAAAACTTCCAGTTTATCAGAAAGTTAAGCTTTTCCTTAAAGTAAATTTCAAGCAGTTGCTCCATGGAACCATATGTAGGAACACTGACCAGTGACAAGGACAATATTGTCTTCAGCACTCTCACAGAAAAAGGTGGGAATGGGTCACATGCAGCTGATCTTACACATCCTTATGACTTGACTGTGATCAGAGTATGAGTTAATATGGACTTGTTTTGACCACACATGAATTTAAAATCCAGTCCTATGGGTACTGTGGCTACTAGGCTATAAGGCAGCCCCCAGTGATCCCAAATCCTGGCCTCCACGTCTTTGTATGATTCCTGTCCCTTGAGTGCACGCCAGACATGTGGCTTGTTTCTAGGCAATAGAATGCAGTGCAGGTAATGGGCTGCCAGTTCCCTGATAATGTTTCATAAGATTGGGACTTTCATCTTGCTAGCAGACGGTTGACTCTCAATCTTCTTATGAAGAAGCCCCTGTGGCAAGCAACTGAGGGTGGCCTCCAGCCATTAGCCATGAGCAAAAAAGAATTGAGTCTTTCTCATAGTGCATGAACTTGGAGGTAAACCCTTTCACAGCCTAGTCTCAAAAGCTATCCCTGTCCTGGTCATCATCTTTGCTTTAACCCTGGGAGACCTTGAGTCCGCCAAGTCCTGCCCAGGTTCCTAGCCCACAGAAACTGAGAGATAATAGATGTATGCTATCTTAAGCTAGTGATTTGGTGGTAATTTTTTATGCAGAAGTAGATAATACACAATATAACAGGAGTTGCTGCTGTGGAACAGAAGGTTAAGAATCTGACTTCAATGGCTCAGGTCTCTGCAGAGGTGAGGGTTCAATCCCTGGCCTGGACACTTCCATATACCACAGGTGCAGCCATTAAAATATATATATATATATATAATACATTTTAAAAACATAGAGCAGAACCTGTGTTTATGTTGAGCTTAGTGTGCCACTTAGGAGGCATTCTGTAATATTGGGTAGTGTGGTATTTTAGTTTTTGGTCACCTTTCAAGTTTTAATTATGATCTCTTAGTCCCTCATTAGCAGAGATGCCAAATCACTAGCAGAAAAGCTTATGGTTCATATTGAGTAACCTTGCCATAAATCTAGAATTATAGAGATAAACTGTGTGCACTCAGATAATTAGAAAGTCATAAAAACACAAAAACAAATGTGTGAGCATGTCTATTGTTGGGCTTATGACAAGCGGCATAAGACAATTCTGTCAGTTCCTTCAAGGCTCTCCATATAGTTTTCCACACCATCAAAGAACAGTGTATTTAAAGGAAATATGCATACAGGTGAACAGGGGCTCAAGATGAGGATGTTCAGTACAGAGAATGATATGATTTGGTGGAATAATAGATCTAGAAATTGGGAGATGAATTAAATGAAGTCTGTTTGGTCATGCATTCAGCAAATAACTTTTGATTATCTCCCATGAGCCAAGCCCTTCCTAGGCGATACACAAAGGAAGTGACCTGGTCTTGATCTCAAACTCAGACTCTAGGCTAGGTAAAAGCTGTGACCATGTATTGAAGAAATATAAGCCAGGATGTGCCAGAACTTTCAACACATTGGCTCATTTGATTCTGAACATAAGTTTGGTGTTACCCTAGTTTAATTGGTCGGCAAACTGAGGTTTGGAAACCACACAGCAAACGAATAGCAAAGTTGAGATACAATCCTGAGTCTTCTGACTCTAGAAGTTGCTTTTGACTTTTCTTACTGTCTTCTAGTTTAATGAGAATCTCTCACTTTACAAAAATAATATATGTTTATTATAGAACGTTTAGAAAACTTGGGGAAATAAATGGGCTAAAATTCACTTGATCTTGCCATCATTTTTCATAGCTATCATTCTGGAAAGTTATGTTTTCGTGGACAGATGGATGGATAATCATCTATATAAGAGTAGTTTATTAAGCAATTTGTGTTTGATTTTCAAGGCCCTTTGAAGTGTCTTGCTACAAGGATCTTTGAAGGTAGCTACTTAAAACCAACGGCTCTTCTGACATTGGTCAAAGTCTAAACTTATAGAAAAGATGATGTTTCCTTGTCCAAAAGAAAAAAGGGGTTCTGTTAACTGATCAAAAGAAGAGAGAAGCTCTACCTAGAAATTGAAGAGAAAATTGGCAATAAATCCTGCTTAGAAAGGGACACTTGCTTCATGGAATTGGGGAACTCTCAGGAAAGAAAAGCTATGCAGCTCACCAGCAAAGATGGACTCTGGGCATAGGGTCAGTCCCAAGCATGGCACAAAAACAACAGAACTTCCATGTGCGAGGGACCATGGGGCCATATGCACTGGGACATGGGCATTGCAGAAACAACATTAACCTGAGTTACTAACCTGTGACAAATGACCTGAGAGGTCACATCCTCCCAATAATTCAGGACTCCTTGGCACCCAGGGATTCTTGCATAACTTTGAAAAAGGTGAAATCTCCAGTTATGAATGAGATAAAATATGCCAAAAACATTGTTATTCTAGCAACAGGGGTGCTACGAGCCTGAAGGAAAGGAAGGAATGTGACACTTTGAGTAACTCTGACTTTGTGGACTGATATCCATTAAATTCATGCTTTCTCTGCCATCTCTGCAAATATTTAAAGACACTTTTAAGGGATACTAAGACAGATAAGGCAGGATCTCTCTGCTTGTAGTCTATTGACAAAATATTAAAGATAAATTGTCTTTTAAGAATTATATATAAAGAACTCAGTGAATTCAGATGATGCCTATCACTCAGTTCTGCAAGTGATAGTCTCCAGAGAAATAGAACTATTAAGAAAGGGAGATTGATGGCAGAGAAAGAAAGAAGGAAAGAAGGAAAGAAAGAAAGAAAGAAAGAAAGAAAGAAAGAAAGAAAGAAAGAAAGAAAGAAAGAAAGAAAGAAAGAAAGAAAGAAAGAAAGGAAGGAAGGAAGGAAGGAAGGAAGGAAGGAAGGAAGGAAGGAAGGAAAAGAAAGAAAGAAAGAAAGAAAAAATAAAGATAGAGATTCCTTTCATGGAATTGTCTGAAGTGATTGTGGGGTTTTGCTGGACAGGCTCTAAATTTACAGGGGCCGAGCAGCCAGCTGGAAACTCTTAGATAGGAGCTGATGTTCTGATGTTGCAGACTCGAGGCAGAAGGTTTTCTTCCTCCAGAAGACCTCAATTATTGACGATAACATTCATCTAAAGTTAACTGATTGTATCTATTCACCACATCTCTCAAAAGCCCTCACAGAAACACTTAGATGAGTGTCTAATTGAATAACTGGGAACTGTAGCCTAGGCAAGATGACACATTGGGAACTGGGAGACTAGAAGTTGAGGCAAACGTGACTAGAGGCTCACCAGGTGAGAGAGGAGAAAGGTTATGTTGCACCTTGGGGCAGGAAAGCACAGGGTCTGCTTTGGGAAATGCTGTGTGGTCCTCTGTGGCTAGAACCAGGGAGAAGGGATGGAGAGATGGAACCAGCAGGCCAATGAGCCAAAGCAGATAAGAGGATAGTCAATGGGACTTTTAACTGGCAAATAACTTGATCATACTCACGTTCTGGAAAGACCAGTCTGGGGACAGTGTGGATAATGATGAAAGAGTATGATTAGGTTTGGAGAAGAGCTGATGGCCTGAATTCCAGCAATGACAGTGAAGATAGAGAAGAGGGATAAGATCGAGAAGGTTTAAGAGGAGGCTGACCACACAGGCCTCATGACCCTACCTGTCAGTCACTGCTCCATCATTGTGCTATTTCCTGCTCTGCTTAGATGTACTGTCAATATTGTTGTCAACATTGTATTCTGTTTATCCACTACCAGAAGAGGAAATTCCTGGGCCATCTAGTTGCAGAGACAATAGGCGTAATAACATTGTGGCTGCAGTTGTGTAGAGAGCATTGAACCCAACGCACACACATACCAACAAAAACCATACATGTGCCCACATGGACACTTATGCACACATATGATCTTTCACTGTAGAAGCTATTTCCCTCACATTTTAATCTTATCCACACATTTGTGCATTTGGAGCCCCAGAAGCAGTTTAAAAATCTAGCTTTTGGGAGTGGGAAAAATTAGGAGTTTGGGATTAACAAATACATACTGCTATATATGAAATAGGTAACCAACAAGGACCTTCTATATATAGCACAGAGAATTGTACTCAATATTTTGTAATAAACTAGAAAGGAAAAGAATATGAAAAATATGTATTTATATATACACACACACACACAGATATATAAGTCAATCACTTGAAACTAACATGACATTATAAATCAACTGTACCTCAATTTAAAAAATTCTATCTGCAGTTCCCACTGTGGTGCATGGGGTTGAGAGTCTGACCACAGAAGCTAAGATCCCTGTAGAGGTACAGGTTCAAACCTTGGTTTGGTGCAGTGGGATTCAGTCCCTGGCCTAGGAATTCTCATGTGCCATGGCTGCAGCCATAAAAGTCTAGCTTTTGAAGTCGTAACTAGAAACCTAAGTATCTTTTCACAAAATGAAATAGTACAGCATGAGGATGCAGAGAGAAAATGTGTTGCTAAATATTTTAAATTCTAGTTCTATTTCTCAGCAATTCCTCAGGCCTTACTGGACAGAGAAAGAAATTCCTCTTTGATCAGAGTCTGAAGGGATTTATGTTTTTCCAGTGTTATAGCAACAATGGCTACTCATAGCTGTTGCCTTAGGATCTCTAACAGTCCCCAAACCTAATATCATGAAGTGCCCTCAAGATCAGCCTTGCATGTACTGAATTTCAACAATACTGTCCCATTAGGCAAACCTGGTCCATAAGACCCAAACTGAATATACACATGCCCATCCCACGGTCACCTCATCCCTCTCATTTTCCTTTCTGAGCACATTGGGATTGTCCCAAAGCTTGCTTCCTCACTCTCCCCTTTATATCTAAAATCAGAAAAGAAATTCATTATTTGTATACACCATTTTGAAATCTTTTTATTCAAAAAGGCATGGCCTGAGCACGCATACCAAGTTCTGAGCTAAGCTCCAGGGATCCAGAAATGCATGAGAAACAGTGTCTTGCCCTCCAGAAGCACAAGAGAGTTCAAAAAGAAATGCCAAGGCAATGAAGAGAGTGTAGCCAGGGACTAGGATTGAAAAGAAAGTTGATGTGTGGTGGGGTTTCCCCAGGAACATACATCCTGGATAAAACATTTTAGATCTAGCATTATACACCAAGAAGCTGGGGAGGAGGGGGTCTCTCTTGAGTCTAGATCAGAAGGGAGGTAGGAGTCTGTGTATTGGCAGGATGGGGGGCCAGGTACTGATGTCCAAGGTGGAGCCATCTTGCCTTTTCCAGTTGAGGCCAGGTGGTGAGGAGAAAAGGATGAGAACCTGGTGCCCTTTGCTTCCTTCATGATGGCCATGGGAGGAGCTTTGGGGTAGGGGCACCACTGGGACTGAGATTCCTCACCCTCAGGGACAGTATGGGTAAAGCAAAGTATTCCTCCTCATTATGACCAGACTTGGTGAGTTGTGCACCTGCGGGGAGTCAGATGGTGCCCTCTCCTTTGAGTCTCTTAGCTCTTTCATTGACTTAATGTCCAGTTTTCTCTGTGAACAACAAAAAAGAGGTGCCAAGAGGCAGAAATATACACAAAAACATCTGTATGTTGGAGGGGAGAAAGCGTGACTAAATGGAAGAGCAGCACTTCCTAAACGTTCTCACTTTGCAGCACAGGTGGAAAAGGTTTTGCAAAGAGCACCTCTCAGGAGTGTTTGCTCAAGGCCCCCCAGCTGCCCTGCAGCCAGTGTGCACCATTATCTTTACATGTCTATAACATAGGCTGATGGGAAGTTGTGAAGAGCTTGTCTCTTCCACTGAAAGAGACAAAGGGATAGGAGTTGTGCCCAGAGGCAGATATAGAAAAAGAAGCCAGAAGACTACCTAGGAAAGGAGACCAGGATGAGCTTCTGGAAACCTGAGGCTGGACAGAGAGAGAAAAGTCCACAGTATGCAGCTGACCATGCCTTGTGGTATCACCCAAAAGTCTTCTCCAACTTATGGTTCCTGAGAGGAGCAGATGTGGCATCTCAGGAAAAGGGAGGGATACCTGCAGATGCAGGAGGAAACACTTGAGAGGGGGAGGGCATGCCCAAAGTCGGGCAGAGGCCCCTCACTGCCCTTCCTCGCAAGTGAGGCCCTCTGTCCCTCCTGTCACCCAAGGTAGCAGCAGTCCAGATCCGGGACATGCAGCGAAGAATCCCAGGGTTGGCGCTGTCACCTTACCTTCCTTGCTGCCCAGGCAATGCTGGTCCAGGAGGCCTCCAGAGTCACCCTTGAAGGCCTCCAGCTGCAGGGACATGTCATGGCTTCTGGGAACTGTTGCTGGGAGGGCCTATGGTGGAGAAAACAGGGCCATCAGGATGTCTCTTTACAATCAGGTGCCACCTGGAGCCAGAGCCCTGGGGGCCAGACCTCTGCACCGAGTTTCCTACTACCATTAGGAGAGGCTCTTCAGCATCCTGAGGAGGCAGCCCCTCAGGGCTGGGAGCCCAGCAAGGCCATTTGGGAACATGTTTTCAGGTACTTGCTCCAGCCCTTCAGGCTGGCTCAGGTGCACAGGGCATGTTCCTTCACCCTTAGCACCTTCTCTCCAACTTGACCTAGCCTCTGGGCAGAGGGGGAGGTCCTGATGACTCATAATAGAAAACGAAAGACTGTTGGCAGCCTGAAGTGTGTCTTTCCCACAAAGAAATGTAGCTTAATATGAGCCAGTTCTTCACCCAGGGAAGGAATCTTTAAAGTGGGACATCAAACGCCTGGGACAAGGCAGCATTTGGAAGAAATGGGAGAGTTTCTTGGCAAAGGCAGGGGCTTTCCCAGGTGCCTGAAATCCCAGCCAGAGCAGCTCCTCAAGCCCTCCCTTCCCTGATGCCCAGGCTGCTGTAAGAAGCCAGCATCCCAGGAAGGTGCAAAAGTTCTTCCCTGGCCTCAGTGGGGGGAGAGTGGCCTGATCTGAACAGGGAGCCTGGATGGGACCATTCAGAAGCCCCTGCTTCTGGAAAGTTCTGCACCAAGAACTACATGGGAGAAGTGGCTGTTCCACAGACCAACTGCCAAAGCTCATTCAGAGCCCTGCTGTGCTGCCCTAGAAACCCCAACGGAAGCAACTGCCACTGGGAGGTGGGAGGGGCTTGCAGCCTGAGAGGCCACGGATTCCCTTCACTGTCCCACTCACTGTCCTGCTCTCCTGGGGGAAACAGAGGCTCTGGGAGCTGAAGGGAAGAACCTCATGGTTTCTCACCCCTGCTGAGGGGAAAAAAAGGGTTCAGAGGCACCCCTGGAGGCCTGCATAAATGCTTCCCCTCCACTAATAGGTCCTTAAAAATAAATTGTACAGATATCCAAGTCTATATGATCATATAAAGCTAATATTCAGGGTGGCTGTGGTCTACTAAGAGCAGGTTTGCTAGCAAGGAGGTGGACCAAGATGGTGGCTGCAGCTGTAGGCACCCCACAGCTGGCCACTGAGCTCAGTTCTGAGCATGGAAGAGGCCAAAGGAAGCAGGGTTGAGGCAGCAAGGGCATCAGGCTACACCTACCAAGCCCTGACTTTCTACTGAACCCATGTCCCCTGACCTGCCTGAGCCCAGCTCTTGGGAAAAGAAGGAGGTGAATACACAGAGCACAGGGCACAGCATCGAGGGCGAGTGAAGCAGATAGAGAGACTCACAGAGATAAAGTAGACCAGAGAGAACCTTTGGCAAGATGAGGCCATGAAACTGAAAGGGAGGGGAAAGGATGCTATGCAAAAAAAAAAAAAAAGCAGGGAGGGTCTAGGAGAGAGAAGGAGGGAAGAAAGATAGAGACCTGGAGGCAGCCAAGCCAGAGGGAACAGCAGTGAAGGTTAGTGCTGAAGCTGCCAACCCTACTGGCCAGTGCTGGAAGATGGGCCTGTGCAATGGCCTCTTGTTCCGGGTCATCTCAGAGAGGGAAAGTCAGCAGAGGGAGAGAGTATATGGGCAGCCAATGAATGACAGGGGAGGACAGACAGCCCCAAAGTGTCCTTCTCTCCTTGTCCCTTGGTCCCCTCTTTCCAACCCTCCCAGAGCCTGAAAACAAGGAGAGGAAATGGGACCAGGTAAAAGTGGGATGGAAGGATAGAAATTGAGCATCCTTTCCAGAAAGAAATTACAGCCTAAAATCAATCAAATAGCCAGGAAACAGCCTTGTAATGGTGGAGGGTTAAGCATCTAGTAAGGAACCCTGGAGGGAGGTGGAGTGGTCAGGCTTGGGGGCCTTTCTGAACCCCTCAAACTCCATCCTGGGTCACCCACCCATCCAGGGAGCCCAAAGGGGAAGCCAGATCTGAAAGAGGCCCAGAAATGGCTCCCACCCTTAGAAGGAGATGCAGCTGCCTCCTCCAGGAAGTCTGCCTGCAGAACTGTGGGTCAGACCGCCCCTGCCAGGTTGCTTAGGAGCAACTGTCGCTTTTCCTTCCATCTACTCCCCACAAGTGGGGGAACTTCTGGGCCCCTCAAGTGGTCTTCTGCCCATCTGCTCTGCTGCCCTGAGTGCAGACAGGCCATGGACACTGAAGTCACATGCCCTGGGAAAAGGGGTATGGTCTCAAGGAGGACACTAGATAACTCCCAACATGGTTCAGGGATCATCAGCCTAATGGGAAGAGTCAGATTTGGATTCTTTTCAGGCAGAGGCATGGGCTTATCTAACTCTGGTGTTGCTGTTGGAGCATGCCCACAGGTAGAGACACAGCAGACAGGGGCTAAGGATCATGTGGGAAGATCACTTCAGAAGACCGTCCCAACAAACCCAGCTCCCAACAACCCAATGGCTGGTCATCTCAGCAGCAGTGCCGTTCTGGCTTCCCTTCCCTTTTCATCTCCCTTTTTGCCACTTTCCTCTGGTAACTGTTCAGGAATTCACCCACCCACCCGTCAGCTCATTGGTTTATCAAATATCTGTTGAGCTTTGCTGGACAGTGGTGGTACAAAGATGAATGAGACAAAGTTCCTGCATTCAGGTCCCTTTCTCCATAGTGGGAAGGGGTAGGTTGACATGCTGAGAATGAAGATAAATACAAGGCCAGGCTGATGGCTCAAACATACCTGCCCCATAGTCCTGATTCGCACAGGCAGATCCATCAACTCAGAGAAAACTAACATTCCAAAAACGCTCTTGAGGAACTATATCAAGTCGGGAAATACGGAGTGTTCCCTGTGCCCAGGCAGAAAGTTCTTTGTCCACTCCAGTGTTGGGTCTAAAGGAAAAACACAGTCACCCATATTATTAGGGTCCTGATCTTGAGCAGCACTGATGTTGGGGCCTTTAGAGTCCAGTGGGAGTGGCATCCAAGGAAACCACTGAACTTACCCCAATGTCCTGGAGACTCAAGAGTTTAGAAGGCCTCCTGATCTTTTAAGGACCTTACCAGTGGCAAGGGTCAAATGCTGCCTGAAGCCATCACAGGACTGGCAAAGGGGGAACAGGGCTGTCCTAAAGGTCTAGGCTTTGGAGGTGTGGGTGCTCACAAGAGCTGGGATCGTGTCTGGAAGCTGCCTCCTTGGTATCCCCAGTTAAAAGGCAGAGGCCAGAGACTGGTCCCATTAGATGGTGATGGCCCAGGTGATGCTCAATGGGGAGTCTTGGAGACCCACGTAGGGGATCCAGGAATAGACAGGGTGATGTTGGCGTTTCACCAAGGTGGTTCTTCCTGCCATCATCCGGCCTGGTAGAGGAGGAACTTGTTCCTTCCTCAGCCAGGAGAGTTGGGGGGATGGATGGGAGAGCCAGGTGGAGCCCACTCCCTCACTGCTGCTCCTACCACAGGCCATCACTTCTGGAGAAACGGGCTCAAACAGAGAGTTCTGAATCAGTCTCAAAGACCCAGAGAACTTGGGACTCTGGAGAGAGAGACGGGCAGGAAGAAAGGGAGCTGGGAATACTGAGGTCCCATATGCAGAAAGAAACAGAGGGAGAGAGGCTACAGCCAGGAAAGAGAGAGGTGGAAAAGAAAAGAATCATGATAAGAAACATCATTGTATACAAAAGAGGAAGCAGGAGAAGAGAAGGGGGAGGCAGTTGCCCCTGGGGACCAGAGTCAGAGGGAAATTAGAACATAGAGAGAAGTGCAGAACTAGCTGGCTGGCTGGACCTTGGCCAGAGAGCCCAGTGGTGGAGAGCAGAGTCTTCAGGGTTTAGGCAGCAGCTCAGAGGAAGGTAGAGTGACCCACAGACCAGATGCTGAGTTTGGCAAGGGCAGCTGTCCTACTGGGAGAGGGACCCAGGGTGCTCCCTGCCAGTGTGCAGACACGGGGTCTGAAAAAGGAGAGGCCGCAGCGAGGAGTCACAAGTCCAGGATGGCCCTGTGCAGGCCTCTCTCAGGGCAAAGCTCCTCTCCAGCCTCTGAGCAACCCCTCTGGGACCTGCTGGGGACCCTTTTCCAGAGCCTGCCTTCCCCCCTCAGTGCTCCCCTCCCAGCCCTGTCTAGGAGCCCTTGGAAGGAATGTTTGAGCTTCTCGCCCCACGGTCTCACAGTCAAATCCCCCTCCTCAGCCTGGGGAGTGCCACCAGCTCTGAGGAGGAGTACCAGCTACCCTCTGCCTCTTATATATGCAGAGGACTCTTTAACAACGGCCTGTTTCCCACTGAGAAGAACATAATCGGACAGTCCCAGGAGAGGGACCTCTTTAAGACTGGGGAAGGGGGTCGGGGACTATACGGCGAAAGAAGCAGAATCCTGGATGTGCTCCTTCTCCTTAAGGCCAGGCAGCCCTGAGAATCCAAGGTCTGGGGCAAGCAGTCCAGGGAGGATCCCTTTGGAGAAGGCATTGGGTAGCTGCTACATGCCTAGGACCTACATGGAATAAGCAGTTGCAGTATATATGTTGCCACCCCAGGGCCCTGTCTACTCTCAGACCCCCTCTTACTCCTCCTGGGCCCAGGGGACCAGTTAGGGGAAAACAAGGCTCCCCAGCTCCATGGGACCTAAAATAGACACCACAGCTGGGAGATAGTGCAAAACCTCTGGGGCTGTGTGGCTGGGGAAAAAAAAAATAAAGTGTCCTGGGACAAAACTGGGGACACTTAGGAAATGGTCAAATCACAATTCAGTTCAAGAAGTGAGCAGCAGCCTGGGTCAGGGTTCAGATTTAGGATTTTTTTTTCAATCAGTTAGCCTAGGGGGTTTTCTCTGGATCAGCTGCTTTGACTATTTGAGCCATGGGAGAAACAGTCTATTGGGAGTCTGCACTCTTATCTCCTTGGCATGGGAGCCATATAGCCCCCTGGGTTTGGACTCCAAGAGAGGATACCCCAGAAATTTCTGCATGTCACTGGACTGAGTATGTGACAGTATTTCTCATCAAGTCTTAGGGATGTTCTAAATATTGGGGGGTGGCAATGATCACAGATATCCACAGCCTTTGCTAGACGACTCAGATATCAATTTGCATAGTCTTTCTCCTCCAGCACACCTCATGGAGAAGTAAAACCACTTTAGATGGTGAAGTTAGCTAAAATGTCACCAGGAAACCACTTAGTTAGAAAATATTTGGGGGGGTGGCAAGCAGTAAGCTAGACCTCTGCTCATCAAGCTCTTAGAATTTTTAAGGAGCTTCTACTTTGAGAGTCCAAATTCCCATCATCTCCCTTTACGCTAGGCTCCTATTTTAAGGGCCAGGAAAAAAATGGGAGGGAGGCACTTACATCGTGGAGAGTATTCTTGAAATGCTGAAACTTTGGGTTTATAAGGGGCCCTGAGGGTGCTAGCTGAGCTTATTATAATCAGAGACAAGGATGAGATGCTTCCTGAGGTGAAGGGGGAGCAGGGAAGCCCTCAAACACCCATGCTAGGTATGAGGGCACTCACAGAGGCTGGATGCTGCCTCTTTGGTATCCCCAGTTAAAAGGTCAGAGGCCAAGGGCTCAAAAAGATGGTGACAGCATAGGTAATGGCTAATGAGGAGTCTTAGAGACTCACAGAAGGGCCAGGAAGAAGTGGGGTAAAGTTGGGATATCACCAGGATGTTGCCTCCTCAAAATCAGGAACAGGGCCGGGGGAATGGCTTAATGGTAAGATATATATTGTGTCTAATTTAATTTAAAAAAAAAAAAAAGGAAAAGGAACACTGAGAAGAAGAAAGAAGGGTATCCCCCCTCCTTGGCTTGGAGGAGGGACTGGAGTGAGGCAGGAGGGTGCTCTCCATGTGCCCATCTCTGCAGGTCTCCAATCCAGTCTTTACCAAGCAGGAAAGCCAAAAGAAGGGGACTCCCTCCAACTCAAATGCCTGGAGAACATGGGACACTGGAGGGACAGAAATAGAACTTATGCATCTGCAGACAAAGACAGCGAAGGAGAGGAAGCAGCACTTGAGAGAGAAGAAACAAGAGCAGAGTCAGATCAGATCAGAGAGGATGGAGTCAGGGCCCAAGGGGTGCAAACAAGGCCATCCAAGGACTGGAGAGCCCCAGTAACAGGGGGTGGAAGAACAGGGACAGAGGCTGACAGAGGAAGCAACTGGCCACACTCTGACCCAGGCTGCCTGGAGAACCATCAGAATCTTCTGAAATTCATGGTTCAAAGAGACAAAAGATGAGGAAGGAAATCTCACTGGAGCATGAAAAATGGCTGGAGAACCCTTTTCCTAGAGTGGGGGCAGCAGAATCCTGTGTGACTCAGAGGTGTGTGTGCTACTTGCCTTCTATGTAGTGATTCATCTTCTTGGCTACTCAGTGCCCTATTACCTTCTGGCATAATGAGGTTAGCTGAACTAAGATGATTGAAGAGGAGAAGAAAAGAAACTCAGGGCAGGAGGGCTGGCTCTCTAAGAGACTACCACTCTCCTCTTTGAATGAAGCTATGCGCCAGCCAATCTCTAGGTAATTAGCTGACACTGGCACCCTCCCATGAGGTTCCTTCATGGAGGAAGCGTGCATGCAGAGTACAGGCTAGAGGCCCTTGGCCTTAGCAGGCCCAGCCCCTGCTGCTCAGGAGCTGTCCTTCTGTGGCCAAAGACCCAAGCACTGCCCCCACGCTCTGGACCACCTTTGGTAAAGCTCATCTTCCACTTGCACTTGTCTTTGTGGTACCTCCTGATCCTGCCCAGATCCTGGTCCCAGGCAAGTTCTAAGCCATTTGGGAAATCTCCCTCTTCCCTTGCCTTCAATCCTTCATCCTTCTGACTGGCTCTTCTCCCTAAAGAGCCTAGGAAAGTATGTTTGTGTTCTTCCCATTCTACCTTACCAACTCCTCTTTTAAGATTCCTGCATAAATAGTGATGTTAGCTTCCTTCTCAGAAGCAGAAGGATGATGGCCCTTGGATGGGTTTCTTCCCCAGAGAATATTTTATCTTAAGGCAAAATGGACGGCATATGGAGGGGACTGGATACCTTATGGTAAATGACTGCTTGTTACACAAGAGTCTAGTGTTCTCCTGGCTTCTGTGAAAGCCCAGCCTAGGATCTTTCTCATTTTACTTCCTTCTGAAATCTGGGTGGGCTTGAGACACCAAGAATTAGCAAAGCCTTTGAAATAGGTCCCAGGCACAGCTATCCTAGAGGGAAGCAGCAAATTATTCAGGAAATGTCCAAATCACAATTTAATTAGATAAGCAAGGAATCTGGAACTGAAGTCTTGAACCTAGGACCATGCTTCCATTTTAACAGGCAGGCTTTTCTTTGAATTCAGTGAACCTCAAGAGACACGTTCCTCCAGGATACCCCCACAGACCTCCATTGATAAGTTTGCTGAAAGTTAGAAAAGGATCCAAGTCACTGCCTTACAAGAACTTCCTGACATCGTGTATAATCATATGACCTGGTTTTAACTGAATAGAGAGTCCTCAGTATCCCAACACTCAAAAGAACCCCAGCTTCACTGAATCAGCCACAGCAAAAAAAATTGCAAGGCCTGGCAACTCTAAGGGCAATGGTTTTCAGAGATAATTAGTCTATCCTCAAACCAGCATGGGAACAATGAAAGGCTCTCATTTAGTGGAGGGGAAGGGGTTTCCTCAGTCCAGGTTTAGGGGGTCAAAGCGCAGTAGTTGAATCGGGAACACTTTGCTATTTTCAGCTAAAGACTGGAGAACCAAGGAATTGGGTAGGATGGGTAAGGAAGGTTCCCTTTAGGTATGCCTCCTTCCAGGCTGTGGAGACTTGAGGAATTTAAGAAGGAGGGAAAGGGGAAATGGGAATCACCTGGCTAGTGAATCTCAATATTCCAGAAGGGGACCAGGAATAGGAGATGGGTGTGTCCTTCTGGGAATGTCGATGGACTTTTCTGGTCTAGTGGTCCCTATTTTGTCAAGCTGGAGACATTTTCTTGTTATCTTTTCAGTGGACTAACCTAGATACAGGATATACATTTTGAAAAAGACAAAGTGTGGAAAGAAATAGCAGAGCAGATCAACAAAGGGTGGGAGATAGATCGCTAGAGACAAGAAGCAGAGCAGAGCCATGGAGAGAGAATAGAGGACGATGCAGACATGGAGTGGGTGGGGGAGGGTCATGGGCCAGGGAAGGCAGAGCCAGGTCTGGAGGGGATGGATGGGAAGCCAAGTTTCCTCTTTAAAAAATGCACACCATGTCCAGTTCACGCTTCGGAAAGAGAACTCTAATGGAAATGAAAGTTGGCCCGGCACTCAGGAACAAACTGCTGTCTGACTTGTCTGTTCCTCCTCCTGATTCTCAGCATAAGTTTCTAGGGAAGAGGAAGTTCACACAGCAAGAGCCTCGCAAGCCTGCACAAGAGGGGAAGAAGAGAAACAAAGAGTTTCTCCCAAGGGAGGGGCTGGGGCTGGCTAGTGTCTGGCCCCTTGGCTGCCTCAACTGCAGTGTGTGTAGGTTGGAGGGTAGGGTATGGGGCAGAGAGGGAGCTGAGGTTGGGGGAAGGGTTCATGGGGCACTTCACGCTCCTCTGAGTCCAATTGCTGGGCCACCTCCTCCTGGACTATTCCCTGGAGGTCTCTATCCTGACTTGATTCTCAGCCAGGCCATTGCCCAGATTGGGTATTAAAGAGAATTTGGCAAAGACCCACAGATTCTCCCTTCAAAATAGGCATTCCCAAAGCAAATGGACTTGGGCCTGGGGCCTCACTATCCTCAGGGGGAATCATTGTAGTTAGGGCCAGCCTTGACTTCCCTTCACTCCTGGAAGGGACATACATCCTACCGGGAAGTGGGGTAGGCTGCCTGCCCTAGCATGGGACAAACAATGGCTTTCCCGCAATAGTTGGGACATAACCCTATTCCCATGCCCTGGGGAATTAACAAATGTATTGGTGTAGCTCCTTTAACAAAGACAAGGCAGAGTTAAGTTTTAGAGAGAAATGTCCGATCACCTTCGCCAGCAATCCTCCTTTTTACCTTATCCTTCTCCTCCTCCTCGGGATTGCTTCCTCCCCCTCCCCCCATCCTTGGCTTCAACCATCCTGACTTCACTCCCAGCTCTCTCCTTTGCATTGGCTCTTTCAGCAGGACTTCGCTCCTACTGAGCCTTGGGGCACCATCCTGATGCTCTGTGGGCACTTAGGAATCCTTCATCTTTGAATGATACGACCTGGTGTTACAAAAAAAAAAAAAGAATGCCTGTTTTGAAGGGAGCATTTGTGGACTCTGTTCTTTTAAACCACAAGCATTTGTTAAAGCTGTAAATTTAATGCATACAGTTTTTTTTTAATTTGGCCAAGGGCTGAGGGGTTTGCCTTGATCTGTGGTTGTGGCTACATCATCTTGAGAAGGCATGACCTTCTGGGAACTGCTACCATCCCTAAGTCACTGACTGACTTAAGTTGCCTGGATCTATTAGGATTCCTCAGTTGCAAGTACTCTCATACACAGAAGCTAATATCCATCCAATCTTTTCTAGAACTCATGAATTCATACCCCCTTCCTTTTTTTCTGGCTGCTTTACCATTTTTGTTTCCTAAACTGCTGCATATTTGCACCTCTTGTATACATGAAGCACTCTGGGAATTGGACATTAATATGAATTCTATTCAAAACACATCCATGGAAAAAAGACTACTCGGAGACTCTATTATTAAAGTCTTGGGGATACAATAATGAATGAGAAACAGTGTCTTTTCCTCTAAAAGAACTTTATCTTGTCAAAAAAAACTTCAGTATCTTCCAGGACATTAAAGATGAGGTTGAGTTTATAAGTTAATATAGGGAATTAGTCCCTTCGATGGGAAATGGAAGAACTCCATGAAGATGCTAATCCATGAAAGACTAGGGTTGGGTAAAAGGAGTCACTGAGAAGAAGCCTGATGACCAAACAAATACTCCTCAGACTTAGAGAAAGCACAGAAGTCTCAAAGGATTCAGCCTTTCTAGATATGGAATCCATAGATGGAGAGGGAAGCTGTCTTATCAGACTTCCCAGCTAAAAAGCAGAACGTCAGATGGGAAGAAGGACAGAAGATATCAGTTAACTAACTGAATGATGCCTATTGGAAAAGAGAAAAGGGGTGATCAAGGCAATTGGCAAGGCTAGAAGGGACAAGAAGGATGAAATACCACCAGAGGCCAAAAATTATTCCCCACTGCCCCCAATCCCTAAGCTGGTGTGTTGGAGCATACACCAAGAACAGTCACGTTGTGTCCAACCCCATACCTGCTTTCCAACCCCACCAGAGAAGGGGAATCTGTCAGCACAGAGAGAGAGCTATACAGAGAGATAAAGAGATGCAGAAAAAAAATATTTTGAGATAATATAACATAAATCTATAACAGAAATAAAACAGCAAATGTACTAGCAGCATCCCCTGGGAGAAAATCCAGGATAAAAATCAGAGAATTTAAAAAAAGAAAAACTGATAATAGGAGCAGAATTCAGAGGCAAAGAGATCTCTATCAGAGACCTGGCAAGGTTCAGAGAGGGCCAGAGAGCAGAAGCTGAACTCTTGCCTACAATGCTCTGTCACTGAGGCCAGTATCACTAGCACCCCAGACACCTCCCCACACAGTCACAGACAAAGAAGCAGAGAAAAGGAAAGCCCTGGGGAGGAACAGAAAGAGGGAATGGAAAGAATGGGCAGATGAGAGAAGCTTTTGAAAAAAATGGGAGAGGATTAAAAGATCCTGTCACTTAGTGTGGGTCACATGATACCTGAAAGGCTGGAAATGTACCCCATGATCATCACATTCTCCCACCACCAAGCACGCATGGAAGCAAAAGAATCAAATGGAAAAGAAATAACATGGTTGGATAAGGGGCAGATAGTTGTGGCCACTGAAAATTCCCCAATTCATTTCTCTCATTTACTTTTGAAATCAAGTATTTGAACTCAGTGCTGAAACTTCATCAGATGTGTTTGGATGCTACCCAAGACCCAGGGTAATCACCACCTCTCTATGTGAGGGCAAGAGGAGGTTTCCAGTGGATATTAGTGATGTGCTCCTGGGTGGTCAGGGAACTTGTCCTACCCTTGTGCAGAGAAGAAAGGATGTGCCATCATTTGCCATCTTTGGCCTTTGATCTCATCCTGCTGAGATCTGCTGAGAGCCAGATCTCTGGACTAATTTCATCCAATTCAGCCTCTGATACAGTAGTAGAGAGGGGAAATGGTTGAACTTCGAGTTTTGATCAAGTCTTCAAAACAGGACCACTGCAGTATAGGGAACCATTTCTTCTCTGCTTTTTAACCTTGATACAATGACCACATATTATGATTCCTTAAGGTAGAGTCTAGTTGTATTTGTTTTGCCAGCATCCACATTAGGGCCTAGAGTATATTCTTGCCATTTCAACAAATATCTATGGAGTACTTAGTAAATCACACTAGGATGTCTGCTTTCTCAAAAATTTACCAAAACATCATTTGAGGCTAGCCCAATTCCAGAGACCTCCAACTATATATAACCTGACCCAGGATTTCCTTGTGGCAAGCTACGGGTGGGTGAGAGAAGGGGAGTCAGGTGCGGGTGGGTGGGCACAGGAGGTCTTAACATTGCTCAAAAAATGGTCTTATCACAGTTCAGGTCAATAATCAAAGCCTAATCAAAAATATGAGACTAGATTTTCCACCAGCTGAAATCTGGGGCTGGTCCTAATTTATCTATTACAAGAGACATGCACCTTTTGGGGGCTCCTTACAGTGCAGACATGGAGTTGTCAAGAACTCACAGCAGTCTCAGGACTGTTCAAAGAACTGGCCCCAGCTTTAGGGTTTATGTTCTATAAAAACAACACAGTATTCATCCGTCTTTTCTTTCCTTCCCCTTTTGGTCCTCTTAATCTGACTTCATGCTTTAAGTTGCCCTTCCCTTCTGATTTAGTAGTTACACAAAACCATTTTAGAATTCATCTAATATCCCTGATGAATATCATTTGGTTTACAAACATTTATTGAGCTTTATTTTATGCTAGGCTTCTGGTAGAGTTGGGAATTCAAAGTCAACTAAGACGTGGTTTTCCCTAACTGGGAAAGTCACTATTGAGAAGGGAAGAATGTTCTTTGAGGAGTTATCCAATGGGAATTTATGAACAACACTGTGTTCAGGAAAAGATAGTGGATAATTTCCTCCTGGTCTCGGATGGAGCCTGAAGAGCCAAATGGTGAGGAGGATGAATGTCCCTTCAGATGTCATTCTTCTCTTAGATAATAATTGCAGAGATAGAGAGGCTTGAGACACCTAAAAAAGAGCATGGAAATGAGCTACCTGGATAGGTCTCCAGGGCAGAGTGATTCTGGCTAAATCAGTTGTTTCTCATTGATACAATGATGCTCCTTCTCTTTCTTCCTATACCCTTACTGCCCTTATGCCAAATTCAAGCCTCAGCTATCCCTTCTTCTCTAAAAAAAACATACTAGATAAAAAAAATGAGACAAATACTCAGATCCTGACTCTGGCAAATTAGAGAGGCAGAAATGGAGAGACAAGTAATTTTAAATAATTCTAGAAGAAATGTAGAGATATATTGGCAAAAAAAAAAAGAGAGAGAATTGGAAAAGAAAACTACAGATGTGGCAGGAAAAAAAAAAGCAATGAAAGGAAATGTGATCAGATGGGAATGTACAAGAAAGGAGAATCATAGGTAGATGGAGGAGGGACATTGAGTAGAGGTAGCAGGGCTGTCATTTTCACCAGGCCATTCTCTTCTCCTGCTAGGCAGTGGCCTGGGCAGCTTTGTTTCATGATTCCTGAAAAGGCAAAAGAGATGTGGTTTTAGGGAAGATATGTATCCAAAGACCACATAGGGTGGAGCTGAGAAAGTTGTGTCAAGAACATGGAAGGATCTGAGAGCCAAAGGATGCTCACCCCTCCCTAACTTACCCAACCTATTCCCACGTCCTCACCCCAGTTATGGGCCAGGTGTCTGGTGCAAGTTAGCTAAAGCAAACAAAGAGAATAAGGAGATATGATAGAGCGGAGGATTCAGGTTGTGGGCATGCTGTGTGGCAGCCTCCACTCACCCTCTCTATCCCAGCCTAATTCAATTTAAATAGCACTGCCCCATATTCTCGGGTAGTCTTTGAGGGAGCTAACAAGCCCAAACCAAATATTCTTTCCTTT
This sequence comes from Sus scrofa, assembly GCF_054392235.1. Taxonomy (NCBI): domain Eukaryota; kingdom Metazoa; phylum Chordata; class Mammalia; order Artiodactyla; family Suidae; genus Sus; species Sus scrofa. Next base: position 93,719,785 of record NC_139389.1, read on the forward strand.
TAAGAGTGATTTCTATGCAGGGATGAGGTGGAAAGGAACAGAAGCTATCAGGGCTGTCCCTGTTGGACTTCAGGAATCTTGTGCTCATTACCACATTCAGGGCTGTGTAACAAATTTAAGGGATGCCACGTTTTAACAAGAAAAATCCCAAACTCTTTCTATAAATGTAAATAAGATACACAACAGGGTATTAAAACAAGACTTTTGTTTTCACTGAGGTTCTAAAAGGCCAAGAAAAAAAAAATACATGGAAAATTTCTGCTACTTATTAAAGTAAGGAGCTAAGACTTACAAAGAACGGTAGCCCCAAACTAATTCCAAACCTTAATCTTAAAACCACATGAGGGGTTAAAAAACTAATTGATGCTCAGAAAAGAAAAGGAGCCATGTCAGATAGAGTTCTTAAGGTAGTATTTTTCTTCTCTGCTCTGGGGAGAGAAGAAAAGCATGTTCCTTCCTCATTGACACAACAGAGGGGACCACACCTGGCTCTTGACCTGTGTCTCTTGGATTTTTGTGACGTCCACTGCAGTGGTGCTGACCCATTGGGGAAAGCTCTAAGAAAGAAGCTGAGATAGCAGTGCAGGGACTCAGCTTCTGTGGGAAGTGGCTATAGTACCACGGACAGAGAGTGGTGCCAGGAAGTTTCACTATGTCATGCTGAAGAGACGTGCCACTCGAGAAGAAACGCTAGACAGAAACCATTTAAGAATTATGTCCAGGAGGGACACGGTGGTGCTAGGGAGTTGTATTTGCCTGAAAAGGAAGAGGTAATTGCAGACCTGAGAATGTGCTCTGCCCACAGCTGGGAAGTGTAGTTAGATGTGTTCAGTGGGGGAAATCCAAGGGACACTCAATTGTACCCTGCAGAAGAGTCAGCCCTGAGCATGCACCAAACCCAGGGCATGCCATCACCAGATCCCATGCAAACCAACCCACCATGCCATTCCTGAATGCTGGGGTGGAAACCACAGCAGGGGCAGCAGTGAGCAGAGGAAGAAAGTCTCAAGGCTGGGAAGTAGAGAGAAACTAACCACACCCAATACTGAGAGAGAGGGAAAGCTCTAAATGAAGGCCCTCTCTTTAACTGTTACAGAAGACTGAGTATTCCAGGTGCTGAAAGGGGTCTCTCTCATGGCTAAAACTGACTGGAGTGCTGGTTATTAATTAAGATTTTCTGGAAAAACTATGGAACTGGCCAGAGTTTTCGCTCAAAAGGAGGGCAAGCAATAGCGTCACAGAAGAGATTTTCAATCAGAAGTTCCTCTTGAACTGTGCTGCCTTTGGGTCTTGTGAGTGATTAGAGGAATTTTCCTCATGCCTTCCTCTGCCCTTTGGTCTCACAGGCTTCCTTCAGCCTGCCTTGCAGGACCTGTTTCAGCCCAGCTGGAGTGAAGCACCCTGGGTGTTGTGAAAGAATGAATACTTCTTTCTCTAGCTTCTTCATCCTGCCACACATCTTAACTCTGCTGAATACACTCCCTCCCACACCCTTTGGCCCTCTGGGAAGCATTTTAGAAAGTCTCTGGAATTTCCCCCAGGTGACAGGGGAGGGGTTCACCCCAAAGATTCCACTGGTACCCCCTGCTTATCTCTGGCTCAGATTTCACAGTCATCATTGCCAGTTTACTTGTCCTTGCTCTCTTCTAAAATACTGTAAATTCCTTGAGAACAGGGATTCTATCTTATTTACTCAATTATCTCCAGAGGTTAGAGATCTTGGCACACTGTAGATGCTCAGCTAATGTTTGTTGAATCAATGCATGAACACACTCACTTCTCTTCACCTTTTTTTTTAAAAAAAAACATATTGAATATGTGCATATCTATTTCTGTTTATTTTCTGGGTAACAGCAAGAATTTTATTTTCAGTATAGGTACCATCTTTGGATATCAAGATATAGAAAAGTAGAAATGAAGGGAATGAATACAGAGAAGAAATATATTTATTTCTGAGTTCTTGGGAAAGATAACACAGAGGGAAGTTGGACAACAGGAGTTGTGGCATGGCAGTGTCATGGGAAGAGAGATCACCCAGTCTGAGGGCAGCTGACATCCTAGCCTATGAAGTTTTTTGGGGGAAGGCTACTTAAAGGTCCACTGGTGTTGGGTGAAGTGGATTATTTGTGAAAGTGAGGGGCAAAAGAAAAGAGGCTAGAGTACCTGGGTGGTCTTGCCCAAATTTGGGAGGAATCAATATAAAACCTCAAAGTCATGGCCTATCACCCTAATAGTGCCCTAGGGTATTGGCTGCATATTAGGGGCTCAATCTCTCAGCCCCCTGTGCCTACATCAGTGGACGATATCTGTAATAGCCTTTAGACTATCAGTTCACACTATGACTCAAAGACTAGTGTGTGTAACAATAGGGCCTGGAACATTTGTCCAAAAGAAAGAGGAAGAAAATGGAAACTCAAAATAAGTAATGATAAATTTTAAGTTAAAGAGATGGGAACTCAGAAGTAGATTTCATTTTTAAAAAAATTTAAAAAGTAAGAAAAAGCAAGAAAATGAAGCAGCATTACTTGAAGTTAATTATTTTTATGGAGTAAAAAATTAAAACTGCTGGAGTTCCCATCATGGCTCAGTGATTAATGAATCCGACTAGGAACCATGAGGTTTCAGGCTTGATCCCTGGCCTGGCTCAGTGGGCTAAGGACCGGCATTGCCGTGAGCTATGGTGTAGGTCACAGACGTGGCTCAGATCCCGAATTGCTGTGGCTCTGGCCTAGGCTGGCAGCTACAGCTCCGATTAGACCCCTAGCCTGGGAACCTCCATATGCCGTGGGAGCGGCCTTAGAAAAGGCAAAAAGACAAAAAACAAAACAAAACAAAACAAAACAAAAAAACCTGCTAAATGCACCATACTTGCACTTTCCTTAATTTAGCAATTGCATGCAGGATTTTAGAAATGACTTTGGAAAATGCCTATTCAGTTCAACTGAGGAGATTAAACACAAACCAAAGCTCTATCCAACACCCGGACCTTGAAAATCCTCAGTGACAGGTTGTTTAGTTATGACCATGGGGGAAGACTGAGTAGGAGAAAATCAAGTCAGAGACAGAATCAGAAAGACTATGAAAATTTGGGAGACATGACATAGGATAAAAAGATGGCTTTAATAGGTGTGTTATGTGAAAAAAAAAAATGTAAGCATCTCTTTGAAACTATAAGGTAAGTTCAGAAAAGTTTCAAGGAAGCAAAGGATGGCAGAATGCCATTTGGAGAAAACAATAATTGTAATCATCATTAGCCTTTCAAACAGCAAGACACTAGCTGAAATTAATATAAGCCAAAGCCCCCAAGGGCAATCATAACAGCAAAAAGCCTCCAACCCCTCTTTCAGTGAACAGCAAAGCACTGAGTATAGTCCCAAGTATGCAAAGTCCTTAATAAGGCTGGCGATGAAACCTTGAAAGGGAAATGCCTGGCAGTGTTGAATATTCTATTCATCTGCTTTGGAATAAATTCTCAAAGTTATATCCTAGCCAGTTGTGAAGCTGCATTAGATCACACATAACCGTATCCTCTTGGTAAAATATCTTAGCCCTTTTCCATTTCATTACAGTTTCCTACCATGAATCCAGAGAAGTGACCCAGAGTATGTTGCACAACACTTCCCTTTTCATGGTCTGATGGCCACCATTAAAATTGTCATAGTAAACTTAATTCAGTCACGTTTGAATTTTCATTCATAAACTTTTAATGTGGACATGCCCTTAAATATGAGTTCACCAAAAGCTACACATCAAAACAGACATTTATCAGCTGATCAGAACAGTAGTAAACTTAAATCTGATAAAAATGTACAAAGATTTTGACACTGCATTGCTGAAATGCAAAACAAGATCAAATTAAAATCCAATATTTGTATATTTCAAGTTATCTTTATTCTTAAAACTATTTGAGATCATCAATTCTCTGAAGTTTTAGAAATGTTTTAAACAAAAAGTTACTCCATACAAAACTTTTAAATCACAAGTATTTTTTCAAAATATAATAGGAATTAAGTTGAAAAGACTTATAGTTTACATCGGTGGTTTAAAAATTGAGATACTGAAGTTCCCTTCGTGGCTCAGGGTTAATGAATCCGACTAGTACCCATGAGGACACAGGCCTCGCTCCCTGTGTCCCTTGATCCCTGGCTTCACTCAGTGGGTTACGGATCCAGCATTGCCGGTCGCAGACATGGCTGGGAAGCCACGCGGCTGTGGCATAGGCCAGCCGCTATTGCTCCAATTCAACCCCTAGTCTGGGAACCTCCATGTGCCATAGAAGTGGCCTTAAAAAGACAAATAAATAAGTAAATAAATAGTAATAATTCTTGAGATACCTTATAAATAATAAAGTAAAAATTTATTGATTATTAAGTACAGGCAAAGTGAATGCTTAACCAGTATTCTGGAAAATTTAAACAATTGAAAGACAAAAAGTATAAAATTTTGAGAAAATGACTGAATTTTGAATTTGTCGTATTTGTTGTAATTCCTCAGGAGCTTGTTCAAATTTTCTTCCCATTCTCTTGGGAACATATGGATGCTGCAACCTCTATCAGATGAGAATATCACTCCATCCTTCAGTTAATGATAAACACTGTCTGAAATGTGCAGGGTTGATGAATTTTGTGGGAGTCAATGTTTCCTAGTCCAAATTTGTATTTTTCTATCCTAAATAAACACAGAGAAGACTTTTTTCCAAAAGTTGCTCAAACCATTGATCCATGTGTTGCATAGAAACTGCTCAAGTGCAAATTCTGTGTCTGATGAATATCTCTCTCCAGAACTCAGCCAATGGCTAGGAATGTGGCAAATAGTCAGAACTGATGCTCTCTCTTGCCAAGACCAGAGGGCCTGAATATGGGGCCATGGTGGTAGCTTTGCATCACTCCAACTATTAAAAATGTATCTGTGATAAAAAATCAGGCCTTGTATTTCTTATATACTTCTGATTTTGGGGAAACAAATTTGGGCGGAGCAAAAGACCAAAAAGTTCTTGCTCAACTTAGAATTTGCACTGGCCCTAATTAACACTCTTAATTAACACACAAGAAAGACTTGACAGTCACTAAGCTAGAGATTACACTCAAACTGTCCCCAGGCATTGGGAAAGCACAGGGATATTCTGGTTAGAAGTTTTGTTGGGACTCCCAAGTTTGAGAAAAGAACTATTGCTAGACATTAAGAAAACCCAATGGCCCATTTCAGAATTCTAAACAACTATACTTGTGTACTGACACTACAATGATTATGAGAGAAGAAATTGAAACTTCAAATTTGACACTTTTCCTAACAGCAGAATGAATATGTGATGTTAATTTTGTATCAGGACAAAAATAACTAAAGATGATAAGATTAAAACCTAATTTTATTCACAACCTTTGTGTTCCCACAGAACATAGAATTTTTTTTATTCTCAATTATCTATTTCATGCTTAGCTTCCTAGCTAGACAGTGAATATCTTAAGAGTAAGCACCATGTCTTATTTATCTTTGCCATTTTTATATCACCTCATGAGTTTAGATTTTAGTATAGCCACATAGCAGGAACCTAAGTACATTTGTATTGAATTATATAGTCAAATCTGAACTGGCTATAATGTCAGATATTGACTTGTTATTTGCATACCCAATAATCTTTGCTGGCATTCTCAATTGACCACATTCTCATTGACAGTAGTATGTCAATTGTACAGGTAGATCAATTAAGACCTGGGTCAACTGTAGATGTCTGTTTAAATGTCTAAAATAGCAAAAGTTTGGTAATAAAGTTGGGATCACTTTTGTACTAGGAAGTTATCTAAAATATTTTTAAAAGAAAATTTTCACTTTTTAAAATAGAATATTTAAGGAATGTTAAATATCTTTTTAAAAATAGATACAAAGAAAATATGGATAACTAAACAATCATAGCTTGAGGGAGTCTTTTTCATGGCATAAAATTATTGAAGAGATCAAAAGGAAAATTGTGATATTATATTCAACAAAATTGATAATATTTATAAAATCTAAATTTGTATTTAGAAATTAACAAAAATAATAAATTTATATTATCAACACTGTTCCATTTGATGGGAATGGAGTAAATGTAATTTTTTCAAAAAAATTAACCAACTTATAAGAGCATAAAATCTAAGATTGATTAACTAAAATAGTGGATTTTAAAGACAAATTTACATCCATGATGCAATTTAAAATGAGCACATAAAATGACATCATGAACACGTGTTTCCCAATGATGAATTTTATTGAGGTTTAAGAGCATGAAATTATAATCTTTTAGATTAATATCTAATTAAAACCAGTGTTTACAGCTCTCATGCATTTAAGAGAGCCTGTTACTAGGTTTTTTATGTATATTTGTATTTCAAAATCAACTTAAAAATACCTAAATGACTGATTTTCTTTACAGAGAATGAAGGTGAAAGCCTTATATGAATAGAAATTTCTTTAGGGCTTCACTTTAGACAATTTGGAAAAAAAAATTTTTTTTTTTAATTTTTAGGGCATACCTACCAGGCAACACAGCATATGGTTAAAGTGACCCCTAACTAATTGCATCCTTCTGAAGAGAAACTATAAATGAACTTGAGTTACCAAAAAGAAGCCCTTGGAAAGATGAGCAGACTGCTGTGAGGACCATTCCTGATGCAGCTCTGTGGGCACATCATGTGTATTCTGCATCCTGAGAGCCAGGTCTGGTCTGTGGCAGTCATACAGATCTGTTTTCTTTGGACCAAGGAGATCTTAGGCTGGGCATTTCACCTTCCCACAGGCAGGTCGGGGCCTTCTAGGGGAATAAAACTTGGAATGTACTGAAGAGTTTATGGTCTAGGGGTGAAGTGAGAGCATGCAGGCAATTAACAGTGTGTCCAGCTAGAAACTGGTATTTTAGACCTAAAACAAAGAAAAGATTGTAGGAACACAAAGAGGAAAGAAATGGCATCCAGTTTAGGGAAAGAAGATGTCTTTTGTAGGATAGCATTTGAGGCAAACAGGCATAATCGACTGGTTGTACTGAGCAGAGGCAAGAAGGCCAATGATCTAAAGCTAAGAGGGACGAAGTGAAGGAGTAGGAGTGACAGATGGGATAGTAGAGCATGGGGGGCAAGGGGTACCAAGCCAGGCACAGGGATTTTATTATGTAAATAATAATTAAAAAGAAACTGTTAGTCTCTGAAGTGACGTACAATTACTCAGGGAGAAAAAAGATACCCATAAATCATGAGACAGCAGAAAAGCAGCAGAAGTATCTTAAGAGAAAGTCCTCCTGCTAGATGTAAGAGGCCAAAAATAACTTTTTTTTTTTGTCTTTTCTAGGTCCGCACCCACAGCACCTGGAGGTTCCCAGGCTAGGGGACCAACCAGAACTATAGTCGCTGGCCTATGCCAGAGTCACAGCAAGGCGGGATCCGAACCCCGTCTGTGACCCACACCACAGCTCACAGCAACGCCAGATCCTTAACCCACTGAGCAAAGCCAGGGATCAAACCTGCAACCCCCTGGTTCCTAGTCGGATCTGTCAACCACTGAGCCACAATGGAAACTCCCAAAAATAACTATTAAAAAAAAAAAGTTGTTAAGTGGAAGAATTATGTTATGAAGCTACAGAGAAATTATAATCTTAATCACAGAAATTTCTATAGAAGTTATTACTTTTAAACATTTTTAATCCATAAGTGCTAAATACATTTTCTTTTTTTCTTTTTTTTTTTTTTTTTTTTTGCTTTTTAGGGTCGCACCCATGGCATATGAAAGTTCCCCAAGCTAGGGGTCAAATTGGAGCCACAGCTGCCGGCCTATACCACGGCCCCAGCAATGTAGGATCTGAGCGGCATCTGTGACCTACATGACAGCTCACAGCAACGCCAGATCCGCAATCCACTGAGCGAGACCAGAGATTGAATAACTTACTGTTATTTTTTATTTTTTCCATCACTATTGATTACTCCACTTGGAATGTTCAGGTGGAAACCACACACAATTGAGAGCACATCAATGGTGGTCCAAAGACTCCAAGAATGGTCACTCAATGTAATGTAACATGACTACATTTACCATGGAAATGGATGAGTGCTAAACTGTAAGGTCAGATTGTGCCTTTGTACATCAGAAATACAACACTGCTGTTTCCATTTCCATGCTTTGTGCATATCAAAAATCAAGAGTTAGGTTTAGTATGTTGGTGCCAAACAAGGTAAAACAGCATTAACACCAAAATTTTTTAAAAAATCTAATAAAATCTAAAAAGCCTAAGGAGACCAATCACCTTTAACAAAGTAATAAATGTTTGGTGGAAACTTCTTGCTACTCCTTAACTATAGGAACATGGAAGTTATTGAGATTTCTCCTCCTGAAAAATAAAATAAAGGCTTAAGATTTATTTGGGAAGACACTGAATTTATTATATATAGATAATAGTTCAAATTTGGCACTGAATAAGTAAGCTTTTTCAAGCAGTAGCTATAATTTTTTAAAATTCTTATGGCTGCACCTGCAGTATTTGGAACTTCCTGGGCTAGGGACTAAATGGGAGCCATAGCAGTGACACACACCACAGCTGCAGCAATGCAGGATCCTTTCACCCACTGCTCCAGGTTAGGCTTCAAAACCACACCTTTGTAGCCATCTGAACTGCTGCAGTTGGACTCTTAACCCACTGTTCCAAAGCAGGAACTCCTGTAGTTATAATTTTATTAATTTACTTGAAATATAGTATGTACAATTTGCTATTTTTCTAACAAAATGTTTCTTTAAAGACAAGGAATACTTAAATTAGTAATTTTGGAGGCATTTCTCACTTAAGAATCTTAATCCGAATCATTCAAATCAGTGGTTATTTTTTTTTCATAGTCAAAGATCTGTGCTGAGCACTATTCACAATAGCTAAGACATGGAAGCAACTTAAATATCCATCAAAAGATGAGCGGATAAAGAAGAAAATGAACAGAACACTGTAAGTTAGCTATAATGGGAAAAAATTATTATATAAAAAAAGGTGAACAAAGAAAAGATGTGATCTACATATAAAGAATGAAATAATGTCATATGCAGTAACATGAATGCAACTAGAGGTTATCATACCAAGTGAAGTAAGAAAGAGGGGCATTTATATATACCCCTTATATGTGGAATCTAAAAGTATGACACAAATGAACTTATGTATGAAACAGAAATGGACTCACAGACTTGTGATTGCCAAGGGAGAGAGGGTTAGGGCAGATATGGAGTAGGAGGTTGAGATTGGCAAATATATTATATATGGAATAAACAACAAGGTCTTACTTGTATAGCACAGAGAACTGTATTCAATGTATTGTGATGAACCACAGTGGAAAAGAATATTTAAAAAATGTATATGTATGTATAACTGAATCACTTTACTGTGCAGCAAAAATTAACACAACATTGAAAATCAACTATATTTTGATAAAAATAAAAACTAAAACAAAAATTATTTTTTTTTCTTTTTATGTCCACTCCTGCAGCATATAGAAATTCCCGGGTAGTGGTTGAATTGGAGCTGCAGCTGCTGGCCTACACCACAGCTTATCTGTGACCTCTGCTGCAACTTGCAGCAATGCCAGATACCTAACCCACTGAGTGAGTCCAGAGATAGAACATGCATCCTCATGGACACTATGTCAGATTCTTAACCCACTGAGCAACAATGGGTTCAAATTAAATTTTTAAAAGAAAGAACTGTGCTGCATTTCTTATGTCAAGGATTACAACATAAGGTTTTCATGTGCCAGATTTTTTAGGGATATACATATGTGTAAGACCTTGGCTTGCTGTCCAAGGATAAAGAAAAGATAAATCAATATCTTAGGTAGGACATATGAGGATGCATGTCCCTTCAAGAAAATAAAAGTTGACAATTACAGTCACATTCAAGGTCGGTGTAAGTAAAACTGCTTTTCCTCTTTTCTTTGTTCTGCTCATAAAATGAGCCAAAGACACAGAGTTGTCATATGGAAGAAGTTTAAGTCCAGAGAGGAAACAAGAAGAGTAATTCAGCTGTGGTGCTGGAGGATTAGTAGCAGTCCACGGGCCCTTAAACACCCTCCATCCCCATCAAACTTAGCCCACAACCATACTCTCTCACATATTTAATATTGTTCCTTCCACATCTCCTATCTTACATTTATAGTCTTTAAGAAAATGTATTTTTCATGTTTGTAACCAGTTAAGTGACGTTTGACATATATTCTGTTCTAGTTCCTCCTTTTTCATTACAGTTTTTTCAAATCTGACCATGTTATTATGTATCCATTTCATTCATCCTGTAGTATTGCCTCATATATTTCCTCCACAATTTGAAACATTAGCACCTAGCCTACTTCAAATTCTTTCCCTTATAAAAATTAAACACTGGGACAGCATCCCTCCTAGACAATTTTTGAGAATTTCCTGGAAGTATATAACCCAAAAAGAGACAAGTAAATCATAAAATATATCCACATTCACTTTATTTTTTATTTTTTTTAATGTTTGATATTATTACTTTATATCAAGGATTAAAAAGGTGGAGCTATTTTATAATGTAATAGGATATACAGAATAAAGCACTTTAGAGAAAAATTTGATGTTTTTTATAACTTCAAGATGGATATGATGAATTACCAATCAATTCTAACTTCCAGATATGTCTTAGATAATTTTTTACATATGTACAAAAAGATACACATACAAGTATAATTAAAAAATAGCTGATTATGATATTAAAAACTGGGAAGCAACACAATGCCCACCAGTTGATGAAAGCATAAATAAAATATAGTATATTTACTCAAAAGAATCAGTATACTAGCTACAACTTACAAATTTTATATATCAAAATAATTTTAAAGCAAGTTTCTCAAAAGCAAGTCAAAACACATTATGAATAATATAATAAACTTATGTGAATTTAAAAACATAAATAATGCTATTTCAAAGATTAAATATTCATATGAATATAAAGGTACTTAAAATCCCAGGCATTTCAAGATAGCAGTTCCCTTTAGGGAGGGAGAAATGAATGGGATTGGCTTTGAAGCATGTTACAAAGAGTTTACACTATCATTGACTAATAGACAATTTAAAACAAATACAGCATAATTCTAAAACTGGATGGCATGTTCATTACATTGCTTACAATTTGTGATTTTAAATGTATAACATTTTGAAAAACTTCTAGCCAGTTCTTGTTCAGAAGTTTAAACTACATTAGCGTACATTACTATGGAGGTAGAAGTTGATGGTAGGAGGAGGTGTTAAAAAAAAAGAAGAAAACCTGTCAGCCTTCAGTGAAAGTGAGAATTTTTAACTCCCCTGTCCCTTCCCTGAATCAGAAAAACAACCTGTACCAATCAGATGAATAGGTAAATTGCTAATTCTATCTGCTCAATTCCAACACACCATACCATTGATTTTCCTCTAAAATGACTACATCAGTTTATGCTCCTACCAGCAGCATTGTTTAGCGCATTCCGCCAACACTCAACAATACTCAACTTTTAACAATGTTTCGCTTTTAACAAATGGTGTCTCAAAGTCACACAGAGACCTTTTCTCAACTTGTTATTAAGTTTAGATACGTCCCTCAAACACTTATTATTTGGATAGATTTATATTTCAGTAAATTGTCCATTCATAGGACATTGATCTATTTTTCCTTTATGAGTTAATAGTACTTATACTTACGTGGAATAGGTATTAATCGTTTGACAGATGTAGACATAAAAAGATATTATTCCCAGTCACTTATCTGTTACCTGTGTCTGTGATGGCCTGCATTGAATAAAAGTCTTTAATGGTGATAGAATCTAATAGATTAACTTTCCCTTTATGTCTTATACTATGTTTGAATCTTATTTAAAAGATGATATAATAGAATATTTTCCTACATTTATTTCTATCAATGTATAGCTGTAACATTCATTTTCGAGCTTTAAATTTATATGGAATTCATTTCTGTATATGGGGTAAAGTAGTTATGTATAATCTGATTTTTCCAGCACCATTTATAAAGTGCTCCATTTCCTCCTTGATTTCACTGGTTTGTGTAACCCAACAACTCTGACATGTCTCAAATTGCAATGCACATGGATTTGTTTTTCCACTAAACTGTTCCACTATTTAATTTTGTATACCTCCATTCTTCTTATACTTTACTTACTATGGCTTTGTATTTTGTTATAATACACAGTATAGCTTACTCTACCCTGCATGTGAGCCCGCATCCTAGCTTTATTTTTCCAAATTTTTTAATATTTTCATAAAATTGTATTATTTTATACAAATCTTATATGAATGCTAAATATTTCCTAAAAATTCCTTTCTGGGCTGTGTTGAATTTCTGGGTTAATATTGGGAAAAATTAGCAGCTTTACAATATTGCCATCTCTTCCAGAACATAGTAATATCTCCATTTATACCCCGCTTTCTCAGCTCATCCAATGAAATTTTAAATTGTTTTCCATGAAAGTTTTGTGCATTATTTTTATAATTAACTCCTAGATCATTTGCGATTTTTTTCTATTTAAAATTTTAACCTATTTACTATTATTTTTCTAACCTTTTATTTCTAGAATAATGAACAAATGTTAAGTATTGTAAATAGATCTTGAATCAAGTTATCCAGCTAAATACCAACTCATTCCAATACTTTATTGCTTGTTCCCTTTCAATTTTATATGTAAATATCACTAGAAAATGAAAATTGTATTGACTTCTGTGACTCATACAGCTTCTATTTCTGTTCTTATTTTCATATCTAGAACTTCTAATACTAAGGTGAAAAATAGTAATTAGAGTGAGAATATTTGCCTTGTTTCATAGCTTTATTTATTTATTTTTTGGATGCACCTGCGGCATGCGGAAGTTCCAGGGCCAGGGATCGAACCTGTACCACAACAGCAACCAGAGCCACAGCAGTGACAAAGTATCCTTAACTGCTAGGCCACCAGAGAACTCCTCGTTTTACACCTTTAAAATAACATTTCTAAGATTTCTTATATACGAAGTTTTCCATACGTTTTAATTAGGCCTAATCAGCACATAATTTTCCTGCATTTTTTAGTTAGTGTTTTTTTTCTTCTTTAGTCCATTAATGATGAATTACATTCTAAGATTATCTTATGTTCAAATAGCCTCAAGTTTCTAGGATAAATCTTACCATTCATGACACATTGAGATGGTATTTTATTGGGTTTGTAATTTCCTTGTACTGACCTGATTCCGTTTTAGTTATACCAGCTTCACAGTTAGAGCAAGACAGAAATTTTACTTTTTCTATTATACATAAAATAAAGATATCTACTTTCTAAAAATGTCTAGGCCTAGGAGTTCCCTTCATGGCTCAGTGGTTAAGGAACTCTACTAGGATCCATGAGGATGCAGGTTAGATCCCTGGTCTTTCTCAATGTGTTAAAGATACAGCATTGCCATGAGCTGTGGTGTAGGCTGCATATGCAGCCCGGATCCTGCATTGCTGTGGCTGTGGCGTAGGTTCTGATTTGACCCATAGCTAAGGAACTTTCATGTGCTGCAGGTACAGACCTAAAATAGCAAAAAAAAAAAAAAAGAAAAAAGAAAGAAAAAAAGATAAAAGAAAAAAAGTCTAAACCTAGTTTCAAGTATATTTCATTTTTTTACTTAGCCCTAAGAGACTTAAACTCATACTGGCATTTTTCCTTCAATTTTTAAAACTTATTAATATCTATGTTTTCCTCCATTAAGTGGAAACAAAATTTTTGCAGTGTTTGACTTTCCCCAATTTCTGCACTCAAGTCTCATCTTTCAGATTGATATTTTTTGATGTTTTTGTTCCATATTGTTATTGATAATTTGCTTCATTTGTTATTTAGGCAAGATTGTCAACTCTTTTCCCTGAATCCACGTCCTTTCTTGCAAACTACATATTCAAGAATTCTTACAGAGAGATTTATATATGGCAAAATTTATAAAATCCTTTATTTCTTAAAATATGTTTATTTTGCCTCACATTCAAATGTAACACGGATGTAAAAGCTGAATTTAAAATGTGTACTGTATTGCTCCTTTGTGCTCTGTATTGCTTTGTATTTCTCCTTTGTGCTCTTCCTTCCAGGTTAACTGTTGAGATGTCTGATATCAACCTATTCTGTATTCCTCTGTAGACACTTTCTTTCTCTGGATGATTTTATAAATTTCTCTGCTTTGAAGTCATTAAGTTTCACTCTTAAACATGTCTAGATATAAGGCTGTTTAATCAGATGTCTATATCTCTAGTTAAATCTTGTTCATTATTTTTAAATATTTCTTTCTCATCTCCTCTTTGCTGTCATTTCTACCTCTATCCTCATTTCTCTCTATGTTTCTCTTTGTTTTCTATTTTTTAATTTTTTAAAGTATAGTTGATTTACAATTTCTGCTGTACAGCCAATGTGACCCATACATACATACACATTCCCTTTCTTATATTATCTTCATATACACACACATTCCCTTTCTTACATTATCTTCCATCATGGTCTATCCCAAGAGATTGGATATAGTTCCCTGTGCTGTACAGTAGGACCTCATTGCTTATCCATTTTAAATGTAATAGTTTGCATCTATTAATCCCAAACTCCCAGTCCCTCCCTCCCCCTTGGCAACCACTAGTCTGTTCTCTATGTCTGTGGGTCTGTATCAACATTTCTCTTTTTCCATACACTTATCCCTGGTGCATTTTCGGGGATGTCCTTAACCAAGTCATCCAGATCTCTAACTGGTTTTTTGTCTGTGTCTATTTTCCTAATCAACCAATTAATGTTTATCTACACAATTATTTTTATAAATAATATTCCCAAGTGATTCTTTTATATTACTACTTTTCAGGAATCATGCTTCTAGTAACACTCTCTTATTTCTCCCAGAATGTTTATTATGCCCGTGAGGGAAAAGGAAGAAATGGTTTAGTCCAGAGTGCTATACAAAATTTTTCTGCCTCAATGAAGCCCACACTTACTCCATTTGTTACAGTGCATAGTCCTCAGGGTATAAAAACAAGTTCATAGGAAACAATTACGGGACACATGAAGAGTGAAAACCCCAGGACATAAAGGTAACAACAGATACAGAGGCATTCTTTTTGCTGTCATAGAACTTAGGTAGCAATTGTGAACAAACAACCTCTTGCATACGTAGAGGCATAAGTAGTTTAAATCAAGGCAGAATTGCCTGTGTTGACAGAACACTTGGTTGGTCTTGATCAAATAGGTGGTACTGTATTTTTTTTATATAGAAAATCATGTTCTATATTCTGGATATAAAACAAATATTTTGTAAAATAATTTAAAAATCCCCTGTAGACCTAAGTAGGATTTTTAGGAGAATAATTTTAGGATTTAAAATTTATTTAATTTAAGACTTTAAAATAATCTTTCATCTTAAACCCACTCATTGCTAGTTGTATCAAATGTATTCCCTTGCCTATAATTCTAATAGCATGCCCTAATTAACTCATTTTATCTTTTAGTATAAATCAATTACAATTAAAATAGGGTTTGTTAAATCTCAGTGGAGTATTGCTCCATGTTAAAAACACTTTTACTCAAGAGATCAAGTGTGATTAACTTCAGTAAGAGGCTAAAAGGTTGAATTATTCTGAGGAGAGAGAAATGGTCATAGATACTTTATAGAATATTTTATTTCATTTCTAAATGAAAGATGATAAATCTCTATTTGTCTTATTATTACTATACTCCAAGTAAAATTTAGGTATTTTTCTCAAATAACAAGCATGCATATGAGGATAAATCCAAGGAGGTCACATAGGGGCTGGCAAATATGATCCCCAATCACATTCTCCTGAAAAAGATATGAATGACGTACTTTATGGCTGCCACTTTGAAGTATTTGTCTGATTTTCACTTATCAGAGTGCTTTTGAGATTGATCCATATTGTTGCATACATCAGTCATTTCTTCTTTTTTTATTACTGAATAGCATTCCATTGTATGTATTTATATACCATAATTTATCTTTCAATGTCTAATGGACACCTGGGCCGTTTAGATTTGGTGACTGCAAATAAATTTGCCATAGTTATATGGACATAGGCTCCCTTATGCTCTAGGGTACACCTCAAGAATGAAAATTCCATCATATGTTTAATTTTCCAGGAAACTGCCTTTTCCACTATAATTATTGGTAGAAAGCAGCAATGGTAGAAAAAGTAGTTTCTCATAAAGTTACATTGCAATAATGCATAAATGAAGCATTTACAAGAATGTGTTATTCAACTTCTCACCAGCACTTGATACTGTCAGAATTGTTATTATTTGTCTTCATTTCAGTCATGCTATTTAGATGGGCAGTGGTATCTCAGGATGGTTGTGATTTTCTGTGACTAAGGATGTTGAGCAAGTTTTTATATGCTTATATGTCACCTATATCTCTTATTTGGTGAAGAGAAGACTTGAGTGAAGTGTCTTATTAATATCTTTCAGGGAGTTTGCATCATGGCTCAGTGGTAATGAACCGGACTAATATCCAAGAGGATGTGGGTTCTATCCCTGGCCTTGCTCAGTGGGCTAAAGGATTAGGCATGGATGTGAGCTGTGGTGTGGGTAGCAGATGTGGCTTGGATCCCACGCTGCTGTGGCTGTGGCATAGTCTGGCAGCTGTAGCTCTAATTTGACCCATATCCAGGTAACTTCCATATGCCACAGGTGCGGCCTAACAAAAGCAAAAATAATAATAATATCTTTCATCCAATTTTCATAGGAGATTTTTTATTATTATTGAATTTTAAGAGTTCATAATATAGTCTGGATAAGCATCTTTTATCAGATAGATGTTTGCAAGCACATTTTTCTGAGCCTATGGCTTATCATTCCATTTTCATAAGAGTAGACTTCATATAACAAAAGTTTTCAATTTAACAAAGTGGAATTTATCATTTTTTCTTAAATGATTTGTATTTTGTTGTTACATTAAGAATTTTGTCTAATGATTACAAAAATTTTCCTCCATATTTATACCTTGGGTTTTATAGTTTTAGGTTTTATGTTTGAGGGTATGATGCATTTTGATTTGGGCTGATTTTTTATTTGTATACAGTATGAGGAATGAGTAAAATTTCTTATATTTACACATGAATACCCAGTGTTTTAGCACCTTTTTTGAAAAGATGACTCATTTTCATTGTGTGTGTGTGTGTGTATAGTTTACTCTGATACTAGTCCATTGTGAGCTGTGTGTTTTGCAAATAGTTACTCCAAGTCTGCAACGTGATTTTTCCAAATTGTTAAATTGATTACCAGGAGAAAAGAATTGTTAATGTTGATGAAGTTCAGTTTATTTATTTTTTCTTAAATAGAGTGTACTTTTGTTGCCAAGTCTAAGATTGCTGCCTTGCCCCAGATGTCAAAATGTTTGTATTTTTTCATAGAGATTTCATAGCTTTATATTTCAGTCTGTGATCTCTTTTGAGTTCATTTTTATGCAAAATTAAAATTCTGGTAAAAGTCTTTTTTGTTTGTTATGTTTTATTTTTTGCTTATGGGTATCCCCTTGCTTCAGCAACATTTGTTGAAAGTTCTCTTCCCTCCATTAAACAGCTTTTGCACTTTTGTCAAAAAAAAGCATATTTCTTGTGCATGTATGTATGGGTCTATTTTGGGGTTCTAAATTAGTCTATGTGTCTAACCTATGACACTGGTCACTGCACTATGTGTTAGCAATACTATTAGGCTCTTGTACCTGAGGTGACTAGTGGTACCTGGGGCAGCATTTTGATTTCTCTAATTTTTATTCTTTTAGATCTTATGTTGTTTTTTATGTCTGAGATGAAGATGAATCAGTTGGATATTATTATACATATTTTGAAGCTTCTTTCCTTAGAAATTTGGTGTTGGCACACTTGATATTCTGCTTTTAATTCATCCTAATAAGATGTGACAAGTTATCTAAATATATTTTATTTACAAGGCTTGGCCTAAATGGAATTAAATAAAGATAAGTAGAGTTCCTAAAGGTTAATGTGTTTAATGTTATGAATTCTAGTCCAAAATAATTCTACACAATTTGGAGTCATGGCATGATCTTATTCCTATTATACTTATTTATATGATATTTTTGTTAAAATTTTGTAGTTAGTGGTCCCCAAATAGAATCTAACGTACTTACCTTATAACTCTCCTTATATTTATATCCACTATCAACTTTATTAATGATCAAAAGTCTTAATTTTGCTCATGTAAAAATAACAACTTTTAAGATAATTGATTACTACATCATTCATCTTACTATTTCATATGTGATTATTAGTATTTCACCATCAAGTATAAAATAAAATATTAAAAAATGCATTTGCTTAGAGTTGCTTGCAGATCACCTATCTTTACAAAAATTAATATTAAGACAAAACAATATGTTGAAAATACATAGCACATTTAGATCTTTAATCCATTTAAGTTTATTTTTGTGTGTGGTGTAAGAGAATGTTCTAATTTCACTCATATGTAGCTGTCCAGTTTTCCCAATACCACTTATTGAAGAAGCTGTCTTTTTTCCATTGTATATTCTTGCTTCCTTTGTCGTAGATTAATTGACCATAATGCCTGGGTTTTTTTCTGGGCTTTCTATCCTGTTTCAGTGATCTATATTTCTGTTTTTGTGCCAGTACCATACTGTAAGTATAAATTTGCAAACATTTTCTCCCATTCTGTGGGTTGTCTTTTCTTTTGTTTATGGTTCCCTTTGCTTTGCAAAAGCTTTTAAGTTTAATTAGGTCCCATTTGTTTATTTTTGGTTTTGCTTTCATTACTCTAGGAGGTTATAAAATAAGTAACAAGGACTTACTGTATAACACAGGGAAATCTACTCAATACTCTGTAATAACCCATATGGGAAAAGAATCTGAGAAAGAGTAAGTATACGTATAACTTAATCACTTTGCTGTACACCTGAACCTAACATATTTTGTCAACTACAAGAAAAATTTTTAAAAATACACATCTTGTTTTTATTATTTACATTGTATCACATTGTATTATTTATACTCATTAAATATGATAGTAATCTATTTCATCATTAATTACACACTAAGGCCAGAAAATAGACATTCTAAAAGCCTCAGTCTTTCAAAGGCCAAGGTCAAACAAAACCAAACTGTCAACATGAACAGAATATCAGAACCATGGCTGAAATTTTATCTAGCCTTAATGTAAATGTATGTGTGTGTAGGTATGTATGTATGTGTGTACAAATATATATATATATATATATATATATGTAAAAAAGATACATGACAAAAGATTCCACAATTTGTCTTTCAATGTCCCTGTCCTCTATAAAAGTTAATAACGATTTTATGTTGTCATTTTTCTCCTTGAACACTTTAAATGTTTAATCAGAGCTATTATGTCTAAACAAAAGCCAATATCATATTCAAAAATAGAACACTCAAATTTCAACAAAGTTAAGACTCCCTCAGAAGTGTTCACTCACCATCCACATTATTTAAACAGCCAGGAGAGTCATTCCTGGCCAGGGCCAGGGTGGCCAAGGCAAGGTTGGTTGGTTGAATCTGTGCTCCACAGCAACTGCTTGGAAACCAAGGACAATGATTCCATTACAGGAGTCAGGACAGCCCCGCCACACTAAGCCAATGAAAACCAGCCTCAAATAAAGAAAATGTAATGCCTCATACATTTCTACCATTCTTCCATGTTTATTGTTTAGAATATTGATTTTTTTTCAATTATTTTATATAAGAGAGAGAGTTTGCAGGTTCCCATTAACTATGAAATATGTGGTGAAAATTCTAGCCATCCCAAATTTATAAAGTAATGACCAGTATTTGTACCAAACACCACCTTACTTAATCCTCACAAAAAAATCAAATGCAATATGAAAGAGTAAGTCCATTTTGTACATAGGGAAATTGAAGCTATGACTTGCCCTACATCTGACAATGGTGAGGCCATCACACATCAAATCCAGCATCCACCCTACCCTAATGCCTGTTGGTCAAGTTAGCACCTGTTTTGCTTGGCATCATCAATCAGAACAGCTTAATACAGAGCAATGAGGTCCCTAGAAGTCAGAAGACTTGCTGGGGTTTATGCCGAAGCAAAGGTCCATACATTTCCCAACATTCTCTCTCAGGACAGCACCTGACTTTATCTTTGAGCAGGGGGCTACCACTCCTGGCAGCCAGAAAACCCCACACTAAGATCAGCGTTTGCACAGCCCTGGATTTCTGCCACCCACACTCCATTTCTGTAATTACCTCTAAATTTAACACATGGTCATTGGTGATGGTGCCTATGAGAATGTGATAATATTTTCCTTCCTTTATTGGATAAGTGCACCTACCAGTTTTACCCCACATTTTAAACAAGTGCAGCCTTAGATTAGCAAACCACAGCTTTTTTTTTTTTCTGACCCTCACTGCCATGTAAAGCTTCTAGCTTTCTCTATTCTAAAGTTCACTGAAGTATTTTTCTGCTTTCCTGCAGTTTTTAAGTAGATAATAAGTTCCAAAATTCACCAGCCTTTCGCTGAAAGAGGCTTGTCACGGTGGTTGGTAGCTAATGAAGGCCCCTTTAGTTTATCTTCATCAATTGTCAAATATTTGAGTCCGTGAAGTGGTGTGATGAGGTACAAAGACAGATATTTGAAGGGATTTTAACTCATTTGAGCAATTACATGCTTAACTGCCCTGCGATAATCTGCCAGTCTGAGTCTTTTCTACACAGCACAAGTGGGGAGCGTTAGAATAGCTGGATTTAGAACATAAAGGCTTAGTCTGAATGGAAGAAAGGCACCAGAGAGATTAATTGCCAGTAACAAACAGCAGGGCTGCTTGCAAGTTATATATCACATAGTTACCTACCAGCAGTGATGGAGCCTAGCTCACAGAAAGCAGCCCGGGTTGGGACAAAACAGGCATTGCACAGAATCCTGAGTACCAATAATCACTTTAAAAAGTATATACGTACATGCAATACATACACACATTCACAAATGCAACATAAACATGCATGCATATACTATATATGTATATGCATGCATGCCTTATTACATACATTATACACGCAGTATACATGTATCATTAAAAAACAGCTTTTTTCAACACACCCATTTAGAGAATTAGAGGCTCCTTCAAGGGCCATTCATCTAATAGTTAACTAAGTTTACTAACCCATCGTTCCCATACCTTAAAATTGTAATGTCTTTAAGTATCAGAAATTAAAATAAATATAATGCCAAGAGAGCTCAAAGGATTTTGAAAAAGATGAACAAATCAAATCATCTGATCTCAAAACTTACCATAAAGCCCTAGTAATCAAGACAGTGTGTTTTTGGTATAAAGACACACACGTGGGTTAATGGATAAAATAAAATCTTGACATGAAATAAATTATTTCATAGATAAGTTTTGTCATTAAAAACATTCTAAGGAAGCAAATATCAGGAAAAAAGATTTTTGTTATTGTTGTTGCTTTGGTTACTGAATCTGGATTTTCTATCTTTCTGAGATTGTGGTTTGATATTTTGTTTTTCCAGCAGGAGCCATCTAGAGGGATACCATACTACCTGAGAACACTGTACTATATGATGCACTATTCTTCCATTTGTTCATGTGTTCATTCACTAATTCATTTTTTTATTCATCTACCTAATGTTTCCTGAGCACCCCTTCAAATTCATTCAGGAGATAGAGAACTTGCATACCATAGGGCTCAAGGGAGAATTGCGGGAGGTGCGGCATCTCAGAGAGCATTTAGGACTAGTAGGATTCCCAGTGAAGTAGGGAGGGCTGGGCATTTCATGTGGAGAAAAGATCATGAGCAAAAAATATGGAGAAAGAATGCAGTGGGTTGGGAAAGAGGAAGGCCAAGTTGTAGAAATATGGCTGAAAATGTATGAATGCCTTTAATGCCACATTGATAAGGCTGGACTTAACCTGTAAGAGATGTTATACCATCAGAGAGTCTGTGGGTAAGAGCTGTACTTCAAGAAGGCTAATACAATAGGAATTGTGTTAGGAGGAAAAAAATCAGCTGGAAGTGGTGAGACCAGTAGGATGGCTTTAAAGATAATCCAAGCCAAGCCATAATAAAGAGAAGTTGTGGAAACTGTGGATGGATAGAGGGAAAGTTAGGTAGAACTAATGATTTTTGTCCTCTGATTTGATGTGGTAGATGACAGAGGAAGGCACTGAGAGAGGAATTGGAGCCATTAGAAAAGAGAATGTGGAGGAAAGGGAGGAAGGGTAGATTTGTCAAAGAAGATAACTCTTTCCCTTCAGACATATAGTGTCTATGGTACTGGTCCTGGTTTTCAGCTCATCAAAGAGTGAAGTTAAAACCCTCAAGAATGGTCATGGGAGTTCCCGTCATAGAGCAGTGGAAACGAATCCAACTAGGAACCCTGAGGTTGCAGGTTCGATACCTGGCCTCTCTCAGTGGGTTAAGGATCTGGCATTGCCGTGAGCTGTGGTGCAGGTCACAGACATGGCTTGGATCCTGCGTTGCTGTGGCTGTAGTGTAGGCTGCCAGCTGTAGCTCCGCTTAGACCCCTAGCTTGGGACCCTCCATGTGCCGCAGGTGTGGGGAAAAAAAAAGTGATCATGAAAGAGGAAACAGATTTTGAGTTGTCTGTACTGGCATGATAGTGGAAGCTTGGAGCCTGAATGAGTTGAATAAGCAAAGAGGGGCAAGACCTGTTCCCTAGGAGACACCCTGTCTGAAGGAGGAGGCTGTAACACTGATGCTCCCTGAAATGAGGGCTTGCACATGATTCCTTTATCCCGTTGAATATCCATGGACACTGTGTAAGAGCTACTTTTATTCCTACGTGGACCGTAAATGTCTCAATTATGTCTAGACTGATGTTGAATCAGGAAGGGGTAAATAAGAGGGAAAAGAGAGAGAGAACAAGAGGAAGTCTCATCTGTAGGAAAATCAGTGTGTTTAAGGCATGAAGGTGTTTTCCTTCTCTGTGCTTTAGTTTCTTCCCCTCAAAACAAATGACAATCTTGCTCTAGCTGTCAGATGAGAATAGATGAATGAAACCATCTTGCACCCATCAGTGAGAAGCTACTGAGCCCTTCACTAGAGAATAATGCCAAACCAGACTGTAAAATGAAGAAATAGCCATTCCTTTTTATACCCTTTTTACTAATACTCTTAAGTTGTCCAGTATTTTTTTTTTTTTTTGGCTGCCCCTGAAGCATGCAAAAGTTCCAGGGCAAGGGATCGAACCCACCCTACAGCAGGGACCTGAGCCACAGCAGTGACAACCCTGGATCCTTAAACTGCTGAGCTGCAGAAAACTCCTAGGTATCTGTGTTTTCAAAATGCTATTTGCAAACATAGTGATTAAAATATAATAGATTCTCAATAAATCTTCATTAAATGAGTGACGACAAATAAAATTCTGAAGTCATATTTTTACACCTATGGGCTAAGTGTATGGATTTTGACAAGGAAGAAATTAATATCAGTAACTGTAGTGTCCTGTGGATGGTTTTTCAACATTATAATGCTACATACTATCAGTCTATAGGGGATGGAGGATGAGGGTGGCCATGGAGCTGTTATTTCTAGGGAACAGGTGGAAAATCTGCATTAGAAGGAAAGGATCAGTAGTGAGGAATTAAATAGTGTGAAAAGGTAAAAGTACATTATTATTTACCAGTAAGTGTGCATAATGAATCAAGTTATCCCCAAGGTTTTTATCCAAAGGAATCTGACAAAATGACCTCTAGAAGCATGCCTTTGGTGTCATTTACTTGTGAGACAAATCTATGATCCCCCGCTCATGCTCCTTACCCAGCCCCCTTTGAAGTCCATACATTTGGAGTTAGTTTATCATCATTAGGGTGGAGTTTCTAACACTGGGGTTCACCCAGATGTCAACTATTAACTTGACTGGCTTTGCCTAACCAGACATGCAATAGAGTGAAAACTACCTGAAAAGCCCTGGGTGTAACCAACATTTTCCCTCCTTCCTCCTTTCCTTCCACAAGTACTAAACAACTAATAAGTGCTTCTAAATCTGTGAAAGAACTCCCAATAAGAGAGGGCATGAATGGATCTTCCCCTGCCCTGGTCAGACCTAAGGGATGAGCCCAACCCAAGGAAAAAAAAATTTAGAAATGTCTGTTTCATCTCAGCATGCCATTAATCACACCATGCCCCATCATGCATCCAAACACTTTAATATAAAATGCTTAGTTTCCAAAACCTCTGCGTAAGAAGGGGCCCCCACTTTGGCAAACACTTTGGCACAAAAACTGCACACACCCCCAGGCCGACTGCATCGCAATTTGGAAAACATTGTCCCTGGCAAAAGAGATGAGAAGCAAAGTTGCTACACTGAAGTGCCTGACAATCTAGCAGGGATGACGAATGAGGATTCAACAACAGTTTGATAAAAGTTATGCGAGATTTATGGGCCAGAAACCAGAACTACGGTCTCCTTTCCCTTAGTGAATACTAGCCCACAATCAGAGGATCAAATGACCTAACTGAAACCCTGCCAGAGAAGCTGAAAACAAACTAGGAGGGTCTTTGATCCACAGTGACAATGTGGTGCATCATTTCAGAAAATTGCACATATGGCATTTAGTTTTGAACATTCCAGGACTGCTCAGGGCCACTTCCAGGTGCTGTTTGCCATCTGCCTCCAGCCAGAGTGTGGTTGGCCACACCCTCAGACTGGCACAGAGTCAGACAATATGTGATCTCTGCCCATCTTTGCCTCACCAGTTAAGTCTGTCTCCATGGCACAACTAACCAGAAGCTTGGTTCTCCCTTTCTGTGTGGGGGCTACGCCACTGCCTTCAGTCCATCCCAAGTGCCTTGTCTGCCACTTCTCAGGAGGGCTGAGTGGATGGAATGCTCTCCTGCCTTCATGCCATCACCACTCCTGTGATGCTGCATTTGAAACGATCACCTCTAGCTGAATTTCAAAGTGCTCTCATAGCAGTAATGAGATTCCCAGGCGCTTTTGGAACCCAGCTGATTCTCTTGGCAGGAGCACTCGAATGCCACATAATCTGTTTATTCCTATTGTTCAAGGGGCAGCATATGGCAATGGCAAGGAGAGAACCTATGCACTGATACTGTGAATTCGCATCATTGGCAGTCATCTGATAAGCTCGGATGGCTGTGTACGGATGCCACATGACATAAGAAAAAGCTGTATCAGTCAGCGAAACAACCCACGCCTCTGCTCATGGAATCAAACTCTTCCAAGTCATAGGGGATTCACTGTGCTGTTGCGTTATTGCTAGCTCACCTTTTGAGGTACCTACATATCAGCAAATTGCACAAAAGCTTCTTTCTAAAAGTCAACTTGATGGGTCACTTTTCTGCTTAATGCCTTCATGGCTGCCCCCCCTCCCTTTCGTAAATGTTAAAGACAAACTCCGGGGAATGAGCTGGTGCACAAGTCACCTCTCATGAGCTTCTCATTCTCCCTCCATAAGGTACTATATGTCAATGTCCAAAGACACTGTTCTCTTGGGCCCCTCTAGGCATCTACTAGCCATGTTTCCTCTCCCTGAAATGTCTTTCTTCCTCCTTCTACAAGGAGAACATGTATTTGGTCTTCAAGGTCCAGTTTAGATGCTGCCTCCCCACCCCTGCCCTGTACTACAAGGAGTCTCTCCTCCTTGGTGCTCAGAGCTCTTTGCATGTACATCTGTGGTGCCATTCCATCCTTATTCATCCATATATCTCACTTGCAAGCTATTCTGACCTCCTTGAGAAAAGAGTCGCATATTTCTGGTCTTGGTGCCGGTCACTAGAAGAATGTGCACATGGCGGAACCTCTGCCATCCTGTTGTGAACTTCAGTTTTTTGTTTTTTGTTTTTTTTTTTATCTGTGAAGCACAGGCAGAGCTAGCCTCCTTTGGAATCAAAGTCAAGCAGAAACTCAAATCTGTACACGAGCCAGGTGAATGCCAGAAGTGAAATGAATAATGTGTGCTCAGTGCTCAGTGAAGACTTGTTACACTGAAGCCCTTGTGATTCAAGACTGGCTCCGAGGCAGCTGTCATGACTCAGCTCCAGCTGATCATGACTATGCACAACTGTGGACTCAGTATAGGTTGGTCATTTGATTACCACCTTAACCCTCACCATCTCCCAATGAGAGACTCCAAAAATGCAATTTTTTTTTTAATATTAGTTTCTCTCACTCAAAAACAAGAAAAATTCAAACATCTAAAATACTGTGTAGACCAAATAGAACACACCTGTGGAATTTCAACCTTGGCTTTACCTAGCCTCTTTTACTCCTGTTCCATGGTCAATCAGGGAAGCAAAATAAGACTTCCCTCCCCCAAGCCTGTTCCTTTAAAGTACAGAGGAGAGCTCAGAGCTGATTAATTATGAGTGTTAATAGCCTGACACTTAAAGTGTTGAGAAGAAGCTAATGTCATGAAAGGGGTAGTTTAATATACTAGTCTAAATGTTACTTTTCCTCCACCTAACACACCCTCAAATTGTCACTTCCAAATATTGAAGCATAAATGTGCTTAGAATTTATAACACTGAACACAGTGGAACCAGGTCAGGCCATAAGTCTAACATTTCATATGTTTGAGTTCCTTACCTGACATCTCCATTCCCTTGGGGTACAACTTTTTAATTATTATTTATAGATCATCTTTTTCTTAAGCACCTGAGAAGTGTAATTATCACCCTGAAATGCAATGTCTGAGGTATCATTTTTTTCTGAAATGGAAATTTTCTATCCAAGTAGATACCCGAGGAATACAATTTATTATTATAGCCTCCCTGACAGCCAGTCAGAAATATGAGTGTCCAGAATGTGAAAACTAGCTCATAATTAACAATGAGACTGGATCATTTTAAACAGAAAAAACAACCCCAAACCCTTTGCTTTCTCATTAAATCCTCCTTTCCCACTCATGACCATAGCCATCCCTATTATTGATGGAATTTTTGCCCTTCCTACTATCTTGGTCCTGAATATAAAGTGTTAGGGTAAATAGTTTTTATAAAATGAAACGAATGTTAGGTGCACATTTATTTTTCATTCCACATGTTGCAGACTGAATATTCTCTAGCATGCTGGCATATTACCAAAATAGATAGTGGTGGCAGAAATAGAGCTCTAGCTAACATCTGAAGGGACTGTAACACCCAATGGGTTTTAAATTCAAGAGCTGGGAACCAGCGGTCAAAACACTTAGGACTCATTGACACTTTTCCAAGATGAAAGATGTTCAAAGTTAGTAGTATACATCTGTATTATCAACTCTGTAATTTTGAGTGGATAATGCTAGGGGAGGGAATGTAGTTAGAGAGTATAGGAGGAGAAAGAGAGACTTAGCCAAAACTTTAGCAGAAACCTGGCCAAAGAACATGATTTTATATAACGATTTTATATGATGAAATGCAGTCCCTGAGTTTCAGATAACTAGTCTCATAAGTGTAGGCAATATTATGCTATTTCCAGTGAATTTATGTCTTAAATAGTAAACTTGGTTTGCCCTTTCCTGGAAATAGTTCATAAGAGATTTCGCTCTTGTAAGAGTAGAGCTAAAAATGAGCTCAGCTGCTAACTTAGTATTATCTCTTTTCACTTGTAGGTTGGAAAGGATCTTGCAGTTCAGTTGGTGATTTCTACCATCTAATTAGTGCCCAAATCCCCTATATGACAGGGCAAACAAAGCACTACCCATTCTATGGTTCTGCATCTCTTATAAAGGGGAACTCTTAGAAATATCCTTACTATACTGAATCTTTCCCTTTTAAGCTTCCAAACATCAACCTAAATCTGAGTTGTTGTGGGCATGCATAATAAAATAAACCTCTGGTCTATATGACATCTCCAGGGTCTTTCTTCAAACAGCTAAAGACAGCACTCATGACTTTCAAATCTTTTCTGTTCCTGGTTATACCACAGTTCCTTCACTTGCTCTACATATGATGTGGCTTCTTGACCTTTGCTTGACAGAGTAACTCCACTCTGGGCAGCAGTTCATAATCTCAGATTAGTACCAGTTACCTAGGAGCCTTGTGCCAGCCACTGCTTATTAAGTAAATTGGAAAATTATCTTAGGCTGGATTTCTTTGACTTGACATCTATTTCTGAAAAATAATTTTGAATTTTTTTTCCTTCTGAGCCATAGTTATCATACCAAATGGAATATTCAAAAGCATTTTGGGAGTTCCCGTCATGGCGCAGTAGTTAACGAATCTGACTAGGAACCATGAGGTTGCGGGTTCAATCCCTGGCCTTGCTCAGTAGGTTAAGGATCTGGCGTTGCCGTGAGCTGTGGTGTAGGTCGCAGATGCAGCTCGGATCTGGCGTTGCTGTGGTTCTGGCATAGGCTGGTGCCTACAGCTCCGATTCGACCCCTAGCCTGGGAACCTCCATATGCCGCAGGAGCGGCCCTAGAAAAGGCAAAAAAAAAAAAGCCGAAAAAAGCATTTTGGCTATTGATTCACTTAACCACATTTTTAAATATCTACTCTTGCCAGGCAATGTGATTGATGACAAAACATTGTTCCTGCCCTCATGGAGCTGTCATTTCTAGCTAAGTTACTGACTGACCCAAACCAATTTCCTTGTTGTTACACCTCTGTGTCCTAGGAAAAATGAGAGTCCTAGGAAAAATGAAAGACTAGAGAGAGACATTGTTCCTTCAGAAGAGCTGTTATCCATGAACACTCCATGTGGTTGCCTTACTATAACACAAACAGAAAGTAGAAGATGACCACCCTTTTCTAGAATCAGTGAGTGAGGCTAGAAGAGTACATTGTCCATGGGCAAAGACCTTCATCAACAGAACCAGGTCATTTGGAAAGTGAGACCCCCCTCCTCAGAATTTTGTTGCCCTTTGCCTGTATCTCCATGTGGCCCTTATCATTTTACATAGTAATTGTTTGTTTTCATATAAGATTTCTCTGTTACATCTTAAGACTCTTGAGGGGAATAGCTGTGTTGCATTCAGCCATATCTGGCCAGAGAACAGCACCCAGGAGACAGTCATGAAAAGTTTGTTGAATACATACCTCAGCTCTCATGTCTCACTAATTGATTTGCTGACCAAATTACTACTTCCTGTTGCCATTGTGAGAGTTCAGTATAAATGTGTTGCCTCTGACGAAGGAAATACTCTGGAAATACTCTGGAAATAAGGAAACACTCTGGAAATAAGAGTTTACTATGCCAGTTCCTTTGCTGTAATTACTTGGCGATTCTTGAAAATTATATCAGATTAACAATTAGAATGACTCATAATATGTAATACTTCTCAAAGTCATCATCTACATGGCCTCTTTGATTTTTATTTTTTAAAAAAGCACAAAATGCAAAGATGGAAATAATATATTGAAAAGATATCAAATAGTTTTTAAGTACTTGATGGAGTCAGTTAATGGGTTATACTCTTATTTACATTTTAAATGAACTTTAAAAAATCGATCATGAGAGGTAGCCTTCTAATGGTTATGCTTATGAATATACAATGCATTTGGTATGGCATGTTAAATTTTAAAAAGGATAAAGATGGTTGTTGCATCTACTGACAAATCCTATTGGTACAGCTGCTTTGATGAAGTTCTCAAAATTTACCGACAAAAAACAAATGACCTCTACATTTATCATAACTAAAGTTTTCTGCTAATTAGCATCTAGAGATATTATGTTATAAATGCTTCTATAAAAGCTATCAGCCCTCCAACTCTGCATAGTGACATGGTATCTATCAAAGTCTCATGGTGCCTGCAATTCTGACAAAAGGCACTCCAAAGGACTGGCACGTGCCACTGTATTTGCATTTTTGCATCTCATTATGGACATAATTGCATACCAACACAGCACTTCTGCTTGACTATCTCAAGAAACATTATCAGAAATGTCTGGAATAAATGCTTAAATGTCAGCTATTGACAAGCAAGAAAAGCTGACCTTTGAAGGCTCTCATTTTTCTGAGATGTGTCCTGCTATGACTCACTTCTTAACTTTCTGTCTGTATTTGATAACAGAAAAGGGACACGGTGACGCTAAGAATTGTGGTTGAATATGGCAGACTAGAAGGGAATCAAGAAATTGCAAGATGGCTACCAATTTATTATTCCTACTAACAGTCATCTGGAATCAGTTGAATATTTGCCACGACCATCCTTAAAACCAGAGAAACTTTAAAGAGAGTAAACATCAACATTTTTGATGTTTACAAGGCAAGTTCTGGAAAAGTATGTACTGCCCCCATATTATCAACTAAAATGAGTTTATCCATGATTAATGTTATGACAAAAAAACCATACAACCTTTTTTCCTATAAGCCTGCAGCCCATTTTACACATTGTCACAAGTGTAGGCTAAGTGTTGGACAAGCACCAACAGCTAATCTAAAACTGCACAGAACCATTTACACCCTCTCCTCCAAGATCTCGTCTCAGTAGAGTGGCCTTAGTGGCATGGATCTCACATTCTATTGTATGCCTTTATCCTGTCATCATCCCATGGTGGGAGCTATCTCAATTTGCACAGCAATTTGGTACACATTTTTTTCCGAAAGCACTAATCAATTTTAACTCACGTTAAAATGCCATAGAAATGGCTGCCAATGTCCAGAAAATGCTAATCAATTTTGAAAATCTACATCATGGCTCGCATCCCAGATTTTCTACCCAATCCACATCAAACAGAAATGATAGAAAATTATGTTAACATGTTCAGCCGCTTGTTTGCTTGTTGTAGCTGAGGCATCGGTCATGCTTCAATGGCAAACTAACCGCCTGTTTGGAAGCTCCTCCAGTTTGCACTACTTTGGGTGGCTGTGTGGCAACAGTGTGAAGTGGCTGTCACATTTGAAGATGGGGATTTCCATATGAATCCTTTCCTTTACTTCACTTGTGAAGAACATAAGTGACATTTTTTCCTTAGAAAGGGAAATATGCATTTTTAATGCTTCTAATTCTCCAAAGAATATCCCCTAGTGTAAAAGCTGCTTCTTTGATAGACTTGACTCATAAATTTATATTTCAGATCCATTGAGTAAATCTAAATACTATAGAAAAGAAAGTTTAGTGCACAAAGCCCACCCAAATAAGTCTCTCCCAGGAATATATAAACAAACAAAATCTCTCTCAGAATTCAGATTTGGAAGGGAACTCAAAAGCCAACTAATTTAACCTCCTCATCATAAGACTACCCTTCAAAGACCTCTCAGAAAGACAGTCCTTCTGATGAATGGACTTACACTACTCCCCAGGAAGGGAAATTTCACTAAGTCCACCGGTTGATTTACAAATTAAGCATAAATCCAGGCTCAAATCCTTCTCTTGTTGAAACCTTTCCCGATTGGCGCTAAAGGAACAAACAGTTGCCCTGTTTCTTGACAGTTACCACCTTGTCACTTAGTTTTCTTGGCTCCAGGGAAAATATAATTTCATCCATCTTTGACTTCTCATGAGATGTGGCTCCTGGATGGCCCCTTGCTCTCCAGTCACCTCTCCCTGATCATTCCTCAGCTGGCAAATAGCCCTTTTTAAACACCCACTACTGCCCCAGGACTGGACCCAACTACCCCAGTAGGACAATTGCTTCTAGGACTCTAGATGTTATAGTTCTACAAAAACAATCTAAGAAAGCTTTAGCATCCTTAGAAGCAGGAACACCCTTAAGTCTTCAGCTAAAATACTTTGATGCATTATTTTTATGTCATACCTTATTTTTTATGAAACTAAAGAGTCTACAATCTTAAAAGGCCCCTCAGTGCCACATAAAGGAATTCAGCTTTGCCCTGGGTCTAGCAAAATGCTGACATGTCTTGATCACCATTATTGCAGCAATAACAGAATCTAATTATTATTAAGCATTATTAAGCATTAAGAATTATTAAGCGCCAACCCAATATCTAAGGTGTATAGTTACCTATGGCTATTTATATGATATGTCCCACTTAGCCATCATCACAAGCCTATGAACAAGTGACAATTATTATGCCCCTTTCAGAGATGAGGAATGGAAGATCCAGAGAGGTTAAGTAACTTGCCTAAAGCCACGGAGCTGGTAAACAAAAATTTTGTCTTCAGTGCTTTTGTTAATCAGTGTAGAAAATGGCCTTCTTGGCAGAAGCTCAGAAACTTTTTGAGACCCTAGACTGAAGGATTTCTCTCTTCTTACATAAATGTTTTCTTACTGAAGAAGACTCTAGTCCCCAAAGTGGTGGCACCATGAGACTCCAAAGGATGGGCAAACTCAACTTAGTTCTCTCCACTCCGCAGTGGCACCAGTGGAACAGTGAGCAGGGTCAAGGTGAGTGGAGAAGGTGCCATCAACAGTTAGTGAAAAACTGTGCTTAGCAAACATGTGCCCAGTTCTTTGCAATGTTTAACCAGGAGTGTCTGATTGCTCCCTGAATTTCAAGTTCCTGATCAGAAATACCAGAGAGCCCTATGCAGTGCCTAGCCCTGACAGTGACAGAGGTCAATAAACCCCAAGTTCTGCTGAATTTCAGAGGACTGGTATCAAGTGACAGATTTCCCTGTGGTCATAGGTTTCATTCTAGGACTCAGTCTAAAATTCTCCTACATGGTTGTATTATTTAAAGGAGAAAAGGATGGCCAGCAGGTAAAAATAGCAGACCTGAAAAGAATCACTGCATTTAATTCTGTCTAATTTATGCTGCTGTGGGTGGGAATCGAAGTTCATCTCCTAGACATTAATTAAAGCAGAAATGCGGGGAAATGTCAGTCCTTTGGCTGCAAGGGCCCTTTTCAGGAGGAAGCTGAGAGCTGGGAAAGTAGGTCTGCTATTTCCTTGCTGTCACAGAGCTCATAATAGAGGGCAGCAAGCTCTGTGGGTTCTCAGAAACTGTCCTGTCTCCCAGTCAAGAGCCTTTCAGCAGAGAAGGAGCGGACCTTGGGCCGGGAGCCTGGGAGCTGTATCCATGGGAATTCTCCACCGACAGGGAGGAGAAGGAACACTGTGAAATTAAGGACTCGGCAGTCAGCCCTGTGCATACTTCGAAGTTCCCAAGCATCCCCTCAAAAGCTGTCTTTCACCCACCCACGTCCTTTACACAAACAAAAATTCCAAGCTCTTCAGTTTTGTTTTTACTTTGGACTTTTTCCCTCCAATTTTATTGAGACAAAAAAATAATACACCTCACTGTTTAAAGGGTAGAGCATGATGGTTGGGTTCACATGTACTGTGAAATGGTTACCACAATGGGGTCAGCTAACAAACATCTTCTTATATAAATACAATAAAAAAGAAAAGAAAGATGAAGGAAAAAATAGTGTTTTATGATGAGAATTCTTCAGGTTTACTTTTCTAACAACTTTTCTATTACAGTGTTAACTATAGTCATGTTACACATAAGAGCCCTTGTTTTTATCTTATATCTGGAATTTGTATCTTTTTCTTCTATTTGAATAAATTGTCAATGAATAAACTTTAGAGAGAAGCTGAGAGATGGTGGCTTTACATTAGGAGAAATAAAAAGAAAAGGCAAAAGCTGGGGCAGAGAAAGGCAACTTTTTTTCCTTAATTTAGAAGGTTTTGACATCTCAGGAAAAATGCGCTGCGTGACATTATGCAAAGTTTGGCAGGAAGAAGAATGAATTTAAATAAATAATTCTGGAAAAGCACTACCTTTTAAGGCCAAATTCTCTCTAGACATGGGATACGGGGCACCCTGGAAGGCAATGCGAGATAAAGAATAAAGTCCATGTGAGACTTTCTTTTCCGAAGACATAAAAGGTGCCCTACCTTCTTTGTTCCAGAGATTTGGAGGGGAAAAAGAGCATCTTAGAGGGAAAAAAAAGACATTAGCAGTGTTTCTGTGTATATCTTTCTGCTGGACAAGGGTCACGTATTTAATTCCTGTAAATACTTGTATAGGATTCTGCTCACCTCAACTGCTTTTTGCTACTCTAACAATAAAGACAAAATCAGGTTTACCAGTCAAATCAAGGCACTACAGTTTTATTAGACCAGGCAGGGATTGGCAAACTTTTTCTGTAAAGGGCAAGATAATGAAGAATTTTAGGCTTTGTGGGCTATGCATTTTCTTCCCCAACTATTCAGTTCTGCCTTTACAGCACAAAGCAGCCAGAGACCATATGTGGATCAAAATGCCTGGATGTGTTCTGATAACACTTTATTAATGAACATAGAAATTTGTATTTCATTAAGTGTTTACGTGTCACAAAATATTATTCTTTTGAATTTTGTCAGCCACTTAAAAATGCACACACACAAAATGTAATTCTCAGGCTCTACAAAAACTGGTGGAATTTGACCGCTGAGCCACAAATTTTCAACTCCTTTCTTAGACCCAACTGAGCTAGAATATTTTCCTACCTATTTTTTTGTAATCTGAGTTTGAGCCTTTGAAACTACAGCATGTGTGATGACAGAGACATTTAATTTTATTGGCCTAAATACTGATGTTGGATGGAGACTGATTCTTACAGTTGGGTTGTGGGATTCAGGCAATGTTTAAATATGCAGAGTCATTTGGGTTAATGCTGATTGGCTGCATACGACTTGGCAGGCACTGGGCAAGATAATGCATATGTGTATATACATGACATGCATGACCTTCCTGTGATTTCAATGGTAATCACGGCAGGTAAACACAACCTCATGAGTTTTACGTAGGACTTGACATTATCCTACATGTAATCCATACTACATATCTGAGGGTCAGCCCTGTGGCTTACCTAAGACCACCCCACTTGTGTGTAGAAGATCTGGAATTTGAACCCATCCACGTCTTTCCATTCTCTCTCCTATGGGTTCTTATCCCTTCAGGTCTTCTATACTCAAGATCCAGACCTTAATTCAGTTGGTCACAACTGTAACCTAACTTAGCCTGAACTCACATGAGGCTACTTCTGGTCTCTAATTTCCCACGTAGTTCACACATTTCCTTTAAGAAATATTAATGTGAAGAGACAAACGTGTGAGGCATGATGATTATGTGCTCTGGGGGAAACTATGTAAGTAAAAGAATCCAGCTATAAAATTACTGGCATCTCACAAGTAGTTAGAGGCATTTGTCAGTTCAACTGTCAAATATTTATATTTGAAAATCTACCCTGTGCTAAACATTTGTCTAGGCACTGAGGATGCAGCAGTAAACAAAATAGACAGAAATCCTTGCTCTCAGGGATTTATGTTATACTGGGGGGGGAGACAGGCAGTAAACAATAAAATAAGTAAAACATATGCTATGTCAGATGGTGATAAGTGCTGTGGGAATAAAATAAGCAGTGAAGGGTGATTGGGAGTGCCAGAATGGTGTGGGGGTGGGAGAGAAAGACAGGGACATGATTTCAAAGAGGCTTGTCAAGGGAGCGTCACCAAGGAGATGCTGTTTGAGGAAAGACCTAAAGGAAGTGAGGGACCTAACCATGTTTCCTTCCAGGGAAAGAAGGAATGACCAGAGCAAAGTCCTAGAGGCACATCAGAGGAACTACAAGGAGAGTGGGTGGCAGAGCCAAGAGAGCAAAGG
This sequence comes from Sus scrofa, assembly GCF_054392235.1. Classification (NCBI taxonomy): domain Eukaryota; kingdom Metazoa; phylum Chordata; class Mammalia; order Artiodactyla; family Suidae; genus Sus; species Sus scrofa. The sequence goes on from NC_139389.1 coordinate 93,755,264, forward strand.
GAATATGATTAAGAGATGAGGTGGGGAGAGGGTGGGGGTTGAGAAGTGGCAGGCGGAGCATTCCAAGATTTGGTGCCCAATGGAAAACACTTTGAATGAATCACCGAAGCATTTTTGGAAAAGGAATGGTGTGATCTGATCTAATTTTTATTGTGATGGGTTAACTCCAGAAGCTGTATTAAGACGAGATTGTAGAAAGAGGGTTAAGATGACTGTAATCATTTTGGGAGAGATGGTGGGACTTGGATTGGGGTGGCAAATGTTAAAGTTGGTGTCTCAGACAGTTCTCACTGCCATAAAACACACCACAGACCGGGTGGCCTACAAACAACACTCTTTCATTTCTCATGATTCTAAAAGCTAGAAATCTAAGAATAGGCAATGGAAGATTTGTTGTCTGGTGAGAGTGCTCTTCCTGACTCATGTATGGATTTCTCTGGAGTCTCTTTTATAAGAGCGTTAATCTCATTTATGAGGATTCCACTCTCATGTCCTAATTAGCCCCCAAAGGCCCCACTTCTTAATACCTTTAGGGTTAGGATTTCACATATGAATCTGGGAGAGGAACACAAACATTCAGTCTATTGCAGATGATAAGAAGGGATTGGACTGAAATCTAAGCCAACAGAATTTACTAGCCATGGGATATGGGGCATGAGAGGAAGAAGGAATCAAGGATGACCCGCAGGCTCTTAGGAAAGATGGAGTTGCCAGTACCTGAAATTGTGAAGACAGTGGCAGGGGCAAGTGGAAGATCAAAGGCTTTGTTTTGGATATGACAACTTTTTTTTTTTTTGCTGTTTTTTATAATTTTTATTTTTTACAGCCATACCTACATATGGAAGTTCCCAGGCCAGGGATTGAATTGGAGCTACAGCTGCAGCCTACACCACAGCCATGGCAACACCAGATCTGAGGCATATCTGCAAACTACACCACATTTTGTGGCAACACTGGATCCTTAACCCATTGGGTGAAGCCAGGGATCAAACCAGCATCCACACAGAGACGCTGTTGGGTCCTTAACCCACTGAGCCACAATGGGAACTCTCGGATATGACAAGTTTGACTTGTATATTAGATACCAAAGCAGAGGTATGAATAGGTATTTGGAGATTAAAAGTCAGAAGTTCACACATGGAGTATGTATCATAGGTTCAGGGATAGAGGCAGGAGAACAAAAGAAGATAAACCCCCAGTCCTGGTCCAACTTGCAGATGCATCCAGTACAAGTTTCCTTTCCATCTGCTACCTTATATTTTTCAACAATTTGGAAGTCTGGCCAGGGTCCACTGATTTGAGTATATCACTGTTTGGAAATTATCTGCCCTCCTATTACTAATGTTTGATGTGATTAGCTGGAGAATTTGTACTTAATTTTATCACCTAGAAATTAGAGATTGTACTATTGACACTTTACAATTTTCTCTTAGGTTGCTAAACTCAGTGGTGGTCTTTTTAAAATCTTTATATTTAAGATTGACTTAATATCATTGATCTCAGCTTAGCACAAAGAGTGCTGCATATATTGATCAAGTCACCAGATCCATTTAAATGCTTAAAGTGAAAAGAAAAAAAAAAATTTTGGATGAAGCCTGAATCCAACACAGGCGGTATATTTTTGCATTTCCTTTCCATGAAAAACATAAAATGGATTATGTTTTTATCTGCTGTTATTATCATGTTGGGATACAGCTCCACGTGACATCCACATTTTCAAAAGGGAGTCTATCGCATGAATGATTGTAATTTCCTTCCACTTTGACAACACCGAGATGGTAAAACCACCGTCAGCTTCTGGTCCAAGCTGAAAGGATCACACTCTGTTGTCCATTTGCCTCTCACAAACTCCAAATGCTCATCTGCAAAATCTCACCTGAGGAAAGACACAGCATCTCTCCCTGCGTTTGTTCCCACCTTCTCCTCTCACTTTATAGAAATAAAGGCAAATATTTCAAAATCATATTTTACCTTTTATTCATGATGGCTAAATTAAATATTAGAAAATGGTCTTCAGAGAACTGTGATTTGGGATAAAGGATAGATTTTAGACAGCACGAAAAGAAGACAAGAGTATAAAACGTGCCAATATGTATTACATCCAACTGGCTGCTCACGGCTTTTCTTGCTAGTTGCCAATGTAGAAATTTCAGGATTGGGGACAACTACTTATGGGAAAATTAAGGGAGTTTCTCTGCACACGACTATTCTTTTTGGAAAAGAAATCAAATTCAGGAAGAATATAATTTGTTGGTTTTTCTCTCTTTGGGTTGAAGTGAACCCTTATGTTTAAAAAAAAAAAAAAGTAATTCTGTTTCATTCACCTAAATTTTAACTGGTGTTTTGGGACAAAAATGCCTGCTGGGAGAGGAAACTTATTGGACAAATTCCCACGCTCTGAATTGGACAGAAAGTCTCTAACTGCTCAGGGAACCAGTGCAGAGAAGCCGAGAACAGCAGTCAGGGCTGTTGGAGCCTCTCAATGTCCCAGCCACCTGGGTTGAGTCAAAGCGTGTTTATGCGCCTTGATCTCGGCTTATGTGTAAGATACCATGTTAACGGTCCTGTTGCCCACTCCGCCCTGGCTTGAGATTTAAATAAAAACAAATTACAGGTCTTAACAGTGATAGATGGACTGCTTTTACATTTGTGTAGAGTATTTTTGCTCTAAGATTAAAGGCTTACGCATTTATCTGCATAAACTAACCCCTGGAGTAGGGTACTGCTGACATTTTCCAAGAAAAATGAATATCCTAACTTATTCCAAAGAGAAGACTTGGTATTTGTATGGCCAGAATGACCTTTGCAAGTGCCCTTTCAGATTAGATGCACTACATGGAAAATTGTGCTCTTACAGTACTCCATAAATCATACCTACCAATTTTCTTTAAAGGGGTATGTAAATATCAGTGTACCAGGTGGGTAAACAACACTAACCTCGTACAAATGGCTTGAAAATTGAAGAAAAGCACCTTATTTTGCTGCTGAAATTGCTTTTGAAGCCCAACATCGGGGCTTGGTCTGTAGAATGCATGAAATGATTTGTGCACAGAGAAAAGAAAATGGGCTGCTGATAAGCACCCTCGACACAGTTCTCATATTTCTGAGTTCTGTCCATGATCAAAGATATCATTGCTATTGATTACTTTTCTTTGCATATCCCAAATGCATGTACATTTTAAGTGACATCTTCATTATCTGCATATTGCCAGCATGGTCCAACAGCTATTTCACTTGGTCAGTATTTCTAGAAAAGTTCATGGAAGTCTTCTTGTTTTGATCACAAAACACTTCATTTCAGAAGAAGAAAAAAGAAATCTTAGAGAGAAGCCATAGCTTTTGAAAATTCCAAGGTCTTAATACGAATAAGTACTATTTTTGTGATTTAGTGAAATGTATTAATTGCATCTCTTTATTTTAAAATGGGAATAGGCAAATGGGGGAAAATGTTTCTGCTATTGAGAGACATTTTAATGGAATATCTACCACATAGAGATACAACTTGTACAGCACCCAACTGACATGAAAATTTGAAACTTAGTGTTGTACATTTCTCTCGAGATAGAAATCCTTCACTTTGACACCTCTGGGAGTTTGTAGCAAAGATCAGGGTTGATATTCAATGAAGAACTTTACATATAGTAAAATTCACATTTCTTAATTAGAGAACTTGCTAAAAGGGTAAGATTTTTATATCATGTAGGGTTCAAGTAAATAACTCTTGACATTGCTGTGTACTATATAAATAGTTAGAAAAATTGCAAAATCACTTCATTAAATATGTCATTTACCATTCAGTTTGCTGGTTATTTTTGAATACATGGCTTATCTTAAAGGAGAAAAATTTTCTCTATAAGATACATTTTTCTTTACAATAATTTTTATTTTCTATTTGCCTTCCACTGGGAAAAATACCCCTAGAATGAAGGGTTTGGTTTTCTAGCTCTTAAACAATGAAAAATGAGTTTTTGCAGTTTTTTAGAAAATGAATTTCTAAAAATTGAATCACAAAAATGGTACAAGCAACATATGGACATATAAGTTGCTTTTCTAGTTCTTTCTTCTCTAGTTAGCTGCTGTGTGTATGCCTTCCATTCTTTCATACCGACTGGACATGAAGAAGAAGAAAAAAATGCCTCCTAAGACATCAGGGGGAGGTAAGCAGAGTGTCCTGAGTGCACTGCACTCTTTACCTTAACCAGATTTTCAGTTTTGGACTCTGTTCTCCTTTTATCCCTGAGCATAGTATATCATCATCCATACTCTTTCACTTTAGTTCAACAATTTCCTGTTTTTCATAAGCATAATCCTTAATAACCCTTCCAAACAATATTTCCCAACCTCCTTATTAGAAGGAGGAAAGGTTGAAAGATTTTGCTTCATATTTTTGTAAGTGAAGATTAAAAATACAGTGCAGTTTCAGAACATTAGCCCCATTAATTATTCTTACTTTGCACTGTTAAATGAAGTCAAAAATTCTCAGACTGAAAAAAAATTGGGGGGCGTTCCCGTCATGGTGAGTGGTTACCAAATCTGACTAGGAACCATGAGGTTGCAGGTTCAATCCCTAGCCTTGCTCAGTGGGTTAAGTTTCTGGCATTGCCGCAAGCTGTGGTGTAGGTTGCAGACGTGGCTCGGATCCCACTATGCTGTGGCTCTGGCATAGGACAGTGGCTACAGCTCCGACTGGACCCCAGCCTGGGAATCTCCATATGCCGCAGGAGGGCCCTAGAAAAGGCAAAAAGACCAAAAAAAAAAGAAAAAACATTTGCACACAAAATTTCAGAGCATGAAAATTTACAACTCAGTACTGCTATTTAAATATATATACATGTATATATAGGCACACATACCTCTATATTAAGCCACAAATTAAAAACAGGAGACTTAAGCCCGTCAGCCCACCTTTTGTCTTACCTCATCCTTTCCCTTCACCCTGAGGCCATCTTGGCATCACCCAACATACCGGTTTTTCAGACCCCTCCCTCTGAAACCTCACCCAGGCTTGTCCACCCTGAAAATACCTCACTCTCTCTATTGTTTCTTTTTACTGTTTCCCTAAGCAAAACTGACTCGTCCTGGGTCCCATTCCCTCCATTCTCTTTTTTTTTTTTTTTTTTTTTTTTGTCTTTTTGTCTTTTTGCCTTTTCTAGGGCCGCTTCCCGCGGCATATGGAGGTTCCCAGGCTAGGGGTCGAATCGGAGCTGTAGCCACCGGCTGACGCCAGAGCCACAGCCACGCGGGATCCGAGCTGCGTCTGCGACCTACATCACAGCTCACAGCAACACCGAATCCTTAAACCACTGAGCAAGGTCAGGGATCGAACCCTCAACCTCATGGTTCCTAATCGGATTCCTTAACCACTGTCCTACGACGGGAACTCCTCCATTGTCTTCTTGCTGTTAGCCAGCTTGCATGGATATTTAGACAAAGATCTGTTTATACAAAGTTCTTAACTGCTGATAATGACTTAGCAGGTTATCTATCCCAGTGTAACTGAACTTAAGAGGTAATTCTTAGTTTTAAGGTCAGATTTTTCAGATCTTTCTCTAGGCCAGGGACTGGTCAAGTTGTTCTGTAAAGGGTCAGGTTATAAATATTTTATTTTTTTTTTTATTTTTATTTTTTTTTGTCTTTTTGCTATAAATATTTTAGACTTTGCCGATGATACTGTTGCTTTGATCAACTCTGCCATGGTAACTCGAAAGCAATCATGGACTATATAAAACTAGGAAGGCTGTGTTCCCATAAAGCTTTCTGTACAAAAACAGGAGGTGGACTGGAATTGGCCTGGAAACACTGTCTAGATTAATCAAATAATTAGGAAGGTTGGGGTAGAGGAGGGAGAGGACAGAGAGTTCTTCCCACCACGTAAATCCAAACCATATAGCTAACTAGTCTCACAAAAAATCATCCCTGTATAAGTGGGATGCCAATGGACCAAGCCATTTTCTACCAGAAATCATTTGTTATTTTGAAGACATTAAATATTCAATATCTCCATGTAATTTACCTCCCACCACCTGCTTTTTTTTTTTTTTTTAATGGAACAGAACCAGGGAAATACTATTTACCTCGTTATAAGTAGGCAGGCTTCTTTTTTTTAAGAGAATCAATCTAGCTTATTTCTTTGCCTTGGCTATTAGGAAGCTCACAGAAAATGTCATGCTCTATCTCTGCAGTTTCTTTCAACCTTGATGAAACTTTCTCATCTTCTTCCCCTTTGACTTAACTTTTTCTTAATTTGTTCTTAATGATTTATTGCTGTCATCTGTTTATTGAAGTTACTTCTCATTCTTTAGGGAAGTATTGAGAAATAAAATAGAAACAAAAAAGAAGTACATGAGAAACATTTTGGAAGGAACAGTGCTTTTGATTCCTAGTGAAACTGAAGCCACCTTGTAAACCATGTCAGCCCAACATATGCTTCAGACTAGTATGTTTGGCCATATTGTAGAATGAAAACGTTTCCCTACAATTGTGCTGACAGACAAAACAGTCTGTTAGTCCAGACGCCTTATGGAAGGTGTATCACATTCTATGTTTGTAAGTGACCTAACTCTGGCCACTTGGAAATCACATCTGACCACTTCAGAGCAGAGTGACTGGCAGGGGTGGGGCTCTGTCCTCTGTCCAGAAACTGCTGCTGCAAGGGACAGTGAGGAGTTCCCAACTGATGGTATAGGTAGCCTAGGGGCACTGGCTTCCTGCTCCCTGGGATCATTAAAATAAACCCTGGGGGCCTCCTGATGACAGACAATGTATGGGATGGGAGAAGAGGTACAGGGCAGGGGGGAGCAGAACATCAGAAACCACTGCTGAGCTAGCTGAGTAACACCCCCTACATGAAGCTACCTCCTCCTAACTTATATCTCAGAGACCTAGAGGCAGCATGGCAGACTGAGAGAGGCAGGGGACCAGCAGCTAGAAGACGTATACATAATCTGGCCTATGTCTACGACATGGTCATTGACTCTACCACTAGGCAATTAAGGATAATTTAAAACCTTAACCATCCTGTGATAAACCATAATGGAAAAGATTATGAAAAAGAATAATATGTATAACTGAATCACTTTGCTGTACAGCAAAAATTAACATAACATTGTAAATCAACTATACTTCAATAACATTTTTTTTAAATTTTAAAAAACCTTGGAGTTCCTATCGTGGCTCAGTGGTTAACAAGCCCGACTAGCATCCATGAAAAGTGGGTTCCAACCCTGGCCTTGCTCAGTGGGTTAAGGATCTGGCGTTGCCATGAGCTGTGGTGTAGGTTGCAGATGCAGTTCAGATACCGAGTTAACTGTGGCTGTGGCGTAGGCCAGCAGCTACTGCTCTGATTGGACCCCCTAGCCTTGGAACCTCCATATGCCGCTGGTGCGGCCCTAAAAAGACAAAAAAAAAAAAAAAAAAAAAAAAAAACCCTCAACCAAACACTTTCCCCAGAATAACCAGCACTCAGCAGTAGAGGAATACTTCTTGGAGAAGATGAATGTCACCCCCTTTCCCTCTCTATTCCTACATCTGACTTCTCTCACATCCTAACTACACAGCTGAGCAAACATGTGGTCAACTCTTTCTGAAAGTTAACCACTGCAATGTAAAGTCTCCCGTTAGATAAGTACAATCACGTTGGGATAAATTGTGGATAAAACAACCAACAGAATTTATAAAATATATCTACAAATAGAAGTACATAAATAAATGTATATGCTATGTCCAAATACTTAGTGTATGGCCCCTGTAAGGCACCTTATGCAAATGATTAAGTAGCTGATATCCTTAACTTCCAGTTTCTCCAAATACTCCAGGTAGATGTTTAGGACCTAAGACCAATATGTTTGGAATGATTTGTATCCTTCCTCAAAACCCTTTTCTTTTGCATACCAGACAAATCCAGGCAGAAGTGCTGTGGTCCTAAAGACTCTCTTACTGGGCTACAGTTGAGGTCTTCAAAGAAATAATTCAACCCCAGAGCCTATGAGGCAGTAAACCGTTCTCTTCGAGACCCTCAGCATCCTTGACTCTTCGTTGCTATACCCAGGATCAACTTTAAACCCCCAATGACAGTTATTGGTCTGGGTGATGTCCTGGGACAGTACTCCCAGCAACTTAGCAGAGGAGATGTCAAGACTTTGCATGAAATACAGAGCCCCTAAAATATGTGGCATAGACTACATTACTCCAAGTCAATGATTTGTTGTTTTAACATGGTGCAGGCAAATCAACCACAGTTAAGCAAATAGCCTGCAATACATGATGGGAGATAAATACACAGTTCTCTGAGGCCTTGAAAATATGAATGATACAGCTTGGAAAAATGTCTTTACTATTATTGGTTTTTCAATCCCTAAAGGTCAGAGGTGCCCTGGCTGAGAACCACGAGCCGAAGAAGCAGACCTCTTCGTTCTGACATAGCTCGTGATGGGGTAAATATAATTGACCGGAGTTTTTCGAAATGAATGAAGAAGAGGAAGGGGAAGCTGGCAGAGTTCAGTCAGGTGCTCTACTGACACTACAGTTCTAATGTGGCATTGTGTTGTCAGGCTTGGCTGATCCTCAGATCAAAAGAGCCATCAATCTTCCCCAGATCTATACAGATCCGTCCTGGGTCAGAAGAATAATCAATAACCTTTAGTTCTCACTTCACAAAAACAAAGGAGCTGTTGGTTTGTTTACCTTTCAGATTGTGTCTTGATTAGGGATCATTAGTGGGCATTGTGGAATGAAACTCTTTGTGCGTTGCTAATTCCTCGGGTTTACATTTCAAGATGCAGCAGGTCAGGCAGAGGCAAACTCACACGGTCCGTTCAGAGAGAGCTCCCAGGAGCAAGGGGCACACACGTGAGGGCCAGGACTGTGGGACATGATGAAAACGCTTCAGAGGATTCGAGGTGAAGGGACATTAGAGATAATTTACCACAAGCCCTACACTTTACAGATAAAGAAATTGGGGCTCTGGAAGGGCATCAACCTGCTCAAGGTTACTTAGCCAGACAAAGTCAATATGAGATGATACACATGCATACACACACACACACACACACACACACACACACACACACATTTATAAATGTATATACATGTATGTGTGTGTGTGTGTGTGCGTGTGTGTGTGTGTGTATACATGGCTTTTTCTTGCCTGTTATGGACAATAGTTAAGCTGTGTTCCTATGTGTTGGAATTTTGTATATCCATGGCCAATTGTTTCATTTTCTTAGGATGGAGTAGGCTATAATGGAAAGATAATAAGCTTAAGAGTCAGAATGACTTGAGTCCAAAGCTTGCTTTGCCACGAACAGAGAAGAATCTTCTGTGAGTTACTTACCTCCAGGAGTCTGCTTCTTCATCACCATTCTGAAGATAATAATGTCTTCATCTTAAGGTTGTTATAAGAATTAAGTTGAAGTCATGTACTTAAAACTGTGTAGCAGGAGTTCTCATTGTGGCTCAGTGGGTTATGAACCCAACTAGTATCCATGAGGATGCAGGTTCGATCCCAGGCCTCAGCTCAGTGGGCTAAAGGATCTGGCATTTATGTGAGCTGTGACATAGACCAGCAGCTGCAGCTCTGATTTGACCCCTAGACTGGGAGCTTCCATATGCTTCAGGTGTAGCCCTGAAAAGCAAGAAATTAAAATAAATTAAAATAAAATAAAATAAGATAAAATATCTAGCATGATTCATGGCACATAGTCTGTGTTTGACCAATATTGTCTTCCTACTTGCTCTTTCCCTTTCCTCCACTGAGCACAACTTGGTTACAGCTATTTGAGGGGAATTGGTCTCTCCTTTCTACAGCTACTCCTGAAATGTAAATAACAGAATTTCTGTCTGTTGAAATTCTATATAGATGATACATAGGTAGTTAGAGAGAGAGATAATATATAGATAAATAACAGATAGATGTGCATATGTGCAGGATTGAATAACTTATGCCGATAAATAAATGTGTGCAGTCATGTTATGTTTGCTCAATATATCCACATATGCAGATATTTAACTGGACAGTAAACCCAGCTTTGATTTCATTTTCTCCATAAAACACTGGCCTAGGTCAACAATCTTCGGATCTTCCTTCCTTTATTTGAGTACATGTAATATTGTGTAATATCCCCCTATGAATGAAAATTCTCCTACTAGACTTTCTTCTGTCCTTCCTTACTTTTCCAACATGTGCTATGTTTGAAGATCAACATCTCCTTTCAAGCTATGAGCTAATTTTTGTTCTATGCATCCTATTATCATCAAGACACAAAGAAGATAAACTGTTATCATTGTTCAGATATGATGGAAAACAGAATCCAGCCTTAAATGATGAAAAGCATGTGACTCATGCTTCGATGCTCTACTACTTCTCTTGGGCACCTACTTCTCATGGCACAGCAGAGAGAATGGAAACATCTCGACTTTACAAATGATAAGCATGGTGCTCAGAAAGTTAACCCACCTACCAAAGCCACTCAGCTAGGAAGTAATAAACATCAAATTTGAACCTGGCTCTAACGGACTGCAAAGCCCAAACCACCAGCAATAAAACAGAGTCCAGGCTCTTATGCTAAAGGCAACTAAGTTTTTAGAAAAATTCTGGACCATTGAAGACTAAGATTGGGCCAGGAACTTCTGAACAGTAGGGACTTTCTTTCTTTTCTCCTTTTAGGGTCACACCAGTGGCAAATGGAAATTCCCAAACTGGGGGTCTAATCAGAGCTGTGGCTTCTGGCCTATGCTGCAGCTACAGCAATGCCAGATCTGAGCCTTGTCTTTGCCCTACACTGCAGCTTGCAGCAACGCTGGATCCTTAACCCACTGAGCAAGGCCAGGGATCGAAGCTGAGTCCTCATGGTAATAATACAGTTCCTAAACTGCTGAGCCACAATGGGAACTCCCAGTGGGGAATTTTAATCTGGGTGATATTAGGAATTAAGGATCCTGGAGAATTAGCCCAGAAAAGAAAGCATTTAAAGGACAGAACTCAGAGTAACAGCCTTCATGCTTTCTCCTCCTGCTACTTTTCTTGGGTGTTCTGCCAGAAGCACCTCTGTGATGAGAAAGACAGGGTGAAAGGGTTATGCAGATAAGGAGCACATAAGAATATTTTAAGGAGTTTCTAACAAGAAAAACTATGCAAAAGGTTGCCCAGAGGAGCTAGTGAGCTCCTTATCATGACATGTATTTTAAGCAGAGGCTTTGAGAACCATTCAGCAATGTTGTTAGAACACAGCCCAATACCTAGATGGTAGCTAATACAACCGAGTATTTAACTGAGCCAGGTTTTCTTCTGGAGAGTTTCCACATAGCATCTCAATTCATCTTCCCAACAACACCAAAACCTGGGTACTACCCCATTCAAAAGATATGAAGACTGATGGTTAGAAGGGTTAAGCAATTTGCTCTTAAGGGTGAGAGCAGATTTGAGCTCAGGAAGTAGGGTTTAGAAGTCATGCCTTTATCCAAGGGGCTTTGGATGGCCCTGCTAACTTTGAGATTCTATGAAAATCTCCTTGCCTTTCAAGATCAAAGATAATAACTTCTCTGTCTCCCCACACTCATAAGTGTCATCCATTTATCATCAAATAGCGATACTATGGTCTTATTCCTTTACCATGTCAATGCATAACACATTCAAATGAACAATAACTGAGAATAGTGATGAGCGTCCATTAAGAGAGAACAAATTAAAGCTAGACACATCCTTACCAACACCTCCGCAGTGCACATGACAGGTACCTGATACTTAAGGACTTATTCAAAGAAAATGGCACTCTGAGCTATAAATTTATTTGCACTGAAGTAGTGGAGCATTGCCTGCCCTTGCATCTATCTCATAGGAGATGCAGAGCCTGGTTTTGACAGCTAGTTCTAATAATAAAAAGGTTTTAAATGTAAGGTATAACAGCGTTCCAATCAGCGCCTAATCAGGGTTATGCTTTTCAAATTATATTGTGTCTGCTTTCACCTCCTGCCTATTATCTGCAATAAAAACAGAAGTGCCTAAAAAAATCCTTGATCTGTGCACATATATTTTTAATATTAATATGTCAGGCCAGTGGCAATAAGGATATTAGGGAAATGACGGAATTCTCCCCCAGCTGGACATGTTAATTGAGAAGCCAAGTTTGGGAGGCAAAGTTCACATTTGTGCAGATGGCGGGACAATGCCGGGTGTCAGTGCAGGTCAGTGTCAGCCCCAACCCCGGCTCTAATGGTTCAAGTTTCTGCTTTCTCCGAGTCAGCTGGTCCCTCTGGGCTGTGTAGGTTGGGGAAGTCTGTCTCTCCATTTTTTTTGCCCTTGACTCTGGGGTAGTAATTACTCTTGAGATGTCAACACACTTTCTTTAAAAAAAAAGGGGGGGGAGTAGGGGGAAGGGGAAAAAGTTTAATCTTTCTGGTTGGAAGAAATATAAATTATACCTCACCCTCCCTTTTCCATATCAGCCCCTCATCAAAAGTAAAAAACAGTAACCACCTTATCTGAAGAATGGAGAATGTTATAATTGTCCCAAAATAAAGACTTGAGCTCTTCATGGACTCAAAATACTGACTGGCCCAATGAATATTTACTTTTTTATCTGGTTAGTTTTAAAATTTATCCACATTTATTGCCAATTTCCCACCTACTACATATTGCCTTGAATGTGCTTTATGTATTGCTACCCACCCTTCGAATACAGTAGTATGGTACCAGCAATCTTTAATAGTTTCAGTTTCCTAAGTGATATAATTATTTATTATCTCTAATTAAAATTCAGAGTTTGGCTTTCAGCATGAAGTCTGGATGCGAAGCCCGTTTTAATGAAAAGAGCAACTGTGAGCTCTAAATTTCTTTATGAAGGAGATAACTTATGTAATCACTGGTAACCTTTTCAAGAATATTATCTCACTATTTATAAAACAATGCCTTTTTTACTTTAGAAATTTTCATTTGCATATGAAAAGAAGAATTTATTGATGCTTTTGACTGATGCACATTTTTCATTCAGGAATGCTCTTTTCAAATGGTTCCTATACCACTGAATTTCTCTTTGAAAACTCCAAGCTATGCTCTTTTAAAAGATGATCATATATATGTGTCCATATACACATGTACGTAAGTAGCCATTAAGAAAGCTTTTAATTGTCGGTTTCTTTTTAAATTTTCTAATTTGAACATTCAGAACCCTTTATGTTTCTGAAGCCACTTGTAATAAGCAATGACACTATTCTTTTCCCCATCCCTAGGCATAGACCTAAAAACCTTTGCTTCCAGAGAAGAAATCATATTGGTTTCTTAACTCTGAAATCTAGCTAAAGATATTTCAGAGTCCCACCACAGTATTAGTAGCAGACACTTTAATATAATTCAAAGCATCATTTAAATTTGTTTGAGTCATTTCACTACTAAACACTCTTTGAGGAAAGAAGAGCCTCTTTCTAATATTGGTGCAGAAATTTGTATATGGAAGTTTTCTCATGGAGGCAGATAAGACAGGGTTTAGGTACGTGTGTTTTTAAGCTTCGATCATATAACTCATAATGTCTCTCTTCAGGCTCTGGATTTTGCCAGCCCATCAGTTTATAATGAGTCATTATAATGAAACATAGACCATGGTTTAACTACCGCCTACAACAAAAGGAAATGAATGGATCAACAACTTTTCCTCCCTGTCCCCCACTTGCTCAAGCCTCCAGTAATTTCCACATTGCTTCTAAGATCTATTTTTTATTATTTGAAACTTAGGACCAATTGGTTGAGCTTATGAAGTAAGTGAGGAAGTTGAATACTTTTTCCCCAGATATCTAAAGTGTATCAGAAATTCATTCTTTATTGTGCTGTCTAATCACCCCCATGCACATTCTCTTTTTAATTAAGCAAGTTAACTTATTTGGCATTTATGTTTTATGCATGAGAATCCTCAGCTTTCAGATTACTTCATTCCTTCGCTGTATGATTCAGAAGCAAAATGATCCATATAAACATCTTTATCCTGGTTGTTTTAGACAACATCATTGCCAGAACAGGACACATATGCATGCCCAAAGGATCTGTCCAGATTAATCAAGATCACGATTTTGCATCTTCATGACTTTTGGGTCAAGGTAACCATGATGTTTCACAGAGGAAAGGCTTTTAATTAACTAAATTTCTTCTATCAATCCGGATAAACATAATAAGGAAAGATACTTATCATACATGATTTACACTGGGTTAGAAATTTTATTTTTTTAATTTATATACACTTTCATTATCATTTTATTAATTCATATATATTTTAGTTGTCTGATGAGCTCCAGACAATATGCTAAGTACTTGGGGAAGGTGAAGATGAGTGAGGTTCAGCTTTCAGTCTCAGGAAGTTATAGAGGGAGCTGACACATCTGGCTGAAACCAGTGCAGTGCAAGTAAGTTTTCATGGCAGAGGTAGAAACCAAGTTGCATGGCCTTTTCAATAGAGTTATTATTTGGATTGTAAGGCAGTTGGCATAGTTTTCAGGAGAAAGGTTCTGGGGTCAGATTGCCTGAATTTGAGTCTCAGATCTCCAAATTGCTTGCTGAGTGACTTGTTTCAGTTTCCTCATCTGTAAAAGGGAGATGCAAATAGTTCCCATCTTACTTAATCCAGCCAATGAGTAAGGAGTCTGAATTAAAGTGATGGAGGGAGCTGTGAGAATGGCACAAAGAGCTCTTGTAAACAATACCTTGAAGATGGGACAGGTGATGACATCAAGGCTTTAAAATTATGGCTCTGCTTCATGATACATTTTTTTACATTTATATTTTTATTAAAGTATAGTTGATTTACAGTGTTGTACCAATTTCTGCCATACAGCAAACTGACCCAGTCATACATATACAGACATTTTTTCCTCTTATTATCTACCCATCATATTCTATCCTAAGACACTGGATATAGTTCCCTGTATATACAATAGGACCTCATTGCTTATGCATTCTAAATGTAATAGTTTGCACCTACTAACCCCAAACTCCCCATCCATCCCACTCCCCCCCTCAAATTGTGGCAATCACAAGTCAGTTTTCTATATTTGTGAGTCTGTTCCTGTTTTGTAGATAGGTTCATTTGTGCCGTATTTCAGATTCCACATAGAAGTGATACATGATATCTACTTAAAATCAGAAAAAAGTGACAAACTCAGCGGAAATCAAAGGGGAAATAGGACAGAATAGATTTAAATATGTCTTGAAAAAAAAACACTATTAGTTTTAATTTAGGGGGAAAAATCTGAATTTGATGTAACATTCTTCATTGTTATTAATTATTTCATTCAAACTTCTTCATACTACAGTATGAAGAAAAAAGCTGCAAATATGGGATGAAGTGTGAAATTTCTTCTATACCTCATATAATTCCATTTTGATGGAACATCTGGAAAGCCAGCAGGTGCTCTCTGAGAGTGGAGGTCCCTAAATTTACTTACAGTAACACAGTAAAACAGAACTGTAAGTTAATGAAAGATTTCTAAGGAGGGAGTAAAAGTCATGTGACAAAACATATTTGTCATTTATTTCTAAAACATTTGGATAATTAATAGTTATTTCTAAAACATTTTAAAACATTCGGATAATTAATAGTTAAATCTTAGCTGTGTGGCTTAATTTAGTATTTTTAAATTTATTTCTAAAACATTTGGGTAATTAATAGTTAAATCGTAATTGCTTGGCTTAATTTAATATTTTTAAATTTATTTAATTTTATTTCATTTTATAACGGCAAGCCCTAACAATTTACACTAGACTAATGAATCCTAGTAAATACATCTTTCTTTAATATCCTTCATTTTTTGTAGAAATTTTTATTGGTATGATTTCACACTTAGGACATCTCATCATACCGAGTTTTTACATGATAAGTTTTTATAAAATATCAGTGGGATAATTTGGCCACACAAAGTACCCTGCTTCTTTTTATCTTGAACTATTCAGAATCATTTTGAATGTCTTATCCCTCCCTCCTTCCCTCTAAGCACAAAACTCAGCTGACCTCACCAAATATTTTTTCATCTAATCATTCAAATGATTCCTGGTACCTCTGTTAAACATTAATGCAGTTTGCATTACTGTCAATGTTGTAAATCTAAGGTATTCTAAAATTAATTTGAGACTTGGTCCTCTTGCAGTCATAGGGAATAAATATTGTTACACTGGTGTCAGTGTTAATGCAAATAATAGAAGCTTTAGTGTATCCACAGACAATTCATTAATACTCTGGTCAACTTGATTAACATCGATTCACCATATACACATGTTGTTACAGAATCTGTGTTGCATGTGGTCAGTAACAATATAATTACTTACTGTAAGTATGTCCACCGATCTGGTCTACATTTCATTATTATTACCACAGCTTATTCTCATGAAATTATGGGAGATCTTCAAGTCCACAGTCTTTGACCACAGACCCAAGCAGGTGTTTGTTTAATATTTTAGTCAAAGATCAGTGAGTTAAAGGTTAGGCCAGGGAGAGTGAGAATAGAGGGGTCATTGCACTTGGAGGAGGGGGTGAGACTTGATCTTCTTGGGTCTGGAACGGTCGAACCCCAAGGTCACCCATTAGTGATCCTGCCTTTAAGGATTGTGAGATGTCAACAATAAATTCACCATGCCAGAACCTTTAACCCTCTTAGTGCTGTGAACACTAGGAGCCAAGGCCAAAACCCAGAAGGAAAGGACCCAGGGAGAATTATTTACACAATTGTCTAAGAGATGTGGCATTAAGTCCTTTAGGCTTGCCTCTGTTAAAGCAGACAGCTAAGAAAAAAATGGGAATAGTGTTGGATGTCCAAACTTTCCATGCAAACAATACATCCATGCATGGGATGTAGACATTATATAAATATGTGACATTATATAAATATATAAATATTATATATTTATATATTTATATTATATATATATTTATATATAAATATATATATTATATAAATATATAAATATATTATATAAATACGTGACATTATATAAATATGTGATAGAGAGTCTTAACGTAAGATTTGCTCCCCCTCCCACATTTAAAAAAAAATCAATCCATTAAAGATAATGGGATTAACATATGACATTAGAAAATTTCTTTGTAACAACAAGATCAACATAGGAAAGACTACAGATTTTAAGAAGATCTGATGCTTGGATCTCAAACATAGTTTTGCTTAACATAACGATCACTCCGTCAAGTAGTCAACTCCAAATTTATTGCCAAGGCTTAAATAACGCAGACAAAAACAACTTACCCTGGGTTGCCACAGTCATAATTAAAGGGAATTGGGACACTTCCCCCAGTGGTCACTTACATCATTAGCTGAAGTATTCTGGGAGCAATGATATCTTGGATGTGTGTTATAATCATTTCTGAAATCCAATCATTTATCAAATGCATCATCAAATGCTTTTCAAAGTCAACCCCTTCCCAACAGACATCTACAGTGAACAGGCTTAGATTTCAATCAGCTGTGAATGTATTGATGCTACTGATCCAACTTTTTAAACCCTTAAAGCAGTTACTCTATCCTTCAAACACAGATTTAAGTTCAACCTGCTGTTAGGAAGAAGGTTTTTGTCAGCATGCACCTAGCAGGTCTGTGGGGCTGAGAAAAACAAGCAAAACTACTCACCATCTCCAGAGCTAGAGCCACATTGTGGTACTACAAGCCACCATCTAAAAGGAAGCAGAACTAAAATCAAGAAATGAAGAAATATTTTCTAGGCTGACTTTTTGATAGCGGATCCATTTTTTTTTTTAATCTGGTGGAATACTGAGTGGCAATGTTAATTTGTTATTATTTTTATTCCATCTCTGAATTATGGACTACTGGCATCATCAAGTTTATCCTTTTCCTTGAACAAATGTCTCAGTTTAGATGACAAATTATGTGGTCACTCTACCTAACGGTATATTTGAGAAATCCCAGTGTGAAGGCGATGACATACATGCTAGGTCTGAGCAGCTCTAAACAAAGGATCAAGACTTTACCTGTGACCTAAGGAATTTACAGTAAAACAAGTGGGAAAGACAGGGAGAGTATTTCAGGTTCAAAGTGCTATGGAAGAGAGGAAAAGAAATTAGTCCAGATAGGAGAATTCACAGAGGAGCTGAAGCAGTAAAATGAAATTGGGGTGTGTAGGGAAGAGTATTGATTGCCATGGAACACAAGGTACATGAGAGCACGACAGACCAGCCCAGGAAGACTGGGTCATATGTCAGGACTTTGAACATGGATTAAAGAGTTGAGACTTTATTGTATGAGTAACTAGGAGTCTGAGAAATTTTTAGCATATAAATTGTATAGTCAGATATCTATTTCAGGAAACTATCTCTCCCAACTATGTATGTGTGTATATATATATTTCTCAAGAGGAAGTAGTAGAGAACGGTTAGGAAGCTACTTCTTTAGACCTGGGTGGGAAGAGAAACGACTTTACTTAAAAGGTTTCCTATACCAGGTCAAATATTCATTCTTACTCAATCTTCAGAACAAATTTTTGAAGGTATTACTATTGTTGTTATTATTATTCTTTCACCAATGAAGAAAAAGTATGAAGGAGGTTAAATTACTTGCCTGGGTTCAGTGGCAACCAGGACAGGGCCTGAATTTGAACACATTTCTGCTCTGACTCCACAATCTTGCAAAGGAAATTGTCTCTGAGGAACAGAGGTGGAGGTTACAGCCAATATGCATTTTGAGATGTCCAAATAGAATTCCTCTTTGGTTCTTCCAGAAAAACACTGTCTGGCCCTCTAAGGTTATAGTCTAACCAATTCAGTAGAACTTTCTGATTTCCTTTTCAGCCTTTGGAAAACATTAAGTTTACCTAAAGACTTACAAGAAGACTTCCAAAAAATGGTTGCTAGATTTTAATAAGCACATGAATTCAGTGTGCTTGTGAACAATATTTCACAAATCACCAGTGTACTCAACACACCACTTAGACTGGTGAATACAAGAGACTGAAAAGTGCTAGGATGTGGTGTTAAAAACCCACCAGCAACAAAGTCTTCCAAAAGTGATAACTTTCAGACTCAATAAAGTCCTTCTTTCTTATCTTCCTTTCCATTACATTACAGTCAAACAAAGAAATGAACATAATTCAAAACAATAGCAACAACAGAAATTAATGTTTCTGAGATGCCAGCTCAATAGGGAAGAAAAAAAAATAAAACCCTTTTATCAAAGTGGATTCAGAACTATATTCAAAGCCTAATGAATGAACACCTAATGGCTTCTCCGAGAAAACCTGTGAGGTGTTAATTTCTCTGAAACTGTGTCTAGAGGTACAGAGAGAAAGAAGAAAGAGAAAAACACTTTGACCCCTTGCAAAAATATTGATAGACATTCCAAAAAAAGACCCAGGATCATGATCAATTAAAGCTGACTCCTGGTGAGGTCTGAGAATATTTCATGCATCTTCCAAATAGGCTGCCCCCTCTTCAGGCACACTGTGAAAGATGCTGAGCGCACCTGTTTATTTTGCTATCATTACGGAAGAGTATATTTTGGGTTGGAATTATTAGTTCCAACAAATGAAATCTCTATTTTTATCCAAGCAAACACAAGAGATGCTTAAGCGATTCTGCAAAATGAGAATGTGCACTAAAAACAACAAAATTATGACAACAAATTATATAAACTTTTTTTAAAAAAAACTCAAGTTACAGTTTTCCCTGAAACTAGAACATCTACAGTATGTTTCCATTTTAGTAATGTGTATATTATTGGGATTTCCAACACCCCTCTCCCCACTTCGAACATCCTTTGAAAATAACACCTTTTTTTTGTCTAAAAATAAGAAATAGCTCTAAAATGATAGAGGAAAAATATGCTTATCTAACCATAAATTTTTAGGAAAAAAAACCAGCTGCTTTAAAAACTGAAAGACAAAGAAAATATATTTCACTATAAATTATTCATTGCACTCATTTTGGATCAATATTTATAGATATTCACATGCTTTTTATAAAGCTTGGGAGAATCTTTTAAATGTCATAATTTCCTCCTCAAAGCCATTGTCAGAAGCACAGCTTAGTGTTGGCAATAACGGAGTGCCACTTGAGGCACATGCCCTCTTTTCTCCATCTTCAGCATCAGGACAGCTTGATACACTGTGGGTTTCTGCAACTGTTCTACCAAATCACCCCGTGCTGACCTACTGCATTCTGTCAAGTGGCTGCGTTTTATAGGAAAAAACAAAGACGCTGGTTGCCCTTACCCATTGAATAAGAATGGAAATGTGGCCACTACCCTGGTTATTGATAATAGAATTTAGGGTAAGTAGAATTTGCATTCAATTCCCATGAACACACTTTAAGGGAGCAATGAAGATTCCTAGCAAACCTGGGTCGGGGGGGGCCCTGGCTACATGTCCCATCTTTCAAGGGTTGCTGTCTGCTTTTTATTTTCTGGGGATAATTCTGAAGATGAGGTTTAGAAGAGAGAGGGGGTTAAATAAAAAAAAAAAAAAAAAAAATACCCTGCCAACATCAAATATTACCTGCTCCTGAAAGCTCAAATTTCCCTACTGTGGAAAAAAAAATTCATCATCTACAGGGCTCTCTTCTTGGGCCCTTTGCCAAGAGCACTGCTGCAGCAAGAGAAAAATGGGTTTCAAAACCTACTACAGGAGTTCCCGTCGTGGTGCAGTGGTTAACAAATTCGACTAGGAACCATGAGGTTGCGGGTTCGGTCCCTGCCCTTGCTCAGTGGGTTAACGATCCGGCGTTGCCGTGAGCTGTGGTGTAGGTTGCAGACACGGCTCGGATCCCGCGTTGCTGTGGCTCTGGCGTAGGCCAGTGGCTACAGCTCTGATTCGACCCCTAGCCTGGGAACCTACATATGCCGCGGGAGCGGCCCAAAGAAATAGCAAAAAGACAAAAAAAAAAAGAAAGAAAAAAGAAAAACCTACTATAACTATTTTACCTATCCAGCTTAACACCCCCCCCCAAAAAAAGAGGTCTCTACCTGAACCATCATAAAACCATTTCCTTGGTACCTTCCTCATGAGGACAGGACAAACAAGCTTAAACTACTTAGAATTATATAAATAAAAGCAGCATTCTTTTCTTTCTTTCTTTCTTTCTTTTCCCTTTTTCTTTTTTCAGCCACACCGGCAGGATATGAAAATTTCTGGGCCAGGGATTGAATCAATCCCATGCCACAGCTGTGGCAACACCAGATCCTTAATCCACCGCACTGGGCCAGGATCAAACCCACACTACCACAGTGATATGAGCACTTGCAGCCAGATTATTATTATTATTATTATTATTATTATTATTATCATTATTATTACTTTTTAGGGTTGCTCTGGTAGCATACGGAGGTTCCCAAGCTAGGGGTCGAATTGGAGCTGCAGCTGCCAGCCTACACCAATGCAGGATCCCAAGCTGAATTTTCCAACTACACCACTGCTCACAGCAAAACCGGATCCTTAACCCACTGAGCACGGTCAGGGGTCGAACCCACATCCTCAAGGATACTAGTCAGGTTTGCTACTGCTGAACCACAACAGAAACTCTGCAGTGGGATTCTTAACCCACTGTGCCACAAGGGGAGCTCTAGTATTCTCTTCTTGATTATCTGCCCTTCCTAGAGCAAAGCATTTGGGTAAATAAAAGAGTTTTGGAAATTCCAAGCATAATAAAAAAAAAAAAATAGATATGATCACTGTTACTGTTACTGACTCTACACAATTTTTTCTCCTCTTACACTGAAAAGGTGAAGCCAGTGAATTTGTATAACTATAGATGGTTTTGTAGGAACCAAAAATATTCTACATCTTAAAGTTTAGGAGAAGCTTCATCTGAGACTTGCAATCCTTCATCTTCTTGTGTCACAAATGGATGCTCCCAAAACAATGGTTGGGCTTTCAAGGGGCAAGAGAATTCAGCCCCAAGGCCAGTGTTTACATTGAATGCTACATGAAAAGCTCTTGAGCCTTTTCTTCTGGTTATTAAAATGATTGCTTCATTAAAATGGTTCTTTTCAACACAGGCAATGCCTTCCCAAGTAGTAAGAGCAATTTAGTCACTGACTAAATTAGGGTGTGTGACTTAGAATATTTTTTTTAATGATTTTAGCTGCAGAAGGCATTAGCGACCTTCAGGTGGAGGGGTGTTACATCACTGCGAACAATCACTAATATCAAATAATACCTCTAGACAAAAAGCGCTCTATGCAAACATTGATACATATCAAAAGAGTTACGACAGCCCTTCTGGAAAATGATTGATGTAATCTAAGCATGATTTTTTTTCCCGAGTAGGGAACAAGCCACACTCTGGTGAATAAAGAACAAAGCATTTCAGTTGTATTTATTTTTTTCCAATCTCTAGATCCAGCCCCAATTTCAGCCATTTTTTCCTCTTTCTTAATCAAAAAGCACACCAACTCTGGGCCAATGCCAATACACACCCTTTCTACTTCTGTTTGTGAGCCACCACCCCCACCCCTGAGTCTCTTGAGAGCACTGATGGAGTTGAGTGTGTTGCTTGAAGCCTGAATCCATTTCCTCAGAGTCTTCCTTACAAGACTCCAACGCCTCAGTGAGCAGTTCCATCTTTGGGGCACGAAGATTGATTTTCTTTCTTCCTACAAGTGAAAGTCCAGAGTGTGTGCCCCGAGCCTACTACCCAGAGGGACCGACAATACAACCACCAGGATCAACTTGAAAAACTCGTCCGGGGGAGACTTCCTACCACCTCTGGGCTTTTCGCTAGGTTAAGTGCCCCATCTATCAATGAAGGCAAGCCCTGCTAACCCTGTTCCCACAACAGACTCATGCCGTAGCTATCTGGGTCTCAATTTTTGCAACCCTCCGTGTTTCCCGCATAGAAATTCTACACACAGCATAACCAGGGCAAGCATGGACATTCAGGGGGGAATTTTGAAACTGGGGCCTGAAAATCACATCTAAGGCTGCCGTCAAAATAACAAGGTGTTTAATTGGCCAGGAAATCATTAATATGGCCATACTTATTTATGAACCTTACAAATATTATTTATGGTCGTTTTTAACACTCAAACTTTTTTTGCATGTACCCAGACTGCTTCACAATAAATGTTATCGTGTTTCAGAGCTAGGGAGTCCCTTTTTAAGGCAGGCTTGACAGTTAGCAAAGTATTTGGATTTTTAATTGAAGCAGTTGGAGAGAGGGAAAGGCAAAGTTTCGTGAGTGTTCACAATATACCTGTTTGCAGGTGGATTTTTATGCATGTGTGCATTAAGAAAGTTCTCTGTTTTATGCAAGGGACACTGATAGTAAGATGGAGAGAGTTTAGACATATAATCTGAACACACATGAAGGAGAGCAACCAGATCCCACCTTCACCAGCACTGGGCACATACACACATATTTAGAGAGTGACCATATTATTTTCCTATAAATGAAATAATGCTATGTGTGATTAGTGTCAAAGGTATTAGTTTAACAATACGGCATTGTTTCCTAAGCCCTATTTGTCTGTAAATAAACTACATAGTAATGTTTAGAAGTACCCAAACTAAAAAAAGCACTCAAGTCATTTTAATAGAAATCACACTCTGACCTTGGCTAGGAAGGGTGTTTGTCATTTCCCCATCATCACTTTACTACTAAATTTTTCTAGAAGAAAATGGCAAAAAACCCTACCTCATGCTTTGAAAAACCAATTAAGCAAATAAACATAAAAACACTGTACAAGATGGTAATTTCACTTTTTGGAACTAATCCAGAGTTCACTGAAATTTGATTACATTGGTATGACATTTCAAATTTGAAATTTCCAAAAGTAATTTACTACAGTTCGTTTGTCTTTGAAACCATCACCTATAACACATATCTTTAGAAAAATAAGTGCTATATCTTTTAATGATACATCAATATTAAATATGGTTTATTTTATCCACAAAATAATTTATTTTATCCCATAGTTTACTTTATATACTGTACCCGCCCTAATACTTTAGGATAAAAGTTGCCAAATAAATATGCTTTATCATGTCAAATGCATAGCATTCGTTTGCATCCTGTTTATCAAGACATCCTTTGAAGTCCCTCACATTTTCAAAAGAACCTATTGAAATAAAATTTGAAGGAAACATTCATAAATGAAAATGGAGTGAACCTCTCCAATGTCTGCAGATTTAAATGTCAAGTTCCTATCAAAATTTATCACAGTTACAAGGAAGCACATAATCTTATAAAGAAAAGTAAGCACATTTATCTTTAATAAAAATTTTAAAATATTTTTATTTAATAATAAAAAAAATAAAAGAGCAGGAAGAGTCACTGTCCCTCTACCATCCTCGTTAGCAAAAATCTAGCAGTCAAACTATCACAAGTAGTGCTGACTTAACAACACTTTTTTTTTTTTTTTTGGTGATAGGGAGTGGTGTTGAAAAGGGTAGATTAAAATGATATATGTCAAATATTAGTAGCCTTTTAAGAAGCCATCGCCCATGGCCCTTAACCCCTTGCAGATGGCAAATCAGGTGCAGAGCAAACGAAATTAAGATGATAGTGTGTTGACAGGGGCAAGTAGATCCCAGTTTTCATCTATGCGGACAACAGGAATGGCATCACATCTTTTCAAACTGACACCTTAATGAATTTAGCAACACCTGAACTTTTCTGGCACTGGACACCTTTGACTCTGGTAGGTCCTTTGGTGTCAGTAATAATAGGATTCTGTATCATTCCCCCACTCCATATTTGATGGCAGAATTACCTTTTGGGCACTAACAAGTTGACAGGGTTTCATTTTGCTTCCTCTTTTAATGACATCTTCTTTGCAGGTGAACTGGAGATGTAATGACTTCCTTTTTTGTCTTGGAGGATTCCTAAATGTCATTGAGAGACCCAAGACATCTCAATCTCGCTTAATGCAAACAGGAAGCCAAGGGTTTTTAAAGGTGAAATGGATCTTGCTAATGAAGAAGTATCACTCTTGCTGGGGCAGGCAGCTTGTTAGTTTGCGTTAGGTGAGTGTCACAGGTTAGGGTTCAAGCATGACACTGGGTGTGACTCAAGATGTCATCTTTTATTTATTGGGCTTTTAAAAAACATAATTGAATGGTTGGGCAATAAAAACAGGGAACCCTTTCTGCATGGGGGAATGATCCAGAGAGAAAGGTAATGAGCTCTTGCCTCAGAAATTTGCGATGATGGGGTCCCAATTATGATAAAGTTCAACTATGTGAACTTTAAATATGTGAATGGTAAAGCCACACTGTAAATACAACTGCCTATTCATAGGGACCAGAAACTCAAGTTTTCTGTTTATCTCGCTTCTTCAGTCTTTTTATTTTTCCCATGAGTGTGACTCAATAGTTACATAGTTGTCTCTTTGTTCCATTCCCCCTTCTTTTACACAATAAAAAGGCAAGAAATACAATCCTTGTGGCTATCATTAATTTGCAAAATGGTCATGAAGCCCAAAGAGGGGTGTGGGGGAGGAGAGGAGGCCGCCCAAATTGGAAAACTTGGCAACACTGAGAACTTCCTACGCATTTAAATCATCTCGAAATTCTCTGTTTTGCCGTCTTTTTCTGAGATTACTCATCCAGCTGGTCACCATTTGGGGGAAATATAAGAACGGAAAATCCGATTCACACCATGACATAAAATCCATCGGGGTGAATAAAGCCAAGCCTCCCTGCAAAATCCAACTTAAATGTGGAGGTGCTTGCTTAGAGCCGAAGGGGTTAAGAAGACACCTTCGCAGCTGTCAACTCAGGGCCACCCTCAAATTACAAAGATATACCCAGATTATTAAAGGATAATGTTTTCAGCCCATTTGAGCTAATTAGCAGGTTCTACTTGCCTTGGGAGGCCACTCTCCCTTTCTTTTTTACCTTACAATCTCTAATTACCACAGCCAAAACTTTTTCGGA
Source organism: Sus scrofa (assembly GCF_054392235.1). Classification (NCBI taxonomy): domain Eukaryota; kingdom Metazoa; phylum Chordata; class Mammalia; order Artiodactyla; family Suidae; genus Sus; species Sus scrofa. The sequence continues at coordinate 93,781,131 of NC_139389.1, forward strand.
TCCAGCAGGTTCTTTGGAAAATTCAGAACATCATTCTTTTAAGAGAGGGCTGTCCATGCCACTTAGCTGCTCTTTTTCCTTGCCTGAGGTTTAGAATCCACACAACGATTAACCGTTAGGTTGGTCCTGTTTACCTTTATGGAGCAAAAATAATTCATTCACAGATAGGACAGAATGAACTTCTTTGCAGAACAGATACTGACTCACAGACTTTGAAAAACTTAGGATCTCCAAAGGAGACAATTTGAGGCGGGGGACGACGCGCTGGGGTTGTGGGATGGAAATCCTATAAAACTGGATTGTGATGATCTTTGTACAACTACAAATGTAATAAATTCATTGAGTAATTAAAAAATTAAATTAAAAAATAAAAAATAAAAAAAGATGAGGATGGTTTCTCAATTAAAACACTTCTCTGAGTCACGGACCCCTTGTCATTTTAGGAAAAGCACACAATTCCATTTGGTTCTAACAGGTAAAATAAATGACTTTTTCACCTGTCAACGGCTAGCTTAAAATTCCCACACATGTAGGCCATTTCTGTTTCATCTGTTCTTTGAATTTCAACTGCTTTGCTTTTCAATACCTCCGTTTCACTGGTGTCTCTTTTGTGTCTGAGCCGCTCACACTGGGTTCTCCCTCTTTGGTGCTGGGCTTTCTTTTCACAGTGACATTTCAACATAAACAGTCAATATTCATTACCTCAAAGGAGACTTCCCTCCTATTGCTGACCAATTAAATACCAGCTGAGATAGGCAGACAAAGGTAAAGGAGCTGTAACACAGGACAGGCTTCGAGCCTACTTTCTGCTCTCTTAAAGGAAGAAAAATTGTAATCAAAACAAAGAAAGCTGGGGATTGAAGGACTATCTCTGTCCAAGAGACAATTCCGTTGGATATTATGGTTCCCTATCTTTTCATCTGGTTACTGCAGAGTAGGGGAGTTTTATATTTGTGTGTGTGTGTTGTTGTTGTTTTTAATAATTCAGCACCATGCATTTTTGAGGTTTCACTGAGAAGGACAATCAGCCCTTAATTAGTTCCTGACTGAAGATGGCCATGTTGGCATAGGCTGTTTACTCAGATGCTGGTGGACCTGACCTTTATTTTCTTACTCTGCTGACTAATTTGATTTAGCTTGATTTCTGTATTTCTCCACCACACAAGAGCGACTCAGGAGGCGCCACTTAGAACATCTGTTGAGACGGAGCCCTTTAGAGTGAACTCTCCGCTGCATCGGGAATTACTGGGAATGGCTGTGAGACCCGTCAGCGAAGTCCTCTGAGCCGTGCATTCACTTTGGAGGGAGGGAGGGGAGGGGAGGGGAGAGGCTGGCGGGTGGGGCAGGGAAGGGGGGGTGGTGTTCAACGTTCTTGTATATTTCCTTGAATCATTAAACAGTTCAACTCCCTTCCCAACCTACCCGCCCCCTCCCCCACACTCAAAGACTCTCCAAGATACACGCAAAAATACAGGGCGCTTAGAAAACTGCTAGGAAAGCTGAAGAGATTTATTTTTTAATAATTCTGCAAAATTCAATCTATTTATTTCTCTTTCCTTTTTTTTTCCCCTGCAATTCTGGGAAGCGTGCATGTACCAACAGCAAGACTTTTCTTCCCCATAAATGAATTGTGTAATAAACTGAGCATTCATATCTTTGTGGAATCACCCCACAAGTAAGCCTTCCACCTTCACAAAACATTGTCCTTTTCAGTGGCAGGGGAAGCCACACGGAGTGTTGATTTTTATATTTGAAATGTAGCCTAGATTTAAAGTATTGTAACCCAATCTGCTATCAGGGCTGCCATCCACAAATTCAACATTTTCTTAAGGACTGACTTAAGTAACATTCCCCCCTCCCCAAAGAGTGACACAGAAGGTTACACGTAAATGAAGTACACACACCTCATTGATTTACATAAACATATATATGCATCCTAGCTTTGTCATCAACTCTAAAAGCCACTACAATATTCCTAAAACAAACATACCAAAGTCACTCTAGATGGCAATTCTTCTACAACTTCCTTTAAAAACAGAATTAAAGTCAGTGAACAATACTTAGAGTAATGCCTAGTCCAAAAATTCCTGTCATATTAATCAGCTGCTTGAGAGAAGGGAAATATCAGTTTAACTTTCTAAGAATCCCTCCTGAATTATTACTCTGTTTTGTCTTTTGAAAATGAAAGTGTAATTAATTCAAGAAGATAAACTTTTATTTCTTTTGATATATTTTCATAAAGAAAAAAGAACTTTAGCTCATAGGAATTGTGTTTTGTTTTTTCCCCCCAAGCCACATTTGGTGAATTTAATCATCGGAGAATTTTATTTTCCATGTATGCTTCCAGCAGCTAGAGGGCACAAAAGAATGCTTTTACCTTGCCTTGCCTTTTTTTTTTTTTTTTTTTTAAATCACCAAGTGGAACTATACAGACTCAGAAATAAACAAAAATACAGGGGAAGCTGGTGGATTTTATTGCCTCTTCCTTCCTCAGATGTCAATTTTTTCATATGTTCTTTCCAGCAGGAATTCAAATCTCAGGTGACAGTAATAGGTGACAATGGAGAACAGAAACTTCACCTTCCCCAAAGAAAGAGGAAACCCCTAAAAATGAGAGACTTGTACTGAGACACAAATATTCCAAATTTGGCCCATCTTTATGTTTCTGAACTATCTTGTAGAGCTCTTTGTTCAAAAGCAATATAAACATATGTTTAACCTTTATCATTCTAGCATCTTAAATATTAATGTCGGTTGTGATTCTGCATTAACAACATCCATTATTTTTGCACTAAGAAGAGGCTTATAAGAATAAACATGAAAGGTTTGGAGCAACCTTCCTGTCGATTAAGAAATAGGCAGTAGTACTTCAAATGAACAGTTCTAGTGGATCTCATGGTAACTGGAATCAGAGTGGAAACACATGCTTCGAGAGCCACAAAAGAGGCTCCAACTCATGGCTATAAGTTTTGCAAACCATCCCTTCCAAACCCTTAAACACCCCCCATCTTGTAAAGACAGCTCCTAAGACTCCACAGTAAACGGCATTCTTTTTGGACCATTTATTCGAAAGCATAATAGTTTGGCATTTTTCTGCAAGAAACACTAATAAACCTCAGGAGGAGTCGCATCTGTTGCTGGAGTACAAAATGGGTTGGGCCTCAATAGCATAATATATATAAACACTTTTTCCCCCTAATGAACTGTACCTCCCCCTTAGGCATAAATGAGTTGGATCTGGATAGAGTGCCATTTGCCAAATTGTAAATTGCCTACATTTATTTTGGGAGTGCACTAAACAGAGTGCTAATTGCCTTGTTTAGCACTTTCCTTTCTTTCATTTGCACTGGTGTAAAATCTTAGTAAATTAACTCAAGGCTTTTATTATGTAGGTAGCATTTGAACAACCAAGAATTAGTGAGGAGGCAGCATGAAAGGACTGATAAAAGAGGAGTTGGCTCTACCCATAATGCCATTTATATGTCCCTTGAATTAAAAGGATGGAATTAACTTTTAATCCTTGGGCTTTTTAAATAGCTGATGTTAACACAGACCGTATTACGCAGCCATTTTATTCAAATTTGCTCACTTAAAATGGGTAGAATGTTAACAACCATGATCGTATGGGGAAAGTGCAGCTAGCTGTATTCATATACACAAGTGTATATATTAAGATTCATTCCAAATAGCAATTTATGTAGTTGCAGTCAATTGCATAGTCAAGATTCCAGCTTATTGTCAAAGACAAAACACTCCAAAGTCATTAACATCCACTGCTGTGCAGGAGCCTATGTAAAATGAGTTGGGAGTCTCATTGCCATTCCTAATAGACAGGTGTACACTTCAGAAGAGCCATCATCAGATTTAGCACAGCACAGAATGCGTGCTGGCTTCTTGACTGTAAAGCTCAGAGGCAAAATAGCCCCCAGAGGCTGAAGGTCTTGTACTCTTACAGGTGGCCTCTTGGGGAGAAGGGACTTTTTCAGGGAGCTGTGGAATCTTACAGATGCAACACTGTAGATAAACAGATTTTTCTAGTCCTGACATTCTTGGATTGACTCAGTTCTTGGTTCATCTGGTTTTCCTGATCCTTTGAAAACTAAGGAGATACAGCCACAAATTTTTCCTTTCAAAAGAAAAAGAAAATACGTTGCAAATGGTGATTTAAGATGACAGGCAATAAATTAACCCATCATCTTTGGGTTTTTTTTTTTTTTCATACTTTTTGCTTTAAAAATCATGAAGGTTGTATTTAGATGGAAGTCTGCCAATATGAAAAGCTGACTGAGGAAACTAAAATTGATTCAATTCCTTCTAATCATTTGTATTAACCTCTCATGTAGAACTCTGCAGGTAATTACAGAGAGACTAGAGGAGATACTTTATAGCAGAACAAATTCTTCAGTTTTTAAGAGCCTCTACTGGACCTTGGTTTTGGTGACACTGACTAGAAATGTTTTTCCAGAGGGGCATTATTTATGTTGGGAGAGGTAGCAGGGACACAAATGTCCTTGCTTAAGGTGGTGGCAATGGAAGAAAGTATAGAAAGGTAGTCGATATTTGCTATGTTGAATGTCAGCAGGAATCCAGTTAGAAAGATAAACTCGTCTTTTTTTTTTTTTTTTTTTTTTTTTTTTTTGCCTTTTCTAGGGCTGCTCCCTCGGCATATGGAGGTTCCCAGGCTAGGGGTCTAACCGGATCTGTAGCCACCAGCCTACGCCACAGTCACAACAACGCAGGATCCGAGCCACGTCTTCGATCTACACCACAGCTCACGGCAACGCCAGATCCTTAACCCACTGAGCAAGGCCAGCGATTGAACCCACCACCTCATGGTTCCTAGCCCAATTCGTTAACCACTGTGCCACGACGGGAATGCCATCAAGTCTTGATCATCTTATTAGAAGAAAAAGAAAGGGCATGTGTTTTTCTTAATAGTCCCTAAGGGAGTTCCCACTGTGCTGCAGTGGGTTAAGGATACAACTGCAGCAGCTCCAATCACTGCAGAAGTACTGGGTTTGATCCTCTGCCCAGAGAAGTGGGTTAGTGATCTGGCATTGCCACAACTCGCATTCAATCTTTGGCCCAAGATTGAACTTCCACATACCATGGCTGTGGCCATTAAAAAAAAAAAAAAATATATATATATATATATATATATATCCCTAGAAATCCAAGTACTATCACAGTGATTTGTTAAGAAATAATATACTAATGGGGAGTTTGCATTGTGGCTCAGCAGTAATGAACCCGACTAGTATCCATGAGGATGTGGTTTCAATTCCTGGCCTCATTCAGTGGGTTAAAGGATCTGGCTTTGCCGTGATCTGTGGTATAGGCCAGCAGTTACAGCTCCAATTCACCTCCTAGCCTGGGAACCTCCATATGCCATGGGTGCAACCTTAAAAACCAAATAATAATAATATGCTGATGGTACAAAGGAGTTTGAATTCAGACAGACTTTTGTGGATTCCAACTTGGCCACTGGAACTCAGATCTCTAACAAGTGACCGCACCTTTTTGAATTTTGCTTCATTTATAAAATAGAATGACAATATCAATGAATAAATGCTGTTGTAGGGTTAAATGCAAATGCATATAAAGTTTTTAAAGCAGAGGACACACTCCATAAATGCTCATTCCCCTTTGGTCCTGTTTTTATTTTTCTTCACCTCTAATCCCATCTCTTCACTTAGTTAATGAAGCAAAATCCCCACTTGGATAATAGAAGTAATAGTAGTATAACTGCTTTTGTTCTTCTAGCATAGAACTTGATAATAGAACTCCTTGGTAATAAATACCTGAGGAAAGAATAAATGAATGAGAAAAAAAAACAGACAATATTTTAAGATTGAATGTGGAATACTAACAAATTCACTGGGAATATTATTAGTTTTTGATATTAATCCCACCCAGACTTAAAAACCACTGGTAGGTTTAATTGTGCCTATAATTATAGAAGATGCTTGTGGTGCATATATATATATATATATATATATATATATATATATTATACTGGAGGCTTCATGATGAAACGTATTTGTTAAGTTTCCAGACCAGAATGGTTTGGAGCCATTTCAGAATGTTAACTGGAATTCCACACATTTCTTGTAGATGCTGTGAGATCTGGCTATCATTCAACTCCAAATTGTCATTATAAATGTTTTCAATGAAATAAGATAGGATTTAATGCATTTTTGAAACTAGTTTATTTAGCAGGGAAACAAAATGATGGCTTAACTGCTAGACTCTGCTGGATTCCACACTTAAATAAAAAGTATATTGACAAGGAAAACTGATGAGAATGAGATAGGAGAAAGTTGAGAGGGGATATTTTAGCCTGCATGATCTATTTTATAGCCTTCATAATACAGAGGCTTTTCTCATTTGGGCTGATTGTCCTTTCTAATGGAATGACTTGATGGCAGTTCTATTAAATAGTAGTTCTGTATGAAATAACATAGGTTTCAGTAATATGAGAATTCATTTGCTGACCAACCCCTGATTAGAACTAGCCTATGCTGATGATTGGTCTTTAGAGTCCTCTGAAGAACTGATTCCATAGTTAACAATGGGAAAGTTTACTTAAACAGGAGACTTGGCCAAAGATTTTCCATGAGATTTTCACCAAGGACTGAAGCTAAAGACTGGTCTTGCATTCTTTAATTAAAGGAACCAAGAGTCTGACAAAAGATAGCTGTCTCTGTCATTTCACTCCAACATGCCTTTCTTCCTTAAATTCTTAGACAAATAGTCTAAAAATTAATTGTCCATGCTTCAGCTTATTATTTTAACAAACCCATAACTTTTATGGGTTGACATTTTAGTCTCTAAAAAACAAGATGTTACTCCTAATTTCCCACTTCCTAGTTTTTCTCCCCATCATCTTCCTTTCTTTGATCTAATCTGTGACATTTCTATCGATCATCAAATCCTGTTAAAAAGGAGCTTTAATGCAAACTATTCAAACAGATGAGCTATGATTCATTTGTTCAAAGAAAAATGTGTTCTTTAAGGATTACTTTCCTATCATATTGAATGTTATGATTCTTAGTGTTCAGTCTTTTTGTTTTGGAGTATTCATAATTCTGACAACCCACAATTAACTTCTATCTTAAATAAACTTGCCAAAAGTTTAATGAGTGTGTAATTTAATTTTACCAGCTAGCTGGCCTTGGTACATGGAGTTTTTAGAGATCCGAAACTACTTTGGACAATCAAAATGCTGGGAAATTCAAACAAAAAGTATTTGTTATGTTAAGAAGGAATTTATAAAAATAGCAGTACAGAATTCGAATACAAAAGTGTTAGGCCTAAATCTTCAAAAATATACTACTTTTCTCATAAAATGTAATATCAGTTTATCAAGATAACCTTGGTTTAAGGCTGCAATTACCTGTTAGCTACCTAAATTGCTGTGGTCTAGGTTCTTTGTGTAACACTGGGTTAGTTTTTAACCATTGAAAACATTCCAGACTTGAAACCTTAGCAGGACAGTAGATGCTAATCCGGAGTAAAACTTGAAGGAGAGAAACAATATATATTAAGAGAAGGTCTTATATATTATGTTCTCAGGTTAGGATCAAAACAAAATATTGTCTTAAATATGATTCTGTGAGTTAAAGTCAAAAAAATATAAAGCACCTCATAATCCCAGAAGTTTTCCGGGACATCTAACCATACATACAGTAGAAGAAATTCCTACATCCCAAGCTTTGTTAAATACTCAGACAATTGTGCCAATAAACTAATGTCCAGAGACTAAGCTGGGCTAGTAGTTTAGTTAAGGTTTTCTCCAATAATGAGATGAACTGTTCTCACACAACCTGACTTCTAAACTGTGTGTGATATACTGCCTATTCTGACTAGTAGGCATGAAAGACCTGTTTAAGTTTGTTTTTGAAGTATTATAATGTTTTTCATTTCTATTCTTGGAGCTAAAGCTAAAAATACTTGTGTGTGTGTGTGAGTAAAGAAGCTCTTTAACTAAATTTGTTGCTTTTAAAGAATTGACTTTGCCTTTCTGGAAAGAATTTATCTTAAGAAAAATATCTCAAATGAGAGGGCTTAAACAAAATGATTTAATTATTATTTACAGAAGTATTATTTCAATATCAAATAAGACATTTGATAAAACACCAAATAACTCAGGAGATGAAATTTTGGGCAGCCAAATAAAAAGTATGTTTATAAAGATTCTAGTAATATGCAATAATATTGACTGGGGGAAAAAAAGTATAGTGCAATTTATATATGACATGATCTTGACTCCATAAAAGAGAAAAATACAAAGATAATTAGAAAAGAATCAACTGTCAAAATAGTTATTCTCTTTGAGCTGGAAGCTAAGGTTATGCAAACTACTTTCTACTCAAATATACTTTTCTCTGTAATACTTTTATAATTAAGAAAGGTAGATAACTGGGCAAAAAGAATTCTTCAACATGTTTATTCAAAGCAGTTTCTTTGTGGAGACTTGAACACAGGTTAATGATATTAAAAAATGATGCAACCTATTTGGGCACCTATCTTTAGCCTGTCCATTACCTCCTTACAAATCCAGGATAACATGAGGATCAGCAAACCAAATTAACAGTAGCACTGGAACATGAAAACGGCCTCCATTGCTAAACTAGAAACAAGTTTAAGATATCCTTCTCTAGTTTCCTTTTCTAAGTGATAATGTGAATTTTTATAGGTGGATTTGCCAAGTTCCTTGTCCTCATCTGTTATTTCAGAAGTAAAAAACATAGGTAGAAGGAGATGGTGCAAAAAAAAAAAAAATGATAAAGCAAATACAAAACAAAGAAACTAGCATCAAGGGCTAAAAACTCAGCCCTTGAAATTCTTCTGTGGTGCAGCAGGTTAACAACCCGGCATAATCACTGCAGTGGTTCAGGTTGCTGCTGTGGCGTGGGATTGATCGCTGGCTTGAGAACTTCCACAGGCTGATGGCATGGCCAAAAACAAAAAAAAGAAAAGTAAATAAAATAAATAAATACATGCATACATTAAATAATTAATTGAACTCAGTCCTTCCTCATAAGAAATTTCAGTTTCACATATTTCAGTTCACATATTTCTTGGCTGCCTATCACTCCCAGGATTCCACTCACCATCTAGGGCACACACCCCACCCCCACACTCAAACAGAATTGCCTTTATCATTGAGCGTGCCATCAGCAGTTGAGTTTTTCTTTTTAGCACCCAGACAGTTCTTTGCATTTTTAAAGAAATTTTTTGAAGCGTATTGATGCGTGAGGCTTACTTAATTCCCAACTCTCTTACTTAAATCTAACCCTTTCTCCAAGTAAGGAAGCTAAAGCTGAGAGATTAAGCCACATTCTGAAGATCACAAAGTCAGCAGTGGAGGCCAGGCCAGAATAAATTCCAACGGTGTTTCCCCTAAGAGATGCCTGTCACTTTTAATCTACACGGTTAGAGTTTTCCCCTCTAAGCCTTAAGTCTCTGCAATACATATTAAATGAATATTAGATAGTATGTTCATTGGCTGAACTTTGAGGTGTTAGGGCTCTCTGCCCACCAGTCTAAAGAAAATTAAGCTTATTTGAAGGAAATGTGGTCCCTATTAGTAAAGGGTTAAACACAGATTATGCAAATAAAGATATTGTCATTTGTCCCCTCTGTTCATTCTGAGGGCTGCTTTTCTGTTGTTGTTTTTCTTCTCCTCCAATTGAGAGATTAACCTGGTCCCAATTGAAATGGCAGTCCATATCATACCTTTCCTTGATCTCACAGCATGGCTAATAACAGCTGGGGCCCGCCAAGCAAGCGTCTTTATTTTTTCTTTATTGTTCCAGACTACACATCCGTGAACCTTCAGCATGTTATGTACTTAACCATGGTCAGGTTGATGTCATTATTTTCTGATTGTCCGGGAGCTCCCGGGGTACTGGCCCATATTGATGGAGAAGGGCTGGCATGCTCTTTGTAGGGTAACCTTTGAAAAAGAAGTCCCTCGACCACCTGCATGTTTAGCCGAGAGCTGTGACATTGCACTCGGCCAATTGGTACGCTTCAAAACACATATTAGCACCAGTTGTGCGAGTTCATCTTGCTTTTTAATTTTCACTTGGTCTTGTTAGATAAACCTTATCTGTGCCACAAGCAAATGCTTCACAGAGCAGATTTTTAAAGATCTTTGCAAGAAGATCTGGTATGTATGGGTCACTGTGTGCTTTGTCTAAATCTAAGCATAGCTATTTGTGAGCTTCCCCACCTCTTTTTAGTATTTTTTTTCCCCCTGTTGCCTGTCCATATGTCTAAGTAACTAGCCAGGCTAGCTGAAAGCAGACAAAACCAGGGATGGGAAGACCAAACAGCAAGAAGAGTGAGGCAAAGTGCTTCTCTGCATGAACCATCTCCACACTTAGCTTTTACAATCCTATAAAAATTGGTCTACTTGTTATCAGTTCAGACTGGAAAGCAAGCAACAGCCCTCGATTGCCTCGGGCTTTGATGTAAGCACCCCTGACTATTTCTGTTTAAACTCTAGCGAATGGAAGACACCTATAAAGATATTAATTAGCTCCAGTTGTCACCAGATGTGGTTCACATTCTCTGAGCCAGCTCTGAAATACTGGAATTTTTATTAGGCAAGGTAATGTTTATGGCTCTCATTAAAGTCTGAGTCATAAAAGACTGAAGATGAGATTGGAAGGGGAGGGGAAGTAGGGGGGGCAGTTTTCTCTTTGTTTATCAACTTTCAAAAATCCCGAAGACCCGGGCTTTAGATTTGAGTGGCATGTTAACTTTGAGGGATTTGGCAAGTCTGATGGTGTTTACACTTTGAGGAAACCCTTTGAGTTATACTACATAAAATGACTGGTTTGTGTCAGAATTATGAGTTACATTTTTATGCTTAATTATAACAATGTCAGCCGGTAGTTCAGCGCCACGCAAAAGAATTCAGCCCTAATTGTTATTGGACTGGATACTTGCTTATGGGTTATAATATGACAACAAAAGAAATTAATTGTTTATTCAAAATGGGTGAAGAGTACGCCTTAACTGGAGGGGGAGGAGGAGTAGCAGGGAGAGGAAGAAAATCCAAAAATATCTTCTGAACACTTTTCCCCAGTGCTTCCCTTCCAGGTCATTTATTGCCCTGCTTTTAGAACTCTTAGGAAATACTTCTGCTAATTTTTCTCTTGGACAGATGAGACGATAATGGCTGAAACATGTTACTAGACTATGTTTTTAAAAAAAATTCTTAATTTGAGAAAGATTTGCAGGCCAAAATAGCTTCTCGGATTCCTTCAATAGCTTCCCTGACCTCCTTTTGAAGTTCCGCCCTCCTCATCAAACCTACACACATAATAAGACAGGCCCAATTCTTCTGCCGGCCCACATGATAATCCATGGTCTGGGGTCCCCAAAAGGAATATATATTCAGCTTGAATCCTCTGATGACTTACATCAGTGCATCCGATTTACAGTTTCATAAGATCTTTGGAGGTTTTAAATGATATTCAGAAATATGCTTATGCATTTTTAAAAGACTCCTTTTTCCCATCTGAACTCTTTTAACAAAGGTATTACACTAAGTACAAAAGCTGTCCAATTTTTTCCAACCTTTTGGTTCTTTCTAAAACACAGTCATTTTGTTAGACATTGAAAATGTCTTGATTTAGTTGTCTTGCTATTTTGGGCCTGTCCTGCCCCCTGCAGTGGTAATAAGGATGGGGGTTCCTGCTGGGCCCTGAAGAATACCATTTCACGGCCGCCACAGAGCTGGCGGCTTTTATTTATGGAGCCAAGAAAATGAATGGGTATTAGTGTCCAAACATTTCAACATGCTCCCGCGGCCATGCACAAAAGGGACTGATTTGCAGCAAATTTCCACTTATTTTCCAAAAGTATTTACCTTACCAAAGCTTGGCTGATCACTATAATGGCATAGCTGAGGGGGAAAAAAATGACCATTTCAGAACCCAATTTTTATATATATGTTTCTGAACCTTAAAAGTGCTCTACTTCTTCCGAATAAAGATAATACCCTCGGTTGCTAGGCTTTTATGGATATATGGATAAATCTAAGGTGCTGGAGTTTGTGGTTCTCATTGTTATTTTAAACAAGAAAAGACCCTGCGCAGCCCAAAGAAAGATAGTTCATATCAGCAGATATAGGCTAGACATAAGGGAGCATGCTACCAGTATCTAAGGTCATCCTGGAATGTGCTCAAAGGATAAAACCATCATTTTCATGTTTGGAATTTGGTCCAGGAATTGAGGACCAATGTGCTCTATAGCTGTTTACCATCTGACTTCAGACTAATTGACTGGTAGGCTGTCCCAAGAGGCTATGAAATAATTTCACATTTTTATATTGTACAATTCACTCTTTTTGTCAGCAAATATTCATTGAGCACCTATTATGTGCCAGGCATTTGGAACCTGCCTTGAGGAGATGTTGAAATGGCTTTAAATGTGGCTTTTCAAGAGCTTTGCTCAGGATGTCAATATTCTCTGCTCAAGCAGACACTTTGGAGATCAGTTCTTCGTCCATTCTGCAAGACTATCTCTCAGCAGGGCTGCTCCTCATTCTCTAAATATGGTATTGCTTTCTCAGCTTTGAGTCCTGTTCTGTTTTGGTACACCAGGAATATCTTTTGCAGCAAATCAAAGTTCCTGCTCCTCCATTCCCTGCCAAATTGATCCTTCCATGACTGGTCCCCCAAGTCCCTTCTATGGACCTGCAATCTCCTTTCTATGCACTCCATCATGTGCTACCAGTTTTGTGTTTATTAGTGTGCATGAACCAGTGGATAATAAACCATCTGAGGGATGAATTAATGCCGGTCATCTTCCCTAAGCCTTGATGCACTTTGCACATAGCAGATGCTCTCTCAAAGGGGGAGAGGGAGAACTTGATGAAAGATGGAGTTGGTGATCCTATAGCTCCCATTGTCTTTTCTACTCCAAATGAAACAAGATTTACAGGTCAAAAAGATGTGTAGATTTTTTTTCTTCTTCCTGTTCCTCCAAATCCCGTGTTTGCTTTTTTAACATTTATACCAGCTACACCATGGCTGTAAATCTCCTGGCCACCCTTCACCATGTCACCATATTTTTTCTCAGATTCTGATGCTGAACAGTCTGACAATCTCAAACTACATATTGCTAAAATGTCGCTTACAATATAAGAGGTTATTATAGTATAAGAAATGTGAAATAAGTGAACGAAGTAAAACTGCAATTATTTCATTCTGGCTCTGTCAACCACTAGCTATATGACCTTGAGCTGTTTACTTAATCCTCTTTAACTCAATTTCCTCATCTGTAAAATGGAAATAACAATCGTAGTGACCTTGTGAATTTACTGTATGGATTTAGTGAGTTAACATAAATAAAACACTTATAGAAATTACTCAACAAGTATTAATATTTGTCTCTTATTTGAGAGTGTATGGATTAATGCACAGTAAACACCTGTAGCTTTTTTTTTCTTTTAAGGCCCACACCTGCCTCATATGGAAGTTCACAGGCTAGGGCTCGAATCGAAGCTTCAGCAGCTGGTCTATGCCACAGCCACAGCAACATGGGATCAAGTCATGTCTGTGACCTACACCAAGGTTCATAGCAATGCCGGATCCTTAACCCACTGAGTGAGGCCAGGGATCGAACCCACATTCTCATGGATGCTAGTGGGGTTCGTGAATGCTGAGCCACAGCAGGGACTCCAACACTTGTAGTTTTACTTGTAGTCTTTGAATAAGAGATAATAAATCTCCCAGACATATCTTCACCAATCAAAACCCCTTCAACCAAGGACACTTCACTGCCTTTCCATGTAACAAGATTAGTTTTGTCAGAGCTTCTTCCAGCAATCATTTGTCATATAGACTTCTGATGTCCTGGGTCTCAAAAGGTTTCCAGTCTTGAATCACTGGTTGGGCCACTCTCATTGTCCCAGGTCTGAATCATAAACTGGTAAATTGCCAAATGGCCTTACTCCTTTGGCTGGCCACATGGACATTCCACATAGACCAGTCAAGAATTTCTTGACCACTATGATTCTCCTAGGCATCTGTGCTGGCTTTGCTCTTTTTCATAAATAAAGCCATTCCACTCCTGTGAATTTATTTTATGACCAGAGTTCCATGGAGTTTTGTTTTGCTTTACTGGCAGATGGTATAGGTTATTCCAGTTGAACTCAGCCAGGTGATGTTACACCATTTACTTCTCTCTGTCCCTCAACTTCCTCATGGTTGACTCAGAGGAATATTTCCAAGGCGTTTTGAGCATTCGCTAGTCTAAAAAATTCACTTTTACGGAGGAAAAAACCTCAATCCCAGGACTCTTCTCTTACATCTTCATAAAATGGATCTAGATGTGTCCTTTGTGGGGAGCTCTCACCTTAATCATCAACAACTTGGTGTTTGGCAAGTCTACTTAGCTGTATTTCATATTTTTGACTCGGCGGGGGCACAGATTGATCGACCAGCCACCAAAGTCCAATATATCAATTGTCTTGATTCCTGTATCTTCCTTCAGATGAAGCAACATTTCAGACTCATTTCTAAGCTTAACCAGAGAAGAAACCTGCACACAACTTTCATGCCACAGTGAACAGAGCTAAAAACTAGCAGTGAATAAGACACAGTTTCATAGGTTAGTACAAGAAATACATGTAGAAATAAGTAATTACACTGCAGATTGATCAGTACAAAACTACATGTGGGCATTGGAGCATGTTTATGGTGTGTATGTTAGAAGCAAGGGATGGAAGTGAAGGAGTGGGAATAGCAGGAGAAGGAGAAGAAGAAAGAAAGAACTAAATAAAATCTAAATCTGGGTATGGTTTTCTTTGGGAAATGCTGGGAGAAGCAAAATTTAACAGCTTTTCTTACTATAGGATTTCTCAGAGCCTTGAAGAGCTTTTCTCAGACTATGTATTGTGAATCTCTAAGAGTTTATTTGTGGAAAAAACAAGCTTATTTTTTCCCTTTTATTGTTCAGGTTTAACTGTTGACATCTTGAGAAAAAAACCCTACATTGGCGAGATAATGATAAGGCTGAGTACAGTAGCTGAGCAAAGAAGTCAAGTAGTCTGAAGTCATGTGCTGACTACTTTAATAATAACACCCTCCTCACAGGTTTGTTGTGAAGATTAAATAAGTTATATAAACTGGTTAGACCAATTCTTTGCATATAAAAACATTTAATAAATGTTTATCATAATTATACAATTTTACTATTGGGAGCTGGAGTTGTTCAAGAAATTCCTACAAAACAGCATGGAGTTTCCTTTAAAAACTAAAAACAGAGTTACCACATGATCCAGTGATCCCACTCCTTGGCATATATACAGAGAAGACCGTAATTCAAAAAGATACATACACCCCAATGTTCATACCAGCACTATTTACAATAGCCAAGACACGAAAGAAACCTAAATGACCATTGACCAATGACTGGATAAAGAAGATATGATTACATATATAGAGTGGAATACCACTTGGCCATAAAAAAGAATAAAACTATGCCATTTGCAGCAACATGGATGGACCTAGAGATTATCATGGTGAGTGAGGTAAGACAAAGAAAGACAAATATTATATGATATTTCTTATATGTAGAATCTAAAAAAATGATGTAAATGAACTTATTATGAAACAGAAATAGATTCACAGACATAGAAAACAAACAGGATGCCAAAAGGTGAAACAGGAGGGTGGATAAACTAGGAGTTTGAGATTGGCAAATACAAACTACAATATATAAAATTAATAAACACGGTCTTACTCTATAGCGCAGGGAACTACACTCAATATCTAATAATAGACCTATAATGGAAAAGAATTTAAAAAAGAATATATATGTGTGTGTGTTCAGTTATATACACACAGGTATGTGTAACTGAATCACTTTGCCGTACACCGGGAAACTAACACAACATTGTAAATCAACTATTAAACAACAACAAAAAGAAATTCCTAAGTTATTTCCTGAACTGTTGAGTTAGATGCTCCAGGTGGAAGGGGCAGATGTGGCAGGAGGAGAGCATGGCAAGCAGATGAGACAGCATAGGCAAAGATCCAGAGGTTTAAACCAGCAGTAAAGCACTAGTCCACTCATTTAGAAATGAGTATGCAGCAGATCAATGGGCAGAAACTTTCCTAAAACTACCCGGAGATTGGAGAGGATGTCAGCTGTTATACCACAAGTTCCATGCATCTTCCTTTTCAAAAGTCTCCTAGTGAACAACTTACTTCTGTTCATTACATTCCCACCCAAAGGCCATCATGAAATACTATTTGATATTAATGCTTCAAATTAAATCTTGCCATTATTTATTACAACATCTCTTTCCAAATTTATTATTTGCAGGGGAAGTCTTAAGGAACAAGTTCAATGAATTGGTAGGACTGCCACACTTACTGACATTTTCTAGAAGCTCTACTTTCCCAAATATTTTACCTATATCACATCTTTTAAATAAAACATCAATACTTAAGAAACCATAAAATCTTAGTGTTTGTGGTAATTTATGAGTAATTTTTATTACATCAAAATCTCATTGATGAATACACAAAAGTACCAAGCTATTTTTTTCAATAATGTTATTTTTGCAAAACATAGTCTAAACATAGATCAGATTTTTGAATAAATATATATGAACAGCCTATGTCCATATTATGGCATTTGTTTTTACTTTGTAACTATTCAAGTATTTTGCAGAATTGGAAACTTTCAGAAATTTCAGAACTGAAATTTTTCTTTTTCTCTCTCTCTTCTTATCTCCCTCTTCTCTTCCAATCCCCTTCTTCCACCCCGAATTGACAGAAACCAACTACATTTATCTCTCGTTATGGAGGCAAATTTATCCCAGGAACCCAATGGATACCAAAAGCCATGAATGCTCAAGTCACTAATATCAAATTGTGCAGTATGCAGGAAGTTCCTGTTGTTGCTCAGTGGGTTACAAACCTGACTAGGATCCATGAGGATGCAGGTTTGATCCCTGGCCTCGCTCAGTGAGTTAAGGATCTGGTGCTGCCATGAGCTGTGGGGCAGATCGCAGACATGGCTGGGATACTGTGCTGCTGTGGCTGTGGTATATGCCAGCAGCTGCAGTTCCAACTGGATGCCTAGCCTAGGAACTTCCATATGCCACATGTGCAGCCCTAAAAAAAAAAAAAAAAAAGCCACTAAAACATTATACAGTATACAGATACAGAGGGCCAACCTTAAGTAGAAATGGACTTCCATGTTTACTTTCCAGTGTACTATATATGGAACATGATAGAGTTCTTATGGGAGGAAGTGAGAGAGAAAAGAATAAATTTCATAAGTCATCAGTATCTCAACAAAAGTAATAATTATTAAACAAATAGCACCCAATTATTGAGTTGTTATTATAAGCCACTCACTGAACTGCATCCTGCACACACAGTAGAACCTGCAATCTTTACCAGTGAGGTGGCCCCATAATACAAGAAAACTGAAAACTCCTCAATACTGATAAAATTGCCCAGTTTCCACAGCTAGTGGGCTTGAAAACAGGTACACAAATGGCAAAATCCAGGCTTTACCCATTGATTACATTGCTGTCTCCAGGAGCTTCTCCTAGAAAACACAGAGGTTTATGTCCACAGAACAACTCACTGGCTGAAAGCAATTTAATAAATAAGGGATCCCTTGAGATTTTATTAGTCACAGTCAAAATAAATTTGAAGGAAAAAAGTTATTCCCAAACTGGAATAAGATTGACTAGGACATCTATCGATAAAGCTCCTACCTCTCAGATGCCTGCAAGCAAGGATAGAGAGAGAGATGGATGCTAGCAGACCTAGGTGGTTGCTTCCAACCAATGCATTCACTTTGCTTTTCATACCTTAGTTTCCCTGAGCCTCAGTTTCCTCTATGTAAAATGGGGATAACTTCCCTTCCGTTTGTTTACAAGCTGTTGAGAGGATATATATATACGCCTATATATATATGAAAATATATATATGAAAAATATATTCATATATATTCATATATATTCATATATTTTTCATATATATATGAAAATAGAATATAAATACATAGAATATTAAATACAAAATTATTGTTATTACTGTGTACTCTGAACCAATCAGAAGACCTGTCTTTCTCTTACACACCTAATTTTATTATTTTTTCTTATTTTTCCTTGACACTTTAGGATAAAAGAAACTCAATATTAAGTCATATGAAAAATTCATCCACACTGATGTTCTGTCTGTGATAGAACCATCACCTTCTGCGTTCAATTGGTATCTCTAGCTCCTTTGAAATTAGCAATATTATGACATATTTCAAATAGAAAAAATATAAAATAATGTAACCAACATCCATGTCCTCACCTCATCTCATCATTTTCCCATGGGCTTCTGGTGTTTTCGTCAACAAAAATAAATAAAACATCACAGATGCAGCTGATGTCTCCCATGCTTCTCTCTCAGATTCCATTATTATCTCTTTCCTGCCCAGAGGTAAATTCTGTCCTGGAACTGGTCTCTTATTACCATACGAGTTTTTGTATTTTTCCTACTATGCTTTTATATTTTTACTCATACTTTAAATATACATATACATTTACAAACATTATACAGGATGGTTTTACGTGTTTTTAAACTTTAATAACATTGTACCACACTGTACATATTTTCCAATCAACATTTTGTTTAGATCCAGGAGATGAATTATAACTGCTATTTAAGCATACCTCACAAGTTACTATTCCATTCATTCTCCCAGTGGTGGACACAAAGGTTGCTTCCAAGTGCTCTTGCTATGAGCAATGAATATTCTTGTTTGTCTCCCAGGGCACATGGAAGACCAGTTCTCTAGGGCGGTGGCACTGAGGAGTTGTCTTGAGATCAGCAGCACTGGAGTTCTCTGGGGACTTACTACCCATGCAGGTTCTAAGGTCATAGAACCAGAGTTTAACAAACCCTCCAGGTAACTATGATGCAGACTAAAGTTTGAGAACAATTGTCCTAAACCCAGACTTGCAAGTGCTTGGAAATAAAGTACATGTATGTGACTTTGATTTGACTAAGTATTGCCAAATTATTCTCCAAAGAAGTTGTTTTATCTGTAGCTCCTCATCAAAACTTCGTACCACTGTTTTAATTGTCACGCTTCTGCTGGTTGCTAAATAGTTATCTTCCTGTGAATTTAATCTGCCTTTCCTTAATCAGTACATAAGGTTAAGCATCTTTTCATACATTTATTAGCCATTCGTGTTTCCTTTTATATTTTTAGTCAGTTTTTCTACTAAGTTGTTGACTTTTTATTGATTTGGAGGGCTTTTTGACTATTCCAGTTATTAAGCCTGCGTTTGGTCATGTAAGTTGCAAACATCTCCTAATATGTAACATATCTGTTTATTTTTTTAATGCTTTCATCTCATAGTTTATTTTCACATTCATGTGCTCAAATCTATTGGTTTTTACATTGTCATTTAAGAAATATTTTCCCATTTGAATATCTCTAACTATTTATATTTTCTCTTCCAAATACTTAAAGTTTTACTTTTTGGACTTAGATCTTTATCCTACCTAGAATTGCTTTTTGTGCAAATGAGGATCCTATTTAATTTTTTTCACCAAAATCCCTGGTTGAATCAGCACCATTTTTTGAATTTTCCTTTTTCCCTCCACTAACCTACCATATTATTACCTTTGTTATTTGTCATGTTTTCATATAGGTATAAGCATATTGCTCAGCTCTATATCATATCCCTTTTCATTCCAGCTACATTAATGTTATCCTGTCTCTCTCATTACAGGTTGACTTTTTTCCATCAATCAATAGACAAATATTTCCTCCTCCTCCTGTGAATTTAGAACTTACAGAGGTTTGTTTATTTCAATTATATGTACGTATAGTTTTGTAATTTTCTTCAATTATATGTCTTGAGATCAGCAGCACTGGAGTTCTCTGGGGACTTACTACCCACGCAGGTTCTAAGGTCATAGAACCAGAGTTTAACAAACCCTCCAGGTAACAATGATGCAGGCTAAAGTTTGAGAACAATTGTCCTAAACCCAGACTTGGAAGTGCAAGTACATATAGTTTTGTAACTTTATTTTTACCTAATAATATGTCTTAAGAATATTTCCATATCAATACACATAGGGATAATTAATTCTTTTAAAATTCTGATGAATAATCTACAGGTTAGGGTTATAAAGTTTACTAGAGCATTATGGTTTTGAATGATTTATTAATTATGCATAGCTGAATTAAAAATCCCCCGCATAGAAGCTTAAAGTAATAAACATTTATTATGTCAGTTTCTGTGAGTCAAAAATCCACCTGTGGCTTAGCTGGCCCCTCTAGCTGAGGGTCTCACACTGCAGTAGTCAAGGTGTTGATCAGAGCTACAGTCATCTCAAGGCTGGGGCAGGGGCCATTGCCCAGCTCACTTTTGGAGCACTTGGCAGACCTAGACCTCAGGTTCTTGGTGACTACTGGCCAAAGTCATCAGGCCTGTACCATGGAGATCTCTCTGTTGTGCAGCTCACAACATGGCAGCTGGCTCAAAAATGAAAAGCCATTAGGAAATGCCACTGCATTATGTTCACCATACTCTATTCAATGAAAGAACACTGTAAAGCAGCTATAATGGAAAAAATAAAAATCATTATAAAAGAAGGAAAAAAAAAGTGAGTCACTAGATCTTATTCACACTCAAGGGGAGGATGTTTCACAAGGATGGGACCACTAGGAGGTGGTCATCCTTAGAGATAACCATCTAAGAAGCTGTCATTTACAACCAGCTTGTTTCCATCTCTTAATTTTTACAAACAGCATTATTAAGTAGGCCCTCGAAATACACACATTTTTGCATATTGTGTGTGTGTGTGTGTGTGTATATATATCTATATATATGAGTAATCATTTAGATGACTGTCTAGGGATGGCATTTGTATTCATAAATTGCATAGAATTAAAGTGTTGACAGATATTAAGGTACCCTCCACAAGGGCAGTGCTAATTCAACTTCCCACCAAATCCAAATAAGAGTTTCTCTTCCCCTTCTCTATAACACAGAATATGAGACATATTTCCTTTAATATTTTTGTTTTTGGAGTTCCCATTGAGGCGTAGCAGAAATAAATCTGCCTAGGAACCATGATGTTGCAGGTTAGATCTCTGGCCTTGCTCAGTGGGTTAAGGATCCGGTGTTGCTGTGAGCTGTGATGTAGTTCAAAGACATAGCTTGGATCTGGTATTGCCGTGGCTGTGGCATAGGCCAGCAGCTGTAGCTCCTTTTCGAACCCTAGCCTGGGAACCTCCACATGCCGTGAGTGCAACCATAAAAAAGCAATATATATATTTTGTTTGTTTGTTTGTTTTGGATAGATACAAAGTGTTATTGTCTTAAATTGTGTATTCTAATTATTAATGAGACTGAATATTTTTATATGGTTACCAGCCATTTGTATTTTCACTTTCCAAAATTATTTTTATGCTAATCTGGTCATTTATTTTTGAGTTTTAAATTTTATTGAAAGTTGATATGCATACATAAAATTGTATTGATGAATATTTACAAGCTGAACACATCCACCGCCACCGAGATTTTTAAAAGTAGCATATTCTTACCACACCAAAAAGCCTCCTTTACCCTCTTGTAGCTACTGACTTCTCCAAGGGCAAACATTGAATTTTAACAGCATAGATTAGTTTTATTAGTTTTGTGCTTTATATAAATGGAATTATATATCATGTATTCTGTTTTATGTGGCACTTTCACTTAATATTGTTTGTTATATTCATATCACACTATAATCAATAAGTAGATTATTATATATGTATACATGCAAATATGTATGTGTATTTATTTATATACATCAGTATTTCATCATTTCATGGTAGTGAAGAGTACAGACACAGAGCAAGATTTGGTGAGGAAAAGATTCATTGAGAAGGAAAATATTAAGTAGGTATCCAAAGAATGAAAGAGCTAGCCTAGAGCATTCCAGACATAGGACTTTGAGAGAATTTCTTCCAATCTTGGTCTATCACCTGAGGCCAACAGAACTGGGCAGGTGCAGAGGGCATGAGGAATCCTCTAGTGGCTGTGGGAGTACACATTGATTTTCTGAATTAACACGTCTCCCTTCTTTATACCTGACTCCAAAATGTCTCAAGGATACAAGGCATGAAGGAGAATGGGTGGAGATGAAGACTTAAGTAGAAACCAGAAACAATTGTAAAATTAAGAAATTCGATGAGAAGGAGGTAGCAATCTGATTAAAGACCACCTTAAGATGGAAGCCCACCTCAAAAGAGAAAATACCTGATCTTTCCTCTCGGAACTGAGAAACAGTCTGAGTGCCAAGGTTAATGGTGGTTCTACAAAAAATTATATTTTAATATAGTACAGAAACAAAATAGGCACTTTCTGGAAGAAACAGTAGCCTTTCTTTGGAAAGCTACCAATTTCTTTTATATTTGTTTCCTATGAATCAAAAGGAGTTTTAAAGAAAGAGATTATCTTTCCTCTTTAGTATTCTTAATTTTAAGCGTATTCAAATCTGGTCAAGGCTTGAAAACTACAGCTAAGCCCATTCAGGATTATTTTTTCAGTCATCAGAAGTGAATTATATGTAAACCCCGCTTATTAAAGGTTTTAATCTTCACATGTTAGCAAAGAGGAAATTCTGCTTTTTCCTTAGGTTAACAGTTACTTTTATGTGACAATGGCTTTCCATGCTATAGCACTAATTTTTCAGTAAATTACACTGCAAGTAGATGGAATTACATTGCTTGACCAAGGTGTCTAACCTGGCCAGACCCTTGTTTGATGAATAGTTTTTCATTTTGTACTGCAGGAACTTTCAGATAAAATTCTTAAAAACTATGTACCAGTGAAAGAAAGATCGAGAGAGAGAGGTGGTAAGAGGAAAGAAAAGGAGGAATTATGCAACAGTGTTTTTGTATACCATTATAACTTAATTCTGGCATCCTTGCCAAGTGTTGATTAAGTAAGCCTTGCAACAGTCTTGCTCCCTGCAGGGCAAGCAAGGAGATATCCCCAAAGCACTAACTCCAAACATCAGGCACTCCCCTGTATGGCCGGGAAATTTTCGTGATTCTTGGGTGGGTTAGGTGACATATTGCTGACCATAGGATGAAAATCACCTTTGAGTAGACTCAACTATCTATCACTAATCATAACTATCTATTCACTCATCATAACTATTGATATTCTACTAAGTGCCTGGCTTGGTAGCACATGCTGGAGACACAAAGATCTCGTGGAGGGATTCACAGATTTGGGGTAGCTCCAGACAAGGGAAAACACGTACAATATGATGTGTACTTCTAGAGAGGAGAACACAGAGAACTAGGACATGGCTATTTGCAATAAGCCCATGAAGGGGAGTGTGGATGTGGCAGAGAGTAGAGTTAGGGAAATGCAATGAAAGGAACTAGTACTTTTCTAAGTTTGAACTATTTATTCCTCCCTCTTTCTCCCTAAGTACTTCCTGCTCCTGCCTTAACAGTATACAACTTCTCAATGTATCCTATAGAAGTTCTTGATTACTGCTTTAGAACTCTAAAAAATTAGTTACAAGGATTTCCATCTAAGTACCTAGTGCCGAAAGACTGGTACTTTCCTATTTAAATGCGTTTAATGTATTTTTGATGACTGTGCTCTTTCTTCTGACAGAAACAGGAACAGGAAATGCAAGCTGGCTTTACAGGAGTTATTTCTCTCATGACACTATTAATTTTATTCTAACACATCAACACATTTGTTCAAAAATGTGAACTTCTCTAAGTGATCATCAGATCACTCAACCCTTTATCCTGACTCTAACTTTCTACAAAATAAGGAAAATGTTCTATCAGACAGACAGTGAACGACCTTCATTACATCCCAGCTCTGCCACTTACTGGGGATGTGACCTTGGAAAAATGACTTCTCTGGGCCTCAGGTTCCTTGCCTAGTGCAGAGTCAGTGAGAATTAGTGCTAACAACAACAATAGTGGGAGATAAAACGAATCCACAATCATACGCAATAAGCCCAGCTAAAAAGAATTGCTTCAAAAAAGCTTCCATCTAAAATATAAATTATTCTCCTATTTCAGAATCTATTAATCTCATGTATAAATGGATTTTTATACCCAAAAAAATAGGTAAGAATTCCCCACTTATCACCATAAAACTCAACTGCTACATCAATCAACTGGTTTTATATTTTGGTTCTCCCACAGACAGGAATCTTAAAGAGTTAAATTTAGGCTGACAGTTTAGGGTGGTTTATAATCAACTTCAAATTTGTGAGAATTGAAGATGGACTGGAAAATTCAGCCAGTGCATTAGCTTAACTTCATTATGCCAACAATTGAGTTTAGGGTATGAGAAAGAGCTGGTTTCAGAGGGGTTGGCAACCAGATGTTTGTTAAGACAGCTTTGCCATGCATAGAAAAGTGAGGGGTGGAGAGGGGAAGTGGGGTGGTGTTAAAGACTGTGGATCTCTATTCCAGACCAATCAGCCTTAAAATTCATTGACCCATATTAACCACACCTATATTTCAAAGATCTAAATAATTCCTTTGCACTCTCCTGTGCCACCACCACATTCTTTCCATCTACCCCCAAGGTAGTCAGTTAAAAATCAAATCAAAGATTCTACTGCTTATGCCAATGGAATGCTACCCTCATAGGCGTTAGCTGCTTTCCTCCCATCTATGCTATCACTCTGCCTTCACATGCTCATTTAGCTCCACTGGAGACCCACTTTCACCTTGCTCAATCTCCATCACCTATTAAAGTTGACTACCATAGACTGCTACTTTCCTATTGGTTATTCTGAATGTCACTATCTCCAGAACTTTGGTCACTGGGGTAGGTATGTGGTCTGAGGATTGGGAGGAGGTCTTTGGATCAATTTCCACAAAGAACTAAGTTCTTATGATTTGATATATTTACAAAACAGGGGCTCTTTTGATAAGCAGAGTGCTGCCGCTTAAAAAAAGTGCTTCCTAATTGAAATTTCTGTGATAATGGAAATATTCTATACATGTTCTATTCAAAACAGAAAGTGCTAGCCACATGTTGTTGTTGAGTACTTGGAATGGAGGTTGTGTGACCAAAGGACAGAATTTTAAATTTTATTAAGTTTTAATTAATTTAGATTTAAATAGCCACATGTGGCTAGTGGCTACCACATTGGACAGCCCCACTTTAAATAAGGAAGAAGCAGTATAAAAAATGTCAGCTTGCAATGTCAGCTAGGGAGACACCACTAGTGGGATGGAACACCAATAAACTTAGGTGCCACCAGGGTACTAAATCAAATGTGAGCAGCAGGAATTCAGCTGATGAATAGAGTATAAAGACTATAGTGTGATTGTATATTGAGCAACCTTACACTAACATATAAAGTGTAGGATACCCATAAGCAAGTGTTTTTATCAAGTTCACCAAGACTACTCTGAAATGTTGGAAATATCCTCTGAAGCCAAGTTAGATGGAATTTTCATCAAAGTTTTGTATCTCTTTACAAATCATAAGAAGCTATCACTGAGCCAGAGGAAAATTTTTGCTGCAAGAATTCAGCCTCTGCCTCCAGAATGGGTAACTTCAAGGATATGATGAGCATCAGTGAAGCCAAGCATCAGTTATCAGTAAGTCCTAATCTAGCTGCATGACACATCATTGCCATGTGCCCATTTCATATACAGCTCTCCTTTCCATCTTGCCACGACTACATAAGTTCATATTTTGGCAAGGTGATTTAAGGATAAATATGAAGTTCTCTTCTTTGATCTGGCACAGCATTGACTTCTCCAGTTTTAGTTCTCACCATTTTGTTTGTTGATCAAGCTTCAAATCTCTGTGTTATCCTTAACTGCTTCCAAAATATACCTTGTCCTACCCACCCCTTCAAACTACTGCTCCAAAGCCATTTTACCTGTGGACTAAATTGATACATAAATTCGAATTTAAGAAGTTTGGGGACTGAATTTCAGTTATTCCATTTACCTGCTGCAGGACTTTGAGCTACTTAGTATCTTTGCGTCTCCATGTCTTCAACGCTAAATGGGGCTAATTGTATCTACCTTATGATATAAGTAAAAGCATTTAAAAATCATTATAGAAATCTAAAAAAACCTATTCAAGCATAAAACTTAACAATTAGCCAAAATGAAACAAATATTACTCTTCTCCTTTTCTTCTGCTGCTGCTTTTTTTTTTTTTCTTTTTACAGCCGTACCTGCTGCTTATGGAAGTTCCTGGGCTAGAAGTTAAATCAGAGCTGCATGTGCCAGCGTGCACCACAGCCACAGCACCTCCAGATCTGAGCTGTATCTGTGACCTACACCTCAGCTTTCGGCAATGCCAGATCCTTAACCCACTGAGCTAGGTCAGGGATCAAGCTTGCATCCTCACAGACCCTATGTCAAACTCCTCCTTTTCTTTTTTATCTTCACTTTTTTATTGTTTCTTTCATTCTGGTTTAAATACTATGAAAATAGATTCCAAAATTCACTTCCCCATTTCTGTCCTTCTCTTTCACCCAGATTTATATATCCAATTGCTAACATTTCCACCAGGATGTCCAAAATATGCCTCAGACCTTACTCTGCTCTCAAACCTCCACATCTCAATAAGTATTCATCTAATTTTTAGGGCAAAAATGTAAAAATCTCTTGAACTTATCTCTTCTTCTCATATTCTAATTCCATTTTGTCTCTGTTCCTTTCAAAGAATTTTCTAAACCCAGCCACTTCTCCCACCTCCACTGCTAACAGTCTATACAAACCTGGACCTTGGGCATAGACTTTGAATGCTATCTCTTTTTCCTCTCTTGCCCATGACAGTCTGTTCTCCAAAGAGCACCAAATGATCTTTTAAAAACATAACCCAGCCTGCACCATTCTACTGCTCAAAATTCTCTATAGACATTCAGTTACATTTAAAATGAACTTTTCGGAGTTCCCGTGGTGGCTCGGTGGTTAACGAATCCCACTAGTATCCATGAGGACACAGGTTCGATCCTTGGCCTTGCTCAGTGGGTTAAGGATCTGGAGTTGCGATGAGCTATGGTGTAAGTCACCGACACAGGTCGGATCCTGCTTTGCTGTGGTGTAGGCCAGCAACTGCAGCTCTGATTCGACCCCTAGCCTGGGAACTTTCATACGCCGTGAGTGCGGCCCTAAAAAGACTAAATAAATAAATAAACAAATAAATAAACAAAATGAACTTCTTATCATAAGATGACAAACCCTACATGTTCCAACACTGACTACAACTCCAGTTTCATCCCTTACCATTCTCTGCTTCACTCTTATGTACAGCTTCATGGTTTTTCTTGTGGTTCCTTTAGCAGTTCACAACCCTGTTCCCTCTGACTATAAAACTTTCCCTCCAGACCCTTAACTTATTCCATTCCTTCACTCAGACTATAATTAGAGTGTCACATTCCCAGAGAGCAACACTGCCCATCACTGCTCTCTTTTCTTTATTCTGCTGTATTTTTGTACCTAGTGTCTATTAATACCTGACATGATGATATCAATTTGTTATTTTGCTTATTATCTACTTCTCCTATGCAGATGTAGGAAATTTTCTGTTTTGTTTACTTTGATAACCCAACAATTAATTAGTGTCTGATGCACAGTAGGTACAAGTTAGTGATGTGTCTTGCTAAAGATGTATTGAGCTATTCATCCCCATAACCCTCAGGCTCTGAGATCAGGAATTGGAAGCTTTCAGAGTGTCTGCCTTTAACAAAAGCTATTTCATCCTTTACTCCAGTGCACCATAAACAAATTATCATTATGTATCTATACTATGGCATGATACTCCCTAGGTCTACTCCCTAGAATGACATCCAAGACACCTCTACCATCTGACCCAAGACTGTATTATCTTCCAATTTTTCCAGCTTCCATATAAAGAGCTCCCTGCTGGGCCAGAAACACTTCTTTCCACTTCTGGACCCTGCCTCATTTCTTGCCTGAATACTATCCATACCAGTCTCCAAGAGCATGATTTCAACCTGTCCTTCGCTAAGATTTTACCCCTTCATGAAGCTTACTATGATCACTATAAAGATATATAATCTTTTCCTTCCCTAAATGTTTTTTCTCTTTTTATGGATGCCGTTGCAGCATATGGATACTCCCAAGCTAGGGGTCAAATCAGAGCTGCAGCTGCAGGCCTGTGCCAAAGCCACAGCAATGCTGGATCCAAGCTGCATCTGTGACCTATGCTGTAGCTTGCAGCAATGCCAGATCCCTAACCCACTGAGCAAGGCCAGGGATTGAAACCACATCCTCATGGATGCTATGTCAAGTTCTTAACCTGTGGAGCCACAACAGGACCTCCATCCTTCCCTAAATAATCTTAAAACTTCATTTGGCTTGTCTCATCATTTTCTCTGCCTTGTTGTTTTCTACTTCTTTGTACAAGTAGATCTAACTTTTTCCCCACCACACCTGCCTAATCAAACTCACGCTTTCTTACTATGTCAAAGGTAGACTGCAATCTATTCCACCTCCACCCTACTCATGAAACTGTAATCTTTCTTTAAATCTCTACTTCTTTGTTCTGGAAGACAAGGGAAGATCACAAAGTCTCTTGGCTAATTGGCTGTCCAAATGAGAAGAAAGCCACCCACCCCTCCTCACCCATTCTTTCAGGTATCTCAGTCTTTTTTTGTTTGTTTGTTTGTTTTTGGTTTGTTTTTTGCTTTTTTGTTTTTTTTTTTTTAGAGCTCCCTTTATTTTTTTTATTATTTTATATATATTTTTTTTTTATTTTCCCACTGTACAGCAAGGAGATCAAGTTATCTTTACATGTATACATTACAATTACATTTTTTTCCCCATCCTTTGTTCTATTGCAACATGAGTATCTAGACAAAGTTCTCAATGCTACTCAGCAGGATCTCCTTGTACATCTATTCTAAGTTGTGTCTGATAAGCCCAAGCTCCCGATCCCTCCCACTCCCTCCTCCTCCCATCAGGCAGCCACAAGTCTTTTCTCCAAGTCCATGATTTTCTTTTCTGCGGAGATGTTCATTTGTGCTGGATATTAGATTCCAGTTATAAGTGATATCATATGGTATTTGTCTTTGTCTTTCTGGCTCATTTCACTCAGGATGAGATTCTCTAGTTCCATCCATGTTGCTGCAAATGGCATTATGTCATTCTTTCTTATGGCTGAGTAGTATTCCATTGTGTATATAGGTATCTCAGTCTTTACTCACCTAGAGGATGACCAAGCCAGTTTTCTGAACAATGATTCTCAGACTTGGGGAAAATTGGGGGTGGTGCTTAGGGCTTCGGATGGGGGGACAATGATCCTCTCTTTCTCTCAAATTTGGCTCTTACCCACTATTTTTAGACAATGTTATAAATCATACTCAACATCCTGCACAACATTATAAACTATTTAAGTACCACACCCTCTACCTTTCCTGAAAGTACACAGAAAAGCTCTGTGCTCATGGTAATAAATATTAACTTTTGAATCTGAATCTTAGCACACCTGTGCATTATTTATTTTGATCATATTAATTAGGGTTATTTGGCAGCCAGGTATAAAGTTTGTTTGTTTGTTTGTTTTTGAAATTCAAAGGAAAATGTGTTGAGAGAATAAGGGTAAGTTTACAGAATTGAAAGAGAAGCAAAACAGCAAGGTCTCACAAAGCAGCACTTCTCAAACTACAGTGTTCTTCTCCCACTACTCAAAGAGTGGGTCAACTTTCATCAAAGTCTACTTCACACACCCTACTTCGAACTTCAGACTCAAGTACAGATGAGCTCAGAAAACTCTCTTACTTTGGATTCTGCTGTTTTTTCACTCTAGCCATTCCTCAGAAGGGAATGCCCTTCTGGAATTTTACAGAATTATGTGTCCTTTACATCTGAACATACACCATCCTTCTGTGTAACTCCAGACCCACTTGTGGGCTGCTTCCTCTGCCTGCAGCCTCCTCTAGAAGTTCATTTTGGAAACAACCCTATTCAGTTGCATCCACTAAATCAGCATTAGCTGACCACATCCCTACCCCAGAACTGATGAAAACCCTGCAGAGCTTAAGCATGTTCATATTAGAATGTCAGTATTTGTCATTCCTCTATCTTTCTCTCCAGAGTCTAAGCAGCACTAAGGCAGAGGCCTCCTCTTACTTAACTTTGAACCCACAGACCTGATGCTTGTAGTACTTAATAAATGTTTGGTGAATGAATATATAAGGAATCAAAAACGGTTTAAGAAAATAATGGTCATTTGAGAATATCTGTATGAAACTTTGTTCATAATGCCTAGCTGCTTATCTCGTAGTTTGGCTCATAGTAAACATCTATAAGTAGAATCTATTTCTTTTGTCTTTCTGTACTAGTTTGTTAAGGCCGCCATACCAAAATCACAGATTGGGTGACTTATAGAATAGAAATTTATTTCTCACAGTTGCAGAGGTTGAAAAGTCCAAGATCAGGGTGCTGGCCCATTCGGTTCCTGGTGGAAATGTTCTTTGTGGCTTCAGTCATCACCTTCTCACTGTGTCTTCACATGGTAGAGAGAGATCTCTGGTGTGTTTTCCTCTTCTTATAAGAGTATTAACCCTATCCATTAGCACCCCATCCTTGTGATCCTATGATCTTATCAACCCTTATCACCTTCTCACAGGCTCTGTCTTCAAATATAGGCACAGTGAGATTTAGGGCTTCAGTGTATGAATTTTAAGGGCACACAATTGTCCATAGCACCATCCAAAATTCATTCCTTATTCTGATAACAGTACTTTGATTTTCCTTTAAAGCAGTGATTCATTAGCATGCATTGAAATTCTCTGGAGAGCCTAGTAAAATGCAGATTGCTAGGAATCACTGTCAAAGTTCCTGACTTTGGGCTAGGACTGTGGTGGCATTTTAGAATTTGCATTTGCTGCTGGCCTAGGGACCACATTTTGACAACTATTGCTTTAGAGAAATCTGACTTCCTCTGGTTCAGGCCACCTTAAGGAACTGTCAATCAAATCATCTGTCTTCCACTGGCTAAGGGAATGTGGGAGCATGGTGACAAAGTCTGAGGCCAGCAGGTTCTCCCAGAAGTGTTAATATTGAGCTTGGTGACCCAAGGAAAATCCAAACGTACAGCCACGCCCTTGTGTGGAAAGGGAATATCCTATATACTTCTTTCTCCTTCTGAGATCCCTGGGGCTGCTTTGGTGTTTGTCCTTCAAACCTTAACTCAAAGTGTGGTCCATGGACTAGCAGGATCTCCAAGCCTGAAATTTTAGTAGAAATGCAGAATCTCAGGCTGCATTATAGACCTTCTGAATTAGAATATGCCTTCAACAAGACCTCCAAATCATTTTTATGCATCCAATCTGAAAGTGATGAACCAGAGAAGAGAACCCAAGCAGATTGACCCCAGAGGCTACACTCAAGCCCTGGCACTCTGTGTACCACCTCCTAGGTGAGCTTCTGTCATACATGAAGCTAATGAGTATGGAGCTTGCCTAGCCCCACTATCTCATGTAGAAAATGGGAAGTAAAAGTTCTCCCAGTAGGTAAATAACCCACCCAACCCTATGGCTGGCTAAATTCAGAATTGCCACTAGAAGGCAGATCTCCTGGTGCCCTGCCACTACCAAGCCTTAAAAGGCAAGAGATACACCCAGGTACAGGCTTTTGGTGTTATCCATGCCTGATTTCACTTTTATACTTATTGGTTACCTATAGACCACAGGCGTCTAATTCTTTGATTTTCACATTCATTGATTTACATCCATTGGTTAGATGTCTCCCTAGCCAATGAAGAAATAAGAAGGAAAAGGAAGGGACATTCTAGAACTTTACTGCAATGATAAAAATGATAAATTTCTCCTAATGCTTAAACCAACATGGAAGCATTCCATAGAAAGCCATGTTTAAATCGGTAGCTATGTCATTCTATTGCCAATCGATATGCACACTCATGGTATCTTTTATCTTAGATTATACTTTCTTAATGGCATTACTAGGTTGCCATTAATAATACTCCATTTTAATAGCCTTCAGTCTAATTATAAGGTGGAATTTTCTATGCAAGGTAATTCTCAACTTTTAAAGCATTGCTATGATTGCTAAACTGCAGGAATTTCTCTTCTACACCTGGCATTTTCTTGGGATATGATCTCCACTTATTAAATATGTGCTGTTCAAGTGCTTTTGTGCACTTTTTTTTTTTTACAAAGGTCCGAGGTATTACTTTTATAAGTTTGGATCTATACAAATAGGAGACAAGGATATGTTGGTAGAAAGCCCAAAGTTTTCTAAATGTAGATGAGCACAGATTAAGAAAGCAGTAATTAATTTCCTTTGACCTTGAGCTGAAATTCCTTTCTAAAGCTGTCATAAAGAGAAAGAGGCCAGAGAGGAGAAGTGAGACTGTGTAACAATGCAATTAAACCCTTGTAATGAGGTCGGGCCTTGGACTTGTTGCAACTGATATCATTATAGCAATGAGAAGGCCTTATATGGATGGTTGGATTTTTTTTTTTTTTTTAATTCACGCTTTTCTTGTTTAACTCTTTATCACCAGGCATGGACTTCTATTTAAGGGAAATGTATAGGCCTTATGTAGAAAGAAACAAGAGTTTCACTTTTTTTTTTTTTTCAGAAAACACATTCTTTTGGCTCAGGCAGGTGATCTTTTGTATGCAAAGCAGGAAAGTGCAAAAGAAGCAAAAAGAGCAAAAGATTAAGAATCAAGGCATTAGCTTGTCTCTTGCACTGTGGGTCTTAAATTACAGGTGTCTTCAAAGAGCTAAGGCCAAGCACCGGGTTATAAGGGCTCTAGTCTTGAGTTTCCAGCTAAATAGCTGTGTGACCTGAGGCAGGCCCTAAATGTCTCTGAGCCTCAGCTCTCTCATTTCATTAGGTGAAAAGAATGCCATTTATTGGTTTCTTTCTTTATGGTTTATCTCATACGTAATGGGATAAATTTGATCTAAGTCATCCTGTTATGAATGCATTGGTCTTATTCTCTCTGCAAATATTTATATTTATTTGAGGCCACCCATATTTGTCCAAAACTTTTAGTAGTATTATTAGGCAGCATTTTTCTGTGTTAAGGC
Source organism: Sus scrofa (assembly GCF_054392235.1). NCBI lineage: Eukaryota > Metazoa > Chordata > Mammalia > Artiodactyla > Suidae > Sus > Sus scrofa. The sequence goes on from NC_139389.1 coordinate 93,814,223, forward strand.
TATGAACTCTAAAGTCAGAATGCCTTGGTTCAAAACCTGCTTTGCCATCAAGCAGTATAAACTAAGCAAGATACTTAATCTTCTATGCTTGCTTCCTTAGCTATAAAATGGGCACATTAATAGCATTTATTTCACAGGGTTGTCATGAAGAGTCAATAAATTAATGGATGAAAAGTGCTTTAATGAGAATGAGGGCACAGAGTAGGGGCTCTCTAAGGATTAACTTATTGTTATTTAGCTAAACTATTCCATTCTTAAAGAATTGATGAGTGACAGATCTCACTGAACTTTCTGGAGAAAATACTCCTGTTCCTGGGGTCAGAAAACATGAAAAATATTATTTTAGATTAGAAATGAAAATGCTTTGATTTTTTACTTTATGAAATCTAATTGAAAACCTCTTTCTTATATATAAAAACAGAATAGTAACATTAAAAATTATATATGACTTTAGAAAAAGGAAAATGGATGAATAGAATAATTTTTATCAACATTCTGTAAGTCAATATGCTTCATGGTGCATAGAAAGTAAGGAAACAAGAGTAAATAACAAGGAACATGACTACATGCCTTCTAAGAATATCCAGCTTCTCCTTTTTTTTTTTTTTTTTTTTTTTTTTTTTGTCTTTTTGCCATTTCTTGGGCCACTCCCGTGGCATATGGAGGTTCCCAGGCTAGGGGTCTAATTAGAGCTGTAGCCACGGGCCTACACCAGAGCCACAGCAACACCAGATCCTTAACCCACTGAGCAAGGCCAGGGATCGAACCCGAAACCTCATGGTTCCTAGTCGGATTCGTTAACCACTGTGCCACGACGGGAACTCCCAGCTTCTCTTGTTGATTTCCACTTACCCAGTGAGTTTTCCAGGTTTCTCAACATCCCCATTTATGATGGATTCAACAATGTAACAGTGTTTACAAACCAAAACAACAACAACAACAAAAACTGGAAATCTTCAGAATAGGACAAAAATATTTAAAGATAACAGACATACCCCATGCACTTAAAGTGACTTGAGCATTCTGGTAGAGTATGAAATGACACATGTTTTTTATTTATTTACTTTTTATTTATTTATTTATTTATTTATTTATTTATTTATTTATTTTTAGGGCTGCATCCGTGACATATGGAAGTTACCAGACTAGGGATCAAATCAGAGCTACAGCTGCAAGCCTACACCACAGCCACAGCAATGCCATCTGTGAGCCGAATCCTTGACCTACACAGTAGCTTGAGACAACGCCTGATCCTTAACTCACTGAGCTAGCCCAGGGATCAAACCTGCATCCTCATAGATACTAGTCAGGTTCTTAACCTGCTGAGCCACAATGGGACTTCCTAAAATGACACAACTTATTAGGAGTTTTTTTCCTATTTATTATATGCTTACCTTCCTAGAGTTTACAACTTTCTTGTATAATGTTTTCTTTCTAGTTCCTCGCTACTGAGCCTAAACACAATAGATGCACAATAAATTGTTCCATGAGTGAGTGAGCACAATTTTCTAAAATAGTGGTTCTCGACTTTGGCTATGCATTAGAATCACCTGAAGAAGCTTTCAAAATCCTAATTCCCAGGCCACACTCAGATCAGTTAGATGGGGCTCACTGCGATTGTGACCCAGGTGTCAGTCTTTTTTTTTTTTTTTAGTTGAATTATAGTTACTTTAAAATGTTAGTTTCAAGTGTAGATCAAAGTGATTCAGCTATGGTGCCAGTGTTTTTTAAATCTCCCCAAGTGCAATACACAGCCAAGGATGAAAATTGCTGCCCTAGAGTCTGGCAACTCAGTGTGGGGTCCTAGGACCTGCAGCATTAGTTAGTTAGAAATACAGATTCTCAGACTCCATGCAGACCTAATGCATGTGCCCCAGTCTGCATGTTAACACAATCTGCAGGTGACTTATATGCATTTAAAAGTGTGGCTCTGGCATAGGCTGGCAGCTACAGCTCTGATTAGACCCCCAGCCTGGGAACCTCCATATGCCTTGGGTGCGGCCCTAGAAAAGACCAAAAAAAAAAAAAGTTTGAGAAGCACTAGTTGAAATGACTTTTCTAACAACTTTAACTTTAAACCAATGCATCCAGCTACTACTTAAACCTCTTTCCCCCTGCCTGGCACTAAAACCATACCATTGAATGGAAGACATTTGGCTTCTTTATAAGTGAACAAGAAAATGCAAACTGGCAATTTTCAGAGAAGGTTCTCTTTGCCAGTCAATTACCTGTGTCTAAATTCCTCCTCAAAAAGAGGCAGGAGAGGAATTTCCTGGTAATGCAGTGGGTTAAGGATATGGCATTGTCATTGCAGCAGCCTGGGTCTCACTGTGGCAGGGGTTTAATCCCTATCACAGAAGCTTCCTCATGCTATGGGTGCAGCCAAAAATGATAAGATAAAATTAAATTACATTAAGTTAATTTTTTTAAAAGTACCTATATTTTAAAAGGGGGAAGGCAGGAGAAATACCAAAGCAGTGACCTCCATGCGGGGGTAGCTGGAGAGGGAGTTCCCACATAAGGCAAATGAGGATACAGAATTCTAGGAAATGATCAGAGCTGAAAACTCCAATGCGTACAGTCCAAAATGAAGAGACCCACAGGCGGGCAGGTGAGGCTGTAAGAAGCCAGGGGCACAGCTGGAAAAATAAGAGTCCATGATTTGGGACTAAATAAGTGGGAATGAAGGAGTCATTCATGCACAGCTTGAGCTAAAGGGGCAGGATGACAGGACAGGCGGCTTCTAGTTTACATGAATGGAAAGTAGTAGAAAGTGGAAAGTGCACCAAAGACTGGCAGACTTGGATTTGAATAACAATGTGGCTCTTATAGAAACTGGGAAAGTTATTCAATCTCTTTGATCTTCATCTGTAAGCTGGGAATAGTAATTCTTACCTCATAGGTATTGTGAAGATAAAAGTGGCGATGCATGTAAAGAGCTTAATATGTGCCTGGCCCATAGGAACATCTCAATAAATGGAAGCTGTTATTCATTAGTATCTTAAAGCTTTTTCACAAACAGAACTGAAAGAAACTGAAAAGATAAAGCTTGTGTTTACTATTTTTAATGCCTTTTCTTTCTCTTCTCATCCAGAGCATATTAAAGAGAGTTTAGCATTCCTCGGGGTGTTCAGTAAATTCCACTGAATGACTAAGCGGATTGTATTTTCCAAGATGGCCAGGACAGGATCTCCCATCTCGAATGCTTTTCTACTGTGACATTGACAGCCCTCCCAGAAGACGAGGAGTCTGTGTGCCCCACCCTCACGTCAGCAGACTTGTGACTATAGGGCAAGTGATGCCGTGTGACTTCCAAGGCTAGGCTCTTAAAGATGATACTACACTTGGGATGCTTTCATGTGGAAACCCAATACCATGTTGCAAAGAAGTAGAGAGGTCACATGGAAAGGGCACATGTAGTTGCCCTTTTGGCCAATTTCCCAGCCAAGGATCAAGCCAGCAGCCAGCAGCCAGCAGCAACCTCCAAGCCTTCAGATGATTAAAGCTCAAGGTCATCAAGATGCCTCCTGCCTTTGAGTCTTCAAGCCAAGCCCAGCTACTGTGCCCCACTCCCACCTCACCACATGTTCTCTCTGTTTCTTTGATCTCTGGAATCTGTCAATATAATACAAGGTAATTCCTTATGCCACAAAGTTTGGTATGATTTGTTACACAGCAGTTGATAACTGATACACTAACAATATTTCCTCATGTTTAAGATTCTTACTGGTTCAACCCTAATAGTTTCTTTTTTTTTTTTTACTGCCTCTCAGCAATAATATGTTAAAAAGTGAATTTAACTTAATTACAAAGATGGTTTTGTGTCTCAGAATTGCATTTGGCTGCATATAACCAAAACCCAACAGAAATTATTGTCCTTTGTATTAAGAAATCCAAAAGTAGGTGATTCCAGGGATGTTATGGTAGTTCTCTAATGCCAGCAGGTTCAGGCATCTTTATTCTTCCCACTCAGTAATTGTTAATGTTTCACTTTTTCTTGATAAGATGCCTACTACACCATATAAGTTGAGGAACAATCTCTATCAAGGCAGAAATAAAGGGGAAGGATCAAAGATTGAAGGCCTAGAGAATCTGTCCCTTAATACCTGGGAAATAATAACATTCATGGTAACACTACCAATACACTTCAGCTCATATCCTTTTGGACAGAATAGACATCATCTCTTTTGGTTGCCAAAGTGAATGAGAAATTCATTTTTGTAAGTGGTACATTGCTACCTCAAACAAAACTGGGGAATCCTGCAAGGGATGGATTATAAGTAGATTAATAACCACATGCGCCTTAACATTAAAATAGAAAAATGAATTAAAGAGACCCTTGAGGAGTATGAGAAAGGGAGAAGGGCTGTAATGCTTGTACGGCCTTGTGCAGAAGATGATGAAAACAGTGTGATGTAGAACAAAGATACAGACTGGAGTCAGTGGGTCACAGGCTCAAATTGCCACCAGGCCTCTGTTTCTACAACTTGTAAACTGAATATTTTAAGAACACCTATGCAACAATATTATTGTGAAGATAAAGTTTCATATTCCTATGAAAACACATGGCAACACTTTAAGCATGATGACTCCCTCTCTTCCACAACTTGCCTCAAGTTGCAACCCAGAAGGCAAACGTTAAGTCTAAAATCATCTTACTTTTGCAACTGTCAATGTTTCATGGTGCTGAACTTCAGAACTTAAAGGAAACCCTAAATCAGAAAACCCTAGACTCACGTAGCCTAACTAAAGATGGAATGAGGGCCTGCCTAGTATCTTGTAACTCATACCAGATTTCGGCAACAATTGCACATTTTTTTAAACTTCCACAAGCAAGGGAATCCTTGCTTTATACCAAGCAGGCCAGGGGTCAATTCATAGACTGACTATTGCACTGAGTCACATTCCCATTCGAGACAAGAGATTCTAAAATTAAGAATCAGCAGTCATAAAAGGACCTTATCTTCTGGGAGAATTTGAGCTGAATGCTTCCAGAAGCCAACTACACTAAACTAGAAAAGGAAATGAAATCTCCCAGACAGCTCACTTTGGGCAAAGACAGAAATCCTAACAGCAAGAGAAAAGCTTTGCTTCAGCACTCTGACTTTTTCTAGTGTGAGAATGAAAAAATAGGAGCTGGTAAGACATCCTGTGAAGTTTCCAAATCCTGATAAAATGTCATCCTCTCTACACACATCACAACTAAAGAACAATTTTCATCTTAAAGGGAAATACAGGCGACACACAATTAATTTAGCAATACTAGATGTAGCCTACCAATAGCATTGCATCTACAGTTCTCTCACCATGTTTGAAATAAAAGGTCCCATCATTCCAGGACTGCATTTAGAGTTCATTCTTCTCTGAAAGCTTTCTTTCTTTCTTTTTTTTTTTTTTTTTTTGAGCCTCACCTAAAGCATATGGAAGTTCCCAGGCTAGGGGTCAAAACAGAGGTACAGCTGCTAACCTACATCACAGCCACAGCAATGCCAGATCCAAGACACATCTGCACACTTTACCACAGCTCACGGCAATGCCTGTTCCATTACCGACTGAGCAAGGCCAGGGATCCAACCCACATCCTCAAGGATACTAGTTGGTTCATTACTGCTGATCCACAAGGGGAACTCCTGAAACGTTTCTTTTACATTGCAAATGCTCGGAGTCTTCCTTGTGTCCTGTCCCTTCAGTTGATCCTTTACCTTAAAACAAGTGATCAAGGCTGAATACCATGGTTAGTATTCAGGCAAGTAATGAACATGAATGGCACTGAAATGTAAATGGACAAGGAAAGCACCTTCTATTTTGTAAAATAATTATTCAGCCTAACAATTATTTCCATGACTCTTTCAGAATGATTGAGAAAGGGCAACTAGAAGCTGAGAATTGTCTTTGAGATCTAAATTCAAGAATAGAGCCCCCAAACAAGGTTGCCTTTTAAGTGGAAATGGCAATAGGCTGATTCTGTTCTGAAGTGCAGAGACGGGTTTACACACATTTGTTTGCACCCGCAACTTTTTTTCACTGGTGAAGAATTACAATTCAGGGAGTGCCAAGATAAAAATCACCCTACTTCCAGATTATAATATTAAGAGCTAATATATATTGCAACCCCCTCCTCCCAAAAGACCTTTATCCCCTCCTGGCACTGTCCCTATAGAAACAGTGTGAAGAATTAGAGTCGCTGGGGAGAAAGAGGATTTTTTTAATTAACCATAGATTTTCCATACTTTCATATTTAGGCTGCTGCGGAAATGCAAAATGGCAGTATTTGCACATTGTTGTCCTAGGCCCACACTGAGCATACTCAAACTGCTTTTCCTTTATCATTCTCACTTTCGGCTACTTGGTTTCTTTTGCTTTTGATTTCTATAAGAAACTGGGAATAGAAATTTTTAGGAAATAAGAGACATTTCATACAACTATGAAAGTAATACAGTGTTCTTAAGTCAGTAACTATCAAAAACAGTTTTTCAAAATATTTGGCAGAGTTCCCTTTGTGGTTCAGTGGTTAACAAATCCAACTAGTATCCATGAGGATGCGGGTTCAATCCCTGGCCTTGCTCAATTCATTAAGGATCCACAATTGCCCTTAGCTGTGGTGTACATCACAGACATGGCTCAGATCTGGCATTGCTGTGGCTATGGTGTAGGCTGGCAGCTACAGCTCTGATTCAACCCCTAGCCTGAGAACAACCATATGCCTTGGGTGCAGCCCTAAAAAGACAAAAGACAAAAAAAAAAAAAAAAAAAGGTAATAGGTAAGTTTAGGAATTAAGTTATCATTTCTCTCCTCATGTGTTATTTAGTGATTCCCTCCTTTGAACCGGCTGCATAAACCTGAATAATTCCCAGAATAAGGAAATATACACTACTTATATAAGTGCAGAATAAAGTCATTTTCTGTTTCCTAGTAGAATACTAGAGGCTTTTGTGCCTGGGATATGGTGGAACAGAGAAGATTAAAGTACAAAAGTTATGCAATTAATACATTGGACATATTCAGAGAACTGTCAAGCTCTACACAATCTCTTTTACCATTTTGGAAGGCAGATAAGAAAAGTAGAAGTATTACACTGGAATTGGCAGAGAGGATCAGAGATAAAATAAGGTACCCATCATATAAAATAGAGCTGAAGACATGGCCTCCTCCAGGGAGCCTGGATTCAAAGACATAAAGAAAAAAGAATTCCCATCGTGGCACAGCAGAAATGAATCCAACTAGGAACCATGAGGTTGCAGGTTCAATCCCTGGCCTCGCTCGGTGGGTTAAGGATCTGGCATTACTGTGAGCTGTGGTGCAGGTCGCAGACGTGGCTCGAATCCTGCTTTGCTGAAGCTGTGGTGTAGGCCAGCAGCTGTAGCTCTGACTCAACCCCTAGCCTGGGAACAGCAATGTGCAGTGAGTGCAACCCTAAAAAGCAAAAAAAGCAAAAACAAAAATGAAATAAAACAAAACAAAGACATAAAGAAGAAGATGGAATGAATCCAACAGAAGCTGAGGAGATGGGGCTCTGACACCCAACTACCTATGTGGTTCTGGGAAGCCCTATGCTTGAGGCCAGGGTGGTAAACTCAGGGCTCACACTCAAATTGCTGCTTTTGCTTCCTGGGCCCATTTCATTATCCAACTTCCCTAAACACTTTCCCCAAACGCCTTCCCCATAATCTCCAGTTGGAATCATTCAAGCCCTCCTTCCCAAGTCCATACTGTCTTTTTTCTACTTGCATTATAATTTTACAACACTCCTATAGTGGTATCCTATGGAAGAGGCATCACATCATATTATAACCCACTTTTACTGAGTATTCATCTAGTGCCAAATAATGCAGCAAGAACTATAGGAGGCTTCCATGTCCTGTGCTCTCAGAAAGCATGTCATCTATTAAAGGAAGCAGACAGAAAAACCTGGTCAAAAACAAAATAATTACTCACTAGCTCCAGCAGTGTTCTAACAGATACCAAGCAATGCATGAAATAGTAATAAATATACAATTAAGACATTTTTGTTATGCACAATACTTAATAAAACCAGGGATCTTCTTAAGATCTAGCTAGTGAATTCATTTCAGTCCCCTCAAACTGGGCAGCATTTCTACTGCTATACTTCTCCATGGGTTTTTTTGAATCTTAGCTTGTATTCGTCTGTAAGCAGCAATCATAATGGATGAGGGGCTTCTGACAGCGGGGTTGAGTGAAACCTCTCCATCAGGATAACAGTAGGTGTATTATTTGATGGGTTTAACTCTTGCCCCCAATATCTTGCAGTACTTCTGGCTGTAATTCATATTTCCTAAGTCTGCCTTGTCCACGATGATTTTGCCATGTTCATTATTTGAATCCAGTACTTGGACTTCATTATTCCAACAGTGTTTTCCTCCCCTTCTCATTTCCAATTGTTTCCTTTTTCTTTTTCTTTTTTCTATATTCTCCATCCATTTTCATATAGGAATTACATTTTCATCTCAGAGTCTATGTGAACTCTATGCTTAATGTTTCATTAGCATTTCATCTCAGATTTTACTGAGTTCCCTCATATGTCAGGCATTTTCCATGATGTCTCAAAACTTTTTAAACTCTAAGTTAATAACTGCTTGCAATGCATAAAATTCTCCAAATAAGAAAATTAACTCTCAGAAGTGCATTAAAATAGTAATGCATTGCATTAGATACAAAATAGATGATACTTCTTTAATGTCAACTTAAGTTTTAACTTAAACACCAAATAAATAAATGCTTTTAAATGCATATAATTTATGTAAATCGTCACTATCTTTTTGCCTGTCTCCAAGTTGATATCAACATTTAGAAATTACTATAACTGTTGTCTTCCGATCACCAGATGCTGTGCATTCATTGGCTGGGTAGTGACTTTCAACTTGGGTGGCATATAGAGTCATCTAATATAAAACACAACATTCATTCTCCACCCCAGAGAAATCAAATGAGAATATGTATGGGTCTATAGCAATGGTATTTAGTAAAAGTTCTGGGGGCGATCTTAATGTGCAGGCAGGGATGAAAACTCCCAAAAAGAAAAAAAAAGAAAGAAAGAAAGAAAGAAAAAGAAAAGTGCTCAGCTCAATCTCAGAGAAGCACATAGAAGTGTTTCGAATATATAGTAAATGAGAAGTGCTAGGAAGAATATAAAAATGATGATGAGATGGTCTGTCATTGATGTATTAAGTGTGCCTTTTTATTTTCCTGTGTTTTAACACCTGGAGCTGTGCTGATCATGGAGAGATATTCTCTCTCAGGGTTGGCTATTTCCTACTCTCTTATGCAAACAAAGCAATCCAAAGCCGTACCCCTCAATGACCTCCTTTATCTGGTTCTCAAGCTCCAGGCCATTATCCATTTACCCCACCACTCCATGGCCAGGTACCAAACAACTAGAGATAAACTTCTGCCCTCCAAAATCCACTGAAATGACTCAAACTAGGCAATCCTAAGCCTGGTTAGCCTGCCTTGCCTTGCATGAATTTCCTCCTTGCTCCCTCTGTCTCCTGCTGACCCTGGTACTTCCCCATGTGGCCCTGCATGGCATGGCCTGCCTCCTGTTTCTGAGAGTCTGTGGGTATAGACTTCTTTCTTCATAATAGTGTTTTCCATGTCTTACCATAACTGATAGAAACAAATCCCTGAACCATTTCAAAACAGCAGGGAAGGTTTCTAAGAACAGGTGATATGTATGCCGATGTCTGAAGGATGAAAGGAATATAGCTTTGGGAGAGAAAGAACAAGAAGATCCAGAAATAGAGGTGCCCACAAGCCAATATCCTCGAAATTGGCAAGCACTTAACGGATCTGAAGCAAATGGGAGGGAGACTAGCAGCAAATTCTGACTGGTATAGAAGCCACATCACTGGAGAAATATGTGACCTTCTTCCAAGACAGCTATGAGGGAAATAGGGGTATGGTGATGAGAAATAGTTTTGCCACTTATATGCTGTTGTTAACAGAAGGGTTCATAGTAGCTTAAATTTATATTATGTAAAAAATGTTTCCTATACCAAGCTCAGAGCTAGATGCCATAAGAAAGCAAATAAAAGTGACATGGTTTCTCCCTATTTTTTTTAAGTTGTTAAATCTAGTAGGAGAGACAGATAAGTAAATAACTCTAGTTTAGGGGGAAATTGAGACGAAATTCTTTGATTTGAAAGTTCCCAAAATTTCATTTGGGAACACTGGAGTTTTAATGGGTTTTAAAAGGCAATGATTGCTTTGACGTAGCCTTAACATATTGCTCTGATCTTTCAAATTCTCTTTCTTCTCTTTTATATTTTACACAAGTTTTGTTTTGTGTGTATATATTTGGCCTCAATATAATGTTACACAGGTTTGAAGTTCATATTATTATATCTTCATTATGGTTTTCCTATTATCATGCTTTTTTTCTTCTCTCCCATCAACCTCCCCTTCCCAAGAGTTGCACTTTGGAATTGATGTTCTAAGCCTCTCTTGTTCTTCTTTTTGTATTTTTCCAGACATATATTTTGCCTCTAATTTTTTGCTGTTATTGCCATGTGGCGTTGTGTGTTTCTTATAGCTAGCACATAATTGATTTCATTGTTAATCTAATCTGAGGCCCATTTTGTATAAAAGATTATAATCTATTTGCAAGTGGCGTGTTATACCTGATACGTTTGGTCTTATTTCTATCAGTAGTAGATGTGGCCCATCTCACTTGCACCATTCTGAACATTTAACCCACCACTGCAGGCTTGCAGATAAAATTTCAGACCACTCTTCCATGCTAGATTCCACTTCCAGGAGAGGAAACTGTAGGAATAGTGGAGAACTAGTATCAGGAAAAAAATAATTTTTGGAACCAGCCCTTCCTTCTCAGAGGCTCTTGGCCATTTCTTGCCACTTTCCTTCTTTCTTTTGCTCCCCTGACTCTTCTGGTGCCAACACCTCCCTGCCCCAGGCCAAGACCTGTTGATTCCCTTTCACACACACTTTCTGTTTCATGCCTTCCTCCCCTCTTCTGCATCATTCTAACTCTGAACTGACCTTGAAACTAGTGAATACTCTCTGATGGGTCAATTACTTCTGTCTTCACGTAAACTCCTTAGATAACAAGTCATTAATTATTTGGTCTATGTCAAGAGGTGGGACAGATATTTTTCAGTTAATAGTCTTTTCCTCCGAAAAAGGGGGAAATTGGGACTTGCAATCTTGGAAACTCAGAGACTCCTCTGAAAGACCTTAGAAAATCCCATTTTCCATTCCATTCTCCATTCCTTTCCCTGAACATGGCCCCACAAATGCTTCCTCTTAGGCAGCAGGCTCTGTTCTTATATGAGGGCCCTCCAGTGTTTGCCATCTTCATGCCTCCTGATAGACTTGGCATCCACTAGCCCCATCCCAGGGATCAAGCTCAAGGGAAATATTTGTCAATTGGCACCTGGCCTCTCCCAGTAACTGAGACTCCTGTATCCTCAGCTTGTGATCACATGGACACATTATGGCCTGAGACTCTGGGCTTGCTCAGAATTGGGTTCAAATCTGCACCTTGCCATTAGGCTCTCTAGGACCTTAAGCAGTTAAGAACTATAGGTCTCAGTTTCCTCATCTGTATAATTAGAATGGAATGTTGCCTATTATGTTGGTTTAAGGTAAAATGAAAAAGTGTGGGCACGAGGCCAAGACCCCTGCTGGGTCAATGTTGACCACGGTAATAGTTATGATCATTATAATGCAATGGTCCTCAGTTGTCTATAATGGCCAAATGGCCATGCTAGCTCAATGAACTTCACTAAGGAATAGCTAAGGGAACAAAAATTTTGATTTTCAAAATGAAGTTTATTTTAATTAAAAATATGTATAAGCTCTAAGCATTATATCATATTGCAGAGTACCACGGAACCGAGAGAAACAACTACAACCTTTCAAAATAAGATTAAACACTAGAGCTTACTTTCACTGTAAAAACCATTATTTGAAATTTTGCTTTTAGAACTGGGCCAAAAAGAGGGAAGAGGGGAATAAGGCAGAGAGTTTTATGCAGCCTAATGAAATGGGCAATAAATCCAGTATTGTGAATTTTCTTTTTTTTTCTTTCTTTCTTTTTTTTTTTTTTTTTTGCCTTTTTGCTATTTCTTGGGCCGCTCCCGCGGCATATGGAGGTTCCCAGGCTAGGGGTCAAATCGGAGCTGTAGCCACTGGCCTACACCGGAGCCACAGCAACATGGGATCCGAGCCGCGTCTGCAACCTACACCACAGCTCACGGCAACGCCGGATCGCCAACCCACTGAGCAAGGGCAGGGACCGAACCCGCAACCTCATGGTTTCTAGTCGGATTCGTTAACCACTGCTCCACAACAGGAATCTCCAAGTATTGTGAATTTTCAAGATGCTCCAGCAGGACAAGACAGAGAGTAACTGAAAGAGAAAGAAATTTTTAGGCACTTCCATCTCAGGTAGGATAAGCACAAACAATGGTTAAAACTGGAAAAGAGATACCTGGCCTGATGGGACAATCCTACAGTGTTCCCAACAAAAAGGGGAAGCATGATTCCTGTGGGATATGTCTATTTCTGAAGCACAATTAAAAACACCACTGTAACAAATTTTCTCACCATTTGGTAGAAAATAGATGTATTTCTCACTCTACAGCTCAATTAAAGCATTTCCACCAAATCTAAACTTTCCATCAAAATAAACCTATATGTTGTATGTCTTACTCTCAAGTTATGTTTAAATCAACAGACAAACATAAAAGATTTCATGCAGAAAGCTATGTTATTCAGCCTCTTGTCATTCGCCTGTTGATGTGGGAGGAGGGATGGTGACCAGGAGAAAGAGTTTATTTTTTAATGCTTGCAGTATGTTTGTGCTGATCTTTTCACAATGCCGGTTTTCAAAGTAGTGTCATTCAGAAAGCAACATCTTACTGGATTGGCCCAAACCTAGAGCCTTAGGTAACAATGAAATGACAGCTGTCACTCAAATGCTTTGCAAGTTATAATCAGTACAGAAGTTAAATAATATATCAAAAGACTCTCTGTCTTTTTATGAATATAAAACTAGGAGAGAGTGACTTCCGCAGAGTTCATAATATTGTATATAGGATAAGTTTGAAGCTGATATCAGACTATGTCCAGCCGCTCCCCCGCCCCAACTTGTTTTTCCGATTTCTAATTCTAGAGTGGTATATGGACACTTTGTAATTGGTGCCGGGATTTTTTTTTTCCCCTCCAACTTTTCCTTGCCAAGGATATCATTATGAGATTCTGCAATAACAAGCATTCTTCTGTTCAAATTTATATCAATTAGTTTAGGACAGTAATTCAATTGGATGGCCCACTGGATTTTGAAAGACTTGCGACCATGTCAAAGTGACGACCTTTTTCCTTCTCTCTCAGCCAAAAGCAATTTTTTAACAAGGAGTCCTGAAAAGAAATGCTGGTTTAATAATTAGTTATTGATCATGGCCAATGCCATGGCGAACACCGTTGGATTAGTCAGAGACCAGCAAATCGGGACATGGAACTTTTCCTGTCAAGAATGGGGGGGCGGGGCAAAGAACTGACAGAATAAGAGATCAAAAATAGCTTCATTAGGTATGTTTTCATCTTTGAGAGAGATTCTTTTCATTTTCGAAAGCTGAAATAAAATCTTTAACTTGGGTAGATTCAAAGCTGAATTATCTAAAATAGCTGCATTAATATAAGGCAACTTAATAGTATATCTCCATTTAAAAACACTATAAAAGACCAGATATGAATTAAGTAGACTTGGAGACCACTGAAATTGCTTTCAAAACAATGCTGTGCAAAGTTATTTTGATAAATTAACCCTGCTTTGGCCAGCATTTTTGCCCAAGATACCATTAACCCCCATGCCCTGAAATGCCCATTAGAAACAATTTGGATACATGCACAAGGAGACCATAACAATTATAGACAGTAGCTTTAAAAGTATAATTGACTTTTCTGAGCACTAATTTAGGCATCACTTTAGAGCTGCATAAAAATCTCCACATATGAGCCACTTAATGGAAGGAGAAACTTAAAAGAATGATTTTATTGTACTTTAAGGGGGGAAATGTTTCCATTAGTTGTACAATTTCTTCCTAGAATAGGAAAAGAACATTGAAAATGCACAGCCCAGTGACAATGAAGTCACAACTTCTAACTAGTTTGAAGGTGGGTATGCCCAGTCCTCATGGCTGACAAGCAAGAATGAAGGTCGGTTTAGGTTTTAAGTTGAAATCAACCTGATTCTTGGTAAAATAACTATGGTATAGAATACTCTTTAAGACAACTTTATCATACAAGTGAGTATATGATATAAGACAAATAAATCTCTCAACTCTAGCCCTGGGGTTTTGTCTTTTCAGGGGTCACAATTTCTCCAGGAAAAAAAGCACATATCCACTAATTTTGCATCCAATTTCAAATAGTTCTGATAGTTCCAGAGACTAGAATCACACCCCTATGTTGGTAGTATTTTGGGTCAAAATAAGAGAAAGATACACAGCATTTAGCTTGCCATTGCACGATGCAAAGCTCTGTCCCAAGAATTAGTTATCTCCCTATTAAAAAAATGGTCAGGAGTTCCTGTCATGGTGCAGTGGTTAACGAATCCGACTAGGAACCATGAGGTTGCGGGTTCAATCCCTGGCCTTGCTCAGTGGGTTAACGATCCGGCGTTGCCGTGAGCTGTGGTGTAGGTTGCAGACGCGGCTCGGATCCCGTGTTGCTGTGGCTCTGGCGTAGGCCAGTGGCTACAGCTCCGATTTGACCCCTAGCCTGGGAACCTCCATATGCCGTGGGAGCGGCCCAAGAAATAGCAAAAAGACAAAAAAAAAAAAAAAAAAAATGGTCAGAACAAATCTGGGTAATGATTTGATTGGGATGTCAAAGAAAAGAGCTAATATCTGAGATTCTTCAGAGTCCTGATTCAAAGTTTCTCCTGGCTTCTAACTGATTCCCAAGTCTCTGACATAAGAATAATGCATCTCTGGTTTTTTTGTTTTTTTTTTTTTTTTGGCTTTTTTAGGGCCACTCCCATAGCATATGGAGGTTCCCAGGCTAGGGGTCTAATTGGAGTTACAGCTGCAGGCCTACACCACAGCCACAGCAACGCCAGATACGAGCCGCATCTGCGACTTATGCCACAGCTCATGGCAATGCTGGATCCTTAACCCACTGAGAGAGGCCAGGGTTTGAACCCGTGTCCTCATGGATGCTAGTCAGGTTCATTAAACACTGAGCCACAACGAGAACTCCTATGTTACAATTTTACTTGTCAATTATATCACAATAAAAGTGAAGAATAGTGTATTTGAAATTGGCAATACAAAAATGAAACAAAACTTTAAAAAGGACCAGCCAACACTTCTGTGTTGTGTGTATGTGTGTTTTCCAATGTTTAACTGCTATACCACACGGATGCCCTAAGACTGTAGGACACATGTTTAGCTAAACAAATGCGTTGTCAAATGTCCTGAAATGGAGCAAAATGGGATGATAACCCTGGTTCTGCTGTACTGTTATTCTGACTCGGAAGCATCCTATAGAGTCATGATGCCAAGAATTAAAACCTCTTTACCAAAAGAGCTCAACCAAGCTCACATCCAAATTCACAAAGTACAAGAAATAAATAATCTTATCTGTCTTGTCTTTCTAGTATCACCTGATCTATCAAGTCTGTCTTTAGTAGCCCTATGCCAAGCTGACAGCTCCCCCACCTCCACATCGGGATCGGTGGGGACAGACGCCCCACCCCTCAGAAGATTCACTTACAGTAACTGCTGAGGTGCAAGCAGAGAATGAACAATAGAAGGCTGTCAAGCCCGACAGCCAGCCCTGGATGTATGAGCGCTGAACTGACAGCAAGGGCCTCAGAGGGTAAACTGCTTTGCTGGAACTAATTAAACAGATGAAATTATTACATGAATATGCAGATGTTGTTTACATTTTACCATATGGTATTATTTCAGGTAATAACTCGCAGGAGAATCCCTTCCTCTCATCAAGAGGAAATGGGTTGAAAAGAAGGCCCCCCGTGTCACCTTTCAGTTGCTAGGCAGACACTGATAATGCAGGTTTTCTCTCTGAGTCGTGGGGAGTATTCAGCCTGGATCCCCTGGCGTAACAGGATGAAGCTGAGGCTTCTCTCTGGAAGGAATAGGTGAGAGTGTGTGTGTGTGTGTGTGTGTGTGTGGCTACAATTGCTAGAAAATCCACCCTGAGGTGGAAGGACATTCAACACTGGACGTGCTGTGCTGTCTCCAAGTTGCAAGTGAAAGCCAACAGACTCATTGCACAGTGCTGCAGTGGGCGCTTCCCCCAGGATTGGGGAGTGTGACTGTAAAGCGAGGCAGCCGATGTGTAAACTGAAACATCAGAACTGAACCTTCCAAATGAGTATCAAATCCTCCAGTGACACCACCATCAGAGGAGACAAAGCAGTTAAGACAGGGAGGCTGCACAGTGAAGAGGAAATTGTGTGCCCAAACAGGAAACATTCTCCTCCCCACTTTGAGCCCTCTTCTTCCTCATTCCTTCAGTGCCTCTGCTAAGGCGTCAACATCCAGCCACGTGGCCATCTAACTTCAAGGTCCTCTTATTCCTCATCAGCCACAGCCAAGTAATCACAATGGCTGTAGATTTTGCCTCCAGAAGTTTCCATGTCTAGCCCAGATTTTTGGCATGAGCTATGGCAGCAACTTTTCTACAGGTCTTTTCACAGTCTCTGCCATATTTAGTCCACCCTTGGCCCACTGTCAGAATCATTTCTAAAATTCAAATTTGATTGGGTTTCTCCCTGTCGTAAAGACAGTCAGCTGGATTTATCATTGGTTTTAGTCTCAAGCCAAACTCATCTACCTGCTCTACAAGGCTGTTCCTAATCTATATTCTACCCATTCTAAACTGGTTCCAATTTTCACTCTAGGCTGTGTCCTAGACTGTCCCCCTTATCTCGAATATTTCCCCACCTTCTCCTTCTCCTCCTACAAATAGCGGATCATTCTTTTATGTTTGTATTGGGATTTGTTGTAACGATTGTTATTATTTTAAAGAAAAGAAACTATCTCATCTGATCCCCCTAAAACACCTCATTATTTACTCCTTTAAGATAATCGGGTCAAAAGAGCTTTCTCTGAATTTACCCACCTTTCTCCATGCTCACATCAAACATATGCAAACATATATACACATAAATCTAAAGTCTTCCTTTTTTGCAAACCCAGGATCCTATTATTCATGCTACTCTGCAACTAGCTTTGTCACTTACCAATGTCATGAACATTATCTAGATCAAAAGATAGAAATAGAACACATTCTTTTAATGCTGCAAAATATTCCGTGCAGTACATATGCCATCATTTACCAAAATATTTTGCCGTTACTTAATATTCAGGATTTTTTTTCTTTTTGGTACTTTAGTTCTCTCCTTTTTTTTTTTCTTTCTTTGTAAGTTAAAGTAAAACTATTACAAATTTTCTTGTATATAAGTCCTTATATACTGTTGCCTTTATTTCCAAAGGATAGGAACCCCTAAGTGGGACTACTAAGTCTAAAAGCATATGCAGTTTTAAATGTAATAGACACTTCCAGATTGTTCCCCAAAAGATTGTAATAATCTATACTTCCATCAACAATATATGTGTCATTTGCCCACATTCTTAATGATATTATATTTTACTGCTTTTTATGTTATTTTTATTGCTGTTTTTATTTTGCCGAAAAGAACGATAAAAATGCTGGCTTATTTTAATTTGTAGTTCCTTCACTGTGAGATAAGTTCAGCATCTTTTACCATGTTTATTTTCTGTCAGGATTTCCTCTTCCTTGAGCTCTATGCTGATATCCATTTCTCATTTTTCTATTAAGTTGTTTGTCTCTCTTATAAATTTGTAGAACTTTGTAGGCTAATTCTTTGTCTGTCAGATGTGTTGCAACTATATCTTCCCAGGCTAAGTCTGTTTTTCTTTGGAGCTTCTTGATTTCTTAAGTCCCTTGAGAAACCCTTTTCCCATGCTCAGATTATTCAACTATTCACTGAATTTTTAATTAGTTTATTTTTATACTTCCTTTCTTTTTTGGAAAATTTTCTGGGCTAGTTTCAATATTTATTTTTCCATGTGAACTTCAAATTCCTTCTGTCACATTCTTTACCCATCCTCAAGGAAAGTGATTGAAGTTCTAATCATAATTATATCGAATTTATATATTAACTTGAGAATAGTTGACATTTTTGGCATTGTATATTAAAAGTATTACTCACTATTCTTTCTAATGTATTTCTTGTTTTTGACCTTCAATATGATTTTGAAATTTTCTTCACCTAAATCCTGTGACTTCATGTTAATTTTTTTCTTGAAAAATTATTTTATGTTTTATTATTTTAATCCTTTTTTTTTTTTTTTCCCACTGGCCCTCAGCATACGGAGTTCCCCAGCCAGGAAGCAGATCCAAAGCTGCAGTTGCAGCCTAAGCTACAGCTGTGGCAATGCCGATCCCTAACCTACAGTGCCAGGTTGGGGATTGAACGTGTGTCCCAGAACTCCCAAGACTTGGCCTTGATCCGATTGCACCACAGCAGGAACTCTTATTTTAATGCATCTTTATCTTTCAACTCTCAACTGATAGTTACTATAATTGAAAAGTAACAAATATCCATATTACCTTATTAATTTTATTTATCCATACTAGACTGTCAATTCTAGAGTGTAATGTCCAGATTTTAGTGGCTTTTCTTAGGTTTACCAAGGATACAATCATATCTTCTGCTAATAAAGATAAATTTGCTCTTCTTTTTCAGTAAGTATTCAACTTGTTTTATTTTCTTGCTTTATTGCATTAGCTAAAACCTCCAAAAGAATGTTAAATCATGATGAGTAAATTATGCATTGTATCTGAATTTAGTAAAAGTTTTTAGTGTTTTATCACTTAATATAATGTTTATTGTTTGTTTAAGGTATATATTTTTATTATATTTAAATATATTTTCACTTAAAGCTTTATTAGTAATAGATTCTGAATTTTAGAAAATGCCTTTGGTATTCAATCAATGCCTCTATTGATTGAATAAATTATACTTGTTGACATAATTATGTTGGTAAAATCCAAATGTTGAATCTGTTTTGAATTTCTACTAGTCTTGGTATGCTATCCTTTTAATATTTTGCCAAATTCAGTCTGTTAATACATTTTTAATTCATGTTTTAGCAAAATTACACCATCTTACCTTGATTTTGAAATTAAATTCTTCAAGCTTCATAACCTGAATTGAGAAACTTTGTTTTGTATTGGTCCTAAGTGTGACTTTTAGACCAGCAGCATTGACATTGCCTGAGCACTGAAAGCTTCAAAGTCACCTGTTTCCCCAGAGCTACTGAATGCAAATCTGCAGTTTGACAAGATCCCTATATGATTAGTACATACATTAAAGTTTGAAAACCACTGATGTAAATAACAGAGTGATTATCCACTTTCTAAAATTCCAATGAAACTTTCCACAGAAGAGAAAATCATGGACATGGAGAATAGACTTGTGGTTGCCAAGGGGGAGTGGGAGGAAGTGGGATGGACTAGGAATTTGGGGTTAATAGATGCAAACTATTGCCTTTGGGATGGATAAGCAATGAGATCCTGCTGTATGGCACTGGGAACTATATCTAGTCACTTATGATGGAGCATGAT
Organism: Sus scrofa; assembly: GCF_054392235.1. Lineage (NCBI taxonomy): Eukaryota > Metazoa > Chordata > Mammalia > Artiodactyla > Suidae > Sus > Sus scrofa. Next base: position 93,833,886 of record NC_139389.1, read on the forward strand.
AGTGAGAGAAAAAGGAATGTACATGTGTATGTGTGACTGGGTCACCTTACTGTACAGTAGAAAATTGGCAGAACACTGTAAACCAGCTATAACGGAAAAAAATAAAAATCATTAAATTTTAAAAAAATAAAATAAAATTCACATCGCACTCAGCCAAAAAAAAACCATTTGGTTGTGGCACCTAGTTAAAAGTGATAGATCATTGGTTAGCTTCTCAAAGTTTTCTTACATGTCTGTTCCATTATTTTTCTACCTCTCCTTGAGCCAAATTTGAATGTTATATTGTGCTAGAGAATCATATTTTTTTTTCTCACTTTTCCCTACAAATACTTCAGGTTTCAGCATAGATTCAACTATTCTCCAAGGATACCCTCCCAGCACCTGTCGCCCTGCCCCAGTGCCCATACTCCCTGCTCCTTTAGCATTCCCCTCTTCCTTTGTCATCATAACTAATATTTTATTATTATGTCTTCCTGAACTGCCTTTCCCCTCCTGAAGACAATCAAATCCAGGAAGGAATATGCCATATCTATCTTGCTCATCTTTGTATGCGTGGTACCATACAAAGTCTCTAATATACAGGAGACATTCAAGAAATAGGCTGAGTGACAACTAAATAGATGCATGAATGGATGGATGGATGGATGGGAAAGTAGATATTTTTTAAGGTACTGACCAATATAAAATTATCTTTTTATCCTTTGCACATTTCATACTGCCCAGTATCTAGCCCGTGAAGGACACTCAAATTAACTTTTAAGATATAAAGTGCTTTGTAAACTATAAAGTGATATAATGACAGTGCTTGGGGATATGACAATAAATGCAAAAGACATAGTCCTCAGAGAAGTCTGCTTACAACCTGGTCGCACTTTATTTGGTTTTAATTTGCTTAGTTACACAGTTTAAGGAACTTGGGAACTTCTCTTATGTTCTCAACTTTGATACCTACTTGTGAAAATCCTCAGGGGCAGAAAATCATCACATAAAGATAGGTTTTGTTTTCAGAATCAGACAGTAATTTACCACCAGGGCTAGAAAATAAGTATTTGATAGTCAAGTTTGGGGAAAAAAAAAAAAAACAGTTTCAAAATCAAATACAAATAAAGAATAAGCAGGCCAACTTTCAAATGGCATACCACATGAAAAACAAAGTCAGTGCTGAAAGAATAATTTTCTAGAATGTGTTGAACGATGGAGCATGTGCGCAATGACCCCAGAGAGGTACGCACTGAGGGTCAGCCTCGGGCACTGGAGAGGTTCTAGTTTCTGTATTGGAACATTACCTCATCTATTCTTTCTAGGCATTCCTCTGTCCATGGACAGATTGTTTCCAAATGGTGGTTTTAAAACTGTTTATAATTCATAGTATTGCTCCTGTGAGGGATGTGTTGGGATCCCAGGAAAGACCACAGGAAGCTATTGGGTGGATACATAATGGGAGAAGTTCAACCACACGGTGCATCTGGGAATCTGTTTTCTGATCATGTGGGACCCCCAAAGAAATAGCGAAGTAGACAGTTGTATTGGTCAGGGTTTTCCAGAGAAACATACTAATAGGATGTGCGTGTGTATGTGTATATTTATTCATTTGAACAAATTGGCTTATAGAATTGTTAGGTCAGGAAATATGATGTCCAGAAGGCAGAGCTATAGGCTAAATTCTCAGGCAAGAGTTGATGTTGTGGTCCTGAGTCCAAAATCTCTAGGATAGACCATCAAGCTGCAGAGTCAGGCAGGTTTGGAATCAGTATTCCTTCTATCCTGGAAGACCTCAGGCTTTGTTCTTAAGGCCTTGGAATGATTCCATGAGTCCCACCCACATTACAGAAGGCAATTTCCTTTACCTTAAGTCAACTGATTGTAAATGTTAGTCATATCTACAAAAACACCTCCACAGCAACATCTATACTCAGATTTGACCAAACCACTGGGCACTGGAGCTCAGCCAAGTTAACAAGTAAAAGTAAACCTTCACTCAGTGCTTGTCACAGATTTAGAGAACAAACTAGTGGCTACCACCAGGGGGCTGCTGTCAATACAGGGTTGGGGGAGTGGGAAGTGCAAACTATTAGGTATAAGATAAGCTGCAAGGATATATTGCACTATAGGGGAATATAGTCAGCATTTTATAATAACTATAAATGGGGTATAAACTCAAATATATGAATCACTGTATTACATATATGTAGTATATAATATTGCACAACTACAATAAGAAATAAAATTAAAAATAAAGCAATCTATCTGAGAAACTGGGGAAGACATCAGTGGGATACTGTCTGTAAGAAACTTGAACCACTTATAGATTTTTCCTTCCCAAGTACCATTGCCAGTTACTTCCTTCTTTGCCAGATTCAGCTGCTTGTCTGGAGCCTGAGAATGATTTGAGCGGAAAGGTATAAGCCATATTCTGCCCAAATGCAGTCTGAAATTAAGAGGTCTGAAGAAAGAATAAACACATAATAGAATCCAACTCATGGGGGATATCAAAAATGAAATTTCCGTGTACAACTTAGTTGTTCAAATTAGTATACAGTCTTTTCAGCCTTTCTAAATAAAGGTTATTTGTTGTTGTTCTTATTGTTCCCATTGTGTTTGTTGTTGTTCAGTGAGTTCCCATCGTGCCTTAGTGGGTTAAGGACCTGACCTTGTCTCTATGAGGATGTGGGTCTGATCCCTGGCCTTGCTCGGTGGGTTAAGGATCCAGCATTGCTGCAAGCTGTGGTGTAGGTTGCAGATGCAGCTCTGATCTGGCCTTTGACCTGGGAACTTCCATAGTTCCATAGGTGTGGCCATAAAAAGAAAAATAAATTTTAAAATTAAAAAAAAAGCAATCTGACTGGCTAGCTTATACTAATATGTGAGTAACAGCTAGAATTTCAGGAATCAAAATAAAAACTGTGTGCATTTTTGGAGTGGAAGAGGGACAACTTGTAAGAAAAACTTGCACTAAACAAAGGGAGTCACAAAACACTTGAGTAGGGGAGAAGTGGGGAAAGAGGGCTTGGTCCAGGACAGTATGGTTGAAAAGAATTACAGCCAACTGGATGGTGCCTAACCCAGCTCATTACTGGCCAGTCCTCACCCCATGGCAGAAGTCCCATTGTTGACATATTTTTCATTTTTTCAAGACAACCCGGAATTCTAGGAGTTCCCATCATGGCTCAGTGGTTAATGAATCCAACTGGGAACTCTGAGGTTGCAGGTTCGATCCAAGACCTTGCTCAGTGGGTTAAAGATCCAGCATTGCCATGAGCTGTGGTGTAAGTCACAGACGTGACTTGGATCTGGCATTGCTGTGGCTCTGGTGCAGGCTGGCAGCTACAGCTCCAATTAGACCCCTAGCCTGGGAACCACCATATGCCATGGGAGCGGCCCGAGAAAAGGCAAAAAGAACAAAAAAAAAAAAAAAGAAAACCTGGAATTCTAGATTTTTATATGAGATTCCCCAACAAAGAAAACACCCAGCTAGCTGCCAGTTTGAGACTTGTCCCCTAACATTGTCTTTTGCTGTTCTTTCTGATAACTCTGAGTTCTCACAGCATCAGTGTTTCCACAGTGTAACTCAGCCAGACCCTGGTAGGAAGTCAAGGGAGAAGGAGCAGAGAGGAGAAAGATGGCAAAGGGCTTTTATACCTGTGGCTCATTGGTCCAAAACTGGGTGTTTCTTTTTTAAAAAACATTTTATCGGAGCATAGTTGACTCACAATATTGTATTAGTGTCAGGTGTGCAGCAAAGTGACTCAGTCACACATACATATATCCATTCTTTTTCCCCATACAAGTTATTACAGACTTTTGAGTAGATTTCCCTGTGCTATACAGTAGGACCTTGTTAACTATTTTATATTCAATAATGAGTATATATTATTCCCATCCTTTTAATTTATCCCTCTGCCCCATGGTTTTCACTATGGTAACCATACATTTGATTTCAAAATCAATGAGTCTGTTTCTGTTTAGTAAATATGTTCTTTTGCATCATTTTTGTTATAAGTGTCATTATAAGTGATATAATATGAATTTGTCTTCGTCTGATTTACTTCACTTAATAGGTTAATCTCTAGGTCCATCCATGTTGCTGCAAATGGTATAATTTTGTGCTTTTTATGGCTGCGTAATATTCCATTGTATATACACAAGTGTTTCTTAAGTTGGGGATTTTTTTTAAAAGTGTTTCCCCCCATAACAGGGTCTGGTTGGCTTTGCCATGCATGTGGGGTTCATAAACCAGGTGTTTAATTTTTTTTTATTTAAAATCTCATTCATGTTGCAAGTCTGCTGAGAGCTCTCAGAGACATGCAGTTCTCCTGTGATCAGTGGTGACAGAGTTTTTTTAGGACCAGAACACAGGATCCTTGGAGAATCCTCACACCATCCTAGTAAGACCAGCTTCCAGAAGAAGGACACAGTAAGGAACCATTGCCCACTTATTATTTAGTAATATTTACAGCTAGAGGTGTTTCCAATTCTCTTGTGTTTATTGAGGAAAATACCCAGTCTATTCAGGATGGAAAGGGTCTTAGCAACTCTCAAGGGAGCAGGAGAGACACCTGCCCCACCCACCCATGATGGTCTGCACAAACCCCATGGACAAGACATAGGAGGTGCTTAATGCCCTTTGCTCTGATAAGATTCACCTGGGGAGCCTGTGAAGTATGCAGAGAATCCCAGCCAATATATTTATCAAAGAATTCTGCTCTTGAAAATGCCCTGATGATGGGAGCTGAGGAGGGAACATCAAGCACACCGTCTCAGGAGAAGAAAAGTAATAGTAATATATTTATATTTGGGGAATTGCTGGGGGTGGTTCCCTTCTAAGCTGGAGGCTCTAATAGTAATAAATGGTGCTTGGCAATTCATCAAAGAGCCACAAAAAAATCCAACTATGTAAAACTAAAAGTTTTTACCTAGATGGACCCAATTGTCTTCTCTTAATTGAGAGGCCGGGGATGGATTTCCGTAACAACTGGATTTCACACCTTCTGTTTGCTCTTCAATGGAACTCCAAACACTTTTACAGAATATTGTGATGGGAAATTTTGCCCTGCAACAGCCAATTATCCATAGTATGTCTGCGCAGTGGTCAAGCAGAGAAGTTCACATGCCACTGCTTATCTCTTTTCACACACCTAAATTCATTTTCTGAAGAATGGAAAAAGACCCACCAGGGCTTGAAATAAACATAGTGATGCACTATTGAAGGAGGATTTGAATTTAATCCCAAGTCTTCATAGATAAATGATTAAAACACACACTGTCCTTTATTTGCTACTTTAGATAAACAACCACAGACATACCTACCAGGGATTCAGCTGTTAGTGCAAATGCAAGAGAGCACTGTGTCGGCCTCTATGGGATTCTTTATGTACCTGACAGTCTGATACAGTGTTCGCTGCAAAGACTCCAGGGAAACTGTTTGTTTACAATCTCAGGAGCCCTTTGGTGCACACACTGCAATGGATCATTCTTCAGTGGCTCATCTGCAAGGTTACAGAAGTAAAGGCCCTAAAATCCTGCTCAAATGAGAGACTTTGGCTTATTTATGGAAAGGGAAGTATTTGAGGCAACTAACTTTAGCAACTTACTCTATTTAGAAGGTATTGTTTTTATCATGCCTTTCTGAACGTACACATTGCATGCCTGATGAAATAATTTATTAGATAACAGGCTCTTTGCTATTCCTCATCTGTAGGCACTGATAAAAAATGCCATTTTCAGTCATTGAAACTGGAGAATAAGAGAAAAAAAAAACCTTGTTAATGCTTTCTGTTTTTTAAAACATCTCCATGCAGAAAGTCTCATTGGAAGGCATATTGGATTAATCTAGAATGCTTTTTTAAAATGTTAATAGTTCAGAGTTCCTGTTGTGGCTCAGCAGTTTAAGCACCCAGCATTGTCTCTGTGAGGATGTGGATTGGATCCCTGGCCTCGCTCAGTGGGTTAAGGATCCAGTGCTATGGCAAGCTGCAGCACAGGTTGCAGATGCAGCTCGTTCTGGTGTTGTCATTGTGGTGTAGGCCGCTGCACCTCTGATTTGACCCCTGCCCTGGGAATTTCTGTATACCTCAGGTGTGGCCGTAAAAGAAAAAAAAAATTTAATAGTTCAGCCTCACCCTAGATCATGAAAACAAGTACCCTGGGGCTGACCAGATCATTTAAACCTCCCCCAGGAGAGCCTATGGCAGCCCTGACTGTGAGCCCCAGCAACCCTATACATGGAAAGTCGTGTTGAAGGGTTGCCTCAAAAGTGAGACTACCATTGAGAAGATGCACTTTTGGTAGGTACCTCTATAGCTAAAACCTGAATGAGGCACAGAGCAACACTTCATATCAAATTCTGTGCGATATTGAAGCATCAGGGTGAAGTTCTACTCACAGAAGACTTTAAAATCGAGATTGTTCTGAGCTACTGCAAACAGTGGCATTTTTATTTAAGGTATGTTAATTCTAGGATTCATTTTGAAATATAAGGTTCACAGGTTTAATGTGAATAAGGGGTGGGGAAGGGGTTCTAAAAATAGTCTCTGTTAAGTTCAGCAAATGCTATAACTTCCTTCTCACTAAACAGTGGCCCCCTCCCACTGCCCTCATCTACCGGCCATTATCTTGGAAAGCAGGATGCAGTAAGCAACAGCATTGGTTATATAGAAAAGGGCTGGTCACTTAGAAAGCACGCTTCCTCTATTCTCTAGATGAGCATTTGCAGCTAGTTGTGTGTATTAATTGCTAAGCATCAGGTTGCAAAAATGGTTTGACTAAGAAAAGAGGATCAAATTGGAACAAAAGGAGCCAGGTATATTTGTGCTATCCAGGTACCTTTACCAACTAGCTCAGTAAAGGCTAGTTGACACCACCTCTCTTTCCACTCAGAAGATATAAGAAGGATTTGGAGGGGGTGATAATGGAAAGAAAACAAGAAACTAAAAGAGCCACCAAATGAGCTGCCCTGGCATATTTGACTTCCTCCTGGAGAACTCAGGCTACAAAGAAAAATCCATCCCCCACTTCAAATCCAAGACAGAGCCTACCTACATCAGTCCCCAGTGGAACCTGATTTTAACAGGGGGTCATTTTTCACTCCTCTAAGTAGAATTATGACAAATTCTGTTTAGAAATTCTCAAAACCTTTCGTTTTGTTTAGCAGCCTATTCTGAACAGAATAAATTACGAACTCTCTGAAAATCTCCACATTTGTGAACTAAAAGTCAAAGAAATGGTCGAGGGGTTTGTGCCACTTCAGAACCCAAGCTGACTCTTTCAGCTCCTGGATGCTAATTTTCTCAAAGATCCATGGAAGCAGTGAATGCCGGCAACTTGTGTCAACAAGTGGTCTGATCTAGTGTGGGACCCCAGTGGGAGACAGTTTCCTGTTCCAGCGAGGGTGCACAGCCACAGCAAGGGGCAGCATTCCCATCCATGTGCCATTGGCCTGCAACCTGGTCATTCTGCTTCCCTAGTCACCATGTGGGCTAAGAAGTACGGTTCTTCCCTGGGGAACTGCATGCCCAGCTACAACTCTAATGCTATGGAAAAAGAGGGTAGATGGATTGGGGTGGACAGCTAGCTCACTGGTAACACTGAGATCCACACTGACTCCCAAGCAGCAAGATCAGTGTGGACAAAAAAATGAGCGTATCCCTTTATCCCTCAGAAAGGGGAGGGGTGAGGGCCAGGTGGAAAAAGTTAGAGAGAAGGATTGATTTTACAAAATGGGCCAAGCAGAGATCTAATACACAGCATAGTGAAATTACAGTCAACAGTACTATATTATACACTTCAAAATTGCTAAGAGACTAGATCTTAAGTGTTCTCACCACAAAAGAGAAATGATAATTACGTGACATGATAGAGATGTTAGCTAAAGCTAAGGAGGTAATCTATGGCAAAATCTAAATGTATCAAATCAACAGGTGGTGCTCCTTAACCTTACACAGTGTTATATGTCAATTATACCTCAGTTTTTTAAAAAATGGGCCAAGCAAGTAGATATTTTCCAAGAAGATATAGGAAGTAAGGGTTCACCTCCTAACAATGCTAGCAATATAAAGCTCACATGTTGTTACCAATGTAGGTGATAACAACATGAGTGAATACAAAAAATGTTACCCATACAATTTGTACACTTAAAAGTAGGCAGTCTAGCGGGGCTGGAAAAAGGAGTGTAAAGGGGTCAGGGATAGCACATGCTGATACCAGGTAGAGGCACGATTATGAAAAACATTGGATTTCATACTCTGGAATTTGTGGGCAGTGTGTGGCCATGACATTTTTTAAGCACCATCCAAGAGGGTGACACAATTATATCTCTTATAGGATTATCTGAATTTTGAATTATCTCCTGGAGAAAGAAGCTTGCTCTGACCAATTCCTGCAGAGAGACTCCTACCCACACAGGAAATGCTAAGTGATGCTCTGCTGGGGACCTTCTGCAAAAAAGCTGTCTTCCTCCCAGGGAATCTGTATTTCTGTTTTTCTGCTGGAAGAGCTGGAAAACATCTCATCCTCAATGAGAATCCTCTGCTGCCAGGACAAGAAAACATGTGCCACTAAAAATTGTAGAAGTAATTTTGCTAGGGATTGCAAAGTCTTCCATACATTTTTAGCAACAATTTTCCCAATTGCTCTGGTTCAGGCTAATAGTGATACTTGTTGACATTCTCTAGGCCAACAGCTGCCAGCAGTGGGAGAGGTGACCCAGGAGCATGACTAAGCAACAGAAAAATAACAGCCTAAAATGAGGATCGGTTGAACTTCATTCACTAAATGAACCAAGCAGATGAAGAAGTAGCAAGGTACACAGGAATAGGAGCAGCATGTCATTGCATGACACATTCTACTGAAATGGTCCAATGACCTCACAAATCATCAGAATCCTGAAATCCAAACTCAGGTCCATCTTCCATTGCATTTCACTCTTGAGGGTGCAGTTAATGCCTATCCTTAGATAAGCCTCTTAAAATAAGGGATCTTCAGATTTCCCTTTGTGGCTCAGTGGTAACAAACCCAACTAGTATCCATGCAAATGCAGGTTCTATCCCTGGCCCCGCTCAGTGGGTTAAGGATCCAGCATTGCCATGAGATATGGTGTAGGTCAAAGACATGGCTTGGATCTGGCATTGCTGTGGAAGTGGTATAGGCCAGCAGCTGCAGCTCAAATTCAACTGCTTGTATAGGAATTTCCATATGCTGAAGGTGAAGCCTTAAAAGAAAAAAAAAATAGGGGATCTTCATATTCTATGAGTTATCAATACCTTTGAATATAGAATGAGAGTCAGTATGGTTACACATGATTTTGTTGGATTACATGGAAATGGGGTCCACAGTCACGATAAAGAACCTCATTTTTTTAAAAATGAAATATAGTTGATTTATAAGGTTGTGTTTGATTCTGTTGTACAACCAAGTGATTCAGTTATATATAATATACACATATATTTTTTCATATTCTTTTCCATTATGGTTTATGCAAGATATTGAATAAACTTCCCTTTGCTACACAATAGGTCCTTGTTGTTTATTTGTTTTATACATAATAGTTTGGATCTGCAAATCCCAAATTCCAAATTTGTCCTTTCTCCACCCCTTTCCCCTTTGGTAACCATAAGTTTGTTTTCTATGTCTGTGAGTCTGTTTCTGCTTCATAAATAAGTTCATTTGCATCATATTTTAGATTCTGTGTATAGGTGATATCCTATGGTATTTGTCTTCCTCTGCCTGATTTAACTTCACTTAAAATGATAATCTCTAAGTTCATCCATGTTGTTGCAAATGGCATTATTCCATTCTTTTTTCTTTTTGTATGACTGAGTAATATTCCATTGTGCATATGCCACATCTTCTTTATTCATTCATCTATCAATAGCCATTTAGTCCTGGCCATTGTAAATATTGCCACTGTGAATACTAGGGTGTTGTATCTTTTCAAATTGGAGTTTTCTCTGGAAAAACACCCAGGAATGGGATTCATAGATTGTATGGTAACTATATTTTTAGTGTTTTAAGGAATCCTTATACTGTTTTCATAGTGGCCATACCAATTTCCATTCCCACCAACAGTGTAGGAGGAAGAACCTCACTCTTGAAGATCAAATTCATGTCTTAACACAAAAGGAGTACTGGCCTGAACTCAGATGTCAAACAAACAGTGGCCCAGAGCCTCAGGTTCATGGTTTCCCAGAATCTCAAGGTCCTAGAGCTGAAAGAGAAGGACAGTAGGAGGACTTGGAAGTTGGAGTAACTGCACATCTTCATGTCCTACTCATCATGGAGAACAAGCACAACAAGCACATTTCTTGGAAAAGATATTTGACAGATATTTGTCAGCATCTCCAATCCCTGATAGTCACCCAGATCAAACTGGTAGCAATGTCTTTCTAATATTTATTTATTTATTTATTTATTTATTTTCTACTGTACAGCATGGGGACCAAGTTACATATACATGTATACATAATTTTTCCTCCCATTGTTGTGTTGTGATGTAAGTATCTCGACATAGTTCTCAATGCTGCACAGCAGGATCTCATTGGAAATCCATTCCAAGAGCAATAGTTTGCATCCATTAACCCCAAGCTCCCGATGCCTCCCACTCCCTCCCCCTCCCCCCGGGCAGCTATAAGTCTATTCTCCATATGATTTTTAAAATTATTATTCTTAAAGGGATACATTTGTACCAATTTAATGCTACTGATGAATATGAAGTTTAGTTTTTAAGTCAAATCTTTTCAGAGTTCGATGGTCCTCCACTGGTTTTATTATGCAAATTATCATACCAGTTTGCAAGTAGATAATAATTAGATGGATGTTTAAATATATCCACAGTGTAAACAGGTTCACTGCCATTTGTGTCTCTCTTTAGGTCAGATATATATTATATATATGGGTCCAACACCACTCAAGTTTGAATTTGGAAGTGTTCCCAGCTTCATATGACAAAAGTACTGTTTTAAGGGCAGTGGAATGCTTGCTGGATTTCCAGTAACTAGTTTCTGTTTTGATGGCTTAATCCTTCTGATTTTACAGTCCAGTGTTTTCTGGCTGGGATCCCAAATCTGATTCTGAAAGTCACTTTGCTTTACATTCACAAAAGAGATTTCAAACGGATCTGTTCCTGATCCATCCAAGCTTCATTTAACATAGAGAAGCCAGAAACATGTAACACAACCTTGTTCCAAATTACATGATGCTCTCTGCAAAAGCAGGATGAGAAACTCATGCCAAACAAGACCCATACCAAATTCCACAATGGGAGCTCCAGTTAAGAAGGAAGTCCTGGAGTTCCCTTCATGGCTCAATGGTTAAGGATCCCAACTAGGATCCATAAGGACGTGGGTTCGATCCCTGGCCTCGCTCAGTGTGTTAAGGATCCAGTGTTGCCCTGAGCTGTGGTGTAGGTCGTAGATGCAGCTGAGATCCCGCGTTGCTTTGGCTCTGGCATAGGCCAGCGGCTACAGCTCCAATTTGACGCCTAGCCTGGGAACCTCCATATGTCGCAAGTGTGGCCCCAAAAAGACAAAGAAAAACAAAAAAAAGAAGAAAGTCCTGTCTGATGCCTTGGCTTCTCCCCAGTCAGTCTCTCTATTAATACACCGACTGTTTTAACATGCATGTGAAAGAGATGTTACAATTTGCATTCACAGTTTCGGTGTGGGAAAAGAACCCAGCGACTTATTTTCTCCACTTCTGAAGCACTATTTACAATACAGACACAGAGTTCCTCCTAAGTGACCTTAGATGAATTAAACCTTTAGATAGTTTACTTCTAGAATGAACAAGGCAGTGTGCTGTATTTACAAACTTCCCATCCCTACGCAGAGCTCACATGTATCTCCAGTGGAGATGGCTCATCTTGCTGTGCTGGAGAACAAGGGACTCTTCCAGCCTCTGTGGTGGGGCAGGATGTGTTTCATCTTGGTGTGGTTTCTATCACTTCCCATGTGTTTATTGAGCACCAGTCCTGGGCGTGCAGCAGCCAGCAGGCAGAGAAGGAGGCTCAGTGAACTCCCAGTCTGCCTAGAAAGACAGATGAAAAGTTCTAATGCCAGGAAGATACAATTAGTGTCACTCTTACAAAGGCAGCCCTCACAATAGGACATCTCTCCATTGGGAAGACCAGCTACCCCCTCTCTCTAACAAAAAGATTCTGAGATGGCTCTTCTAATTGTTTGGATTTTGTACGTCTAGACCCACCCCTGAGCACTCTACACATAGACATAATACGGCACTAGAAGACTGGGTTCAGACCCTGGCTCTGCCACTTTCTAGCTTTGCGACCTTGGCCCATTTCCTTAACATCTCTGTAACATAGTTTCCACATCTGTAAAATGGACCTCATAAAAGCACCTATCACACAAGTGTGGTCAGAAAGATTAACATAGGTAAGGGGTTTAGAAGGGCACCTAGCACACCATAAGTGCTATGAGTATGAGATATTGTTTTATCTACTAAATTAATGAAAGAATTAAAATAATGAATGACCTAATTTACCATTCTTTCTTGTGATCCAAGTAGAGTTAGCTGTAATGAATGAATAGTACTTTGTAAAGAGAGAAAGTGAGTCTAGGAGGACTTTAGGGTGTTTGCTTTTTATTTGTTTAAGGTAAGTGATTATGAAGTTTATCTCTCTTACTTAATGTAAGTAGAAGCTGAGGTTCCTACTGGATATAACACATTATGTCACTTCTAAGAGCAATCCCATGAGGGAGGAATTATTACCCCTATTTTATGGGTTTTATGGATGAGGAAATAGTCTCCCAGAGGCATGAGGAATTGCAGATGCCATAGAGCTAGTAAGTGGTAGAGCTAGGACTCAAACTCAGGTCTCTCTGGTCCCTCCAAAAAGAGACCTTGCTGCTTCTGGAGGTCAGAGAGATCAAAGAGAATCAGGACTCAAAAACTCCTGATTAGCATTCAAAGTAAACTAATCACAATTCTCAAGCATAAAAATAAATGTGTTAAACCCAGTCTTAAAGTTGTAAAGATTTTGGCATCTTAAATTTTGAATTTCTGGTCATTTTTCTATCCAGGCGAATGAATGGCAAAATCTGCATCGACAGGGCCAGCACTCTGAGAACATTTCTAACGGCCTGTGAGATTTTGCACCTGTAATTATTTTGGGGTACAAAATTGGCTACACCAATAATTGCTCCTATAAACAGCTAATTGTAGCTGCTGTTAGCCACTTGTGGGTGTAATTAGCTGCTTGCCCTTAATCTTCATGGAATGCCCAATTCTCCCTGTAATTAGTCAATTGTAGATGCTGTTACTTTAACAAAAGAGGAAAGACTGGATTATCTTCCTTAAAAATTTTTAGATCAAATCTTTACGTTTGAATCCCAATTTATAGAAAATGGTGGGAGTTCCCATCGTGGCTCAGCACGTTAAGAGCAAGACTAGTATCCGTGAGGATGCAGGTTACATCCCTGGCCTCGCTCAGTCGATTAAAGGATCTGGCATCACTGTGAGCTATGGTGTAGGTCGCAGACATGACTCTGAGTCCGCATTGCTGTGACTTCGGAGTGGGCCAGCAGCTACAGCTCTGATTAGACCTCTAGCCCAGGAATTCCATATGCCACAGGTGCAGTCCTGAAAACATAAAAAAGAAAAGAAAAACAAAAAAAGAAATGTGAAGATAAGGGATTCCTCTGGTTAGATGGTTGGAAGTAGTTTTACTTTTCCTACTTGTGTTAGAGGCTCCGTAACAATCATATGCTGCAGGGACATTGTTGAAATAAAAACTGGGTTTTTTTTCTATTTTTTGTTAACTGGTACCATTATTATATTTTAAAAAATTATACTCCTATTAGAAAATATAGGAGTATAATTAGAACATTATACTTCTATAATTAGAAAATTAATTTATACATTGGACTTACGAAGCTTAATAAAATTAGAGCCAGAACATCTGAAAATCTGAATTAAAATTTAGGTCTCTCATATGCCAGCTGTGTGGTTTGGGGCATGTGGCTTAATCCCGCTATTCTCCCCCTTATTCAGTATTCTCCTCAGTAAAATGGGAAGAGTGATTCCTTACCTCGCCAGGTGGTGGGGAAGATTTCACTCAAATGCATGAACATTCTAAGCATTTGATAAATATTTCTCGATCTTACTGCACCACGTAAAATTCAATTCTTCCTGTTCATTGTAAAGCATCGCATCTTTCTCACTCTAATGTTCAAGTGTGGTTCTGATATTGGATTTTGCTCCTCGAACAAGGCTACCATAAAAAACGTAAATTTCTCCCTAACCATTACCTGTTTCCTCTCTTATGAAATTTGAGAGTGGTAGTATTTTCTTTGGTAAAGGAAGCAGGAATATTTTAAAGTGGTAAATTTTAGTAGAGTATAACTACATTTAAGACAGCGTTTTGACATAATAGTTGTACATATATATATATGTTATATATTGTAATATACTGTATATGAACCTGTATTATGAGAGTAGCATCACTCTCTGAAAAGTTACAAAGGATTCTTAGAATTCTAGCCCTTAAATCACCATCAGGAGTCAAATGATCCTCCTGATTAAAGTGCAAGATCCTGGGAGAGATGCCCAGGAAAATCAGCATTGGGAGGCTGACAAGAGAACCCTAGTCTTCAGTTCAAAGACAGCTTATTGTGGGATAGCACCAGCTTTTCTCCACTATTTCATTACAGAAGAGAAACTCAAAAGAGTCCTACCACTCCTGGGATCATTTGAATTTTAGCTTTAAACTATAACATTTCCAGTTTGGCCATAAATCATTCTCTGCCCCCAAAGATTGTATATATCCTGATTATCATATGAGAGTTCACATGCCTGTGCCTCTGTGTGTGTGTGTGTGTATGTGTGTGTGTGTGTGTGTGTGTGTAGCCATGTGGATGTGTGAGTGAATAATGTTGTCATAAAATAGACTAGAAGCCTTGGGAGCTTGAAGCAATATCTTTCTCCACTAAACTGCTTTATTACTGCCATCCCCTCCCTCCTGGGCATGCAGTCAGCTGAGACTAGGCCAAATTGGCAGTCATTTTCAGAGAGCCTGGCAGGCCCGGGATCTCTGGGAGTTCCCAGCCGGCGTGTCTCTCTTAAACAGCCCTTCCAATGGTCAGTGGCAGCCCTGGCTGCCAGGCTGCAGTTTGCCTGGGCTGGGTCAGAAGTCAGGACCAATATACATTCAATGGGGACCTGCTGTATAGCACAAGGAACTCTACCCAATATACCGTGATAACCTCTATGGGAAAAGAATCTGAAAAAGAATGGACACGTGTATGTGTATAACTGAATCATTTTGTTGTCTTGCAGAAATTATCACAATAATGTAAATCAACTAGACTTCAATACAACTTAAAAATTTTTTAAAAAGCCATACTGTAAAAGCATCCTCTACTCCTGTGGTATTTTTGTAGTGACAGTTCTCTTTCTGACTGCTGCCCTAATTCTGACTCCAGAGACGGGCCTGCTGGGATTCTCATAAGTGTCTAGAGGGACAGGATCCTTTGGTGACCAAAGGGTTAAATTGATAACAGAGTTGTTCTAAAAAAAACATAATTTGGGGAGATGTGTTGACTCTTGATAAGCAGACCTGAAATAATAATAGCAGAGACTGCTTATCACGGGCAGGCAATAGTCCTATGACAATGTTCCAGCTGATGAAAAAAATGGGAACAAAAATTAATAGTGACAGTACTGGTAGAAACAAGCCATAAATTCGATACTAAGTCATAAAATACAGACTAACCCAATAAACACATGCTACTGTTATTATATTAATATTGTTAAAAATATCATAACATTTTAAAAATGGAATGGAAGTGGAAGAACACTTTTTTTAGTGGTAATTTTCACTCAGTGAGGCTGCGAGGCAGAGGAGCTTTTTTTTTTTTTTTTTTTTTTTTTTAAGCTAAATCCACTAAAACTCTCACTCAGCACAGCAAAGTATCTCCCTGGGAAGGAGAACAAGCACAAGGATGATCACATTTCTATCCTCTACGAGAAGGGTGTGGGAAGATGGAACAGATTTATGGAAGGTTTTTTGTTTTATGAGCCAAGCATTTTGCATTTGTGATGCCGCCCATCAAAACACTATTTGAGGTAGGACTTATTCTTCACATTTTGGAACCTAGAAAACCAAGATCTGTTAAGTAGGTTGTCTCAAGTGATGCGTTTGAAGATGGCAGAGCTGACATCCAGATACAATGCTGCCTGGCTTCAGATTATGGTTTGTAAATCAGATGCTGCAGCGGCCAGACCCTGAGTATAGAGGAGAAAAAGAGAGTTGGTCGGCTGTGGCCCCCGGTGAAGGCAGGACTGGCCTAATGAAGGCTGCTGTGACTCAGAGCAGCTGATCATTGCCATTTCTAGATTGGTTGATTGTTTCCCAGGAAGCCAAAAATCCATATCCTAATATAAAATTTCACTTTTTAAATGTTAGCATAAATGAATCCAGCCAACATCTGGGAGCCTTTGCTCTCAAGGCGGTGTTCTCGGCCCTACTCCACACCTTCCCACAGAAAGAAAACCAAAAATTTTTTGAGATTATTAATGTCTGTTTCACTTTGGTATTTAACCTGCAAGAAATATTTTCACTCCAGATGCTATTGGCATAAATTATATTTAAAATGGTTTTGTTCCCCTAGAAAGCCTTAATCGTATCACAAATATTGATCGCGGGCCAGCGAGGGGTTCATTGTTTTGTGTAAAAGTAGCACTCTAGGCCCTGAGAATTTTTGAAATTGTTCCTCATCATTGGAACCTTATTGCTTTCTTAGAAGCTGTGCAAATATCTTGGTCTTTTTTTTTTTTTTCTTTTTTTTTTTTTTTTTTTCTTTTTCAGCTGCACCCATGGCATTTGGAAGTTCCAGGAAGGGCCAGGAATTGACTCTGCACAGCCTCGGATCCTTTAAACTGCTGGGCCACAGCGAGAACTCCTTGACTTTTTTTCAAGCGTCATTGATTTACAATGTGTTACTTTCTAGTGTACAGCAAAGTGACTCAGTTTATACATATATATATGCATATACATATACCTATATTCTTTTTCAAATAATTTTCCACTTTGGTTTATTATAGGATATTGAATATAGTTCCCTGTGCTCTATGGTAGGACCTTTTTGCTTATCAATAGCTTGACTTTTAAAGTGAAAAAAATCAATAATGAAAAGAGGCCCTCTTCCAGGGAATAAGACTTCAGAATTTTAAATTGGAGAAACTAATACAAAGAAATCATTGACTAGCTCATGTTTGTACAACCTGCCAGATATATACAAAACTAGGTGTCCTGTGCTCTTGCTTAGGTATCTGAGAATTAATTCAATGGTGGCCTTCAAAAACATTGTTGATTTGGGCTAAATAAAATGTCTTTGCTATCCCAAGCCCCTTATGTGTCTAGCTTAAATATGACTAACAAACAATATGGTATAAAATTAGTTGTTTGTTCACAGACATAGAAAACAGACTTGGGGTTGTCAAAGGCGGGGTGGGGGGAAGTATGGGAGGGATGGAGTGGGATTTGAGGGTGAGCAGATGCAAACTAGTATACATAGGATGGATAAACAAGGTCCTACTGTATAGCACAGGGAATGATATTCTATATCCTGTGATAAAACAAGTTGGAAAAGAATATAAAAAAGACACACACACGCATATATATATATATATATATACATATATACACACATATATAACTGTGTTACTTTGCTGTATGGCAGGAATTAACACAACATTGTAAATCAACCACACTTCAACAAAAAAATTAAAAGAGAAATTAGGTGCTTGTACAAGTTTCAAGAGATCACACATGATTTACCAAGAGTCATTTCCTAGTATTTTTAATCTCTTCATGACCAGCCTTGCAAACAGCAGAAATGAGTTCACCACCAACCACACATTTTATTTCCATTTCTGATGGTTGTTCCCAGCCCCTCTGTACTCCAGGTCTCTGTGTGATAGGTTTTCATTCCCGACAAGACATCAGAACTTGACTTAATAGGCAGCAGGGGTAAAACCACAAGCTCTTTACATGTAGGGGATCCTGAGGAACATACAAGCCTGTTCTAAGATGTGATAACGTAATCTAAAGCCAGGCCTAGCCTGTCAGTTCAGGTCTAAAGGGATTTGATTCAGTGTCAGAACCTTTGGCTCCCGAGGTCACTTTCTGTTCTTGCTTTTCTTATAACAAAAGGAGGTGGGGGGACGCTTGCGTGTGTGTGTTTGCGTGTGTGTGTGTGTGTGTGTGTGTGTGTGTATGCGCACACACCCACGTGTTTTTTCCAATGCTTGTGAATGCCTCCGCGGCTGTTTGTGGAGCTCAGGGCCTTTATTTCAGCCTCCTGAAACATTTTCATTAGACAGAGGCCTCTGAAGTAGGCTGGAGACGTGGATTGTGCAACTAAAAATCTTAGGCCTCTCCAGAAGCCGCCTGATTGAAATCAGCGCTGTGTCAGGGCCTGTCATATCTCAGAAAAGACATAAAACACACGGAAACATCAATAAGCAACAAGCTTCTGACAGCTCTGAGACATTCCAGCTGACAAGAAGAGAAAGGGGGTGAGGTTAGGGCTCAGGGGGGATATTTAAAATGCCTAACAGCCAGCCGAAGTGTTGGCAGGCTTCAGGGAGGGCGGGAGAAGACAAGATAAAGTCTATCAGGTTATCACCTGGTTCGAGCTGGCTTCTTCCTTGCAAGGCCACCGGGATGAGGCAATGACACAACCGCTTGCTCCCTACCCCACCCCCACCCCACTTATTTTTAAATGTTTCCAAGAATCGGGCTGCATTTATAGTGTTGCCCAGACAACGTTGGTGCAAGGAAAGATTAAAAAAAATGTTAAAAAGGAAAAAAAAAAAAAAAGGAGAAATCCTCGCGTTAAAGAATTCTGCTTCTAGCTACAATGTACAGAAATCAAAAAGGATTAACAAGGGTTTTTTTTTTTTTCATTTAATTTCCTGTACACCAGAAGCTTTTGTTAAGAGATCAGAGATATTGCTATTTATTGAATTTTTAATATGATCTTTATTAAAAGGCAGCACACATGTTTGGTTTTCCCTCTCTTTCTTTTATTTTTTAACATGCATGGATATAAAAATCAAAGGCCAGGAATGAACCATGGTTGTTTGATTTCAGTGCTTTTATAATATGTGTGAGGATTCAGATATAGCATGCATTTAAATTTTTTTTTTTTAAAAGAAACAGATAAATGGCCTTCTACACTTTTTAACGGTTCTTGGTCTTACAATGAAAGAATTGGTCATTATGCATTAACCCTTCAAGTAGTTTTTACAGCCAGGAGACTTGAAAAATGTCTTCTAGTCCAGCATAATCAAGTAAGAAAGGGACAGTAATTTGGATCCTGGTTTGCCCCTCCCAATGGGTTATATCATGCACATGTTTTACTATGTGCAGAACCCTGGTTGAAGAGAAGGAAGCTCTTTTTATTAAAAAGGTTGAAATGCATTGGTGGCTGGGGATGAAAATTGGTAAACTTGGATTCTAGGGTCTTAGGTCACAGATTCAAAAGGAGGGGTGTTATACCCCCATGAACTTTAACTTCAAGTTAGTCCTTTAGATTCTAAAAAGTATTTCTGTAGACCCCAATGCTATGTACACATTCTGCTTTTTCCATACTCAAATCTTACCCATTTTATGTTAGTGATCCCGGGCTCATTTATAATCTCATGTAAAACTAAACAACCAAAAAACGTACAAGATAGAGAAGCAGTAAATGGTAGTGTGGTGGAAACCAAATAGTCCAAAGCTATTGTCTGAATTACACAAGGCAATTTTCCTGTTATCACTCAGCTTCAGTTTTTCATCTGTGAAATGAGAATAATGATATCACGGGTTGTTGTATGGGCGAAAAGAGATACTGTATGTAAAGCTGCCTTGTACAATATACAATGCTATTCATTTTTGTCATCATTTTAATAAAAGCCAAAGGAGGAGAAAAGAGCCCAATAATGAAGGAGAGGAAATGAATAGCATAAAAATGTAGGCTACAGTTAGCAATTGCTACAGCACAAAAATGGAACGCTGGGCTTACACCTGGATTGCTATGCTGAGCGCGTCCTCAGGTGCCCTTCCAGCCATGGAAGCTTGGTCAACAGTCAAAGTGAGAAGCAAAATTCATATAACTGGTTATAATAATAGGAAGAATGATATCCGATTACCAGTGCCGGGTGTCTCCCGTTATATGTATTATGCTCTCTGACTCTAACAACAGTCTTAAGAGAAAAGAGGTATTTTTAGCCTCACTTTAAATATTAAAAAAAAAAAATCAGATACAGAAAATTTAAGTTGCTCTTCACTGTCCTAAGACAAGAGTTTTTTTGTTGCATTAGAAGTACATGTTTTCTGGAATTTCTTTTGCCCTTATCATAAAATGAATCACGTAGGTAATGAAAACCTGGGAGAAAGCCAGGCTAAAGCTCAATGACAGAAGAAGAAACGGAAACAGGACAGAAAGAGGTCTAAGAATTCCTCTCTCTGGTGTGGGTAGTCTTCAGCATCAACCTGGACCTGGCCCTGGCCCCACAGTGCCTGAGTCTTTGTTTTTTCTTGGTTCCTCTAACCTGGAAAATTGTCATTGTTTAATGACTAAACCACCAAACTTCAGCCTGCATCATGAGAAACCAGGGAGGTACAGGGAAATGCGTCTGTTTGTGTGTTTGCACTCTTTTCCAGTATCTTTTTTTGTCAGTTATATAGGAAACCCAAATGAAATTTATTTTCAACCTGAAGAAGTCTATATCCTGGCCTGTTTGAAAGCTGGACCTCCCCTTTGTGAACAGGCTTAATGAAATTCCTTCTAGGTTAATAGCGGCTTACATTTTGGGTTCAGAGCATCTAGAAAGCATTTTTAGCCATGCAGGCCCACACTATGCCATCTTACTGTCTAATCATTTAAAAGGTGACCAGCGCAAAGCCCAACTCAGGCTCAATTATGTCCTAGGACTGGAAGCTCAATGGGTCAGACTCGGTAGTCATTCGTCTATGAACTTCCAGTACCTGGAACAACATCAAGCACAAAATGAAAGCTGAATAATGAAAGCAGTTCTGGGTTTGGCAGCCTCTCTTGCTCTTTTGATCCACTAAGGCATCCCAGAATAAGAAAGTTTTTAAAGTAATATGTGAGACTCATTATGCATGTGATGATACACTTCAGGTTTTTTTTTAAAACGTCTACTATTTATTCTTTTACTAAAAACAAAGTATCTATTTGGTGAGCACCTATTATGTGTCAAGTGCCAGGCTGGATGCTGGGATTTACTTGCTAACTCTCTTTGGGTGCATGCTGTTTATGAGCACAGAATTTTTGTTAAATTATGTAGCTGAAAAGAAACTGGTATGAAGCAGGCATAATAATCCCCAGTGTTCACATTTGGGACTCATGAGTAAGTAATCACTCAGTTTCCTGGGCTCCTTAAAAGAGACTTCTTCTGATGTTGGAAGAAATGAGGAATTTATGTCGAAACAAAATTTGGAGGGACCTTTATTTTTACTTATGCAGAAAATATCATCCTGGCAAAAAAAAAAAAAAAAATAGAGCTGCCAATACTTTTCAAAAGGAAGAAAACTGGTGAGATAGCTAGAGAGAAAAAAAAATAGTGCATTTCTGTACTATCCAAGCAATAACTTCAGATGCTAAACACATTAAGTGCTTCCCATGATTTTTCATTATGCTATAAAGTTTTATGATAATTTTTCATGTCAAATATTAATAACATTTAACACTCTTTTCTCTGGATTTTGATAAATGTACAATTGCATTGGGTTATGTGGAGCAGTAAATGTGCATTTCAATACACAACCAAGCATACTCCTTTTAATGGCCGAGTAAGGAACTCAAATCTGGGAAACTTGCAGACAAACAAATTTTACAAATCCAGTAATTCGGTCACAATAGAAACTCAAGAAAGAGTGATGTGCAATGAATATGATATATTTTCTGCCTTTAATGCTCCTGACTTTGCTCTCCAGGGGACAAGGACACATTCTGCCCATGAGAAGCATGTCACCTTCCTACTGGGAGGACTGGTGACTTTTGCACCCTCCCACTGTCACTTTTTCACCACGAGAGAAAACTAAAATCAGAAATTCACCCTTTTAAGTAATACAGATATTTTACCAGTCTTAATAATTGCCTTACCGTCTCCATACTTCTCTGGAAGTTTCCAGAGGGTAGAACAGGAAGACAAAATTAATTCAGGTAAAGGACTTAGCATGAAATGAGTGCCCAATTAATGCTAACTGTTATTGTAATTATTACTCAATAATATCTTAATATTGTTTCAGATAACTGAGTTTGAATCAATATATTTAACTTTGGATATCTTTTTAAAACTTTCTCAAATCCAAGCTCTGGAAATAAAAGAGGCACCCTTTTTTTCTTGTCCATGGTACACTTAGTATCCATTTAGGACAGTAACTAATCCGTTGTCTGAGTCATGACACATTATGGCCGTTACTGTAGTCCAAGAATTTTTTTTTTTTAATCTTTTTAGGGCTGCACCTGCAGCATATGGAGGTTCCCAAGCTAGGGGTCAAATCAGAGCTACAGCTGCTGGTCTACACCACAGCCACAGCAATGTAGGATCCAAGCTGAGTCTGTGACCAACACCACAGCTCACGGCAGTGCTGGATCTTTAACCCACTGAATGAGGCCAGGGATTGAACCCACAACCTCATGGTTCCCAGTCAGATTCATTTCCGCTGCACCACGATGGGAACTCCGAGGAATATTTTATTCTAGGAATTAAGTAGAATGTTTATTTTCTGAACTCTCTGCTTTTTTTAACACTCATGTATTTTAGTTATTAATTTCATTTAGTCCTAAAATGTTTAAAGCATCACAGTAATGGCTAAACCTATGCAATTAAGGAGTTCCCATTGTGGCTCAGCAGTAACGAAACCAACTTGTATCCATAAGGTTGCATGTTCAATCCCTGTCCCCGCTCAGTGGGTTAAGGATCCAGCATTGCCATGAGCTGCAGTGTAGGTTGCAGACATGGCTTGGATCTGGCATTGCTGTGGCTGTGGTGTAGACCATTGGCTGCAGCTCCAGTTTGACCCCTAGCTTAGGAACTTCCCTAGGCCACAAGGTGCAGCCCTACATTAAAAAATAATAATAGTAATAAAACTATATAATTAAGATTCTTTCTTCTAGTCGGGTTATTTGTTTTTGGATACCTGATAATTAAACTTGCCATAAGATATTTATAGAGAAACAAATTATTATGTTTGGTTCCAAAAGAAAACAGACCATCAAACCAGAAGTCTTGAATGGGTGTTATTTACATGTCTTTTCTTCTGTCTGTTTTCAAAACAAATGTTCCTGCTATATGAATCAGTTCATCAGCGTTAGCATCTGCAGATATGTAAAGTAAATCCCAAAACCCAATAGAATGAATACAAGCAAAACTGATTTTTTGGGAGGGTGGAGTATCCTTGGGACTGCTATCTATTCTGATGACTCTCCAAAGAGCCTCTCATCAGAACTGCCTCCTGTGCAATATCCTCAATGACAGGATGGAACAGTATCATTCTCATATTCTCAAAGGCTAAGTTCAAGGTGCTCACGTGACATTGATTTCCTGGCTTCTTCTATTTGAGGAATATAATTCTGCTGTCTTTAGTAGGTATTTTCCACCCAAGCAAATGGCAGACAACTGTCTTAGAAAACTTCTCCAGTGGACTATTCTAAAATAGGCTGTAACTGCAATGTATACATCTAAGGATGACCTGACCCCCTTGCTGTACAGTGGGAAAATAATTTAAAAATAAATAAATAAATAAAATAGGCACACCTGAAATGCATAGATCATTAAATATATTTTTACTTTGTTTTACAAATGTACATTTTCAAATGTGTCCTCCCAATAAAAACACATTTTAACTTCTCTATTTTTTGTATCAGATATAACATGAATGATAATATTATCTACACCTCAAGGATTTTTGAGGTTTGAATAAAGCAATCCTTGGAAAATATTTATTCAAGTGCCTGACTCACGGTAAGCACTCAATAAAGGTTTTCTATTTTTAAATGTTACTAGTTTGTTATAATAAGCCTAAGTATCTAATTCCAAAGGGTAATAATATATTTTTTTGATAAATACATGATAGATAAGAACATTGAAATAAACTTCTTGCTCTCTAAAGATCTTTAAAGGAATATATAAATTTTAAATAGACTTAAAGCTCATAGTTGTAGGTATGTAGTTAATATTGGTAAAAAGCCTTATTAAATTCTACCCCAGAAAAAAAAAAATCTCCTTTGGGGATTAAGAAAATGATTGATGCCTGGATTACTAATCCATTTTATCATTTTGGAACAATTACCAGAAGTATAATATAGAAGAGCAACTTATAACTTTCTATAGGAATGGAGATGGTGAAAATAATCTCAAATTATTATAATATGTTAATATACAGTCACGCTGGCCACCTATCAGAAGCAGTATTTGGGAGCAAAACAAATGACCAAGAGTTGAATCTTCAATTTCTTTTTTTTTTTAATCAAAGTGTGTTATAAACAAAAATTCATATTCATCCATGTAGTATTGAAAGCAAGAAAATGGGGAAGGGAAGGTTGAAATAAGGCTGCTTCTAGAGTTCCCGTTGTGGCTCAGTGGTTAACAGATCCGACTAGGAACCATGAGGTTGCAGGTTCAATCCCTGGCCTTGCTCAGTGGGTTAAGGATCCAGCATTGCTGTGAGCTATGGTATAGGTCACAGATGCAGCCCGTATCCCGCGTT
The DNA here is from genome assembly GCF_054392235.1 of Sus scrofa. NCBI lineage: Eukaryota > Metazoa > Chordata > Mammalia > Artiodactyla > Suidae > Sus > Sus scrofa. Next base: position 93,858,622 of record NC_139389.1, read on the forward strand.
GCTGTGGCTCTGGTGTAGGCTGGTGGCTACAGCTCTAATTAGACCCCCTAGCCTGGGAACCTCCAGATGCCGAGGGAGCAGCCCTAGAAAAGGTGAAAAGACAAAAAAAAAAAAAAAAAAGCTGCTTCCAAATCTATGTGTCCAATGGGGAATGTGGGGAATGTTCATAATTCTGCAAAAAGGGGGTCCAAGTTGATAGTGCAACAGGGCTGTGAAAATTTTAACTCAGCTTTCTGACCATTTTGTTAACTGTAGCAGTTACTAGTGTAGCAGTTACTAGTGAAATTTAGCTTAACAATTATTTTCTGGCCCAAAAACAGACCATCTAAGCAAAAGAATTTTGTTATGGTGCAAAAAGAGAAGAATTGGAAATAAGAAGACAAATCCAAAAGTTGTGACGTTCTGCAGACAAACTAGTTCATTCTGTCTAACAAGTCATAGTCACTGGAAAGGGAATGGGCCAAATTGCAAAAGACTCAGGGGCATCACTGCATCACATCACATCCTTCAATGTACCCTGGAAAGGGCATGTGCAGCTCATTGACTGCAAAAAGCAGATTGCAAAAAGCAAATCGTGTGTATAGTATGATCTCATTTTGCTGAAAAAGATATATCCACACGGGAAGAACTAGAAGGATATTCATGAACTGTTAATACTAGTAAACTCTATATAATAAAAGATTTTTTTAAAAAAGGAACTCTACTGATTTTCTATTTATCTGGCTGAAAAGAGCACAGAGAATTGCCTCTTTATGTTTTATAACTAAATGGACCCAAATATCAAGTGGGAAAATATTCCACTGAAGTAGACAGATCCAAGGTAACATGTAATCATTCTAACACTCACTGCTTAAGAACCTTTTGAATTTGTCCAAGTCAAGTTCACTCATCACTTCCTTTTATGTTTATCTGACAATCAGTGCCATTTTTATGAGTTAGAAGCAAACTTATTTCTTCTTTGCCTGGAGTTATTAGACGATGCACTTAAACTCCCTGATTTGAAATCACCTGTGTCTTGAGTTATTGAGTTGGTCCTGAGTGAACTAATGAAAGACTCTTTAGAGACACAGGATTCTCAGAATCCTAAGTAGTACTCTGCTGGAATGACGCACTGCCGCCTATGACCATGGTGTATAGTCAATGAATTCTAAGCCTTAGCAAGTGAATCTCCCTTTGTGTGACTCTACTTATAAAGACAATTACTGAAAAACCATCTGCATTTACAAATAATACTCAGATGTTCTTGTGCCCCTTTCTGCTACTGATTAAGAACTATTTTTATCAAAGGTTATCAAATTCTAAGTAAAGTTCATTCTCCTATTACTTTTATTATATCACATGTACCCAATTTTAATTAAAGCACCCTGCATTGTAATGAGTTTTCAATTTATTTGCATTCCATTAATGAGCTTTGGAAAAGAACCATGTTCATACCCCCTCTTCTATTCTTTTCCTTTTAAAATGTTACAAATGTAATTCTTTGGGAAACAGTGACTCTGAAATCAGGAGTTTCAAAACCATTTAAATAGCACTAAAAAATTCACCAAGTCTAATAAGTTGTTTTTGTGACAGGTATGAACACGAAGCCAAAACATGCCAGAAGACATAGCTGGTGAGATAACTTTTCTTTGGCAAACCTATGAAGGCTGCATCTAACAACTTCTTTATGAAGGCTAGGAGAGACCCCACACAGCCTGTTAAAACTTAGAGCACTACTGTCATTTGGGGATTGTTTAGCTTGCAAGGCTAAAGTCAGGGGAAAATTCAAATTTCTGCATTCCTCCCCTCTAGCGATAACTTGGTATTAATACTACCTGTTTGCATTCATCCTGGTTTTAGTAGAAGGAATACCTCATTTAGTGTTTCTTGCACTGAACCAAGTCAACCAAAGTTTCTTTCATTTTATCTAGGGTGCCAGGGATTTTAAGTGGATCCTGGCTTTAGCTATCTCTTTTATGAATTTGGAACATTTCACATTATCTACATTTCTTTCTTTTTTTTTTTTCCCATCTCTCATGAGAGGTGAAATCATCTCAATAACCCCTTCCCCATCGCAATTTTTTGATGTAGCATTATCTCCCTCCCCCTCCAAGATGAACACCCTCTAAAGCAATAATCCCTTTCCTCTGCAACAAAAGAATCTGGACTTTTTCATTAAAGTCTAGTTCAGCAAAATACAGCCATCTGTTTGACTCTGTGTCTTAAATGTCACATTGCTTCACAGATGCCCAGCTGACAGAGTGGGATGGGCATGGACTGTTTCACTTTAGGCCACTTCATAGGTAGATATTGGGAGCTCACCCAGTTTTATCCATAACTGATGAAAACAAAGGGGGTGTTTGAGTTGTTTTAATATCTTTATTAAGTTGTGTCTTGGTTTGCTCTTTGCAAAGATTAATTCCAGGCTTTGTCTCTCTTCTTTGGTAGCTGCTATTCAATCCTATTTTGAAAACTGTCTCTACTCCTCTCTTTCACTACATCCCTTCTGAAGATCCTCATCCTCAAGACTCCCTCTATTCTCCCCAAACTAAACTTCTCTCCATGTTTGATTTTCCCACTCCTGATGTTACACTTTCTCCACACTGGCTCTGAGACCTGGAATAATGTCCTCCCTTTCAGGTCTGCCCCTCCCCTTGTTTCGAGTCCCACCTCTATCACAAAGCTCTCTTTATGTGTGGTGTTGGGGAGTGGTTTGGGGAAGTGGGTTATCAATGTGTTCACATACGTCATTGAGGGAGTGAGAAAATAGAATGGATAATTGGATTTTCAATAAATGGGCTCATTATCCAAACTCAAGACACCAAAACATGAAATCAAAGTAAATGGTTTATCATTTATTTATAAATAAAGTAAATGGTATCACTTAATTCTATGATATCTTGCAAATTCTAACAAGATGAGATCAGATGGTATGTTTCATTCAGATACAACTTCCTCCACCAAGAGCTAAATAATTCCAAATGCAGCAGGAGTCCATGACTTTTCAGGAGAGAGGTGCACAATGACAATATTTTTTAGTTAGATGAAACCTCATGTTATTGCATCAAACTTGGGTCTGCTCACCCCAGTAGAGTAAAGCCCATCAATTGACACCTGGGTTGTAGTGAAGGAAAGCACAGTATTTATTGCAGGGCCAAGCAAGGGGTTCAGGACAGCTAGTGCTCTAAACATCTCAAACTTCTCACCAGTTTCAGGGAAGCTTTTTAAAGGCCAGGCGGGGGAGGGGGGTGCAGGGTATGTGATCAGCTTTTGCACAATTCTGGGACTGGCTGATGGTGAGGTAACAATTTGGTGTCATAGGAGCTAACATTGTCCATCCTTAAGCAACAGGAGGCCTGGAGACCATGTGCTCATGGGTTAAGTAGTTAACATCTTCCATTTCCTGGGGGTTTTAGCATCTGTAAAACAGCACAGGAAATGTGCATCAGATACTATTATCTAGGTACTTCAGAGAGGAGATAAGCAGAAGGTATGGGGGAAGGATCTTCCCTGGGAAGGGTCCATAGAGTTCTCCTCAGTTGGATTTGGAGAACTTTGGAAGAGCCTCTAGTTGTTCACAAGTGGGTAACTGAGCAAGGCCTGAAAATATTTCCATACCCACTAAAGCTCAAAGACTCATTTGAGGAGTTCCCCTCGTGGCTCAGTGGTAATGAGCTCAATTAGGATCCATGAGGATGCAGGTTCAATCCCTGGCCTCACTCTGGAAATTAAGGATCTGGCATTGCTGTGGCGTGGTGTAGGCCAGCAGCTGTAGCTCTGATTTGACCCCTAGCCTGGGAACTTCCATATGCCGAGGGTGTGGCCCTATAAAAAAGACTCATTTGTCCCAAAACTGGAATCAGAATTGAGATCAGTCCAACCTGACTGGGAGCAGTCTGGATAATTCCTTGTACTTTAGCAGAAATAATTAGGAAGCTTAGGTTTATCTTATTAGTGTTGGCATCCATACCCTACCAGCAATTCTAGAGTTAATCACTGGACTTCTGGTTAATATTTAAGCTTTTACTAAGTTTTATTTAAGCTTTGTGGGAGCCTAAAATGTATGTCTGAGATGAAAATTGTATGCAGTATTTTATGTGCTCTAGCATGGTATAAGTTAATTAGAAAGTCAGTAAACAAACTATAGGCATTTTACAGGATATATCTCCACCATATATCTGTATGATAAGCTAAGGACTATGAAACTGGGGATAAGAAGAATATGTGTGCATCTATTTAACACATTTGTCTTCAAAGTATATTTCACTAGACATAAAATGAACAGTTGTTAGATGCAAGGACAATTTTAGAAGCTACTTTAAGACAATCAGATTCTAGAGGACAATTTAAGCAACAAAACAATAAATATTTAAACAAGGAGTTCCCATTGTGGCTCAGCAGGTTAAGAACCTGACATAGTGTCCATGAGGATGTGAGTTTGATCCCTGGCCTCACACAGTGGGTAAGAATCCAACATTGCTATAAACTGCAGCCTTGGTTGCAGATACAGCTCCAATCTGACATTGCTGTGGCTGTGATGTAGGCCTGCAGCTGCAGCTTCAATTCTACCCCTGGCCTGGGAACTTCCGTGTATCACAGGTGTGGCTGTAGAAGAAAAAGAAGACAAAGAAGAAGAAGAAGAGGATTTAACCAATAGGGAGAGAGACTAGAGTTCAAGGAGATCAGAAGGAAACAGTCTCTGCTTTAACCCTAAAAGATTAGAGAAAAGAGTGTAGAAGAAGAGGAAGGGGTATTGAAAGAAATTATAGATCTCTAGAGAAGAAAGATATGAGACTAGAGAAGTAATAAGGGGCTAGATTCTATAACCACATTTAGGAGCCTAGACCTGGCCTTGAGGACACAGTGGAACTATTAAGGGCTTAAGGAAGGGCAATGATATGATGAAATCTACATTTTAGGGAAATCCCAGTGATTACAGAATGGGACCAGTAGTCAGGAGACCAGGAAGAGGGATGTTGTTAGGATCTGAGGCATATTCTGGGGGAGGGAAGCTCTGAAGAACATGTGAGAGCAGCATCCAAAACACTTTTTGTTCTAAATGGCTGTTACTAAATTTCATTCTGCTTTTCCTCTCCCCTTCTACCTGGAAGCCTACCAATGTTCCAATCCCATGTGCCAGACCAAATCCATTCCTTATAACCTCACTTTAGTCACAAAGCTGAAAGACAAGGAGGAAGCCAGGTGTGTGCCTAAACCTTGGACCTCAAATCAGGACCTTATAGAAATTAATAACAATAGCTAATATTGACTGAGGACTTCCTATGTATCTGACATAAATCCCCACAAGAAGTCCATGTGGGAGATACTACTATCATCACTTTACATGCAAAGCACAGAAAGAGAAGGTAATGTGCTCAAGGTCACACAGCCAGGGGGAGGGCCCCAGATCATCTAACTCTGGGGCCCAGACTGAGCTCCATTGCCTGCCTCCATTATGACTCACAGCCCATTTGGCTATGTCTGGAGACCTGCCACCATCTATTACATCATTTTTATGGAAAAAGAGGTTCCAGTTCCCAAGAATTATCAGTCAAGTGTACATTTGAAGCAAGTCTCACTAACAAGAAATTTGCAAGCCAAATGAAAGAAAGTATAAAAGTTGATAAAGGATCATCAGAAAAAAAACTCAAATAAATAAGGAGATACTCTATGTTCCTAGATAGTAATGCCAAAGACTATAGTTAGGGCAATACCCTACCAAACTGATTTATAACATTAATCAATTGAAAAATGGACAAAAGAACTGAATAGACATTTTTCCAAGGAAGATGTACAGATGGCCAGCAAGCACATGAAAAAAATGCTCAACATCCCTGATTATTAGAGAAATGCAAATCAAAACTACCACCAGATACCACCTCACACCAGTCAGAATGGCCAGCATTTATAAGTCTACAAATAACAAATGCTGGAGGGGGTGTGGAGAAAAGGAAACACTCCTGCACTGTTGGTGAGAATGTAAGCTGGTACAAACACTGTGGAGAACAGTATGGAGGTACCTTAGAAAACTATATATAGAACTACCATATGACCCAGCAATCCTACTCTTGGGTATATATCCGGACAAAACTTTCCTTAAAAAAGACGCATACATCTGCATGTTCATTGCAGCACTATTCACAACAGCCAAGACATGGAATCAACCCAAATGTCCATCCACAGATGATTGGATTAGGAAGATGTGGTATATATACACAATGGAATACTACTCAGCCATAGAAAAGAACAAAATAATGCCATTTGCAGCAACATGGGTGGAACTAGAGACTCATACTGAGTGATGTAAGTCAGAAAGAGAAAGACAAATACCATGTGATATTACTTATATCTGGAATATAATATACGGCACAAAGGAAACTTTCCGCAGAAAAGAAAATCATGGACTTGGAGAATATACTTGTCATTGCAAAGGGGGAAGGGGAGGGAGTGGGAGGGACTGGAAGCTTGGGGTAAATAGATGCAGAATGTTGCCCTCGAGATGGATTAGCAATGGAATCCTGCTGTGTAGCACTGGGAACTCTGTCTAGTCACTGATGATGGAACACGTAATATGAGAAAAAAGAATGAATACATGTAAGTGTAACTGGGTCACCATGCTGTACAGTAGAAATGGGTCACCATGCTGTACAGTAGAAATGGGTCACCATGCTGTACAGTAGAAATAAATAAATATATATATTTATGTATGTGTATATATATATATATATATATATATATAGAAAGTAAAATATTTTAAAAAATAGCAAAATTTTTGGAACTTAGCAAATTCTAATATTTACCTCAAAGAACAACAGTATACAAGAATAGCCAAGGAAGTTTTAAAAAGTCAAAGAATAATACTGGGACAGGGGCTACCAAAATATATTAAGCTATAATAATTAAAAATATCTATTGGTGTTGCTCTAAGTAAATAAATCACTAGAGAGAATAGAAAACCCCAAAGCAAACTTATACATATATATATATATATATAGAGAGAGAGAGAGAGAGATAACTGTATGTATAGGAATTTAATATATGACAATGGAGGGATTTTGAAATAATGGAGAAGTGGTGGAATATCCAGTAAATGTGGTTAAGAACATTGTCTGTTCAATTGAGAAATAAAGAAAAGCAAAAAAGCTATATCGCTATGGAAAATTGTCAGAACAAATTACAGACGAATTAAAAAACTGAATAAAGAACCAAACTATTAATGGAAATTCTTGTAGGAATTTATTTTATTAAAAATATTTTTATTAAGGAGTTCCCATCGTGGTGCAACAGAAACAAATCCAACTAGTGTCCATGAGGATGCAGTTTCAATCCCTGGCCTTGCTCAGTGGGTCGGGGATCTAACATTGCCACAAGCTATGGTATAGGTGACAGACGTGCCTCAGATCCACTGTTGCTGTAACTGTGGCATAGACTGGCAGCTGTAGCTCCAATTCGAACCCTGGCCTGGGAATTTCTATATGCCATGGGTGTGGCCCTAAAAAGAAAAAAATATATATATTAAGATACACATTAGAGATGGCAAAAAGAAAAGATCAATAAATTTGTCTTTATTAAATGTGCAACATAATATATGGAATTCAAAGTCAAGTGATGGACTCAGAGAAAACATTCATCGTTGCAAGTAAAAAAGCTGTTATTTAGAATATAAAAGAACTCCTATAGGTCAATAAGATGAAGAATATCTACCCAATAGAAAAACTGGCACCAAATTAGGCAAAATAATCTTGAAAAAAAATACTGAAGAATTAAAATTTCTTGATTTCAGAACTTCCTACAAAGTAGCAAGAATCAGGACAATATAGACCTCACGTAAGAACAGATATATAGAACAACAGAATGGAAACTTCAGGGAAAAACAAACCTTATAGCTATAGTCAATTGATTTTCAACAAGGACTCTAAGACTATCTCAGAAAGTATAATCTTTCAACAAGTAGTTATGAGACAACTAGTATTTACATGCAAAAGAGTAAAATCTGAACTCTACATCATATGCAAAAATTAACTCTAAATTGACTAAAGATCTTTAATATCAGAGTCAAAACTAGAAACTTTTAGAAGAAGACAAAGGAGAAAATCTTTGTGACTTTGGATTTTGGTGTCACAATGACAATAAAGCAAAAATGACATGATGAAAGAAAAATTAGATAAATTGGACCTCAAAAAAATTTAAATTTTTGAGGCCTCATAGGACACCAATCAAGAAAACAAAAAGACAAGCCACAAAATGGGAGACAATATCTGCAAATCATATATCTGATAAAGGTCTTGTACCCAGAAAAAAAAACAGCAGCAACAATAACTAAACAATGGAAAAGAAAAATAACCCAATTCAAAAATTGGGCAAAGGATTTGAATAAGCATTTCTCCAACGAAGATATATAAGTGGCCAATAAGCACGTTAAAATATGGTCAACATCACTATTCACTAGGAAATTGTAAATCAAAACCACAATGTGGTACCGTTTCATATCCACTAGGAAGACTATTATCAAAAAGCAGATAATAAGTATAAACAATGATGTAGAGAATTTGGAACTCTCATACATGGTTGGTGGGAATATAAACTGGCACAGACAACTTTGGAAAACAATCTGGTAGTTCCTCAAAAGATTAAACATAGTTCTCATATAATCCAGAAATCACAAATATGAAAATTGAAAGTATATGTTCAAACAAAAGCATGTTCATGAATATTCAGAGCAGCATTATTCATAATAGCCAAAACATACAAACATCCCAAAAGTCTGTCAACCAGTAAATGGATAGAAAAATGGTTTAGCCACACAATGGAATATATTCCGTCGCAAAAAAAAAAATGAAGTGCTGATATATGTTACAACATGGAGGGAATTTTGAAAACATCACATTAGGTGAAAACCTCCAGACACAAAATGCCACATATTGAATGACTCCATCCATATGAAATCTTCAGAATAGGCAAATCTTTAGAGATGATAGAGTATTTTGACTGTCAGAGAAGGGTAATAGGCAGTGACTGAAAATGGGTATGAAAATTCCTTGTGGGATAATCAAGGTACAACTTTGTAAACATACAAAAAAATCACTGAATTGGGTGAATTATTTTTAATTTTATTTTATTCTAGAATAGTTGATTTACAGTGTTGTCTCAACTGAATTGGCTAAATTTTAAAGTATGTGAGTTATGTATAGCTCAAATAAGCTACTTTATTAAATAACACATCTCATTCAGACTGGTGGGGCTTGTATCAGCACAGCTCCTTTGAAGAGCAATATGGCAAACCTCAGTAAAAAGGCAAATGCACACATTGTTTCAGTGATCTTACTTCTGGTTTAAACCTTAGAGAAACCCCACAGGTGCCCCATTCCTATTATCATCAACAGCAAACTATTGGAAGTAATTTATTCTTTTACCAAGGAAGGAATAGCTAAATCAACTGTGATATATCTGTATTACGGAATATTATGCAGTCAATTTCTCTGCGTACTGACAAGTAAAGTTTTTCAAGGTATATTAAGTTTCTAAAAATTACAAGCAGAGGGTACAGTTCGACTCCACCTATGATTTAAAACACACCATGTCTTTGTACATTTACATGCATATGTCTGTACTTGTACAGAAAAAGACCCACAAAGAGCCCTAAATGCACTGTTTGCAGCAGTGACCTCTGAAAAAGGAGTGGGTATCCAGGAGGGCTTTAATTTTCTCTTTGCTGTTTGTGTGTTTGTTTGTAATGAGAATTGTTTCTCTTATACAAACAAGAAAAAGTTTGGAAGAGAATGAGGAAAGAGTGAGAAGAAGGGCTGGCAGGCAGGCACGTCGCAGCTTACAAGGTGGGGAGGGAGGCTGCCTGTTATCTGGTTTGCTGCCTGGAACCCCATTGAGTAAATAGTTTTGTGACTATTAAACTCACCGTTATGGCTTCTATTGACTGAATTATAATTTAGAATGTCCCCATGGCAAATGTTTCCAAGTGGCCATCCACTGCAATGATTATTATAAAGTACCTTGTTCTTGAGAATTATGAATAACACTCCCCCCATCATCAACAGAGCAAACCTGTTGGATTAAAGTCATCAAAGATTGTTCACCAAGCAGCAAGCCTGCATAATACATGTGCTCTGCTCACAGCCCTCCGCTCCCTCTGCTACTTTGATTTAAGAGCATTAGGAAACTGTGTAATTTTTTTGGTCCCCTTTTTATTTCCATGGTAATTTATGTCTGTGGGTAAGCATTTTATTTTATCAGAGACATGGAGCTAGAGTTATTTTCCGAGGCGCTTGAGTTTTCCTTTGATGCCACTGAAATTAAAGGCAGAGCGGCAGAGAGTACCCATGCTGTTTGTCACAGAGTCAGAGGTTAGAATTACATTTGCTGCCATTTATTGTGAGTATTTCGTGCCAGTAGTTAGGGTAGCACTTCTCATGGGCAATGCAGTATTATTAATATTGCAGACATCAAAACATTTGTGAATGGGATATAATTGACTTGTCAGTCACATTAACAATATCCCTTATGGAATACCATTCCAACAATGGCCAAGCAGAATATTCCTAGGTTATTTACATCTGACTCTTTAAGTCTTAAACCTTTGAAAAATTCTGAAGATTTTGTTTAGTATTAGCATAGATATTGAGATACACTTATTATGGGTGTTGTACAAGAAATTAATAGCAAGGCTTACTGTCAATACCACTGATCAATATTTGTGAAAACAAAAGATTGTTTTAATTGTTAAGAAACTAACCATGTGTGAAAATATGGTCCAAAATTTTAGATGATTTTTAAGAAAGAATTGGGGTCCTTTAATATTATGGGATTGTGATAAAAATCCACAAATGTTTAATTATTAAGTTTTGATTAGACAAATATAATAAAACCTTAAAATTTTAATGAAGCAAAGGCTTGAAAGAGTCTGCAAAGTGAAAAGACATAAAAATCCCATGTTAAGCATATATTTTGAAGAAAATATAAAGAAAGCATTAGCTAAAATGTAAAATTTGAATATGATTTAAAATTCTACCTTTCTATCAGCAGGTTAAAATTAATTTTATCTTGAAATAGATCCTGAGGCAGGAGCAATTCTCCAGCTAAAAATAAAATTGATGGCCTCCACTGATAGCATTGTAAAATTAATAGAGGTTAGTAATGTATATGTAAATACTTAAACATCCAGAATGCAGAAAGGTGTTATTAGGACGTTGCTTCCTAAATGCTATATAACATTTGTTTTACAAGCAAATTGGTTATTTTAAATTAAAATTTCATTGGTGTTTAAGGGAAGAACAGAAACATTCAATAGAGTCAAGTGCCTTTCAAATTAATTTACCTGTGAATTTTTTATAGTGAGGCATGCTGTTTTGTTATTCTAATTTTTACAGGAATATCTAATGAGGAATTAATAACAAGCCATTTTATTTACCTTAGAGACTTCTGCCTTTTGTTTCACCATATTATCTGTCCAGCTCAGAAAGAATTCTCAGATCTTGGACTGAGTACCTTTACATACATAAATACATTACAAAGAGTTGCTTGGTGGAAATATTTCAGTGACTTTAACAAATGAATCCTGCTCCAAGATATTTGGGGTTTTCTGGAAGCCTCCTTCCTCTTTTACCTAAGTCAATGTCATGATAAAACAAGTTTTAAAATACTCTGAAAATATGTTTCGCAAAATTGAAGTGCCAGCTCACCACTGAGTGGTCTTCCCTGGTCTGATGTCTGAATAATGGACCCTTTAATTCACAAAACAAACATTTATAGAGCATTTACTATGGGGCAGGTACAAAAGCAGGTGCTAAGGATGCTGAGATGAACAACACAGTATAGAGTGGGGGAGAGACTCTTGTATAATATTATCAGGCAGACGCATGACAAACCTTATGAAGATCATGAAGAAGGAGCTAAGAGACTGTATCAGAATGACTTCATCTAGTCTGGATGTTGGGGAACTGATATCTGAACCTGGGAATTGAGATTGGGAGACATTAACTAACTCTGCCAATACCTCCATTCAGTTGAGTGGTCCCTAACTTGGTCTATTGCTTAGAACCATTCTTATAAACAGTCTACACGTGCTGAGTCAACAAGGAAATATAGGATGTCTGGGAGATGCTCAGCTAAGCTTTGACCCTAATAAGGATTCTTAATTTTTAAGCTGCACAAAGTAAAAATCTAATAGCAAATTCATAATTGAAATTAGGGAATATTGCCATACCATTCTTTGGTTTCAGTTTTTTTTTCCTCTGTAGAAAATCTAAGAATCCTCATTAAAAGAAAAAATAACTGTAATACAGTATGTCCAATTATCCAATTAGGTTGCCAAAATGAAAATGCTAACAGTGTGCTGCTAATCTTAGACATTCATTGAAAAATTGTCACAGAAAAAATTACCTTTTCTTCTTTAGCCTTGATTACTTCAAGTTTAAACAGCAGAGAATGGAAAAATATCAGTAAAGAGGTGAAAGAGCATTTTTAATTTTTTAATTCTGGAATTTAGTAATAGAGAAACAAGAGTTCCTCAGAATTATATATATATATATGTATTTATTATATATATTATATAATTTTAACCTGGTAATTTATATATATATCATTACCAGGTAGTAATCTGTGGTTGTCTGTTGATAACATTTCATTTTCTCCAGACTGATTTTTTTCCTTTAGCAACTCTTTAAAAATCTGAATTAATGTTCTGAATCTTCCAATATTCTAGCCTATTCATATAATGGCCCTTTATATAATGACCTCTGAAAGAATAAATCTCAGTAAAAGTAAATGTGTGACAATTGTTCCAAGGTGGAAATTTTTAATTTTGCAAAAGAACCATGCTCCAAAGTTTTAGCCCGTGATATTTTTAAGTAGGCTGAGATTACTAACTCCAATACTATCTTCATCCTAAAGCTAGACCTTATCACATTTCTTAATAGGGGAAATGCCTAAAAATTATAAGGCACACTTTGGGCAGACTTGGCCAATGAACTGTGTCAAAATGAATAAAACCTTCTCATCAAGCTAATGCGATTTCCTTTAGCCAGACTTGCCACCATCAAATACTCACCTTTTGTAAGGTTATTATAATGGCTTAATTTAATCTTACCATACATACAACATGGGTATGGTTACTTACTGATAACGAAACTAGTTGCATTCATTAAATACTGCTATAAATCTCTCTTCTGAAATAGCTGTAATATAGCCTTCCAGCAACTACAATAATGTAATTCTTCATCTTTCTCTATGATATTAGATAACTGTAGCCTGCGGCCAACTTCCACTGTTGGCGTTGGGGTGGGGCGAGGTCTTTGCAGTCCTGTGAGAGGCTGGCGGTCAAGTTAGAGACACAGGGATCATTAAATGAAACTTCGAAAGATTGGAAAAATTCAAAAGTGAGCAAATCTTTCCTCTATTTCAGATGAGGGGCTCAAAAATCTTAAAAGATGTTTTAAAGCCCCTCTGTAAACACGGTCCTTTATATTTTCATCGGTTTACCCTCTTTCTGAGAGCAATCCCCTGTATTTTCCCTTCATGGGGAATAAGTTGATGGTTACTGAAATGCGCAGGTATGTGATTTTTCTAACACTGGTTTCAGAGTCTGAATAATAAATGTTGAAAAGAAAGTCAGTTCTTAAGGCATTTGCAATCTCATTTAGAGCTTCCTTTAGAGGAAACCTGTATAATTTTTTGAAAGCATGTACATCAAAATAGATTTTAACAAAACTAGTGTTCTTCTAAGAAACTTTTCAGCGTTCTAATCTTTGTAAGCCCATAAAAGTTTCAGTTATTCAAGTCACATGTTTTCATTTGGGAGAGTCTGCTCCACTTATGCTAAACCTCTCTTTTGCTCCAATCTCTAAAAGGAGAACTAAAAGAAAAGGGGGAAAAAAAAAAAAAAACTGTTTCAAAGATCTGAAGCACGGACAGAAGGATGTTTTCTTCTCTGCACTGGCAGTTTTAAGATTAAATGCCTGTGTAGGCTTCTCAGAGTTATCAACCTTGTCCAGTGGCTGAATATTCTCCGCAGAATTTGTTCTACAGAAATTTTCTCAGGATAGATCTGTCTCCACTCTGATTTTTATGGCTGTGAGTATTTTTGAAGCCTCTTGGAGTTACTGGTATCCTGATTATTTTCCCCTTTTGGATGAAGACCATGAGTGATAGCAGGAAGCTTAAGTTAGCATTCTATGCTCACAAGATCTCTAAGCCAATCACGTTAGGCTTAGATCACAAATCTTGAAGCCAATCACGAAGTGGTTTCATTGTATGGCACTCTGGAGGCCAGTGCTAGTGAAACTGTAAAGCTTAGGAACTAACCATTGCCTGTATTTTTATTTTGTTTCTTTATTTCACTTGGGGAAGACAGCCTAGTAACAAGAAACAGCTAGTTCTCTTTTTTATTATTATTATTTTTATTTTTATTATTACTCAAATGAATTTATCACATCTGTAGTTGTATAATGATCATAACAATCTGATTTCACAGGATTTCCATCCCACAGCCCCCTCTGCCTAAACACAGACTCTACCAGTGACTGGAATCTTTACAAAAAGAAAACTAGTTTCTTCAATGCTGAAGACTGACCTAGAGGGCTAAAATTCACCCGAGCCAACCAGGAATCAATCCGTGCTCACTCACCTGGCACACCTCATGTCAGATAAAGAGCCACATTTAAATGGATGTCGTCCATGAAAACTGTGTGGGTCTCTCAAGTGGCCACCACCCTTCCTGCATTTCTCAGAAGGAAAAGAAACCATCTCTACTGTTGCCTTTTAATATCCTTCTGGGGGTGGAGGGAGCTTGGGGTTTTTTGGGAAAATCTGATAGGTAAACATACAAAGTCACAAAATTATAAGCTAGGATGCTGATTTGCATAGCTCTGCCCTGTACCATTACCCAGACTGAGTACATCCCTCTAAAACATTATGAGGCCATCCTCCCCCAAATGCACCAAATATGTAATTGATAAAAAATGATTTTAAAAATTTCAATTTTTTGGAGTTCCCATTGTGACTCAGTTGAAGCTAATCTGACTAGCATCCATGAGGATGCAGGTTCAATCCCTGGCCTCACTCGGTGGGTTAAGGATTTGGCATTGCCATGAGCTGTGGTGTAGGTTGCAGACATGGCTCCGAGCTGGCATGGCTGTGGCTGTGGCTGTGGCCAGTGGCCGCAGCTCTGACTAGACCCCTAGCCTGGGAACCTCCACATGCTTTGGGTGTAGCCCAAGAAAGAAAAAAAAAAAAATCCTCAATTTTTGGCTGAAATACATCCCTAGGTTCTAATTACCAACTTCTGAAAAGTGCTATCAAGCCTAAACTTTTCTATGGCTTGATGTTCTATGTGTTGGGGATATAAAAAATGTGATGGGTGCATGTTAAGCTAAGCTTGCCTCATGGGTTTACTGGGGCTAATGTAAGCTATGGTTAATAATGAACGTGGATTTTCAGAGTCTGAATATGAGTATGCCCTGGTCTCAGCCTCCAAGGCTGGGCCTCCAACTTTGCTGAGAGCACACAAATCAGCAGCACACAAACCTCCTCTTGGAACCATCCCAGTCTGTCCAGGGCCCATCAGGCCAACTCCTTCCAGGGAACTTCTCTGTCTAGCAATGGACTAGGACTTCCTCAGAATGCAATCCACTCAGGCCTGGCTGACTCCTTCAAGTCCTGAGGGTCCTGGCCTCTTTTTAATTTCAAGGATTTCTTTTTCTTTTTTTCTTTTTAATTTTATGGCTATACCAGCAGCATGTGGAAATTCCTGGACCAGGGATTGAATCCAAGCCACAGATGTGACCTATACCATAGCTGTAACAATGCCAGCTCTTTAACCCACTGCACTGTGTTGGGGATCAAACCTGAAACTCCACAGCAACCTGAACTACTTCAGTCAGATTCTTAATCCACTGCACCACAGTGGGAACTCTTCTCATGAAAGTCTGGAAGCCACATTCATTTGTTGTACCCCACAGCCCTGCCATCCTTATTCACTGCTTACAATGAAAGTCTCCCTGCTCTGGGCTGCTCCAGGCTGCCTATCCCCTGGCCCAGACTCCATTCTACCTGTGCGCCCTGGATTTTCAGTGTGCTTTTTAGGACTCTGTTCTAGGGTCTGCAAGCCATCCTCAACCTTAGTGGAGGCTTCCTTCTTACTGCCTCCACTTATAGTTGACTCCTCCCAAGACTACTGCTCCTGTATCATCTTTTCAAGTGGAGGCCAATCCATCTTCCATTTCCTGTGGACCTCAGAATTAAGATATACTTGCTAAGGAGTTCCCATGGTGGCTCCATGGGTTAAACCTTAACCCTAATCCTAACCCTAACCCTAACCTGACATAGTATCCATGAGGATGGGGGTTCGATCCCTGCCCTCGTTCAGTGGGTTAAGGATCTGGCATTGCTGCAAGCTGTGGCATAGGCTGCAGATGTGACTCAGATCCAGTGTTGCCAGACCTGTAGCTGCAGCAATTAGACCTCTATCCCAGGAAATTCCATTAAAAAAAAAAAAGAAAAAAAAAGTACTTGATGGACCTCATCACCTCCAACTAGTTGAGACTCGGGTGATCCAGCCAGATCATTTCCTGCTCTCATCACATATTTCTCTAACACTAATTAAAAGTTTGAGCATCTGGGTCATAGTTTCTCCCCTCCCAAGTGATGCCACCATTCTAGGTGCTCTCAATCTCTTCATGGACCACCTGGCTGTCTTCTCAGCATTTTGATCTACTCATTTCCAATGACTCTGTATCCATCTCTGTCACCCACTCCCATTACCTTTCCTGGAACCTGCAATCACTAAAATCACAATTTTAAACTCATAAAAGTTCAGATATCTATTATGTGATCACCATTCAACTGCATCCAACTGCTCCACTACTCTACTTTTTCAGCTTCAATGCGACCTCCACTCTCCTGACTTCATTCCATCCCCATTAGTCAGCTGTTCCTGACTTTACTTCTTTCCCTACCATGCTGAGACTTAGGGACCATGACATCAGGCAACTTTCATGATTTCTTTAACTCCCCTATCCTTTGACTCTTCTGCCCACCTGCCTAGAAAAATTGGGCCCTGGGTCCATCTGAATGTTCCCTTGCTCAGTGTCTGGAGGGTAAGCAGTGCTAAAGCAGATCACACGGCTTTAGAGATTAAGGCCACAAGGAAATGAAGATCTCCAATTCCATCCAACTCTGCCTGCCAGTCTTTATTTCCTACACAGTCTATTCTCCTCCCCTTCTCTCCAAGAGCAATTCCCAACTTTCTCCTCAGCTTTTTAACTCAGCTGACTCTCACTCACTTCACAGAGCCTTAGATTCAACCACCACTCTGAGGGGCCTCACACAATTTCCCACCCTACCCCAAACATGCTTGCATCCTCACCCCTTCCTTCCTGTGCTTTTTCCATTAGAATTTTCCTTCCTGCTGTTCAAGCCTTAACCCTCCACATATTCTCTGGATCTCCTTCCTTCTTCCCTCTTCAAGAACTAGCTCCAACCCATCAGCACTTAAATATGTACCATTTCTTTATTCTAGAAACAACAACAAAAAGCCATTTACTATATCATTAGCTCTCTCTGCCCTTTGTAAAGGAACATCTTTGAAAGGTGCTCAAGTCCTCTCATTCCCTCTTCCTTTCTCCTTACCCTAAAACTGTCTTCAGTCAGGCTTCTCTCCCAACAATGCCAGCCAAAAAATCTCACACCACCACTCATACCCTCCTCTAAATCCATAAAACCAAGGAAAATTTTCATCACTATATTAGATGATGCTATTGTAATTTTTAGGCCTGCAGGTGCGACAAATGGAAGTTCCCAGGCTAGGGGTCAAATCAGAGCTGCAGCTGCTGGCCTACACCGCAGCCACAGCAATGTCAGATCCAAGCTGTGTCTTTGACCTACACCACAGCTCACAGCAATGCCAGATCCTTAACCCACTGAGTGAGGCCAGGGATCCAACCTGTGTCTTCATGGTTATGTTACCTCTGAGCCACAGCAGGAACCACTATCTTAGAATTTTAAGTGTGCAAATATAATTTCATAATAATAGTGTGTAAATCCTCATATCAAAGCATTAGCAAAGATGTGTCATTCTTCTTTCAATAAAATAAAATTAGAATATGTACAGTTAAATTTATAGGATGCTCTATTCCTTCTCCAAGATCATTCTCCTCTCTTTCTTCCTTCTGATCCTCCAAAAACATGCCTATCTGCTGAATTCTGCTTGGATCCTAATTTTGAGCATACTGGTATCTGCATTTCTGAAATAACTGCAATCATTTACTGAGAGCTTATTAGGGATCAAACACTACAAATGCTTTAGAATATTAAAACAATCCCACAAGGTCCCTTGTATTGAAACATTCATTTATAGAGATGGAGACTCTGATGCAAGAAAATGAGAATCAATCCCATGAAATGGATGATGGACCAAAATTTCAGGTGAATGTTTTGTAACCACTAAGAGCACCAAAACCTCACTACTCAGAAAAGTTTGTGACATGCTTCATCTTTCTGATAAACTACTACTTTGAAGGAAGGACATGGGGAAAATGCAGAATGCAGTACTTGTCCAGATATCAGCAAAGCTTTTTGCAAAATTAAGGACATAAACATGAAAGAGTACATGCAACCACAAAGATAGTGAATACAAAGCGTAGATCCTCGCACATAGTAGGTGCTTAAAAAAACAAGTTGAACGATATTGTACACATGTAACATACAATATTGTACATCAACTATATTTCAAATGACAGAAACTGAAAAATAATTTTACAAAAAGAGGTGTTCCCATTGTGGCTCAGTGTGTACCAACCAGACTAGCATCCATGAGGATGTGGGTTCCATCCCTGGCCTCTCTCAGTGGGCTAAGGATCCAGCATTGCTGCAAGCTATGGCATAGGTCACAGATGAGGCTTAGACCCAGTGTTGCTGTGACTGTGGTATAGGTCTCAGCTGCAGCTCTTATTTGACCCCTGGCCTCATAATTTCCATATGCTGCAGGTACAGTTGCAAAAAGTAAAAAAATAAATAAATAAAAGAAAGAAAGAAAAAAGATAAATTGGCTGAGTCTTCACAGGTAACACCAGAGAGAACAGACTGTTGGATACCAGTGGGGAGAGGGAGGAGGAGAGGCAAATTGGGGTATTGAGAGGTACAAACCACTATGTATAAAATGGAGGTGCTACAGGCATGCATTATTCAGCATCCCTGTATTAAAATTATTTTTTGTGACTACAAATGGAGTATAACCTATATAAAGAATGAATCGCTATGCTGGGTACTTGAAACTAATATGATATTGCAAATCAGCAATAGTTCAATTAAAAAAAAAAAAAACTAGTTGAATTCAGACCTAATACTCATTCCACACACATGTCATGGGCATACCAGTTATTGATAGCTTGTCTCCTTCCTTATTGATCTATAATTAAGATATTAGTTGTTAATATTTTGAATATCACACTAGTTGACTAAAAGTATAGCTGTATATATATTTCCATTTGAGCATAAAATTTCATATGAATTTAAACATTTAAAATTTTTCATTTCTCGTTTCAGGAAGTAAAAGAGATTCAAATCCATGTCACATGATAATGAAGTTAGAAATTTAAATTCCAAACTCCAGAACAGGTAACCAATTAAAATTCATGATTTATCATGAAAAATCCATAAATTTCTCTAGACTGTTTTTTCTTACTTATTTTTAACAATTTTTATTGAAGTATAGTTGATTTTCAATGTGTTAGTTTCAGATGTAGTAAAAAGTGATTCAGATATGTGTGTGTGTATTAGTTTTCAGATTATTTTCCCTTATAGGTTATTACAAAATATTGAGTATATTTCCCTGTGCTATATAGTAGGTCCTTGTTGTTCACCTGTTTTACATACAGTAGTGTGTATAGGTTAATCCCAAATCCCTAATTTATCCCTCCTTCCCCTATTCCCCTTTGGTAACCATAAGTTTGTTTCTCTGTCTGTGGGTCCATTTCTGCTCTACATGTAAGGTCATTTGCATTTTATTTTTTTGTGTTTTTAGTGCCGCACCCACAGCATATGGAGGTTCCCAGGCAAGGGGTCAAATCAGAGCTGCAGCTGCCGGCCTACACCTGAGCCACAGAAATGTCAGATCTGAACCGTGTCTGCAACCTACCCCACAGCTCATGGCAACATCAGATTCTTAACCCACTGAGTGAGGCTAGGGATCAAACCTGCCTCCTCATCCTAGTCCCATTCATTAACCGCTGAGTCATTATGAGAACTACTGAATTATTTTTTTGATTTCACGTATGTGATATTATATGGTATTTTTCTTCTAGACAGTTTTTATTAATCATCCACAAAATGGAGCACTAGGTCTGAAACTCAATCAGGTAATTTGGATGGAAAGGATTTGGGGTGCTTTTCCAGAGTTGAGTTTATTACAAATAAAAGAGTTATTATAAAAGGCATTTCTTAGATGTTTACACATGGAGATGAAGGAAAATGTTCAGGCAGTTAACATCCTCTGTCGAGATAGAGTCCATCTTTGGGTTTCTTCTCCTTCCTGTGGGGCCTCTCATGCTGGGTTTCTCTCCCATGGCACATCCAAATGAGGGCAGGAGTTCCCGTCGTGGCTCAGTGGTTAACGAATCCCACTAGGAACCATGAGGTTGCGGGTTCAATCCCTGGACTTTCTCAGTGGGTTAAGGATCTGGTGTTGCCATGAGCCAAAGTGGTGTAGGTTACAGATGCAGCTTGGATCCCGTGTTGCTGTGACTCTGGCATAGGCTGGCAGCTGCGACTCTGATTTGACCCCTAGCCTGGGAACCTTCACATGCCGCAAGGGCGGCCCAAGAAATGGCAAAAAAGACGAAAAAAAAAAAAAAATGAGGGCAGAGCCCACTGTCTTCGGGGCAATGCAACAGGAGTTGTGGTTGGAGGTTCAATGGGGAAATGAAACCTGGACATTACTTCCAGTTTGGGAATGATATGTGGCATCCTGGTGCCTCATCCCAATTTGATTCTTACAAAGGAAATGCTTTTTTTGAAAGCTTCTAGATTTAATCTTCCTAAGGCTTTTTTTTCTCCAACAAGATTTTGATGCAAAAGAAAAACTTTTTGAACCTTGACTAGGTCTTCCAGTACAGATAATGACAACTACTTAAACTGCATTTAAAAAGCGCTGAGTGGTTGATCCTGGTACCTAATGACGTTACTCATCTCGTTGGAGTCTGATTGACACTAAAAATAATAAATTAGAACAGAAAATGATTTTACTCGATCTGTGGGCTGACAGGCGGGCTAAGTGTAATATCCTCCATTACACTTGTCATTGAATTCTATATGGTTCAGCTCTGAACAAGGACGACAGGAGTTACTATGATTTCACGATTTTTATCTTCAATCATCTATCTCTTAAACATATAAAATTAATTTGCCAACTTCAAATTAAATGAAAAGTGGAAACCAAAAACATCCTCTCTGTGGTGATACAAATATTATTGCAGGCAGCCTACTGCACAGGCAGAAGTGAAATAAATTAAAAACTGTCATTCCTGGATTATCTAGGATATAGCCTCTGAGACATCTATTTCCTTCATCTGATCTGGTAAATTTATAAATTAAAAATCAATAGCCATACCTGCTGAATCACTGGGATTCATTTGGGAAATTATTTTAAAAGCTCTGTACTTGAAAGCATCCTATGTAACACGATGGGGCCATCGGTTTGCTTTAAGCAGTGTGCAAGCCAAAATTAATTCTTATCATCATTTACAAGACAATTGGCTTGTTAAATTTAGAGTGCAATGTTTTTGTTTTGTTTTTTTAATTTCAGTAAATAATGATAGATTTGAGTTTTGGGGTAGAGAAAAACACAGTTTGAAAAAATAAGTTTAAAATATTCTTACTTTTCATCTTAAGTAATGTCTGAGAATCATTGAGGATGATTTTTAATTTTGATTCATTCGACAAGATCTTCTAATGCAATGATTTTTCTCTATGGAAGTCCTTAACCACAGTGGCCATTTGCAGCTGATGATTTTTTTTATAAATAATTTATAAAGCCACTATACACTTATACTTTTACACTGAAAGAGGGAGGGAGAGAGAACAGAATTGCATCTTAAACTCTATTTACAAATTTACCTTGGCAGGCCCTCTTACTGCCAATAGGAAACGATGTTGCATATTTAATTTGCTCTTTTGTTACAATGGGGCTTAGGTTAGTTAATTTCAATTTTCGATTTCAAAAGCTATCAAATATGGCTCAGATGAGAAATCAATTTTTCTCAGCTGCCTCTGTTTTTGTGATGGGAGGCTTCTCATTGGCTGAAGGCGAGCCACGTGACATGGCAAGAGATTAGTTCACCAGACCCCGTGTTGCTGCCACCTCAATTACTGCCTGCCTCTTGTAATTTAGCCTTATAACACCTAATTTCAAGACAGAACTCATATTTAATTCATGAAAGCTTCCACAAGAGTAATTGTGAAATAAATTGCCATAGAAGATATCCATTTGTGACTCATTTTAATTTTGTATGCTAGTGGCATGCTATTTATTCTACTTGTTTAACACTTTAGCACAAACATTTTTTTTTTGAATATTGAACTTTATGCACTGATAGCTGCATACTTTGCACCATTTTCCCACATTACATCATCTCCTTTACTGGGATTCCCTTTCACAAAACTTCCACCCAGTGGTATTTCCAAAGGTTGTTAAAATCAAGAACTTATAATCTCCTAATTATTGAATGTGTTGTTATGATCTGCACAGAACTTTAGAAGTAGCAACTAAAATCGCACATGATAACAGATAAATGGTGGTTAGATGACAAGGATCATTCAAAGGGCCGAGAAATAGAGTTTAATTTAATATTTTAAACAAAGGCATTCATTACACATATTGACATTTACATTTCAACATTGATATATATTTTAAAATTCTTGAGCCAAAACATATATATTTCCTGTGTATACACACCATTTTGTCCTTTTCCTCCCTGTTGCTATGCCAACAAGGTGGGTGAGGCCTTCTCAACTGCCAAACTCAGCTGTCATCCCTTCACCCTAAAAGCCTTATAATTGCTTTTATTTGCATACGACAATTAGGCAGGATGGCTCACAGCGAGAAAAACCAACCTTTCTCTCCCCAAGTGCACACAACGCCAGCCTGTAATTTATAAAAGATACGCGCCATGTGGTGGAGCACTAAAATAGAGTGATGAGTCCTTTCATCGGATTGTAAGCCATTAACAAAAGAAAACATCCCCTTTCAGGCTATAAAAAATGCCTATCTGGTGTGAACCTGCAAAATCACAAAGTTCCCCCCTCCTCGACTCCCCCCGCATAGACCCTTCACATTCATTATCACATTGAACTCAAAAGGAGTGCTAGTGAAAGAGTTACATTTGGGTGTTTATGAGTAAAGGGGTGCAAATAAAATCCACACTGGGCTAAAATTGCATCCAGAGCAGTTGGTGTTTGGGGGTAGTTTCTTTTTCTTTTGCTTCCTCCTCTTTTTTTAAAAAACCTTGTTTTGCATCGTGTTGCATGTTGAAATGTCATATTAATATAGTCATTATTACCCTTTCTCTTTGGAGAAACCATGACAGGATTTTCCAATCAGCATTCAGGTCTGTGAAAGCTCAAGTCAGGAGGAATGTGGATGGTTTAAATCATCCTCTGTTTCGGTTTTCAAAAGGTCTTCAAAAATTAGTGTCTAGTGTAAAAGGTCAAAACATGGTTGGAAATCATTTCAGTGATTTATTGTCATCATTTTTTCTGGTGACTTTAATTCTAATTATTAAGATGTTTTAATTTTACTCTTACACGCTGCATAGAATCTAAGATAAAATTTTAAACAGAATCCTTTTTAAGCAATAGCTTTAGTCACCAATTAGGGTGTAGGATATTTTTTCAGCCTCTGCTTAGAGATTTATTTCATAGAATGAGCACCAAATTTGAACATCATTTCTTCCAAATTATCCCAGCTTTAAAAATATTATTCAGAACATTAAAACTGTGACCGATTTCTTTCTCTGAGACTCTTTTAAAAAGCAGTTGACATTCCATTCTTTTCACCATTTAGTGAATAAATATTGATCATAAAGACAATTTGGGTCCAGGACTGTCAAATGGATACAGCTAATCACAAACCACACAGCCAAGTGTCTGCCTCTCTACTTCAGAGGGGATAGTCATTACAATAACATCTTGAAATAGTTTATCTGGATTAAATTCTGTATCTGAGTTTTTAGACAAACAGCCACAAGTGAGTTACATTAAATTTGCTAAAGTGACAAAATAAAAAAAGTAAAGAGAAAATTAAAGGAGACATTTCAAAAAGCAACAATGAAATTAAAACCAAAGAATTGATTATCCAGACCAAAAAAAGTCAAATTATGAAAATTTTGAAAAATGGGGCATGAATAAAGTTACAGGATACATAACAAACTAGCACAAAGGAGATAAAAGACATGAACGACAATTCATAAAAAAATTGAAGTGCCAATAAATAGATGAGAGATGCTGAACCTTACCAATAAGGAAAGAAATGCAAATTTTAGAAAATATGCAATCCAAATTTTTACATATTAGAATGTGAAAATTGAACAGTGACAACATCGCTTTGGCAAGGACATGGAGTGATGGGCTCTTTAACACGCAGCCCATCTACGTGTAGGTCGTTACTTCATTTCACAGTACCATTTGGCAATATGCAGTACAATTTTAAATATCCAAGCTTTTTGATCCAAGAATTTCACTTCTAAAGTCCATTCCAATGAAATAATCAGAAAATAAATGAACAAACGTCTATGAGTGCTTTTGCAACCTATTTGCTGTTTTATCAACACCAAAATTTTGAAACAAGCTAAATACCCGTTAAATAAGATATACAACAATTTTATGGCAGAATAGCATGCAACCATAAAAAAGCTGATATGTGTTTTCCATGAATTTATCAGTGCATGCATATATTCATGGAATATATTATTTTATTTATGTGAACATATGTAGAATATAAATATATATGGAAATGTATATGGAACATATTCCATTCACACTAAGTGAGAGTGTTGCATAACCTATTAGAAATGGTATATAGTGAGATGGGTAGAAATGAAAATGGAACTGTGAATTTCTGTGTGATGGTCTACTTCACAATGAGCACAATTTTCAGGGAAAAGATAGTCATGAGTAGACTTTCAGCGAGTAGGGTTTCATTTTTTAGGACAATGTAGGATGAAATTTTATTAACATTGCAGTTTCATTTTTACGTTTTTCTTTTCTAGAGCCACTAGTTACTTTCTTGCCCTCTCCCCAAATCCCATCTCTAATCTGCAGTTGCCTTCTTTCCTGATATACCTACACTGAAAAATCCTCATTTTAATGGAACTTAACAACACACTAGGAATTCATCCAGAAAGGATAAAATAATACCATAAAGATGTAGATTCTAACTTGGTACTTTCCTGTCAGAGTTCTTGATGTGAAATGAAGATTAAGGAAAAGTAAGAAAATGTTCTTTCCCTGGAGAGGGCTTCCCTTGTGAAGAGAAAAGAGGTAAGTCCAAGGAACAGTGACCTTGCCTGAAAGTTGGACTCAACCTCTGTCCTACTGAGTAACAAAGCCTTATTTGCTCTTAGGCATCCAGCATAGTTACAGTAAGTGCTGAATAAATAAGTGTCGAATGGACGGGGTAAAAATAAAAGCATTAGAGTGAAGTGGGAAATTTCCCAGTTTACATTACTTTCTTCTGGCTGGCCTACCCTAGAGATATGGGTAACCTTTAAGAATTAAACTAGTAAGTACCTCTCACTGGTAAAGTGAAGCTGGAAACTTCATTTATGTTTCTGGAAAAATCAGCATACCATTACTCAACCTTTTATGCAAAAGTACCCAGATATTTAAAGCAAACATATTTTACAAATAATGTGATTGTGTTTGCTGAATTCACTTAAATAATTTCTTTATTCACCATTTCTCATGGTTATGTGGTATGTGCTCAGAGACCTCAAAATTTTAGGACCCAAAAAATGAAAGGATCCAAATACTAATAGTCAGGAATCTGCTCTTACTGGGAACATGGAATAAAAATCCCAATGTTATTAATGATTGAAAAATGTATTTTGCATTTTATTAATCCATATATTATACACAAATGAAATTCCTTAAAATCGAAGGAAGCCTAATATCCTGATTGATTAAAATGCATATAGTTTCTAAGATCTTCTTTGTCCCATTGAAATAATAAATTTATCTGTCCTCTTAATTGTATAGGACACACAAAATATAGTGGATGGTTAGAAAGATAGGATCAGATGAAAAGTTTTTTGGAGACAGTTCTAATGTGTATCATGCGTACATTTACTGAAGGAAAACATAAAATGTAAGAAAATGGGTAAAAGAAAAATATCTAGGGTAAAGTTTTCTCGGATAATCCCTAACTTACACTGGCAATTCAATTGATTTATGCCACTCTAGGCTCTTTTGCTCCATTAAAAAATTATAACAATAAATAATAACGATATATGCATCTTAAGATCCGTGCTATGATGTAGTTTTATTATGCAACTCAGAGACAAGGGAAATACTTTTCTTGGAATATAATAAGAAATACGATGAATGAATTTCGATGTATTTGGGGAAAAAAGAGAGTGCTTTATCTTCCTTCCGTATAAATTATTTATTATACTTTTTTAAAAAGACTTTTCAAAATTATGACTATTATTTTAAGAAAATATGCATAAATTTTGTAATTTTCCCTTATCCATGAGGCTATTGTTCTTAAGATGAAAAATACAAATGGGAGAGCATCATGAGAAAAATGCTGTATGGGGCTGCTGAATTTTGTCTATTGTCTGCTTCTTCTAAGCTGCCTTTCATTAGTGACGGGGGCACTGGAAGGTGGGAACAGTGACTCAGTGAATATTTACTGTCTCAGAAATATAAAAGTCTGATCACTTTCCATCCACAGAGCCGTAGATAGCCACTTCACATTATCAGGTGTCCTATTTCCAGAAAAGATGTACAAAATTTATCCCAGGATGGCGAGTGCACAATTATGAGGAACCATTATGCATTATTATTTTTCATTATTCCTGCGGTTCAAATCAGATCATAGCAAAGGAGAAATAGCTTACACTTTTCAAAGATAGACTTCAGTCCAATAGATTTCCATTGCAGTAGTTGTCAGGAGAATGCCCTACTTCAATCATGATTCCTTTGGAAGAACTGTCCAGGAAGAGCATTGTACCTTTTGGCTGCAGTCTCTTTGCAGAGCTTTTTCTTACCTTTTTATTTTTTATTTTTCTTTAATTTTCTCGCCACATTGGTAATAAAAAGGACTCTGGGTAGGAACTCTTTAAGTCTTAAATGAAACCCTGTGTGGAGTGAATATTTGTGAGACATTAATAATAAATTTGGAGATGGGCAAGCAGAAGCTTGTTTCTGCTTGCTTTTGTACCTCCGCCCCTGGCTGTGAACCGCGGAGTTGACTCTGACACTTTTAGGGAACAAAGTGTCCCCAGCACTACCTCTCCCCCGCCTCCACCCCCCATTCAAACCTCATCTGAGAACTCCTGAAATGAAGCTGTCACTCAGGGCTGCTTGGGGACCTGTCACCACAACATTGAGCCTTTTCATTTTGATGGGTCAGCCTGCAATCCCCATGAAAGAGATGTCCCTGCCACCGTGGTTTCTCTTTCCACAGGAATTTTGAATTCTAATGAAACTCCAAATCGCTCAATAAAGGCAGGGGCACGAGGAAGTAATCCAACGCAGATCTGAGTGAAATTTGTATTTTATCTTTTTTTTTCCCCCGCCAGCCCATTATTCTAATCACTTAGGTGGTTCGCAGAGCTGTTGGTTCGCAGTTCAGGCACAAGAGGAATGAGGTGTCCTTTGTCCGGATGCCACACTGAGATTAGGTAGCAGCTCTCTGAAAATGAAAGGCCATGGCTCAAATTTCCTTGGGTAAATATCCATCCACCTAGTGGAGTTTGCATCTACAGTGTTACACATACATTTCTAATGTGTGCTGGCTGATGGAGAAGAGAGAAATTCCCGCTAACATGATTATTTTTTAAATTTTTCGTGTTCCCAATGAAGCTGTCTTTCAAAATCTCCATGTGAATCTTTTGCCGTAAAATGAAGAAAATAGCATTGTTACTCTTTATTTTATGATCAGAAAACGGACATGTCACAGGTATATCATCTGGAGAGCATCATACAAATTATTTTCATGATGTTCTTTCAACAATGTTCATATGTTTGAGATACTTCTGTTGAATGCTGTACACTAGTCAACCACTGTCTGCTCTTTTAGGGGAAAATAATTGAGAAAAGTTCCAGAAGCAAGGCATGCATGTGACTGCCCACTAAACTTTATTTCTTAGTGTATTTTTATAGTATATGCTGGAATTATACATGTTCATTCACATGGAAAGGCAATTCCTCCAGAAGTTGACTAAGGAATTTTTTTTACCCCTTTTCTCATTTATTTAGAGGATGTTTTGTTTCCCCAGGTCATTTAGAGAGGTAGTAAAAAGGTAGATGGATAGATACAAACATATACACATTCTATATCTAAAAATATAGATAGAATTAGTTGACTTTCTTGCTTTGTTAACAAGCTAAACCCCAGTTAACACTAATTTTATTATTTAACCTTCATGATGCAATATTTAAAATAAGTTACCATGTCCTTGCAACCCTGACAACTCCATGATCCATACTTGTATTATTTAAAACCTATGAGTCAACAATCCATATTGTCTGCTTCTACTCTGACACATCACCCTAAATATGTCAACTGCCTGTATTTTAATTGTCCAAAGAACATCTGTTATAACTCCAGGTGCTTCAGTGTCCAGAGGTTAGTTGCTATATTTTTTCTCAGTTGATAGAGAGAACGCAACAGACCGTTGCATATAAAACAATTCCTTCATACACCCAGCCTGGTTGCGCTTGTATGTATCAGGACGAATATTTTTTAATACAACTAATATTAAATTACAATTTCTCCAGTTGTTGTTTCCACGATGTGCTTTATTCTGCATATATGTACTACTAGAAAAAGTGAACTAACCTTAAGAATCAATTGTGATCTACCACATAAAGGAGGGAAAAAGAGAATGAAAGAGTGTATATATAGAGAGAGAAAATTGTGTTACAGGTTCCTTTTCTTACCTCTTCTTTGTATAATAAAGGAAAATATTATGATAAATTCCAAACCCAGGGTGGTCTCAGTTATAAATTTCCATTTTGGATCAGATTGATTTCGATCATAGACTTTGGCTTGATTGTGTCCTTATAATTAATTGTATCTCCTTTCTGATTTGTTTCTCGTATGAGTGCTAAATGCTTCCATTTTTTACATTTTCTTTCACATACGCAAAATGTATCCCCTTTTGTCTTGATTCAAGTTAAATCATATATTAACTATACACATACACAAATACACACATAGTTAAGCCAGGGAAACCTTTAAAATTAAACATTGTAGAGCCTTCTAAACTGTCTGGAGCAAAGTATATTGTTTTTTCTAAAACTACAGAAGCCACTAACATTGCCTGAGGCTGCATTTTATTATCTTGTGGTGTTTTTAAAATATGACGTATAAAGACCCAGTGGGAAGGGAAAGTTTGTATTCGATTTTAGTTGTTTTATTTATTGTGGCTCAAGGAGACACTCAGAATGTCCACATCCCCCCCTCTAAGATTCAGTATGCCTTATTAGACCCAAGAACAATAAACTCTTCTTCTTCATTTTAGGGATAAATGCCCAAGTTTAAGAGCTAAGCAGGCAAACGTGATTAGCAATGGCTGGTTAGCTGTAACTCACGGCCTATCTAATTCCACTTTTGGGTTGGAACCCCTCTTTAGTACTGAGGCAAATTAGAGTGTCCATTTTAATTCCTATTTCTTGAAGCACAAAAGATGGAAAAATCACACTCTGACAAAAGCTAAAGAGAAAAAAAAAAAAAAAAGGCAGTTTACTTGCAACCCCCACCAATCACATCTGTGTTTATGTGTACAGAAAAGTGCAAAAGCATGTCAGCTGCCCAACTTTTTCTACTTGTTGAGAAAAGTCATTGCCTACCACCTGGGAATTCACTTTTGAAGCTTTGAAAACATTTCAATTGAAGGGAAACATTGCCAGTTACTGGTGCAAAGTTATAGCAGTCCGTAAAATAAAATTTACGTGAATTAACCACGCAAGATGTTTGTGTTCGGCTCAGGGCATTCTTTAAATTAATATTTTAATGGGCAGTTGTTTAAACTACCCAAATACAGACTCGCCTAAAAACAGCCTTTAAGGAGTTCCCGTCGTGGCGCAGTGGTTAACGAATCGGACTAGGAACCATGAGGTTGCGGGTTCGGTCCCTGCCCTTGCTCAGTGGGTTAACGATCCGGCATTGCCATGAGCTGTGGTTTAGGCTGCAGACGCGGCTCAGATCCCGCGCGTTGCTGTGGCTCTGGCGTAGGCCAGTGGCTACAGCTCCGATTCGACCCCTAGCCTGGGAACCTCCATATGCCAAGGGAGCGGCCCAAAGAAATAGCAAAAAAAAAAGACAAAAAAACAAAAACAAAAACAAACAGCCTTTAATAGCTAAAAGCTTGAATGCAACAAACCCTCTTATATTTGATCAGAGGATTGACATGACCTGTCTTCTCCCTAACATCCATCTGGTCACACCCATCAAACTAGGATTCCAGGTCAGCTTTGGGACCGCAGAAACATGAATGCCTGTTTCCCTTTCATTCATACTATTGGCCTAAGTCATCATATTCCAAAGGAACAAGCTGTGGGTTTT
Organism: Sus scrofa; assembly: GCF_054392235.1. NCBI lineage: Eukaryota > Metazoa > Chordata > Mammalia > Artiodactyla > Suidae > Sus > Sus scrofa. The sequence goes on from NC_139389.1 coordinate 93,889,394, forward strand.
GAGCATCATCTCCTGTAATGAATTTATGGAGGCACCTGGGGGAGGAGGAGGGCCTACAGCTATGAAAATGTCTATTGCCACCAGAGTAGTATTTTCCCTTCTTCACTCCATCTCTCATTGGCAAGTCAGTCAAAACCCGCAGGGATTTTTGACTGTGTTCCAACTGAAAGCCAGATTCCAGACAACTGCACGATGAACTCCAACCCAGCATTGCCCACACTTCACCTTGACAAGAAGGTCTCCTGGGACTGTACCACCCCCACGTGCCCCGTGGACTCAGGCAGGAAGGACTCTACGCCTCTGTTTCTTCACTCACAAGATAAAATAAACACAGCCATCTCCTGACCAGTGTACCCCTTAGAAAGAAGAAACAAGAAAGTGCTGGGAAGTGTTTTGAAGCTGGAGGCAGAAGATGCCATAGAAGTAAACAGTAATTTTATTAATTGCCTCGAAATAGAAAATGTGGAGTTTAAATCAATGCTACTTTCTTCAGAGTAAACACTAAATATAACAGCCAAAGCGATACGGTTAAAATTAACTTGCAGTTGCTTTTTAAGCTGGTGAGAGACAATTAAAAGGGGGGAAATATTGCCAAATCTCTTTTACCACTTTCTTTCTTGTGAATAATATCTGTACATTCAGGTCTTCATGATACTTCTCAATGGCATAGGAATCCCATTGTATCTGCTTAGTTTTGATTTTTATCAATGGGAAAAAATTATTAAATTCCCTTGTGTCATTAAGTGCCACGGTAATACCTACCAGGCTTGCTGCAGCAATCCAAAATTCTGGGGCCATCCTCTTCCCCACCTCCCACCCTCCACTTCTGTATGTGTGTGCATGTGTGTGTGTGTGTGTGTGTGTGTTTGTGTGTGTGTGTGAGTACATACATGCACACGCCTGCATATGAGTCTCTTACTCTCCAGCTAGAGTGTGCAAAATGGCTGTTACTGACGGCTTGCAGGATGCCAAACAGCACTGAATGGGTTAATTGGCATTTTAAAAAGGTAATTGTAAAGTGTAACCAGCAGGGTTATCACCAGAATTGGGAGGTGGAATGTAGGTCTCCCACCCACTGGAGACTCTCACATCCTGAAGAGCAGGCTGAAGACAAAAGCGATGCTACTGCTGTTTCTTGATTCTCCTTTTCAGCTGCAATGGCTCACCCCCAAAGCTCTCTTTTGAATTTACTGTATCAAGCCAGTAGTTACAGGAGAGTAGGACGTGCTCTGTCCTGACTATAGAATTACCTTGGGATTTGATTGTAGCATAAATATGCAGCAAATCATTATGTGTGTGGGTTTTTTTTTTAATCATGCATAATGTATATACACAGGACATGTTTGGAAAAGAACTACAAAATGACTGGAGTCACAAAGAAACCAAGATATTTTAAGTCATTTCTATGACTTTCAGTGTGGAATGTAAAATTTTAAATGGGGTTTTAACTAGGTTACTGTGAAGTACACATAAATGCCACTTACCCCAGATCATGATTCCCGCAAAATAGAGATACAGCCACCAAGGTAAGTGGCTGCCATTGGGGCCCAACATAACTTCTTGGTTTAACTTCGAAAGGGAAGAGTTTCATTCGGTAGTTTGTCTTTTCTTACACTTGAGTGAAAGAAAAACAAGGAAAAGCAACTATTAACAGGGCATTTTTAGCGGCATGGTAAAGCAACAGCAGCAAATCAAAACCGAGCTTTTATCAGGAATAAATGCACACATGTCCGGGTTCGCACACTCCCACACAAATGTGCGCACATACACAACTGTGAACTCCATGGAGTCAAAGCCTTTGTCTTTCTATCTCCTGCAGTTCTCAGCACAGTGCTATAAACATAATAGATGTTCAATAAATATTGTCAGAATTAATGGCTCAGTAAGACGGAACAGAATTAGAAAAGGATCCTTTACTTAAAGTAAAATATTAAGGATTACGAACTTTGGCCACACCACACCAGAATAGGCCAGAATCTAGTTTGCCTCGCTTAAATGCGCACACACACACACACACACGCATACACACACATGCAACTACAATAACATCAACTCTCTATAAAATTAAGTATGCAGTGAGAATGTATTTCCTTATAATAATAGTTTTCAGTCAGAGGGTCTATTCTTCCCTGATATGGAGGAAACAGTCATTATAAAGCTATGTAAAGGCATGTAAACCTCTCTAATCCATGATGGATATTTTCTATAAAAAGAAGAGGTGGCATCAATCTAGCCCGCATATCTTGCCCCTGACACACATTGCCTGTTCTGTTATTCTATCTGCCCTTTGCCAGGCAGCCCAATCCTAAGATCCTTGGCTTGAGAATTACCCATCATCTTAAGCAGTGCTTGAGTAAGGGAGACAGAGTCTTGGCAAAATATGAGGATAACTGAGTGGTCTGGCTATGCCACCCACACAGACACACACACACAGACACACACACACACATATTGTCCCACTGGGGAACTTGGAATTGGCAGAGCTCCTCTGCAGCATCCTGCAACAGTGCAGGAAACTGTATAAGCTCCTTGTCTCCTCTCCTGCAGGTGGCTTCCATCTTTGGAGCATCAAAGTTTGGGGCAGTAGGGGGCAGGGGGCAGTTGCCAAGGATGGATACCTCTTCTGGTGCAAGCAGAAGGGTGAATAGAACTGTATTCACGTTGGACAATGAGAATTGCTCCTTTTTCACTTCTCCTCCTTGCTCTTTATAGAAGACATCTCAATTAATACTCAATTAGTACAATTAGCACTGTGACTTTAATAACTTGGGATAATTTCATTTAATCTACCTCATATCCATAGCCAATATTACAACAATCAACAGTTGCATTCTGTGGTTTTTTGTTTTTTTGTTTTTGTGTTTTTTTCTTTGGACTGCTGTAGAATTATTTTCCCACTTCTCTTAATGGAAATTCATTCCCAAGCACTGCCTTATGTCTGCCTAGCAGGTATGCATTTAAATGGTTTCCAGTGGAATTCTACTGTCAGTATTCTAGACCCGGTGGACCGCTGCTCCCTCTTTTGCCTTCTGCATCTTTACTTACTTGTGCCCAGGCCTAATGCAGTATAATTGAAACAATTTTATTGTCTGGAGCTATTCATTCTA